>NC_141056.1:17467416-18889916 GCF_041138505.1 Cibotium barometz
GTCTTCTTGAAAGGTGACCCCCTAAGCCCTAAAATCTCTCTCTCTCTCTCTCTCTCTCTCTCTCTCTCTCTCTCTCTCTCTCTCTCTCTCTCTCTCTCTCTCTCTCTCTCTCTCTCTCTCTTTCTTCTGCAAACCTAGATACTTGATTAACTACTACTCTCTGTTTAGGATTTTGTAATATCTCATTCTATCCTTGATTATTACACTTAGGTTGATCCCTACATTCACTTTCTCCTCCTCTGGTAACTACCACTCTTTGTTCAGTAAAAAGTCAATATTAGATAATTTTGAAAAAATCTCATATTTTGAAAATCAATCACTCCATATAATTTTGTATATATCTTAAACATGGCAACTCCAAATTTGTTAGAGATTGAAGATCTAGATTCCACTCTTTAAGATCTTTCCAATGATATGCCACATAAGGGGGTTTTGACAAAATTTTGAACAAGTTCACCATGATCCCATTTTTCAAATGGGAATGGGATTTTTCCCAAGTTATCTAATATGGTGTTTAAACCTAGATACTTGATTTCAAAGCACTATTCTTTGTGTAGCAATGTTGTGACATGCTCTACATGTGATATCCAAATGAGTAAATATATATTGATTTGGATCAACTACTTTGAATGTCTCTGTAGAAGTTTGTATGGATCAACTACTTTGAATGTCTTTGTAGAAGTTTGTATGGCACATTTTGGGTTTGATTAGTGCACTCATGTTGCTCCCTACATTCATGTACTCCCCTCCCAACATTTTTTCGCCCTTCCTTTTGTAAATCGAGATGCTTGATTTTTAAGAACCGTTCTTTCTCTAGCAATTCTGCAAACAGGCTCTGCATGTGATATCCAAGAAATGACATCATTCAAGCCGTGCTAAACGTGAAGTATTATGCACTTCTAATAATCCATTTTACCTTCGTGCTACCATCTTGCACTGGAGAACAAAATTAAGTCAATAACCCTCATGTACTATTCCCACAATAGCTACACAAATATATTATCCAAGTGTATGTACATATATTTTGTGTCAGTGTGCGTATTAGAATTTATAATCACACTTATGTATGGCATATGACATTGCAATTTATAGATTTAACCTTACATGTATATTCATTTGCATGGACATGGCCAAAGAGCAAGGTAATAATAAAGACTTGCATGCACATTCATTTACATGGCTAAAGGAGCAAGGCAATGAGACAAAGAAATGACATCGTTCAAGTCATGCTAAAACATGAAGTATTACGCACTTCCAATAATCCATTTTACCTTCGTGTTATCATCTTGCACTAGAGAACAAATCTAAGTTAATAACCCTCATGTACTATTCCCACACACTCATAGCTACACAAATATATAATCCGTTTTGCCTTCGTGTTACCATCTTGCACTAGAGAAAAAAACTAAGTCAATAACCCTCATGTATTATTCCCATACACTCATAGCTACACAAATATATTATCTAGGTGTATGTATATATATTTTGTGTCACTGTGCATTGAAAACTATAATCACTTATGTATGCACATGACATTGTAGTTTACAGATTTAAATGTACATGCACATTCATTTACATGGACATGGCTAAGGAGCAAGGCAACAATAAAGACTTACATGCACATTTATTTACATAGCTAAGGAGCAATGCAACAACAAAGACATGCGAATAGAGAAAGAGATGGAATCACTTTGACTGTCATTGTCACCTCATAGAAATTAAGATAATTACATCTACACTACCAAGAGAATTTGAATGTCAATACAAAACGTAGCGTACCCCCCCCCCCCAAAAAAAAGGTCCATATAGCAAGTTAATAGCAAGGAGGCACAAAGCACTACAACGTATATCATTAGGGTTTTCATGTTAATACAAAAGCGCCATGAAATTCCCAAAAAGTGTTCCATATAGTAAGTCAACAACGAGGAGGTATAAAGCACTCCAATGTATTAGTTATTCTATTCATAATCGCTTTCATTCTTTTCAAGTTGACTTTGAGACTTGTCACTTCATCACGTAAAATAAAGACCTGCTCTTTTAATGCATTGACGTGTTCTTTGCAATCTCTACTCCACATGCTCAATCTCTCTGCATTTGTGAGTTCGATAGAGAGAGTAGTAATAATTGATCTAGATCACAACAGTTTCAGTAATTTGGAAGGAAATAGAGATTCTCTACTCACTTTTTGCAGGGAGCATGGTTCATAAGTTAGAGGTGATGTGCTAGGGTCAAGAGTCCTGTGTGTTTCTATTTCTCATCAATATTCTACAACAAGAGATGACATATGGCATCCAACAACATATCCATTATTTTTTGGTACATGTAGTGTCATTAGGAGGTCTAGATTATATTTGTAGTTTTTTTCATGCTCAGTTATGGAAAGAAGAGATAAGAATACTCCATCAACGCATTTTTGTGGAGTTGGGAAGGCATCTTTGCTAGCCTTAGAGAATCCCACTAAGGCTATAAAAGCTCTTTTGCTTAGTAATGATGCCAAAAGCAAGTTATTTCAAAAGAATATATGAGCTTACAATAATGCCTTAGCTTTTGTTTCGCTCGGTGCTCATGTTAATGAAAGATTTGGTAGAAATACAGGTGTGTATAATTTTTCAATCCATGGTAGTTTGTATTATCACGTCGTAACATTGTTGCCAACCAGACAACACGAGAAGGCAATCCATGGTATGCATAACTATATGTGTATGACATAGAACATGAGTTACATGTGTATGACATAGAACATGAGTTACATAACCGTTTAGATGGTATGCCTGGATTGGATCCTGATGTGTTGGGAAGGTTTCAAGAAATGATGCATGAATGTAATCCATATGCCAATATGTTTCGGTTTGTGGGAGAATTTTTGCAAATTAATCCACATGTAGAGTTAAGGATGGTAATCTATGAGACACATTGTACTTCAAGGTAGTAGTGAGGTCACTGCTATTATGCCAAGGTAAGGGGATGATTCTGATCTTGGGTTTTGAGATATTAAAATATTTTCTCGTAATGGCATCAGTCATATATATGCCACTCATGTATGTTCTCCTATTTCCATGAGGAATATGGGTGGCATGTACATATTCCACATGCTAATGTGTGCATGCACGCAACAACTAGGACTCATAAATGTGTCACTTAGAGATAATATGATGTGTATCGATTACAAATTAGATATGATACAATTTCATGTCTTTTGTGCGGGGGAGACTGTAGCAATACATTGTTGATGCTTATAGTACTATTGAGGAGTCAAGATTAGTATGGATTTGAAATAACCAAGTAAATTTACGAGCTAAAGTCTACCAAGGACTATCTAGCATGGTTAATGTAGCTGATGGTGCAGAAGGTGTATCATAAAGTGCACTAGGGGGAGAAGAGTTAGGTTGCTTTTATGTATCAGCTTTACCAAGATGCCACGGCAATTGTAAGGAAGAAGGGTAAGCCATACCTGTTTATTACCTTCACATGCAACCCAAAATGGCATGAAATAATTGACACCTTATTGTGGGGGCAAACTACCCAGGATTGTCTCGAGACCAGATCTTACTCCCCATGTATTTTACGAGAACTGTAAGGATATGATGAGGTTAAGAAAAGTTTATTTGGAAAAGTGGCTAAGTATGCATGTGTGATTGAATTTCAAAAGAGAGAATTGCCACACTCACATATTACTGATTCTGGAAGATGAATTCAAGCCACGTGACATAACTCACTATGATCGATTGGTATGTGCTAAGCTGCCCAATAGAGAAATGTTTTCGGAGTTGCATAAAGTTATCAAATAGTGTAATGTTCATGTGGTAAGTTGATTCCCAATGTTGTTTGTATGGATGGTGGGAGATGTATTTAGGGTTATCCACGTAAGTTCACTCAGTCTCTAAAGCAATGTGGATAGTGATGGTTATCCCATTTACATGCATCGAGATAATGGTAGCAGTGTACAAATAAAGGGAGTTACAGTGGACAATAGGTGGATCGTGCCATACTCTCCTTTCCTTTCTATGAGATACAAGGCTCACATTAATATTGAAGTGTGCTCCACAATTTTCGCTATGAAATATTTATACAAGTATGTGTATAAGGGTCTTGATAGAGCAATGGGGTAAGGATGGATGATCGCAATGGTGTAGTGGATGAAGTTTGTAAATACTTGGATGCCCGTTACGTATCAGCATCACAGCAGGCATGCTGGAGAATCTATGAATATGATTTGCATAATGAGAAGCCACATATCCATAGATTGCAATTTCATCTGCCATTACAAATAATGTGATATTTCGACACAACGATGACTTGCGAGATGATGTTAAGGAGGATAACAATAACAAAACTACTCTTATAGAGTGGCCGTTTGTAACTAATGAGCTTCATGTCAAAGCAAACAAGCTCATGTATAGTGACTTTCCTTGCATTAGGTTTGGAACAAATGCATAAAGAAGTGGACTATAAGAAAGGCATGTAATACCATTGGCCGCATGTACCATTAGGAATTTTTTGGACCCAAAAAGGGTCTCCTAATTTTAAGGGATTAGAGCTTAAAAAGCTGGGCTTAAGGATTCCTAATTTTAAGGGATTAGAGCTTAAAAAGTTGGGCTTAAGGGAGACAAAGGCTATGATGACCCCTATTTTTTGCCTTGCCACATCAGCCATACCCCCCTAGTTTCACTTTTTAAAGGGAATATTCTCATACTCTCTCTCTTACTTTTTGACTTTTCTCATACTCTCTCTTACTTTTTGATTTTTTTATCTTCACTCTCTACAAATTGAATCTTTCTTGTCAGTTTGAAATCTCCTTTCTCATTAACTCCCACCGTATCTCCCTTCCACATCAGCAAAACATTCTCGTATTTAGGTGGGCCCCAAAAAGTGAAAATTTTTTATTTTTTATTTTTTTACATTTTGAGGTGGAAAAACACCACCCAACCAATATGTATGATGAAAATAATTTTTTTCCTCCAAAAAGCTTGTAATTCAAGGGTCACGTCAGAAGCCTGTTAGGAGCCAGTACATCCATAACTAACTGTCAAGTCCCCACAACCCCATAAACTCACTATCAGGAACCACTACATCCATGAGATCCCGAAATTGTGGAGACCCCAAAAATTATTATTATTTGATTTTCTCATAAATGTAATTTATTGATGAAAAACTCCATGTTAGTATATTTGTATATCAAAAATATCATTTTCTACTTAGAAAAAACAGATTTGTGTTAAACCTGTAACAGCAAAGTTTTAACAGTCTCTCACTCTCTCTCTCTCTCTCTCTCTCTCTCTCTCTCTCTCTCTCTCTCTCTCTCTCTCTCTCTCTCTCCCCCTCTGAGGATCTCTCTACTTTAGCTTCTTCCTCCGCTTAGCTATGGAGCCTTTGCAAGCTATGTGTGTAGCCCCTTGTGAAGCTAGAACACGGAAGGTTGATTTACACATTCGTATTCCTAAAGAGTATGGCAGCTCTAAAAAAACCCATCCTACTGATGCACAATCTGTCCAAGCTCGTAGGATAGCTAAGGAGAAAAATGTAGATCTTTGGATTGATGGGCATCTCTATCCAGTTGACCCTCCATTAAGAGCAAACCCTCCTTTCCGCAATTTATCATCTTTTATGCAATTTGTTGGTGAAGTTGAGATTGGCTTGTTAGGATACTGCAGAAGATTGACTACAAGTGGAGCTTGGCAAACCCATATTCTCCAATCTCAATTGCAAGCATCACAATTCATCCTTTTACAATGTCAAGAAGGACTTAAAACATCATCAGTGAATAAGAAGGCCTCTGGTATGTCATACGAGGTTGCTCAAAAGGCTCCATGACTGGATCAAAGGCAAGGAGATTTTTGGAGAAGCCAGCAAACATAGAGAAATTCAAAGAAGACTTGGAGACTCTGGAGAGACCTGTGTGCAATCACCACAAATGTAGATTGTCCAATGCCAGCTCTTGTAAATATATGCAAACAGCTTTGGATAAAT
This sequence comes from Cibotium barometz, assembly GCF_041138505.1. Taxonomy (NCBI): domain Eukaryota; kingdom Viridiplantae; phylum Streptophyta; class Polypodiopsida; order Cyatheales; family Cibotiaceae; genus Cibotium; species Cibotium barometz. Next base: position 17,473,384 of record NC_141056.1, read on the forward strand.
TTCAATAACATGGTTCGCATTATGAATCAAAGTAGCACAACTGCCCAAGAACGAGCATCATTCCAACAACATATCATAGAATTCACCAAAAGTGTGCTAGGTGCTTGGGGAGAGAGTAAAGTAACACACTATATGGTAAGTTGTACAGTAAAAAAGTAAACTCGTGTTTTAACCTTGACTTTTTCTAATTAAATTCTATTGTCATGTGTACAGCACATAGTTTATGCGCATGGTGCGTATTTCATGAATAAGTATGGATCGCTCGACATGTGGAGTACCCAAGGGATGGAGAAATGACATTATAAAGCAAGGGGGGTTTATTTCAAAAATACAAGACATGGAGGTGGAGCTTCTGCAGGAACACTGCAAACTATCTACAAGAGATGTTCAATTGGTTTTATCGCACAACCTTTGGAAGGATATTGGTTAGGGAGCGGGCCCAACAATCTAATCTTGCGCAAGAGGCACGCAAGGCTGCAAAAAGTCATGCTCAGCTTGAATGGTTGCAGACCAATGCTCCCCATAGGCATGGTGCTTGGCGTGCACGAATGAGGAGACAAGGGAGGCATTGGGTTGTGCACGCACCAGCATAAATCTAGATGTAATAAGGCTAAGAAAATAAGTTTAGTTAGGTTTTTTTTGCCCAAAAAAAAACTATTAATAGTTTCTTCTCTCACTTCATTTTCATTTCACTTTTTTAGAGAGCTTGAGCTCAAGATCTACGTAAACACCCACATAAGGACACCAGCACATCACCACGTTAGCATAGTCGTACATGGATATGGCACGCACCAAGAACACCGCACGTGTTACCATGCCTTCACAAAACACAGTGCAAGGCACCCAACGAACCACATACTAGCGACACCACGGAAGAGAGCGACCCCTTGGATTCTAGGACATGCCCAATGGGATCACCAGAGTCCAACCCTCCTCCCCACACAGCAACACCAACGCACACACATGCAGGCCCTTCTAGTGGGAGCAAGCATGTGAAGAAGACCCCACAATGCAGCCCCAGAGATCAAGATAGAGAGGTTGATGATGAGCAGTTCTACTGGGTTGGTGAAAACATTCCTACATTGCGCAGCACCATAGGTGGCAAGACCCCACTACCAGGACAGGGTCCCCTATCTACCCGGGAGGAACTTGATACACAGGTACCATAGCAATAGGAGGAGGAGGATTCAAACTATGAGAGAGACCAAGAGGATGTTCCTGCAAAGTGCACGCAAGCGTAGAAAGGTCAAGCTCTTCAAGCCAAGGAAGTCCCAACCTCGCCAACGCACTAACACAACACAGAGAGCTCCAAGGAGAAGGATACGCCAAGGGCATAGGGCTCTACAAGAAATCAAGTTTTATCAGAGGAACACTGAGTTGCTAATAAGAAGAGTCCCTTTCGCTCGCACAGTGAAGGAGATTCTCCAACGATATAGAACAGAGTTCCGTGTGCAGGGGATTGCCCTTGAAGCATTGCAAGAAGCCTCCGAGGCTTACCTTGTTGGGCTTTTTGAAGATACCAACCTCCTTGCAATAAATGCAAAGAGGATTACCATATCTGCCAAGGACATGCAACTAGCTCGGTGCATTTGAGGCGAGCGGAGACACGATCTAGACATCTTAGATGTTAACCTTTTTTTTGAAGCAACTCTTTTGTTTCAAACCCCCCTTTGTAACAAGCCTATCTGGCTTTCATTTGTAACCTTCTGATAATTAAAATTTTAAGTTTCTCTTACAATGTCTCGGTGTCATCATGTTTGTTTAGCATGGAGTGTCTATCATGTGCCAGTTTATCACCCAAGGTATCAGAATTGCTCCTGGAGGACTGAGGAAGCTGTGCCAGAACAGTGCAAATTTGGCCTCTACAACAACGGCGGCGATGTAGGCTCAAAATTTGCACTGTTCTGGCACTTCTCCCCTAGCCAGTCTGGATCATTTCTGATGCATTTATAATGAAGTTAACCACACTAATTGTGAGAAACAGTAGTTTATAAGATAAAAACACCTTTAATCATGTGTAAAAATCTAGTGTTTATCATCCAATGCATCAAAATTGCTCCTGGAGGACTGGGAAAGCTATGCCAGAATAGTGCGAATTTAAGCTCTGCAACAGCGATGCAGGCTTAAAATTCACACTGCTCTAGCACTGCTCTCCTAGCCACTAAGGATCATTTCTGATGCATTTATAAATGAAGTTGAGTACACTAATTGTGAGAAACAATAGTTTATAAGATAAAAATAGCTTTAACCATATGTAAAATTACATTGTTTGTCATCCAATGCATCAGAATTGCTCCTGGAGGACTGGGAAAGCTATGCCAGAACAGTGCGAATTTAGGCTCTACAGCGACGGCGATGCAGGTTTAAAATTTGCACTGTTCTGGCACTGCTCCCCCAGCCACTCAGGATCATTTCTGATGCATTTATAATGAAGTTGAGTACACTAATTGTGAGAAACAATAGTTTATAAGATAAAAACAGCTTTAATCATGTGTAAAATTACATTGTTTGTCATCCAATGCATCAGAATTGCTCCTGGAGGACTGGGGAAGCTATGCCAGAACAGTGCGAATTTAGGCTCTGCAGCCGGCGGTGCAGGCTCAAAATTTACACTGTTCTGGCACTGCTCACCCAGCCACTCAGGATCATTTTATAATGAAATTGAGTACATTAATTATAAAAATAGTAATTTACAAAATAAAAATACCTTTAATCATGTGTAAAAATACATTATTTGTCATCCAATGCATCAGAATTGCTCCTGGAGGGTTGGGAAAGCTATGCCAAAACAGTGCGAATTTGGGCTCTACAGCAGTTGTGCAGGCTCAAAATTCACACTGTTCTGGCACACTGCTCCCCTAGCCACTCAGAATCATTTTTAATACATTTATAATCAAGTTGAGTACATTGATTATGAGAAATAGTAGTTTACAAGATAAAAATATCTTTAATCATGTATAAAAATACATTATTTGTCATCCAATGCATCAGAATTGCTCCTGAAGAAGGGCTGGGGAAGCTGTGCCAAAACAGTGCGAATTTGGGCTCTACAGTAGCGGTGCAGGCTCAAAATTCGCATTGTTCTGGCACTGCTCCCCTAGGCTCCCAGGGTCATTTTTGATGCATTCACAAAAACATTAATGGTACAAACTAGAAAAAACAATGATATACTTGATGAAAATAAGTTTGTAAAAATTGTATTGTATTCATAATAAGAAGTGATGCATCATCTTTACAAAAGCTTTCTTACAATATTGAGCTTCCTTCTCTTGTTATTGGGGCAGAGTGTGCTCAAGGAGTGATTGGGCTATTTCTTGAGGATCCTCTATGCCTATGCTTTTGGCTATACCTATACGAGCAAGAAGCTCATCCCTAAATCCAGAACCAAAAACATCGAAGGCAAGGGATTTTTTAATCAGAACTATACATTTGGTGCGTTCAAGGCACTGGATGTAGGGGCGGGCATATTGTTGAATGTACTTAAGCAGCTCAACAGGCACCCATCGATCATTGGGGCAATGGGGAAAGGAGATGGAGTAGGGAGCCAAGTATTGCTCCATGTATGCAATCTACATCTCATAATGTTGGGATGCAAGGGCGAGCGACTTTTCAAAGTCAACTTCAGAGAGAACATGACAAAGAGCTCGCTCTTGCCTGCCCACGGGGTGGTGGAGAGGAACTCACAGAAGTCAAAGTGGGTAGCCATGTGAATGCAAAGAGATAGTGTGAGCTCGTGCTTGGTTTCTATCGCGTGAAAATGAGAAAGAAGGCACCTTTGGTTATTTATAGTTAAAATTTAAAGTTTGGCCTTTTCACACTAGACCGCTAGACAAAAAAAATACAGTTTGTAAAAATATTAAGATTTCAATTAAATAAAGATTGGTTAAAAAAGAGCCTGCTACAAAATTACAAGCATGTCATCTAATCTAAAATTGTTATAATGTCTTCATTTTTTACACCTCTTGTTACATTTACTTCATGTTGATCTCCATCTCCTTGTTGACTTGAAAGCTTGTCATTGCCTTCACCTCGATCCTGAAACTCTTGTCCCTCACGTGCATCAAAACAAAGGCTATTTTCCCATATACTCAGTTCATCTTCAAGCTCTTCCACATGCCTACTATGTGTTGGTAGGGCTATGCACCTTGCTTGTTGAAAATTCAAGGTCCCCCATTTGCCATGATTCTGAGACCATGGTTGTCCCCTCCTTATGCTTCCCAATCTGTAAAAGAAAAGAAAGTGGCACAATAATCAAAAAGTGTAAGGGTTAATTCTAGACATGTAGTGGAATCAGATATACCTTTCTTCTCATCAACTTGAAACTTGACTCTTCCACATTGTCAAAGACCATGATGCTAAAGTGTTGAAGCAGGTCTGCTAGGCTCCAATGCTTACTTGCTACCACTCGCTCAATCCATCCATTTTGCATCATCACAACTACCTCAATAGGCATAATTTCTTCTTCTGAGGCTTGAAGTGGGATCCATGTCCCGTGCTTTTGCATCCATCTTTGGTAGTGCAGATGCATGTACAAAATAGAGCGTGCCTTCAAGAACCTAAAAGACACTGTAGAATCTACTACATTGCACTTGTACACATCACCTTGATGTGACCCCTCATGAACCTCCCAACCCTCTCCTAGTAATCCTTAAATCAGGTCAGACCGTACCTCCTTACAAATATACATTGTTTTTGTTTGGTGCATTGGCATGGAATTGAACATGTGCACAAAAACATGTAGAGGACAAAACCAATTTAGCCCTACTGACCTAGATGCCTTTGAAAACTTGAGTGATGTCTTGATATCACTTACCATCTTAAACTTTAAGCATAAGATGGTCCAAGCATCAGGTTTGGGCCATTCGGGATTGTTAAGAGGGGGATTGGGGATCTCTTCTAGCTTGCCAAATAAACCTGGTTTTTTATCTACAAAATATGAGAGAAAATAAAAAGATATTGTTCTGTACAAGATCACTTGGGCTTTGAGATACAAACATTGCCTCTCCAATGGATGCATGCATAGCATAGAAAACTCCAATGAAGCTTTGGAGTGGTTGTTCCTCAACATCATTAGAGGGGAAAATATCTGCGCAGAGACATAAGAAAATGGAGAATCATAAGAAAATTTGAAAGAAAAAATCCAATATTAGCATGTTGTTAAAGCTGTGTTTATGTTACACTGATAATTTGAAGGAGACCTTGGTCGTTGGCCTTGAATGTACAGGTCTCCAAGGGTATACACATGTTGCACTATGGCAACCAGTCCTTCCTTCTTAGTATGCTTGAAGCCTTGTAGCCTCCCCTTCCAATGATGTAGCATATTCCCCAGTTGACGCACTCGATGTGGTCCCTTAGATCTTGGCTGCATGTAGACCCAAGCCCCAACCGTGAATCTTGTTGGAGCCCAAACTCCATTCTCATCTCTTGTGTTATGCAGCACAAGCTCTTCCACCTTCTCCCTAAGTCTTCTCACATTACTGGAAGAGGCCATGGTGGTAAGAAAAGAGAAGAAGGGAAAAGAAAAGCTTGTTTTACAACAGAGGAGTGGAGAGGAGAGAAAGTTCAAGGTTTTCAGTGTAGCAATGGAAAGTTTGAAAGAGTGTTAGAGTTTGAGAATAGGCTTCCTGAACCTAGAGTAGACTAAAGAGGGATAGAGTTTCTATAGCAATGGAGAGGGAGGGAGCTTGAGAGAGAGAGAGAGAGAGAGAGAGGGAGATTGAGAGGGAGGGAGCTTGAGAAGGAGGGAGAGCTTGAGAGGGATGGAGTTTCTGCAGCAATGGAGAGCTTAGAAAAGAAAGAAAGAGGGAGAGGGAGCTTGAGACTAAGGGAGCTTGACAAGGAGGGAGAGCTTGAGAGGTATGGAGTTTCTGCAGCAATGGAGAGCTTAGAAGAGGAAGAAAGAGGTTCAAAATGAGCTTTCCAAACCTAGAATTTCCAAACCTAAAGTATGTTCGGGGGGGAGTTTGAGAGGGAAAACACACTTTTGGGAAAAAAATAAAATTTTTTAATTTTTAGGGTTTTTAATCTGTGCGATCCTAAGTGGGGGGACCTCTAAGTTTGGGCCCAAGAGGTAGGGGGACAAGAGTAGTAATTAGTCCCCATTAGCAAGCCAAAGCCTAGGCCCCCTAGGGTCAAAGAAGTCAAAAATGTGCACCCAGCCCTCTTCCTATTGGTCCATTCCTAATCAAAAGTTAATCCAAGAGGCCCTCTTTGGGTCCAAAAAATTCCTAATGCAATGTTTCTCCATCTACTACTCGTGAGCAGTTATTTTTACGTATCTTTCTTACTATTTATCGAGGTTGTAAGTTTTGATGACTTGCATACTATTGACGGTTGACTTTATCTAACTTTCAAGGTTGCTTGCATAGCTAGAGGTCTATTGGAAAGTGATGAAGAGTGGTTTACACGTATGCAAGAGGCCACATTTTGTCAAAGTGCTCGATAATTGAGATAATTATTTGCAACAATTTTGGTCTTTTGTAAGCCTGTATTTCCTAGGTGTTTGTCAAAAATATGCAGGGAGGAAGAGAGCTTGAGCTGAGAACACACAAGATGAGAGACTGAAAATTGTTCTTCTTCTTCACAACAAAAGGGTTCTACTAAAAGATAAGTGAAATACAACATAAGTACTAAAGTACTATGTACATGCAGTACATAATGTGAACATGCTAAGTGAGTGAGCTAGCAAGATAAGTATGCCGTAACTTAGTGGATGTACTAGTGTAGTCCAGCTGTAGAATCACTGGCGAAGATCTATCATGTCAGCATCCTACCAATGTAAGTGGCGGAAATGGTCACCTAGGCATATCATAAGTGTCAGCTCATTGACATCTCAACACCCCTCAAGCTCAACTCCATCTCTAGGACTCCAAGCATAGTCCGGAATCTATGAAGCTTCTCTGCTCCCAAGACTTTCATGAAAATGTCAGCTACCTGCTCCTCTATGCTAACATACATGAGATCAATGTCTCCTGCTAAGACCCTCTCTCTGATGAAATGATAATGTACCTCTATGTGTTTGGTCCGTGCATGAAAAATCAGGTTCCTTGCCAACTATATACTGCTAAGGTTGTCATAATAGATAACAACCTATCTATTAACCTGTAGCCCCAAATCACAAGTAGCTTGCGCAACCAAGCTACCTCACATGCTGCCATTGCAACACCCCTATACTCTGCCTCTATACTCGACAAGATAGCTATTGAGGCTGCTTCTTGGTGCTCCATGTCATAGCACCACTCCCAAAAGAGAATATAAATCAACTGTGGTAGATCTCCTATGTACGATACTACCAACCCAATCTACATCGATGTATCCAAACACCTGCAACTCTGTACCCATATTCTATTGTAAACTTCACATAGCGCAAATGTGGCTTCCGAGGAACCTGCATAAACTGACTCTGCAATCCAACTATATAGTTCAAATCTAGCCTAGTGATCATCACATGTAGATCAAGCTACCCAATATTTTCCTATACATAGTAGGGTTCAATCTCACCTGCAACTGCACTCAACTTGCCATTTGAATCTAATGGCATAGAAATTAGCTTACAACTAGCCATACCATATTTGGATAGCATGTCCAATGCATACTGCCTCTGTGGAGACAACCATATTCCCTTAGTCGTCCTAATAACTTCAATGCCAAGTAAGTACCTCAACTCACCCAAATCCTTCATGTCAAATTTCTGCTTGAGGAGACATTTCAAACTCTCAACTTCCTCTCCACTATCACCCCCAATGATCAAGTCATCCACATAGATTGTGATGACCATAAGGCCCTTATCGCTCTTCCGCATATAGAGTGAATGATCACATCATTTGTCACATGAAAGCCAATGGTGATAAGATATTATGCTATCTTATCATGCCATGCTCTCGGTGCCTATTTCAAGCCATATAAAGCTTTATGCAATTTGCATACAAAATCAGGGTGACCCACATCTCCATAACTTGGTGGGGCTGATCCATATACAATTCTCCTTGCAATTCACCATGCAAGAACGCATTCTTAACATCCATTTAATGTTAAACCCATCCTTTTGATACAACCACCGCAATAACAGCTCTCAAGGTTGCCATCTTGGCAATAGGGCTGAATATCTCCTCATAATCAATGCCATAAGTTTGAGAATAACCTATGGTGGCAACCAATATTGCTTTATACCTGCTAATAATTCCATCTAAGTTGTGCTTTATTTTGTACACCCACTTACATCCAATAGCCTTCTTGTCCTTAGGCAATGGCACCAAGTCCCAAGTCTCATTTACATCCAATGAAGCCATTTCTTCATCTATCACTTTCTCCCAATCTAAATTCCCAACAGCTTCTTCAAAGCATGTATGTTCAACATCTTGCACAACTTTACCCATATATGCATAATGATGAGTGACAACCATTATATATCAACCTATCAACAAGTTTTTTAAATCTCCCCGACCTGCATTGTCCATGATCATTACCTGGCATTTTTACAGCTTCTCTTACCTTTCTTACACCAGGTGTTCTAATAGATGGAATCCCAAGCTCATCATCAAGGCTATGCTCCGAGCCACTAGACTCTCCATCAACATAAGAATGCCCTACAGAAATGTCTGGCATACCAAGAGGCTCACCAACATTCTCTTTGCCTTTCCATGATGTACCAACTACATTTTTCAGGACTAGTATTTTGATGCAGCCTGTCACTCCATGGTCTATCAACAGGCTCAACACAAGAGGACTCTCGAGGTCCACTCAATGACTGTGATTGTTGACTTGCATTCTGTGAGTGCAATCACACTTCTAGTTACATCAACCACAATGGCATCTTTCTCAGCAGCATACCAGCTACTCATTTCATCAAACATGACATCTTTGCTTACCCTCAACTCACGTGTAGTAGGGTTATAGCATCTATATCGTTTTTTCTCAACACACATTTTTCTACCTTTGGATCCAACTTTGTACACAACTCATTTGGCACATACACATAAGCAATACATCCAAAGTGTTGTTCTTCTTCATTGTAAGCAAGAAATCCACGGTGCTCTTACTATTGTGATGACAAGAAAGTGATCCTGTTTGAGGAACCTCTGTCCGTAGAGAACTACATCAACAAACTGTGAGGGACTTTCAAGATCTACAGACACCCGACTACACATGGGTGTATTACATTCTGAAGTGAATGTCATCTCATACAAGAGAGAAAGTTACCCCTCAAGGATATAGAGGTCATTACCCTTCATATCTTGATGTGGAATAAGGCTCACATGCTTTTCCTCATCTTCTCGATGAATGATGGCATTTAAGGACTTGAACTCCTTGGAATAAGATTTTTTAATCAAAAAGTCCTTGCTAACAATACCTTTTCCATTGCACAATGGAACACACATGTCAGCATCAGTAAGCTGGGGGAATAGTAACTTGGCCTCCATGAAGAGAGAGAGAGAGAGAGAGAGAGGGAGGGAGAGAGAGAGGGAGAGAGAGAGAGAGAGAGAGAGAGAGAGAATGGGAGAGAGAGAGAGAGAGAGAGAGAGAGAGAGAGAGAGAATGGGAGGGCAAGGGAGAGATAGTCCAAGAAACTTAAATACTTAAATTAAAAAAATTAGGGTTCGGTTTAGGGTTAGGGTTAGGGTTGCAATTAGGGACTAAAATGTGCTTAAATATATAATTAATAAATTAGTTATTAGGCACAAAAAATAATTGCATCGTTATGTATTTATACAACCTACAATTCTCTTATGTTTATAGATGACTATACAAAGTAAACCAGTCACTTATGTTATCATTAGAACATACTCCAAGGTTGGATATTGTCTACCCTTGAATGCATTTGTGAAGGATCCTATGGGCTTGGTGTATCCTAACAAGTAAATGTATAAAGAGCTTTCTCTATGACACATTGATCATGTCACATCTCAGTGGAGTTAATCTTCTCACCTTTTGAGCTCAACAAAACCACTATATATCCCTCCCTTTCCCTCATTCCCATATCCACTTACTCTTATGTGTTTGAGGTCATTGGTATACTAGAGATCAAGCCCATGCCATCAAACATTGGCTCCTTATTTGGTACTCTGCTAGTGCCTTCCTTTGAAGAAGTGGTTGTTCTAGGTTAGAGCCACACCTTCTTTAGATCAAAATCGGCATACAAGAGCCTTCCACCCTTCTCTACACCATTGAGATTGCTTATGGGAATGCTCTCATGACAATCTAACCAATTTATACAATGTGATGAGTTTCGAAACCTTGCCAAGGATAATAAAAAGCTCTCTTATATTGTGAAGGGAAGCTTTTATGCATAAATTAAAGACACCATGTCCTTGAAAATCCTAAGAAACAAGCCCCAATAAGGTGGTGATTCTTTTACATCTAGTGTATTGTCTCAAAATACATATGAAACCTATTCCAAGAACATATCTAGTGTATGTTCTTCTTCAGATAAGGTGGTGATTCTTTTACATCTAGTGTATTGTCTCAAAATACCTATGCAACCTATTCCAAGAACATATATGGAGGTCATTATTACTTTAAAAGCATGTGAACCTACCTATCGCCCCCATTTTACTTTTAGTTTTTGCCTTCTATAAGGAAAACGATTTTGAAAATGAGAGAATTTTATGCAATCAACTCTCACGTCATAAGTGCAAGAAAGTCAAAGCAATCTTACTAATTTATGCTTTGAAAAACTTGAGAAATTAATCTGCCATCAATTAGAACACAATCTCTCTCTCTCATTGGAACACATTGCCAACGTGTATTTGCCACGTTAGATTGCCGACGATCACAGCAATCTGACGTGGCAAAAGCAAGATGAGGAAATTCATAATTTTGCTTCTGCCAAATTGTCGATCGTCAGCAATCTGACATGGCAAATACATGTGGCAATCTGTGAATCTCTCTTGCACACGTGCAATAATAGCAATGACCCACATTTAATCTACGACAAATCTAGCGACCCATATGCAATAATAGCCAGGGACCCATGCAATAATAGCGGCAAATACACGCGACAAATCTGGCAGCTCCCGTGCAATCTGGCGACCCATGCAATTTGGCGACCCATGCAATTTGGTAGTGCCCATGCAATCTGGTGGTGCCCATGCAATCTAGCAGCTCCCGTTGCCGTGGAAATCTAGCAGCGCCCATGCAATAATAACGCCCATGCTCCCGGCTGCGCCCACGATGTCGTAATAAATCATATATGGCTAGAGTTGGAGCCAAAGAGCAAGAAGGCAAAGGCATGCTCTAGTAATGCATGTTTACAGCCGACGCCAGAATTATAGAACTTTCAGCACCCCATGATTTTGCTACACAAATGGTGGACACCATGCACAGAGCCAGGAGCCAGTATCAAAAATCCAAAATCATCGAGGTGGATTTTCGGAAGCAAGAGGAAAGTGAAGGGCTGGGATATGGCCACCCTCAGCAAAAGACAAAGGGCATATAACCCCAGGTATTGTCCAACCAAGAAAATACACTTCGTGTTTGGAAGCAACAATCAGGAGGACCCCAACCACCTTGGCTGGGACATTATTAATTATTAATTTTTATTGATCCTTCTTAGGGTTTTTAATCATTATAAATTTTTATTAATCCTAATTACTTTTAAATTAGGATTTTTAATCATTATTTATTTTTATTAATCCTAATTATTCTTTATAAATATAGAGCAAACCTCCTTCATTCCATTGTAGCCTCCTTTCCAAACCCTCCCCTTGCTAGGTTCTCATTCTCCCTCTCTCTCTCTCTCTCTCTCTCTCTCTCTCTCTCTCTCTCTCTCTCTCTCTTCATATTTATTCTTTTGATCATGATGGTGTTTTGTCTTTTAAGATCCTAACAAGTGTTGTTGTGTGTGTTGTGCCTTCAGATTAGCCTTTACATGAGGGTAGAAGATGGCTCCTAAAACTCATTCTAAGAAGGCTCATACACAACATAATGTGGTGGATGTCTCTCAACCACCAGAAGGATCCAAAAGCACCGAAGTGCCTTGTGTGAGTGAGGAGGCCTTCGAGTAGTCACACCTGTAGTAGTGGATAGTCATGTTGGTGGCTCAATGACCCCCCAAAGCTCTAGGAAAAGGCTAGTTCGTGAAGACCCACCAACACAAGATGTGCCTTCTATGCCACATGAGTTTGGACGGTTGGTGACTACAGAACTACTACAAGATTTATTGTCCACGCATTTTGTGGACAAGGAAGAAAGGCTTCAAGGGGTACCATTGTGTAGGCTTTTGGTGAACCAGCCATAAGGACCACGATGATCATCTAAGAGAGCTCGAGGAGAGTTGTGATCAACATGGGTTACATGTGCCTACACAGGGTGAATTTATTGTGTCAGAGAGTTTTCTAGGAGAACAACCAGTGGAATTTAACCCTCAAGAAGCAAAATGGGCTAATGGATTTTGGACAAATCAGTCCCATCGTTTCAATGTGGCGGTTTTCCTATCTCCTTATCTTTATTTTATTGATGCTACTTTATTTTGTGGTTTTTACACATGACGATTGTGTTATGTGTTTCTGCAATTTTCAGATGATGGATTCACAGAGGTGGAAACACCTTCATAACAAGAAACTTATCGTATGGGATGGAAACCACATGGTGGTTGCATGGACTAATGTAATATTTAAAAGTAAGTATTCTCCATCTCAATGCTTTACTCTTTCGTTTCCATTACCTATGTTGGTTTGATCTTGCCTTTGATTGTAGAGTGGGATAAATTCCCCAAAAGATATCCGTTGGTTCGTTGTCGTGTCATCACCTTCACCAAGGAAGAGGAGGCTAAGCTATTAATGTACCTAATGAACCTAAATAGGTGACTTCTTGAATTGACCTAAAATTATTACATGTATTTTATAGTGTAGCTAGTCTTTGACCTTGTATGAGGTATTTTAAGCAGAGTGACACGTGTGCATGTGCCTCAAACGATGGCCCATGATGTATTTTTAATGCAAAGGTTTGGGCTTGCACTGCCAACCCAACCACCTTACTTGATAAGCTCACAGACGAGGAGTGAAAATGGACTGAACTCATTACGGCACGTGATAAGCACAAGCCAAGGTCAAGATGGTACAAGGTTCCCATGACTTGTTGTGCCAATTTGTACTCCAGGTATGCTATTTTTTCTTTCCTATTTGTAGCAATTGCTTTACTTTTGAAACTTCACATCTTAATATATGAAGCTTTCATGCTTGAGTGAAATAGGAGGAGTTCAAAACAACATTAAACGCGAGGACACATCAATTGCCTAGTGGAGGAGATCGCACAGAAGAAGAGGAGAAGGCATGCCAAACACATTTGAAGGATGTAGAAAAGGTCTTACCAAAGGGGGTATCTCTTGGTGGCCATTTCCAATCTTGCAAATGGAAAGGGATTCTTCGATGTAATTTTCAAATACCAAGATTGGAACGTGAAAGGCCAACAATTGACCATGGACAAGTTACAACTTTTGGGCCACTCAATCTTTCCTGAGAGAAAGTAAGTGTCCAATACATAAGGTTAAAAGAACATGCATATATCTCTCTTGCACACAACCCTATTAATTTTATTTTAATTACATCAGGAAGGCAAAGATTGTACAAGTAATTGCGGGTGGAAAACAAGCAATGATAGATGCAGGTTATGGTCATAGTGACCATACATTCCGGTCTTTCTTGTGTAAATATGTTTATTGGTATTGCCTGCAACAAACAACATTGGAGATATTGCTTGGTATTAAGTGTGAGTTTGTAGAGGTTCAAAATGCATATTGACATCATGTAATAATGACAAGTATTAGCGTAGGGGCTTCATGGAAGTAAAAGCTCCAAAGATAAAGTAAAAGCACGTGCATCACAAGGCAAAGGCAAAGAGCAAGCACCAGAAAATCTCCAAAAGGGTAAGAGGCCTCCAACAAAAAAGGTAAAAACTCAAAAGAAGAAGGGGAAAGGCCAAAAAGGGGAGTAGTGAAGAAGAGAGAGAGAGAGAGAGAGAGGAGTCTCCATTGAAATTTGGCCCGTCAGAGAAGGGAGATGAGGTGCACTCCAAATCTAGGCATTCAACAAAAAGACAATCCAGATCTCGAGCATTGCACTCCAATAGGGATATAGCTAGTTCTACTGGTCTTCCACTTAGTAAGTCATTCTCTTTCAAAGAATATTTTAATCATTGCAAGTTTCATGCAACACTCTTTTCTTGGGTTTTTAATATTCTATTTTGATTTAAAATAGCATCTCAAGATATTCATCCATGAAATATGGTGATAGAAGAAAGCATAGTGTATGTGGCCGACACAATTCTTGGAGGATCTAGTTCATTGTGAGTGTATAAATTATTCAAACAAATAGATCATTGTTGTGTGTCTTCTGAAACCCATAACAATTGACCTTGACATTTCATGATTGTTAACACTAGTTTGGTACCAAAACACGACACTTGAGTGTCCTTTTTTGGGGGTTGCGAAAAAAAATCAAACTCCTAATGTAGGCTTTAAAAACCAAAATGCTTCATTGGGCATTTAGAACATAACCCTATGCTTATGTAAAAAATGCTAAACATATAAAATGCCTTTTTATTTGGAAGTACATAAGCAACAAAGTAGCATATGTCTTGAAAATGAACATTTTTCAGGATTTTTCCAAATATGCAAGCATCATTCTCTCAAAAAAAATCCAATGATATCAATAGCATTTTTCCCAAGATATTTTGATAGCATACATCAGTCCAAGGGGGTAGAAGTTCACCAAAAAAATCATTTTCCTTTCCTAGAATTTTTTCCAAAAAAGTTGTATAAAATCAGCAAAAGTAACGCGTATTATCAAAACTCAATCACGCCACTAAAAAAAATTGTAGCCCTATCAATGAGAATGTTGATTATTGGTTTTCATGCTTGAGATGAGATAAATAAGCCATAATTTGATGTGTATGACACCAACTTAGCCTCCACTTAAGTAGGTTCTTATCGCCTAGTTCTAAAAAAACTATAAAAAATAAAAATACAAAATTTGATCATCTTTTTTCAAAACTAATCATAACTATGCTTGCACAAGTAGTCTACACCTATAGTTACAACAAATAATGCACTTACACAGCTTTCCCCTTTGATGAAAATCAAAATTAGGCTCATAATTAGACATTTTACGTATTAAAAACAGGTTGCGTAAAAGGCCATGTATGAGAAGAGGCCCAAAAAGTGGCTCTAAAGTTTTGGAAAATTCAAAACAAAGTAGTATTTACCCTATATAACATGGGTGCACCTCAAGTTTTACATTATTAGCTTGCATATGGAAGGAGAAAAATTCATGCTCCACCTGTATAAAAAACATCATTTCAATATTAGCGAGTCAAAAATTTATCCAATAATTATCGTTTGATGATTCCAAGATTTAGTTTACATCATGGGCTTTCCATCAAGCCAAGTTTCATGATCAAACTATGTCCCTTCTAAAAGTTATGTACAAATTACTACTATTTTGAAAACAGCAAAAATCATGCGTTTTATCAGCATGTGTCTAAGAAAATTAAAATATTGCCTTACAAAAGCTAAGAAAAGTGCAATTTAAAAAATCTCAAATTTTTTTTGGGTCTTGAGGAACATCTGTGGATGTTAAGCATTTCAAAACTCTTAATAGATTACCCACAAAAATTCAAGAAAAATGCTAACTTTCAGGACACTTTAGTGTCCAATTACAGAACTAGTGTTAATAGGAGGGCCACACATATGACAAGGTTTATTGGGGGTCTCAACAAGTATGGGAGTATTGTTCATTTGGCCATGGCAGTTCAAGGATGCTCTTTAGTGTGGGCGAATTTCCCTACATCATTGATTGTAGATCCGAATTATCTCGTTGTGCCTAGATGGAATGCTTGGATGAAGAACCTTGTGGTTGTTGCAACATGTGTGTTAGACAATGAGTTTTTAAAAGCTAACGGGACATTTGTCATAGCAAGCAATCCTAATCATCTTCCAACCATTGTGGAGGTCACAAAATCTCACAATCTCTCTCTCCGATGGACACTGTATCTAGATATGCTAGGAGCTTACCATCAGATTGATGATGATGGAACTGAGGAGGTGACCTACATAAACTATGTTTACATATAAGTATATAATAGTTTTATCAATGGTTTGAACAAAAATGTCTAACTTGTAATTACAGGGTAGGTGCCCATTATACTTATTGGAGTGTTTGTACGCAATCCACCAAGTAGATATAGCCCACAATATATCCGAGAGAATGGAAATGATGCAGTGGATGGGAAAGGTTTTGGGCCGCATTCCATTGTTGTTTGAGCATGTGAATACTACAACATAAAAGAACCCAATCTGATAATGGGTAGGGACTGTAAGCCTCTATGAGGTCCATCTGAGAGACTAGTGGTATGAAACAAGAAAGAGATTTTTTATAATTTGAATTTGTGAAATCATGTTCAGTTCAAGATGGTAGGGAATGTATCTAATTTTTTTCACTTTGCAGGTGGTTGCTTGGAACTTTCACCATGGAGGGGGACCTAGTTCTTGATTGCTTTGCAGGGATAGGTAGCATGGCAAAGGCATGCAAGCAGATGCTCCGACATTATATAAGCATTGAGGATGACTTGATATGCCATGAAATTGAGTTGGGAGGGCTTGAAGACATGCCTGAAGACCTTGGTGACAATAAATTCATTGACAAGGAGATAGAGGCATTGCAAAGGGCACAAGTGGAACCTATGATGGCAACTCTGCGACCTTTGCCACCATGGAATCAAGGTCTTAGGCCATATGCACATCCCTTCCCATCTATGCCACCTCCATTTTATCCACTTCTATCTAATGCACCATTTCTTTACCATGTTTCTCCGTGTTTTATGCCAATCCCAACATATCCTCCAAATTGGATATCATCATCACAACCCCTTCCTTCTGAAGGGTCACATAACAGAATCAGGAGATTGAGTATGCCTCCACATACTTGAATGACTATAGGAATGGAGGTTTTATTTTGCACTACAATTCTCATGGCATCTTCTTTTGTTATTTATGAATGACTCTAAGAATGGAGGTTTTATTTTTTTATTTTGAACTATATTCTCATGGCATCTACTTTTGAACTACGATTCTCATGGCATATTTTTCTGACATTGTATGAATGAGAATCTAGTAATAGAGGGTTTATATTGATATTTTGAATCATCAATTGTAGTTTGCATGACATTGTCTATTATAAATTGATATTTTGAATCATCAATTCTAATTTGCATGACATAATCTATTGTAATTGTTTTGTGCATGGAGAGAGGGAGAGAGAGAGAGGGGAGGGGTGTATCTTGTACCTTGTATATTAATTTTGAGTTGCATGGAGAGAGGGAGAGAGAGAGAGAGGTAGAGGGGTGTATCTTGTACCTTGTATATTAATTTTGAGTTGCATCAAGAGATAAGGTTAGCATCATAGGGGTGTAAAGAGATAGAAAATAAGACAGGGGGGTTTCAAGACACATGGAGAACATGGATGTAAGAGTGAGATCGAGAGAGAGAATGAAAGGTCCTAGGGAGAGAGTGCGAGAGTGAGGGAGTGAGAGTAGAGAGAGAAAAAATTGCTCGCCATTTTAGAGGAATCGCTCTCGTTGGAAAGTGCTCGCCAAAAAATTTCCCCCATTCTTCTCTGTCGTCCCATCAATGCTCGTGCTATCTCTACAATGTACATGTTTTTCTGCTCAACAACTCCATTTTGTTGTAGAGTGTATCTACATGTAAACTGTCTCTAAATGCCATTCTCTTCCATAAAAAATCAGAGAACTCATTGGAGAAGTATTCTCCCCCTCCATCTGACCTTAGGCACTTCACATGCTTTCATGTTTGCTTTTCAGCCACCATCACTCTCAAATTTTGAAAATGAGTGAAAACTTCACTCTTCTCCTTCTTGAAATACACCCACACTTTCCTCGTGTGGTCACCCATGAATATTACATAGTACTTGCAGCCACCCATAGACGTAGTTTTTGCAGGACCCCACACATTTGAATGCACAACATCTAGTACATTCCCACTCACATTTCTATCGTGTGGAAATACATGCTTTGTCTGCTTTCCAAATTGACATGCTTCACATACTTTCTGCATACCATCAACCTTAAACTTAGGCAGTCCTGTCATGATTTCTTTAGTCTGCATAGACTTCATTATTTACATATTTACATGCCCAATTCTCTTATGCCAAATGTATGTATCTACAACAACTTCTGAACCCTGTGCAAACATTGCAACTTTCACTCCATGTTTCAACAAAACCTGGCTTTTCAAGATTTTTCATATCCTTAAACCACTCGCCCCATGACTATTAATGTGGTTTGAAGCACCTGAATCCACATACCATACATCATTATTGCATGCAAATACATCGTTTTGTGACACAGAGCATTAAGCACATGTCACATAACAAATAACCTTTCATTGTCCTCATTGCTTCGGCTAGAGGATGCATAATTATTTTGTTGCACTTTTCCACTTCTTATGTCATTTTGCTTCTTATAGAAATCTACATACACATGCCCAGATTTGCCATCGTAAAAAGAACCTCGTGTATCATTTTGATGCCTTTGCCAATTTCCACGACCTCTTTGACTCCCACTGCCTCTGAACTGGTCTCTTCCACCTGTGTGTTGTTGTTTGTGATTCATGGGAATGTTGTTGCTAACCATAATTTTGATTACTTGTTCAGCCACCACCTTGGCACGGCCTCAACCTCTACCCGCATCCTCTACCTACACTTGTGTATAGAAGGCCTGTTGCTTCAAATTGCCTTTGTTTTGTGAAGACTAGTCTTCACCCAAAATCTTTTCTTCAATGATCAGCATTGACACCAAATCTGTAAAGTTGGGAATGTTCTCCTGGGTCTGAATAGACCTCTTGAATGCCTTGTATTGTGGCTCGAGACCACATAGACATACTTTCACCTTATCATCATCATCAACAGAAACACCAATTGATGCAAGGGATTCCACAATGCCCTTGATCTTCAAGGCATAATCATTCACAGACATGTTTTTCTTCTCCATAGTATGAAGCTCATTCTTCAACTAAATCTTTCGTGCCTTGGTGTTAGTTTCATACAACTTCACTGAGGTGTCCCATGCCTCCTTGGGTGACTTGGCATCCTGTATATGCCCAATCATGGTATCCTCTATACTAATAGAAAGCTAATACATGACTTTCCTTGCTTCTTGATTCCAATCCATGTATTCTTGTACATTTGTAGAAGTTGGATTAATCTCTGGTGCATCTTTATGTTCACCTTCAGTAACCTTTTCCCATTAAAAAAATTTGTTAATATAAACCTCCAAGCATGGAAGTTGTTCTTGTCAAGCTTCTCTACCCTAACAATCTGATTAATTCCATCATTCGACATCTTGTCTGCAGCAACACAAACTCAGCAAAAACAACACTCTTGTTTATCCTGCAAAAACTGTTATATTCTTTGCTCAGTGGTACTATACTGCACCCAAACTGTCACAACCAGTGACCTCAATTTGCATACATACACCCAATGGCAATTGTAAGACCTCTTTGCGGTACATACAGTGTCTGACAACCAATTTTCCTTCCTCTGTGTAGTAGTTCTAAAAATAGAAATCTGTAAAGAATTAAAACTTATCTGCAATGCACATGAACACTTTTGTGAACTGAAAAACGGAGGTCAAGACGCGCCCGAAACACGTTTTTGGCTTGAAAAATCTGTCCTAAGAATAGTATAGTTGCCCTCTGCAGCTCCGCTCCTCAAAAAAAATCTCCTCAATTAGAGTTCGTTGCCGGTGCCTCCCGAAGAGCTTCTGATAAGGGTGTAATAGCCACATAAAGGGAGAAGAGTAGGTGAAGTTCTTACCCTCGTACCGCTTTTGATGCTTCTCTTTCTTGCTGCTCAACTTCTTAGCATGAATCATTCTCTGACACCATGAAAAGATGCAAGGAGGAAGAGAGCTTGAGCTCTTGCAAGCACACACACACTCACACAAACCCTGGAGAACACACAAGATGAGAGGCTAAAAATTGTTCTTCTTCTTCTTCACAACAAAAGAGTTCTACCAAAAGACAAATGAAATACAACATAAGTACTAAAGTACTATGTACATGCGGTCCATAATGTGAACACGCTAAGTGAGTGAGCTGGCAAGATAAGTATGCCATAACTCAATGGTGTGGCGGACTAGTAACTGGTGTAGTCCAGCTATAGAATCAATAGCGAAGATCTATCATGTCAACATCCTACCAAACACGCCAGTGATGTAAGTGGCGGAAACGGTCACCCATGCATCTCATAAGTGTCAGATCGTGTTGTGGGAAACATTCTCATCACATCTTTCACAGGATATACTCCATGATTTACAAGGTACAATCTAAATTATTAATTTCTGTGAAGCTATGGCAAAAAATGAGGTTTTGTTACAAGTAAAGTACATTCTTCAGCAACATGGGGGCAAAGGTTGGCCGAGTTTGAAGGAATGCCTTTGATTGATAGATTAGGTAGGGCAAGAGTTGTGAATGGGTTGTTTCAAGAAGAGATAATGTTTAATCCTATGCAACAAGCAAAAATGGCCAATCAAATGTAAATGACTCTCAACAATTGTCAGCGGCGGGATTTAATCAGATTCTTGATGCAATTGAGAGAAATATTGGTGATGTATTCTTTCTTGATGGTCCTGGAGGATCTAGAAAGACCTTCCTCTACAATTTCTTACTTTGTCGAGTACTTGGAGATGGCCATGTTGCTCTTGTGTGTGCTTCATCTGGTATAGCTACATTGTTGTTAGCTAATGGGCGTACAACTCACTCTCAATTCAAGATACCATTAGACCTAAATTCCTCTAGCACTTACAATATAAAGATCAACAGCCAACTTGTAGAGGTCTTGAGATTGGCCAGATTGATAATTTGGGATGAGGCACCGATGACACATCAATATGCCTTTGAAGCATTAGATAGAACACTGCAAGACATAATTTCTAATGACAAACTCTTTGGTGGGTAGGTCATGCTTTTTAGAGGGGATTTTAGCTCGATTTTGTCAGTTGTTCCAAAGGGAGGAAGAGAGGGCATTTTCAATTCAACATTGTGCCATTCAAAAATATGGAGAGAGATCAAAGTCTGAAAGCTTATGCAGAACATGCATGTTCTTCAGAACACAAGTGACTCGACAGAGTGAGAATTCGCACGATGGATCCTAGACATCGGTAATGGGACTATGCATAGCGACATAAAATAAGGTGTTGTGTCAATCCCTCCTAGAATTCTTCTTCAAATAGGGTCTATGCAACAACTCACTGAATGGGTGTACACGGGGCTTTTGAGAACTGGAGACTATGCAAGTGTTTTTAAAAAGCGTGCTATTCTTGCCACTCAAAATGTTGAGGTTGATGATATTAATGACATTGCTCTAAGTGAAATGCACCTATAAAGAAAAAGGAATACCTGAGTGCAGATTCTGTGTCCGCACAGTTGGTGAGGTTAACTTTTTGTATGCAACAGAATATCTTAATAGCTTGAATCTAGGCAGCGATTATCCTAGTTATAAATTGGTTTTAAAGAAAAATGCTCCTATTATTTTGTTTTAGAATTTGGATCCAAGAATAGGATTGTGCAATGGGACAAGATTAATATGTAAGCACTTCCATTCTAAGGTTATAGAAGCAGAAATAATTACAGGTACACATATTGGGGATAGGGTTTCCTTCCCTAGAATAATTTTCATACCAACTTTGCAACTTCTTTTTTATATGAGACGAAGGCAATTTTCCATAAAGCTTGAATTTGCCATGACCATCAATAAATCACACGAACAAAAACTATCAGTTCTAGGCTTATACTTGGTGACACATGTATTCAACTATGGGCAATTATATGTGGCTTTCTCAATGAGTGAGATCATTAGATGCTGTGAAAGTATTTATTTCAAACAGTACATCTAAAATTGACATGAGTACTTTCGGCATTGTTTACACCACGAATATGGTGTTTAAGGAGGGCTTGCAATTGGCTTCGATATGAATGTAGAGGTAATTTGGCAAGTTTATTTTGCTTTGATGAAAGGTAAATTTTTAGTCATTTACTCAATTTTTTGTGTGATTTAAAATAATTTTGGTATTTCCTCTATGCTTACAATTTTTTAGATTTTTTGGCTCTACAGATATTGATACACGTGTGCTTTATATAGGATTAGAATGAGGAGTTGTTTTGTGCTGACTCCTCTGACTTTTTTTATGTTTCTTTCACTGACTCCTATGCTCGGGTTGAAGATACATAATTGTAAATGTAAAAGTACTAAAGGTGTTGCTTATGTGTCTTCAATAATAGCTCTAAATTCCTTTTACCTAAGAACTTATGCAAATCCATTTCTTTGGAGATCTCTTGTCCCTACTTAGTTATTGGTTGAGCTCTTAGACATGGTAAAATTTGCGAGTTAATATTCGAACCTTTTTTGTTGATTAAATCATTCTAGTGTAAACATTTTCTACTTATTTAAGAGAACATTATGAAAAACTTGATTTTATCCAATAATCAATCATCTAGGATAAAGAATGGTTGGATTTACTAAAGAAGAGAGGGGAATGCCTTTTTTCAAATGAGGCATAACATCCATTCAATTTAGAGAAGACAAAAATCATAAAAAAACCATAAAAGAAATAGAAAAGAGAAGAATTTCCAACCTACATTGATAATTTGAGAGCTTTCCTTTAGCTTGATGGTTTGAGGGTTCTACTCTTGTTTGAAACAAGAGTGGCCACCAATCTTTTAGAAGAGGGAAGGTCAAAAACTAATGAATTATGAGTAAAATTCACAGTTTTTGGCACTTGGGAGAGGCAGGGTAACAGTGCAAAATACTATTGAGTTTCAACAAGGAGAAGGCTTCTATTTATAGGAAAAAGTGAGCTTCTAACCAAGCCAATTGATTCTAGAACTTTTCAGATCAATTTGGTCAATTTTTGACCATTTTTGGGTCAGTTTAGTCCACTTTTTGGATCTAGTTGAAACAGGAGAGAGGAGAGATAAAAATATCGAGGAAAGATAAAAATATCTCATTATTTGGGAGTTTAAAACTCATTCAAGCATGTGAAATAGGCGCCTCCTTCATGAGGGGAATTCCCCCATACTAAGGTGTCAAAAAAGGATCATTTCATCTAAATATCTCTCTTTTTTAACTATTAACCTTGTCCTTAGTCAACTCTTCATCTTATGTGAGTATTTACTCATTTTTGGGATATTTTTCTTTTATTCTTCTATTTATCTCCTCCCTACATTTGGATGAATCTTATTGGTCCAACCTTAATTTAAAATTTTAAAAAAATCTTGACCCTCAGGATAATGCCTCTTGAACAGATTATACTTAATTTCTAATGCACCTTCTGAAAATATTTTGAACTTCTGTTTCAGGGAAACTTATTTTAATAAGATAAGAAATTTTTCCATCTAAAAATATTTAAAATCTGAATACTCTCTCTCTAGAATATTTTCTCTCTCTAGGCCAAAACTGGTAGAAACAAGATCTTTTATATTTCTGAAGAGGGATTTGATTACAGGGGAAGATGCTGGACATCTTGAGAGGCTGGGGAGGAATCTTACATTCTCTCCCACTTGAAAAACGTGATATGCCCTCATCTCGCAAACTGGGGGTAATCCCGCAAAACAGATCGGCTTCATTCTCCCAGGTGGCATCTTCATAAGGATAGAACTTCCATTTTACCAATAATTCTCTGAGAATTCTGTTCCTGAGAATCTTTTCTCGAACATCAAGAATTTCTTCAGGTTGGAGTTCCATCTGCCCTTGGGTTGTTGAAGAGGTTAGGATTTCATCATCAAGCACATGATTTGGGCTTAGCACATGATTTGGGCTTAGCACATATTTCTTTAGAAGGCTTGCATGAAATACATTATGAACTTTGAGATGAGGAGGCAGAAGAAGTTCGTAGGTTGTCACCTACTTTCTTTGTAAAATCAGATATGGTCCACAATATCTGGGGGATAACTTCTTGTACTTCCCAAGAGATAGAGAACTTCTTTTGGGCCGTACTCTAATGAAGACCATATCTGCTTCTTCAAACTTTATGTCTATCCTCTTCTTATTTACATACTGCTCCTGTCGATCCTGGGCAGCTTTAATATCTTTGCAAATTGAGTGCATCTGCTACTCCATGTCGTCAAGCATCTGTCTGGACATCTCGACCCTAATCAATGGGTCGGACCAAGTTAATGGAGTTAAGCAATCTTGTCCATATAGAGCTTTAAAAGGGCTCATCTCGATACTTCGGTGATAAGAAGCATTGTAGGCAAACTCGACTAGGTGCAGATAGCTTAGCCATTTCTTGGGTTCCCTGCCACAGCATGACTGAAGTATATCTTCGATTACTTGGTTTACCCTTTCAGTTTGGCCATCGCTCTCAGGGTGATAAGCTATGCTGAGATCCAAGAAAGTTCCCACTGCTTCGAAAAATGCAGTCCAGAACCTTGAAGTAAACTTGGGATCTCAATCACTTACTATTCTCCTAGGTAGGCCATGCAATCTGAAGATTTCTTTGAGGAACACTCTGGCCACATCCACTGCAGTGTAGGTTTCTTTTACTGGGATCAAATGGGCAACTTTGGTTAGTCTGTCAACTATCACGAAAATGGAGTTGTAATCTGATTGCACTGAAGGTAATCCAATAAAAGTCCATACTGATACATTCCCACTTCATCTGGGGGATGTCCAATGGATGTAACTTCCTAGGCATTTTTACTCTTTCAACTTTGACTTTCTGGCATGTCAGACATTGACGTACATGATTCAGTACATCCTTTTTCAGACCAGGCCAAAAGAAGCTTTTCTTTATAGACATGTAGGTTTTGATGAAACCTGGATGTCCTGCTATAAGGCTGTCATGGGCTTCCTTCAGAATTTGATCTTTGGTTCCCTCATCATTGGGAATACATAGCCTGCAATTATAATACATAATGCCATCATCCAGGCTGTACCCTTGAACTCTGTTCAACTCTTGTGGAGTTTTTCTTTCCTGCATAAGTAGGGTAGCAATAGGGCCAAAGAATCTATCCTGCATGATCTTCTCTCTTGCTTCAATAATCAAAGGATTTGATATTACAGTAATTGCAAGCAAGGAGGCTTTTCTGCTGAGGGCATCTACTACCACATTGTCTTTGCCTGGGCGGTACTTGATTTCAAAATCAAATTCCTGTAAGGTCTGCATCCAAATTCTTTGGTGCATGTTGAGATCCTTCTGAGTGAAGATCCACTTTAAGCTCTGATGATCTATCATCAAAGTGAATCTTTGATCCAGTAGGTAATGTCTCCACAACTTCAGAGCATATACTACTGAAAGTAGTTCCAAGTCATGGCATAATTCCTCTCATGCGTTGTGAGTTTTTGGGATTCATCGGCCACTGCATGACCCTCCTGCATAAGTGCACCTCCCAAGGCAAAACCACTGGCATCAGTTACTACCTCAAAGGGTAGAGAGAAATCTGGCAGCTTTAGAACGGGATTGGTTTTTACCAAGGCGGTCTTTAGCTTATCAAAAGCACTCTGGCACCTGGCAGACCATTGAAATGGGGTATTCTTTTTAAGAAGGTTAGTCAGGGGGGAAGCTATGAGAGCATACTTTGGTATAAAAATTCTATACCAACCAGTCAATCCCAAGAATCCTCTGACTTCTTTCACTGTCTTTGGTTCAGGCCAATCTATGACTACTTGGACTTTTGCGAAATCTGGAGAAATTCCATCTTTGGATACCAGAAAGCCCAAGTATTCAATGTGGTCGGCAGAGAAAGTGCATTTGCTCTTTTTGGCAAAGAGTTGGTGCTTCCTTAGAATCTCAAGAACTTTTCAAACATGAGTCTCATGGTCAGCTGCATTCCTTGAGTAAATCAGAATATCATCAAAGAAAACTAGAACAAAATCATCCAAGTATTCTCTGAGGATGTCCTGCATTAGGTGATTGAATGTAGCTGGGGCATTAGTTAATCCGAACGGCATGACAATAAATTCATAATGCCCATAGTAGCAAGTATTGATGGCTTTTTTGGTATATCTTGATCATTGATCCTGATCTGGTAATACCCGGATTTGAGATCTATCTTTGTGAAGATCTGGGCTCCATTTAGCCTGTCCAAAAGCTCATCAATTCTGGGGATATGATACTTATTCTTAACTGTCAGTTGATTTAGACCTCTGTAGTCCACACAGAGTCTAAGCGTTCCATCTCTCTTTTTCTGAAAGAGAACTGGTGCATCCCAAGGTGAAACATTGGGTCTTACAAACCCTTATTCTAACAGCTGTCTAAGCTGTTCCTTGAGTTTGATGGCTTCAGGAACTGGCATTTTGTACGTGCGTAGGGCTACTGGTGGCTGAGCTCCGGGGGTTAATTCTATCACATGATCTACTTCCCGAATTGGAGGCATCTCTGTTAATTCTATCACATGATCTACTTCTCGAATTGGAGGCATCTCTGTTAATTCTGCTCTACGAATAAATCATCAAATTTATTTAACCATTCTGGTTCTTTAGCCTTAAGTTTTGAGTCTATTGGGTTCATTTTGACAACATAAATTTGTTGCTTCTTTCTAAGTCCTTTCAGCAACCTAGAAGCTTTTACTAATTGAAGGTCTAGAGATCCGAAAACTCCAGTTCCTTGAACTTTGTTCCCGTGAAGATCATGGAAGGAAATGGTTCCATTGTGATAGTGTATGTCAGCTTGATTTTTGTGGAGCCAATCCATTCCAACGATCCTATCAAAAACTCCCAGAGGTAAAACTTTGAACTGACAATCGGTTACATTACCATCTAGATTGAACTGGATAAGATCTGTCTCATGGTGAGTGAAAAGAGTTCCCACTGGCCAATTCAACATAGGTTTCCCTGATTTCTATTCTAAGACTAGCTTACGCAAGCATCCAGGGGAAATGAATGAATGAGAACTGCATGAATCAATCAAAAGCTTAAAAGGCTTATCCTGATATTCTGCTGGAGTATGGATGACTGAGAACTCATGGTTAGGTCCTTGGTTTTCAATTGCAGCAGCAAAGATCTGCTCTCTTTCCTCTTCTACTACATCTGAAATTGTGACTGCTCTGGTTGCTGCTGTCTGAGGTGAGGTTACTTTGAACAGAGGCAGATGGCTGAGCTAGAGTTCTTTTGGGGTTTCCCTGGCTTGGGCGAGACGGCCTTGATTAGACTGGTATGAAGGGGTTGGTGTCTGAATTCGGGGTCCTTGACTTCCCTGTCCCCTTGACATGTCAGGAGTCGGGCAGTCTTTCAGTTTTGGTGACCAGAACCTTGGCATCCAAAACATCGGTTTTCACTTCTGAGTTCATCCTTCTGATTTCTTGAAAGAGGGGGACTCCTGAGAAAGTATTCTGGGGGAAGGGTCTTCCTTCACTTCGGAATCTTCCTGCATCCTGATTCTAATTCAGTTCTTGCTGCCTCTTCGGGGGTGGAAAGTTTGAAGTACTTCCCTGGGCTTGGAATCTTTTCAAGTTATAGGGTGCAGGTTTTGGCGGGACCTTTACTACAAAGGCTCAGGCAAAATATTTCCTTGGCCATGATTCTGATAAGACTAGGGCTTGTTCAGCATGTTCAACTCTTTGATCATTCACCCAGGAACTTCAGAACTTCATGCAGATTTTTTAGACTTCTTAGCCGCTTTATCCCGAGAAATAGAATTACAGCACCTCTTTGTGTAATGAATCGTGTGTACCATGGTATGCCTTCTTCACAGTTTCGCTTCTTTATGCGATTACGACTGAGGCGGTGATTCTAGAGCCGAGCTACTTTATGTACATATTGTAACTTTTATATAAATATAGAAATGTTTTCTAGAGAAAAATTCCCTGTTGTATAAGTGATTGTTTATGGACGATTTGATAAAGAAAAATCTATTATCAGACATATGTCATAGATCTCCAATAAGATCATTATCTTGTTTAAGAAGTTGTTTTCCGAACCTCTTAAGTCTTAGGATCTCGTGGATGATATCAAAATAAAAATTTAATAATATATAAATTTTTGATAGAATCATGAGACGAGGAAACCGTGGCCGTCAGCCAGACCCTCTCTCTCTGCTGAAGATGACGAGCTTGACCCTGATGTTTGCAAGGCTCTTCATAGGACTTAGCCGGGACCCTTCAAAGGAGAAGGGGAGAACCTGGGCGAGAGTCCTAGTAGCTGACAGAAGCGGAAGCAGTCCCCTCATGCGCGGGGCAGGGTTTCTCACTCGGGGCCTCGCCCCACGAATGTCCGGGCACGAGACTAGGCTGGTGGTCACTCCGAAAATCGAAACCGAAAAAATCTCCCATGCTCGGAAAGCGGGGACGATTCCACCATTTTGAATTTTCTTATCGAATTTTTCTAACGAGAACAATTCTAAACTATCCTTCACCTGAATAAACCAGATAGAAGGAAAGTATCACTGAAATAATTTGATCATTTGAGTAATTTCAATGCTTTTTTTCTAATCAAGATCAGGCACAGCCGTTGATCCACTCAATTGAGAAATTTATCAGGGAATTAACTAGCTACTCGAATCTTAGCATAATCCTAAGATTTTTCAGTTTGATTATTAAAACTCCACTGATTCCATCCGGCCCATGGGTTAGCCACCACCCTACCACTGGAATTGGTAGAACCAAACAAGCACTCACCCACCCATAATTGAAATGCCTTTCTTAACTTTAGCTTTAGAAAACAGATACGCACACACTCCTCTTTAAAACTTTAATATAAAAATAATCCATTGACAAAACAGATATGATCACAGATTTCATAACTCAAAATTTCCATTCAATCCCTTGTTTCACAAAAACAGTACCACTCTGGATTCTCCTTCTCCATTGGGACCAGCTGGTCACAGCAACAACGAGATCCAGTAATTACAATAATCATTTCGTTAACATACATATATATATCTTCCTCGACATACGTATGGGTGTCCTAAGCACCGCGAGCCCATGCATCGCCTAGTCAGAACCCTCCAGGATCCTCCTTAGGTGTCCTGGTACTTCACTCAGGGACCGCTTCGTCGGCCCTCGCCCATACCGGAAGCACACCATTTTTCACCATACCCAGGCTGGTCAAGACCTAGGCAAGTTTTTGCCACGTGAGCTATCCCTCGAACACTCCCCACTAGCTGTTGCAACCGAACTTCCCTTAGATAAACATATATGCCAAATGCTCCCTCCAGCATTCTGGCGTAAGACAGTCCTTTAAGAAAACAGCGTTTCTATGCAAGTTTTCAGTTTTGATTTTGTTTGAAAACCATGAATAATCTTAAATCCGTATCCCAATACTTCTCGATCCAGGTCTGAAATAGAATTCCTTGAATTCTGTTAACTTGATCCTCAGATCAAAATAAAAAATCTTAACTTAGTTTCAGATTCGGCGGGGGATTTGAGTACATTTTTCCTGAACTGGGTACATCGTCCTTGATTGAAATTGATGAAGGAATTAGGTCTTGGTCAATAGTCTGAATCAGAGTTTGGGTCTGGAAAGGTTCTTCCTAAACTATCTTTCTCGAAAGGTACTATTTTAATTTCTCGAAAGGTACTATTTTAATTTCTCTTTTTCTAAATTTTGTTCAATGAATATTTGCTTACAGATTTCTAAAACATGAATTTCTTATGATGAGGAATAAAATAATCTTTTATCTCGATCTCTGACTTCGATAGTTTAATTGAATTTTCTCATTACCATCTTAGTGAATATGAAACGGTAGCATTTCTTCTACTTATTCATTTTTCCAATGTTTGCAGAAATTAAACAGAGGATAAGAGAGCCCTTATTTAATTATAAAGATTCTATATGCATCTAATTATGCATAAAATCTAATTATGATGAAAGTCACACTTTTATCATCATAAAAATCATTTATGTTGAAAATCACTCTTTTATCATGAAAGAATTTCTTTTATGCATAGGTTTATGCATATAAATCATTTATGATGAAAATCACTCTTTTAATATAAAAGAATTTCTTTTATGCGTATGTTTATGCATAAAAATCATTTATGATGAAAATCACACTTTTAATATATATAAAAAATATCTTTTATGCATATGTTTATGCATAAAAATCATTTATGATGAAAATCACACTTTTAACATAAAAAATATCTTTTATGCATATGTTTATGCATAAAAATCATTTATGATGAAAATCACACTTTTAATATAAAAAATATCTTTTATGCATAAAAATCATATATGATAAAAGTAACACTTTTATAATTAAAAAAATATTCTTTTATGCATAAAAATCAATAATGATAAAAGTAACACTTTTATAATAAAATAATATTCTTTTATGCATAGAAATCAATAATGATAAAAGTAACACTTTTATAATTAAAAAAATATTCTTTTATGCATACTTTTATGCATAGAAATCAATAATGATAAAAGTAACACTTTTATAATAAAAAATATTCTTTTATGCATACTTTTATGCATAAAAATAAATATGATGAAAGTAACACTTTTATAATTAAAAAAATATTCTTTTATGCATAAAAATCAATATGATGATAGTAACTCTTTTGTAATAAAAAAATATACTTTTATGCATTATTTTATTCATAAAAATCCATAATGAAGAAAGTAACACTTTCATAATAAAAAATTTATCAATAAGTATCTTTCATAGAATTTAATTCTATTGAAAATCATTCTTTTATAAAAATTAATCGATATGCATCTTTCTATGCATGAATGAAAATGACACTTTTAGAATGCTCTAACGATGGGGATTAGTCTTTTTTATTAATAAAAGATGAAATTTATTTCACAGATTTTTAAAAAAATTCACCATAACCTCCTTTGTATAGCTGACCATTTTTCAATTTTTAACACACTAAAATTAATTAGAAGTTCACCAAGAGTATTTAAATCATTCTAGTGTAAACATTTTTTACTTATTTAAGAGAACATTATGAAAAACTTGATTTTATCCAATAATCAATCATCTAGGATAAAGAATGGTTGGATTTACTAAAGAAGAGAGGGGAATGCCTTTTTTCAATGAGGCATAACATCCATTTTGGGAAGATGCCATGAATGAGGAGATGGTGACATTGGATACGAATGCAACATGGGAGTTAGTGCCTTTGCCTAAGGAAAATAAGGCAATTGGATGTATAAAGTCAAGCATAACACTGATGGTTCAGGGAGCAGGTATAAGGCAAGATTGGTTTCCAAGATCTATGTGCAAACTTATGGCATTGACTATGAGGAGACGTTTAGCTCGTTTGCAAGAATGGCAACCGTGAGAGCTATCATTCAATATGGCTGCATCAAAGGGTTGGTATTTACATCAGATGGATGTAAAGAATGCCTTCTTGCATGGTGATTTGCCAAACAAGAAGAAGTTTGGATGTATAAAGTCAAGCATAACACTGATGGTTCAGGGAGCAGGTATAAGGCAAGATTGGTTTCTAAGGTCTATGTGCAAACTTATGGCATTGACTATGAGGAGACGTTTCGCTCGTTTGCAAGAATGGCAACCGTGAGAGCTATCATTCAATATGGCTGCATCAAAGGGTTGGTATTTACATCAGATGGATGTAAAGAATGCCTTCTTACATGGTGATTTGCCAAACAAGAAGAAGTTTACATGATGCAACCACTAGGTTATGAGAGTGATGCACACCCAAATTTTGTATACAGGTTATGCAAAGCTTGTTTGAGAAACTCCTCTATTTCTTCAAAAGATCTCCTCTCACTACCCATCACTTTTCCTACATTCCCTTCATTCATGGGTTCTACAGTAAGCATGGACACATCAACATCACTTGATTATGAACCTGTGCTCCCCTCATCACTATCTCTTTCACTCTCATCCTCACTCTCAATATTTTCCTTTTCATCTTCCTCATCTTCCCCCAACAACTTTTTGTAAATCAAGCTATATTTTTTTCTCATTCTTTTTTTATCATAAAGTGTAATTGTACCCTTTTCCCAGTCTTGAATTTCACCTACTAACCTGAGCCATGGCCTTCCTAAGATCAAAGGAAAACTTACCAATCCCTACAGGCATAATGTGACAATTCACTTTAACATTTACACCAAAATCTTTACATCAAGATCCTTGAAGATACCTAAACACATTACTTTAGCATGATTTGCAAGTTGGATCCTAAACCTGGAAATCCCACTTGCCTCTAATCCAAGCCTCTCTACATAAGATTGTGTAATCACACATATTTGTGCACCCCCAACAATGTATGCTTCTCCCATACCTTGTCCTTTGTCTTTTACTTTATGGAATTACGGGTTTTTTTTATAAAATTGATTAAAAAAACCCTTCTATAAACATATTTCTATAAATTTATCTTAAAATTTGAATAAAAAAACCCCTTCATTTGAACTCACATGGTATACTTACATATTTTTACGTGAATCCCTCAAGCTCCACAACTTCTTTGTAAGATTCCTCCCCAGCCTCTCAAGATGTCCAGCATCTTCCCCTGTAATCAAATCCCTCTTCAGAAATATAAAAGATCTTGTTTCTACCAGTTTTGGCCTAGAGAGAGAAAATATTCTAGACAAAGAGTATTCAGATTTTAAATATTTTTAGATGGAAAAATTTCTCATCTTATTGAAATAAGTTTCCCTAAAACAGAAGTTCAAAAATATTTTCAGAAGGTGCATTAGAAATTAAGTATAATCTGTTCAAGAGGTATTATCCTGAGGGTCAAGATTTTTTTGAAATTTTAAATTAAGGTTCCTATGGACCAATAAGATTCATCCAAATGTAGGGAGGAGATAAATAGAAGAATAAAAGGGAAATCCCCCAAAAATGAGTAAATACTCACATAAGATGAAGAGTTGACTAAGGACAAGGTTAATAGTTAAAAAAGAGAGATATTAAATTAGATGAAATGATGCATTTTTGACACCTCAGTATGGGGGAATTTCCCTCATGAAGGAGGCACCTATTTCACATGCTTGAATGAGTTTTAAACTCCCAAATAATGAGATATTTTTATCTCTCCTCTCTCCTATTTCAACTAGATCCAAAAAGTGGACTAAACTGACCCAAAAATGGTCAAAAATTGACCAAACTGATCTGGAAAATTCTAGAATCAGTTGGCTTGGTTAGAAGCTCATTTTTTCCTATAAATAGAAGCCTTCCCATTTGTTGAAACTCAATAGTGTTTTGCATTATTACCCTGCCTCTGCCAAGTGCTAAAAACTGTGAATTTTACTCATAATTCATTAATTTTTGACCTTCCCTCTTCTAAAAGATTGGTGTTCAAACAAGAGTAGAACCCTCAAACCATCAAGCCAAAGGAAAGCTCTCAAATTATCAATGTAAGTTGGAGATTCTTCTCTTTTCTATTTCTTTTATGGTTTTTTATGATTTGTGTCTTCTCTAAATTGAATGGATGTTATGCCTCATTGAAAAAAGGCATTCCCCTCTCTTCTTTAGTAAATCCAACCATTCTTTATCCTAGATGATTGATTATTGGATAAAATCAAGTTTTTCATAATGTTCTCTTAAATAAGTAGAAAATGTTTACACTAGAATGATTTAAATACTCTTGGTGAACTTCTAATTAATTTTAGTGAGTTAAAATTTGAAAAATGGTCAGCTATACAAAGGAGGTTATGGCAAAATTTTCTAAAAATTTGTGAAATAAATTTCATCTTTTATTAATCAAAAAGAGTAATCCCCATCGTTAGAGCATTCTAAAAGTGTCATTTTCATTCATGCATAGAAAGATGCATATTGATTAATTTTTATAAAAGAATGATTTTCAATAGAATTAAATTCTATGAAAGATACTTATTGATAATTTTTTTATTATGAAAGTGTTACTTTCTTCATTATGGATTTTTATTAATAAAATAATGCATAAAAGTATATTTTTTTATTACAAAAGAGTTACTTTCATCATATTGATTTTTATGCATAAAAGTATGCATAAAAGAATATTTTTTTTATTATAAAAGTGTTACTTTCATCATATTGATTTTTATGCATAAAAGTATGCATAAAAGAATTTTTTTTAATTATAAAAGTGTTACTTTTATCATTATTGATTTCTATGCATAAAGGTATGCATGAAAGAATATTTTTTTATTATAAAAGTGTTACTTTTATCATTATTGATTTCTATGTGCTCAAAACAAGTGGGCTCCAACTCCTGTATTGCTTTAACCATGTAAGCATAATGATGGGTTGTATATCCATTATATCTCAACTTATCAACAGGGTACCTAATCCTCGTAGATCTGTGTACACCTTAATCACTGCTGCCAGGTGTCCTCAAAATAGTCTTGGTCCTCTTTACACCAAGAGTAACCATAGATGGAATGCCAAGCTCCTCATCAAGGCCTACTAAGAGCCACTAGAATCACCATCTACATATGAGTGACGTATTGATAGATCAGGCACAAAAGGTTGATCTACCTTTTCCTTCCCTTTGTGTGATACATGTGTACCTACATCTATCCTCAATGTGCCCATGGACTAACATTGGGGGCCTCTGCTAGAGGACTCTCTAGGTCCACTAAGTACCTGTGATTGCTAATCTACATGTGGTGTAGCATTAGCACTTCTTACATCTGCATCTTCTATTGCCTTCACCATTGGTGCATACCACCTACTCATCTTGTCAAAGACATCTCTGCTTTACTGCATTTCATGAGTGGTAGGGTTATAACATCTATAGCCTTTTTTCTCCATAGCATAACCAATAAATATGCATTTCTCTACCTTTGGATCCAACTTTGTTCTTACTTCATCAGGAACATGCACATATGCAATACACCCAAACACTTTCAAGTGAGACACATCCGGTCTTATGCCTATAAACTTATGTTCAAGCATCATACCATGAACAGTTGCAGTGGGTGTCCTATTCATAATGTACGCTGCACTTGTGCTACTGCTTCTTCCTAAAAATAATGTGGCATATTCTTTTTAACCCCATCAAGTCACGTGCCACTTCTACACTGTGCCTATTTTTTCTATATGCAACACCATTTTGTTGCAAAGTGTATGTGCATGTAAACCATCTCTTGATTCCCTGCTTTCTTAGAAAATCACTGAACTCATTGGAGAAATATTCTCCCCCACCATCTGATCTCAGGCATTTTATTTGCATGCATTTTTCCTTCTCTACACCAAGGCTTTAAATCTCTAAAAGTGAGCAAACATCTCACTTTTCTCCTTCATGAAGTAGACCCACACTTTCCTAGTGTGGTCATCAATAAATGTAACTGTTAATCCCATTTAGGATTAATAAATATGCTCCTTCATTTGAGGACATTAATAAGTGTCATGCTAAGGCACTATAAAAGTTGTACATTATGAGATATTGGCCACCCAAGGCCTTAGTTATTAGTAATTTTTGGGCACCCAAGTGTGAATAAGGGCCAATTGTATATAAGGCATTTTCTCCTAATATTGAAGGACACAATCCTCCTTTGTGCTATGAGAGCTCTTGCTTGTCTTGAGAGAGAGAGAGAGAGAGAGAGAGAGAGAGAGAGAGAGAGAGAGAGAGAGAGAGAGAGTGTGTGTGTGTGTGTGTGTGTGTACTCTAGGACATGTTCCTTTTCTATGCATGTATGTGTAGAAGAGTGAGATAGAGATTGCCTTGTGTGGTGGTGCGAGTGACTCTACGACGGTGACAGCGTGGAGGTGGAGTTTGGAGGAGTGGAGCTTCCGAAAGTAAGCTTGGGGACCTCAAGGGACATGAGCTCGAAGCATTGGTAAGTACCCAATGATGGTTTTTGTCTATTGCTTCTTCCAATTGTGAGAGGTGTGGTAGTCTCTTGGGAGGTGCGGTAGTCCATTGTTTTTTCCATCCTCTTGGAGCTTCATCTCCCACTATGCAAGATTCATGATTGCTTTGCATGCATTGTGAAGAGAATGTATAGATAAGGTTTGATTGGTATTAGAGAAGAGTTGTGAGAAATGGTATGTTTTTGGTGTGTGGGTGAGTACTTGGTTTGTCTTAGAGGAAAGCTACACTATATATCTGCACAACCAATCTATCTTCTTGCAATTCTTAAAACAGAGTTCTGCAGAGAATCGATGACTTACCCGCAGTGCTCGAAATTACCTGCTTTTTGAAAAACGGAGGTCATAACATGCCTTTAACGCGTTTTCGACCCAAAAAAATCTGTCCTATAGGACAATCCAATAGGATAGAATAGTTTCCCTATAGCTTTACTCCCGCGAAGAAAGCTCCTCAATCAGAGATCGTTTGTCGGTGACAAGGGTGTAGTCGCCAACACAAATAGGGAAGAGTCGTTGAAGCTCTTACCCTCGTACCGCTTCCTATGCTTCTCTTGCTTGCACCTCAACCCTTAGCATAAACCAGGCTCTGATACCATGAAAAGATGTAGGGGAGAAGAGAGCTTGAGCTCTTGCAAGCACACACACACTCACAAAACCCTAAAAGAGAACACACAAGGTGAGAGACTGAAAATCTTCTTTTGCTTCACACAACACTCAACACACCATATATAAAGATAAGAGTACACAATATGGAAAGGTACTCAACCAAATACATACTAGGATTCTCTATAGTGTGAACCCAACTAAATGAGCTAGCGCTATAACTATGCCAGTCTCTAGAATGGCTATCACACAGCTTATCATCCCACTGGCCGTATATCACCCATGATCTCACCAACCATGCCAGTGGTGTAAGTGTGGGGCCTATCCCCCAGGCGGGTCATTAGTGTCCACCGCCTCACTAGATGAGCTTGATATCTCAACACATTTGTGGTGGAGATATTGGGGTATATGCTAGGGAGGTGGATGGAGATGCTGGCCTCTATTCGAACCTAAAAAAGCTTGACCACCACATTGACCTCAAGAATATGGCATTAGTGAACTATTGTGCATGTGCTTGAAGAGAGTGCAGTGTATGGCATGCATGCATGGCTACTCTCTCTCTCTCTCTCTCTCTCTCTCTCTCTCTCTCTCTCTCTCTCTCTCTCTTACTAGGTGGCCAAGCTCTAGTGGGGCAGTGGTGGTGGTAGGGCTCATTTGACATAGGGGTTGAACTAAAATGGGGCCGCAAGTAGTGGCAAGAAAAATGAGGAGATCTACTCCTCTCACTATGGTGTAGTGCAACAATCTCCACAATAGATTGGGGTAGTAAGTACTGAACAGCAGCAACAATGAGCGGATCTACTCGTCTCACTTCCCACGATGTAACACTGCAAACAACCTTCAATAGATTGGGGTAGCAAGTAGTGGTAAGAGCAATGAGTGAAACTACTCCTCTCTCTCCCCACTATGCAGCAGTGCAAATAACCTTAACAATAGATTGGGGTGGCACGGAGTGGCAAGATAAATGAGTGGATCTAGTCCTCTCACTCCCAACTATGTAGCAACACAAACAACCTCCAATAGATTGGAAGCCAAAACCATGCTTCTTGTGTGTCTATGACCCAAACCACTATGTAGTAACACAAACAACCTCCAATAAATTGGAAGCCAAAACCATGCTTCTTGTGTATTTATGACCCAAACCACTTGCTTCTTATGTGCATGCTTCTTATGTGTCTATGACCCCAAGACACTTTTGTTTCTCTATAACCCTAAACCCATTTTGTTGTGAAGATGTAATCTATTCAGAGAATGACCCCTCCACACTTGCACGGTTGAGAGAGATGTAGATCGGCCGCTCAACATCTACTTGCAATGGGTACACATGCATAAGTGCAAGCATGGAAGTTTTAAAATGGACACCTCTGTGGCCTTGCACCTCATGCAAGATTTCATGATCTCTCTTCCTATAGTGGCTTACCTTGCCATCAACACCATGGCCCTTTTTTGTTGTGCGCCAGCATTGTCATCAAGATGCATAGATGCAACATCATCCACTACACTATTCCCACATGCCTCTACCAAAATGTGTCCTTTTGCTTTGATAATCCAATGCCTACTAGAGAAGGAGAGCAGCATCCTTACATGCCATATAGGCAGATGCTAGGATCCGCAACTCTAATCCTTGGGGATGGAGTACATGCAATGGCAAAAGTCTTGCCAAAAAATTAATCAATACCTCAGCTTTATCAATGGCAAAAGGGCAAAGTGCATCCTTGCAAATAGGCAGCCAAAAGGTGTGAAGATGGAGCAGTTAAGCAAAATGATGGGTTTGGATGGTGTATCACTAGGGCAAAGTGAGGCGAGGGGGAAAAGATGGCTAGGGCATAACTAGAGATAACAAAGGAGGAGGCAAACCTAGGTAGGAGCAGGTGTGGGGGGCTATGAGCTACATGGGACATAGGGCAAGGGGGGAGCAGGGTGTGAGGTGTGAGGTGTGAGGCTAGATTTATCTTTTTGAGTTAATAGTCATGATGTATGAGGTGTGACGCAATCCAAATGCCACATCATCAATAATTGCAATCCAAGAACCTTGATTATGAAATTTCACTTCCCAGATGATTCAACTTACTAGATGAACCAACCTCTTTAATTATCGATCTCACTTCTACATAATCCAACCTCTTGATCTCTCACCTTTGTTTGTCGATTATTTGATCGTGGGCAATCTGACTCCTGAATGATTTAACTTTCCAAATAATTCAACTTCTCAAATCATGATTTGACCTCACTAATGATCTCATCGATCTCTCATCTTGAATTTATCGAACCTTGGATCATGGTGATCTGACTCTCGAACGATCCCACTTACCAAAGATGATTTAACTTCTTTGATTTCTGATCTTTGATCATGTGACAATCTGACTTTATCGATCACACATATTAAATCATTGATCACACATATTAAATCATCGATCCTTGGATCATGGTGGCGATCTGACTCCTCTCAAAACGATCCCACTTATTACCAGATGATTCAACTTCTTTGATCACTGATCTTAGGTCTTGGGCGATCCAAATTTATCAATCACACATCTTGAATCATCAAATTATACTTCTTAAATTATAATTTAGCTTTGCTGATTGCACACCTTGCATTGTCGATTATACTTGATATTTCAATTTGGCTTTACAAATCATCAAACCCCTCAAATGATTCATGATTTAACCCTTGTCGATCCAACTTTAGGACAACAATTGCATGATCAAATTTTGAGATCACCGATTCAAAACCTCTCTCCCCTTTTCAAAAATTTTTTAAAAATAGGATTCTTGATAGGTTTTTGGCTTTTTATGTGTTTTGAATCTTCTTGGTGAAGGTAGTGAGACTGTACAATTATGTGGGTAGTCTACGTTACATATGTATACATAAGGGTTCGACGCTTATTGTGTGTATGCTTAGTGGGAGCGAGGTGAAGAGTCGCTTGCCCATCCATGATGAAAGCTTAGATGTTACCATGGTTGGGTTGGCTAGCGCACTTGTTTGAACTTTGGCCTTCCAACACTGGCAAGTTGCTGCTTGGCCTTGAACTAAGAGGTAGCCCCATCTGACCAAACCCAATGCCTCTTGAGGGTGAAGCCTTCATCTCTCAACCACTAGTGATGCAACATGAAATAATGCTACACAGAGAGTGTGTCATGTATTTTATCATCTGATAATGAAGAAGAGAACTGTCTTACTTACCTCACTTACCATAAGATGATATTGATGTGGACAAATATTGTGACTTACCTAGAATACCAATGCATAGATTAAATCTCATTCTGCTCTTTGAATTAATAATTTTTAGCGAAGTCCACCGCCCCACTGACACTACCATATCTTGAGGAAACCTTAGAACTCAATCTTTAAATTGTTCAACCTACCTATAAACAAAGTTGTGCACAATAAATTTTTTAAGGTGTCTTTAACAACTAAAGTAGTAGCTCACTTCATTGTATCTTCTTGAATGTTAGGTCCTTTATTTTTTTCATCTTGCCATTTTTGACATTGCAGGTCTCCACATCTTCAAATAGTTTCACAAAAATCAGACTTTTGAGAGTTTTGTGTGTGTGGCAAGGGGGGAGAGAGAGAGAGAGAGAGAGAGAGAGAGAGAGAGAGAGAGAGAGAGAGAGAGAGAGAGAGCTTCCGATTGGAGCTTCTAGCTGCTCTAATTATTACAAGGAAAGAGATAGAGATTAAGAAGAGAGAGAAATTACAACATAGAAAGATCAACATGTCCACACATTAGATTGCTATTAGTGATTACCTATTTTGAGACCTTCCACCGGTGGGGAGAGAGATAGACAACGTTTTGTGTGTGTGTGTGTGTGTGTGTGTGTGTGTGTGTGTGTGTGTGTGTGTGTGTGAGAGAGAGAGAGAGAGAGAGAACTAGAGAGGGAGAGCTTCCAGTTGGAGCTTCTAGCTACTCTAATTACAAGAAGAGAGATAGAGATTAAGCTTCTAATTAGATAAAGATAGAAATGCAAAGAGATAGAGAGACAGAGAGAGAGAGGGGGGGGAGTTGCTTTGATTATAGAGATGGAGATAGAGTATTCATGCTATAACAATCAGGAAGGAGAGAGAGTATTTGCTATAACAGTCAAGAAGGAGAGAGAGTATTTTCATCATAACAGTTGAGAGAGACAGAGACAGAGACAGAGACAGAGAGAGAGAGAGAGAGAGAGAGAGAGAGAGAGAGAGAGAGAGAGAGAGAGAGAGAGAATCACCTACATTATCCACGTATTTATTTTTTAAGTTATAAAAGTGAATCATCATTCAAAAAAAATTAGTTTTTGATTTGATAAAGTCCAGCTATTTCAAATTTCTTGGTGCTATTCAAGCTATGTTTGGGACATTGCTTTTGAGTCCACCTTAACATGCTTATACCCATTAGGATTCATTGAGCAATCCCTTCTAGTTGTTTCGGTGGCATTGAAGGAATAGGTCTTGCTTAGTCTTGTGCTATATCCACTGTGCACATTATAAACAAGATTAATCTTAGAGAGGTGTGTGGAATTGTGAACATCATAAGTCTAAAAAAGTGAAAACTACATACAATTTACAAATTAGCAACAAATAGATTAAGAGATTCACACTTGACATTGAATAACTTAAAGATTCAAAGAGATGTCCTAGAGATAGCTACACTAAAATGCCGAGCATACCATGTAGAGATCTTGATGTCTGATGGTCTTGGGGTCAATTGGCAAGGCACTATATGAAATCAAAAAGGTAGAATTAGCACGAGAAAGAACTAGCATTGTAGACAAAGCTGACAAAATCCCAAGA
The DNA here is from genome assembly GCF_041138505.1 of Cibotium barometz. Taxonomy (NCBI): domain Eukaryota; kingdom Viridiplantae; phylum Streptophyta; class Polypodiopsida; order Cyatheales; family Cibotiaceae; genus Cibotium; species Cibotium barometz. The sequence continues at coordinate 17,514,479 of NC_141056.1, forward strand.
ACCAACCAATAGCCCTGACAAAGCCAACCCATGAAGAAGCTTGAAAATGAGAAGACAAGAATCGAAAGCGGGATTTTTTTCCCCCATTAATTCCCTTTGACCCAAGAAGGCAATCCACAATCGTAAACTACCAACCCCCGAAATTTGACATAGCCCCGGCAACAACAAGTCCACCTCAAAGATAAGCCATCAAACACCACCTTAGGCTAACCACACCTAGAAAGCAGTCCGTCACAACCATTAACATCAACAAACAAGTAAGGTATAATTTTCTTAACCCTCCTTTTATTACTTATGTGGAATGCTCATCCCTAATAATATAATAAAAGAGAAGTGTCCTGATTTCCATAATTATGGTTGTTGTGCTTGGCCATGGATATCTTGGGATAAACCCAACTCCAGACTGATGCTAAATCTTTAAAACATTGTGGCATTCATCGACATGGTTTTAGTACTATAGTAAACATTGAGGTTCTTGGTTTAGTTCCAACTCATTCATTGGAGAGCTTTACCTAAAGATAGAGCGATTTTATGCCCTTTTTCATAATGTTTATGACATTATTTATAGAGGTAATCGGTGAATGTGGGGCTCAAAGGGTCGTATAGTATCTCCTATTTCTAGGGGTTCACTTGTTCCTGGTCATATTTACATTTAATTGGCTCCCTTCACCCACAACTCCTTGCATGAGATGGATCTGAATGTGTTTTTCCTTTCTAACAAGGGATTACTCTATCAAGTTTAGCCGTCTAATGCTGGGTGGGTTTAAGGAGGGGTGGTTTGATGTACTAGAATGATCAAATGTATTATTATTTCCAACAATAAATCTGAATTGAGATTATATCTCACCCTAGTGCTTCCTAAAGTAGGTCTAAATTTTATTTTAAATATGTCTATTTTACGTACACACACACACACACACATATATATATATATAAGTTTGAGTTTTTTGTTGGGTTTTTTGAACCTCCTTTTTTTGCTAGGCTTATGCACGTAGACTACCACGTATGTAGGCTCACATACATAGGCTCATGTCTAAGCCCTCGTGCTTTTGGACTCACAAATGTAGGCTCACACCTTTTGTGTACGAAATAGGCTAGGTCTGGTGAGTTAGACTCATGTCATTCCTAGTGGGCTCACGTTTTCAGGTTTTCATGCATGTAGGCTCACGGATGTAAGTTCATACCTCACTTCTCATGCCTTTTTTTACGTTCATGTCTGTAGGCTCATGCCTCACTTCTCACAACCTTTTTGTATTATGAACTAAGCTTATGGATTTGATTTTTATAGAATATGCCTCTTACTTGGGCATATATTTTTATGAGCAATAATTATACTTAATATCCAATACTTATAAAGAGCAAGAATCTTGCTTTTAGAAATTATAGTTGGTATAGATTGTATGACTAGAAAATCTTTTTGGGTCCTAATTAAGATTCCTAATCATAGTTAATGGTAGTTTCACAAGTGATTAAGTGTTTTTTAGATTAATTTTGTTGATTTTTTATAATTCTAAGATGCCAACTCCAAAAATGCATGAAAAAATACCAAATGCATAAATAAAAAGTAACTTTCCCACTCTAATCCACACCTAATGGAGCTCTAAAGTAATGCTTTTGGATTGGATTCAAATCCTAATAATAATTGCTAAGCTATTCTTTGGCTTAATGCAACAAGATCAAAACCTTGTGGGTCAAAATCTGCAAAAAGCTAATGAAATAAGGTTTCCTAATGCAAACAAGGTTTTAAACGAAATAAAAAACAATAAACTAAACACATCTAAGGTTTTCCCTTCCAAAATATGCAACTAGAATGCCCTAATGCAAACAAGGTTTTAAACAAAATAAAAAACAACAAACTAAACACATCTAAATCTCCAAAACCGTATGTTTTTTGGAGTGTGACCTCCTAATCAACATTGGGCAATATTGGATGATCCTAGTAGCTTGGAATGGACATAAGAATAGCCCTAGGCTAGTCCTCATCGGTGACACCAAATATGTTCAAGTGATTAAATTAGCTACCAAATCATGAGTTGTTGTGTTTTTAGGAGTTTGCCCAGGAGTATGCCCAAAAGAGGTGGAAGATGACTCAGAGGTGGGTAGAAGACACAAATGTTTGGCCTTATAGGCGAGCCGGTCCCGAGTAGGGAGTTTATGGTGAAGGACCTTCCAAAGAAATATATTACCCTTAAAACATGGGGTAGGTCTCCATAGCTCCATAGTGCATCTGCTCTCCAAGCTTCAAGAGGGTCAAGGATTTCCTTGGAGTAGCCAGCTGGAGATTCTAATCTAGGAGGCAGGTTGCAACTTGGGACATCTACAACCTTAATTCTCAAAAAGGGCTTTCCTGAAGTAGTACTCCAGTTAGAGATCCAATTATCGAGGTTGCACCAAAGGGCTTTGGGCTAGCAGGCAGGGAATCCATATGTTGCTACCTACAACATGTTGCATCACGTTAAGTACCGAGTGTAGAGCCCACATTGCTTGGCAATGACTTGTTCCCAAGAGATGGCTCATGCCAGTCTTTACCATCCTGGGCTCCCCAAAGGAGGTCGTGGAATAACTTCTCCACTTTCTATCATGCAGCTTTGCTAAAAACATAATAGGTGGCAACAAACACAATATATGATAGTAGGACGTGTTTTAAGAATCACCAATTCGGGAACTTATTGAATATGTAAAATTGACAATCATGCTATATATCATTAGAAATATCTCAAAGAGTAGATTCCCAATCTACAATATCCAATAAATTTTGATTTGATTTGTAAAAATTTAACCATCAGCCTGTTTTTTTTAGAAAATGCTTTTAGAGGGCCCCTTTTTGAGCGCAAATTTTGCCTAATGCACTAGTCTGCCAAAGGAGAGTGTGATCTGGTTCCAATGGGCTATTTTGATAGTAAAACCAATAATATCTCTTCTTATTAACAAATGTAATCTCTAAAGGGTATCCTAGAAGCCAGAAAGGTTGGCCATGTGGGATCCACTTGAAGCCTTACTTTGGCATCCTAGTATCCCTGGCTCCTCTGTCCATTAGTACAGCTCTTGCTTTATTGGTAGTGTTGATTGACCCTAAGACAACCAAGAGAAATCATGCACCACCTACAAGAAAGTGTCAACATTAGACTCCCCATACTTTAGAATAGAACCGTAGTCATCTCTCAACCTCCCTTGGGAAGGGGAAGTCCTATAAATGAGGCCTTTTTCTTGATAATATCATACATTGACCAGAAGAGATTTAGTTATAATAGAGAACAATACGGGAGCTAAGGCACAAACCTGTCATAATAAACACCTTGAAGAAATCTCAGAGGTGGTGTTACTACCTAGCCATCCCTACCAAAGGTTGCATCTTATCAAATATTGCAAGCATGAAATCTCATTGGACCCTATCATATGCCTTGTCCATGTCTAGATTGAGGAGCATGTAGGGGTGATCAAATGCCAAGGCTTGGTCAAACCTTCATTGCATATTTAGGAGGGCCTCATGAATCTGTCAACCATAAATAAATCCAAAGAGGTTAGGGTCCACCACCCTAGGGAGAATGAACTTGATGTAGGGGTGATTAAATGCTAGGGTATGGTCAATCCTGCATTGCATATTAAGGATGGCCTCATGAATCTATCAACCATGCATAAAGCCAAACAGAACCATCCAAACCATTGATTAGTGTAGTGAGGGTGGGGTCTGGTCCTTCCATTTGGACCACCTGCGTTAGATTTCCTTTGGGTCATGGGCACTAATCTCTTGCCTCTCTACATTCTCTCAAACTTCTTGTAGAAGTTAACTGCATACCTTACGCATCTGTCCTGCATTGCAATGGGGGACCCACTTATGGCTCTTGCTGCTCCCCATGCCTTCATCAAAGGTGGCCTTTTTAAAATTCGGCTTGAAAGGCAGCTCACTAAACCGGGTGCCCAAAGGTTATACAAATATTCGACAATATTGCTTGTTGTCGCGATGGGCTACACGGTTGCCGAGGACTATGGCGAGTGGAACCCCGAAATGCTTTGCCGTGTGTGCACCTCCCCGTAAAATTTTTAGTACATTAGGAAAACCTTTGGAAGATAAAAGCTTATCTTCCGGGGCTGATTAGCTGCTTTTCTATACGCTCTCCACACACACTGCGTGTGGTGCTTCACTCTAGCCAAGATGCCCTTCTGAGGAGTATAACTATGGCATTCTTCCCTTCACAGCTGCTATACTTATATTCAAGCTTTTTTACTCACTGAGCCCCTGTTGGCTATTCTAGCAGTGATCTTGATTTGTGCATTAGCACTCCATACACACATTCTAGTGTGTATCTACAACATTGTTTGCATCTTATACATAAATCTAGGGTGTTGCATTGTATCTCACAGCAGATACTTTATACTCTGATACCAATGTAACATCACCATAGCCTCCGCCCATAGCCGAGAAGGGCATGGAGCTCTAGTCACCACCCAGCCATAGAGGGGAGTGTCTCAAGCACTTTTAGGGGCCTACTTGCCCATAAGCTTTCCCGACCGTTCAAATGCTTCGACTTGGGTGCCCTCACCCCTAGACCCTGGATGTACCCATCATTCGTACTCCGACATTCAGGCTCCACATCCGGTCAAGCTCCTCACACACTATTATAGGCTACATGACACTCTCCACTCTAGCCTAATCACACACTCACTCAAGCTTGCAAGCATGCATGCTCAACACACTCCAAGCACACACATAAGCATGCACAATCAACACACTCCAAGCATACACACACAAGCAAGCACACAACAAGCAAGCAAGCAAGATGATAAGAGCACAATAGAAGAAAGAAAGATTTGCATTCACGATATGAAAAGTTGTATATATACACAAGAGCTTTAATCGGTTGCCCAACTTAAGTGGGTGCCCAACTTAAGTGGGTGCCCACCATTGCCTATCTCTATTCATACATATGATCCTTATGATGGGCAATTGTATATCATTGGGGCCCATGGCCATACATAATGTGAAATGATCTTAGGCTAGAGATGGAGATTTCCTAATGTATGAAAGATGTGAACCCTCCTCCTCCCTAGTCTTGCTTCCATCCTCTCGAGAGCTCTGAGAAACAGTTCTTCATTGGTGGCATCTTTTGGTTTCATCTTCACAAGATGATCTCAGCATCATGTGGAATTATTGCACTGCATTCAAGAATTGGAGTCACTTCCCATTATTGTGGGTGAACACGAAGTTGTATGTGGAGAGGATGAACTTGGAGCAAAACATCTCTTCAAAATATCATATTTGAGAGGCTTCTAGGGATTGGATGCGTGCAAACACCCCATATATCTATCATAGAGTGGACCTGATGTTGATGTCGAGGTGAGGTTTTGTATATGGGATTCATTGTATTTGTGCCACTACATGCATGCCATCTCCTCTTTGAAGTCTTGGAGGCAAATCCTAATGGTGTCCAAGAACTATGTCGTGGATCTCTTGATAGGATATGATAAACTATGTGATCTTTCCACACATCCAATTCTCACTTGGGATCATGCCAAAAGATGGGGATTATAACTACAGAAAAAGTAAGGTGTAATTGATCATCTTTTTTGCCTCATACTCTTTCCGTCACATATGCACCTATGTAGTGGCATCATGTACATGGGATTAATCCATTGGCTTATTGATACAATGGCTCAACAATCCAAGTTCCTTGGGTAGTAGAGCCACCTTCTTGGTAATTCTTCATCTTAGCACTATTGAACACTCTATCATTGGTGGGCCTCATGCTTGAAAAGTCTCTCTAGGTATAGCCGCGTTAGTGGGACCTCGAGTCTATGTATAGTATGACTTTATTCTCTATAGGGAGAGTCTTTTCTTTCCTATAAATGATATCATCATAATCTCGAATCGCAGGCAGGTGTGCGAGAGGTCTCGTGGGATGTTCTCTAGTAGCCTTTATTTTGCTTCAAAGAATAGGTTAGGGGGGTTGAAAGATCCTAGGAGGGAGTCTCATGCCCACCATTGAGGCATGGTTCTCTCATCATAGTAGGCAGCGCAAAACTTCACCCTCTTCCACAGAGGCTTCTGAGCTTCTTGCAGTTGTGGTAGCTCATCAAAAGGCTCGTTGTGTTGAGATTGGGGAACTTGTTGAGAGATGTAATCGTGATGATGTGTATGTGGAAAAGCACCCTAGAGATGCAAGATACTGTGGTAAGATAAGAATGCCACATGTGATATTGTATGGTATGTGAGTGTTGACTAAAGAAGTGGAAAAGGGAGTGCCACATAGATGATGACATGTAATGTGGTATAAGGCTAGAAAGCCTATATCATTGTATGGTTCACTTGAGATATGCAATAGAATTGAGTGTTGAGTGTGCAATCTCTCTCTCTCTTATGGAGTTCTTAGTGTGGTTTAATCCACCTTAATTATGTTGCTTAATCTATGTCTATCACCATGATCAACCCATTTTAGGATTGTTTAACATGGTATCAAAGCTTGGATGGGCTCTTGGTCATGGTGAATATTTATGTTTAGATTTCTTGGTTATGTGTTTATTTGATTAAGCATTATTTTCAATTTATTATGGAAACAATTAAGCACACTCATATATCATTTGGTTTCGCATTTGTGGGAGGATTTGAGAGAGATTTGGAGCTACCATTCTCAAGTTTGAGAGGAGATTTGTAACAAGGAGGTTGCATAGAAGCTACCCAAGAGAGTTACAAATGGGAGTTTTGCAACATGGAGAGCTTGCTCATTATCATGGAAGCTGAAAATGGAGACTTCAGCAAGTATGAAGGCTATGGAGTCTCCAGTGTCATCAACAAGGAGAAGCAGCCAAGGAGATTTGTGAAGGTATTTTGGCGTTTTTGTCTCTAATTTGGTATTTGAGCATGGGAGAATGCTCGTATTTGATAAGGGTTGGTGATTTGTGGGATGAGTGAATCCCATGGCTCTTGCAAGTTGGCAAAGAGCATGTGTGGAGGTGAAAGGCTTGTTCAAGCAAGGAGCAAGCATTGTGAGCAAGAAAAGGAGCAGATGAATGTGCACATTAAATGGAGGGATATGCTTATTTTCTCATGAAAGATGAGCAATGTTTGATGGAAGCAAGAGGAAGATTTCACAAGGTATATCACCTAAGATTTCTTGTGAGAAATCTTGCATAGAAGCACCCTTGGAAATGGATGCATGCAAAGAAGGGCATGCATATTGGAGCTCAATGGTGAGCTCATGTGGCCATGTTGATGACTATGGAGAAACCTCAACTTGGAGGTTTTGAAGAGGCAAAGAATCTCGCACAGAAAAGAGATCTGTGTTTTTTAGCTCATTTGGGAGTTCAATGTAGTCATGAGATAATGGCTATGTAAAACCTCAAGTGGGAAGTTTTTCAATGTAAGTTTGCAGCAAGGAGTAGGTAAAGCTTGTAGAAGTTGTCTTTAAAAGCAACAGCAACAGGCAGCACAAGCAACAAAGCAATAGAAGGACTCTTGGAAAAGGAGTCCTCTTAGCTGCTGTGAGTGACTGTAGCCAGTAGAGGTTCACTTTAAAACTATATAGGGAACAGCTGGAAGCAAGTGGTAAAATCAAACTCACAAAGATGAGCCACGTAGAAGCGAGAGACTATGAGTAGAAGAGCACCACGCTCAGAGAACAAAAGCAGAAGCCATCTATGGTGGGGAGCACAGTTGTGCAGCAGTTTAAAAGATAGCAAACCTCCTGGTGATAGACAAATACCAACGAAGGAAAGACAAACAACAGCGAAGCGAAGCAACCGTAGTAGAGTGTCACCGCAAGCGATGTGAGCAGAAAACCTCCAGTCCAGTGAACAAAAGTAGCAGTGTTACATTCCACCTGGACCAACCATAGAGATAGGTCAAGAACAATAACATGGAATCTAACCACCAATGCTGCCCGCACGAATCTCCAAGGTTCCTTCCACTATGGCATGATCAACGTGTCTGAAACCATCATGGTGCATCAGTTATCAATGGCAAGCAGGTGTACAGAAACATCGTGGAGAAGAAGAAGAAGAAGAGTAAATGGGTCCCAGTCTCCAAACTATAGTAGCAAGATAGCAGTAACTGCAGTGTAGACCGCCCCCAAACACACACTTCAGAGCTATTTTGGCAAAAGATCCACATTGCAACGAATGGATGGATCACATAAGGATAGGATTTTAATGCCCATTCACACCACCGAATCATTTGTCCGTGTTATGCCCTCATTCATGTGCTTTAAAGCATTTGTTCTCACTTACAATTATTTTTTTTGGGTAGGTTTTGATAGCTTTTTTTTTTAATATCTCCTTAGCCTTGAAATATCAAACAAATATTGGCTTTGCAAAAGACATGGTATTTTTTTACCATAGTGGATAGGTGCCCTGCCCTTGCCTTGATGCATAAAAAGGATTGTATTTTCTCACCCAGATTATGAGGGTCCCCTGCCCGAGCCCATGGGTGCTCAAAATGGATGTATTTGTGGTGTGTTGAGTTGTGCACGCATGGGCATCGCAATTCTTGGGTTGGTTTCCCTTGAACTTCTATGTTCAAATTGGACTCAATGGTTCCATTGTTGGCGAGTGGACTTAGTGTCTAAGATGGTAGACATGCACACACATGTTTGGTTGATGAACACTCCAATGTATCATTGACGGGGAGTGTTGAGAGGTAGCGATTGCGGTTGTGCAATGCTACATTGATATGGGTGATGGGTGAGTTATGGAACACCTGCATCGGCCTCTCCACATAAAGAGCGCCAAGGTTGATAGTTGGCAACAATTGTGGATTTGATTCATACCTTGAAAGCCTCCCTTTTTTACAACTCATGTGTGTTACCATTAAAAGCCCCCCTTTTTTACAACTTATGTGTGTTACCATTGACAATCCCTCATTACCCACTTTCAACTATGGTCAAGGTACTAATTTATACCCTCTTACAAGAGAATATTTGATTGGTACCTTAACATCCCCCTTTTTTTACAACTCATGTAAGTGGATCATTTACCATTGACAGTCTCTCATTACTTTGGTCAATGATATAAATTTTGGATCAGCAGCAAAGAGAAAACCTACTCTAATCACACAAATCCACTCACTAACACATAAATCACAAACATAATCACTTAAATTAACTCATCACACACATAATCGCTCTAGACCAAGGATTTGCATCCAAGAGCAAAATAAAGTGAGAAAAATAGAAGATTTTTTAATAGAAGATTTTTTAGTAGAAGATAGCTCTACTTCCTTCCATCATCCAAAACTAGTTCTTCCTCGACATTGGTGCCATTTGTTCATGTCAAAGAACCTTCTTACCCTATTTCAAGGAATCATAGCAAAGTGGCTAAACCACTTATCTTGGATCATGGAAGTCCCATTGCAAGAGGCAAAGGAGGCCAAGATGTGTGTCAATACCTCTTGTTTAAGCACTCTCAATCCTCCTCTAAGGTAATCCTTCCCATGACAATGGTTAAGCTAGAAAGCTTGAATCACTCTAGCTAAATCACATTCACTCAAGCTACCAAGCATGCACACTCAACACACTCCAAGCACACACACACACACACACGCACACACACACGCACGCACACACAAGCATGCACACTATAAGAACGCAAGAAGGTAGAGCACAAGAGAAGAAGAAAGATTTAGAGTTGAGAAATGATCAATTCTCCGCATTCACATCATCAAAAGTTTATATGCACAATGGCTTTGCTCGGCTACTCAACCTAAGTGGGTGCCCATTGCCTATCTCTATTCATACATATAAGCCTTATGGTCGGGCAATCGCTACATCATTGGGGCCCATAGCCATACATAATGTGAAATGATCATAGGCTAGAGGTAGGAATTTCCCAATGTACAAATGTGAATAATTAATGAAGGAGTTATCATTCAAACCTTCATGTTAGTCGTAGTTAACTATGATTGAGTTAACTAGACTAGCAATGATGTTCGCCTTAATAAGCATGTTAATGTTTGCTTAAATCTCTACATTATATTGTACACTTTAAACGTACACAAAAAACCACAAGAACGGCTACCTAAGTATTCTAGTTATGTGTGCATGTGTGCATGCATGTGTGGGGGGCACACACATGGATGTGTGTGTGTGTGTGTGTGCGTGTGTGTGTGTGTGTGTGAGAGAGAGAGAGAGAGAGAGAGTGAGTGAGTGAGTGAGTGAGTGAGTGAGAGAGAGAGAGAGAGAGAGAGAGAGTGAGGGAGGGAGGGGATGGGGGGGTTTCAGAATAATCTTCTTTCATTTTTGTTAAATGCTACTCAAACCTCCCATTTTACAAAATTACAAAGGCAGATTAAAATCTTAGGTTGCTTTTCCTACCCCCTCTTTCTCTACTTTTGCATGTTTCACTGTTTCCCTCTTTTCTTGCCCTTTTAGTTTTTAAAAAAACTATTAAAACAAATTAAAAAACTTCAATAAGCACACTTGTGGAACCATTGTCATCATTGTAATGATCATTAACATCTGAATCATCACTACCATCATCACTCTATGCTTTTTGTTCTTCTTCAACATCTTTTTTAAATCATAATCACCATCTTCATCATCATTGTATGCTTCTTGCTCTTCTTCATCATAATCAACATCTTCATCATCGTCTTCTTCACGTAATTTGTCATCTTCTTCCTCCTCTTCTTCTTCTACCCCCTCCTCTTCATCTTCATCTTATTCTTCGTTCTACTTCAGCTTTATCTTATTTATCATCATCATCCTCCTCTTTGTTACTATCCTTCAATTCTTCTTTCATCGTCATCATCTTCTTCTTCTTCTTCTTCCTCTTCCTCTTCCTCTTCCTCTTCCTCTTCATCTCCATCTTCTTCATTGTCATCATGGTCATCATCCACAACAGCAATGTTTGCATCGTTATTGTCATCAATATCATCACTCCTCCTCCTCCTATCTCTCTCTCTCTCTCTCTCTCTCTCTCTCTCTCTCTCTCTCACCACACACGCACACACACACATCTTGTTTGAAGAATGGTTGGTTTCATTCTTCTTAAGAATGATAAACCACCATTAAAGAGAATAAATTCTTTTGTGTTCAACTCCTAGTTTTGTAAAGATGTATCAACTAGCAATGCTAAACCATTTGACATTCACAATTCCGCGAGACTTATTGGTTTGATCCAATAAACGTTATCTATTTTTAAATTATATTTACAAACCATGCATAATATGCTAAAGCTACACAAGGTCAACAAAGAGTAATATATATAAACAAGACACATGCATGTGTGAGCTACACATGTGAAACATCAATTCATGCTCAAAAATGGTGAAAGTTTACATCATATATTCATGTACTGTTATACTGCTACATATATTCTTGTACTATTATACTCCTACATATATGCTTGTACTACTATACTTGCTACATATATTCTTGTACTACTAAACTACTAAAAATAGGAGTTTTAAAATAAACTTGTTACCCATTGTGATGTTTGCATATAGGCTTTCTTTTCACACTTGGTAAATCATGATTGCTTCTCATAATTTGTTTCCTTTTCATTTTTATGTTTCGATTTTTGGGGTAGCTACAATTTTTCTTTTGTAAACATTGCATTACAATATTCATTTAGTGCACGATTAATTAATTAAAGTTCTAGAGACATTATTTTTTAAATGATTGATAGAAAGACCTATAAGAAAAATGACATGGCAAAATATTATATCAAATTATTATCTAGTAGATTACCCATATTTGATATTGTGTGTCTTGCTTTCTTTGAAAGAATCATGTATCTAAGAATAAAAGCTTTCCTTTAATGTTATGCATCATCTATCATATATAATCCATTTTTCTTGGAACAAAAGCTTGACTTAATACACATCATATATATCTTTCATCATTTTGCTATTGCCATCATTTTGCTATTGCCTTTTGAACTTTACACTCACACCCCCCACACTCCCTATAAAATGTGTGCACTCTCCAAGAAAGCCTTGTGGCTCAAGTGGCATGTCCCATGGCCTCCAAGAAAAAACCGTTGGGGAGATTTTGAGGTAAGATCTCAAACCAACCACCTGGTTATTCATAGATTTCCATGAATGGTGTTATTGAGGAAAGTAGGCATGGATATAGCTTGACATGAACAAATTCGTAACTTTTCTCGTCTATGAAATAAGGAAATGTTAAAAGAAACTTTGCATTCTGAAGAAAATACCATTGGGTAAATGCCTGTGGGAATTATGGTCTACCAGACTTTTGGGGACACTCACAAGCAAGGCATTGATTTTCAAGCTATTAAGGAGGACTGCATTTTCAAACAGTAAATGGTTGGTCATCACCGAGTTATGGGAAATTGCTAAGTAGCCTATAATTTATATTCTGATGAAGATAAATTGATACTTTTTGACAGGCTCAGCCTTTCTCTGCCTGGGAGAGAGTGAAAATTCAAGAGAATCCCCAAGGGGAGGTGGGTATAATAGTGGGTACTTCTGCCTGTCACACCAGATACAACAGCTCACTTTCCTGTCATAGCTGCCTGCAAAGCTTTGGAACTTTTTCTTGCATATACTGAACTTATTTCAAATGATATGGTATTGAAGGCTTAGCTCCTCAGTGGGCTAGAACAATGATTCTTATAGGGTATCGACGACACAGTTGCTCTGTGAACTTGGACATCAAACACTTTGTAATTTTGCGACTCTTTTGTACATGTTTTCCGTTGGTATTAGTAGGAGAGTCCCTTTAAGCCATTGGACACATGCACGAGAAATTTACAATGATATTGAATCTCTAGCTATGATTGATTATAATTAATTATGACATAAGGACCTTACAAACGACATCTGCACACTTGATTGGATTTTTCTTTACGAGTTTAAAATTTTGGGCTTTCAATGACTTCTATCCAAATTTTGGATTTTCCCATCAGCAAAAATGATGATGCTACTCAGATTAAGTGAAGACAATAGATCGGCAAAACTCAAAAATAAATATATATATCCAGGAACATGCTCAAAAATAAAACCTATGCTTGCCAAACAATGATAGCATCCACAAAAGTTTTTTTTTACAGTTGCGTACATGATAAACAATCTTTCAACATTTTTTTTTAAATCACATTACTCACATCACCCCATCTCAGGGAGATTCAAACCGCATTATTTTTTAAAAGATATCACATTACTCACATCACCCCATCTCGTGGAGAGGGGAGGGGGGATTCGAACCGCACTATCCTTGACTAGAGTGTTCGCCACTAGCCATGATGGCTGACGCCTCACCCCTATTTAAACATACTAACCACTGGATTTTCCAATGCCAACAGGAGTAACATACCATACTGCCATGCATGGAGACTCTGCAAGACTTCATAGATAAAAGACTTATAGTTTTCAGACTTTGTAGACACGAATGTCGCCATGCAAATGTACAAACAAGCTCAAGACACTATAATAAGTGTTCAAATAATAAGCTGATTCTATAAATTCAACAAAAACTTTGGCCTAGAACGAAAATTGAGTCTTCAACAATGTGGGCCCCTAGTTTGTAGGGATAGAAGATTCTATCCATTAGTTTAATCACCATGTTCAGCATTTTCTGTCCTTGTTTTTTAGGGCTGTTTGGCTATTACATCTATCAAGAACATTCATTGGCCCTCTTCATCTCCTACTTGGCTCTTCTATTTCAGTTATCAGCAGAAAAGCTTTAATGCCGGCAAAATAGTTTGTGAGAATTTGTCATTAAAAAGATGATCCAGTTGCCTGACCTCAAGCATTCAAGCTAGCTCTCTCCAAAAAACCCCCAAAAAAAAATGATTGCTATTTTAACATGACATTTCTTTAACCAAAAAGGAGGGAAGATTGACATTTGGTTGTAACTTTGAAAGACAAAGGAGTACCAAATTCAACAGATTGGCTAGCGACGCATTGTCTTAGTAGTCTCTGACCGCGCTGGGAGTCCTAGATGATCCTCATACGGCTAAGTCAATATGGCCACAGCAAAGTTAGAAAAAGACCTTGGGTCAAGATTCAACTTCCCAGGATCTATGTGGCATATGGATGGTGAATGTGACCAGCAATGCTAAGTGCTAGTCTGTCATGCTGAGCTGCACAAGCCAGTTAAAATGTAGTGTCACGTAATCAAGTCAATTAAAACAATGGTAGATCCAGAAGCAGAGCAAAGAAATGGCAGTCTACTGTTGGATGACGAACTGTGGCCAGCTGTAGTGCAGCACTGCTAAGCCAAAAGAGAAGCATTAGCTGGTGCAAAGTAATCACAAGGCAGAAGCATCAACAAGCAGACATGGGAGAGGCTTGTAGGCAGCAGAGATATAAGGGTGATTTAAGGAGGTTCGGCTGCAATTTTGCTAGTTGGCTAGAGGCTCGACAGGGTGATAATTTCAGGTCTTCCCGCAAGCGAGGAAGCAAGCTTGCAGCCTCAGGACATTCGTAACCGTGTCAAGCAGGAGCTGCGTGCACCCCCCCCCCCTCCCGGGCCAAAACATAAAAAAAAATAAAAAAAAGTTTTGATGCCTGCGCCCCCCTTCGCTGCTGCCTCTTCTCGCCCTCTGCCCGGCTGAGCCCCCCCTCCTTTCGACCTGCACACACCCGGCGCACCCCTCCCCTTGCTCCTTCCGCCTGTGCCCCATCCCCTGCTCTCTCTCTCTCTCTCTCTCTCTCTCTCTCTCCCCCCCCTCCTTTGGACCTGCACACGCCCGCCTTAAGCCTGCGCACCACCTCCCCCTGCTCCTTCCGCCTGTGCCCCATCCCCCGCTCTCTCTCTTCCCCCCACCCCCCCCCCCCCCCCCCCCCGCGCGGGGAGCCTCTCCACCCCCCCCCCCCTCTTCCACCCCCCTTCGGCTCCGCCTCTCCGTTCCCTCCATTTCATCAGGCAGTTTCTCTTGTTCTTGGGTATTTTCCATTTGGCAAGCCTCGGCCCCTTTTGGTCTTCACCCCTCAGGAGTCGCCATGGCAGCCGCTCCGTCATCCCCAACCGAGGCTGCCGTCCCTTGCCTATCCTTCTCAGAAGGAGACCTCCAGCTCCTCGCTACCACAGTTGCATCCCTAGAGGCCTCCACTCTGGTGTGCAAGATTGTTGGTAGCCACCCGGCGAACAGACAACTCAAAGATCTTCTACATGCTAGCCTCCTTGGAGCACCTGCAAAGATCACAGACATTCATCCTTAGGGGCGCAGCTACTACCACATCCACATAAAGGATGATAATCGTAACCATGCCGCGTTCCCGAAAGAGATATAGGTTGGGATATGCAACCGATCTCTGAAAACCAGTCCGAACAAAGAAGGAATCAATCTTCTGGTTCCAAGCCCTGGCAGCCTGCTTAAGACCATACAAGGCCTTACGTAACCTTTAAACCATCCCTTCTGATCCTGGAACAACTAAGCCTGGAGGCTGCTCAACATCTCCTCCTGCAAGTCACCATTAAGGAACACAGATTTTACATCCATTTGATACACTGGCCACCTCTGAGAAGAAGCAAGGGCAAGAACGGTCCGAATCGTGGTCATCCGTGCTGTCGGTGCAAAGGTATCCTCGTAGTTGATGCCTGGCCGCTAAGCATAACCTTTAGCCACAAGTCTGGCTTTGTGTTTGTCCACCGACCCATTTGACGCATATTTGGTCTTAAAGACCCATTTGACACCAATGATTGACCGTTTCAACAGCCTCGGTACCAACTCCCATGTTTTGTTCTTCTCGATGGCATCAAGTTCCACCTTCATGGCTTTCCTCCGAAGAAGCTCCGCTGTATTGCTTTTGTCGCGGACTCTGTGCGATCTTCGAGGGCCGTCCTCTGCGGTCCACTCGGAGGGTAACTCCGTGACACCTGACTCCCGAAGGGTGTCCAACAACCACCTGCGTACCCGAGCAGATCGTGGGGGCTCTACTCCAGCTGCGGGCTCAACCTCCTGTACTAACTGAGGTTGATCAACTGGAACAATGGTTTGGGAATCATCATTAAACTCTTCTGGATCTCCAAGAAGTGGCAGCTCCTCGACAGTGGATACTGGAACATGCTCATCAAAAACCACATCTCGACTGACAACAATCTCATTCCTATCTGGATCATACAATCTATATCCCTTGGAAAGAGAATTATACCCCACAAATATAAGCTTGCGGGATTTGGAGTCAAGCTTCCCCCTCTGCTTCTTCGGAATATGTACATACGCATCACTCCCAAAAACACGGAGGTGCGAGACATCAAGTTTCCTGCCAAAATATGCCTCAAACGGAGTCATATTAGGTACTGAAGTCGTTGGAGACCGGTTGAGGGTATGGACAGCCATTGCCACAGCCTCTCCCCAAAGTGGACGAGGAAGATCACGATGCTCCAGCATGGTCCTCGCCATCTCCACCACAGTCCTGTTTTTGCGTTCTACAACTCCATTCTCTCAAGGTGATCCTGTATCTGCCAGTTCCCTCTTGATGCCATGATCTGCACAAAATCTGAGAAATACATTCGAGAAGAATTCACCCCCTTTGTCAGCCCTGAGAGTCTTTACCTGCAATCCAAACTCTTTTCCCACCATCACGTGCCAATCCTTGAACCGTGCAAAAGCTTGGTCCTTCTGTGAAAGAAAGTAGACCCACGTGAATCTGGTACAGTCATCAACAAGCAATATGAAATATAGAGATCCTCCCACACTGTGTATCGGAATGGTGGAGTTGTCGCCAATGAAAATGTGACCTGAGTGCCGTTTCAAATCCAGAAATAAGTCACGGGACGAAGTCATGTGCCTGGAAGCACCACTGTCAAGAATCCATTCTCGGATATCCTTTGCGGTGAAGCCAACTGCCTCCTCGCTCAAAGACAATGAATCATCGGAGTCCATCATCTCTAAGTGCACAAATGCAAGAGCCTTTGCAGCTGAGGCTGAAGAATCAGCACTCTTCCCAATCCGCTTAGGACACTTTCTCCAGTAGTGGCCTTTCTCGCCACAATCATTGCAGGATCGCTCGGCCTTCAGTTTCTCGTTCTGTTTCAAGCTTCTTCTCAGAAGACTTCTCCAGTGAAGCCTTTCCTTTGCCCTTGTTGTTATTCCGACCTTTCGGCCGTTGGCCAGTTAAGGCCTCCGAACCTCCGCTGTGAGGAGGGTTTGTGAAACGTTCCTCCTGGTCCAAGACCATGGGCACAAGCTCCTCCCAGGTAATGGTGCTGAGCCTGCCACTAGTAATCAAAGAGAAGTAGAAAGCGGAATACTGAGCAGGCAAGTCTGACGTAATGGCCATATCTTCTGATGATATCTCCTTCCCAGCCTGGAGGACTTCCAGCCGAAGGGCTTGCAACTTGTTAATGTGCTCCCGCATCGTCGACGACTTTGCAGGGTTCATAAACCGCATCTGCACTTCCAAGAAAATCCTCTTCTTGGGCGATACCCTGTTATAAAGAGAAGCCAAGTGCTGCCATATGCCTCTGGGCAGCGTCATATGCTTTACGTGATTGATTACTTGTGGTGTGCAGTTGAGGAAGATAAATGACCGGACCCTAGCGTTGACACGATCCCACATCTGTGCCTGTGCCTCGCGGTCCTTCTTCATTGACAGTAACTCCCCTTCCTCTGCTTCCGGCCATGGAACCCTGATAACGATGAAATCAGCAAGGTCATATGACTCCAACATAGACTCCATCATCACCTTCCAGATGTCGTAATTGTTCTCGTCCAACTCACGGTCCACTGGGAACGCGGGGAGAGTTGGAATCTTCACATGCTTCTCAACCAACTCTAACAAATCTGCCATCGCGGGGATGTAACTGAAAAGGATGGGTGGGTGGGAAAAAAAAAACTTTAAACCTGCAAGTGGCTATCTAGCAACTTAGCCCGCCTTCCTCTTGCTACTTATCTTGCCCAAACAGTCCCTAACAGTCCACCAATCAGCAACGTAACAATCCCCCTCTTGCTCAGAAAACTCCCAAGATCTTTCAAGAGCCTAGGGCTCTAATACCATGTCAATACGCAACTGAGATGATAACCAAATCTGCGATCACAAGAGCAAGTAGAGTGCAGAAAATAGACAGCACAAGAGAAGGAGAGAGATAGGCGTGTAACTCTTCTCTATACACAAGATCCCGCAATGAAAAGATGATACAAAAAGTGGGGGGGCCATGGGGCCATTTTATATGGCCCCATATATGTAGTCGGCCTGCAGTAGAGACAGAGCCGACAGGACAAAAAATGCCCACGACCAGTGAATATCACCAGTCAACCAGCTTCTCAGGGTCGGCCCTCACACGTGTGGAGTCGGCCAGCCAGCAGAGAAAATCTAGGACTACCTATGACCAGTCGGCCAACATCTGGTACAGCCGACAGGTCCAATACTGCCTCCCATACCCTGGAAAAATAGGAAAAAAATACGGGGAGTGAGGAAAAATGATAAAACACCTACAAAGGGCGGGCACACCCACAACAAAGGCCCTGGTGTCTGATAAAGACAAGAGATGACTTCTAACACTGACCTCATGTATCATGGGGAGCGTTGAGCATAGAACCTGCCAGGTCCCTTGGAGATTGGCTTGCATTCAAACAGCTTCCCCCGGAGGCTCAAAAGAGAGACCTGGCAAACTCAAAGACAAACTCAGCCTCGACATCGACTCTGTTATTCCCAAAGTGGCTGACCCCTATTCCAAACCCAACCCCCCGCAATGGCTAGGCGTGTTTACTAGGCATGATATTCTTTTGGCAATTCATGGCACGGATGAGAGTTGTACTTTGCTCACTTTTTCTATTGGACCCCATGGTAGATTAGAGAGATCAAAGCTCTCTCTTGATGACTTCAGTGGCTGCACCTCACAAATGGTGAGGGTGTTCGGATTTCAAGCACGTGAGTAGCACATTGACGCCACGCCGCCCAAGGTGGCCAAGAAGAGACTCTAGCGGTATGGATTTGGGAGAGCCGGCCCCTCACACAGCTCTAGTGGGACCTGCAGGAGTGGCCTTGGCCTGATCCTGCTCACCGCCGAGAGGAGACACTCGGTACCTCGTTCTTCCTCATACACCGCACGGCTATGCCATAGGATTCAGATGCCCGAGGTTGAGGACACCCCGACAGCAACAACAGCACACTGGCAATCACACAGGGCCTCTCACAGTGCTTTCTCTCAGATTTTTGGAAGAGACTCTAGGACAGTTTTTGACCTCTAAAGATCACCCTCTTTCTTTGGCTGCTGACACACAAGAGTTTGGCGGTCAGCACGTGGTTGGACATTGGCAGTCGACCAGCTACTTGTCCGAGGTGTGGCCACCCTCACGAGTCTCAACGACATTGTCTTTGGGATTGCTTGAAGGCTCAGTAGGTTTGGCAACGATTTCTCCGCATTTTCACAATGGATAGGACCTCGACCGGCACCATTTCATGGGGCACTATCACTTGGGCCACTAAGGCTAAGCTTGTCAAGGCCTTCGAGGAGGAAGGTGGGGGGCTAGCCCTTCACGTCTCCCACCTTCGCATTTCGGCAGTATCAATCCCACCCCCATCTATTGATCATTGGACCTTGGGTTCGTGCCAGAGATGGGAGATCAATAGCAACAATTGCAATTTGGTACATCTGGTGAGCTCGATGCAACGAAGCCATCGAAGGCACCCACACTCCACATGCGGAGTCCATTTTGGCTTGATATCATTCATACCCTCCACGGCCAGTGTGGGAAGTTGTAGGGTGGCTCTAACCACATGCGAAAGTGACGGGAAGCCTTCTTGAGGCTCTGGCGGCCTGGCCCTTTTCTCACACATAGAGGTGGTGAGCCCACTTGGCACTAAAGACCACACGTGTAGTTATTCCCTCCACCTCCCCCTGTATGAGATAGCCTTCTCCTCATAGAGCAGCCAGCCCGAGGAGAAGAGCATCTTTCTCCACCCCTTGATCTCGTGATCCTCACCCCGCACATGGAGGTGAGTTTGTATCTAGCCCTTCGTGGTTGTATTTAGCCCTCGTGGCTGTTTTCTGTTAACTAATAGAAGGATCATTTTCCCGGGAAAAAAAAGGCCTGCAGATCGTTGGCATTGCTGGCTAAAGCAAACCATTGGGCAAAGAGGTGGGGTACTTTACTGAGAAAGGGAAACCATGGTTTTTGCAGAGGCGCTAGGCTCTGTTAAATATATGCAAAGGGTTCACAGAGTTCAGAATCCTGCATTAAACACCACATCCAGGTTTTAAAAAGTGCCGAGTTCTATCAAACACAGACACCAACATGATTTCAGATAAGAAATCAGCAATCAGATCACACCAGGAGGAAGGTAGTCTTGTAGATGTTCTTATAAATTGTGTTATCAACCTGTATAACTGCACAGCGACTCCTAACAAGAAAGTATCAGGAGAAGTATCCATGACGCTAATGACAATTACAATTTACTACAGGAGCTAAACAAAAGAATCAACACATCCCAATCTGAAACTCACAAATCAGCAGACAGAAGAATCTTCAATCAGCCAAAAACAGCTCAAAACCTAAGAACTTGCAGCTACTTATCATACATTATCAAGTTGACATAGAGCACCCCCACCCCCCCACCCCAAAAAAAAAAAAACACAAACACACACACAGTGCATTATCATTGAAATCCCGCAACCATCTAGTGAGAGAAGACTAATATTTGAGTGTGGCTCGCCTGAGTCAGACCATGGCTTGACAAGTGTGATGGCCCAGTAAGGAAGGGAAAACTCCTTGCCTACCAGAAAGATGATAGCTACTTTTTCATGGCTGAAACCAAACCATATGCAGTGTGGACAGGATCGAGCAAACTCAGGCAACACCATCATAAGAGACATCCCAGATACCGAACCAATATGTATGTACTCATGTATGTACTCACATTAATACAGGATAACCTTTTCATCTTCAGAATCAGCATCTGCTCACCTTGTACATGTGAAAGTAAGGCCAAAAATGGTGAATCTGTGTTTCCCAGCCTAATTTCCTTCAGGGATCCTTATAATTTGATCAGAAGACATGCATGTTATATCGGCAAATACCTCTTGAGGACATGCTTTCCCGCGACCGCGGTCCCAGCTGCAATACCACCCACAGCGCCAGCAAAAGCAGCCGCCCTAGGTCCTGCAGCAACGCGGAACAGGCTCCGGTGCCAAGCCCTGCAGCGATGCTGTTAAGGATGTCATCAGTGCCTCTGTAATGTACGATTCCGCTCTCCAGACCCGCATAAAGGAGGCCGACGACCCCCATCTTGTTGCCGTACGACCGGCCGCGGTGGCCAGCGCCGTTCAAGACCCTGTTCACGCGGAGCTTCAAGGTGTCGCCTTCTTCTGCAGCACGTATTCCCTCGATGACGCCGAGGCCACCACCCGCGATGGCACCGGGAGAGGTAGCCACAACCTGTGTAGTAGGTCAGATTCTCGCTCCAGTTCCGGCGCTGCACGGCAGCCTCTTCTGGGGAGAGAAACTCAGGCGACGAGGGCAGGCGGTAAAGCGTGTTAACAGATCTCGGATCAAAAGAGGTGCCGTGGTACTCTGCATATGGATTGTAGAAGCGGGTATTGTCGCCGTCCTTGCTGGATCCCATGGCAGAGAAACTAGGGTTATGGAAGAAAGCAGGG
The DNA here is from genome assembly GCF_041138505.1 of Cibotium barometz. NCBI lineage: Eukaryota > Viridiplantae > Streptophyta > Polypodiopsida > Cyatheales > Cibotiaceae > Cibotium > Cibotium barometz. Next base: position 17,535,979 of record NC_141056.1, read on the forward strand.
TTTCAGGAAACAGCTAGGGCTTTCAGAGGAAAGCTAGGGTTTGGGGAGATTACGTATTACGGTGAGCGTCGGGCTATAAAAATTTAGGGTTTCTGATGCGCAGATCGCAACAGGGACTATGGCGAATATTTGCTGTTGGCAAACGAGGCTTTTTGCTTGTTGTTGCCGCCAAGCAAAGTTGCAGGTTGTCAGATGCTAAGAACATTCCCTAAAAAAAATTTCAAGGCCGGTTACACACGTAAGTGCAGAGTGTGGACCTAAAAAATATGAAGGCCGGTTACACACGTAAGTGATATACCTAACAAGATGGCCAAAACCTCGTTGATTTTCAATTGAATAAGTCGAAAGATTCGCTCTTTTCTTTTTTGCAAGGAATTGATTATTTTGAATATATCACCAAGATTCACAATAGATAAGTAAAAATTACCAAAGGATTTGTAACTATACAATCAACGAAAAATTGGCACATGAAGGACCTCGAGGAGAAGCTCCAAATGTGTGTAACACATTTTAGCGAACACATGCACAGACCCTTCATGCTATAGCTTGCAAGAATCTTACTTAAATTCCCAAAGAAAGTTTTAGTTCTACTATCTACAAGGCAAAGTTTGGGTGTGCGACAACTTGGCTAGTCAAAGGTTGATTTGTCAAGGTTATGATAATTGGGCAACCAGAATTATTTACATTTTCTCAATTAGTTAGGCGCTTTATTGTAGATTTTGGCTTTTTTGCAATTGAAGCTACTCATCACATTATTGGTATACAAGTCTAGTAGGTACATTGCTAAACTGCCTACGTTGTTCAGTCTTACTTTAGTGGTATAATTTTTTCAGTCCACTACTAAACTGCTACATATAATTTATTGGTATAATTTTTTCAAGTCCATTGTTCCGCCGTCGATCTCTCTCCAGACACATAGGTTGAGCATTCACTTTAGTGCAAAGATATTGTGAATACGACCATGAGGTCAAGGGTTGCTTCTTCTTCTACTCGTTGTGCACTACAATCTCTCTCCCATCATGGTCCTCCCAAGCAACCATAGCTTACCTACCTTCATGCTCTACTAACAATTAGGTAGAGGGTTGCTTCTTCTTCTACTCCTTGTGCACTGCAATCTCCCTCCCCTCATGGTCCTCCCAAGCAACCATAGCTTACCTAGCTTTATGCTCTACTAACAACCCAATCTAATATATCTCACACCATTCGATCTCTCACAAAAAATCACACACTTTTGCATGGGCACATGCTCTCTCTCTCTCTCTCTCTCTCTCTCTCTCTCTCTCTCTCTCTCTCTCTCTCTCTCTCTCTCTCTCTCTCTCTTTGCTGCGCTGGCGCTTCCGTCGCCCCTCTCACTCTTCACCTTCTGTCCGCCGCGCTTCACTGTTCGCTTCCGCCGCCCCCTCTCACTGTTCGCCTCTGCCCTGTGCCCGTCGCTTCACTCTCCGCCCTCTCTCTCTCTCTCTCTCTCTCTCTCTCTCTCTCTCTCTCTCTCTCTCTCTCTCTCTCTCTCTCTCTCTCTCTCTCTCTCTCTCTCTCTCTGCTGCGCCTTCGCTGCGCTTCACTGTTCGCTTCCGCCGCCCCCTCTCTCACTGTTCACATCTGCCCTATGGCCGTCGCTTCACTGTTCGCCTTCTGTTCGCTGCGCTTCACTATTCGCTTCTGCCGCCCCCTCTCACTGTTCACCTTCTGTTCGCTGCGCTTCACTGTTTGCTTCTATCGCCCCCTCTCACTGTTCGCCTCTGCCCTGTGCCCGCCCTCTCTCTCTCTCTCTCTCTCTCTCTCTCTCTCTCTCTCTCTCTCTCTCTCTCTCTCTCCGCCGCCCACTGCGCCTTCTGTTCGCTACACTACTTTCCCCACCCACCCTTGCTCAGGCCCCCAAGGCAGCAACATAACTCTCTCTCTCTCTCTCTCTCTCTCCTCCCTACCTGTGAGAAGGACTGCAGAGTGATTTGGATCTGCTGGAGGGGAATGGCCCCGAGTCTCCAAGAGAAACTCGAGGCCCTTGAGACAGCATTGAAGGCACTAATCAACAAGGAGAACAAGAAGACATCCGATTCCAACCTCAATGAGGTGGAGAACAAACTACACCGGCACATCATGGCTCTCGAAGCACGGGTCACGAACCTCGAACAAGAGAACACGGCACTCGAGGAGGAGGTGAGTGCATTGAAAGTGGAAATGGTAGCCATCAAGAATACTGAGAAGAAAGAAGGGGAGATCAATGACAACACTCTCACGGCCATCAAAGAAGAGATCTCCAAGGAGATCACAAAGGACATGGAGGGAAAACTCGAAGCCAAGCAGTCAGGATGGGTTGAGGTGGTGAAGAAGAACGTCCGTAAAGAAGTGAGGGAGGAGACTCAAAGGGAAGAACACCAAATCATTCACACCACCATTGAGGAGGAGAAGATGAGGCATGCCCGCCGCCTCAACATTCGAGTCACAGGTATAGCCGAGACACACGACTCCACTCCCGAGAAAGATGGACAGCTTCTATGCATGAAGCTCGGCTACATGGAAGAGCACCCTCTCCCCTTCACCAAAGCATGGAGAGCCGAGAAAGACTCAACATGCAAGCGAGCCCTCATCCTACAGTTTGCAGGAGAGACGGAGAGGGTCACCTTCATGAGGAAGAGGGTCATACTACGAGGTTTAGAGGGAGCTCCTATTTTCTTGGATGATGATCTCATGAGGATGCAGCTTGAGCATAGGAGAGCTTGCATGCCACGAGTCTTACACGCGAGGAGAGAAGGCAAGAAGGCCTTCTATCGAGATTGTCGAGTCATCATTGATGGGTGGCCGGCCCTGGAGCATGTTATGGTGCGGAGAGACATCATACTTCTGACAGAGACACATCAGAGCCCAGAGAGAGGGCTACCTCGAGTAGAGGGATTCCAATGGGAGTCAGCATACAGGAGGACCACACGCCAGGGTACCTCGACGAGAGGGTCGGGGGGGAGTAGCAAACGGGAGCTACAGGGGAGACTGAGAGTGGTAGCACAGGATCCAGAGGCCAAATACATGTGGATCAGCTTACAGCTCTCACAGGACAAGGTTATATGCATGGCTCTATGTTACTTTTCTCCATCAGGATCCTCCTATGTCATTACAAAGGACATGCCATAGGAGGAGGAGACAGGAGCCTCGCCATACACTTGTCTGTTCAGAGGAGATTATGTATTATTCTACACTAGGGGAAGTATTTCTTACGGGCGACTTCAATGCCCACACACAGAGCAGACAGTGTGAGGTGTATGACTATGATGACATGGAGATCCTCCACCCTGTGGATCCAGAGGAGATAGCGGCTAGTCGCGCATCAGAGGACACTGGACCAGACAGAGGAGATAGTGGCTAGTCGGGCATCAGAGGACACTGGACTAGACAGAGGAGATAGCGGCTAGTCAGGCATCAGAGGACACTGGACCAGACAGAGGACATTATGGGGACCACTTACTAGAATTGGGAGCCAGGCATCGTCTCATTATTTATAACGGGATGCTACAGTGGCCGGGATCAGGAGGGCTGACATGCTTCCCACATGGGGGTCATACACAGACCGGAGGCACGGTGGTAGACTACATTATGGGGTCTTTGGAGGCATCACAGCTTGTCACCTCATTCTCCATTCCACCTCGTCCTATTGGGGCAGATCATACATACTTGGCATTTTCACTAGCCGGATCACTAGTATCACGAGCCCCCCACATACTGACGCCACACACTACCATCTACTTCACACATGACATGGCAGACATATACACTGGCAGAGTAGAGGATGGGCTCCTACTCATGGATCCCCTGGCACGCATGGATACCATTACAGCCCAGCTGGCATCACTCATACACACGGCTGCATTACAGAGCTTCCCACATCGTGTCCACTCAGGAGAGCCTGTGAGATCTGGGACTATGCCCCAGAACAGATGGTATGATGATGAGTGCAGAGCCCTATACTCATGGCTCCGCATACAGAGAGCCTTGGGAGCCATCACAGAGTAGGAGTCGAGGAGAGAGATGAGGAGACTTACTCGCCGCAAAAGGCGGGCCTTCGCAGAGATACAGGAGCTAGAGATCTTTCATTTCTTCATGAGTAGAGATAGCCCTGTCTCATGGCGGCACTTCAGAGAGCCCCGGACACCGACACCTATTGCAGACCCCACAGACATGGCACACATATGCAGAGGGCCTATACCACGCCCCACAACAGCCACCTATACCTCAGCCCACAGGAGCCTCGACCTACCACAACTAGCTTCTTTACCCACTCGATAGTACAGGAAGCTATCCGCCGCCTACAGCATGGACGGGCCGCCGACCATATGGGCCTGCAGGGTGAGCATCTCATATATGCAGTAGATTCTTTGGCTCCTTTTCTTGCACACCTATTTAACAGGGCACTAGCAGAGGGTTTGCCTGCGGAGTGGATGATGCACACCATTGTGCCGATTCACAAAACAGGGGATATGCTCGATCCGAGCAACTACAGGACGGTTATGGTTGGCCACATGCTGGCCAAACTCTATGGTGCAGTGTTGGAGCAAGAGCTTAGCTTATATGCTGAGCGAGCAGGTTTACACTCATCAGGGCAGGCAGGCTTCAGGAGATCTTTCTCTACCACTGACCATGTATTCACTTTGAGATGTATGATTGATCAGGCCAGAGTGAGGAAGAGAAAGCTCTATTGCTACTTTGTGGATTTCTGCAAGGCATTTGACACAGTACCACGAGAGAGGCTCTTTCAGCGCCGCCTGCAGTCTCTTGGCATACCAGAGCAGATATGACATGGGGCATTTATGCATTATATGAGCAGGTTTTTGGGCGAGTCAGATGTCGAGGAGGTATGTCCGAGACTATTGCTAGCACCATTGGTGTGAAGCAAGGATGCCCACTTTCCCCCACGCTATTTGGGTTATACATTGATGAGGTGGCTGACTTCATTACACAAGGAAGCGAAGATGGAGTTGATTTAGCAGGTACCTCAGTACATATTATGCTTTATGCTGATGATATTGTATTAGTGTGTGAGTCTCTAGGTGTTCTACAGTAGCATCTACATGCACTCGATGATTTCTGCACACAGAGGGGTCTTACTGTGAACCTTGGGAAAACCAAGGTTATGGTCTTTCATACATCGAGACAGGGTAGGAGTCAGCTGACATTCACTCTCGCAGGACGCCAGGTGGAGGTGGTGACATCATACGTGTACCTACTAGGGATTACCTTCTCTGCAGAGCAGCCACACACTTCTTCATGGGTTCAGCAGCCAGAGCTAGATTGACACGGGGATATGCAACATTTGCTATGCTAGAGAGACAGTGCCACCAGGCGCATTTTCAGGAGCCCCGGACAAAGGGGTGGCTATTTGACACATTAGTCACACCGACATTGATGTATCGAGCAGCGGTATGGGCGCCAGGCCTTGCTACCCATTGGTGGTTGCGAGATACTTTTTCAAACATGTCTTTAAGTAATGTGGTTTGCCTAGGGAAATCATAAGTGATAGAGATCCATGTTTTACTAGCAATTTCTGGTCAACATTGTTTGCTCTCGTAGGTACCACACCTCAATTCAGTTCATCTTACCATCCGGAAACGGATGGACAAACCGAGCGTGTGAATCAAATCTTGGAAGACTATCTAAGGCACTATGTGCAATTGGACCAAAAGGATTGGTCTAGATATTTGGACACTCTTGAGTATTCATACAATGCTCAAAGGCATAGCTCCACGGGCTTCTTGCCCTTCGAGTTGAGTTGTGGGTACTATTGTGTTGCCCACAACCCCCGCAGCTCTACTGCTACTACTACTGCTACTCCACACCTATTTTCGCCTCCTACTCCATCTTGCTTCTTTCCCCTGGTGCTTGGAACTCCCTCTTTTTCCTCTTCCTTCCCCTGGTGCTTGGAACTCCCTCTTTTTCCTCTTCCACGTGCATTGTGTCAATCCTTTCTTTTCTTGTCCCATTTACCTGTTCTTTCCACTTTCTTCATTTACTCTCCTTTTGTTTTCTCTTTTCTCCTTCACCCCCTCTTCTCTCCTGTCTTGGTCCTTCTTAGCTCTAGCTTTTGTGCTTTTCTTCCTCCTTTTTCCCCCCTTGTTTCACAATTTTGGCTTCTTTGCTACCATTTTCTTGCATAGTTTATCATCGTGTGCCCTTGGATTTGTTGGAATTCTCTTTTGATGTCATGTGTTAGTGCCCCGAGGCGGGGGGGGGGGGGGACTTCCTCTTTGTCCTCTTCCATGTGCATTCCACTAGCTCTTTCTTTTCTCGTCCCAGTTTTCTTTTCTTTTCTCCTTTACTTCTTTTTGCTATTGCTTGTAAAGGAAAACTTATTGGAACTCGAACTTCTGAGGATAAGAAGGCTGCGAGGCCTACTATGTCCCACGGGATATCTCTTCATGCTCACTTGGAGGTGGGATTGGATGTGCGACATTATGTAAGGGATGTGCATTGAATCTTCCCTAGGAGGCGGTGCCTTGAAGGGGTCGACATGAAGTCATCACCAATTACCTTGGAGAAAATATTAAGGTGACTTTGATGACCCATGGAAGGCCAACTTTCATCTCCTATTGAGTCCTCTTTCATTGTATAGCAATGTGGGGTTTGGTTGGATTAGTTTCAAAGGCAGAGGCTCTAGAACTAGTTCTTTCTATGGCCTTTTGAGAATGGTTACGGGTTTCGGTCAAGGCCTTTGGTGGAAAGCTCTGAGGTTCCCTCATAGTTCCATGCTCAAGTAGGGTTAGTGGTTCGTGCTCTACTGCTTGCTCAAGAGTAGGGTCTAAGCCAGCCTTCACCTTCCTCATAAGCTCTTGGTATTGTTTTATATGCTCCTTCTCCAACACATGGTTGGGTACTCTCTGAGTTTCTTTGGCTTGTTTTCTTTTGGAAGAGTTGGGTTTGAGTAGGAGATCACTCACTAATTTTGTGAATGCATAGCCTTTGGAGCTCTCGTCCAAACCACTTTCAATAGTCACAATGTCATCATTGACAATGGATTGTGCATTATGCTTTCATGTGCTCTTTGATGTTTTCTCCCTTTGGATCTCTAGTTCCAGTCCTTTAGCCTCTTTAGGGGCTATTGTGGCCTTTTCATGTCCTTTAGCCTCTTCAGGGGCCTTTGTCGGGGCTTGTGCCTTAGGCTCTTTAGTTGCTAGCTTCGGGGTTGAAGCCTGAGCTTTCTATTTATTTATAACATTGGAACGATATTGGTGTGGATGTTCCCTGACTATTGCCCTCCTCTTTGGCTCTTTGAGCCTTATGATAGTATTAAGGGGGATTGTGTGAATAAGTCTTCCTTATATACACTAAACAAGTTAAAGCTCATCAAAGTGGTTGATGCTACCACTAGGGCACTCTGTTGGGACAATCCTTGAAAGCATTTTCAAATCCACACTTATAACATGGGCTTTCATTAAGGAATGACATTGGGATTTGGATTAACAAAAATTCCAGAATTGCCTCTGAATGGAGGTAAACACATGATATAGTCCATGGAGATGGACTCCCATGGTCTCTCTGAAATATGAAGTGGTTTGAGAAGTCCGGCTGTCCGTCGCCGTTCCGCCTTATCCTGCAAACATACATTACAGGTTCTCACATATGCATCAACATCACACTCCATCACACGCTAATAAAAGGATTGCGTTACAAGTTCCAATGTCTTCTCTTGGCCTGGATGACTTGCCCACAATGTATCATGATGCTCATAAAGGAGTTGCCTACGCAACCCACCGGCAGCACATACAACTGTCATTGCCTACGCAGCCCGGTTGTCGTCAGCACATACAACTGTCGTTGTTTGTAGAAAATCAACCCATCACGGACTAAGATATGCTTTCTGTTTTCAGTCCCAGCCAGATAAGACTGAGCCAAATCATCCTCCGCACGCATAGCCGCCTCGGATAGACTCAATCAACTCGTAAGAGGTCAAGACTTGGGCAGCTGCCAAATGAGTTCTCCCACTCAAGGCATCGACCACCACGTTGTCTTTGCCCGACTTGTACTTCAGCTCGAAGTCGAAACCTGCAAGAAAGTCTTGCCATCTAGCTTGCGGTGTTAGTTTAGGTTGAGATATAAAATAACGTGGTTACATTATCAGTATGCACAATGAAGTGTTTTCCCATCAAGTAATCCTTCCATACTAGACAATGAACCACGGTGGTCATCTCCTTTTCATGTGTAGGATAACGTGTTTCTTGATCCAACAGTTTACGTCTCTCATAAGCCCGACTTGTACTTCAGCTCGAAGTCGAAACCTGCAAGAAAGTCTTGCCATCTAGCTTGCGGTGTTAGTTTAGGTTGAGATATAAAATAACGTGGTTACATTATCAGTATGCACAATGAAGTGTTTTCCCATCAAGTAATCCTTCCATACTAGACAATGAACCATGGTGGTCATCTCCTTTTCATGTGTAGGATAACGCGTTTCTTGATCCAACAGTTTACGTCTCTCATAAGCCTGACTTGTACTTCAGCTCGAAGTCGAAACCTGCAAGAAAGTCTTGCCATCTAGCTTGCGGTGTTAGTTTAGGTTGAGATATAAAATAACGTGGTTACATTATCAGTATGCACAATGAAGTGTTTTCCCATCAAGTAATGCTTCCATACTAGACAGTGAACCACGGTGGTCATCTCCTTTTCATGTGTAGGATAACGCGTTTCTTGATCCAACAGTTTACGTCTCTCATAAGCCACAGGGTGTCCATTTTGCATCAGGACTCCGCCTATGGCGTGATCCGAAGCATCTGTGAACACATCAAATGGCTCACAATAGTCAATACACATGCGCATGGATCCATCCTTTTTCTTCACAAACAAGACCAGGGCACCATAGGGTGAACGAGAGGGTCTAATGAACCCAGCCTCTACTGGCTCATCAAGTTGCCTCTTGAGCTCAAGTGTCTCATCATGGTTCAGCCTATAGGGTGCCTTTGAGGGTGGCTCACTACCCGGAATGACCTCAATGCAGTGATCTACCCAACATCGAGGGGGAAGCTCATTAGGAAGCTCATCCGGCATGACATCCTTGTACTCTTCCAACAGTTTGATAATTTCAAGCCTCATGTCCATTTGAGCCTGGCTCTCAGCCTTTACCTCAAGCAACGTAGCCAAAAAGACCGTTTTGGCCATCCGAGCGCACACTTCTTAAGTTGCATAGCAGAGAGCACTTGAGGAAATGATGTTCCGGGTTGATGGGCAGCCTCTACCACGTGTAGCTTCTCATCCATAAGTATCAAGAGCTACTCAGAATATGAGGAGATCATAACCTTGCTTGGTCTCAACCAGCCTTGCCCCAAGACTACCTCGTAGTCGTCCATCTCAACACACTGAATGAAGTCTTAGAGGGTACCTCTCCAACTTGGATGGCTACACCACGTGCCACCCTTGGAACCTTTTTGGCCGCATAGTTCACAGCCTTTAACAAATTCCCATGGTCCTCTTCCACCTTGATCCCCAACTCTTTTGCCTTCCTTGGGGTCATAAAGTTATGTGTGGCACCGCTATCCACCATAGCGCGTGTCAGCCTACCATTAATGATAGCCATCACATAGAGTAGACGAAAGGATTTTTGTTGGGTTCCCTCTTTCATGGTACTCAAAATCTGAATGGTCCCCATGCCTTGAACACCCGAGTCAGATGTTCCAGACTGCTGTATGGCTTGCACACTTTGCTTCATGGGGCAATCCCTAGCATAGTGATTCCTATTGCAAATAAAGCAGTCAATGTTATGAGACTTAGCCCCACTAGAAACGGAGCTAGAGGTCCCCTTGCTTCCACTTGAAGCGGTGGACTTGGTTCCACTTGAACCTCCACCCTTCTTAGGTGAGCTACCACTCTTCGACGTGGTTGCCTTGGGCACGTAGGTGCCACCACCACCATGGAAGGAAGTTCTCTTACCCTTAAAACCACCCTTATGTTGTTTTAATATTCGTAGAGCGATTACTATTTTCGTTTGCAGAACCGAAAGAGCGGTTACTTGATTTGGCCGAAGTTGAGGATGCACCTTGCCGTCCATGTTCTTGCTAATCGCTCAAACAGTCTTCCGCTTCATAAGCATGAGTAAGAGACAGCATTTTGACAACAGAGCTCATCATGAGCCCAACCTTTGAGGCAGTTCATGAACCCGAAAAATCGGTCCTCATCCAACATGTTCTTGATTTCCAGCATGAGGGCACGATGCGCTTTGATGTAGTCTCGCACCGTTCCTGTGTGTTTCAGATTATCAAGAGCTCGGCGTGCTTTCCATTTGGCATTCAAGGGAAGGAACTATTTCTAAATTGCAGTTTTCATCTCATCCCAACTAGATATTAAAAACGTGTTGCAGCCCTCCGCAACGTTGTTCAAGTAGTTCCTCAACCACAGTTTTGCATCCTTGGTGAGGAACGTAGATACATGGAACACTTTATCTGAATCTATGGTAAGTTTAGCACTTTTGAAAAACTATTTAGTATCATAGATAAAGTTCCTGAGTACCTTACTTTCCCTTGAGCCATCATATGACTCCGGTTCCTTTGGTTTGATTCGCGCCGTGGGTGGGATCTTTCCACTATTTTGAACCGCTTGTAAGTTTGATTCGAGTTGGCTAATCTTGATATTTGAATCTGAAAGTTGCCGCTCCAAGGCAGCCATGTCAACCATCATGTTGCCTTGAGCACCATCTAGTCGATAGAGTTTTGACTCGGCCGTTTGTCAGAAATCTCGAGCGGCATTTTCCAACGATGTTAGGCGTCTTTCTAGATCAGACACCCACCGTCTGGTTGTAGTATGGTTGGTGACATTTTCTCAATTAGCTTCACCTTCATCTTGCGGTTCATCGTACGGAGCCTTGCCCTCTTCAAAGAAGGCTACGTTCTCAGCTTCCTCTTCATGGTCCATAGCTGAGACGAAAGTCCTTGTTTTTTGCGGTCATCGGTGGCTCTGATACCACTGTCACTAGTCATTTTTCGTGTTGCAACTTTTAATGTCCGTAGTTTGATGATCCCTTCTACCTATCAGATAACATTCAATTTTGCAAGCCCTAGCATTTTATCCGTAGTGATTATGAGTTTGGTGTGACATATGGTTATGAAGTTCTTACAAGAGTATTCGTTTATTTGCTTGTCATTGGTTATAGCTTGGTAGAGATTGCCACCTGTGATGGGTAGGTAGCTTTGCCGCTATAATGAGGAGGCAGCAAATAATGTTCTCATAGTTATACTTCATACCAACACCAAACAGGGATAGGATGAAATTCCTAAGTTCATCATCACGAAGTACTGTGATGTTTGCATTTATATTGAATGTATGATGTAATGAGACATTGGGCTTGTGTAATTACCATCAATTATCTAGCAACTTATGGCTTCGCAGCAAGCTCAGTCATTATCTGTGGATTGATAATGTGGTTATTAGTAGTTTGGAATTTTCTTGATAAATGGTACAACCCACCCAAATAATTCATAAGTGTGTAACCACTTATGAAGGGTAATAATATGCAACAATGAAGCACTTTGTTACAAGTGTGAAACCACTGATATGTTGCAAAGCAATTTATCAATAGTACCACCATATGTGCGTAGACACTATACCACATCGTCGTTGCAAGATGTTTAAAAGTTTCTTGGAAGGACTCAAGAATATAACATATGATATTAAACACGGTCTAGATTTGTTTTTGGACCTATGACACTAGCGCGTAGTCCGCTTAAGAGTACAGTTTTTAAGGACAAAAACCTTTCTTGAGGGAAAGGAGGGATATCCTCAAATACCACATAAACTCGAATAGTTGTGTGAGTCCAGACAATACTTGAAGGGATGTGTCTGGTAATAACAACAAAGAGTTGTAAGTGAATGGATGTAATTCCAGACACCCGTAGTGGTGCAAGATCTTTATCAAACATCTCCACATACTATATGGTCTACCCGCATATATAGTATGGCATAAGAGATAGGAAGTTTGATTGTTATATTTGAATGGAAATTTTCAAAACTTACATTTACTCTGAGTTGGAGTGGAGTTTAACCATCCGTAGATTGATGGTAGTTAGAAACTTAACAAGATTCTAGAGCATATGCTTGTGCAAAGATGTTACTCTGAGAGGAAGTATCGCTCAACTTTGGAACTAATCCTTGTGAGCATGATCATGGCTTGTGTGAGCATGATTCTATCTTTACAGAGGTCTGGCGCGCTGTACGCGTATGCACTTTGTCACAGCCTCGCCCACCTTCCTCGCCGGCACGTAATGCTAGTCCGGAGAGACTGGCCGTAGGTGCGACGGGTAACGAGGCGAGAGTTAGTTCGGAGAGGCTAGCCGAGTCTTCGGGGTATAGTTTTGATAGTCCTAGTGCGGGTCATCGTGGGATTAAGAAGACCTATGCACTAGTAAAAATTGAGTTTTATTGGCCTAGTTTGTTTAAGAACGTCCAGACTTATGTGCTGAAATGCAGTAAGTGCCAAGTCAATAAACAGAACGTCTTAAAGTTGGAGGACTACTCCATCCGCTGGAGATTCCTCAAGGGAAATGGGAAAGCATTTCCATGGATTTCATTACAGGTTTACCCAAGACGAGTCGAGGGAATGACTCGGTGTGGGTACTGGCAAAGTTTATTACCACGAAAAAAACTGTAAAAACACCAGAGTTGGCTAAACTCTTTATTGAACATCTCTACAAGCTATATGGCCTGTCCGCAGATATAGTGTCGGATAGAGATAGAAAGTTCAACAGTCATTTTTGGAGGGAAATCTTCAAAAAGTTGGATACTACTCTGAGTATGAGTACGGTAGATCATCCGTAGTCTGATGGTCAAACAAAAAGGGTTAACCAAATACTCAAGGATATGTTGCGTTCTTATGTCAGTAAGAAGCAATCTAATTGGGAAGAGTACTTGCCCTTATTGGAGTTTGCCTATAACAGCTCCAAACATTCAGCGACGACGACTGGATTTACACCATTCATGTTAATGTATAGATTCCAGCCGAGATCTCCGATGGTTGTAGACCTAGAAAAGGAGAAGATTCAATCTGTCAAGGAGTTCCTTGATAAATGAATGATATGCTCAAAGCTGCACGCGAGAGCATCCGTAGCGCACACGATCGCGCTAATACATTTGCCGATAAAGGACGCAGACAAGTGACCTTTGCAGAAGGTGACTTTGTATTTTTAAAGGTTCCTGCGCAGTCAGCAACCATGCAAACGGGAAAGTGTGATAAACTTTCTCCTAGATATTGCGGTCCTTTCAAGGTCCTTAAGAAGATTGGGGACGTAGCCTACAAACTTGAGTTACCGGAGAGTTCTCAAGTTCATCCTGTCTTCCATGATGTTAGTAAACTGAAGAATCAGTTCGCGGGTTAGAGAACGTAGTTTCTCTAGATATTTTGGTGGAATTGATCACTCCACCAAAGATACCACATGAACCGAAAAGGATTCTTGGGTATCGAGACAGACAAACCCGACATAAAGTGTACCACAAGGTACTTGTTAAATGGACAGATAGGGATGAGGAGGTGGCAACCTGGGAACACCGTAGTGCAATTTCCAAAAGGTTTCCCCAGTTTGTTTTCGAGGACGAAAACTCTTCTTAAGGGGGGGTAATGTCACGTAGGCTGTAACGCCTGTGTGACCGACGGCAGACCGGATGGCTATATCCGGGGTTCAGTGGGAGAGGACGCCCATGCGGAGTCATGGGCGGCCAGGCTAGTGTGGACGGCAGGCCACACACTATATAACCTGGGGGATGAGGGGCAATCCTCATTCTTCCTCTATGGCTGGGTGGTGAGCCAGAGGCCGTCCCCTCTTGTGGTAGTGCCCGTAGCGGCGTTACGGGAATGTAACATTTATGAAGCGTGTAAGGGGTGTCATAAAAAGGTTGACTTTTTTTAATTTCCACTTACCTTTTTGGAAAAATACCAATATCTTCTTAAATTTAAATTCATAAAATATCCCCCCCAAATAAGGAAATTTGTATTTCCCACTAGACTCCAAATTTTTTTTCAAAAGTTTGAAAAATTCAGAAAAAAAGTTAAAATTTTGGAAAAAAATAAAAAATTTAGGAAAAAAAGTGAGACAAACTTTTCATGGCCAAGTGTTTTGGCTCCAAGCCATTTCACGGGATTACCCTTCATGGGTCCAAGCCATTTCATGGGATTACCCTTCACGGATCCAAGCTATTTCACGAGATTACCTTCACGGGTTTAAACCATTTCATGGAATTACCTTTCACAGGTTCAAAATAATTTCAAGGGATAACATTTCATGGAATTACCTTTCATGGATTTAAACCATTTCATGGAATTACCTTTCACAGGTTTAGACCATTTCACGAGCTAACATTATGGCCAAGCGTTTCACGGCCAAGCATTTCACAGCTCTAAGCCATTTCATGGGATTACCCTTCACTCACGGCTCCAAGTCATTTCACAGGATTACCGTTCATCGTGTGGCTCCAAGCCATTTCATGGGATTACCTTTTACGGTTCTAAGCCATTTCACGGGATTACCCTTCACGGTTCCAAGCCATTTCATGGGATTATTTTTCACGGGTTTAAACCATTTCACGGAATTACCTTTCATGGGTTTAAACCATTTCACAGAATTACCTTATGGCCAAGCCTTTCACGGAATTACCTTACGACCAAGCCTTTCACGGCCAAGAGTTTCATGGCCAAGCGTTTCATGGATTAAGGGTCTCATGGCCAAGAGTTTCACGGCCAAGCCTTTCATGGATTAAGGGTCTCACGCCTAAGCCTATCCGTATGAGCCTCCAAATAAGGGTCGTTCACGTGCGTATAGCGCCTAAGCCTATTAGTAAGAGCCTCCAAACAAGGGTCGTTCACGTGCGTATAGCGCCTAAGCTAATTAGGACAAACAGACACTCGTTTGATCCAACGAAGAGAACGCCAGGCCTCTTGGGGCTGTAACGGGTTGTGAGAAAATATAAAAAGCAAAAAAAAAAATGTATGCTTGCTCATTAAGGAGCATTTAGACAATCAAACGTGGCAATTTGCATATTTGTTTTCTTTGAATGTTTGTGGAGAAAATTTACAAAAGTTTGAAGAAAGTATATTGTAAAGTATGTGTAATAAGGTTACGTTGTGCACATGTGAAGTATGTGTAATATGTGTGTGACCTTGCATGTTTGTTGCCCTTGAATCAGCTAGCTCACACACACACACACACACACACACACACACATTATAAAAGTTGTTTTCTTTTTCAAGAGTCTATTAAAGGCAGAATATGGTGACACACACACACACACATGTAGATACATGTATCACATAGATCACACATGGATGCAATGACATATCAAAACCAACTTGGCATTGGCTTGGCTTATTTATAAGAAAGAATCGACACATATTTTATATCTTGCTTCTCATATTTTATAATCTTCCCTTTCACGTTTTTGTGTGTGTGTGTGTGTGTGTGTGTGTGTGTGTGTGTGTGAGAGAGAGAGAGAGAGAGAGAGAGAGAGAGAGAGAGAGAGAGAGGGAGAGAGAGAGAGAGAGAGAGAGAGAGAGATTGTGGGGGTACGTGTGTGTGTTTTTATTTTTTAAATAAAAAGCATTGTATGTTTGAAAACCAAATCTATGTGGTGAATTATAAATACAATTTTCATGAGAGTATCATCCAAATATTGTGAATGTTATAATGTTTTTTGTGTGTTTAATACCTTAGTGTGCACACAAATAGTGTCTAATACCTTAGTGGCAAGGCTAACTAGTCTATAAACTTTTCAATTATTAGACCATTGCGTTTGATTGTAGAAACAGTTCTAGAGAGAGAATATATGGCCTTAGAGAATATACATACGTTAAATTATTTCAGTGCTTTGACTATATTAGCCTTTAAATAACAGAGAAATGTGCTTGAAAAGTAAAGAACTACTTTATGGTTGCTAATATTAGGCTTTTAGAGATGAAATTATAGGGCTTGCTAAGAGTATACATTATTTCTTTTGCAACCCCAGGAGAGGTAGCTACATGTATATAGTGTTAGTATAGAAGGTTATAAAACATGTTGACGAAGATATAAAGAGATTTTACAGAGCCTTAAGATGTTCATTTTGTATTTTAGCCTAATGGAGATCTTGAATTATAACGAGTCAAATGCCATAGTGGGACGCATATGGATCTTCCAATTCTAATGTAGCATTGTTTAGCTCGCCAGAGTTGATGAATGTGCATGCTATGAAACACCTTGCTCGATCAAGGTCTCCATCAGGAGAGAGACAAGTGCTAAACGTCTACATACTATTGTGTACGTATGCGAGCGCACTGAGAAAAATCAGGTTGCTTTGCAAGGAGTTCTTAGCTGCCATTTGGATGAGGTCTGTGGAAGTGGCACTCAAAGGGGAGATATGATGAGAGATGAGTTGACACATCATCTTCATCATGTTCTTGATAGCAGTGCATTTGCACATTGAAATTGGGAAGTGTCTAGGTGGATGTACTAGGGAATGTAAAGAACAAGACGATTCTTTAAAAGAGAAAGTACGGGCATTAGGCTCAGAGGTATTAAGTCTAAAGATATCCGTTAATCAACTCAATGCTATTATGAAGAAGATGAGTCGTATATGTTACAAAGTAGGGTAGTTGCCTAGAGATTTTGTAAGAGTATGATGTTTTGTTATGGAAAAAAATTGTATGAAACTTTCATGCGTTGACTCTACGAATGATATTAATGAATTTTCTATTTTCTCGAAGTCTTTATATCTCCCTTTCTATTTTATTCTTTGCTCTTTCTTTCTTTATCTCTCATGTTTTATAGTTCTATGTTTTTTTCTTACTCTCTCTCTCTCTCTCTCTCTCTCTCTCTCTCTCTCTCTCTCTTCGGAGTAATGCCTTTGTTAGCAAAGAAAGGTGAGAGATGAAGAGAGGTTATCATTTATTAACGTAAATTTGAGTGTACTTGTTAGACACACTATTCTATTATAAATTTCTCTAATAATTACATTATGTTTGCTAATGTGTTGAGTCTATCCTTGAGAGTAGAGTCACAACAAAGAAAGAGAGACGGAGAGAGGTTATCACTTATTAGTGTAAATTGATTGTATTTGTTAGACACACTTTTTTGTTATAAATTTTATGCCTAAGTTTAAAGTTGAAGGTATGCAGAAAGTTTGTGAAGCATGTAAATTTGGAAAGCAAACAAAACATGTATTTCCACATGACAGAAATGTGAGCAGGAATGTACTAGATGTTGTGCATTCAGATGTATAGGGTTATTTGAAGACTATGTCTATGGGTGGCTGCTGCTGCAGGTACTACGTAACATTCATTGATGACCACACGAGGAAAGTGTGGGTGTACTTCATGAAGGAGAAGAGTGAAGTGTTCACTCATTTTCAGAATTTCAGAGTTATGGTTGAAAAACAAACAGGAAAGCATGTGAAGTGCCTAAGGTCAGATGGAGGGGGATAATACTTTTCCAATGAGTTCTCTTAATTCTTGCAAAAGAATGGCATTCAGAGACAATTTACATGTAGATACACTTCGCAACAAAATGGAGTTGCTGAGCGAAAAAACAGGCACATTGCAGAGATCGCACGAGCATTGATGGCAGAGAAGAATATGCCACATAGCTATTGGGCTGAGACTGTGTCTACAGTAGTTTATATCATGAACAGGACTCATACAGTATCCATACATGATGTAACGCTAGAGGAGAAGTTGGCAAGAAACCTGATTTGTCTCACTTGAAAGTTTTTGGATGTGTTGCCAAATGAGTTGCGTACTAAGATGGATCCAAAAGCAGATAAATATGTCTTTATTGGGTATTCCCTTGAGCAAAAGCGATATAGATGTTATAATCCTGCTATTACACGTGAATTGAGGGTAGGCAAGGATGTTGTATTTGATGAGATGAGTAGCTGGTATGCTGTTGAAAAAGATGCTATTGAGGCTGAGTAAGTGGAAATGTGGTTGCACAAAATGCAAGTCAACAATCACAGTCATTGAGTGGACCAGGAGAGTCTTCATCCAGCAGTTTTGTTGATAGACCATGAGTGGCAAGCTGCATCATAATACCAATCCTGAAAATGTAGTTGGTACATCACATAAAGGCAAAGAGAAAGTGGTTGAGCCCCTTGGTATGCCTGATATTTCTGCAGGGCCTTCTCTTGTTGATGGAGATTCTAGTGGCTTGGAGATGAGCCTTGATGAGGAGCTTGGGATTCCAACAATGAGGACACTTGGTGTGAAGAAGGCTATGGAAGCCATGAATGCAAAGTTACAAAGATCTAGAAGAGTTAAAAACCCTGTGCAGAGGTTGAATTATGATGGTTATGTGGCACATCACTATGCGTATATGGCAAAAGTTGTGCAGGTTATAGAACCCACATGTTTTGATGAGGCTATTGGAAATGTTTGTTGGGAGAAAGCTATGGATGAGGAGATGGATGCATTGTATGGAAATGAGACTTGGGATTTGGTGCCACTACTTGAAGGCAAGAAAGCTATTGGGTTGTAAGTGGGTGTATAAGGTGAAACATAACAGTGATGGTAGCATAAGCAGGTACAAGGCTAGATTGGCAGCCAAAGGATATGCATAGACACATGGGATTGATTATGAGAAGACATTTGTCCTAGTTGCAAAGATGGCAACTATGAGATTTATGATTGCAGTGGCTGTAGCTAAAGGTTGGTTTTTACATTAGATGGACGTAAAAAATGTGTTTTTGCATGGTGACTTGCAAGAAGAGGTGTATATGGATTAGTCACCAGGTTTTGAGGATACAGGTCACCCAGAGTATGTGTGTAAGCTTTGTAAGGCCTTCCATGGGCTGAAACAAGCTCCACGAGCATGACATGACAAGATTGCTAAGTATCTTGTCACTATTGGTTTTCATATGACAGATGCAGATCACTCTTTGTATGTACGCAAGAGTGATAAGGGTATTATGATCATCACCATATATATATATCATCTTATTATTGGGGGTGACAACTTGGAGGATGAGATTATGTGAAAAGACTTCTTAAAACGGAAGTTTGAGATGAAGGATTTGGGAGATCTGCGTTACTTTTTGGGAATTGAGGTCATTCGCACACTTGAGGGTATTTGGCTGTCACACAGACAGTATGCATTGGACATGTTGTCCAGGTATGGGATGGCTGATTGTAAGATAATCTCGGTGCCATTAGATCAAAATGGCAAGGTTAGTGTGGATGCAGGTTATGTGTTGGAGGATCCCACTATGTAGAAGAAGATTGTGGGGAGTTTGATCTATGTCACGATCAACAGGCTAGATTTGAGCTACACTGTTGGCTTAGAGAGCCATTTTATGTAGGTTCCGCGCAAACCACATCTTGACAGTGTGCGATGCACACTTTGGTATTTGAGGACCACTGTTGATTATGCATTGTTTTATGCAGCAGGTGTACCACACAGATGCAGATTGGGCAGGTAGCATCTCAGACAGGGGATCTGGGGAGTGTTGCTATGACATGGAGCAGTAAGAAGCAGCCCACAGTTGCCTTGTTGAGCACAGAGGCAGAGTACAGAGGAGTGGCAGCGTGTGAGGTAGCTTGGTTACATGTAAGATACTTGCTGATTTGGGGTTGCATGTGGAGAGAAAGGTTGTCATATACTGTGACAATCTTAGTAATATAGAGGTAGTATACAGTTGGCCAGGAACCCAGTTTTCCATGCGCAGACAAAACACATTGAGGTACATTACCACTTCATCAGGGAGAGAATATTGGCAGGCGACATCGACTTGGCCTACGTCAGCACACAGGATCAGGTTGCTGACATCTTCACACGAAGGCCTTGGGAGCTAAGAAGCTCCGTAGATTTCAAGATATGATTAGAGTTCACGAAGGCCTTGACATCTTCACACGAAGGCCTTGGGAGCTAAGAAGCTCCGTAGATTTCAAGATATGATTAGAGTTCATGAGCTGGAGTTGAGCTTGAGGGGGAGTGTTGAGATGTCAAGCTCAACATGAGCTGACACTCATGAGCTGACACTCATGAGCTGACACTCATGAGGCGCCTACATAACCATTCGACTTTTATATCATTGGCGGGTTTGGTGGCTGGCACCGATAGATCTTCGCCAGAGATTCGACAACTGGACTACACCAACTAGTCCACATCTACTCACTCCTCTTAGCGTGTTCACATTATGGACTTCTTGTATATACTCTATTATATGTGTTAGTCACTTTATCTTCTTTGTAGACCTCTTTTGTTGTGTGAAGAAGAAGAAGAATTTTCAGCCTCTCACCTTGTGTGTTCTCTTCTAGGGTTTGTGTGAGTGTGTGTGTGCGCTTGCAAGAGCTCAAGCTCTCTTCTCCCCTGCATCTTTTCATGAAAGGTATTAGATCCGGATGTCATCTACTCACTCTTCTTAGCGTGTTCACATTATGGACTTCTTGTATATACTCTATTATATGTGTTAGTCACTTTATCTTCTTTGTAGACCTCTTTTGTTGTGTGAAGAAGCTCGGGGGGGTCACTATATGTAAATCCTCTATATCACGTGCGTTCAAGGCCTATTTAAAAAGTCCCTTATCTGTGAATTTTTTAGTGAATATAATGTATCCTTTCCTATTCAAATCTGTATTTTTTTTTTAAAATATAATAAATAAATCTCCTCTGTAAATATATTTCTGTAAGTTTTAAATATTTAAAATGTCCTTCTGTTGAACCCACGTGATACTTACATATTTATACGAGTGACCCTCTCGAGTGAAGAAGAAGAAGAATTTTCAGCCTCTCACCTTGTGTGTTCTCTTCTAGGGTTTGTGTGAGTGTGTGTGTGCGCTTGCAAGAGCTCAAGCTCTCTTCTCCCCTGCATCTTTTCATGAAAGGTATTAGATCCGGATGTCATTGTATAAGGCATGTGTTTTCATTTCCTTAGAATGTTAAGCACCTAGCAACTATGGTGTTATGTTTTGATGATTATACTCTCCACTGTTTAGGGACCCTTGCTTACAAGTGCCATTTTTAAGGGGCACTAATTTGGAAATGTGAGGCATCAAAAAAGCTTCGACAATATGTGGGAAAACATTGTTGTGCAAGTGGGAACGTCTCTTTACTGCCTTTGGAAAATCCTCCTCCTACATTGGTTGATCTGTTACTTGTTGGTAATGATAATGTTAGTAAGAATACATAATATACGCTCTTATAATAATGCTTTAGCATTCGTTTCATTGGGTGCTCACTTGGATAATCAGTTCACTAGGGGGAGGTGTATTTAATTTTTGAATCCATGGCACTACCTATCACTGTGTTGGTTGAGTAATACTTGATGAAACACGAGATGCAACTCCTCAATTCACCCAATTGTATGTGTGTGAAATGGAGCATGAATTGGAGAATAGACTTCATGGGATGAATTCTTTAAATGATAATGTGCTTGAAAGGTTATAAACAATAATGTATGAACATAATCCATATGCCGGTGCATTTTGTACAGTGAGAGAAATGTTATAATCCAGTCCATATGTAGATTTGAGAATGGTACCACTGAAGCTCGATCAACGCTAAGGCAATACTTGGTTCCTATGGGTAGTGAGGTAGCCTCTATCATTAAGGGGATGATTTTCATGTAGGTTATAGAGATATTCAAATAATCTCTCACATAGGTGCTATAAAAAGAATATCTAACTTGCATTGTTCATATATGCCTCTATTATACGTTCTTCTGTTTCCTCGAGGAGAGAATGGTTGGCATGTTGGAATTCCACTCCATAGTAGGAATAGATAACATTAAAGAGACAAAGACTATAACTCAATGGCAATATTATGCATATAGATTACAAATGAGGAAAGAAACAAATGCTTGCCTTCTATGCGGTGGTGGTCGACTTTTGCAAAAGTACATTGTTGATGCATATAACAGCATGGAAGAATCAAGATTAGTATGGATACGCAATAACCAGAAAGCATTGCATGCTGAATTATACCAAGGACTTGCAGATATGGTTAATATAAGTGATGGGGTCAATAGAGTCTCTGGGGATGTAGGATAGTTCTACCATCTACATACACTAGGGGGATAAATATATGTATCAATTGTATCACGATTCAATGGAAATTGTTAGGAAGATGGGTAAACCTAACCTCTTTATTACCTTTACTTGCAATCAAAAGTGGGATGAAATAAGCAATGCTTTATTGCCAAGTTAGGTTGCCCAAGATCGACCTAGCTTGACGGGCACAGGTCTTCTATGAGAAGCATAAGGATATGTTGCACTTATTGGTAAAAAAAGCATTATTTGGAAGGGTAGTGGGATTTGTTTCTGTTATTGAATTCCAAAAAAGAGGCTCCACATGCACATAGAAGGTACATGTAAACCTACTAAGATTGCTGACTATGATAAGTTGGTATGTGTTGATCTTCCAAATAAAGCGACGTTTCCTAAGTTGCACAAGATAATCAGTCTCATTGTAATATTCATGGACCCTATACCAGTATGATTTGCATGATGAAAAGCCATATATACAAAGGTTGCATGTTCATCTTCCCTTGCAAAGTCATGTTATATTCAATGACCATGATGATTTGCATAATAATGTAATTAGTTGTGATAGAAACCAAAGAACTACTCTCACTGAATGGTTCAGGGCTAATCAATTGCATGTAGATGCAAATAGATTGCTATATGTTAATTTCCCTTACAAGTGGGTGTGGAATACAGCTCTTCGATCACGGACTAAAAGAAAAAAGGAAAATATGATTAGCCGTATGTATAATGTTAGTCCGAGTGTGCAGGTGAGCAATACTATCTACGCATGCTAATCACAGTGTGTAAAGGCTGCAAATCTTTTGAGGAAGTATGAATAATGAATGGACATTTGTATCCATGTTTTAAGGCTGCAAGTGAAGCAAGAGGAATGCTGGAGAGTGATGATGAGTGGTATATGTGCAGAAAACAAGATCCCAACTACATTTTGTCATCATTCTGGTTTTTTGTGAGCCTATGTCTCCTAGATAGCTTTGGGTTAAATTTTGTGCCAAACTTTCAAATGAGTTTTTTCATGGCTTACAAAGAAGGTATGATGACGTTGGTGTTTGTCAATCTATAACTAAGAATCACGCTATGTTAGACATAGAAGACCTCTTACAGCAATATGGAAAACGTCTACATGATTTTGAAGGGTTTTCTTTTCCTGATAGATCAACTGTTGCTACTATCAATAATGGTTTGTTAATAGAGATGATGTTTGATGCTGTTTAACTAGCTGATTTGGCTCTTTTCATGGAAAGGAGTCTTAATAGTTCTCAATCAAGAGTCTTTCATACCATCCTTGAGGCCGTTAATTTGAATAATGGTGGTGTTTTTTTCCTCGATTGACAAGGTGGATCAGGTAAAACATATCTTTATAATGCCTTGCTATCTCGATTACGTGGAGAGAACCAAGTTGCTTTGGCATGTGCATCTTCTAGAATAGTTGCATTGGTACTTTCAAATGGACACGTTGCACACTCACATTTCAAAATCCCATTGGTTCTAAATGTTTTTAGCACATGTAGTATTAAAGCTGATAGTCCATTGGCCGAGATGTTGAAGCTTTGATCATTTGGGATGAGGCTCCAATGATGCACAGGTATGCATATGAAGCATTGGACAGGACATTAAAGGATATCATGCAAAGTGAGATAGTGTTTGGTGTGTTCTTTGGTGGTGACTTTAGGCAAATCTTACCTGTTGTTGTTGCAAAGGGATCACATGAGGATATTGTTGATGCAACGCTATGCCGGTAATATATTTGGAGATATGTGAATGTTTTAAAGCTCACCCAAAACATGCTGGTCATTCAGAGTGGTTATGATTGTACGGAACTAGAATTTGTCGATTGGACTTTGCAAATTGGGGATGGCTCTATAGAATTTGTCAATTGGACTTTAAAAATTGGGGATGGCTCTATAGACCATCCAAAGAATCAAGGTAGAGTGACAAATCCACTACGAATGTTGATCCATGGGAACTCCCTACTACTGAGTTTGGTAGAATGGGCGTACAAAGATCTTCAAAGAGTGGATGATTATGCATGCTTCTTCAAAGACCGTGCTATTCTTGCACCACGAAATCACGAGGTGGATGAGATTAATGAACTAGCCTTGACTTCATTACCTCGTCTTGGAAGAGAATATCTCAGTGCAGATTCGGTTGTTTCATATGAAAGTGACATAATATTGTATACAGTTGAGTACCCTCCTCACCGCTTGCTTTTAAAGGTGAATGCTTCTATCATGTTGCTCCGCAATTTGGATCCTCGGCGCGGCAGGGACTTTGTAAAACGGTACCAAACTGATATGTGAGCAATTTCACTCAAGGTGATAGAAGTAGAAATTATTACAACTACAAACATTGGAGATAGGGTCTTCATTCTGAGGATAACATTCATTCCATCAATGCTTTAATTACCTTTTGACATTAGAAGGAGACAATTTCATGTGAGGCTAGCTTTTGGTATGTCAATAAATAAGTCCCAAGGTCAAACATTGAGTGTGTTGGGACTTTATTTGGCCACACAAGTATTCACACGGATGGACAATTGTATGTTACTATGTCACGTGTTAGATCATCAGATACAGTGAAAGTGTGTGTAAAAGATACCATGGACCATGAAAGCAGCACAACGAAGGTACAAATGAAGTCTACACAGCTAATGTTGTCTACAAAGAGGTATTGCAAATGGCATCTAAAAGAATGTAAATGTGATCTATACCCATAAGGTATAGAATGAGCTATTGATATAGGAGTGTACAAATGCTGGAGACTACATTCATAGATATCTTTGTATCAATCAATCAAGCAAGCATTTGGAACGAGAATGTTCGTAAAGATGTGACATGTGCAATCTATGTTGTCTCTATAAGTGTGCATGCTTTCAAGTTGATTGATGTTTCTTTTAGAATGATATTTTTTTTTGTGATATGAAGACATCAAGTTAAATAGGAGTTGGATGGCAAAATTCTTTCAATTTATGTCACATACCAACATTTTCATTTGCTGGTAATATTTAATTGATATATATAAATATACTTACATTATGTGAAATAAATGGTTGACATTGAGGTAAAGCCACCATGTAGATCCACAAGTTTGAAGTGTCCCATCTATTGCTCAAGAAAGGGGTGGTTTAAATTTTTGAGATGGCTATAGGGGCATGGTGAGTTCTTATTTGTTTTTATAACATTTGGATAAGCAAATGTTTTCCTTTTGACTTGCTTTCCTTTACAGTGGCATTATTATTTTTTCTTGCTTAGTTCAAAGTACTTAACGTCCATATATATATATATATATATATATATATATATATATATATATATATATATATGTATGTATGTATGTATGTATATGTATATATATATATATATATATACATATATATATATATATAGAGAGAGAGAGAGAGATTGACCTCATAATCCTCCGTCAATGATTAGTGAAGTGTAGTGTTGTATTTGATAGGATGGATGCTGCAAGGATATCATTTTTATCTATTTATGGTGATGGACAAGATATTGAAGGTATTAGACTCGACGTTTACTATAATATAGTCATCATTGTTTACCATAATCTATTTAATGTTCATGGCTCAATTGTAGACCCTCCGTCTTGGGAAGGACAAGCAATTGCATCTCTAATGATCGAACTGTTAGAGTGTACAGGTGTATTACGGTATAAAAACTTACTTTTTTGTAGTTTTTGCATTTAATTGTAAATATAAATTATTATTGATATATTTTTTGAAACAAGGAATATCTTTATATTTTAGAACCTAGATTATTGCTGGTCCAGACGCTTATAATGAGAGCTTTGAGCTCCTTAGAATTTACAATCTAAGATTGTAGATTAGCTTCATGTACATGTAATGTTTGTAGACTATGAAAAGCCTAATAAGTTAGATTTTCGGTGCATGGCACTGGACATTATAGAATTTTTTGATTTGCCGTTTACAAGCCTATTCAAACACCATTCATCTCAAATGTTGTTCCACCGAATGACTTTTGTAAGGTTCTATATTTAAGCTTTTTTATTGTTTAAAACTATATTTTGCAATAGCAAATGTTATTGTCTTTATATATATATATATATATATATATAATTTTATAGATGACGGTGAGGAGTATAGGCTTCCAAGGAGAGATAATCCAGTTGCTCAAAGATTGTTTTAATGGTTTGCTCATGTGTGTTTGGTTGTCACCACTACACTGGGTTGGAATGCCAGATACATATGTATGCTTAGTTTGATGCTTATTCAAAGAAAAGTAAGTGTTTTAGGAGCTCTTATATTGTGGCAAGCATGGTGTGGATATATATATGTAGGTTGTCAAATTGATGACCATGAGGCCCAAAGTGGGCCTCAAATATAAGGCCTTTTTCTCCTCTTCCCACCATGAGGTCAGAGACGAGTCATGCCACTAGTATTCTTGAAAAACTCACAGAATGTATTTAATGAAAATGCAAAACAACATTTTGGTCCCCTATTACATAATTGATATTTTAAATCTATATCAACTTGTCAATCTTACGTATAATATGAAAAAGTTCTTATTTTTAAAATAAAATTTTATTGTCATCATTAATAACTAAATGAACGAATAATTGATGATATAATGGTATCTCTTTAAAAGTATTTAAAATAACATCTTTTACAACCAAGCATCCTTTTTTACATTTTATTTGACTTTTATAAAAACTATAGCTGGCCAAATTTACACGTAATACATCACATAGACTTTCGTTTAACAAAGACATGCCAAAAAGGGCACAATTACTAAAAATTCTTCATTGGTTGTTCGAAGGCTGAAATTCTAGACCTTTGAAGTAAAAGTCCAAGTCATCCTTTGAATTTGACCCCATCAAACGACCAGCCTAAAAATAGAGACACTATTAAAAAATAGGTAGGACATTCTTTTACAAAGGGAATTTACAACTTGGTTGTTTTTAATTTTGTTTTTGTGAGGAAGAATATACACACATTTTTTCTTTCACCCCTTTGTGGAGTGAGGAAGAGGGGTAGGAGGGGAAGGCTGCCGCCTTATCTACCTGGCTATTGTCCCCCTGTCCCCCTCCCCAAATTGAAAAAGTTTGCCAGGCTCATTCACAATGCTATTAACAGGTCCATGATGCTCTTAACCAAGTCAACTTGGTCCATGAGAATGCTCTTTAGAACACTATCTTTTTTTAAAATTTTTGGCGACTACTAGAAGGGAGCAAAATACTCCGTGAGGACCCCTCATATCCTCTACAGAGTGAGGGCACGGTAACAATCGGGTGTCTAGCCGAGGATCGAACGTGGTACATCCAAGTTACAAGCCACCCCCTTTAATCACTAGAACGAGCGTCAGATGTCATTTAAAACACTATCTTGATAGAAGCCTAGGTGTGTGTGTGTGTTAAATGGTGGCCACCTAATTTTTTAGGTGAAAAAAAAGTTAGATGGCCATCTAAGGTTTAGACACAAAGCCAAGTTTTGTGGACAGAAATGTGAGGAGACACGTTGGCAGCCAACTTGGCATAATGTATGGTGGGTGAAGAGGATTCATAAGAAGAAGAGTTGTCTTCAAGGAGCAAATTCTGTGTGTGGAAAAGGGGAGAATTGTTTGCTGCTACCATCATGTTGAGAAGCCCTTCTTCTCCAGTGGAGCCGATTGTTTCCTCTTTGAGCTCGAATCGCAGCAGCAACATAGCCGCCCAAAACCCGCTTCCTAAACTGCCTGCAAGGACTTTCCTATTTGGGAGAGATTTTCAGAAGAAGGAGCACAGGAGAAGGCCTTGCCCATGTGCTTTCTCTTCTCTGCAGCACGAAAGAGAATTGAGAGAACCCTCGCCTCTGCAAGCTCAACCCACAGTTGAAAGACAGAGTGCATCTTCAAGTGGGCAAGTCCTGCAAAGCGGTAAGCCTCCCCTTATCCTCGTTTCTCATCATAATAAAAATCATGAAAAATTTCATGATCTTCGCTGAACGGTTTCCTCTCTTTCTAATAACATTCATGATTTTTGGTGCAAAATTATATTATGAAAATCATCTTCCCACCCTGAATTGACTACCCAGGTCTTTCATGTTGTGTTTGATGATGAATAAATATCATGAAATAGTACTGAATCAGGAGAATTATCTTCTGATGATCTAATCACTAGTTTTTTTAAAAGTAGATCCTACTAATAGTTAACCATTCCACCTCCTGTACGCCCATTTGCCATAGCCGTGCCATCTACGAACCAATGGGATGCCTTCAGTGGGGTTTGAACCCCCTGACCTCCTGGTCAAGCGCGGCACAAACACATGCCGCCGGGCTACAAGCCCGTTGGCTCTAATCATGGTTGGGTTGTAATGAGAAAGGGAATGGACACAGGGAGGGCATTCTCCAATGTCATTGTCTTTCAAAGGTGGATGACTGATGCCAGCACTGCAGGCCCACATTCCAAGGCTGTCCGGCCGATTTCCAACACTTGTCAGCACTCGGGTGGTCAGAGCATCTGACATATGGGTGTGGGTACCAGGTGCCCACCTGCAAAGCTTGTTCATGTTATATACTTTCTCTCATATCTAAAAGAACCCTTTGATCCATGGCTACATTCATGGTCTTTTACAGACACCTCCCCCATCCATTCATATGGTGGGGGAGATCCCCTGCCAATTAGCTATGTGCAGGTCAGATCTCTCCTTTTTGTGGGGGGGGGGGGGTGTATGTCTGTTGATCCCCCTTAAAACTACTTTATAGAGAGCCCTCTAAGTAGAACCCATCTGCACATGAGCATTCCGATTTTTTCGCCCATCAGTATGTATAGCAGTGTTGATGCTGCCTATTGGGGTTGGATGGGGGAGATCCTGCACACGAGGGATGTGTGGTCGAGATCTCCGCTTTTTGTGGATGGGAGTTGTCTGTTAAGTCCCTTGAATCTACCTCTCATAGAGCACCCAACTGCAGATGAGCTTTCCGATTTTTTTGCACATCAGTATGCCACTGTTTTAAACATGGTAGCAAGCCATAGTGTTCAATCTGCGTATTCATTGACTGTAATAAGAACCATTGGGCAGGGGATATCCCCCATCCAATTGTATGGGTGGGGGTTGGATGGGGGAGATTCCCTTCACATGAGGGATGTGCGGGTGGGATCTCCCCTTTTGTGGATGCAGGTTATGTCTGTTAATCCCCTTAAATCTACCTGTCAGAGAGCCCTCTACGTACCCATCTGAAGATGCTCACTGTCCTACACATGGTAGAAGCCATAGCGTTGAAGCTGCCTATTTATTGTTTTGACTGTAATAAGTACGTGGTGTTGTGCAGCCCAATCTCAGCTGGAACTTTTGGAGAAGCTAACATCAGCGAGGGAAAAAGGTTAGTTTTCGGTTTTGTTGTTCTTGTTACATTTACCATTACATTATTTCAAGTTGGCTGTAACCACCATATCTTGGCAATTGTTTTCAATTAATTAAATATATTTGCATATATTGATGACAGATCCAGAGAAAACTACTATAGCAGAACAGCTTGCAAGTAAGGTGGTGGTGGACACTGATGAGGCCTCTGTACCTCTGGGTAAAAAAGTCCCCATGGTGTATGATGATCTCACAGTATCGCAGAAACGGAACATAAGGCGTCAGAAGTATTTGGATCAGGTTAGCGAGCGGAATGACGCACCATTTTTCGCCACCATCGCCCTCTTTGTCATCCTTCCACCTGCTGTCATCTTAGGAGTTGCTGTTGCCACTGGCTACATTGATCTGCTTCCTTGACATATCTATACAAGTATATGAGCAATGTATAGTATAATGTAGACTGCAGCCATCAATTGCTTTTGATGTGTGTAAGCTCATTTAAATGTGGAGTTGCGGTGCTTTCTTAGAATGAGGGTGGTGCTATGGAGAAAGTGGGTGGGATTGCGGTTTTGTATCATATGAACATATATCAAGTACATGAAGTAGGCTATTTGAGGTGGTATGTATGTAATAGTGAGGGAGACACCATGTTGAGGTGTTTCTGCAAGTATGCTCTCTCTCTCTCTCTCTCTGTATATCTTAAGTGGAAAGTATGCATGCTTTTTTTCCTGCGAAGAGAATTGAAATGTTTATGGCTTCTGATAGGATCAGTACAAGTCCTGAAATATCAGGCACAATTCTTATCTCCAATGTTCTACAAAATACCATGTTAATTTGGCCGAAGTTCAAGATTTTATTGTGTTTTGAGTTAAAAATGCAAAAGCTGTATACATACTGTTTAACAAATGTGTAATGAAAAGAGAGAGATGAGCTTAATGTGTGAAGATCAATAACGCGGGACAATCGGTTAGTAGGTCTTTCAGGGCACAACAAAGTGTTAAAATCGAATTCCTAGACATATGATTATAATAAAAAACATAGCACTCGAGAAAATATTTTTACCAAACTTCCTTGTTACCATGGGTGGAAGCGGAAATCATAGATTTGAACAAGCATTTTCTTCGTATAATCTTTTTAGGACATAGCTAAAAAAGTGATAGTTTTGAAGAGGTATTTTTCCCATCTCCCACGTGAAACTGAACTTATCTTTTCATGAGATTGGGTAGTTGGATGCCATTTAACAAAGTTATTTTGAGTGAGAGCATGGTTTAGTTTGACCAAGGTGAGAGGAGAATTCTTAAAACCAACTATGAGTTACAGCCTTGTTGGGTCATCAAGTTGGTGGATGATAAAAAGTATAGGAAGCTCATTACACTTCTTGACTAAATGCTTGTTTGAGGATAGAGCTTTTTTATAGGTATTGAAGAGAGCTTTTTACAGGCTTGTTTGGGGGGAGAGCTTTTCTAGATTGTGGCACTAGGATTATGTGGTTTTAGATATTTGAAATCTTCCCCTGTCAAAGATGGAGAAAAAGTCATGCACTATTACGCTACAATCACCCATGGCAATGGCTTGGTAATTCTAATCCTAAAGGTTTAGGAACTTTAATTCGAGTACAAAAGATTTAAATATTTTATCTGCTTACTTAATCCTTGTCAATATTGGCTATTGACTGTGGTTTGTTGATAATTGACTATTGACCATTGATCGACCATTCACCATTGATAATTGATAGTTTGCCATTGACCACTGGTTAGAAGGAAATTGCTTGTTCCCAAATTTCATGGACATTAGCACTAGGTTGATAGCATGACAATTTGTTGGAGTTTTTACTAGCCATCTATTTTCACTTGCTATTTTATTTTTCTTCTATATTATAACTTTAATTTCATCACAAAAATTTAATTTTTAATAAAAGAAATATATTAGAAACTCTACCAACTACATTAGTAATAACAAAAATAAGGTCCAAAAAAGGGAAAAAAGCAAGTTTGGAGAAAGGTAAGCCTTATTTACAAATTCTTTTAGACCTTGGATCAAAATAATTTGAATGGGTTTTTTTAGTGTTTTTACTTTTTTATATTTCTATGTAGCACCCTCATTTAGTGAAGGTGACCTCAAAACATGACCTTGTAATATTTTGGAGTCTTGAGTAGACATTATATACATAGTAATGACTTCTACACGTATAGTGTTGAAATGATTATTAGATTGTAATATCCCCATTTCATATAATTGTGTCTTTTAAAATGATTATTGCTCTGTAGAGACTTGTGCTATGAATCTTTTCATCGATCCCAGTTGCATTTTTAGCTTGTTATGAGATCGTTTGGACTCTTACCATGGTTTCTGAGTTTGTATTCATAAGTAGATATTCAAACCAGTTATGGAAGGCATAATTAAAGACACTTGAATTTCTTGTGTGTATGAAAATGTAGACTTAAAAATGTCAATTTTTGACTAAACTTATTGCACAAGTTAGCATGTACACATTTTTTGAATTTCTTTTTTGGGACTATGATTTTTAGTACCTCCAAGTCCTCTAATTTTTATTCTTTATAGTATGACTAGAAAAAAACTATTATATCATTCCAAAGGATCAATGGTTGGATTATATCCATTGCCTTCTTCCCTCATGCCCATTTTTATTTTCTCTAGGTTTCAATGCATGGTCTGATTGGGTTGGTTTGTTGGGTTAGGCTACTCACCTGGACCATTGGGTGTAGGTGACGTGTGTTTACCAACAAAAGCATTTATCCGTTAGATCACACATTTATCTTTAAACTCATCTATAAAGGCACATTTCAAGGAATTAAAATTCACCTTTGCTTTTGGTTTTAGAAATTGGAATCATTGTGGTTCGTGTTTTGTGTGGAGTCATCAATATTTCCAATGGCTTCACATATTTTCTTAAAATTTTGCTAGATTTGATCTTTATCTTGAAAATTTTATGAGTTAGTGCCACTAACTAGTCAAATATCCTCCTTCCTGGTTCTTATGCTACTAACTAGTTCTTAATGGATTAATAATTAAAACTGTAAGCTCTTTAAGCAGGATAATGCAAGAAAATCTCTCCTTTTCTATTTGTGTAAGAAAAAGTGTTCAACAAGTTGACCTTTGCAAGTAAGTTCAAAGATATAGCAATCCCTCTCAGAATTGAACTGA
This sequence comes from Cibotium barometz, assembly GCF_041138505.1. Classification (NCBI taxonomy): domain Eukaryota; kingdom Viridiplantae; phylum Streptophyta; class Polypodiopsida; order Cyatheales; family Cibotiaceae; genus Cibotium; species Cibotium barometz. The sequence goes on from NC_141056.1 coordinate 17,568,414, forward strand.
GATCATTGGCAAGCTAATATGTTACCATTTACACCAAGGGATTCTACTGCTATACATCAGAGTTGCAAGAATTGACAGATCTTGCTAGATATCCAGCAAACAAGCCAAATAGTTGTGAATCTTTTTGCAATCAAGACAATTGCAAGCAAATCTTGATGAATGTCTAGCAAGAATGGTCTGAATCAGTGCAAGATTGATAAATTTACAGACAGTATGAATGCATGCATGAAAAAACCAGTGAAATGCATCTATGGAGACAGTTTACAAGCCAGCTATTGGATGTATGCTTGTGTGTCACTGACCAACATCAACAAAAAGCAACCACAGGAAGCTAAGCTAACACAACAACATCATCGCCATTCAAGGCTCAACACTCAGATCTATGGCAACAACATTAGTGAGAAGAAACTGTGCTACTGCATATCTTTCAGTTCCTATAGCCACAAGATTATGCAAACCATTCATTGCAAGCGTGGAGAGTATGTCGGATAGCAGCTTCATCGCCTCTATGAGGCGCAGCAAACATCTAGTGCAGTGTTGTGGTACTTGCGGGTGGTGGTGAGCGAGGTGCACCATCTATGTGCAAACCAAGCAAACATGCGCGATGTGTAGGATCTATCTGATTGATGACTCCAGCAAACCAACACTACCACAAGCTTTCATTAAAGCGTGCAAATCAAGTAATCAAGTGTTGAAGTCTACCCTCCATGGCTGGGAGCCTACAATGCCAAGTGACGCCACCGACTCCCCGGGTACGAAACAAGGCTGCAGGGCACTGCTGCATGCTCTCTTAGTCCCTGCCCAGCACTCTAAGTGCTTCTCAAAGGGTGTAAAAGCTTTACGATGGCTCTGAAATTCAGAGAAGAAAGCACCCTAGCCCTAGCAGCAGTTTCATTGCCTTCGTACAGGCAATGCTTCATCGGACTCCCACAAATCGCGGTTTGCTACAGGCTGCATTTCAACGCCTTCCTATAGGCAGCGCTTCATCGCCTCTAGCCAGCGTTTCTTACATGCCCACTCCAACAAGCGCCGTAAGCGTGCCCACTCCAACAGCAGGCGACTCTAACATCGCCTCTAGCCAACGTTTCTTGCATGCCCACTCCAACAACTGAAAGCGTGCCCACTCCAACAGCAGGCGGCACTAACAGGAGATCAACGCTCAATCAGCATCCCAGCCTTTGTGAAGCTCAGCACCAACACGCAACGCTTCCTAGACGCTCAGCATGCGCCCACTTGTCTGCAGCTTTGCAACGCTAGCACTTCGGCCATCCAGGGCAGTACCAACAGAGGCGCTTCATTGCATTTCTAGAGCACTAAACACTCAGTCGTCTGCAGCGCTTTAGAAGTCGAGCAACGTTTCAGCATTCCTAGAGCAACAAACACTCAGTCGTCTGCAGCGTTTCAGCGTTTCATTGCATTCCTAGAGCAATAAACACTCAATCGTCTGCAGCGCTTCAGAAGTCAAGCAACGTTTCAGCGCTTCATTGCATTCCTAGAGCACTAAACACTCTGTCGTCTGCAGCGCTTCAGAAGTCAAGCAACGTTTCAGCGTTTCATTGCCTTCTTAGAGCATTAAGCACTCAATCGTCTGCAGCGCTTCAGAAGTTAAGCAACGTTTCACAGTCTTTCAGCAGGCGGCTCCAACATTTATAATTTAAAATTAAATAAAAAAGCTATGCTACACAGACATGGTGTTTCAAAAAAAGAAATGCAGCATCATAGACCTTAAAACGCTCTCAGCTTGGTAGGGTGACAGAGAGAGAGTGAGAGAGAGATCTCTCTCAGTCGAGAGAGAGATCTCTCTCAGTCATGCTAAGTGTGAAGGAAGAAGAAGGAGAAAGATAGAACGTATAGTTTTTTTTTCTCTTCTATCATCTTTTGCTTTAACCCTATTCTCACTTACATCTCCACCCTCCATCTACTTTACATCTTGTCCCTTCATTCCTTTTTCACATTAGCCCATCTTGCCCATTTTTCAACTTGTTTCCCACTCTTTTTTTTTAACATCTCCCATTTATCGCTTGGCCTTTCCACACCTGACCCTTACTTGTGCTAAGGGTGGTTCCCACGCATGATAAGTATGCATTGAGTTAGGGGTGTTCACACGTGTGAGGTGTGTCACACGCATTGATGTTTTATTTGAGGTTGTTCACATGTTTTGAGCCTCGTGGTGGTGGTTAGTGTGCCGTGTGGGTCATTTTAGTGTATTTTGGGTGTTCACGTGCACACTTTGGGCTATTTCAGTGTATCTTGGGCGTTCACGTGCACACTTTGGGCCATTTCGGTGCATTTTGAGCATTCACGTGTACATTTTAGGCCATTTGGTGTATTTTGGGAATTCACACGTGCATCTTAGCCCTTGTTCATGCATGGTTGGTCATTTTGAGCACATTGGTGCTTTTCCACATGCAGTGTGGGATTCTTGAGCACATTTAGAGGTGTTTCTACACTTTTGGGCTTTGGCGGGACGACATAAGTTCCCATTACTACTTCTACCCCACCTACGATCGTCGTGATACCCACCATCTTCGTCGTCGACATCACTATGTCGCCATCCCAGACCCTGATCATGTGATATCTGCTCTCGTATCCTATCATTCTGGCTTCATCAATCGTTATCTTGATTTGCCATTTCAAGTGAGGAGTTACATATCATTTACTGAGTTTATACATACATTTGGCACATCATGGCTTTGACCTCTAGATCCTTCTTCACCGACATTATGCTATGATGACACATCATATTCATGTCACATATGTATGTTTGAGCTTCAGATGTTATTACCTAGCCAGTGTACCTAGCCAGTGTAGACATTTATTTGATGAGCTTCAGATGTTATTACCTAGCCAGTGTAGACATTTATTTGATGAGCTTCAGATGTTATTACCTAGCCAGTGTAGACATTTATTTGATGAGGAGGATGTTTGTGCTAGATGGTCTAGACATTCTACACATGGTGATTTTACTGAGGATCTATGTGGGTATCTTTACATGGATGGTTCGGCATTGATTGCATGGGAGGATGTATGTGGGGATTTGATTGAGTGCCCTACATTTGTGAGCAGAGATGATTATATACCTGAGGATTGGTATCATTATGACATGCATTCAGTGGATGATGAGAGGGATGGTGATGATGATCATCATGTTGATGATGATATTGATGTTGATACTTGTACACATACTCATGGTCATACACATACATGTGATGAAATTGATGTATCACACCCACAGATCTATGATGATGTATCGTGCACACACACACATGATGATATTGATGTATCACACACATATACACATGATGATAGTGATACACGTGCACATTATGCCACTGACACATATGTACATGATGATGATGTATGTGAGAGTGATAGTGAGAGTAATGTGTGTGAGTCAGATCATGTGGACATGATCTTGATGGGAGGGATAGCAGAGCGAGCACATCGAGCATTACGAGCATCATAGAGCTACCTATCTCTATTCCTAGTGATCATAAGGATACATTAGGTGACCATAGTGATGCATTCCATGATCTTGATGGGCATTTGACTAGTCATGATTATTCGGCTAGTCATACATCTTTAGTCGCACATGGGATTGACACTTCACATGTCGTTGAGCACATCATAGACCATGAGGAGCATAGACCCGAGGTTCTAGTATTAGATGTGTTGGGCTACTCCACTAGATTTGTTACATGTGGAGAGATTTCGGATGTGTCCACTACTTCTAGTTTTCATAGCATTCTTGGCAGCATTTGAGTGGATCGACTTGTTGTGATTGAGTGGATCGACTTGTTGTGATTGAGCAGTCAAGGATAGTGCATGAGAGTAGCGATGAGTTTATAGAGGTGAGACATCGTAGGAGTATGCATATTGATCATATTTCTAGCATATCCTATGACATTCACTTTGAGAGTTTTACAGTTGATCTGGGTATTTCCTTAGATCCAGTACTACCTTGGAGATTCCATTGATAGTGACTTGATTGATACCACTTTTACCTCTTGTGTAGATGACGATCTTTATGATGATCTAGTTTGTGTTTTAGAGGGTCACACATATATAGAGTGTCATACACATGGAGATATTGTGCATGGGTCGGATCATACTCATACATACATAGATATGGTGGATCATGCTTTTGACTTCTTGAGTGGTGCTACATATGACGGAGGCATGAGTTCACATTTTACCCTATATGAGGCCGGCCTTGAGCTATGTTCATTTTGCTCCTTTGGATGTCGGCACGATCTTGTGTTCTTTGGAGTCAAGACATTTTTCTTTGGATGCATTCTTTGCCATTTGAGGAGCATAGTTTGTGGATGATGATTCTTTTGTGCCACGACCACTTGACATTCTGGCCAGGAGTTTTAAGCTTCTTCGAGACGGATATATTTCATGCCAGATTCACAGTGTGGTCATGAGGATAAGCTTATGAGTTTTCCTTTTGACTATGGGACTACTATATCTTTGGAGTCGAGCTTTGCTTTTGATCCAGAAGCTACTACCATTCTAGCTTCGACGGTTCGGGGTTCCTTTTGATCCAGGAGGTTGCATATATAGCCTCATCACCAACGGGAGTCCTCTATCCTTTCCATTTGACCCAGGGGGTCATAAGATTCATGCATGGGTCTTCCGCTACATTTAGTCATGGATGTGATTTTTCTTAGCTTTTGTACATAGCCACTTGTATATGTTTTTTTTCTTTGGGCACGACCACCCTTCAATTTCGAGAACGAAATCATTGTAGGAGGGGATGGTTTGTAATGAAGTAGGTTTGGGTGCACATGCACATGGGGTATGGGACCTAGGCACTTGGGCTTAGGGACATTTACATGTGTACTTTTAGAGTACCCTATATGAGGCATAGGGCTCATGGACATTGTACCCTTTTTTGATCATGTTCACTCTATAGACATTCATGTCTTCTTGGTGCAATCCACCCTTGTCATGCTTCAAGTAAATAAGCACACATCTAGCTTCCATGGACTTCTTGGCTATTGCCCTAGGATGGTGACCCACACCTATGTTTTCACTCCATGCTTTGAGTGGCCAGCCCTAGTTTCTTGCAAGTTCAAAAGAAAGGTCAAAGTCGCTGCTTCTTTTATGGGAAGAGAGGACATCTATCCAAGGATTGTCCAAGAAGAAGGACAAGACCAAGGGCAAGTCTTCATCTCAGAAAAAGGGCAAAGACATGACACATGATAGTGATACAGATTCTTCTAGTACCACTTCTAGGGCTCCTAGGGCACTTCCAGCTCAAGAGGACCCAAATGGTGTACTTCTCTAGTATACATGCAATTCCCTCCATGTGCTTCCAGCTAGAGGAGGCTTGTGGGCGCGGGAGAAGGGGCTGATTGTAGCTCCACTTACTAGTGCATGGGAACCGCGATTCGGAGTTCCAGGCATTAGACATTTGGCAGGACATTGTTATCTTATGTGTATAAAAGATTATGAATTGGATCTATTCCGAGTTTATTGTTTGAGGCTTTTGGAACGTGATGTGTTTTCCATCCACTGTTGGGGATTATGGGCGTGGTGTTTCCAGTAGCTCATCATCTATTCTTGGAGTTCACTCCACACTTGTGTGGGAATTCGTAGTAGCCAAACAAAGTTTCTTGCTGTTCGTGGTGGCATTTTGTTTCGAGGAAGCAGGTCGGCGGGTGCTCTTTGAGGCGATTCCAGTATTCGCGGTGCTGGAGGGTCCATGGTTGCATCATCAACTTATCTTCTTCAGAATCTTGCACACTATGAGCTCCAGAGGGGGTGTTAGAATTAGTGCATCTCAGTGTATTGTGTATCTATGGGCTCTAACCATTTTTGGGTATTTTATTCATTTTCTCCTATTTTAGGAGTCGTGGAGCTATTGGCCAACTCCCACACTACACTATAAAAGGAGGCCTCCTATTATACACTTCATCATCCATTCCCTTGCACATTGTTCAACATCTCTTTGTTGCTGGCTATTGCCACATTGTAAAGCCTATCACTATTATAAAAGGTGATCTTGTCCACAAGCTCTCTCTACTCTCTCTCTTGTCCAGTTTACACTTCCGCCTGTGCATTCTCCAACAGTGACCATATAAACTCTCCTATCACCACACTATCCCAGGCGCACAGATGCATCAATGGAACACAAAAACATAGTGCGCTTGCAGGAGGATACCAAAACATTATACACATTCCTCTTGAGTATATCTGACCACCCATCACATAACAATGTGCAACCTTACTTGGTCCAAGTGGCTTTTAATAGCTCCATCTCCACCTCCACTGCTTGTTGCTCTCTTCTAATCTCTTTACTATTGCACAAGGTCTCATAGGAGGGTCCCTCCCACTCACATCCCCAATGTGGCTAATTGTCCTCATGGCCCTTTTCCATCATGGGGTGTGCACAACGTGAAAAGACAAAGCACATTGGACGAAAAGCCTAGTGAGTTCCCTAGTTGCATCTTTAATTGCCTGCTTTTGCATGCTTGCTTGAATGCTTGCTTTCTTTAGAGAGGCTCTAGGTGATGCGGGCAAAGGGGTTCATGTTGCTGTGGGATTGGGACTACCAACACCCCCGAATCCTACTTGGCTCTATGCATCTTCCTCTGAACCCAACCGTGTTCTCTTTGATGCATCACATGTGTCCTCACTAGCCTCAATACCCTCAGACATAGGCCCACAACCGCATCCTGCCAGCTGCGGTCTTTTCCATTCTTGTAGCTCGGCGTTGATGTTTGCATCATGCACCAATGCCTTCCCCGATTAAACTTGTGGAATGGGCATTAACCATTTATGGACCCTCCTAAGCAAATCCTGCAAAAATTGCATTTCCACTTTTGGGTGCCTGAACCACCATATTTTGATACAGGAGTGACATGGGTCCACATGGCATCTTTAGTGCGAGGCATCTTGACAATGGCAAGCAAAGATTGGCACCTTGGCATGAAAACCCCCAAATTTCAAAATCTATGTTTCTTTTACAAAATCGAAGAAAAAAGGCACAAGCACAACCAACCTGAGGAGATGGCGGGCACAGAACCTAGGAAGTGCAGGAGGAGCTGGAAGGGGCTTATTTGTGCAATGCAGGATAGAATGTGCAGCGAAAGAAGGGAAAGTGGAAACACAGGAGAGAGAGTGAGAGAGAAAGATGGAGAGGAAACACAGGTATGGACCTGCTCTCAATATCATCATCCAAGAATACATGTCCCGAGCAAGAGGAGAAGGCCTCGTATGTGAGGGATTGCAGCAGTAAATGATGCTAAGCAATGAAAAAGGAGTGAGGGTATGCGGGCTATATTTATGCCCAGAAGTAGGCAGTCGACTGTAAGCAGTCATCTCCTGTCTGTATATTTACACTAGGGCCTCTGTTGTGGGTGTGCCCGCCCAATTTAGGTTTTTTCTCATTTTTCCCCACTTTCCATATTTTTCCCTATATTTTCCTTGGTGTGGAGTGTCCCGACTGCTCTGCTGCCCCTGGCTTTCCCATGTATGCTGGTCAACTAGAGAGTGCTGGCCGACATGTGTCTGCCTGCCTGCTGTTGGCCGATTGGCACCGATTGTTTGCTGGTTGTGGGTAGTAGTGGTTGCTATCGGCTGTTTACAAAATAAGCTGACTGGTTGCCTTGGGACCATATAAAATGGCCTCTTGCCCCCCCCACATTGTATATTGTATTCCGGAATTTTCTTGTGTATATAGTTAAGTTACACGTTTCTCTCTCTCTCTCTCTCCCAATACTGCATTTTTCTGTTGTGCACTTGCTCTTGTTGGAGTTTTCAGTTCTTGTCTTCATTTCCGCTGCATATTCTGACATGTATCAGAGCTCTAGGCTCTTGGAAGATCTTGGGAATGGTGTGAGCAAGAGGGGGGTAGTTTGAAGTGTTGTTTGGAGGACTGTTTAGGCTTTGAGGAAATAGGATTACAAGCGTTTGGTGGGCTGAGTGCTAGATAGCCATTTGTTGTTATTTCTTATCTCGTCTCCACCTCCTTTCACAAAACTTCAGGACTGTTTTGGGCCATACGGGAAGAGGAGAAGAAAGTGAAAAGGTGGGCCGTGTTGCTGGACAGCCACTTGCAAGTTTAATTCTTCAGTTTTTTCCACCTACCCTCCCTTTTCAGTTAAAACCTTGCCATGGCAGATTTTCTTGAGATGGCTGAGAAGCACGTGAAGATCCCGACACTCCCCACGTTCCTAGTGGACTGTCAGTTGGACGGGAACAACTATAGCATATGGAAGGTAATGATGGAATCTGTTTTGGAGTCTTATGAGACTGGCTGGTTTCATTGTTGTTGGGGTTCCACGGCTGGAATTAGAGGAAGGGGAGTTACCCTCTATTCGGAAGGAACATGAGGCACAAGCACAGTTATGGGATCGTGTCAATACCAGAGTCCATTCTTTCATCTTCCTCAATTGCACACCATAGGTGATTAATCATATAAAGCATATGACACTGGCCACAGGTATTTGGTAGCATTTGGCTTCTCTACAATAGGGTATCACCCATGAAGAGAATCTCCTTGGAAGTTTAGGTGTGGGTGATGAATCCTGCAAAGTCGTCATCAACGATGCGAGAGCACATCAACAAGTTGCAGGCTCTTTAGCAGGAAGTTCTCCAGGCAAGGAAAGAGATATTGTCAGAGGATATGGCCATAATATTGCTATCACATTTGCCCTCTGCCTTTTACTCTTCATTGATCACCAGTGTCAGGCTCAACACCATCACATGGGAGGAGCTTGTGCTGCCCATGGTCTTGGAACAGGAGGAGGAAAGATTCATGAACCCTCCAGAGGGCGGAGGTTCTGAGGCCTTAACCGGCCAATGTGGTCGAAAGGCCGTAATAACAACAACAAGGGCAAAGGGAAGGCTTCATCGGACAAGTCCTCTAAGAAGAAGCTCGCGAGAGAAACTGAAGGCTGAGAGGACATGTAATGATTGTGGCAAGAAAGGCCATTATTGGAGGAAGTGTCCAACAAGCGGACTGGGAAGAGTGTTGATTCTTCAGCTTCAGCCCTGCAAAGACTCCAGCCTTTCTGCACTTGGAGATGATGGACACGGATGCTTCATCTCCTTCGAGTGAGGAGGCAGTTGGCTTCACTGCAAAGGATACTTGGGAATGGATTCTTGATAGTGGTGCTTCCAGGCACACGACTCCTTCCCACCATGACTTCTTTCAGGATCTGAAACGGCACTCAGGTTGCATTTTCATTGGCGACAATTCCACCATACCGATACGCAGTGAAGGCCGGATGGAGATCATTCCCGATGGCAGAGGGGGGAAGCATTCCTCTTGTGTTATTTATGTCCCCGCACTTGGTTTTCATTTGTTGTCAGTGCATGAGGTGTGCAAGACTAGCTTTCGGGTGGAGTTTGAGGAGCATTCTGTTGCTCTACGGGACCGCGAGACTAGCTAGGTTGTTTGGGAAGGTGGTGTGGAGAATGGTATATACAAACTCTTCGCACTCTCCTCTTTGACAGGTTCTTAGATTGGTGACTTGTGGTACTTTTGGTTTGGCCACTTGAATGTGGATGCGCTACGGTGAGCTTTTTGGGACCATATAGTGGTTGGCTTGGCAAGGACGTTGTAGTTCTTGCATTCGTGGTAAGCAGCACATGGAAACTTTTTTGAAGCAGGCTTCCGGGCTTTCGAAACCTTTGAAGTTGGTACACACTGTGACTTGTGTGGACCACTGCAGATAGCATCCTTGGGAGGTTCTTTGTACTTTATGCTGCTTGTTGATGATTGTTCCAGATTCACATGGGTTTATTGCTTTTGCTCGGTTCAAGGAGTGGCATGTAATGGTGGAGAAAGAGTCTAGCTTGCAGCAGGTGAAGACCTTCAGGCTAACAAAGGAGGTGAATTTTCTTCCAATGCTTTCGTGAGATTTTGTGCGAAACATGGCATCAAGAGGGAGCTGGCCAATACAGGTTTGCCGTCAAAGAATGGGGTAGTTGAACGAAAGAAAAGGACTGTGGTGGAGATGGCGAGGACGATGGTGGAGCATCGTGATCTTCCTCGTCTTCTTTGGGGAGAGGCTGTGGCTACGGTTGTCCATATCCTCAGCCGGTCTCCGACGTCTTCAGTACCGAACATGACTCCCTTTGGCATATTTTGGTAGGAAACCTCATGTCTCCCATTTCCGTGTATTTGGGAGCGATGCATATGGTCACATTTCGAGGAAGCAGAGGGGGAAGCTCGACTCAAAGTCCCAAAATCGTGTCTTTGTGGGATATAACTCTCTTTCCAAAGGATACAGGTTGTATGATCTAGAGAGGAACGAGGTTGTTGTCAGCAGGGATGTGGTTTTTGATGAGCATGTTCCGGTTTCCACTGTTGATGAGCCGCCACTTCTTGGAGACCCAGACGATTCTGATGATGATTCCCAGTCGATTGTTTCAGCTGGACAACCTAAGTCAGTTGAGGAGGTTGAACCTAGAGAGCTGGAGATGAGCCCTCGCAGCAACAACAGGAGACTCCGCGTTCTGTTCGAATACCTAGGTGGTTGGTGGACACCCGAGAGTCAGGTGTCACGAAGCTTCCCTCCGAATGGACCACAAAGAATGGACCTCGAAGATCGCACAAAGTCCGTGAGTGATAAGCGGAGCTTTTACAGGTAAACTATGCTTTGATGTCTCGTATCATGCAGGACAAAGAGCCCACTTCCGTCAAGGAAGCCCTTGCACAGGATACTTGGAGGAAAGCCATGCAGGTGGAACTGGATGCCATTGAGAAGAATAACACATAGGAGTTGCAGGCCGTCGAAACGGTCTGTCTCATTGGTGTCAAGTGGGTCTTTAAGACCAAGTATACAGATGGGTCGGTGGACAAACACAAAGCCAGACTTGTGGCCAAAGGTTATGCTCAGCAGCCTGGCATCGACTATGAGGATACCTTTGCACACCGACAACGAGACGAGGAGATGACCACGATTCAGACCGTTCTTGCCCTTGCTTCTTCTCAGCGGTGGCCCGTATATCAGATGGATGTTAATTTTGTGTTCCTTAATGGTGACCTGTAGGAGGAGGCGTATGTTGAGCAGCCTCCAGGCTTTGAGGTTCCAGGATCAAAGGGTATGGTTTACAGGTTGCAGAAGGCCTTGTATGGTCTTAAACAAGCTCCCAGGGCTTGGAATCAGAAGATTGATTCCTTCTTTCTACGGGCTGGATTTCAGAGATCGGTTGCAGCTCCCAACCTATATCTCTTTCGTGAACGCAGCATGGTCACGTTGATCATCCTTTATGTGGATGACCTCATTCTCACACTGGCGGTCATGTGGAGCACATTGCAGTGGGTGACGAAGGCTGCCTTGTTAAAGGAGTTTAAGATGACCCACTTAGGCTTACTCCACTTCTTCTTGGGATTGGAGATCTGGCAGACCCAGAGGGGCGGTATGTATATGAGTTGCTTGAGGCCTTTGGGATGGAGAACTGCAAGCATATCACATCGCCGATGGACCCAAACACTATGGAGCATGAGTAGGTGGAGCACTGCCAGGAAGGATATCAATAGCATGGTCGACTGGTCGTCGAGGTGGGAGAACCGCAGGAAGCTCCTGAGGAAAAAGATCCAAGTATGGAGCAAAGAAAGGTTGCTTGAGGTACATCACCTTTGTATCTATGTCCTCGGGAGGATCGTTGGCTGAATAGATCATTAAAAGTGCTGAGGAACAACCACTCTTGCGGACCCATCCGTTTCACTTGAAGAGCTGAAAGGGTTGGTGTAGAAGGTTGGTCTCTAATTCCTTCGAGTGCCACAAGCATATCATTTTGAGCAAATTGTATGGAATGGTTCTGGAAACTGATCAGGGGATCATATTGATACAGCCATTCTTGACCAAGGATCATATCATAATGTGCCAAATTCGTGACTTGGAAATCCAATTTGTCACGATAGTGCTGAATTCGAAAGGAGAGGTGTTTGGCAACGGTGTTACACAAGGATGTGGAACCATCGGCAAGCTCTACTTCATCAATAACAGCACTTTGAGAAGTCCTTATCTTCAATCTCTGAGTCAAGGTGGTTCCCACAAAGTTATGAGAACACCCACTGTCAATGAAGACCTGAATAGGGTGACTGGAAATAGAACCTTGAAGAACCAAAACCTGAGTAGACCGCTCGGGCAATGGTGAAGAGGCAGCTTGTGTTGTGGTAGTAGCGGTAATCACTGAAGCATGTGCAATAGCATAGTGATTAACTACACGCTTTCCTTTATCAGTAACTAGGGGTTTCTCCTCGGAAGTGGAGGATTCAGCATTAGAATTTTGTCGATGGGTTGGTCTTTTGGGGCACTCAAACCAACGATGAGGTCCATTACAAATCGTGCACAATCTTGTCTTTTATTGATCCCGTCCACCACAGAAGGAACACTGGAAGAACGAGGATTACGAGATTGGTCACGTCCTTGGTCCCGTCCACGATCCGAATTGCATGGTTGGAAGGATTGAGAATGTCGAGACCGAAAAGAGGACGATCCTTCTGATCGGCGAGGGTGTTGAGAATTATTCCATTGGGGATTAGGCCGGGAGGTAGAAGTGCCAGAAGGTTCTTTGCGACTATCTCGGTTCATACGAGATCCATTGGCTTTTTGAAAGGCATTAGCTTGACCAGAAGAGGCTGAATTTTGAGAATTAATGTCTGCAACGCGCTCGGTGTATCGTATGGCATTGGCAAGATCGACAGGGTTATATTTCTGAACATCGGCACTTGGTGGGGTTAAGGCCTTCAACGAAGGCATGAAGTTTGTCCGCTGGGGACAAAGAGTCAATCTCCAGTATCAAGTTGGTGAATTGGGAGATATAAGAGGCCAAGGAACCAATTTGGTCCAAATGGCATAAGCGAGTACGGGCTTGGAAATCCGCATTGGCAGGTATGAACTGCTTTTACGGAGGACCCGCTCAAATTTTTCCCACGTTGTAACCGATTTACCGGCATGCTATCATCGTTGCCACCACAATAAAGTAGTGTCTTTGAGGAGAGAGACTACAAATATCACCTTTTTGGAATGAGAAAGGGTCATGGTTTCAAAGTATAACCGCAGTTTGTAGAGCCATTTAGCCATTGGTCTAAGATGCGCTTATTACGCTAACCACCATAAGAGTCAGGGGGTTTCTTTGTTTTACTGGCTTGTAAAAGACGATAAAGAGTTTTAAGGTCGTCGCCTTCTACCTCGGAAGGAATGATGTCTGTGTTTGCTGGTACTGTTGCTGAAACATATGCTGCTGGTACTACTACGGAGTTCGTGTAGGAGTGGCGATCCGTGCGGAGCTGCTGGATCTGCGAATCTAGGGATGCCATAGACTCCTGGAGTTGCTGTTGGAACTGCTGCTGAAGTTTCTGCAAAGCTCGCTGCCATTCCGGAGGGGCTGGTATGTCAACATGTTATGCCTTGAGAGAAGATGTTGATGTAGAGGCTTCAGGGTGACGAGGCTCTGGGGGTTTTTGCTGTTGATGACGCCGTTGGGCTCTAGTAAGAACCATCGGGCTGGAGGGTGCGGCATCTGGAAATCCCGAGAGGAGAGGTTATGTAATGGTGGTGAAGCGGCTATAGACCATCCAGTATAGTAAGGGCGATCCTCTGGGACTGGGCTCGCACGAGAGTCTACTACTACTGGAGAAGACGGTACAGGGGCAGGGGCAGCTACTGGTGTGTCAAGGGTGTATATTCTGGTGTAGAGGGGCGCATCGTGAATGAAGATGGATAAATGTCCTCAGAATAGGTGCAATATTCGTGAAAAATGATGCTAGACTCGGGGAGGATAGCGCCCAAATAAGGATGACGCCTGAGTATAAAACAGTAATGATCCAGATCCTATGAACACGGATCACCCACACGTCGAATTCTCGAAGGTGAGAAGTCGGTGTGGCTATCTGAATACGGTAATGAGTGGGTTGGAAAAAGGGGGGCACACTCACTAGAACAGGGGCTGAGACCGGTGCAGAAACATGGGTAGGAGAGGGCACTATGGACTGAGAGGGTGTATCCTGTAAATAACTGAAATCATAGGTTTCCTCTACCACCATAAGCCGTCAGAAAAGAGGGTAATGTGTGTCCACATGATCTGAGAGGTGCTCTTAAACCCGTAAAAAGTGATATTGGCCCCGGATGAGTGGAGAACCTGCAAAAGAATGAAGTGGCGGGTTTCTAATATCATTAGGGAAAAAGGGAGCTCATTTTGGGGCCTTTTACGGTTTGGAAAAATAAGCTCTCAACTAATGAACAGAGGGCCAACGCAACGTTGGAAATTCACAAAAATAAGAGAAAATAGATAAAAGAAACAATATTTTATGTAGGTACAAGCGTGCTACATTAATGTGGAGATTGGTTTTTTATTCTCACAAGATCTTTGGACATGAAGATAGAATCTAGTCTGACATTTTCTCTGACAAGGGCCTTCCCGCTTCCACCTTCCTTTGAACTTTGAAATGTTGTGCTGCCTTTCCTTCGAAAGGTCTACCATTCTAAACCACTGCCTCATTGTGCAGCAGCCTCTTCTTTTCCAAAACTGCTCCCTTGATCCTGTTTGGCTTAGAGTAAGATGTTTCTTGTCAACTGTCTGTCTGCCCACTTTCTCTTTCTTGAAACTTCACTTTGTTATCTTGTTTACATTACTTTGCTATGGTTACATATTCACAAGATCTCCATGGTGAATAAAAACTATGGCCGTTCTTGTGGAAGACGCTCTATGGATGATAATGCTATGAAGGCAGAATTATACCACACATCCTTACCCCGTCGACCTGCTTCTTCTATTTCTTCGGTAGAGAATTCAAGTACAGTCAAAACGGAAGGAACTTGGGAAAGGTTTAGTGTTTCGAAAGGAGCATGGGTGCTCATGCAACCTAGCAGAAGAAAGAGACCCCAGACAAAAAACATTTTCTTGGCATCATGGAAGGGAAGAGTACGAGATTTTAAAATCACCAGAGGGAAGATATCGGTGAAAGACGTTTTGATTCAGCATGTGTACATGCATAAAGAACTTGTCTTGCGAGACTATCCAAATGATCTTCCGCAACACAGGCCTAATTGTATATTTTTCTATTGTGGTTTTGTTCTTTATGAGGTGTATGGATTTTTAAGATAAAGCTTTCTTTCTTTGCTTATTGACATTCTTGTGTTATTTTATTTCAGATTTATACCCTTCATCGTATGAGACATGGCAAAACATCGATTGTATTCTGGGATTTATAGATGTTTTGCATGGATCGATAGGAGAACAACGATACCAAGGTCGATGTGCAACAGAGCTAGCTTAATCCGGTATATTTTTTACTGATCATTTTTATCAGTTTGCTGGACAATGCACACACATGGTGTGTTAAGAAAACAAGACCTTCCGGCATGGAATTCAGTGGATTGGCCTCTCCCACATTTTAGTGTTACAGAGGCATATAGGGCCAAGCTTTTCAAAGAAGTACAGAAAGCTCTGAGGCCCAATATTGCCACAAGGATAATAAAAATTTCTTTATGCATGCCTCTCACAGTTTTTGTAGACTTGTTTAATACCTTTCCAGTGAAGGTTTCAAAAACAATGTTCACAGTTAAAGCAACAAGTCTGGCATGCATGCCACAATTTTTGGATAAAGGTTGGGATAAGAAGACATGTAGTTCAGTGTTTTGTGAGGTTGTCCAACCTTCTATGCAACTGAAGTACATGGTTGCATCACAAAATTTCATTTTTTCTTTTCATTATAAGCGCAGTCGAATGCTAGGTACAAAACTAGTCCCAATGGATCAAGATGAAGATTCTTTTGGTGCAGAAAATAAACTTCTTGATATTGATGTTGTTGAGAATGGTGATGTGCTAGTCAATATCTCATTAAGACAATGTTGCTCCCTAGCTCAATTGCGCAATGACATTCTATTTGAGACAGAAGGTTCTATTTCAAAGGACTTTTTATTTATCTACAACAATAAGAAGGTATACCATGTGACTTATCCTAGTCTCATTAAGCACTGCTATTAGTTTACTTTACCCTATTGTTTCATATTGCTTTTTTGTAGGTGCTCAAAAGAAGAGAGAGTTCAATAAAATGCAAAGACATTGAAAATTTAAAAATTGAGATAACACAGACTCCATAAACAAAGGTATTATATTCAATAAAGTAAAATTTTGTACAGAAGTGTTTAATTATATATGTAGAACATATTCTTGACAACAATTTTCTATTTATCTACAGGCTGATCTAGAGGCTGCTCTACATGGTCCAAGCTCACCGTATCATCTTTATTTGGAGAATCTATTTTCTGCTGCTCCATCCTGTTATGTACAGTCTCTTAGTACTACTCCATTGTCTCCTCTACTGCCCCTAGAGCATCTGTTTGCTGCTGCTCCATCATCTCATCAATAACATCAGCAGAGCAGCAGGTCCTTGTTCTTGTGGCTTCTCCTCGTCAGCACTAGGTCCTTGTTCCTGTGGCACCACATCTGCATCATATCTGTCATCAAGGTGTATGACACCTTCTCGGACTTTAGAGCTCTCACCCAACTCGACAGTAGCTGGTACAATAGGTTTGGGGGAGGCATACTTCAAAAACTTTCAAATTATATCAGCTCTGAAACTATATACATAGTTCGAGCTGAAGCTATCTTCTCTCATCTGCAATGAGATATGATGATTTAGAACACTTTGTACCAATATCAAATTTTTTGAAGCTAAATGAAAATTATTTTTTCTTACAAGCTCTGGCTGTCCTATCTCAAAATAGCTTGAAAGTATATATTTGGCACTAATCAGCACTCTCCAGCCCGCAGCTACTTGAATCATCTTGTTGTGGTGTCTGGACAGTTGGAAAGATATGTTAGAAACTGTTAATATCTGAACAAAATAAAATTATTCAATAAGTTCAAAGGCATAGCATGAAATAGACATCAGTAGAGGGAACAACTTTCTACCTCTAAATCTATTGGCTCTATTGAATCCAAAAGATTGACATTAGGAGGACAGTGATCCAATGCATCTAGAAGCCTTCTAATACAACTGCAATACATATAATTCAGTTAGTGTGCATTAAATCCAAATAATGAAGTTTAAAGTTAAAAATAGCACACAAACCACTTACAATTTCACCTCTCTGTGTGTGTTTCTAAGAGAGTTGAATAAAAAGCATTGCTTCTGCTGGATGTCAATAGAAGCAAAGCTCCAGTGGTCACTGCATAAGGAAAAAAAGCATTAAGAAATCAAAGGCTACAAGAGTTCTCAATCTTGAAGAAAAATCCCAAAAGAAGCAGTCACCCACATACTTGTTATGGTATGGAAGTAGCAAAATATCGACATGATCAAAATCACAGTGTCTAAACCAATTGGAAATATCCATGGGAGTTTCCTTTGGATCTCTTAACTTGAAGGAAATTGCAGGATCAATAATATGAACTGTATGCTGTACAGCATGGTTCAGCCAGCTTCTCATCATGCTACATTGGACAAAACAATAATTAGGGTTAGGTGTAAAGGAGGAGGTACAATAAGGATTGTTTTGCAAACAAATGTAAAATAAAAGACACTTACTAGAGCATTGCAAGAATGATAGTATCTGAGCAATACTCATTCTTATGAGCCAATGCTGCCAAGCATGGTTTTGTGAAGTCAAAATTATTCTCTAAAGTTTCATCTTCAATATGGACAACTATGTTAGGGCCCAGCTCCTGCAACCTTCTCTGTATCTGCAGCTCTATCTGTACAGTCTCCACATCTATAGCAAATTTAGATTCTTCTATTTGCTGCTTCAGTGACTCCTCATAAGCAGCTTTCCCTCTGGTGCTCTTTGAGTGGGTTACTTCAACAACCTTCACCTTATCTACCTTCAATTTCCTTGTAGGTGGAATTAATAATATGTCTCTCATTTTTATGTCCTGCCATTCCACAGGATGGACCAGCTTGTCATACCTCCATCTCACTCTGGACAAAGTGTTGAAGTCCTTGGCCATCAGAGTTACCCTGGGCTGCTACAAGCATTGCATCTTCAAAGTATTTCTCCAAGTAATCCTCTGCCATTTCCTGTAAGGAAAGAATGGCAGTCCTGTTCCACCTGAAACCAAGGTGCCGACTATCACATATTTCTCTCACTAGTCTCTGAAAAGGTGCCTTGGGGATTGCAAAGCCTATAGCTTTTTGTTGCTTCCTGATCTCCTTTAGCACACCTGCAGAATGTTTTAATCTCTTGGACTTTTGCTGGAGCATGCTCATTGGCTTCCCCTTCCTGCCATGTGCAACTCTTCTCTTTGGAGGCACACTAGATTCTTTGATATCTGCCCCAGCTGATGCTGTTGCAAGCCCTGGCCCCTTGCCAGCCATCCTTGCAGTTGCCTTGGTTCTTGCCATCACTCTGAAAAGCTGCATACAAAGCAATGGAAAAAGATTACAACCATGGAGAACATGGAATGATAAAAGAAGGCAATGACAAATTGGATAAAGCAAAATTTAATAATTTGTAACAAAACGCGATTATGATAATTTAAAATTTCTAACAGCTCACCATCGTGTTTTTCTGCAAATACTTGAAACAACATGCTATTGCATTCCTACAGTGAATTCTCTGTCTTTACAACTTCAAACAATATGGGTTGAGTTTATGCAAGGAGTATACAGCCTTGAATAGCCTAGAAAGACACAAAATCACAATGATAGGGGTGGATGAAGCAGCAGGTTCAAATTTGCAACAAAATGCGATTTGGGCTGTTTGAGATTCCTAAAGCCCTCTCCTCGCGTTTTACTGCAAATTCTTGAGACAGCATGGTGGAGCATGCCTTCAGTCATTTCAGTGTGTTTACAACTTGGTGCAAGATGGATTAAGTCTATAGAAGGCAAGAAGTGATCAAGCTCTCACTCAACAAGCCCAATTAAAAAGTCTTCCTGCTTCTCCTTGCAGTGGAAAAAGCTAAGGAATGTATATAATATTTATCATAATTTTTCCAGAATCTTAGGAGATACAATGACAACTTACTGAACTTTTGGAGAAAGGACATATTCGACCAAGCAAAAGCCCTTTTGGAGCTCCAGTACTTTTAGTGAAAACGAAGGATAAGTCTATGCGCCTTTGCATCGACTATCGTGCCCTTAATAAGTTGACCATCAAGAAGAAGTATCCTCTTCCGCGCATTGATAAATTGTTTGATCAATTGCTCCATGCAAAGGTCTTCTCCAAAATTGATCTTAAGTCTGGATATCATCAGATTCGCATTTGCGAAGGTGATGAATATAAGACAGCTTTTCGCACAAAATATGGTCATTATTACGAGTACTTGGTCATGCCATTCGGGTTAACCAATGCCCCTGCAACATTTATGAGTCTGATGAATGATCTTTTTCATCCTTTTCTGGACAAGTTCGTCATTATCTATCTTGACGACATCCTAGTGTTTAGTCGTAATATGGAAGAACACAAGCCACATCTTAAGATCGTTTTCCAGGTGCTTCGTGACACTGCTCTTTATATTAATCCAGGCAAAAATGAATTCTTCAAGACATCCTTGGAGTACCTTGGACATGTTGTTTCAACAGATGGTATTTCCGTGGATCCAAAGAAAATACAGATTATTGTCAATTGGCCAACTCCCACAAACATCCATGATGTTTGTTCTTTCTTGGGACTTGCCAACTTCTATCACACAAAGGTTCATCGATTTTTCGAAATAGCTGCTCCTCTCATAGAACTTCTAAGAAATCAAAGATGAACACATACTCTTAATTCCAGAGATAATTCTTGATGTCAGACAGAAAGAAACACGACATAAGCTCACTACAGAATTTTTGGTTTAATGGAGAGATCTTGATGATTCCGACTCTACTTGTGGCAAAGTGATGAAGACTTACAGGAATATCTAGAACTTCTTCAGGAATTCTTTCAAAGACAACCATCTCTTCTTAGCCAGAGTCTTATTTTAAGTGGGAGGGAATGTCACGATTGTGACTAACTCTCTTAATCTCTCCTTAATTACTTTTTAATCCCTTATTAACTGAAAGGACACCTGTGAAGGGTCACACCCTTACACATGGGTCACTATCAAAGGACATGTCTATTCATTAAAAGACACACCCCTAAGTCCAAAGGACATAACCATTGATTCAAGAGAGCCACACCCCTTCCCATGGATGTGTCTCTTCACTTGTACCCTTTCGGCCTCTATATAAGAAAGGCCTCTGTCTCAATGCAAACAACTCAATCTTTTCTTGTAGTATTTGTCTTATGTTTATTAATTAAGTCTTAATCATGTTAATAAAGCTATAAAAGCTCTACAGCTGCTGCTGGCCGACTGGCACTGAGATTGCTGAGGTCGTGGGCAGTAGTGGTTGTTGTTGTCAGCAGGCCGACGACTGGCTGCCCTGGGGCCATATAAAATGACCCCTTGCTCCCCCCCCCCACATTGTATATTGTATTCCAGGATTTTCTTGTGTATATAGTTGAGTTACACGCTTCTCTCTCTCTCTCTCTCTCTCTCTCTCTCTCTCCTAGTTCTGCGTTTTTTTGCTGTGCACTTGCTCTTGGAGTTTTCAATTCTTGTCTTCATTTTCGCTGCATATTCAGACACCAACCAGCTGGGACGACTAGAGAAAAAAACTCCATGACTAGGATAAAAGGTGCCCAAGACTCCATAAAATGGGAATAAAATATGGGTAAAATAAGTGAGGGGTGACCAGTTGCTCTAGCTAACATGGTCAGCTCTAGAGACTAAAATAGGACACCAAACAAGAAGCCAGCAACAAGGAGATGATGTCTAACACCCCCTCTCAGCACCAGATGCTGAGTGAACTAAGAGGCCAGAGACACCGTCCTCGATCAAAGATGAAAGGCTCCAGAAATAGGTACCAAGAAAGCTCCACAAGCAATCTCCTCAATAACTTAGCTACAAAAGCAACATAACAACCTGCCAAGTACACCGCTCCTCTAGAAGAAAACAACCATGTAGGCTACGACGTGCTACTTCAAATAATGGTTCCAAACTCAAGTGTAAGAACACTCCCCGAAGTCGTATGTCGTGTATCCAGCCTAGAGAAGGTATGAAAAACCTCAAAACCAACCAAGATCAGATCTTGTAGATAATCAATAATGGGAGAAGCAAATTGCTCCTCACTGGAACCCTCAAAAGAATTAGAGTCAATCTGCTTCAACCCTGTACCAAGAGTAGCCAAATGGTGTACAAAAGCATCCTCTGAAAAGGTAAGCATCGCAAGATGTAAAGATTGTAGAAAAGATGGGGTCCATCTGCTCAAACTCCGTACCATGAGTTGCCCAATGCTGTACATAAGCACACTCCACTGAGGTGGGTATCGCCAGATGAAAGGATCCCACATCCCTGTCTAAAAAAAGATGTCCTCGAACTAGTATAAGCCCAACCTGATTCTGATCCAAATCCAAAAAACTCTAGAAGTACCACTGTGCCCCAAGCACGATTAGCAACCACAAATCCAAAGCATCCCACCGAGTCTAAAAGTCCATACTCCAAAACATCAAACTTGCACACCGCATCAAAATGGCAGGGGAAGAGGCATCCTCAAAAGCATCACAAAGAGAGGCAAAGGTAGACTCCTCACAATGAGGAAGGGATGCATGAATATAAACTGCAGTGGTAACAAAGTCCTCAAGGCTCAAAAGCAACACTGATAGCAAAAGACTCTTCCATAAGTAGAATCAGATCCCAAGAATCAGCAACCAACAAACAAATGATCCATGTGAAAGGATCACACTGCATAGGCAAAACACCCTCCTTTCTCTGCAAACACCGCAAAGAACACAGGTTTGGACAAAATAAACTCTGCTCAGGATCTCTGAAAAGATCACTACTCTCCTCCAAAATCTGTAAACTCATGTCACAGAAGAAAGTCTCCATAGATACAAAACAGCTCCCGAAACTGATCCTCATGTGAAGTAGCTGGAGATGGGCCCCCTCTGAGTATAGAAAACTCCTATGGGAAGCAAAACGCAGCCAAAACACTGTCGTCGTCCAGCAACAGCACTCCACCGCCAACAGAAGGCAAGGAGCATGAAGAAACCAGGTAATTGTGAAGGCCAGGAACAAAACACAGGTATAGATGCTCCAAAATCAGCAAAACGCTGATTGAAATCAAAAATTCAGTGTCCTCCTCAAGTACCAATCTGCCTCCAAAGCCACAATCCAAACAAAACCCCCTCTGCAAGTGATTTGTGTCCACTAGAGAAGAAAATGCAGCACCAACAGAGGGCTGCAATCCTGAAAATTTAGGCCAACCAATGTCCACACCTCCTATGAGGAAAAAACGATGAAGAGAAGGTACCTTTGGTTCCAACGGGAGGAGCCCAAGTGCAAGTAGAGCTACCAGTAGAAACAATTCAGAAAAACGCAACAACCATGGCTGCAAATCTGATTGGGGCAGTAGATAGTGCTGAATCTCGAAAAAACAGAAGATATATGGTACCACACCAAGCCTGAGAGTAGCAACAAACCTGCAGCGACAAACCTGCAGGTGAAAAAAACAAAGCAAAGATGCTGCTGTTGTCTTGCACAGAACATGCGGCTCACACTACAAGGGGGAAGATGCTGAAAAACACTGCAATCTGCCAATGATAACCACCTGTAGAAAAATGCAACACTCTAGGTGCTGGAGCCTTGAAACATGTGTGAAAGGGGTTCTTAGAGGTCAAATCGATGAAGGAAGACCATGGGACTGTAATGGAGAAGTGCCTGGAAGAGGCAGGCGACTAGCAGCAACCTGAGAGGAAAAAAACGCAGATCTGTCCACCTGCTGAAAAACACAGATCTGACACCTGAGGAGGGAGAGGAGGGAGCATCCAACACTGATCTTCACCAGCGCTTTGATACTATGATAGAATGTGCAACGAAAGAAGGGAAAGTGGAAACATAGGCGAGAGAGTGAGAGAGAAAGATGGGGAGGAAACACATGTACGGACCTACTCTCAATATCATCATCCAAGAATACATGTCTCGAGCAAGAGTGGAGAAGGCCTCGAGCAAGAGGGGAGAAGGCCTCGTATGTGAGGGACTGCAACAAATAATGCTAAGCAATGAAAAAGGAGTGAGGGTATGTGCCCAGAAGTAGGCAGCCAACCAGCTCACAACTAAAGAAAAAATCTCCCCATGACTAAGATAAAAGGTGTCCAAGACTCCATAAAATGGAGATAAAATATGGGTAAAATAAGTGAGGGGTGACGAGCCCCTCTAGCTAACATGGTTAGCCCTAGAGACTAAAATAGGACACCAAAAAGGAAGCCAACGACAAGGAGAAGATGTCTAACACTTCAAACGGTTTCATAGGCGCATGTAGAAATTTTTTTTCTTCTTCGAAAAACGGGCTCTCTAGATTTAAAAAAAATGCTGAAATCGTACATTAACCTAGGTAATGTGAATGAAACGCATTTCAAACGTATGAAACGTTTCGTTTCATTCATACTGAATGAAACGCATTTCATTGCAACTAAGCTTGGACTCTTCCTACTAGAGCTCAGTCGACACAGAGAGTCACTACTCACAGATCCCTGCCCTCAACAACCCTCCTCTCAGCTTACCATCACCTGTTTTTTCCAGCCTCGAGAGGTGGATAGGGAGGCACCAGAGCACGGTGGATATGGGAGCATTTGCCGAATGTATGTATGTATGGAAGAATCTTAAGACTTTGATTCTTATCAAAAGCATCACAGGTACCCCGCGGGTTCCACTCGCTTCTAGTTTGCATCGGGAAGAAACACCGCAAGCCTCGGGTGCTTGGTTTTTCCCTCCATTTAATGCCCAGTTGATTCAAAGTTCTGACAGTGTGGTTGTTACTACTAGTTCTCTTGCTCCATTGGCTAACCATATTGCTAACCGTGAGAGTGAGTATTCTCAGGGTGTTTTTGCAGTCTGTCACAAGGAGGAGGAAGTCCACACGGATACCAAAGCCAAGGGATCATTGCCAACAAGTTCAAGAAGGCAACAGTTCCGGATCCCGAAGCAAAAGACCCTCCAAGAGTTGATGACGGGAAGTTCTACAAGAAAGACCCTGCATTGTTGATGGATGCCTCCGCACATTGTAATGTTTGTACAGGCCAAACTGAACACTTATGAGACCCATGGTGTCGGGTGTCTCGAATGGCCAAGTCAAGTAAGTGTCCAGGTTAGGGGCAATTGTGTCATGACATGTGTGAAAGCCGCATTTTCATGTGTTCACGAGCAATGATCAGTTCGGGGTCATGGTAGATGTGGACAAACCATGGGCACCCGTGAGTCAAGGACAAAAAAGGGACATTGGGTATTGCCCCGTCAAGAGGGAGCTGGGGTACCCTACAGTAGCCGCCCATCTCTGGGAGGGTCATGTTGAAGTGTGCCTGTGCACACCGTTCCATGGGATCCTTGACCAACCATGAAACCCTACTTATAGACACTTTGGGGGCTGAGGTTCTCATCTTGTCCATTGTCTTCTTTGCATTTTGGATCGTAGCCGTGGGCAGCCTAGAGAAGAAAACGCAAGCCAACAGAGGGCGGCCAGGTCTACAGCAGAGTGCCACTTCATTTCAACCATGTTTGGACAGGGCGACAAGCAGCAGCTCAATCCGGGCAGCACTTCATTCAGCAACACTCATCGTACAGGTGATATCTCAGTGAGGTAATCGAGTTGAAGTCAGTTCAGTCCAGCACTGTTTTCAGCATGTGTTTGTACTTCATTCACTTGCAAGCAATAAAGCAAATACACCTATAAGTGGGGGTCATTGAGAGGGTGGATTGGGACCCAATCTGGTGTTCATGTGTACTTCTCTCAACCCTAAATCTCTGCAATTCAGAATTCAGCATCATTACCTTATCATTAAAAACCATCCCCATCAAGTGCATGTTACAATTAGTGTACCCAGATGAGATGGGTCCTGTTAGAGAGTTGAATGATACATCCAGATCATGTAATCTGAGAAGGATGCCAATACCCCATGGGAGCTCGCCTGATAATTGATTGTGCTGCAGGCAAGCTGTTGAAATAGTTCAAGGTTGGCAGGGATGAGACTGGAGAAGTTGTTCTGAGAGAGGTCCAGAGTTGTCATGTCCTGCACTCGATTGCAGATATCATAAGGGATGGACATACTAAACATGTTTTGTGACCAATCAAGGATGTGAACATAGCATCCAACACTGACCTCATCAAACATCAAAATCAGTGTCACTTATATCAAAATCGCACACCGCCGAGAAATATAGTTAAAGCCTGCCTCTTTAAAATTTTGAAAAGAATCAATTTTTCCACTCATAAAAAATTATAAGCCACAAAACATAGCATCCAACACTGACCTCACCAAACATCAAAATCAGTGTCATTGATGTCAAAATCGCACCCCGCCGAGAAATATAGTTAAAGCCTGCCTCTTTGAAATTTTGAAAAGAATCAATTTTTCCACTCATAAAAAATTATAAGCCACAAAACATACCTCCGTAGCAAGGGCATTCCCAATTAGAAAAGTGCACATTAGTAACTGCTGATTCTTCACCACAGGGAGGATTTTAGCTGGCCATTTGCAAAACATAGACATTATCAAAGGCTAGATAACTGCTGCTACATGCAAATTATGGTGTTAGTATTACAGACATAAGTTGCATGTATAGCCACAAAATGTATGTTTCAATGTTTACATGCATAAGTGCTTGGATACACTTATATGCATCAATGCGAAAATATGCATGCCATGTGCAACTCGTGCGTAGGCTTCCCAAGGGAAAATTTGTGCAGCTTGTATGTGAATGTGCATATGTGCAATGCGTAGATGTACATGCATGGACACGTATTGTCACATGCACAGCATGTGGATATGCTTAATCCCCAGTTTTAGGCCAAGATTAGGAACCTTTTGAGGCTGTAAACAGCAAAGTTTAAAGCTATATATTTTACTGAAGGTAGTCAGAAGGAGCTGGAGGGGTTTTCCAGGCAATTTGGCATTATATTGTGTTTTATGCTTGTCCTACGCTAGCCGACTGTATATAGGGGTATTAAGGAAGCCTATAAAAAGGCAAGTACATTCCCTTTGTTATCATCTGATCCTAGGTTTGTGGGACAGATCATAGGCATACATGTTACCTTTTGGAGGCCATGTTGGCTACGATCTATGTATATATTGATGAATATATAGATTAAAACAGAGAGAAATTGGCCATAACCATCATGATCCCAAAAGCAGTTTTGACATGGAAAAATACCTTCTGATCAACATGCAACCCTACTTTCCTGCTCAACTTGGCTATGGCGACGATCAAACCCTCAACTGTTTCAGCTAAAACTGTGGCAATGGCGAAGGGGACGTGATCTCCACTTTCTTCTTGACAGTGAAACAATTCAAATTAATGAAGAAAAGGAAGGTGACGATTCGAATTAAAAAAGAGAGAGGACGGCAACGAGGGATTTAAATTGAGAGAGCACTCTTAAATTTTAGGGGAGATAGTTTTAGCAGTACACGCCGCATCAATTAGAGCTCAGCATTGTTTCTTTTCCCTCAAAGCTGTCTGCATAAAGAAAGGCCCTTGCTTCACATCTACATGAAGGCCTCCCTCTGCTGTCTGACAGCCACGGAGTGATTCTGGATGTGGCTCCCAAATTCCAGTGACCTACCATCTGTACATAGTACTGATGGTTTCTGCAGGACTAGCTGCAACACCCTCAATGGTCTGATGGCAACACACCGCCAGCCACTAATCTCAACTCCCACCGACAGTCCTTCGGTTTCCATTTGTGTGTCAATTCACTTCCTTGCTTCGCCATCTGCAACAGCATAGGTGTTAGATAGTAGCACATAAGCGGATTCTTTCTGTGGCTCCAGTTTGATGATGGACTCTGCTGCATTCTTTGCCATATCTACGTTGCCATGAACTCTGCATGCACTAATCACTGCAGTCCACACTGACAAACTAGGTTCGAAGGGCAGCTTCTGCAAAAAGTTAGTTGCTGCCTCCAGATGGCCAGCACGGCCAAGGATGTCAACCATGCAAGCATAATGCTCTGCAGAGGGGCTGATACCATGATCATGATGCATGGAATCAAAGTAGCGCCATCCTTCATCCACAAGCCCGGCATGATTGCAAGCAGAAAGCACGCCAACAAATGTCATGCTATCTACCCTCACACCTTCGTGCTTCATTTGTTCAAAAAGTTGCAGGGCTGCTTTTGGGTTGCCATGCTGGGCCTGTCCATCAATTATTGTATTCCATGTCACAGTATCGTGGTTAGTTAGCTTGCAGAACACTAGGTATGCATCTTCTACACTCCCACATTTTGCATACATATCAACAAGGGCACTTGCTACATACATGTTGGACTCATACCCATGATTGATTATTTTGACATGAACTGAGATCCCCAATTCCAAGGCTGCAAGCGGTGCACATGCATTAAGAGTGCTCACAAACGTGACCTCATTGGGTTTGACATTTGCAGCTTCCATCTCGTAAAAAACCTTCAATGCCTCCTTGCCTTCACCCTGTTGTTCATATCCTGATATCAATGCTGTCCAAGAGACGACATCTCTGATAGGGAGCTGCTCAAACACATGGCAAGCAAGCTGCAGACTGCCACATTTAGCGTACATGTCAACAAGGGCACTCCCTACAAAAGCATCTAGCTCAAAACCAGCATCAATGATGTGTGAGTGTATTCTGTGCCCTTGTTCCAACGCTGTCGGGCTGGCACATGCACTAAGAACACTAAAAAAAATGACCTTGTCTGGCTTCACACCTTCTTGAAGCATTTGCTGAAACAGTCGCAATGCCTCCTCGCCATGCCCACACTCAGAATATCCTGCAATCATTGAAGTCCATGAGACCACGTCTCGCACAGTCATCTTCTCAAAAACTCGACGGGCATCATGGAGACTCTTGAACTTGGCATACATCTCAACCAGAGCACTCCCTACAAAAATATCTTGTTCAAGTCCACAGTGAATAACATGCGTATGAATCTGAACGCCATCGTCTAGGGATGCTGGAGGTGCACATGCTTTGAGGACGCATACAAAGGTGGTCTTGTTTGGCTCTGCACTCTCCTGCTGCATTTTCCAGAACAATTTGAGTGCTTCACCATTATCCCCGCTCTTTGCATAGCCTGTAATCATTGCATTCCATGATACCACATCCCGCATGGGCATCTCCTCAAACACTTGCCGCCCCTCCACCAAACTACCACACTTTGTATACATGTTGAGAAGGTTGTTTTGCAAATAGCTGTTGGACCTCACACCCTTATTTTTCAAGAGAAGGTGTAGCTGCTTCCCTTCTGCCAACGCTCTCATGCTTGTGCAAAGCAGCAAGACCTCTGCAACAGAGTCAGACTCTAGCTGAAGGCCTTGTTGATACATATGTAAGAGGGTATCAACTGCCTCCTTTAGCCGTTTCTCTTTACACAAGTTCCAGACATGCATGTAAGAGCCTCTAGACATCTTGTTGTCGGCCTTCTGTATGCCCTCTTCAAGAATAGAGCTATGGGTCAGGGCATCATTTACACGACCTCCATATCCAACAGCCACAGAGTCGAGCCTTATAGGCCGGCTCGTGAGAGTTGACACCATATCAAACATAGCATCATTCATAGAGCATCCATAACCAACAGCCAAGTGCGTAGAGTCCAGCCTCAAAGGCCAGCTCGTGAGTTGTGATGCCATATTGAGAAAAGCCAGATGAATCAAATAAGGCAAGATCTTTACGATAACCCGCAACCCAACTATCATCTCCTGGCAACAATCATCTCGATTTGCTTTCTCAAGCTTTTCATTGCCTAATGTTTTCTTAAGTTTGTCCCCTTTGAAATTGTAGTAGATGGTTTCCCTTTTCTTTTGTAAAAAGATGAAGAGGAAGAGGGAGAAAGCCTCTCCCCTCCACAACTGAAGTCACCAATGACAAACCACATCTAATGAGGGACTTTACACACACAAGCCCCACCCGTGAAAAAGGAAGATCTCACTCACCTGTCCCTCATGAGCACGGCATCCGATCTCCATCCGTCCTATGGAGGGGGAATCTTGTGTGTAAAGACCCTGAGACAGAAGAAGACCTAAAAACCAAGCTTTCTCCATGATATTTCCACATAACAGGCCAAAGCTTTAAGGGGTCGTAAACATGGAAGGCAAATGCTTTCTTGAGCTCTTAGCTACTTCATTGTAAGAACGTGCCTTTCCTTGCCCCCAATGTGCATGGCCACTTTGGAAGACCTTTAAAAACCCATTCCCTTCCATGATCAAATACTTAAGAAAAACCCATCAGGGAGGGCCTAGAAAAAGCCTCCTGGTTTGCCAATTCATTGTCTGCAAGTATCTTTCCATCCGCAGATGTTAGCATAATGAAAGGGAGACGCCCACAAAGGGTCCTTGAACAAATTGGCACTGACACGGCAAGTCGAACACAGTGCCGGGGGCAACTAACCGGAGTATATCCAACTTATCCAAGCTTTCTCTACCACCCACGATCAGCTCTCTCTTGAATACATATTAAATTCTGTTATTAATCAGATTATTATCACAACATATGTATCTACATGGACGTATGGCCACGACTAAATAATAAGCACCCCAAACGTTTTTTTTGGGTTTTCATTTAACCTTGGAAAAAAGTAGAAAGTTTGAAATATTCAGACCCTTTTTATTTTAGAAACAAATCTCATAAAATCAACTTAAAATAGTAAATGGATGCTTCGAATGCACGTGGACATGCATGCTTCTGTATTGTGCTCTCTCTAGAGTCCCTCTTCATGGGCTGACGCCTCTGTTTCTCTCCCCCTGCTTGGGACAGTCGTGAAGAATGGAGTGAGGGAGGGAGCTGAGCATGCTAGGGGAAGGTGAGGGAGGCAACTACGCCAGTGGTGGACGGGGAGAGAGGTTGCCATGGCTGCTTGAGGACTGAACTGGGCGAGGGAGGGAGGTGAGTAGGCGTGGACATGCAACCATGCGAGAGGAGGTGAGCAGACAAGTAGCCGAGAAGATGCCTCTCTTTCTCTCCCCCTGCTTGGGACAGTCGTGAGGAATGGAGTGAGGGAGGGAGCTGAGCACGCTAGGGGAAGGGGAGGGAGGCAACCACGCCAGTTGGTGGATGGGGGAGAGAGGTTGCCATGGCTGCTTGAGGACTAAACTGGGCGAGGGAGGGAGGCGAGTAGGCGCGGACATGCGACCATGTGAGAGGAGGCGAGCACACGAGTAGCCGAGAAGGTGGAGGCGGCAGGTGAGGAGGCGATGAGAGTTGCCGAGAAGGTGGAGGAGGCGATGAGAGCATGCTTGGGCTGAAGATTAATTAAACGTACCCTTCATTAAGGATACGTTTAAACGTTCGATTTATTAATGCTGTGTCAACAGCATTAATAAATGCCACAACAAAATTTGGGTGAATAAGCACCCACGACAAAATAATATGGCACCAAGAGTGTGGATTAATTAATTTATGCAAGAATGCCTAAATTAATTATTTTTTCCTAAGGTTTTTGTTGTGAGTTTTTTTGGAATAAAAATAGAGCAGATAGCCCTTATTTGGCAACTTTATCATGTGGTGTACGTGTCCGTTGTCTTTCTCTCTTCTAGTTCTCTCTCTCATTCTCTACATGTTCTCTTCCCCACGTGCTATCTGCACTTGTCTCTCTTGCTCGCGCAGAGTTCATGCCAAGCTTTAGCTCTCTCCCAGAGGACCTCGTCACACCAGTCTCTCTCTCTCTCTCTCTCTCTCTCTCTCTCTCTCTCTCTCTCTCTCTCTCTCTCTCTGCCATACGGCAGTTTCTCTCTTTTTTTCTACCTTACCATGCTGGCCCTTGTATGCTTTGCTATTTGAAATGAGCAACGGTTGTGCATGCTATTTGAATTGCCCTATGCGAGGAGCAAGACAGAGGGATGCAAGGGCTAGTAGGAGGAGGGTGACAGGGGGCCGAGGATGATGTGGAGGAGGGGATGGAAGGGGCAATGGCGAGGACAAGTGAGGGCGGATGGCAAGGGAGGCAGGTGAAGGGAGAAAGTAGCCTTAAACAAAAATAAATTAATTAAGTGACCACTTAATTAATACAACCAAAATAAATGTTGTGAATACTTAAGTGGCCACAACTAATATATGATATGATTAATCGTTAATATAATTTTAGTAAGGATTAGTAGATCTTCACAAATATATCATGGTCATTAAGCTTTAAATTGATTTAATTTGAGTTTTGTAATGCATAGTGTTATTATAGAATTATTGTTTATAATGTTTTAATATATGAGCAAATGTATTTACAAATAATGTATATTTTATATGTTACTACTTTATTATTTTATAATTTATTATAGGTTCACGATTGGAAATATTTTTACATGTGAGTTATTTGAACAAAAGGTTACACAATTCTTTGTATTTGGAAAATATTACAATCAAAACAATTAAGAGTATGACAACACAATATATAAGGAAGTAAGATGCTTACTTACTTGCATCCATCTAGTAAACAAGGAAGCTCCTTCTCACCCTTGCATTCTTCTCAGTTACTTTAAGTCTTCACATTCTTCATAATCTATAGTGTCATGTTTCTAACATCCTTCACCCCCTTCCCCCCTCCCTTAACTCACTTCTCCTAGCCACTTTTTGGAAGTGAGGGGGTTCAATTGTTCACTTGTTTGGCTCCCTAACCTCCACTTTATTTTATTATTTATATTTCTATTACCTTTACTAGTGCTTTCAAAGACATACATTTGCTAGCAAAATGACCAAACTTGCCATAACGAAAAGCAAGCCCTTACGAAGAATACAAACTAAAGTTTGATTTTAACTTCTCCATCATGGCCAACCTAGATAGCCATCTCATAAGAAAGTGGGACCTTTGTGTTCCAAGTAACACAAACCTAATTTGACCCCTTACCAAGACAGGCATTCGATGGGGCACATAAAGGCAAGGTCCCTAATGGAAGGTTGAATCTAAGGAGGTAGCTCTACAAACTCCACCCACACAAGGTAGTCAATAACTAACACTTTAGAGACATCAAAACATGGATCCCAAAGTAAATGATGGATAAATGTCACGTAGGCTGTAACGCCTGTGACCGACGGCGGCCGGCAGACCGGATGGCCATGTCCGGGGTTCAGTGGGAGAGGACGCCCATGCGGAGTCATGGGCGGCGAGGCTAGTGTGGATGGCAGGCCACACACTATATAGCCTAGGGGATGAGGGGCAATCCTCATTCTTCCTCTATGGCTGGGTGGTGAGCCAGAGGCCGTCCCCTCTTGTGGTAACGCCCGTAGTAGCGACGAGGCTAGTGTGGATGGCAGGCCACACACTATATAGCCTAGGGGATGAGGGGCAATCCTCATTCTTCCTCTATGGCTGGGTGGTGAGCCAGAGGCCGTCCCCTCTTGTGGTAACGCCCGTAGCGGCGTTACGGATATGTAACACTGGTATCAGAGCGTGGTTCGATGGGATCGTCAGGGTCCGCGCGTGATCGGGGGACCGGAGCCCACTCAATGGTTTTCAACCATTCATCTCCTTATCCTTATCTCCAATGGAGTGTGTGGAGAGAGGCGGCCAAGGAAGAATGGAAGGGAAGAATTCTCTCACTCTCTCTCTCTCTCTCTCCCCATCACACACAACAAGCAGCATCGCAGGTAAGCAAAGCATCTCGTTTTGTTTGTTTTTCTCTGCGTTGAAGCTTGTGCAAAAAAAAAAAAATCGTTTTGTGTGTAGGAAGGGTGGCACAGCCCCACTGTCTGCGATTGAAGCGTGTGTGTGGGGGGGGCGGACACCAGCCCCACGGCCGCGTTGAAGAGCCTGGGGGGGTGACTTGCGTTGAGTGGGGGGACGAAGAGCAGCCCCACTACGAAGATCAGCCCCACGCTTTGAAGACAAAGCTCCGTCTCTATGTGTTTTGGGGGGGGCGAAGGCCAGCCCAGGCCCGTTGCTGTAATGCGACGTTTGAGTGGGGGAGGCGTGAACAAAACGTGAACGAAGTCTACGTGCGTCGTTTGTGTGGGCGAAGAGCTACGAAAAGAATTGGTGGCGAAGACCAGCGCCTTTGCCTGTGAGATGGGACGTAGCATTTTGCGACCTTAAAGAGAGGGGGAGGCGCCTTTGCCTATGAGACCTGGCCAGCCAGGTGGCGGCGGCGGCCAGCCAGCGGCGGCCAGCCAACGGGCGGCGGCGGCCAAAGTAGCCACAACGCCAGCCAAGCCAGGGGCCGGCCGGCCAGCCATCAGCAGCCAACCAACGCTGCAGGCGGCCAGAAAAAGAAAAAAAAAGGGTTAAAAAACCATTTATTTTTTTAATATATTTTCATTATTCATTTTTATGAAATTAAAAATGGAAAATTTCAAACGAATCCTCTCTCGGATGGGGAGGAAAGATAATCCCCGCAAGGGATAATCCCGGCAAGGCAGAGCCTCTCGACCATTTTTATTTTTATTATGAAGACTCTGGGAGCGTAGCCTCGCCAGATTTCAATTTACACTTTTGCGAACGTCGTCTTGCTAGAGTTAAAGTTTTTGTTCGGACAAATTTGTGTTTGTTTTGTAGTGACAAACAAATGTGTCCTTCTGTAGACACACCTTCTCTGCAATGTCACCACTCAGGTCTAGTCCGGAGTGACTTGGTCCTAGTTCGAAGTGAATTGAGGGTAGCACATGTGGTGATCACACATTTGGTTCAGAGAGACTAAATTTAAGCTGAGCATAGACTTAGGGTTGACCATCAAGTCACGTAGTTTGGCTATAGTGTAAATCTAAAACTGTGGTGTGTTTTACTTGGGCTACGAGGACCGACAATGGCGTCAGTTGTGCCCAAATTAGACGAAGTGCTTATCACGAGAAATCAAGGTAAGCCTAATTGAGCCGTAGTGCTCATAACCCTTCACAATCTTTGAACAGTTGCTAGAAGATTGTAATAAACTTTGGCAAATGAGAACCATGTACAAGCGTAGTCTTGATGTGGTTATGCCTTATGTCCAAACAAGTTGCTTACTGTTTGTAGCAACAAGAAAGCCTTGGCCCGTAGAGACAAGCTGGCCCTTGTTGGTAGTAACAAAATAGTGTCACTACTTGGGCCTAGAGAGAGTAGTGACTAGTTTGATTTAGTCACGTAGATTGCCTTGTAAAAGTAATCCCTAAGGTGTGTATTACTTGGGATAAAGGGGCTAGTAGTGCTGCTAGCAAAACTCAATTGAATGGTTTATCTAGGAGTACTAATTTGAGGGATTAGCATACGCCTAGATATAATAGCAGATTTAGGATTGATTTGTAGAAATCAAAGGTAAATCTGAAGGGGTATAGTCTTGAGATGTAATAATCAATGCCCTTATAAAAGTTGATCGAAGAGAACTGTTCTTAAACTTACTAGCATGGTTTTCTCTTCTTTTTATTGCCATGCGTCGACATCCCACTGCTCGAGAGTTTGTGGTGATCTTTCGAGAGGGGAAAGAGTCTTTTTATATGTCACATCAATTGGTTTGGTGGTAATTTGATGGTATGGGACATCAAATTCTCACGGAATCGATTGTAGTCTTGGTGGAATGGGACGCCAAGGCTTGTGCATGTAAAATTACCAAATATAGCCATAAGTTGGGTTTTACAGAGTTCGGAGAAGCTCTAGGTAGCAAGACCATGATGGTGTGCTAGTGCTAACAGAGTGATTTAGTTCCGGAGTGATCTAAATCTAGAGGTTAGCAGTAAGACTAGTTGGTTGGACAATTTCATGCATGGGGGACGCCCTATAGCATTTTGCAAGCGTAGTCTTGCCTATGTTCAACATAAGTGTGCGATTGTGTGAGCACATTTTAGCTGCTATCATATGAATTTGGAAAATATATTACTTTCCTACATAAGCAATTGTAATATTGCATGACAGGCTATGTTGCTTACAAAGTTCATGTGCGTGTAAACCCTATGAGTCGTATGACCCCTGGGAAATGAGTGGAGCATTTCTAGGATTTAATAAGGTTTTACGTGGCAATAGTGAGTAGTATCTCACTCCAGATGAGCTTGGTTGTTGTTAGTATCGGATCCGACATATGTAGTGTACATAAACTCGGGCTGAGTTAGGATAGGAGGCTAAGCCGGAGAGCTTAGCGGTAAATCCTACTGTATCTGGTGAGTTTTGACTTAACCAGAGTGTTAAGAAGTAAACTCAAAGTCTGGGGCTGAACTGGAGTGTTCGGAGCAGACAAATCATTTGTTAAATCGGAGAATTTAGCAACAGATGAGCTTGGGGTGAACCATGGTACCCAGGAAAAAAGCTCTTCACACTAAAATAGTGCACAATAATTTTAGGGTGATAAAAATCCATCGCAGGAATGTTTTACAACTTTCCATAGATGATAGATGAAGACCATGTACTTTACGGAGTTAAAGTACATAGGTGGTGACTTCGACGCCACATTTTTTGTAGGAAGTCACCAGTGGTGTGGTTAGGTCAGCCGAGACTCCACAAGACCTATGCACTAATTTTTAAGTTGACCTCTATGATAAGGACGTCCAAAAAATCGTGTTGTAATACCAGAAATTGTACTGCAATGTGCAATGGAGGGGTCAATTTGTCTAGTCACTTCTTAACAGCAAGTGACTTAAGCATCTTGTTATAGATGGTTGTATATGGTACTCCCACTCGGGGGAGGTACGCCATTGGGTACGAAGTTACTCACAGACTAGTATGGAACTACTAGTGTGATGATAGTGGGTACGTAGTTACTCACTACTAATACATAGCTGCTAATAAAATTAAGATCCTCGAGTGAAAGATACTCTAGATCAACATTTTAAATTACCGAACCACAATCCATGAGTATCGAGGTACTCATAAATATGTTGACGTTGCTCAAATCGAGGGACCGATTTGTTCGATGGTATGGAATAAGCAAGGAGAGTGGAGCAACTTAAAAGTTACACATCACTAGTCCTAGTGAGTTGTCGAGGTCATCCGTAGTTTGATGATCCCCTCTACCTATCAGATAACATTCAATTTTGCAAGCCCTGGCATTTAATCCGTAGTGATTATGAGTTTGGTGTGACATATGGTTATAAAGAACTTGCAAGAGTACTCGTTTATTTGCTTGTCATTGGTTATAGCTTGGTAGAGATTGCCACCTGTGATGGGTAGGTAGCTTTGCCGCTATAATGAGGAGGCAGCAAATAATGTTCTCATAGTTATACTACATACCAACACCAAACAGGGATAGGATGAAATTCCTAAGTTCATCATCACGAAGTACTGTGATGTTTGCATTTATATTGAATGTATGATGTAATGAGACATTGGGCTTGTGTAATTACCATCAATTATCTAGCAACCTATGGCTTCGTAGCAAGCTCAATCATTATCTGTGGATTAATAATGTGGTTATTAGTAGTTTGGAATTTTTCTTGATAGATGGTACAACTCACCCAAATAATTCATAAGTGTGTAACCGCTTATGAAGGGTAATAATATGCAACAATGAAGCACTTTGTTACAAGTGTGAAACCACTGATCTGTTGCAAAGCAATTTATCAATAGTACCACCATATGTGCATAGACACTATACCACATCTTCGTTGCAAGATGTTTAAAAGTTTCTTGGAAGGACTCAAGAATATAACATATGATATTAAATAAGGTCTAGATTTGTTCTTGGACCTATGACACTAGCGCGTAGTCCGCTTGAGAGTAGAGTTTTTTGAGGACAAAAACCTTTCTTGAGGGAAAGGAGAGATATCCTCAAATACCACATAAACTCGAATAGTTGTGTGAGTCCAAACAATACTTGAAGGGATGTGTCTGGTAATAGCAACAAAGAGTTGTAAGTGATTGGATGTAACTCCAGACACCCGTAGTGGTGCAAGAATCTTTATCAAACATCTCCACATACTATATGTTCTGTCCGCATATATAGTATGGCATAAGAGATAGGAAGTTTGATTGTTATATTTGAAGGGAAATTTTCAAAAAGTTACATTTACTCTGAGTTAGAGTGGAGTTTAACCATCCGTAGATTGATGGTAGTTAGAAACTCAACAAGATTCTAGAGCATATGCTTGTGCAAAGATGTTACTCTAAGAGAGAAAGTATCTCTCAGCTTTGGAACTAATCCTTGTGATGCATGATTAGATTGACTCTAGTTTATTTCTCCTATGGCCATAGAGCTTTCCAAGGAGAAGTTTTAACAAGTTGGTGATGCAACATGGTAGCGTAGTCTACAAATATCTAGTAGCATAGTCTAAGAACTTGCGCTACTAGAGTGCTCTCCAGTACATTAGCTTCTGTGCTAATGACATGATGCAAAATCAAGGCATGAAATTTGCCTTGGGGTTTTGGTTGAAATACCAAATCACGGCTTGCGTGAGTACTACTAGACATTTGCTTACCAATGACTTCCCCAGTTAATGGCACGTCGGATTGCCCGTAGGCAGCGGTCGAGCTCGTCCGGACACGTGGGAGAAATATGCTAATTACTCCATTGACGACGGGTACTTACTTTACAAGGGTAGAGTATGTGTACCAACTATTGGTGACTTTCGGGCCCAAATTCTTAAAGAAAGTCAGGATAGTCCAAGTGCGGGTCATCCTGGGATTCAGAAGACCTATGCACTAGTAAAAAGACAGTTTTATTGGCCTAGTTTGTTTAAGGACGTCTAGACTTATGTGCTGAAATGCAATAAGTGCCAGGTCAATAAACATGAACGTCTTAAGGTTGGAGGACTACTCCATCCGCTCGAGATTCCTCAAGGGAAATGGGAAATCATTTCCATGGATTTCATTACCGGTTTACCCAAGACGAGTCGAGGGAATGACTCGGTGTGGGTGGTAGTGGACAGGTTAACTAAAATGGCAAAGTTTATTGCCACGAAGAAAACTGTTAAAACGCCAGAGTTGGCAAAACTCTTTATTGAACATCTCTACAAGCTATATGGCCTGCCCGCAGATATAGTGTCGGATAGAGATAGAAAGTTCAACAGTCATTTTTGGAGGGAAATCTTCAAAAAGTTGGATACTACTCTGAGTATGAGTACGGCAGATCATCCGGAGTCTGATGATCAAACTGAAAGAGTTAACCAAATTCTAGAGGATATGTTGCGTTCTTATGTTAGTAAGAAGCAATCTAATTGGGAAGAGTACTTGCCCTTATTGGAGTTTGCCTATAACAGCTCCAAACACTCAGCGCGACTGGATTTACACCATTCATGTTAATGTATGGATTCCAGCCGAGATCTCCGATGGTGGCTGTAGGCCTAGAAAAGGAGAAGATTCAATCTATCAAGGATTTCCTTGAAGATATGAATGATATGCTCAGAGCCGCACGTGAGAGCATTCGTAGCGCTCAGGATCGTGCTAAAACTTATGCAGATAAAGGACGAAGAAAGGTGACCTTTGCAGAAGGTGACTTTGTATTCCTCAAGGTTCCTGCGTAGTCAGAAACCATGAAAACGGGAAAGTGTGATAAACTTTCTCCGAGATATTGTGGTCCTTTTAAAATCCTTAAGAAGATTGGGGACGTAGCATATAAACTTGAGTTACCGGAGAGTTCTCAAGTCCATCCTGTCTTCCATGTCAGTAAACTGAAGAAATCAGTTCACGGGTTAGAGAACGCAGTTTCTCCAGAGATTTTGGTGGACTTGATAGAGCCACCAAAGATACCACATGAACCTGAAAAGATTCTACAGTATCGTGACAGACAAACCCGACATAAAGTGTAACGTAGGCTGTAACGTCTGTGACCAACGGGGCGGCGGCGAACCGGATGGCCATGTCCGAGGTTCAGTGGGAGAGGATGCCCATGCGGAGTCATGGGCGGCGAGGCTAGTGTGGATGGCAGGCCACACACTATATAGCCTGGGGGATGAGGGGCAATCCTCATTCTTCCTCTATGGCTGGGTGGTGAGCCAGAGGCCGTCCCCTCTTGTGGTAACGCCCGTAGCGGCGTTACGGATATGTAACACTCTCCTCATAAAGAATAGAGGAGCCTTTGTCATCAATAGCTTTGGCATTTGTTGGTGTGGAGTCCACGACAACAAATTGATAAGAAATGTATTTGGCAACCTTGGCTTGATGAACCTCCTTCTCTAGTAAATGCACCAACACAAATCTTGACAAGATCCTCCACGTGCAAAATATCATTAACCTATACGGGGAAAAGACTTGCAAGATTTACATCCACAAACTCAACGGGGAGTGAGGCCATAATCACCCTTGGTTCACTTTTGCCAACCGCAACCTCTTTTGGATAATGTTTCTCTCCCTGCATTTGCTCTCAAAAGCTAGGCCTTCAACCTTGCTTTAGCCTAGTCAATGTGTTGTTTTGCCAAAGCATCGTGTTCTAACGAGTCAAAAAAAGGTTTAGATCTTGCCTCCTTGTGATGGATAATTGGTCCATGCCTTCTCTTGAACCCATGTCTACATTCGCATCAAGGTCCCCCCAAGATGTACTGCCCTTCTCATTATTCATAGTGTGAGGTGCCAAAACATACCCACCCTCACTACCCCACTCCAATTGCTACTTCATGAGGTTCTCATACCTTTTAAGCTCTCTCTTGCATCTCATCTTCTTCAACATGGGCACAATCAACTCTCTCTCTCTCTCTCTCTCTCGATTGTATGCAGTCTATGGATACAGGGACACCATAGTGTCTAATGGGAGGTATGTGATGCTCCAAGTAAGTCTTCGTGCATGGAAGGTCTAAATTATGACCTATTTTATGGAATAGGCAATAGTTTATGGATAGATGGGTGGCCAAGTGTATTATATGGATAGAGGGTTGGGCCAAGTGTAATATGGATAGAGGGTTGGGCCAAGGGTAATATGGATAGGGGGTTGGGCCGAGTGTATTATATGGATAGAGGGTTGGTGTTAACCCATGGCGGACGCACTATGTTTTACGTCATTAATTTAAATATTCTGAGTCATGGGCCGGGCTTGTCGGCACCATATGTTAAGGATAAAGGGATTGGGTGATCGCCGATCAGAGACGCACCTTGGATATCAGTAGGATAAGGGTTAGGGTCGGCCGGCCATGTATGGGTGCCCAAGTGTGAACGGCCAAGTCACCTATAAGAGTCAAATGTAACCCTAAATTCCTCATTCTCATGTGTTGTGAATACAAGAGTGCTCTTGCCTTATCTCTTTGGTTTCCTTCTCCTGTGTGTGAGAGAGAGAGAGAGAGTGAGAGAGCGATCGAGCACTGTGTAGCGGCACGGCGGCGGAGAGGCGGTAGAGCGGCGACGGCGGCTCCTCCTTCACGGCTGCGACGCGGGAATCCTTCAAGGCAGCGGTTGAGCGGTGAGTGACACACCCTTTGGCATTCTGTTTGAGCTTCCTTCCCTGGTTGTATGCTTGCAGCCATTTGTGGCTCGCATACGGTGTCCGGCAAGTCCCCAGCTATGACCTGTGCGGCAAAAGCGCACATTTTTGGCGCCGCTGCCGGGGAGTTGCCCTGCACCAAGCTCCAGTTTGCAGCTCGGCTGCTGCGTGAAGTTTAATCTACACTGTAGGAAAGCGACTGTGTGTTTGTTGTTAAGGTGTTTCTGTGTTGCATTTCTGTTTCTTTTGTTATATTTTCGCTCTGCGTGTGGGCGTGCGTTCTGTTATCTGGTTTTTGCGTGTGAGAGGGATTTCTGAATCCCCACAGATCTGCGCTGTGTGTGCGAACTGCGCCGCGGCCAAGGCTGAACCCTAAGGAAACCCTAGAGAACTTATCTCACAAAAAAAAATAGAAAATAAAAAATAAAAAATAAAAAATAAAAAATTAAATTTTATTTTCAAAGAAAGAACCAAACATGTGGAGAGGAAAGATTTTCTAATTGGAGAAAAAAAATTTGAAAAGAAAGAACCCCACTCGACCCACGACCCCGGCCCCGGCCTCGGTCTTTTGATATATATATATAGGAGAGTGAGCCTCCATAGCTTTCTTTCAAGTGAGAGCTTATGGGAAGTTGTGCCCTATATGTAGCCCACTCCCCAAGGAGTAAAGTGAGCATGTGGGATAAAGCCCTCACCCTTTCCTCCACAAGCAAATAGGCTTTTGCCCCTTCCCCCCAAAGGAAACGGACTATTTTGAGGACTACAGGAGCTCTAGATAGGCGAACACGGTGCTGTAAAGCACACTAGGACCCTTTAAACGATACGCTCGTTTCGAGCTATCACACGCCCTAGTCCAAGTTCGACCGTAAGTAAGGGGGTCAAAAACGAGTTAAAACAATCTAAAAACAAGTAAAAACGAGGTGCAAAATACCCAAGAAACCACTTGTGTGGGCTTCAAGGGTAGTTACCAACGCACGTAGGGTACCCACGTCACATGCATCTACGTTCTGGTCGGGTGCTAGAGCCTGAACCACTAGAAAGCGTTTCAGTCTACGCAGGCTCACACCATCCCTCCACGTTGGCATCTTGGCCTTCGGCTGGAACCCAAGGGAGTGCAACCCAAGATCCACGAATAGTGGATAGTGACTCGTCCTCTGACTCAGAAGCCATGGAAGGACACCCTACCAAGAACCCCGAGGAGACAAGCCAAAACATGCCAGTGTGGGCCCCACAACCCGGATCTAGCATGTTTAGTCGTCTAATAGAGACCTTTAGTAGAGCTACACGCTCTGAACATGCGACAAGCGAAGTAAATGAGGAAGGAGGGGTAGTAGATTCGCCATTCACATCTTATGTAGACCCTACCCTCCCAAAGAGTGTCCATGTGGATATTCTACCCACTTCGTTTAATGAGGGCCCTACTGAGCTACCACATTCCGATGCTCTTCCTAAAGTAGAGGTCCCTAGAAGCCAATCCATAAGAAGTGACATTGCGTCCACTTCAAGAGAACCGTTTGGCACACCAAGTCTAGATGGGATATTTCTCAATGAAAATTGGGAATATGATCTACACACAGAGACTCTAACGGACCTATACACGGGTTACACATACCATGTAGGTTGGTTAGAAGTCCTACGATCTACATCTAGCGCCACTAATCTAGAGGAGCAACAACACATGATATGTGAGGTGATTCATAGAATTATCCAAATTGAGAGGCAAAATAGGGGAGTGGACCTAGTTTCCACTGGCCCTATGAGGTTTTTGGATACGGGCAAGGCCAAACAACCAACCCTATCACAATTGGAGACTCCCTCGGTGAGTCCCATAGACCCTTCGTATGTTGTTTCGCCTGGAGTCTCAATGCAGGTTGAGCCCACGAGCAGTAACTTTAGTTTTCCAACCTTGGCTCAACTTTCCATTAAGGAATCCGCAATGCCTACCCCAATGATGAGCATAGCTGAAAGTGCACCTGTTACCGCTGTAGTTAGTACGACACCGCTACCTAGTGGAACAGTACCTACAACAGTGCGTGCCAGTACCTATCGACCCTATGTACCTATCGCTACTCATGCTCAGGTAGCTCCTACGCCTCTTAGTATGCCAATGGCGTATGCTCCATGACCGCCTTATCATAACCATTATCCAAGGGGAGCTAGGCCTAGTCACATATCATATCCTACGTCATTTGCCAACCTACTCAGACCAACGGCAACTCCTATCAGCCAGGCTATCCCAGAAGTGCCTCCACCAACTATGCCTGCTCACCTAGGTGATCTCGCAGCGTTTGCTCAGACGATCGGACGATCTATTGCGGAAAACATGAGGGGTATGCCTGAGAGAGAACCTAGAAGCAAGGCAATACAAGTGGCTAAGCTCACTCAAAACTTCAGTGGTAACGAGGATGTTAGGAAGCACATTGAAGTCTTTGAGCACGTGTGTGATTCCTTGGAAGAACACAATGAGCTGCATAAGTGTAAAGCCTTAGGCTTAACCTTGAGTGGGAAGGCCGGAGATTGGTATCGAACCTTAAGGGTTGAAGAGCGCACTCACTACCCCACTCTCAAGAGATTGTTCTTGAAGGAATACATACGTGAGGGTGTGCTTTGGGGAGTAGCATCTCAACTCCAAAAAGCTGAACGCGAGGAAGGGGAGTCAGTGAGAGACTTTATAAGTCGATTGAAGCATCTAAATTCTCGCTGCACTCCCGATGAACGCTTCAATAACAACCAACTCCTCGATAGATTCATCCGAGGATTGCGCCACGAGGACATCTACAATGGCCTCGTCATTAGAGGTCTTACAACGTGGGAAGCAGTCACGGCCAATGCAATCCAGTTAGAAGACAACTTGATGATTGCAGGTAAAAAGGTGTCTTCAGAAACAAAATCTGTTAGTTCGCAAGTATCTGGGCACGAGCCAATGACGATAAAACCTATTGCCAAGGAGCCCAAGATATCTGAAATGTCTGTGACCGACCTTACTAAGGCTCTCCAAGAATACTTTAGGGGTAATCGAGCTCCTCAGAATAGCCATATGTACCCAAGAAGAGAGCAACAATGGTGTTCGGTGTGCTTAGGACCACATAGCACGAGTGAATGTCCCACATTTAGAGTCAAATTCAATGGGAATTGCAATGCATGTGGTAAGTATGGCCATCAATCTAAAGATTGCCTAACACTTAAGCGAATGTTGGCAAACCAGGCACCACTAGCTTGGTCAAACACACCTCAAGTACCCGCGCTAATGCCTGCACAACCTATCGAGCAACCGTCACAGCACATAGTTCCAAGGAATCCAAATGTAGTCCAGTCTGTGCCGTTACCACCGCCAGTGCTAGGACCACAACCTCCACATCCAAGGATTACCCTAATAAACCAGATGGGTTGTGAGTCACATAGTGCATGTGGGGATTATGAAGAGGAGATAGACCCTACTGCGCCATACGGGATTGATACGTTTGAAATGATTCCCCAGTACTACATGGAGGATCATTTCGGGCAAGTTAAGCCTGTATATCAAGCGGCTGCTCTCGCCACAAGAGGGCAAAACCTTAATACCTTGGCGAGGAGACCACCTCTTCAATGCTATGAGTGTGGTGGACCGCATCGTGTAGCGGAGTGCCCTAATAGGCTACAGAAGATCGCTACTCAAATGCAACCAAATCAAGGGAGCACATCGGGAATGCCGGTACTTACATGTAATCGTTGTGGCATAGATCATTTGATCGCTCAATGTCCACATAATCCTAATGCACCCAAGATTACGCCATTGAATTTGGTTGAGGTCACCAACCAAGCACGAGGAACCACACCCATTGTACCCGTGAATGTAGTTACACGGTCAATGCTTCAAAATCAAAACTACATTCTTGAAGAGAGGGATACTGCATCAATCGCTCAGGCAAAGAAAAAGAAAACACGACGAAAGAGATCGCTTAATGCCACGAGCTCCAAGCCCAGTTCAAAGACCAACATAGGGACGGGAGACGACCCCGTGTATATGAATGATCCTGAAGATGATTCCGATTCAATAGAAACCATGGGGACCAAAGCCACTACCTTAAGG
Source organism: Cibotium barometz (assembly GCF_041138505.1). Taxonomy (NCBI): domain Eukaryota; kingdom Viridiplantae; phylum Streptophyta; class Polypodiopsida; order Cyatheales; family Cibotiaceae; genus Cibotium; species Cibotium barometz. The sequence goes on from NC_141056.1 coordinate 17,612,661, forward strand.
GAGGAACCCACTCGGGAGCTCAATGACGGAGAATCAAGCGAGTACATAAATAAGGGGAAACAGAAGGAAACTTCCTCGGCCCCACAACCAAGTCCCTCTCGTCCACCCAACCTGAGTGAGACTCCCCAAGACAAGCCACGTGGGCCAAAGACCCTTAAGAAAAAGATTGGAACTTACCCAAATCCAGTTGAGGAGATTGAACAAGTGCAACACTTAAGGGGTTTGGTGGAAGAAACACAAAGAGAACTGGAGCCAAACCCGAGAAAAATCAAAATTCCAGACACAGTGTTTCCTACGCAAGTTCAACCTCACAGGAACCATAAACCGTTAGCGATACCTAGTATCATTCGGGAAGAAAGTGAGGATAGGACATCAGGAAGTGGGCAAACACCCTTTTTGCTTGAACGAATGTCTAGTGAGGGAATGCCTGACCCCATCGAAGAGGAAGTGATTCCATCTTCACCAGTCCCTAGTCAAGGGGCGATGTCTCGAAAAGTACCGTTGAATGTGTCTAAGCTAATGGATTTCATGTCCTCTGAGATCAGAACCACGATCATATCCAAATTATACGGAGATCCTGAGCTATTCTTAGCTCTTCGGGCATTTCTCAATGGAGAACTAAAGGCGGGGTTACCACAATTTGCAAATATGGATAGACCCGACACGCTTCAAGATGAAGGGGAGCATTGGGATCTACAACCCAACCTAGATGAAGATTCGGTCGTTGAAATACCTGTGAACAAGTTGGGACAGTACTTTGAAGGTGACGAATCTAATGCCACCCTCCCCATTACTACCAAGGGATTAACTCTAAAGGGAATCCTTGATGGTGGTGCTGGAGTGAGCATTGTGACTAAAAACTGTTGGGAATCTATGGGAAGGCCTCACCTCGAAGTCACAAACATAGTGGTTAAGATGGCAAACGGAACCATAGCTAAACCTATTGGAATGTTAAGGGACCTTAAGATCAAGGTCCTGGGATACAAGGTAAAACATACCTTCATTGTAATGGATTTCTCCAAGCATCCTATGTCATATCAAATGATCTTAGGACGTCCTTTCATGAGGGAAGCACAAATGGTGCATGACTGGTCGAAAAACCATGTCTACCTACAATTCCAGGACTCTGTCATTCGAGTTGATCTTGAGAATGGTCGTGCACATCCTTTAGGAAGCAAGGTTATCATTGATAATCGATCAGATACCACTATTCACTCCGCCCCATTAAGGTATTGCTATACATGCAAAAAAGAGACTGATGATGGGAAAGATTCTCCTTACATGGATGTCCTACCGGGTATGACTGAGTCGGATAACGTGGATTGGGTACACCTAGCGGCAACCATAGACACATGGGGAAATAGAGGCACAAGTTGGGTAACACCTGAGGGGGGCAAGATATGCCACCGTTAGTGCCAATAAACATGATAGGTGTTATGCACTTGACTCCTGATGGCGAGAACGTGGCAAACTCCACCGACACTAAAAGTAGCGAAGACTCTGACCAATGCAACTCTGAGTATGAATCTCAAGAAGAAACTGACCCTGAGCCTGATGGGGAAAATGAATCAAATATTCACCCAAATGTGGAATCAAGGTGCTCAAGGCCTAGGACAGTGGCCTCCTGCAGTTCATCCGAAAGTGAAGATCAACCAAGTGAGTCCGAATCGGATAGAAACAAAAATCAAAAACTTGGTAAGAAGAAAACGAGACATAAGCGCCAACGCTATCGAGCTAATGTACGAACTGCAATAAATAAGGAGAGATCCACTACAGAATGGCTTAGTTATGTAGGAGCCATTGATGCTCATCGGAAGATAGCGGATAATTGGGGACAATACCTCCAAAGTGTCATGTGGTGTATTCCGCAACCTCATGACGTCGCCCAATTAGAAATCGAAGAGAAGCCAAAACTAAGCCGTACTGCAAGAAGGCGGCAAAACCAAGAGTTGGCTCAACAACAAAAGGAGGCGGAATTAAAAGAAAAAAACCGGGCACAACAAGAACCAGTAGACTTACACCCCGCACCCGAGCATTTCAAATCATTCACCCACAGGGGAACGTAAAGTAGTCTACACAAAAGCCCAACGAACGCCTACCAATGGGAGTAGCGGTGTCTACGATGGCCCTGCGGTAGTTAAGGAGATAGACTTAGCAGATCCGGGAGAGGAGTCTAAACCAGTTTATATTGCTCAAGACCTCACCAAGGCGGAAGAAGCTGCACTTACAAAGCTTCTTAAAGAATTCAAGGATATATTTGCTTGGACATATCATGATATGAAGGGTGTTCCACCTTCAGTGGTGCAACACACGATTCCAATGACTAGCACTGCTAAACCAGTCCAGCAATGTCCCTACCCAATGAATCCTAAGTACGCAAAGATTGTACAAGAGGAACTTGAAAAGCTGGTAAAATGTGGATTCATATACCCAATTGAGCACTCAGAATGGGTTTCTCCGATAGTCATCGTGCCAAAGAAGAATGGGAAACTCATAGTGTGCGTTGATCTCAAAAAGGTTAATGCAGCCACCAGAAGGGATCATTACCCCTTGCCATATTCTGAACATGTGCTTGAAAGAGTGGCAGGCAAGGAGGCATATAGCTTTTTAGATGGGTACTCGGGTTACAATCAGATCACAATTGCAGACGAGGACCAAGCTAAAACAGCATTTATCACGGAGTTTGGAGTGTTTGCCTTCCGCGTCATGGCTTTTGGTTTGACCAATGCACCTGCAACATTCCAACGATTGATAAACACGGCCTTTAAGGAATATCTAAGGGACTTCTGTGAAGCTTTCTTAGATGATCTTTGTGTTCATTCCTCTTGGGACGAGCACTTGATGTGTTTACGAAAAATATTTGAAAGGTGTAGATTATATCGCATCTCCTTGACTCCTTTCAAATGCCAATTCTGGGTTAAACACGGAGTTATCTTAGGGCATATAGTGTCCAAAAATGGGATTTCCACGGACGAGAGTAAAATCAAGGTCATTCTGGAATTGCCACCACCCACCAACTACAAGGGAGTCCAACGCTTTATGGGCCACGTTGGTTATTATCGAAGGTTTATTCTCTTCTTCGCCGAGATAGCTCGACCATTGTATAAGCTTCTCATCGAGTTTATTTGGACCGAAGAATGTGACCGTGCCTATGAGCTATTAAAGAAGGCCTTGGCGAGTGCTCCAATCTTGAGAATGCCTAACTGGGATTTACTCTTCCATGTGCATATTGATGCATCAAACTTTGCTATTGGGTGTGTGTTAACTCAACCTGGAGAACACAAGCTAGACTACCCCATTAGCTTTGCCAGTCGCTCGCCAGTTGAACGATGCTGAGATGAACTACACCACTACGGAGCGAGAAGGGTTGGCAATGATATATGCAGTAAGGAAATTTCGTTATTACCTCCTTGCCACCAAGTTTGTTTTCTATGTGGATCATCAAGCATTATTGTATCTGGTAAACAAACCATGCTCCACAGGAAGAATCACACGATGGCTATTGATTCTCCTTGAGTTTGATTTCACGGTTGTTGTGAGACCTGGCAAGAAACATGTTATGGCTGATCATTTGTCTCGCATACCTAATGGTGAGGCTCCTACGGGGGTTGATGATGACTTACCGGACACTTCCCTGTTCATGGTGGAGACAATGCCTGAATGGAGTGAGAAGATTGTTAACTTTTTGGTTAATGGCTTTCCACCCAAGGAGCTTCGTAAAGATCTAGCTCGAAAGCTAATCAAAGAATGCGAACCCTATTGCCTGATAGCTGGGACTCTTTATAAAAGAGGAAAGGATGACGTTCTTAGGCGTTGTGCCCGAGAGGATGAGTATCTATACATTTTGCAAGAGGCACATATGGGCGTAGCCGGTGGTCACTTCTCAGGAGACTTAACTGCGCAAAAGATCTTACAATCAGGGTATTGGTGGCCCACTATGTTCCAAGATGCATCACTCTTTGTGAAGGGTTGCGATGAATGCCAACGATATAAGAAACCCCAGAGGAAAGATCAGATACCCCTACATCCAATCAAAGTAAACCAACCATTTGAAAAGTGGGGTTTAGACTTTGTAGGTCCAATTAGCCCAGCGGCCCGAAACACACAATCTCGCTATATTATTGTGGCCACTGACTATATGACCAAATGGGCTGAAGCGAAAGCGACACGTAAGGCAGATGCGAGGACAACAGCCAAGTTCCTCTTTGAAAATATAATCACACGCTTCGGTTGTCCTTTTGAACTTGTGAGCGACAATGGTACGCATTTTATAAATGAAGTGTTTAAGGAGCTCACAACAAATTTCATGATATCCCATCATAAATCTACTCCTTATTATCCGCAAGCGAATGGCCAAGCCGAGAGTACCAACAAGACCTTAATCTTTGTTTTGACAAAGACAGTTGAAGCTCATCGCACGGATTGGGATCTAAAGCTCACGACAGCTTTATGGGCCTATCGTACTGCGTACAAAGTGGCTATTAATTGCACACCATTCAAAATGGTATATGGCCAAGAAGCAGTCATGCCATGGGAATTTATCATTCCTAGTCTTCGTGTTGCTACTCAAGAGAGTTGGGATGGTAATCCCTTAGTAGAGCGTCTATATATCCTTGAGCGGCTAAACGAAGAAAGACAATTGGCTGTATACAATGCCCTTGTGGAGAAGGATAGAAGGAAAAAATGGTTTGATCGCCATCTAAAGGACAAGGACATCAAGGTTGGGGATAAAGTCTTGATGTATGGAGTGCGAAACGAAAAGAAGAAGCTCAAATATGCTGGTAAGGGACCGTATAGAGTATGTGAAATTACACCGCAAGGTACCATCAGAGTGGAGACTCTCGACGGAGTTGAAACCATTGGATTCCTTAATGGGAGTAAATTCAAAAGATACTATGACCCCCTAAGCCAAGAGGAGTTACATGCAATCCATCAAAAGGGAACAGCAAAAGAACAGGCTGAGCTTAAAAAGATACAAGCAAGAGTCGAAGACAAAGAACGTCAACAGCGTGCTAGGAGACAACGAGAAGCCAACTTGGGAATTACGCAAGTATTTTTCGAGGAAGCAGAAGAGGATGCACTGGAATCTGACCCACCTCTAAGATACCCAATTGAGTTACAGAGTCCTTACGGGGAGGTACTGTATAATGCATTATTGGATACAGGAGCTCAACACAATTTGCTATCATATGGCGTGTGGTGTCAACTGGGAAAACCACCTTTAACCAAGAGTTCTATCCAAGTCCAAGGAATCAACAAGAAGAAAACCCCTGTCTCAGGAATTCTGCACACTCCGGTTGCTTATGACAAGGGAACCATAATTCAAAGCTTTTTGGTTATGCCTGCTGGCACCATGGAAGGGACTGTAATCTTAGGGCGCAAATGGATGATGGCCACCAAGTGCAATATCGATTGGGCAACCAGACAAGTCACAACGCAAGAACCAACACTAGGTCTGACCGCTCAAAATCCCGCACCTAAGTCATCCACTCAAATATTAGATAATGAAAAATCACAAAGTCCAGTGGCAAAACCATCTTCGATTGTTGGCCACCCCTCTAACGCTTCAACGCCAAGAGTGGAAACAGGCAAGGTGGTCCCTAAAGCTTTGCTTACTATGCCAAAGAGTACATACAAATGGGTCCCCAAAGCTTCGCTAACAGCTACTTCCCCTGCTCAATCTCCTTTAGCCACCAAGAAGCCTCGTAAAAGGAAAGCAGCTACCCACCCGAAAAAGGGCAATGTAACATCACGATGGATCCCAAAAAAATTATTAGTAGCCCAAGGGTACTACGAGGGAAATGACCAGATTTGGGTCCCTAAACATAAGATGAATCCCTCTACATCACTTGTAAAACCTTGCAAACCAATTGTTGCCACCCCAACGATAATTCAAGATCGTGGTAAGGGAAAGGTAACAGAGTGCTCCACACCACTTCTTCCAGAGTTAGTTTGGATTCCCAAACGATATCGATCATTACCACCTAGCTCAGGAAGGGGGGAGCCACATGAAGCTTCTAGCTCCTCATGCCAGGCACACGCTGATATAGAAGTTTCTACATGCTCTACACCTACTCTTGCCAACACCCAACAAAAAACCGATGAGTCTACGTCTCCCCTTGTAATAGTATCGTCGGAAACCATTTCCTCCATTCGTCAATGGGAGCGTACACTACCATCTCTACAATTGAATGTGGCCACAAGGGTCATAAAAAGCTATCTGCCCACATCACAACCTATGACCCGCTGGACAAATTGGTTCCAAGAGGCTGCAACATCATTGCAAATAATATGATCTACCCAAGGAAAGGGGGAGCATGTACTCACGCTCGACATTCTAATGCTTCCTCCTTATAACCTTCTCCCCTGACCATGTAATTGCCAAATTCAAGGGGATGTATATATATAGCTTCATACATTTTAAAAAAAAACAAAAACAAAGAAAAGAAAAACAAAAAATAGTAAAAAGAGCAAGAGCACAAAAACAAGAGAAATATCCGTAAACAATCAAGAACTAGATTGTCCTGTCATAAACCTACTGATGCTATATCTGTGTTTGCAGATATGGCAGATGCCCCATCATCATACACTTCATCCACTCCTACCTTTGGTGAGAGGTATCATCTGTACCTTTCTCAGATATTCCACATGTGCTATCCTGTAATTGAAACTGAATGGGATCATATAGATGTACTAGCCAGAGAGGAAAATATTGAGGAATTAGAATGGCTAATTCGCCTATTGACCATGACTGACCCCTACTCCGTAGAGGACATATCCCCGATAGCCCAATGCTTTCCTTTTCCACAAGATGACTATCCTCGCATGGTTACATTTTTGATGAGTTTATGTGGATGGGAAAATGAAAAGGAAATATCTGACAATGATGAATGGACGGATGAAACTCATGGTACTACTGAGGTTGACTTTATTTGTTTGGATGATGCGGATAGAGGCTTAGCCTTAGGGCTAGAGCCAGGACTCTACAACATCCTCTTACCGTATCCTCAGTAGTAGTGTGGTGACTGGTAGGTAGGTTAGCGTTTCCAAGTTTTTTCTAGTTTAGATTCCTTAAACAAATCTTGAAATTTTCACACTGATGTGCCTCTCGAGGTATAGTGCTTGTTAGTTGATTGTACAGGTTAAAAAAGTTTGAGGTGGGTTCGCTTTTAAGTCCTGAGACTGCCGCAACGTTCATCAAAATATATCTACATCAAATTGCAAGCTGTCTCATCGAATCAAGGAGATCTCCAATTACAGGTGTAATTCTTCCATACCCACTCTCTTTCGTTTTTACTATTCAATTAATTTCATAAACTATAAGGCATGACCACATGGAAATTGTCAATGTACTACTTAGTTTTTGAAGTTGCTTGCATACTAGTGTAAATCATTAATGAGCTTAACTTTATTGGAAATATTCCTAGGCAGCATGACGTCTTTAGTTAACCTTGGAATACGATTGTCTTAGGTCTAGGGTCAAACCATCTTAATGTTTGAACACCTGGCTATGTGTGTGTTGACCTCTAGGACATAGCTTTTACCCCTTGTCGTAAGGATGTAAGAACACATTTTAGTTCAGGAGCGAAGATCAAAAGAAACCCAAAAAAAAAAAAGCCTACAATAAATAGCAATACAAGTCTATGATGTGCTTTAATGTTGGACTATCGCCTTATCGATACTTGGTAGGCGAGGAGTATTCTACTCTAGACCGATGCCTTGGTTGGTAGGGGGTAGCCTTGCCTAAAGTGAGCTAATAGATTCCTGGATAATGCCTTGTGTTAAACATGGTACCAGGATCGATGTTAGTTTTGCCTTAGGAAGGTCGCCATTGTGTGTAAAAATTGTCACGTGCAAAAAAAAGAAAAAAAGAAAAAAAGAGAGGCAACAAGCTCCTGTAACTCTGATGTTTCTTGTTTCCCTAGGCTTGTGGTATTAACTTGTTCTTAGAGTAGACACAGTGTGGTCATGTGTTTATTTATTAAGCTTGGTTATTTTCCTTGACTTAGGCCACTTATAAACCTTGATTAACCTTTGACACCTTGCTTACTCTTGATTTACTTTCAATAATTCTAAACTCCTGTTAATTTGCTACATTAGCTCATTCATGTGACCCTTAAACTAAGTTCTCATAGCAACATCCATTGTGGTCTAGCATGCTTGAATTTCTACACTTTATATATTTTGAATTCTAGCATACTTTCACTCTACTTCCCTATTTTGCAGACGGTCTACCACAACAACCCTCTCGAGCTTACCATACCATAGCTTCTGAGGACGGAATCTACATCAGGAAGGGGGGCATGTTAACCCATGGCGGACGCACTATGTTTTACGTCATTAATTTAAATATTCTGAGTCATGGGCCGGGCTTGTCGGCACCATATGTTAAGGATAAAGGGATTGGGTGATCGCCGATGAGAGGCGCACCTTGGATATCAGTAGGATAAGGGTTAGGGTCGGCCGACCATGTATGGGTGCCCAAGTGTGAACGGCCAAGTCACCTATAAGAGTCAAATGTAACCCTAAAATCCTCATTCTCATGTGTTGTGAATATAAGAGTGCTCTTGCCTTATCTCTTTGGTTTCCTTCTCCTGCGTGTGAGAGAGAGAGAGAGAGTGAGAGAGCGATCGAGCACTGTGTAGCGGCACGGCGGCGGAGAGGCGGTAGAGCGGCGACGGCGGCTCCTCCTTCACGACTGCGATGCGGGAATCCTTCAAGGCAGCGGTTGAGCGGTGAGTGACACACCCTTTGGCATTCTGTTTGAGCTTCCTTCCCTGGTTGTATGCTTGCAGCCATTTGTGGCTCGCATACGGTGTCCGGCAAGTCCCCAGCTACGACCTGTGCGGCAAAAGCGCACAGTTGGGCCAAGTGTAATATGGGAACCATCCATTAATGTTTATCCATGTGTAACCCAGGTGAGGTAGAGAAAGCACAACTATAAGCAGCATACAAAATTCCTAATATGGGAACTATTTGATGATGTCATCATGTTTCCCCATGTAGCCAAAGGTGACAAAGGAGAAGAGCACAATTATAAATAGCATATGAAATTCCTAATATGGGAACCATTTGTTGATGTCATCATGTTTCTCCATGCAACCAAGGTGATAAAGGAGAAGAGCGTAATTATAAATATCGTAAGCAATTTCTAAAAAGAGGGTTAATATTTTGAGAGCATTATTAATTGTGTCAAAAAGATGGTGTGACTTATAGTCAAGGAAAGTAATGAAATATTTTAACAAGTAATTCAAATAGTAGGACTTTATAAACCTTAATCAATAATCATTGGAAGAAGAAAAGCTAACCCACTAGTCCTCTACTAAAAAGGTTGTAGTTCCCTTTAGCAAAGCACAAACCATCAATAGAAAGTGTCAAATTGTGCAAGAGGATAGGATTTTTGTAAGAAATTCTAAGCTAGATCTTGGCACATTCAAACCTAGAGATGATTGGACTAAAGAGCATGTCTATTGGAAAGTAATGAAATATTTTAACAAGTAATTCAAATAGTAGGACTTTATAAACCTTAATCAATAATCATTGGAAGAAGAAAAGCTAACCCACTAGTCCTCTACTAAAAAGGTTGTAGTTCCCTTTAGCAAAGCACAAACCATCAATAGAAAGTGTCAAATTGTGCAAGAGGATAGGATTTTTGTAAGAAATTCTAAGCTAGATCTTGGCACATTCAAACCTAGAGATGATTGGACTAAAGAGCATGTCTATTATTGCTCCTATGTATATAGTTACAGCAATAAAGGGCAAGGATTTTATCATTCAAATCTATAGATTATTGGATTAAAGAGTAGGCATATTATTGCTTCTATGTATATAGAACAACAAAGGGCCATGAATTTTTATCATACTTCTTAAGATTACATAAGTTATTGTAGTGGATTTGAAAACTTGTGCTTAAGAAATTTGTGGCAACACCCTAAGAATTTCCATTAGTGTGTGTAAAGAAAGTAATGGGGATGTGAAGAGTCGATGCTAAGGAAGTCACAAGGGTTGGGAGAATCAAACCACATCAACTCATCAAAATACATGTGGTGATTACAAAAGTCTAATAGTTATAGATGAGCCCTATGCTAGACAAGTAGTAGAGTGAATCTTTCCTTGAAGTAGTGTAAGTATAAGTTATACCAAAAATGAGGGCATGAAAATCCCATATGCATACCATTGATTTATTTATAAAGATCAAATCCTATAATAGGGTAGAAGTGATCAACTAGCCATTAATTGAGAGTAACAGTTTTATTGGCATCAAAGGAGAGGGCCTTAGAAGAAAATGACCATGTGAAAATGTGGCAAGAAGTATGAAGACTAGGGGAATTAATAAATTTGATGTGTTTAACTTGAAAGACTCATATGATTAGTTTCAGTCTCACATTATTTATACCTTGATATGGAATGTATCTATAACAACATTTTATAAAGAAGATTACAAAACCTTGGAAGGAAGATTCATGGTGAGAATAAAGATTGGCTCAATTGTTTAAAAGGATTGAATTTTTATGATATGGAGAAAGAAGACATTTTGATTTCATACGTAGTAGTAGCATAGTTCTAGGCATGGTGACAATAAGGATTGGCTCAATAATTCAAAAGGATTGAATGATATGTAGAAAGACTACTTTCATACCTACTAGTAGTATAGTTTTAAGCATGAAGAGAGTGGGCTAGTGATCAAGATGGAGAGAGAAGTAAGTAAACAATTGTGTGAACTTGTTATCTACACTTTAATTCAACCTTATGTGTTTTGTAGATAGCAATTAGAAAGGGAAAACACTCAATAAAAACTAAACTTGGGAATTAGTCAACATAGTTTATCAAGTGAAGAGGTGAATATAGCAAAGGAAGTAGAATTAGTCTTATTAAAGTTGTCACAATTAATTCTTTTGTAGGCAAGGTCTTCAATTAATTAATTGCAGAAAAGGTACAAGAATATCTTGTGAGCTTTTGAATTTATAGTTTTTTTTCAATGGGGATTTTTTTGTGAGCTTCCAAGAATATCTTGTGAGATTTTGAATTTATAGTTTTTTTTCAAGACATTGTCACTAGGTTATTGAGTTTATAATCGATTATTCTCTCTCTCTCTCTCTCTCTCTCTCTCTCTCTCTCTCTCTCTCTCTCTCTCTCTCTCTCTCTCTCTCTCTCTCTCTCCAAATCACACACCATAGTGCATATTGGCTTGCAATGAGTTGCAATAAAGCTTTGCATGGTGGTGGCTTCCATCTATCTCATAATATCTCACCCCCCCACCTAAGGCTACGCTAAGACTAGCTTATGCCATCACACACACACACACACACACACACACATATCATCATCATTATGTTATAAATTTTTTTCTAATGCATAATTTCAAACTTTTGACATAACAAATAAGCAGTATGTTTCAATAAGTTTCATGGTCTCAAAAATTAAAGAAACAAGGTTTAAAAAGCCCTTAGAAATTTTTTAAAAAGAAAAACTCACACAACACACATATACACACATTTTTTTTAAAAGGAAAGCTTACACAACACACATACACACATAAGTCATCATTATATCACCAATTTTTTTCAAGTGTAGAATTTTAGACTTTTCACAACATGAATGAACTCAAAAGGCTTAAATATGGTAAAAACGACTGTAAACTTGGGTATATTTCAATGAGTTTTATGGATTTCAAATATTTTTTTAAAAAAAAGTCCTTAGAAGGGCCTTCTGATTCCATTTATGATGTCAAAAATTTGAAATTCTACACTTGAAAAAAAAAAGTTTGTAAAAAAAAGTCTAGGAAGTCCTCAGAAGGCAACAAAAATGTTCTAATAGCTTTATCTTTAAGGAGACGTGTATTAAGAAGTGTGTCTTTAAGCGATAGAAGGTATACACAAATGTTGCATAAAAATGTTATAATAGCTTTATCTTTAAGGAGACCTGTATTTAAATCCTATCTTTGTCATTGATTAGTAAGACAACAAGCCTATTATTGATAGGAACACATAGTATTATATTACAATCTTATCTTTGTCATTCATTAGTAAGAGAAGGAGCCTATTATTGATATGAGCACATAGTATTATATTACCATATGCCCAAGCCTTATGGGAAGTTTCAGATATAACATAATTTCAAAGAGATCATTAGGTATACATATATCAGTATAAATATTTCCACTTCTTTCATTGATAGCTTCAAGTGAGGCTAAGTTCGAACAAATAATTTATGCTTCTTCTTTAATGTGGGCATCATAAATAATAAAAGAAGTATTAGAAAAGCTTGGTAGCTTTCTTTGTTTCATGAGGGGATCTTAAGGATATGCATGTCCATGTGGTCTATAAAATCTTCTCGTAATGTTATGAGTATTTCCTTCTTAGCAAAAATTTCATCTTTTAAAAACTTAAGGATTAAATGTGGAGCTTGGTAAATGTTAAACGAAGCTGCCGCATCCGATTGTAACACAACAACTCATTAAAGTGCCCATCAACTCTAAGTTAGCACAAAAAGGATTATTCCAGAAATAGGATTATTCTTTAGATAATGAATATTCAGCATCTTGGTTCTTGACAATTGCACAATGTAGCAGAAGTAAGAGTGCGAGAGAGAGAGAGAGAGAGAGAGAGAGAGAGAGGAGAATCACAATAAAGAAATACACCCAGGGTCCCAAATACCCTATGTATGGCACCCACCAAGGATGGTGTATTTGCCTTATTGAATGATGAGAAAAAGACTCAAATCTATACACACAACCTGGCTGTAATACTTGACTCTTGACCTTCAAGTTCACCTTTTCTTGGGGATTCCCTTGGCTGTCTTGGCCCTTGAATACCTTCAGCACTTTGTGAATAATGAGATGAATAAGGCCTTGTGCTAATCCATGCTTATATGCACATGAACTTCTTGAAAATAGTGGCAATCCCATCAATAGAAGTTAAGGATTCTTAGATGGAGAAGCTTGCCTTGGTGGTGGAGAATCTGGATCATTTGGAGTAATTGAATTATTCAAAATTATATTGATAGCTCTTGCACGACCACTCCACATCCAAAACTCGTGAGATCCAAGAGTCTGTCAAATTAAAAAAACTTTTCAGATTTAAGAACCAAGAACTATAGAAAATAAGTTCAAAAATTAAGCAAAAATTTATTGTAAAAATAGTGGGTTTTTAATTTAACCTGCACTGCTATCAATCTCAGTATATTTAGATAAAAGATATTTCCACACATTGGCTATAACATGCCATCCACATAAGGTAGAATCTTTTTGTAAAGCCACTGGCTGATTCAAAAACTTATACTCTACCTCCTTTTTATAATTTGGATATTCATCTTCAATAGTTGCAATAGCTCTCTTACATTTGATATGAAGAAGAAGACTTCCGATCTGGCATCCAAGCCAATGAGAAATAAGAACATTTGTTTTGTTGTTTTGCCATATGTAGAGAGTTTCGTCTCTAAACTGATGATTCCTTTGTGTTTTGCAAATATTTGACATTTGATATTTGCTTTCTTATATCTTTTTCTTTTTTCTAGTGGGAATTGGAGTGCTTGTGTCATTAATCTTCTGAGAAGGACTGTTATTTTCATGAACAGTCTCACTGGCATGCATGGGCAGATTAAATTGTAAGTTCTCCTTAATAACTTGAATATTGAGCTTTATTCTCTATTTTTCCTTATATTCAAATTGTAAGTTCTCCTTGATAACTTGAATATTTAGCTTTATTCTTTATTTTTCCTTATATTCAAATTTGGTTTTTAATAGGGTCCATCCTATAAAAGAAAGTCTCTTTAGTTTAAAATTAGAGTTTGTAAGAGTCTAACCAAACTATGTAGAGTCAAAGATCCATGTATACAAGAAAACATAGTAGTGTAAGGAGATAATGACAAATTCAAAACACATGACTAAAAGCTTCCATTAAAAAAGAAGCCTTCATATACACAACAAAAATGACTAAATTTTTAACCCAAAATTAACATTTTAATGGGTGAGAGAAAATATAATACAAATGACATCATGGTAAGAATTTCCTCAAACAAGCTAAGTGCTCTTTCCATTTGGAGTTCACGTATATACTGTTAATGTATATCACAAGATGAATTTCTATGAAAAATCCTTATCATCACACAAGGAATATCTATAGAAAATCCTCATGCAAGAAATTTATATAGAAAACCCTTATTGAGCAGTGCTCCTTAGCCTTTGGAAAGTTGTAAGCACATTCGTGAGATCGAGGATGGCATAACTGTGTAAGCATATACTCATGTAACAAAGGGAGTTTTAAATTGATTTGAGATCTTGTTGGAGTGGAGATAAAGGTAGCAACACACACACACACACACACACATGCAGCAAGCAAGAAAAGATTGAGAGAAGCATAACACTTGATGTGAATAGGTGAAATACAAGTGAAGTGACATGGTAAGGTCACTTACACACTCATAAGAGTGTTAAAAAAACCATACTCCTAATGAGGGAAAAAGTAACCTGGTCCATTATTAGCCTATGTTCACACATCACTACGATATAAGGGCTACAAATCCCCCTCCTATAGTGATGATGTGAACATTTACAGCGATCATGTGGCTAATCATCAATCCTCATGGGGCAATAAGCCCAAAGCTTTTTGTAGCTCCAAACTTCTCTCATGAGAGGGACTTTTTGAACATATATGCTACGTTGTCATGTGTAAAGACATAAGCTAGGATAATCTCTCCTTTCTCGAGCCTCTCATAAGACTCTCTCTAACATAATAATAATGTACCTCAATGTGCTTTGTGCAAGCATAAAACACTGGGTTCCTCCAAACAGCTAATGCACTTTAGCTGGTTAGCAAAGATAGAGGTGGGGGACTGCTCCAACACCATATGATTTGCCAAAATGTGTTTAACCCATACACATTCCACAATCACTACAAAAAGTTACCTTGTACTAAGCTTCACAGCCCAAAGTGGCACCATCGGTTATCCCTTGTTGAGCCATGATATACATGAATCACCAAAATGAGCCAAGATGAATACAAAAGCCACTAGTGAGAACACTTGTGTGTTATAACATCGAGATCAATCAGAATCACTGAATATCACCCCTCTTAGCATATAATAGCTCAAGGGACTGAATGCCTTATAAGTATCAAAATACTTGCTTGGAAACCTGCTGCCAATTCTTACTTCCGGGACTGTGCATAAACCTACTCAACTAGGAGATCCCAAATTGAATGTTTGGCCTCGTATTGATAGTAGCTAAATATCACCCCCCTTAGCATATAATAGCCCAAGGGACTAAACCCCTTATAAGTATCAAAATACTCACTTGGAAACCTTCCAATGCTGACTCAACTAGGAGATCCCAAATTGAATGTTTGGCCTCGTATTGATAGTAGCTAAATATCACCCCCCTTAGCATATAATAGCCCAAGGGACTAAACGCCTCATAAGTATCAAAATACTCACTTGGAAACCTTCCAATGCTGACTTCTGGGACTGTGTATAAACCTGCTCAACTGGGAGATTTCAAAATGAATGTTTGGCCTCGTATTGCATAGGTAGATGAGGCACCCACATCCTACCCATAAAATTATGCATCAAATGGTCTACTTGCATCCTGGAGAGACTGAGCCTCGCACATATCTCGACTGGTGTAGCAATAGAGGCCTATAGTCTTCAAAACCAAGCCGTGTAAGTGATCTTTGTATGTACTTTGACTGTGACATCACAATACCATCATCATGTTGCATAAACTATAGAAAGCATGTAAAACCTTTGACTTTGCATTAAATGATTTTCCCAAGTATGCCTAAAGTAGTCATCAATAAAAGTCACAAAGTCGAGATATCCATTGATTGATGGTGTCCTCATAGGACCATGTAAATCACTATGTATAAGCTGTAATTTTTGGATAGCCCTTATTGATCCATCTTTCATGAATGATGCTTATTGTATCTCACCCAAAATGCACCCTGCGCATACATGTTTGACAGGTGCCTCAACCTTGGCTTGACTCTAAATTATGTTGGAGTAATCTTCAAGAGGACATGGAGGCTCAAGAAGGTGATACTTCAAATCAAGCGCTCGAAAATAAAAATGAGAAGAGTGATGACAAAATTGCATTGACTATTCTTTGCCATATAGTAAATGTATACCCAGTGGTTGAAATAGATAGAAAGACCATGTTTAAATCAACACTTGTAAGTCAATTAAATGATAAACAAACCTTTTCAAATAATATACTTACATGTTTTCTGTTATGGCTCATCTAACCACCCTTGAAACACATCCAACAAGAGATTACTTGGTGAACTACAACTGTCGTGTGAGGATTTTTCCAATGGCCGAGCTCATAACCCTTGAGGTCTCCAAGCTCTACAACTCCTTAAGAAGCAATTCCACCGCGTCTCCCACTACGAGCGTTGTCACATCGTCGCCTTGCACTACGTGTACCACTCCCTTGTCTCACCTCACATCACTCACACACTCACTAGCATACATTAGAGAGATTAGCAAGAGTAAGACTCTATTGCACAATGGGAGAGTATATTGTATTATGAGAGAAATTCACTTATATATATGGCCATAAGTGTTCACACTCACTTAAATTGTGGCTGACCGAGCACTTTAGGCTCATAAGAGGCCTGATGATATTACAATGACTACTCTCATAATATATCCATGAAGTATATCACTTGGCACTTTATCCTAACTTACTAGCACATGCTCTTGAAGTGGGAATCGCCTTAAGTATTCCATGACACCATTACGGGTGCCCGTCCAAGTTCTAGCTTTGGACACCATTGCTTTATATCTTGAATGTATGACCTTTTGGTGTATCTACCTTGACTCCTTGATGTAAGATAATGATAGTAGCTCTTGTTAACCAGGATTGGGTTAACATTTTCATGAAGGAGACTCAAGTGCTATCAAAAAATGTAGATATAGAATATGGAATCTCAAGGACCAAGAAGATGCTGCTCCAAAAGAGAAACGGTCTTTTTTTTTCCAAATAAAAGTAAAAGAAGTAATCTTTGTTTGTATGTGGAAAGAACATACATTCAAACCCATCCTTCTTTTTTACGAGGAGTATGGGATAGCAAAATGGCAAGGAGCTTGGTTAAATTAAACCCTTCTCCAAAAGCTCATTTACCTACTTCATTATCTCCTCTTGTTACATGTGGCACTCACATGGTATAGGCAGGTCTATTAGGTGGAGAAATTCTTGGGACCAATTCAATGCAATGATCATTGGGCCTTGGAGGTGGTAGCCCCCAAGCAAAGCAATCTTTAAATTCAAGAAGAAAATTAAGCCTCTCTTGAGTGAGAGTATCCACATGCACATCACTATGTTCAACATTATCATGAATAAAAACCAAGTACGTAGGAAGCAAATTAAGCCTCTCTTGAGTGAGAGAATCCACATGCACATTACTATGTTCAACATTATCACAAACAAAAACAAAGTACGTAGAAAGACCCTTTTTCATTGAGAACTTTATTAATATGTTTGTGAGATACAATCAGAATACTTGCCAACATCGATAACATGCATGTAGCCTTTATGCATAAATGAAATTCTATGAGTCTTATAATCCTTGCGAATATTAAGATGATGGCACCGCGATAGTGCCTTGGCTTGCTAAGAAACACATCGCATCCATTCAATGGTGTGACTAAAAAGTTTTCATGGTCCAAATACCCATTGAACATGTGTAACTTGTACCTCTTCTCCCACAAAGGTGGCCTTGGCCTCAATTTGAGGTCCCAAGTCCCCTACATCAATGCCACCCTACATCAATGCCAAAAGTGGCGACCAGTTGCACGAAAATGAAGTTATCCATGGCACAATCCATCAAACATAGAGAGTAGGATGATCCTTGATTTGCTCCCAAGCTTTGCATACCACCCTTTCATTGCCTTCATGTGACTAGTATTCCCTTACACATCAGGAACTACATGCACATTCATTTTAGGTCCCTTGTTGCTTTTATTCTTTTTCCATTGAGGACATTCTCTAAACATATGATCTTTGCTCCCACATGCAAAGCACTTCCCTTCACATATTGATCCCTTTGCTCCGTTGTGTGTCCAAACTTATGCCTTTTGTTGGGGTTGTCTTTGGTAGAAATATTATGAGCTTTTCCCTCATGTTTGGCCTCTTTCAAGACCCATTTAGGTGGTTCCACCTTTTTGTAGGTTTTGGGCAACCCTCTCTTTGCCCTTGTTATCATGCCTATTGCTTGATCTATTGTTCTAGTTACTCGATGGCAAGAGCAGTAGCTACGAGTTGTAAAGTTTGATCCTCAGACAATAAGTATTTGACCACACTCTTCTAAAGTGGTGTAGCTGTGGGAGAATCTTAAATTTTAAGATCGAAGAGGGCGTTGTGGAGGGTGTCTTGATGAAGATTTCATTGTAGTGCAATAAACCTATTTATTTGTGAATATTCAAGTGACTAGGTTTAGCAATTGTTTATGATTAAGTCATGATCTTATTTTCAAACAAAAAAAGAGAGAAAGAGGGCGAGAGCAATGCATGTTGGGGTTTTGTAATAAGATATCATTGACAGTTGAAATGATGTTTATGTGCAACATGTCATACAAAGCAATAAAGAATTGACATTTTCTATATTGTGTGGATGAAGTCATACAAAGCAATAAAGAATTGAATAAGGTAGTGTTTAGTTTGTAGACTCGAGGATTTGTACGTAAAAGTACTGTGATGAGAAATGAGAAGGAAATATATAGAGAGAGAGAGAGAGGGAGGATAGAGAGAGTGAGCAAAGAGAAGGATAGGAAGAGAGAGAAAGAGAGAGAGAGAGAGAGAGAGAGAGAGAGAGAGAGAGAGAGAGAGAGCAAAGAGAAGGGTAGAAAGAGAGATGGGGAGGATAGAGAGAGCGAGCAAAGAGAAGGACAGAAAGAGTGAGAGAGAGGGAGCGAGAGCAAAGAGAAGGGTAGAGAGAGAGAGAGAGGAGGCTATAGAGAGTGAGCAAGAAGATGGATAGAGAGAGAGGGAGGGAGGGTAGAGAGAGTGGGCAAAGAAAAGGATAGAGAGAGAGAGAGAAGAGAGGAGAGGAGAGGAAATAGAGAGTGAGCAAAGAGATGGATAGAGAGAGAGGAAGATACATATATATATATATATATATATATATATATATATATATATATATATATATATATATAGAGAGAGAGAGAGAGAGAGAGAGAGAGAGAGAGAGAGAGAGAAGAAGAAGAAGAAGAAGAAGAAGGATAAGAGATAAGAGAAGGATAGAGAGAGAGAGAGAGAGAGAGAGAGGGATGGTAGATAGAGAGAGTGAGCAAAGAGATAGATATAGAGAGAGAATATCAACAAAAGACTTGAATGTTGGTTAGAGAGAGGAGAGGAGAGGAAGGGATGATGGTAATAGATAGAGAGAGAAAGGAAGGAGCAAGGTTGGTGGTGGAGGGGGGCTAGGCTAAGATGGCGGTGACAATAGTTAGAGAGAGATTGTTCAAGTAGAGAGAGAGGGCAACCAAGAAAATCTCCCTCTACCGTGCTCCCTCACTGACCATCCCCCTATGCTAGATTCTTTCTTCTTCTCCTTCTCTATATTTTTTCTACATTTATTACTATAATGGCATGGCTTCTAATAATAGTCACATTTTCCTTTCTTCTTTGTCTTATCACTCCTCTTTTCGGCATTCTTGTTGCTAGAAGACTGGGCTAGTTCTACCCTTGGCTTATAGTTACCTTGAGAAAAGGCATTTCCTTTACCTTTTTGACTAGCAGAAAATTGATCTCCCACACATGCATTAGTTTAGTTTTATTGAGATTTCTCTTCTTGTAAGAGCACTATAGCTAACCTGTTAAACATAAAGGGCATTAGGGGCTACCCTTTATCATGATCCGAAGTGTGGATACAAAACCCTATTATGAATTCGGTAAAGTTGTGAGAACACTAGACACTAATGAACTGTCTACTAAAATAGCAATGTGAGGGTGCAACACGTGTAGAGAAAGAGGGATATTATGTATATTAAGAAAACACTAAGGGTCCTAGCTCAAAGTTTGATTTATATGGTCATCTATAAAAGGTGAAGTCAATGGGCAAAAAGGTAGCACATGAAAAGCACAAGGTGGCACATGGAGTGTGTGAGCATTTATGGACACATGGATGGCACAAGAATGAGCATTATGGGCACATAGAGTAAGAGCATTTATAGACACATGGATGGCACAAGGGTGCACATATCTTATAGGATGGAGCTCCATGAGAGCTCCATATCTTATAGGATGGAGCTCCATGAGAGCTATATAATGATGTATTTAAATCAACTCTAATGTAAGTGGTTTTTGTGTGTGTATCTCTTGCTCTTCATAATTAATACTTAATTGCTTAATCAAGTTTTAATTAAGTCATTAGTTCTACCATTATGGATTTAAGTATATCTGAACCTCCTTAGCTTAGTAATTTTTAACATGGTATGAGAGAAAACTTGGCTCTTATTAGGAGGCTGTGTGTTTAGCAAATATTATTAGAGCCACCTAGGGCTAGCTATAGCAAAGTGATTAGCTTTCAATAGCAAGTAAATTAAAGTGTGATTAGTTATTTAGAGATCATTAGGTTCTTCTTTATTTATGTGTAACATTAGGGTTGTGTATATTGATGAGAGAATTATTGTACTTAGAGCATAGCGTTGTAAGGAGGATCGATTGGAAGGTGTATTGTATGATGGATGAATAGAGGTAAAAAATGAGGTTGATATTGTAGATCCTACTGAAGACCCTAAACCAATTTTCATTGCTAATGATTAGTAGGAAGGTGTATTATATGATGAACAAATAGAGGTAAAAAAGGAGGTTAATATTGTAGAGCCTGCTAAAGGTCCTAAACCAATTTCCATTGCTAAGTAACTCACACCAAAAAAAGAGAAGGATTTGCTAGATCTTCTCAAAGAGATTAAGGATTATTTTGCCTAGAAATATATTAATATGAATGGAGTACTGCTTGAAGTTGTTCACGTGCTATTCTTACTAGCATAAAAGGATCAAAATCAGAGAGACGTAGAATCCAAAGTATTTTGCCATTATGAAGGAGAAGATAGATAAACTTGTTGATGTGGGTTTCATCTATCCTATTGAGCACTTGACCTATTCTGATTATGCCAAAAAAGAATTGAAATCTAAGAGTTTATATAGGCTTGAATAAAGTCAAAGTTGTCGTGTGGAGAGATAACTATCCACTTCCACAGAACATGTGCCAGACAGAGTAGCACAAAAAGAGGCCTACAGTTTCTTAGGGGGCTTTTCATGATACAACCAAGTATCCATTGTCCCTGAAGATCAACATAAGAGTATATTCACTACAATTTAGGGAACATACAACAAAATATATTCACTACAATTTAGGGAACATACAACAAAGTATATTCACTATACAATTTAGGGAATATACAACCAAGTATCCATTGTCCATAAGAGTTTCTTAGGTGTCTTCTTAGGATACAACCAAGTATCCACTATCCCTAAAGATCAACCTTAGAGTACATTCACTATAACTTGGGAATATACGCATATGTGGTTATGTCTTTTGTCTTAACTAATGCACCATCCATGTTTCAAAGGTTGGTGTGTTCTTTTTACCTGTAGATGTTTCAAAGATTTTCATTGATGATCTCTACTCCCATACGAGATGGAAATATCCCTTGTATCACCTACTAGGAAAGGTGTTTCTAAGGTATCATTTGTATCGAATATCTTTGAATCCTTTAAAATGCCAATCATGGGTTAAGAACGGTGTAACTCTTTGTCATGTAAATACCGTTCTTGTAAAAACCTTAGGTAGAATTTTGTTCATATGCATGTGTGGTGCACAATGTGCAAGTGAGTGTTTGCATGTATGTGTGGTGCACGTGCCTGGGTACACACTCTACAAATGAGTGTGCATGCACATGGGGTGCACGTACGTGTTTTTTAGTGTTTTTTTATGTCTCAAGTTTTATTTTTGGGTTTTTATCTTTTTAAACATTCTTGGTGATGGTAGTAATTGTACACTAGAGCAAGGGTGCTCTGTTACACATGTACAACAAGGGCCTAGGGTTTGTGGCTTATTATGTGGGCTCAATGTATGAGGGTACATAATCGCTTGTCCATCCATGACAAAAGCACCATTGCCACCATTGACTTTGTTGTTGCACTTGTCTAAACTTTTGGCCTTCCAAACTAGTGAGTTAATGTTGTGGCATGAGACATGGGATTGTCATGGGATCGTGGGGATCCCTATGGGTTTGGGAATCATCTGTGAGAAGGCAAAGTGGAAAACTTGGCACCCTAAGTGGCTCATATGAAATTAGAATTGTCGAGGGTGTAACCACTACATTAAGGACTTGGTAGCATCCACATGGTATCTTCGACTGCTTCGTTGGTGAGTTTGGAATGCACATTGAGGGTATTACCATTCTAGCAGCCTGACTGGGGATTGAGAGTACCATGTTAGTGCTTGAGCCTGCTTGGATACTCTTCGCTCCAGGTTGGGCTTTGAGCCAAATGGTGGGTGGGTGCCCAGGTCTTTGCTATCTTGTCTAGCAAGGATACTCTTGGATACCCACTCCTTCTTAGTGACCTCTTGTAGAGTCTATTAAAGTTAACATATTTGGGGGGTGATCATTGTCTCTTCGATGAGGTTTTTATTCTCCCATAGTGTTGGAGAGGGTGGTTGAGCATCAAGGTAAGGGGAGTATGGTGTGTTAGGGTTACTTGAAATGATGATGTACAATCAGATGACACGGCTTGGGATATTGGTACATTTAGGATAAACTCGTTTACCAAAGGTACAATAACCATTACATAGGTGAGCTTCCAACATTGCAGCTCTTCTTAACCTTAATGCTATAATTGCATGTCATGATCCATCCCCTTTCGAGAATGATACTTTCTGTCATTGTAAATATGGGGGTCACATAAAACTTGCATGGCCCAAGTTTAGATCCAATAAAAAACTTTGCGTTATAACAACCGACAATCATGAATTGGGAATTGTTTATCATGGTAATGGTCATACAAAACATTGTGGCTAGCCCCAATGTCCACCAAGGCTAGCTACATCGCTAGCCTTTTAGGCACGTCGTTAGATTGTCTTCTTGGGGGAACTCCAACTCAAGGTAAATAGGTTATACAAGTGTTTTTTTCAGCCACATCGTGGAGTTTGGTTGCATGTACAATGATTTGTATACTTGTCTACAGTCTCTTTGTGTCTTCTTTTGACAAGTGTCGCTTTGAGGTGTGCCCTCTGTTTCTCGAGAGCCTCTAATTTCTCCTCTTTTTTCTTATGGATTTGGAAGAGCGTGTCCTAGGTGAGAGGTCCCAAGTAGTGCTTCAACTTGCTATCATCGAAGTATCCTCCTTCCATCTAAATCCCATCTAAGGTCATTATCTTTAGTGTGAGGAACAATTTTTGTGACTCGATAAGAACTTGGCCTCTGTCCTTAGTTACTATTTAGTGTTCTTGACACTATACATAAACACCATGTCACCTACTCCCTTCACTTGTCATTGAGGTTGCCATCAAACCACTTGCACTATATTTTTTTAACTACATCAATCTGTAAGCAGATCGCAATAATTTTTTACTAAGTTACTCTAAGGCAACTAACCTCTATGTGAGAGGGTTTCTCTTAAGGCTATGTTTTATCGTAATTCAAAGGCTTAGAACTAGGTGTTCCATTAGCATGATTTCCTCAAGCCTAAATATATCTTGACAAGATGTGCTGTTGAACAACTACCTTCTATACTCTATAATAGGCCCATAGAGTAGAGTAATATGGCTTATGTTTCTAATCACTCCTTAATGTCTCTATCATCTTGGGGAGAACAGTGCACAACGTCTTGTTTATGCTCTTAGCTTGGCCATTCCTTGTGGTGTTCATGTGTACTACCACATGTGTACTACCACAAGGAACTCTTTCAACAAGAAATTCACTACTACAAGTACATATACTACTGCGAACACTCACTATTTCTAGTAGGAAACCAAAATAAGTAATCACATTCTCATGGAGGAATTTAGCTTCCATTAACTTTTTGTGTAGCTTTGGCCTCTTTGTGAAATAATCAGTAGCGATGTTGATGAAACATTGTTAACCCATTCTTGGAGTTAATAAGAGCTACTACCATTATCTTATATCAAGGAGTCAAGTAGATGCACTAAAGCTCATACATTCAAGCTAAGAAGCAATGGTGTGTAAATCTACAACTTCGACGAGCGCTCGTAATGGTTTGACGGAGTAATTATGGCGATTCCTGCTTCAAGAGCATGTGGTAGTAAGTTAGGATAAAGTCCCAAGTTATGTACTTCATGAATATATTATGAGAGTAGTCATTGTAATAGCATCAGGCCTCTTATGAGCCTAAAGTGCCCGACTGGCCACAATTTAAGTGAGTGTGAACACTTATGGCCATGTATATAAGTGAATTTCTCTCATAATACAATATCCTCTCCCATTGTGCAATTGAGTCTTACTATTGCTAATCCTCTTGTTAATCTCTCACTCTAATGCATGTTAGTGAGTGTGTGTGAGTGATGTGAGGTGAGAGGAGGGATGAGTACACATAGTGCAACGCGACGATGTGACAACGCTCGTCCTCGTAGAGGCATGGTGGAATTGCTTCTTAAGGAGTTTTAGAGCTTGGAGACCTTGAGGGTTATGAGCTCGGCCATTGGAAAGATCCTTACGATAGTTACGGTTCACTAGGTAATCTCTTGTTGGGGGGCCATAACATTTTTGGCACCATTTCCAGGGAGCCATCCCTTGGCGTTTTTCTCTAATCTACGCATTACCCATTGCCTATTGTCTTGATTAATGGTAGTTTGTGTGTGATGATTTGGTGTAGAATAGCTCTCTTTTTTGGTTTTATAAAGAATGCTTTTTGCTTAATTGGTTGTTTTTGTTGTTTGATAATGTGGTTTTTAATGTTCCTCGGACTTGCACATAGAGTGTATTAGGTTTAGTTTTCATCCATTGCATCAAACAATGCAATATAATGCAATTTTTAGTGGTTGTTAGCTCTCTTTAGAGTTAAACATAGAACTAGAATCATTAATTTTAGCTTAAATTGTGTTTTTTTTGTTGGAATTATATGCAATAGTGTTAGTAACCATTAGGAGTAGTTTAATCATTGAAAAATTTTCTCAAAAATATCAAAAAACTTTTAAAAATGACTAATTTCTCTTAATGGACCGGTTTTTATCATTAAGGGTGATTAATTCACTTCAAGAGAAAAAAATTTGAGAAAATGTGTTTTTTGGGGTCTAATTTGGACATGTAAGTAGATTAAATTAGTGTTTTTGAGTGTTTTGAGAGCATCTAGATGCATCAAAACACCTAATTACATAAATTTCTTCATCAAATTGAGGAATTTGACTCTCTTTTGCTTAATTTTACCTTAAAAGAAGAGACCAATAGTAAGAGCCTAATTAATCTTTAATTATACATTAATTTATACATTAGTTAATGCACATAGCTTAGTAATTCCTTGCTCTATTCCATGATGTGCTCCATTGTATGGATTAATTAGGGATTAGTGGTTAATTAGAGTCTTTGATTAGTGTAAAAGAGAGAAAGATTAGTGGGAGGATTAATCTTTGATTAATTTTTAATTACCTTTTTACATAACTCATTAAGGCTAATGAGCATTGAATGAGTAGGTGCCCCATGAGTTGTCAAATTATCCATTTTGGGGGTCATTTATGAAAGGTATAAAGAAGTGTCATAAAAGAGTTGACTTTTTTTATTCCCACTTGCCTTTTGGGGAATATGCCAATATCTCTCTAATTTAAAATTCAAAAAATACCCCCCCCAACAAAGAAATTCGAATTTCCCTCTAGACTTTAAAAAAAACAAAAATCGATTCACCCATGAACCAGTTCTGCACTCTCACACCTTAAGGGTTCACGTCCTAGGCTTCTATGCCCCCAAATTGTTTTTTGAAAATCAGTTCACGCGTGAACCATTTCTGCACTCTCACACCTTAAGGGTTCATGTCCTAGGGTTTCGCACACCCAAAATAAATAAATAAATCGCGTGAGCCACGTGGCTGACGCTGTGAACCATTTCTGCACTTTCACGGCTTACGGTCTCACGTCCTAGGATTCCATGCTGAAAAAATTAAAATTAAAATTGTGTGAGCCACGTGGCTCACACCGTGAACCATTTCTGCACTTTCACAACTCAAGGTCTCACGTCCTAGGGTTTTGCACCAAAAAAAACGCATGAGCCACGTGGCTCACGCCGTGAACCATTTTTGCACTTTCATGGCTTGAGGTATCACGTCCTAGGATTCCGCGTCCAAAAAAATCATCGTTGAGAAACGTGTCTCGCACACGGCGGTTCGCGACTTAAGAATCTCACGGCCTAAGCGTCTTACGGCTTAAGGGTATTGAAGTATTCCAAACTGTGCAGTCTGCCACCTTGTGAGGTCCACGACAATAGAAACACTAAAGTATTCGCGATTAACTGCTTCTTGAGCAATTTCTTCCCTTTGGACTGTTTCTGTTTGGTGCACGGGAGATGGAGGTTTTGAGTCAATTGTGGATGAAGTGGGACACTTTTTAGTATCATGATCAAAGGTTTTACAATATATGCAATATAGAAAAACAAGTGCCTTGTATGCACAATGAGGATTGGGATGGTCCTCATTGTGTCTTGTATGCACAATGAGGATTGGGATGGTCCTAGTGATTGCACTCAACACAAGGCATTTTGTTCCTTACTTGTAGAGGCATTAAGGATGTTTGGTTTTGAAGGTTCTCATCCTCTCTTAGAGATGTCGATTGAAAGCTTTTAAGCAAGGTTGCATAGAATTCAGGGAATGACAATTTCGATATCGATCTTTCTTTAGCCATTGCTTCACTTGGTTTAGATGAGAAACACCTCGTAGCATGATCATCTTCCAGCATGTTGTTATCTAAATGTATTGTTTCGTTACAACATTGATCGAATGTTTCCGGATTGGATACAATGATCAAGTTGTGTAAGCTGTTATTCTTTAAGCCCATCATGAAACATCTCTTCAATTGAGAATTGTTTAATTTCTCCCATGACTCACATCGTGAGTCCAAGAGTTTTATCTGTTAGCAGGATAAAGTCTCTAATGGATTCATTTGGTTTATGCTCAATTGAATAGAGTTCTTTTGCTGCACTCCATCGATCACCTTGCCTGGAAAAGTTATGGATAAAGGCTGTTTTCAAGGTTCTGAAGTTAGTCTTAATTGTCGGCATCAATGTGATGAACCATTGACTAGCCTTTCTCTCTAATCATAAGTTCAATGCATGTACCTTGGTGGGGCAGTTGGGATTTCCAAAGGCTTCACATCTATGGTCAAGAATTTGTATGAATTCAACAGGATCTGTTGTTCCGTCGTATTTGCCCTTGGACAGGTGCCCGTAATGGTGTGACGGAGTAATTATGGGGATTCCTACTTCAAGAGTATGTGGTAGTAAGTTAGGATGAAGTCTCAAGTTATGTACTTCATGGATATATTATGAGAGTAGTCATTGTAATAGCATTAGGCCTCTTATGAGCCTAAAGTGCCCGGTCGGCCACCACAGTTTAAGTGAGTGTGAACACTTATGGCCATGTATATAAGTGAATTTCTCTCATAATACAATGGACTTTCCCATTGTGCAATTGAGTATTGCTCTTGCTAATCCTCGTGCTAATCTCTTTCTCTAATGCATGCTAGTGAGTGTGTGTGAGTTATGTGAGGTGAGAGGAGGGACGAGTACAGGTAGTGCAATGCGGCGGTGTGACAATGCTCATCGCGCAGGAGAAGCGATGGAGTTTCTTCTCAAAGAGTTGTAGAGCTTAGAGACCTCGAGGATTACGAGCCATTGGAAAGATCCTCACGACAGTTACGCTAATCTCTTTCTCTAATGCATGCTAGTGAGTGTGTGTGAGTTATGTGAGGTGAGAGGAGGGACGAGTACACGTAGTGCAATGCGGCGGTGTGACAATGCTCGCAGGAGAAGCGATGGAGTTGCTTCTCAAAGAGATAATATAGAGCTTGGAGACCTTGAGGATTACGAGCCATTGGAAAGATCCTCACGACAGTTACGGTTCACCAGGTAATCTCTTGTTGGATGTGTTTCAAGGGGGGTGAGCCATAACAAACATGTGTGGGTTCCCTTAGCAACTGTGGGCTAATGGAACCCACAAAGTCTAAACCCCATTTTTCAAATGGTTGTTCCAAAATTACAGGGGCTAGGGGTATTCGGTCCTTTCCTTGGACTATGGTAAAAATTTTACATTCATCATTTTGACAAAATCATTTACATCTCCAAAGAGTGTAGGCCACCACAGTCCACCATCACAATCCAAGCTAGAGAACCTTGTGGCTAGTCGTGTCCATGAAAAAGTGCTTTTTAATGCATGCCAGAATGGGCTTGCTTAAGAACAGTGACAAAGTTATCTTCATGAATGCACTCACATGAGGCCATCTCAACCCTTCTTGTAAAGCATTCTTACTATCAAATGATAGGGGGTTATCTTCCTAATAATGAGGCATCTAACTTTATTCTTCCCGATGGGACAGTCAATCCATTGGCTAAGAAGCAAATGATGTCTTCACTCCATTCCGATACGTGATCAATGTGGATAAGTGGAGTGTTGGGAAGATCATCTTCCACTTCTGAAGGGATTTCTCCATTTTGAATTCTGAATTGGAATTCTGAAAAGGTGGTCGGGCATGGACATGCATAAACCCCTTTTACACTGATGGTAAAACCAAACTCCAAAAGAATGAGCACCCATCTCGTGAGATGCGGTGCAAGGCTTATTCACCAAATACAACAATTCTTAATGGAGTCAATAAAGCAAATAAATTTGATAGCCAAGATGTAATGCATGTACTTCTTCATAGCATACACCATCATGGCTAACTTGTCTCTTTCAATGGGTTGTGTAGTTATGTTCAGTGTTATTGACTAGAAGGCTAGCAAAGGTCACGACCATGTTGTGCCCCCATTGTGCTAGCATGCATCCATCAGTAAATGCTGAAGCATATATATGCACGTGAAAAATTAGATCCCACTTTGGGGATCTTAGTATGGGTGCACTTGTAATGCCTTATTTAGTTTTTTTTAATACCTATTGGCATCATTTGTATGTCCATTCTCAAAGATAATCAACAACTTATACAAGGGTCTGACATATATAGCATACAAGAAGATGAATCTTCTATACATGCCTCATGAATCTCTGCACCCCTTTGTACTTGATGGGGTGGTGGCTACTGTAAGATCACATAAATCTTATTCTCATATGTAGGGATGTCTTTCTTGAAGAAAATGTGTCCAAGGATGACACCATCATTAAACCTAGAATTGACATTTGAGTGGGTTTAACAAGATGTGAGTGTCTACATCTCTCAAAGTCAAAGAGAAAGTTACTCCTTCCACTTTGTAAGTGTACACATAGGCCGTCAAATATCTCTAGGATCTTGCTCGGAGCTCGTGGCCTTTTGTTACTTTCATAGACCATGGTTAGCTTAGCTTTCCACTATCGGGTGTAGGTTTCATGTGAATCTATGACCTCAACATAGTGAAGCCAATGAAGCTCCATCTTCATGGTGGGGAGAAGGTACTTCTCAAGCTTTCTATGCAATTTTCTCCTTCTTGATTGGGTGCCTATGGACGATGCCGAAGTTGATCCTTCTACAAAGGAGTCCTTCATAATCACTAGATATAGCACTAACTACTCTTAGCCCAAAGTTGATCCTTCTACAAAGGAGCTCTTCATCACTAGATGCATCACTAGCTACTCCTAGCTCAAAGTTGCTATTAGCTCTCTCAAAATGGATACTACACTAAGCATAGACATAGAGATTATTTTTGTTGCGTCTAGTTGTGCAAACCTTATTCCAAAGCTTTTGTGAAAGAGTGTCCATGGTTGTTGCTAGTAAGACATGGATCTAATCCTCAGATTTTTTAGGTTATTTTCATCCTATCCACTTTTGATAACCTTCTTTCAAAGCCTTTGTGGAAGAGTGTCGAGGCTCTAGGGGGAGAGGCTCAAAGCCCTCATTCTCATCTTCAATATCCAACAACTTATTATAGCATTTGCTCTAGGGGGAGAGGCTCAAAGTCCTCATTCTCAACTTCAATATCCAACAACTTATTATAGCATTTGCACATGGTCATCAAAGTAGTTTGGAAAATTGTGTCAAACTCATTGGTGAGAATGCCTTGACCCATGCAATCTTCCTTGTCTTCAAGTTAATCTAGTTACCTTTGCATATATAAATGTGATTGGTTTCCCAATCATCAAACCACATCCTTTCTTCTCTTATGTAAGGACTTCCAAGGATCATTATGTATGGCCCTCTTCTCTAAAAATCCATCACCATGAATGTGTGGTTGTAGCTTAATCCAAAAATCTTGTAGGCGGAGGATGCCTATAGGTTTAGTTGTATTCTCGTCGGCAAGCTTGATCCAAAATCTTGAATTTTGCATGCCTACAAGTTTGGTTGTATTCCCATCGACAAGTTTGACCACGAGGCATGTGCCTATGAGTTGTGTGGGCTACCCCAAGCCTCCTAGTAATCCTTGGTGACTTATGCTGACACTAGCACCACTATCCAAGATCATGGAGATTGTAAGACCCTTGTACAAGGTAGGTAACATGACGTTCATTTCATTGGTTTTAAAATAGCACTTGGGAACTTTTTGCTGTGCTTTAGTTTTGGTTATGGAGGGAGAGTGCTCTCTATAGGACATGGCTCCACCTCCTCCTCCTTAGGTTTAGGTTCCACTGTGTGGGCTTTTAAGTTCCCATTCATCCATAGTTAAATAAGTCTCTCCAAAATTGGCAATTTCTTTGCAAAAAAGAACTTATCAAAACTAAGACTTGTAAAGACAAGAAGGCTATGAGGCCTACTATATCTTGTGGGAAATATTCGCACTTGCTAGGTTCATACTCACTTTAACATGGGCTAGGACCTATTGTCAATGTGTAAGGGATGTGCATTGATCCTTCCCTACTACTAGGAAGCAGCTTGAGATAAAGCCATCCTCAATCACCTTTTAAAAAAGTTACGCTGGCTATGATGACCCATGGAAAGCCAACTTTTACCTCTCACAGTAAGTCCCACCTCACTGTATTTAGCAATGTGGGGCTTATCTGGATTGGTTCCAGAGGAAGAGGCTCTAGAACTAGTTCTTTTTATGGCCTCGTAAGGATGGTTTGGGTCTACTTGAGGCATATGGCCAACTTTGAGTCTCCCTTATTGATTTTGTTTATGGCCACTTAAGGATGGTTACGGGTCTATCTGAGACAAGTGGCTAGCTTTGAGGTTTCTTATTGGGTCTATGATTGGCTCTGAAATAGGGTCTAGGATATGCCCAGGTAGGGTCAGTGGTCTCTGTACTCGACCACTTGCTCTATAATGGCTCTAGTTCAATATGCACCTTCGTTACAAGCTCTT
Source organism: Cibotium barometz (assembly GCF_041138505.1). Classification (NCBI taxonomy): domain Eukaryota; kingdom Viridiplantae; phylum Streptophyta; class Polypodiopsida; order Cyatheales; family Cibotiaceae; genus Cibotium; species Cibotium barometz. The sequence continues at coordinate 17,644,087 of NC_141056.1, forward strand.
TGGCTTGCTTCATTCTCTCTCTATCCAGCATGGGCTTAGGTAACCCTTAAGTTTCTTTAGAAGGTTTTTGTAATCCATGGGTTTCTTTTATTTGGGATGAGCAGATTTGTATAAGAGATTGTTGGATGTCTCTGCAAGAGAGGCAGTCTCAGAGCTCTCGTCTGAACCACTTTTAATAGTCACGATCTCATTTTCCTTAATAACTAATCGCGCATTGCATTTCTAAGTGCTCTTCAATGTCTTATTCTTTTTGGACTATACACTCTCACCAATCTAAATGCTATGGATCCTCATTTGTGACCTTGTTGAGTGCACAATTGTTGAAGTACAATGAGAAGTGAGGAACAAGACTCAATTAGACACATGCTAGAAGTGGTATAAGGAGACACAATAAGAGAGAAAACAAACATAAGCATGAGTCACTTCACCATATATATGTAGACAAGCTTACTAAATTAGAATATCATAATCAAGACCAAGGAAACTAGAATTGCATTACTAACACACCTCAAGTAAAAAAGCAATAAGCTACAAGAGTGAGGGTAGCTCTAACATCTAGGGAAACTATATAGCTCAATATGATAATATGATACTATATATCACAACATATCTAATGTATCTCAATATGAATTACAAGTAAGGAAGAGGTCTCCATATAATAGGAGATTTCTCACCCTCTTCTCAAGAACTACATTAAGAGATAGAAGAAACATTCAATTTTGTATTGCCTAAGCGCGAATGTCACTACTATCACACGTCTTTCTTGGCTACATTTGACATGCATCTCATTGAATTATTTAATCAAAGATTTGTTGATTTTGAAGATAGGGTCAACTCCACCTTGATCCCACATGTCAAAATTCTCCTTAGTCCACACGATTCTTCTCTATTATACATACTTCCACACTCCTCCACATGCTCTCTACACTCTTCCATAAGCTTGGCATATGTTATGCATCTTGTTTTTCTAGAATTATCATTCCATGTAGACATAGGGCCCAGTCCTATTTTATGACTCATCACCCATTCTATATACATTTAGCACTATATATTACCCATACCAATGTATAAGCATGTACATGGTATTTACAATAAACACTCCATTTGTTCTCATACCCCAGTACATAATATCACATAGAAACCCTTGGAATCCTTCATGTGAAACCAAATATTTAGAGCTGGATCATCGTAAGGCTGTTGAAGATGATTCACAATGCTACCACACTAAGCTGCCATCTTCTCATACAAGATTCCCAAGTTGCCATCAAGACCTCGTGAGAAAGTATTCACATAATCTTAGCTTCTTGTACAACCCCATTCTCGGTGAGCATTGTTAGCATATTGAATGCCAGGTCCCACACATGGATAATCACCACACATGTATATTATTCATTGTAATAAATAAGCCTCAACAGAAGGAAAATTTTGGTATTACAGGATCTCCGGTTTTGGTTCAATAGCCTTTTAGTGGCTAGTGGAGCCTTTAGGGCTTGTGCCTCTAGCTATTTTGTTGCTTGCTTCAAAGTGGCCGCTTGGGATTTCTTCTTATTGGTAGCCTTGGATGTTCCTTTGGTTGCTGCCCTTTGTCTTGGTTTGGAGCTTTGTGATGGCATTAAAAGGGGGATTATATGAATAAGTCCTCCTTGTATGCTTAATAAGTTAAGGCTTGTCCTAGTGGTAGCATATGCTCTTGCCCCATGGGAGCGATTGTCACTTAGTGAGAATAATCCTTCTAAGCATGATCGAATCCGCACTTATAGCTAAATTCAAATTATTTAATCAACCGTCCAACATAAAGCAATTGCATCATATCCAACAAAAATCAAGCCTATAAACAAAGACATGAAAACACATAAAAATACTTAGCTCTCACACTATACCACCAATGGGAACAATCTTTCCCCCATCATGTGTGTGCCTATCCCCACACATGGGAATTTATATATAATGCTAAAAATAGGCCACTGCCTACAAAAATACAAAAGCGGTGCTTTCACTTTGCATGGCGCTCTCTCTTTTCTCAAAATAGAGAGCTCTATTTTATTAAATTAATTAAGGTTAGGAGAAAGCTTTTATAAGCTTTACAAAATATCAAAAAATAAATATTGCCATAGTCTCAGCTTCAAGTCGTCTAAGCTTATGAAAATAAATAAAATAATGTGCACAAGCTTGCACATACATATAAAGCTTGCACATACATATAAAGCTTGCACATACAGATAAAGCTTGCTCAAAATTGTGAATGCCTTGCAAAATAATTATTTATGTGCATCCAACTTAATCTTTCAAGTTATTCTCACCTATAAACTATCCAAAAAACAATTTGTATATTGAACACTTATCCATAGGCAAACAAACAATCACCACACAAACATCAAGCATTAGTACTCCAGTTGATCTTGCCATACAACCCAACTATTACAAACACTAGAGGCCCCACACATACATCAATGTGCACCAAACATATTTATATTTATAACAACATCACATTGAGAAGTGTGGTGCCATAGAGCACATGTAAAGGCAGGGAGTCAGTAGGTGAGCATGAAGCCATATGGCAAAACTGGATTATCCCACATGCACGGAACAAGCAAAGATGTACTCTACCCATTTAAAAGGGGTCATTTTCAAGCAATGGAAGTATAAGCATTTGCACATATCTCAAGTCTCTCTATGAGTCCAAGCTAATCTGTCTTGGAACCTAATTGATTTGAGTCTATTGCACATACACATCATCATGTGTGTAATTAGATACCATCCACATTAGCTTAGTGTAATCACTAATCATTAGTATGTGATTAGCTTAATCCACTTGCATTAGTGAAGGTACCATGGATTTTAACATGGTATCAAAGATTCACATAACCCCATGAGCTTCTCTAACCCTCCATTGCATTAATCTCATCTTATATTGGCACTAATATTCCATTAGCTCCACTAATCCCATCTTATCCTCCTTTCACCTCTTGTGGCCCAAATTTGCAAAGCTAATCGCTCGCTGTCTATTCTCTCTACCATCGATCCCAATCGAGTGCAGCAAGAGAAAATGGCGATTTTCTTCTTCTTGTCCATTCTCCCTCTCTACTCACAACTGGTCTTCCTCTTAGGGGATGTTTAGCAATGCTATGAGAGCTATCCACAACCCAAGCCTCATGTCAAATGATCCATCGATTAAGTTGCAGCAAAGCACATTATTAGTCGAGGCCTTTTTGCTAAATCTCATTGATTTTTGCATGTTTTGACGTGATTCTTGGGCTCTATCCCTTGCTCCTCATCATTAGGAGCAATAAGGCTATATAGAAAGGTCCATAAACTTAGAAAGTAACAATCACATGAGGACAAAGCTAGTGCCTTTGCCTAGTTGTTTGATGGACTCCATAGAAAGTTATTTGAAACAAGAATTAAGATGTTTAATCACGTTTGTAAGTTCGTAAGGTTCTTTAGATGACAAATCTTAAAAATTTTGCAAACATAATCCACCCACATGAGAGTGAGAGAGAGCTCTATTTAAATTGGATAGACACGCCCCTTGCTTTTGTGAGTGAAAACACTCCCCCCTCATTTACAAGGCAATGCTGGCTGGCTTCATACATGGAGGCCGCTTGGCTTGACCTTTTATATACATATTCATAATGGCTCCTTTTGTTTCTAAAAATCATAGCTCTGATTTTGGGAGGAGAATTTTAGAAAAACAAGCATATACATAACTAGAAAATTTCATAGACAATTCATACTATATAGAGTTTTGTTTAAAAGTTGACTGAATATGGATACATTTTAATCTTGCTAGGATGAGAGAGAAGCAAGAGAGAAATGAGATAAAGATAGAGATAGGGAGACAATAGAGGGCTGAGAGAAAGAGAGAAGACGAGGCAAGGAGAGGGCTGAGAGAGAGTGTGAGAGAGGGGGGGTGGGGGGGGCGAGGCATAAGAGCCCAACTTCGTCTTCTTTTCTCTGTCTAGCATCACCATAAGTGGCATACTGTGTAGAGCAAGCAGGGTAGTCTCCACCACCTCCAAGCAAAAACAAGCCGTGTGAGGGAATTTGCATTTAGCAAACAAAGTGCAGAAGGATCCTGATTACAGAAAGTTATCACTTTTTGGACTGAGGGGTAAGGTCGGCTTGACAGTTAGGTTGTACAGGGAATATTATTCCTTATTGAGTGGATTAAACAATTTAAATAATCGTAAATTGCCTCCCCCTGTGAGGATTGCCAAAAGTGTTCGCATGCATCTTCACACATCCTAGTAGTCCGCCAAAGGTATTGGCCTACGTGGAGGATGATTCACATACAACTTTTCCAAAAAAGTATCCGGCCACTTAACGTAGCCCCAAGGTTGTCGAGGGCGGTAGGCAACGAGGGGATATGTGCTAGCACCCTTTTTTTACAATTTGTCAAAATATCAAGCCTAGGAAGAGTCAAACCAAGGATTTTGTCCAACTAGTATGAAGGTTTTACCAATGGATCCACAATTCTTTCATATCTATGAGGGAAAAATGCAAAAATTATAACCTTGAACCGTCTGCCCTTTTGTGAAGATGAGGACGGACGGTGGCCCGGCAAACCCCTCTAACCAGTCGGACATGGTGGATGCTTCACCTTGTTCGTGGAATTGTGTGTGGTCTTCCTAAATCCTAAACCTTTAAAACAATCCTGAGAGATATGCCATGTCATTACTAAAAAATGAAGAACAAAGCCAAGATAGCATGACAACAAAGCACTTCCCTTATGTGGTTTTGGAGAAAGCGATCATTATCACACTACCTGCAGTCTCAAAGAAGTAGTTCTGAGACTCATAACCCTTGAATGTTCATGAAGGAAGTTGAAGGATAACTATAGAAGCCACAAACATAGCCATGGTTGTGAAGATGATGAGAGCAGGCGTATGCGGGACACTCAGTAGGCTTTTGGACCAGTGCTTACGTTTTGCATTATTTTGGCCTCACGTGAGCTCTCCAACCCCTCTAACCAGCCAAACGTGGTGGGGGCGGGAGGCTTCACCTTGTTCATAGAAATGTGTGAAGTCTTCCTAAACCACGGCTCAAAAAAATATATTTTCAACCAATCAAAATAAAAGCAAATTTTAAATATATCCGCTTTTTGTTTCAAAATCTCTACAATATGTCGGTTTTATAACTAAAATTTATAAAAAATCATTCCTTAAAATAATAGCTACTTAAAATCTCAGCAAGTTTTTCTTAATTCTGGCCACTACAAATACACTAGAATGCCATTTTTTTAGCCCTGTTCCAAAACATGACTAAAGAAATGGCCAAGATGGCTTGCCAACAAGGCACTTGCCTTATCTGGTTTTGGAGAAAGTGATCATTGTCACACTACCCACAGTCTCAAAGAAGGTTCTGAGACTCATAACCCATGAGCGTTCACGAAGGAAGCTGAAGGATAACTACAGAAGCCACAAACATAGCCATGGCTCTGCAGATGGTCAGAGCAGGAGCTGTATGCGGCGAGACATACCAGGCTTTTGGATCGGCCCCTTCCGTTTTGCATTATTCTGGCCTCGCCCGAGCTCGTAACGATGCTCACAGCCACTCCTTTCTAGGGCACAACAAACTTCTATTCAATCTATGCTCGACGAGTTCCAACCGTCCTGTGGCACCCCCTATCGCTGCTGCCCTTGGTGGCTTTCTCGGGGGCCTCTTCAAAGGTCCAGATGCTGGAGAAGCTACCAGACAGCAGTATGCGACCACCGTCACCTCTGTGAACTCTCTGGAGCCGGCCATATCTGCTCTCTCGGACGATGAACTCCGTGGGAAATCTGTGCACTTCAAAGAGCGCGTCTCCCAAGGAGAGTCTCTTGATTCAATTTTGCCTGTAAGCCCTCTTCTCAAAGGCTGCCGAGTTAGGAGCGTCGCAATGGAGACACACACACACACACACCCACACGCTATACACACACACAGTTCTCGGATATAGAAAGGAACCAATCTGTCTCACGGCTAACCTAGCTCACGTACCACTTATGTGCACATGGATGCATTATATATATATTGAGAATGAAAGCAGTACATTCATGCATGTGCTTGCATATATACATATCTATGCACGTTCATTTGCAGACATTAAAGCTTGATAGTAGATGTTTTTTTTTTGGGTGACTGATGCTTGGAGTGGTGTTGCCAATTTGTTTTACCTGGCTTGATCTTTCTGTGCCGGCCTCTGTTCGTATTGGCAAAGCTTTGCTTTTGCTTCTTCATGCTGCCTCCTTGGCCTCTTCCTATTGGAATTCTCGAGTATTGGCATCGTTGTGGAGCTCTTGTTGCCATTTAGTCCATCTTCTGTGTTGTATTGATGCCTTTGAACATTGCAAGTTGGTCAGCTCAAACTCTCTTTTCGGTGGTTGATGTGCCTGAAGTTTTGATATGCTTCCAAAGGCTCTTCTTTGTTGTTGGAGTTGCAGTTGCTGGTGGAGAGCACCAGCACTTGCTACTTCTGACCCTGCCACATGTGCATCTTTATGCTCACCACCATCTAGAATTTTGAATATTGCTGCACTCTTCTCTCTCTTATCGCTGCAAACCCTAGCACATAGATTATGGATCGGAGGTCCTACTGCAGGATATCCATGGCTGTACTGTGTGCGTGTAGAGAGAGAACAAAAACGATAAGCTAGAGAGAGAGACAATAATTTGCACCACTAAAATAGGATTGATTGATGTATTCAATTCCGCCTACTAGTACAATGCCTTTTTATAGGTGCAGGACCTTATCTTTTGACTCAATCAAACATACTAGATGAATGACACATGGCATGGCCATTGACATCGTTGCTTACTTCACACACACATACTGTCCTATCCACCTAAAGGTGGGTTCACACACATAAGCACACTTACACATAAGTGAGTCTTCTCACCACTGTTCACACACATGCACACACGGGTACACAAATAGTAATACATGCACACGTACCGAGGCTCCGAATACCCAACAAACCCCCATTCGCAACAACGAAGGTTGAAGTGTGATGAGGAACTTTCACTAGGCAGGAATACACATGCTCCATGTTTGGCCCAAACTTGGCATGTTCTAGTTGCAGGCTCAGAGGCTCAAAGGCTGGTAAGCTTGGCTTAGAGGTTGGTGAGCTTGGCCTCCACAGGCTTAGAGACTCAACACTAGCATGGCTCAGAGGCTTATCATGCTTGGCTCAGAGGTTCATGTAGCTTGTTCCCAACTCAGACTCAGAGGCCAAGGTGGAATAAAGGAGCATTATAAATGTTGGAATGATTCTGTCTCTGTGTGGTGGAGGGTATTGATGCTCTGGGTCGGGGATGTTTGGCTTGCAGAATGGATCGAGCTCTCTCCCTAAGAACTCCTCTCGGGCGTGGAGCTAGAGCGTGGGTACGGGTGGTGGGCTTTGATGTCGTAGTAGAGAAACTGTTGTGGGCAGTTGATTTCTATGTGGATGTATGTACCACAAAGAAATCTGTGATGGCTCTCTATGAGGTGTCTTATGAGGTGTCCTGTCAGAGCCGGGGCTGTCTCTCAACATGCTGCCTCAACACTACATCCCTGTGTGGTTTGAGCTCGATCAAGTACATGCCCAAGCACCTCTGATCCTCAAACTGTATCACCCATGTGAGTGGTTTGAATCCCTCTCGGAAGAGGCAGTTGAATCTCCCCCATATCTCATAGTAAGCTGGGCAACCGAGCATATAATGGGCCTCATCCTCTACTGCTCCTGTGATGCATACTGTGCATGTCCTCTCCTCATGTGGGATATCCTCAGCTCTGCCAGTCTCTACTTTGAGGCGGTGGGAGGATACCTTGAGCTGCCCGATCGTGATACGCATGGCATGTGACGTGTATCTGTATGTATCCCGGGATCTCAAAGAATCCATCCTCGGAGAGTCTCAAGAAGTGATCTCTATAGAACTGACACTTCTTACCAATCTTTGACAGACACACCCATGTCTGGTGTATGTGTAGCCCGAGTAGATCTAACCAGATGATCCGGTTGATCTCTTGACGTGAGAGATCAAGGTATGGGGAATCCAAGCTATATTGAAACGGGGGGGGGGGGGGGGGGGGGGGGGGGGGGGGGGGGGATGGTCCATTTGTATGCCACTCGTCTAGCCGTGTCGCTGAGGAGGAGGGCAGTCCAGCTTGTCTCAGTCGCTCCCTCTCCCTCTCGCCGTATAATTGCATAGAGGACTCTAGTGCTAGTCGTGGGAGGCAATCTCTATCAAGCGTGAGAGAGAGAGAGAGAGAGAGAGAGAGAGAGAGTTCTACAAAAGACCAAAGGGTCTATGAGACCAAAAGTGTTACAATATGTCCATGAAGTGATTGAATCATGGAAATAATAAAAAACCCCAACTAGGGCTGAAACAAAAAACAGCCATGCAAAAGCTAGTGGTACAATGATACAATGTGATAGGGCAAAGGGAGTCCTTGGCATTTGTGGTTGTATAGAGGCTCCACTGCTTGTGGAGGGGCACTGCTATAGAGAGACTTTTAGGCGATAAAAATGAGAGTCTGAATTATAAAACCATAAAAAAAGTGATGATGTAACTCAGAATTTGAAAATGACTTGTACATCTCCTACTATAACCCTAAATGTAGTGGTTATACATTATCCCGGTTACAGCCTGACAACACAATTTCTGAAGGATTATTTTAACATGATTTATATCCTTTGTCATGCCAAACATCCCTCTCTAACGCTACGGTGTGCTAACCATACCCCTTGTACCATGTTCTATCTTATGGTGGTGTGAATGGTATTATCAAGCACATCAATTTGTGTACCATTAAGCACATCATATTATTCTGAGACAATTATAAAACAGGCTCACTTATATCAAGAGCTTGTGTCGTGGTTTACCCATTGCATTTTTTTGGAGGGAGGTTCTAAACTTGGCATCTCCATCCAAGACCAGGCAACTGTTGTTTGTGAATATTTGCTACACACGATTTGAGAGAGGTGGCTGCTGCCAACCTCTCCCTCTCCTCTCAAAACACACACACACAAAGAAAGAAAACTAATATGTGATAACAAAAATAAGAGTTCTAAATAATTTGTAACAAAGAAACAAGAGGATTATCCTATCAGAAGGCTATGGGATTTTGTTTGATCGTCAGATCGGGTAGAATGTGATTCACTTGAGTGTGCGACTTATTATGGGCTCAGAAGTAAGGTCAACACCTATAGCTTATGCTGAACATTTTTTCTCTGCTGCTTTGAATTCTACTATTACAGGAAGCATTTGCAGTTGTTCGAGAGGCTTCCAAAAGGGTTCTTGGATTGCGGCCTTTTGATGTTCAGTTAATTGGTACCACAGCCTTCCTACTTGCTAGCCTGGTCATCTTCATTGTTTCTATGTAGGCTGTCATATGTATTTGGTGCCACACACCATATTTTAGAGCCTTTGTTTTATTAACTGTCTGGCTCATGGCAGGTGGCATGGTCCTCCACAAGGGAGAGATAGCAGAGATGAAAACAGGTGAAGGTAAAACTTTGGTTGCGGTTCTTCCAGCTTATTTGAATGCATTGGCTGGTCGTGGTGTGCATGTAGTCACTGTGAATGATTACTTGGCACGACGGGATTGCGAATGGGTTGGCCAAGTACACCGTTTCCTTGGTTTACGAGTGGGCCTTATCCAACGTAAGCAACTTTATTTTTTGTTGGTGCTTTATTTCTGTTACTGGAAACCTAAAACTTATGATGTGTCCTTGATTTATTGTGTTTTAGTTATAAAATATGCAAGATGCATGTTCTTCTTGATAGGGCAGGAGGTCTGCCTTCTTCTCTCCTTGCTGGAATAAACACTTTCCTAGGACGAGTAATTGGAATTTGGCCTTTATGAGCAAATCTGGTTTACAAAACCCTCTCCCCTTTTTGGTGACACAGATTTGCCTCAGTGACTTTGTTTATGGGAGAGCATGCCACTCATTATATTGCAGTGGGACCAAGGAGAGTGGATTTGCAGGATCCAGCAGCGCAGCCAGCCTACCTTGCTGGTTACTCCATTGCCTACATGGCGCGACTTTGGTAACAGATGCAGACTCACCAGTAAGGTCACATTTCACACAAACAACAGGAGGACAAGCTCTTTATGATTAAGAATCTTCTGGTGGCCAAGGGCTTATGGGGTTTTGTTTGTGGGGATGGCAACTCATCCACACATTGCGTGTGCCACACCTCAACGAGGTAAAGGGTGAGGTGCTTGGCAGGCTCAAGCTCAACCTGCAGCACCCTCCTAGGAACAAAGAAGATGGGATGCAAGAGAGTACATGCTGTCTTTTAATGCTTTGTCGGCCAAGAGGGCGATAATACCTCATATTTGGTACAACAATGGACGATGCTAGGCATGACACCGCATACTCTCATTCAGTTTCGGCAATGCCTTTGGAGCTGTGGTTGCCCTAGCAAAGTTACTTTCTTTCTTTGGTTTAAAGGGCATTGTGGCCTTGTGGTGGGCTCTTGAATTTCCAGGGTGCACTAACGGTAGCTTTTAAATCACTTTGAAGCAGAAGCACGAAACTGAGACCACACAAACTAGAGGAAGAGATAAAAGTTAAAGTGATAGTAGAAGACGTGATTCTTATAACCTAATCTTGTCTCTCTCGCAAACTAAAGAAAGCAAATGTTAACAAAAATATTGCTAGATATGGCAAGATCTGAACTGCTTACCAAGCTGAAATAGCATGGTGGTGAATAGACCAACAAAACCTTATGTAGTGCTCTCCCATTCACTGAAATCTGATGTGTAGGAAACCTTGGACTGACCTGCATTGATTGTTGCTACCTTGGCTGCTTTTGAGGACTGAATCTGCTACTCTCCAAGTTTGGTCTTCTCTTCCTTGACTGGCTGCTCTAGAAGATTTGTTGAAGGTATGAGGAGAGGGATTCTATTTATAGGCCTGCGAAAAGTTGGTCAACTTGTGTTAATTTGCTTTTTTGCAGTGGGCGGTCTAGTTTCACCTATACTGGGTTCCCTGCCTGACATTAATAGCCTTTTTTTCCCCTTTATAGGACTCACAACATTGGCCGATTCTTGTGGCAAACCCTAACCCTATCTAGTAGCCTAGCATGAGACATGCATCCAATGAGTGTGGATGATGCTGGTGACATGGATAGCCATGATCAATAGGCCTGCTACATGAAAGAGGTGCAGAGCAAAGTGAGAGTCTCTATATTGCCTTACAGTTCAACAGCTTTGTCACAGGATAATGTTGTGCGTGTTCACATTGGACTGCCACAACAATCCTGTCTCATCATGTGAGGGGAGCAAAGACTCAGTCTACAGAGTCTGGCCCACTCTGCACTACCAACAGGATGGCACAGCACGCCTTGGAACTCTGTATGGAAGACATTCAGAAGCCTCAAGGCTTGGTCAAGTGGTGGGCAGTGGGCACATTGCAGAAAGACTATAGAAAGGGGTGCCACACCTCTTGGATTGTCCGTCAGCACCATTTGGATGGATCTTATCCACGTGCTTCGTTGATGTTATGCACCTAGTACGAATCTTTAGGATTAGTGGTCTAATCTAGCAGGGTTAGGGGAGCCGTGGGATTAGAGGAAGGAGGTTGATACAGGTGGCTAAGGCTCATGGTTAATAATACCAAGCATACTGGCTATTTATGACCAGAGAGTTATTTATAGTAGTGGCCACTATATAAGTGAGACTTGGGTTACCGTCGGGAACATGATTGGATGCGTTGTGCGGATGTCATGAAATGTGAGGAGCTGACGTGGAATCAAATGTGGGACCTCTCCATTGACTCCACTTGCTGCACTAACCAAGAGGTCCATTCCCGATTTGTGAGGACTGGGCCTGCATAATTACGTTCTAGCTTTTATCTTTTTGCCGCACTTTGTGAAAAGATGGACAGAGGATACATACTAACCAGGGGAAATATATTCTAAAACTGCCAGTTTTTGGGGTGCCGGTTCCATGGACGCATCTTAGTGGTACCTGAGTATGGAGTTATGTTTAAGCCATCATAATAGTGTCCGTTGTATTGGTTTTCTTCAGATAGATGATGAAGATGGAAACACTATGCTTTAGTCCATTGAGTGTTCACAAATGCATTGTGTTGCAGAGGGTATGACCAGTGAGCAGAGAAGGGAGAACTACCTATGTGATGTGACTTATGTCACCAACAGTGAACTTGGCTTCGACTATCTGCGAGATAACTTGGCTGTGGCAAGTATTCATGTCGTATAATGGGTATCTTGGTTCTTTACAGCTAGTCTTTCAGCTTCTAGATAAGGAGGTTTGTGCAGCTAATCATTGTTTTTGTGCTTTATGGTGCAGAGTGTCAGGGATCTTGTTCTGAGGGGTTTCCAGTATTGTATCATTGATGAGGTTGATTCTATACTCATAGATGAAGCTCGAACTCCACTGATCATATCAGGGCCTGCTGAAAAGCCAAGTGAACAGTACTATAAAGCTGCAAAAATAGCTTCAGCTTTTGCACGGGATATTCACTATACTGTAATGTCTACTTATCCTTGGTTGAACTATGTGTGGTTAAGCTGAGTCCAAGATAATCATTGTCCCAAGCACAAAACCTTGACATTTTGTTTTTGCTTTAATATATATATCATCAAATTATTTTACGTTTGAATTTTATTATAAACCATCAATAATGCTGCTAGTATAAAAATAAATAATTGTTATTATTTAGTATCTTTCTCAAGTTTTCGTTAAAGCAAGGCACCCTTCTCTTGTTCTCATTGCAATTGACAGGTTGATGAGAAGCAGAAGTCGATACTACTGACAGAGCAAGGCTACGAAGATGCCGAAGAGATTCTGGATGTGAAGGACCTCTACGATCCTCGAGAGCAGTGGGCATCCTACCTTCTTAATGCAATCAAGGCCAAAGAACTGTTTCTGAAGGATGTCAGTTATATCGTACGGGGTAAAGAAGTTGTGATTGTTGATGAATTCACGGGCAGGGTCATGCAGGTATTTACTTTCCATACTCCATGACCTAAATAGAGGATAGGTTTTGGTTTACACAAGCTTGCATGCATAGCATTCATTGGAATGTATATAAATGCATGCTTGCACCCAACCTCATTTATGAGGAATTAGGATGAGGGGTTTATGGACACGTATTGCTTCAACCCTGCTGCCATCCTCATCGATATGGTCTCAATTTTGGGCCTTGGCTCTGCAGGGTAGACGATGGAGTGATGGTCTACACCAGGCTGTTGAAGCAAAGGAAGGCTTGCCCATTGAGAATGAGACCGTGACTCTGGCCTCAATCAGTTATCAAAACTTTTTCCTGCAGGTGAAGTCAGCATTTTATGTGCCCATTTCTCACCTTGTTTCGTTTCGTTTCCAAAATCTGACTCTTGGCTTAAAATGGCAAGCTTGTTTTAGTATCCGAAGCTCTGTGGAATGACTGGTACAGCTGCAACAGAGAGTGCCGAATTTGAAAAGATATACAAGTTGACAGTGACTGTCGTCCCGACTAATCAACCTATGGTTAGAAAGGTAATTAAAGCTTGATTTTTTCATGGTTCTTGATAAAAATCACTAAAATAAAGGGGAGACTCCGCGAATGGATGGCTATGATGGTGCTAGCTGGGTGGCAGTGATGGGCCTAGCAGTTGAATGGAGGCAATGGATAGGATCCAAAGGGCAATGGATAGGATCCAAAGGGTAAATGGATAGGATCCAAAGGGTAAATGGATTTAAAAAGGACTAGATAAGGAATTTCTTGGGGGGATTCTAAAGGGAGAGATGAAGTTACCACTTCAAAAAGTGCACTTTTCTGTCCATGTGCTTATCCTCTAGCATTGTTTCTTGCACTGTTTGGATTCCCACTCATTATTAGGATTCCAAGCCTTGCTTGTCTCTTTTTTTGGTTCCTTGTCCATCAATACACTCCAAGGCCCACTCCTCCTTGCACTTTCTAGAACCATATCCTAGCTTTACCTCCCCTACCTTTTATTCATGGGGCTCCCACACAGGTAGCACACTGTCGAGAGACCATGGTGACTGTACAGGAAGCCCGCAAGGTGGGGAAGTGGGCTGTCTACAGAGATGGCCACATCATTATCACCGAGCGTTGATGTGGTCCTCTACGGATCACACCTCAGGCCTTTTCTTAGCATCGTTGTAACTTGGTTGAACACAATGCTAATCAATACACTTAAATACACTAAGATTTGAAGGACATTTGCTCAAATACAAGAAGTAAATTGCTGAATTGACAAGAGGCACACAATGAGCCGGAACGGCCGACCCCGCCCTTGAGTAAATTGTATTACTATTGGAGAAATTCAATACATAGTTTCACGGGCATCCATTGCCAAATCCTCCATGCCAATGCATATGAAATTCAGCATTTAGAAAACAATGGTATGTCCATGTAGATCACCAAGGAGCTGCCTTGATGCCCGGCCCGACTTCAGTGCCCATATTCTCTACCATTGGCTCTATGTTCTACCGAGCAAGGTAGCAACATCTTCAAGAGCACATAGGACAAGAGAAATACTACACAGGGCGGCTAAACAAGGAGTCCTGCCCTTCTACTGAGTAAGGAATGACAATACATTGTCCAATTACCTTACCAGTCTTCATAGAAGTTGTTGCAAGCGGAAGCCTTCGCGTTGGAAGCTTTAGAGGTGTTGATATCTTTGATTTGCCGCAATCCTTCGCGACAAAAGTCTTCAAGAGGATGAAGGGAACCTTGGGAAAGCTTCCCCTATGGTTCAACTTGAGAAAGGAAGGCTGAAATTAGGGTTTTCAGCAAAAAGACCAGAAATTACAGCAAAAATGAGAGCTGTTTTGCTGAATTTCAGTCATTGGGAGTGAGTAGGAGAGTGATTAGCACTTGGAAACACTCTTGGAAGCTTGGAAAACACCCTAGCAAGTTGGGTATGGCTATGGAGAGCTTGGAAATGGAGAGAGATGGTGGAAAAACAGAGTTTTCAGCCTCCAAAAATCCTCATGAAGAGAAAACACGAATTTCTCTTAATAAGTAAGTGAATTGGGGTCCAATCAGGTGAAGGGACATGGGGAGATGCCCATTTATGAGTAAAAGGGGAGGATCAGGTCCTGGACATTGAGTCTTGTCCGCCTCGGGACTTCAGTGAGTGTGAACTTGGAAGACGTCATAATTTATAAGTGACTTTTGGGCGTCCAAACTTTAATGAAATGGGAACGCACTCACTTATAAATATTGGCTAAGTCCTAAGGGCTATTTGAGCCTAGATCGGGAAATACTTACCACCTGTTCACATGCCACACAACCATGTCAGCAGACAGTTTCACACGCACAGTTCACGGGCGGGCGTCCCCTTACCCGGAACTACACATAGGTCATGCAGGCATGAAAACAGCATGCAATTTCATTTGCAGGCAAGCACATAAAGATGCTATGCAATGCAACATTGACATGAGCAATTTCCGTTCATGAAACCATATAAGACCAGGCGTTTCCAGGCAAGTATACGCAATACCAGACCCAGTGGAAAGCCAATCCTCCAGGCGTTTCCGAGCATGTACACAAAGGCACAAGTCCCAACGGAAAGCCAAGTCCTCCAGGCGTTTCCGGGCATGTACACAAAGGCACAAGTCCCAGCGGAAAGCCAAGTCCTCCAGATATTCCGGGCATGATAACATCAAGTTCCAGCGGAATATCATATCCAACTATACAGCATGACACGTGTCAATCACCTGCATAGGTATATTCCATAAGCCATGGACACCAATCCAATATGTACATAGTGTGAAAGCAAGAGTGAACCATTCGGGTGGCCAAATGGTGACATTCCCCCCCCGCTTCTAAACAGTTGTCCGCAACAGAAATGCATCCAAATATGTCTGAAGTGTTAGGAAAGTGAATGCTGCAAGAATCAAGAGAGAGAGAGATGCACACAGATAAGGCACGGGTGAGGCAACAGCAACTGTACTCAACAGGGGAAGGCTACAAGGATGGGCGTCCAGGATCAATCCCAAAGGTGATAACAACTGAAGAGGGGGTGGCCTATAAATAGGCCCCAGTCAAGGAGGTCGGCCCTGAGCAGATGGCCGACCAGATCTGGTCGGCCCCTTACTGAAGGGTGGCCGACTGGTCCTAGCCCTGGCCCAAAACCCGTCTGGAAACAGCCTCCAGAATGGCCCTAAATCTCATAGAAATGGAACCAACTGTGGACCTCTCACTGGCCGGGCACAGCCACAAATAAGCCCTCTCTCAAATAGAAAACCATGAGATGCCCTAAATCTTAACACCCTCTCTGCAGCTCATGGTGAGCAACACATCTGAAGACACATCCGATGAAGATGCCGCCATGAACGCCAAAGAAGAAGGGTACATACAACTCTTTCCCAAGCTGATGCTATAGGTCCCTGCCGGGAGTATGTTGGCTGGAACACACCAAAGCCAAAATCCTCCCAGAGAACTCATCCCATAGCAGAACCTCTGACTTCGAACGCTAGACTCACTAGGTCCATAGTCGATGCACAATCAAGCAATGAACGCAAACACCACTGGTCCATAACAAAAAAAACTGTCGCTGCTGCCTGCCAGAATGTCAACTGATAAGGGTCAGAAGCAACCCATCACCCTGCCTCCCACTTGCCCTCTCTGGCTGTGACATCGTGGAAGGGGGAACCTGCCCTAGAATGGGGCAACAGGTGCCAATTCAGCCCTCAAGGAACGGTCACCCTTTGCGGAAAGGTCGGCCTCGGAATCAGATGACGAGCCAGCATCCTTCTTGGTTTTGCAATCTCTCGCCAAGTGTCCTCGTTTCCCACACTTGTAACACCTGCTTCTGCTCTTCTTCGTTTTCTCCAGACCAGCAAGGGCCGCACTAGTCAAGGTCTGAACGGCCGGGGATACCTCTAGGCTGATAGTCCGAACCAAGACCGAGTGGGCCTTTGAATCTCTGTCCTCCCAATCCTGAAGCTGCTCTAGGAACTCGTCCTCCTGAGCCGTGGTCCATTTCTTCGGGTTCTCGGGACGCTCTGGTTTCTTTTCGAAGCCCTGAACAAGTTCCCAAAGACCTTTATGAATGAACCAGATCTTGAGTTGGAGCTTCCAGTGAGCATAATTTGCCCCGTTCAATCTATCCTCTCGGGTGGAGCACGGTGGAGCCATGAAACCTGACCTGGTGAAAATGTGGATCTGCCCAACAAAACAGCCAACCAACGCTGCCAGAAGCAATCAACAGTGCCACGAGCAGACTACAGACCCCTCTATCCAGGTGCCGACAAGATACGTCAGCACCACGCAGCACCAGGGTCTCGAAATCAGCCTCCGCTATGCCTGCAGTAAATCGCCTCTTTCAGGTGCCCTCACTGAATCCCGAGCCAACTTGGCTCTGATACCATGTTAGGAAAGTGAATGCTGCAAGAATCAAGAGAGAGAGAGATGCACACAGATAAGGCACGGGTGAGGCAACAGCAACTGTACTCAACAGGGGAAGGCTACAAGGATGGGCGTCCAGGATCAATCCCAAAGGTGATAACAACTGAAGAGGGGGTGGCCTATAAATAGGCCCCAGTCAAGGAGGTCGGCCCTGAGCAGATGGCCGACCAGATCTGGTCGGCCCCTTACTGAAGGGTGGCCGACTGGTCCTAGCCCTGGCCCAAAACCCGTCTGGAAACAGCCTCCAGAATGGCCCTAAATCTCATAGAAATGGAACCAACTGTGGACCTCTCACTGGCCGGGCACAGCCACAAATAAGCCCTCTCTCAAATAGAAAACCATGAGATGCCCTAAATCTTAACATGAAGAACATGCGGGCAATCTTTGAAGAACTCTTCATCTACCCATTTAGCATCAATGGGAAGATAGTGCTTAAACTTCACAAGGTAACGCCTCACAACTTTGCCTGCAGCAAGCTTGCGTTCCTTGTGATACACAATCTGCTCTGGCTGCAAGATCTCCTCAAGCTCATCCACTTCTGGTGGATCCTCAATGACCATTTCACTGGGCTCCGGCCCTACATACTTGCGAAGAAGACTCACATGAAAAGCATTGTGTATGTGCCAATGACTAGGTAATGCCAATCTGAAAGCCACTTCATTGATCTTCTCGATCACTCGAAAAGGTCCATAGTACCTGGTTGCAAGCTTAGGATATGCACCCTCTTTGCCAGGCCTCTTTGCAAGTCTTGCTTTCTGTAATATGCGGAAGCTTCGGAGAAGGATCGGTCCTTCAAAACTCAGAAATCAGCACTCTTTTCGCGACGGAATTAACGCACAAACTGAAAGGAGATGTGCAGAAAATAGAGAGAGAAGGGGGAGATGGAGAGGACACAGTATTGGGTCCCAATTACCCTCCGTAGGGCCCCCACCACGGATGGTGTATTTGCTTTATTAGAATGATGTAAATCTGAAAACAAATACAAAGTACTTGACCTTTTCTTGGCTGGAAAACCTGCCCTTGACCTTCAGTCCTTCACCCCTTTGCTTTAGCAATGTTCTTGGCTGTCCTGGCCCTTGTTTGCTTGGAGCACTTGGTGAATTATGAGATGAGTGAAATGATTTATGTCTTGGGTATTTATACCCTCTACTATATGCAGTCGGTTGGCTTCAGGGAGCTCCACGACTGTGTCTTGTTAATAAAGTGCTTGCACACTTATAATTAACGCTTTCACACTATGCCAATACTGTCCAGCCTGCGCATATGTTCTGGGACAGCCTCCTGACTGCTGGGCACCATGCGCATGGGTGTGGGACTGCCCCCCACACCTGGCCGACTGGCTGGGTAGGGTTTCTAACCCTGTCGGCTGCCTGTCCAGCAGCCCTAGGGCTGGCCGACAGCCCTTCCAGCCCAAGCCATGGCTGGTGGGCACAATGTGGGCCCTCTTGGCCCCTTGGGGGTGGTTCTACACCTCCCCCATGCCCATTCTACAAGTGCAAGTGCAAATCCTCACACTGGGGTAGCCCTTGGCCTGTCGAGTGTAGGCCTCTTGCGCTTTAGCCAATCTGTCTTTAACGGACTCTAGGATCTCCTGGTAAGACTCCGTCACTCTGTTCGCCTCCGGTACTGAAGACGAAGTCCTGGTTAACGACGACTGGAAAGGCCTTCCAAACGCTGCCTCATATGGAGTCCTGCCAATAGCTGAAGAAAAAGAGTCATTCAGAACAGCTTGAACTAAAGGCAAAAACGATTCCCACTTACCTTGCTGATCGTGGACATAACACTTCAGCACATCAAAGGCCAACTGGTTGTATATCTCTGTCTGGCCATCTGTCTGTGGGTGGAATGCACTGGAAAAATTCAACTCAGTACCAAAATTATCAAACAATGCCCTCCAAAAATGACTGGTAAACTTGGCATCTCGGTCTGACACTATGGTCCTAGGAATCCCACCAATCGGGTACCAATGCCGAATAAATAGAACATCCTCGGCGGTCACATTGGCCCTGCAAGGAATAAGCATCACAAATTTGCTGAACCTGTCAACAATAGTCAAACACTGTGTATTACGCTTACTCGGACTGGGAGGCAGATTTGTGACAAAGTCCATAGAAATGTCTTGGAAAGGACCCTCAGGAATTGGCAAAGGCTGTAACAACCCTATCTTCTTTCCACGAGGAGCTTTCACCTTTTGACAAATGTCACAACGTTGTACGTAAGTAAACACATCACGCCTCATCTTTGGCCAATAGTATTGCCGTTCTAATTTCTCCAGAGTCGAATTCATGCCCCTATGACCACCTGTAATGGCGTCATGGGCATCATGGAGAAGAGCGAATCCGCGTACGTGTGCTTCATGTCTTCTAGTCCTGTACCAACAAGGTCAAGTCTAGTGGTCTGAATCGCAGATACTTGTCCCTTCCTGCTCAAAGCATCGGCCACTGGATTGGCCTTTCCTGGAAGGTACTCAATCATACCACCGAACTGCTGGAATATCTGACTCCAGCGGTGTTGTCGATCACTCCACTGTGCACTTGGCATCGTCTGAATCCAGCGCAATGCCTGATGGTCAGTGCGAACCTCGAAGTCACGGCCATACAGGAAATGTTTCCAATGTTTCAAGGCCTGTATAACTGCTAGGAGTTCACGATCGTAGACTGAGTAGTTCTTTTTGGCGGGCAGTAACTTACGAGACATGTAAGCTACCGGATGACCATTCTGTTGTAATACACCTCCAATTGCGATGTTACTCGCATCGGTGATCACCTGAAATGGTTCGTCCCACGAGGCAAGGGCTAAACAAGGCGCTTCTGACAAAGCCACCTTGAGGTTCTGGAATGCCTCCAACGCTCGTGGAGTCATTCGAATCTTTTGCCTCCTTGTTTTCACTCCCTTTAGCAGATCGGTGAGGTCTGCCGAGAGATCAGAAAACTTGTCAATGTGGGTGGAATATGCCTGGCATATACCCACAAATGATCTAATGTCATAAGCGGTCTGAGGTACTTCCCAGTTAACAATCTCGGCCACTTTAGCCGGATCAAGTCGAATGCCTTCGGCACTGATTATATATCCCAAGTAATGTACCTGGAACAGATAAAATTTTGACTTCTTTTCGTTGATATAGAGCTCGTTGCTTTCCAGCAACTTAAGGACTTTCTCCACATCAATGTCATGCTGCTCAACTGTAGCTGAAAATATGAGTATGTCGTCCAGAAATATGAACACACACACTCCAATCAACTCCTGGAAAATACGCATCATCATGCGGTTAAATGTAGCTGGGGCGTTCGTCAATCCAAATGGCATAACCACAAATTCATAGTGGGCCCGTTCTGTACGGAAAGCTGTCTTGGGGATGTCCCCCTCAACAATCCGAACCTGGTGGTACCCACTCTTTAAATCCAATTTAGAGAACACCTTAGCTCCATTCAGCCTCTCGAGAATATAGTCAATTCGAGGCATCGGGAATCTGCTCTTGATAGTCAGCTTGTTGAGTGCACGATAATCGACACACAACTGAGAAGACCCATCTTTCTTCTTGACAAATAAGATCGGTGCTGCAAATGGCGACACGCTGGGGGCGGATGAAGCCAGCTTGCAACAATTCTTGGAGTTGGCGGTCCAACTCCGATTCCATTGCCTTAGAAAGGCGATACGGAAACTTGCTCGGGGGTTCCGAGCCTGGGAGGAGGTCAATCTTGTGATCCTCCGGTCTGGACGGGGGAAGCTGGGGAGGGAGACTGTCCCGAAGAAAAATCTTCTGAAACTTTTCATGGAGAACCGAGTACTTCTCGGAAGCACTGGCCACCGTTTGGGCTGTCTGGATGTAAATCATCGCACACTGTGCGCCTTTCCTAACTGCTCGCTTAGCCTGCAAGTGGCTTATGAGCGGAAAGTTTGGAATACCTGGCTCACACTTAATGGTCACCGGGGTGTTTGACACATTCCGATCAATCTGGAACGTGTGCTTGTCCCACTTGACATCAGGAAGAAACTTGTAAAACCAATGGATACCCAAAATTATGTCTGCTCCTACAAGAGGGGCAACCATAAAGTCACGCACAAACTCTATGCCCTGAATGACTAACTTAGCACCTAGAGCTTCATATTTGACGCTCGTTGTCATACCTGTGCTAAAACCCTCAACTTGTTTGTCCACCGGAGTTAGCTCGAAACGGGCACGCCTAGCGGCCTCTTCCGTGATCACATCCTCCGTGCTGCCGCTGTCAAACAAGACAACGACTCTCTGGCCACCTATGTAGCCAAAGGACTTGAGCAATTCGTTGCGCTCATACTCCTGGTCATGGGCGCCCTTCTGCTTATCTTCGAGCTCCCGGCTAATAATTGCTCCAACTGAAGCACCGGGGGTTGAAGAACCAGGGGTAGCCACTGGTGTCTGTGTGGGAGCTGTGCTCACCAACGGAAGCTGTGGAGGCGGCGGCGGCCTTTGGAGGCTTCTTCGGGCAATCCCGAGAAGTATGTCCTTTTGTGTGACAAAAGTAACATCTACCCTCCTTCCTGTACTGAGCAAGCTCCTCAGCACTCAACTTGCCACCTGTCTTGCCTGCCTCCGCTTTCTGGTCTGGAGTAAGCTTAGACGCATTGTTCGAGTTCTTGGAGCCAGAGGTTCCCGGGCTCTGTCCTGGGGAAGACCCCGTCTGGTTCTAGCTTTTGCCCCCTGAGGCGTTAGCCTTGGGAGAAGCCGGCTGGGAAGTCTTGGGCTTGCCACCATTGTGTTTCATTTCTGCACTCTGCGCAAGCGAGAGTGCGTCCTCAAAGGTGGCTGGCCTGAACATACGCACCTCCCATTGGATTTGCGTGTCCAGGCCATACAAAAACTGCCCTTTCTTGTCCGAATCAGATAAGCCTAACTGTAGACACAAGGTCGAAATTCTATTGGCAAACTGAAGGACTGGTTGCGCGTTCTGACGCGCACCCCTGAACTCGTCTTCGAGTCGCTCAAGGTAGTGGGGCAGTAGAAACCGCTGCTTAAGGTCGCGGACGAACTCGTCCCACCCATAAGCTGCCATACCTGCTCTAGTGTGGGCATGAGCCCACTAAGTCCACCAAGGAATGGCCTCACCTTCCAAGTACCAACTAGCTAAGATCACTTTGTCAGTATCTGTTTTCCTAACTGCGGCAAAGTAAGCTTCAAATTGATGTAACCATGAATACAGAGTAGTGGGATCGAGTTTACCATTATACTTACTGAAATTCATTTTCTCGGGAAAATGATTCGAGGGCGCCGTCGGTGTCAATCTGGCGTCCAAAGCTCTGAGGTAACGCTCGTGTTCCACTCGTCGCATGGCGTCGTCTTCTCGTTGTCGAATCTCCAATGCTCGCATCTGCATCTCAAGCAAGGAGCTTGGCTGCGGCTGTGACCCCTCGAGAGGGTCCCTGTGACGAGGATCTGGTATCTGGGGTACGGAAGGAGAGGGAGGAGGAGATGGAAAACGCGACGCTGGAGAGCGAGAACGCTCCTCCAGAGCCAAAATCCGCGCCTTCTGCTCATCCAACTTGGTTGTCTGGTCTGCAATTGCTCGCATCATCTGCTGGAACATGTCTTGTACACTCAAGCCGGGTGCCCTAGCTGGGCTGCCTGGTGCACTCTGTTCCCATGGTTCTGGTTCTCTCTCGTCGCCAAAGCTCGCCATAGTGGGAAAATGCAATTCCTTTCTGGAACGCAATCTGACCATCCACTATCTGTGTGGGAGGCTTCCGGAGGCTAAAAACCAACCGTCCTTCGAGGGACAGGAGTCACTCCGAAAGGGGTAGTCCACCGGCGTCTAAAAACCAACCACACGAGCGAAAAAATTTTCTGGTTTTCTTTGCTGAATCTTCGTCCTTGAAGTAGGCTCTGATACCACTATAATATGCGGAAGCTTCGGAGAAGGATCGGTCCTTCAAAACTCAGAAATCAGCACTCTTTTCGCGACGGAATTAACGCACAAACTGAAAGGAGATGTGCAGAAAATAGAGAGAGAAGGGGGAGATGGAGAGGACACAGTATTGGGTCCCAATTACCCTCTGTAGGGCCCCCACCACGGATGGTGTATTTGCTTTATTAGAATGATGTAAATCTGAAAACAAATACAAAGTACTTGACCTTTTCTTGGCTGGAAAACCTGCCCTTGACCTTCAGTCCTTCACCCCTTTGCTTTAGCAATGTTCTTGGCTGTCCTGGCCCTTGTTTGCTTGGAGCACTTGGTGAATTATGAGATGAGTGAAATGATTTATGTCTTGGGTATTTATACCCTCTACTATATGCAGTCGGCTGGCTTCAGGGAGCTCCACGACTGTGTCTTGTTAATAAAGTGCTTGCACACTTATAATTAACGCTTTCACACTATGCCAATACTGTCCAGCCTGCGCATATGTTCTGGGACAGCCTCCTGACTGCTGGGCACCATGCGCATGGGTGTGGGACTGCCCCCCACACCTGGCCGACTGGCTAGGTAGGGTTTCTAACCCTGTCGGCTGCCTGTCCAGCAGCCCTAGGGCTGGCCGACAGCCCTTCCAGCCCAAGCCATGGCTGGTGGGCACAATGTGGGCCCTCCTGGCCCCTTGGGGGTGGTTCTACACCTCCCCCATGCCCATTCTACAAGTGCAAGTGCAAATCCTCACACTGGGGTAGCCCTATGGCTGGCCCCATCTCTACATGCAAACCTACATGCCTACAGAGGCCTGGCATCCAGTTGCACACCAGATACACAGAACATCTGACATCATTCCAGAGGGAGACTCACAGCGTGGACTGGCACTGCTTCATGTGCAGGACAGTGCACACCTGACCTTGGACTCATGTGCAGGACAATGCACACCTGACCTCGGACGACTGAGATGGATCCCTGGCTGACTCGTCCCGGACTGGGCTCACATGGGACCAGTTCACCATCCCAGGTCCTGCACCTTCTGTACAGAAATGTCTACGTGGCATCCAAGTGCGGGATGCACGTGACACTTTCTTAAATTTCAGCAATACCGAATCATTCTCTTTAACATCCAATTGCCTTCTATGCTTGTCGGCAGCCTTTTTATGCTTGTCTTGTGACCTTGCAATGGCTGTCCGCACCTGAGCAAAAGCAATATCCAAGTCTCTTACATACTCATCAGCTGCAAATATCTCATCCTTTGTGCGAAGGATGGGTGGCAAAACCACCTTACCATAAACAATCTCAAATGGGGCCTTTCTCGTAGATGCATGCACCGTGTTGTTGTATGCAAATTCCACAAGCGGTAAGTACTTCTCCCAAGAAGACTTCTGATCCGCCACATAACATTTCAAGAGATCCAACACGGCTGAATTTGCAGCCTCACTTTGCCCATCCGTTTGAGGGTGATAAGCTGATGAGAAGTCCAATTTGGTGCCCATATTATCAAATAAGGCCCGCCAAAAGAGACTTGTAGTCCTGGGATCTCTATTCCCCACAATGGACTTCGGCATTCCATGATGTTTGAACACTTGTGCAAGATATATTTTAACCATATGCTCAGCTTTGATGGTCTTTTTGACCGGCAAGAAATGAGCTTGCTTGCTAAACCTGTCCCCAATTGTCCAAATTGCATCATTACCCTGTTGGGTACGTGGCAAGTCCATAATGAAATCCATTGTAATACTTTTCCATGGCTGCGTGGGAATAGGCAATGGCTGAAGCAAACCTGGTGCCTTTTGCCTATCAAATTTGACCTTTTGACAGGTGATACATGCACGTACATGTGCTTCTATGTCCTTCCGCATACCTGGCCAAAAGAAATACCGCTCAATCATGTGCGTAGTAGGCATTATGCCTCTATGACCAGCATATGGAGGAGCATGGCACTCATCCAAAACCTTTTGCCTCATGTCAGACACCACACATAGGCAATTATCTTTCATGAGATAACCCTCTTTGATCACATATGAGGCATGTGCATGACCAGCCATCAAATCAGCCCAAATAGTGGCAAAATCAGCATCCGTATGATACAAATCACGCATGGTAGACAAGTCCCCATGAGAGGCAACCAAGATAGCTGCTACATACGGCTTTCGTGACAATGCATCGGCCACTACATTCTTCTTTCTTGGGGTGTGCAAGATCTGAAAATGAAACATAGAGAGGAAATTGGCCATCCTCATATGCTTCTCTGACAACTTAGTTTGAGTAAGAAAATACCTCAAACTCTGGTGATCTGTCTTCACAGTGAAATCAGCCCCAAGAAGGTAATGTTTCCATATAGTAAGTGCATGAATTACAGCCAAGAGCTCTTTCTCATAAATGCCAAGAGATAGCTCTGCATCATGCAATCTACGACTCTCATAAGCCACGGCATGTCCCTCTTGATTAAGGACAGCCCCTATGCAATTTCCAGATGCATCACATTCCACACAAAAAGGCTTTTGCAAATCCGGAACAATCAACACTGGACCATGAGTAGTTGCATCTTTCAATTTGAGGAATGCATCTCTCTCTACATTAGTCCTTTTGAACACGGCCTTCTTCTTTGTCAAATCATGCAAAGGAGAAGCAATCCATGCAAAGTGCCGAATGAACCTGCGGTAGTAAGAGCATAATCCAAGAAAACTACGGATCTCATGCACTGAACTCAATTCGGGCCAATTCCGAATTGCATCAATCTTTGCAAGATCCATCCGCACTCCATCTTTGGCAACAATATGCCCAAGATAATGTATCTCTGACAAGAAGAACTCACTCTTCTTTACATGTATGAAGAGTTTATGCTTATGGAGCTCTTCAAAAACAATAGCCAAATGAGCTTTATGCTCTTCTTCGGTCTTCGAGAAGACTAGGATGTCATCAAAGAAGACACCTGTAAATTTCTTGTATCCACGGAATATGCGATCCATCATTCTATTGAATGTAGCCGGGGCATTTGTAAGACCAAAAGGCATAACAAGATACTCATAAAGCCCAAATGCTGTCCTGAAAGCAGTTTTGTGTACATCCTGATGCATTACACGCACTTGGTGATATCCACTTTTGAGATCAATTCGGCTAAAGCATGCCGATCCATCCAACTTGTCAAGGATGTCGTCTATGCGTGGAATCGGAAACCGATTCTTGATGGTAAGCTTATTCAAAGCTCTATAATCCACACACATACGAAAGGATCCATCCTTCTTTTGAACCAAGAGGACGGGTGAACAATATGGAGAAGAGCTTGGCTGAACCAAACCCTTCTCAAGAAGCTCATTCACTTGCTTCATGATCTCCTCTTTTTGGGATGCACTTACACGATAGGCTGGCCTATTAGGTGGTGAGCTACCCGGCACAAGATCAATGCGATGATCTTCCGGTCGTACAGGTGGTAACTCATTTGGTAACTCATCAGCAAAACAATGATTGTGCTCTTGCAAAAATTTCAGCCTATCATTACAAAGAGTGTTTACATGTACATTAGTTTTCTCAATAGGATCTCGTACAAAAATCAAGTACGCAAAAATACTCTTTTTCATTACTTTCTTAATTTGTACATGAGATACAAGGGGAATGGTATCACCCTCTTCACCAGCATCAATTATATGTTCTCGGTCTTTATGCATGAAGGTGATCCTGTTAGTCTTGTAAGCCTTGCACGGATCAATACGTGTATGCCAAGGCTTTTCAAGCAGTACATCACAGCCATTCAAAGGTGCCACAAGAAAATCCTCATGATCCACATAGCCTTGAATGTGTATGCGCAACTTGCCAAAAATAGGCATGACCTGCACTTCTCTACCAACAAAGGCAGCCCTTGCTTCAATTTGAGGACCCATGTCCTCCACTTCAATACCCAAAGCAGCTGCCATCTGAGTGGATATGAAATTCTCCGATGCACAATCATCAAACATGAACAAAGCGGGTTGATCTTTGAGCTGTCCCCAAGCTTTACATACAACCCTATCTTTGCTATCATGTGAAGTGTTGCCCTGCACATCCGGAACCATATGCACATTAGGCTTCGGTACATTAGCATTTTCAGCTTTGTTCTTCTTATTTGGGCATGCTCTTGCCATGTGCTCAGTGCTGCCACAAGTAAAGCATTTGGCTTCACGCATATATTGCTCCTTCTTCTCAGCACTAAGACCAAAGTTTGCCGGCTTATAAGGGCGCTTGTTAGCAAACTTATTTTCAGCTTTTGGACCTGATTTGGCTTGGTTTTGGTCCCTTTTAGGTGGCTGTCCATCATTTCTCTTTGCCTTGAAATGAGGGTTTAGCCTTATTGGATCGACTCAATTTGAGTTCCAATTGCTCGGTGGCGGTGGCGGCTGCGATTAATTGGTGTAAGGTATGACCAGGATACATTTGTAATCCCGCTTTGTACACGGGTTGCAATCCCGATTGAAACCTTCTCTTCCTTTCCGCCTCGGTGACATGCATAAATGGAGACACCTCCAAAAGCACTTTCCAAAACTTTTGTACATATGCATTTACCGATTTCCCCTCATTTTGCTTTACCCAATCCCACTTCATTGTTATCTCATTCAATGCATTGGGAGGCAAGAATTGAGCATAAAACCTCTCCTTGAACTCTTCCCATGATCTAACGGGATTCGGTGAGAGCTTCTCTGTGAGCCACCAATGGGCAGCAGTGCCTTTCATGAACATGCTTACATGCCGGATCATGGATTTCTGAGTGAAATCCTCATCACTGAAAGCAATATCAAACTAGGCAATAAAAGCAAGTGCCTTTGATGCATCGTATTCTCCATGATATGTGTCAAACTTCACAGATTTGTCTCCGGCTTTGAAGTCACGAGACTTTGATGCATGTGTGTGTATCTCAACATGTTTTCCCCCATGTTTGTCCATTGGGACAGCCCCTGTAAAACTGGCATCATTTTTGGACCAAAAGGTAAGATTCAGCTTTCTTGGCCTTCAAACGATCATGTACCAATGGATCCTCGCGGCGATAGAGATTCAATTCTTCTTGTTGTGCATGGAGAAGAGCCTGCATACGAGTAAGTTTAGCCCTCAAAACTATGGACTCTTCTTCTTGCATCTTCTCTTTGCCGCGGGACGGCTGTCCCACATATTCATGTTCCCTATTGTGTACCACATGAGTTTGCTCATCCTGTACAGCATTGGAGGCATGCATTTCATTGTCCCTGCCTCTTGTATTAGCATCTCCAACATTCATTGTATGGCTGTCCATAATGTTCTAAGTGTAGAGATAGCTAGTGTTCACGGTGATCGTCTCTCACGATAGAAGTGAAAGAGAACCGTATGCTCTGATACCAATGTAACTTGGTTGAACACAATGCTAATCAATACACTTAAATACACTAAGATTTGAAGGACACTTGCTCAAATACAAGAAGTAAATTGCTGAATTGACAAGAGGCACACAATGAGCCGGAACGGCCGACCCCTCCCTTGAGTAAATTGTATTACTATTGGAGAAATTCAATACATAGTTTCGCGGGCATCCATTGCCAAATCCTCCATGCCAATGCATATGAAATTCAGCATTTAGAAAACAATGGTATGTCGATGTAGATCACCAAGGAGCTGCCTTGATACCCGGCCCGACTTCAGTGCCCATATTCTCTACCATTGGCTCTATGTTCTATCAGGCAAGGTAGCAACATCTTCAAGAGCACATAGGACAAGAGAAATACTACACAGGGCGGCTAAACAAGGAGTCCTGCCCTTCTACTGAGTAAGTAATGACAATACATTGTCCAATTACCTTACCAGTCTTCATAGAAGTTGTTGCAAGCGGAAGCCTTCGCGTTGGAAGCTTTAGAAGTGTTGATATCTTCGATTTGCCGCAATCCTTCGCGACAAAAGTCTTCAAGAGGATGAAGGGAACCTTGGGAAAGCTTCCCCTATGGTTCAACTTGAGAAAGGAAGGCTGAAATTAGGGTTTTCAGCAAAAAGACCAGAAATTACAGCAAAAATGAGAGCTGTTTTGCTGAATTTCAGTCATTGGGAGTGAGTAGGAGAGTGATTAGCACTTGGAAACACTCTTGGAAGCTTGGAAAACACCCTAGCAAGTTGGGTATGGCTAAGGAGAGCTTGGAAATGGAGAGAAATGGTGGAAAAACAGAGTTTTCAGCCTCCAAAAATCCTCATGAAGAGAAAACACGAATTTCTCTTAATAAGTAAGTGAATTGGGGTCCAATCAGGTGAAGGGACATGGGGAGATGCCCATTTATGAGTAAAAGGGGAGGATCAGGTCCTGGACATTGAGTCTTGTCCGCCTCGGGACTTCAGTGAGTGTGAACTTGGAAGACGTCATAATTTATAAGTGACTTTTGGGCGCCCAAACTTTAATGAAATGGGAACGCACTCACTTATAAATATTGGCTAAGTCCTAAGGGCTATTTGAGCCTAGATCGGGAAATACTTACCACCTGTTCACATGCCACACAACCATGTCAGCAGACAGTTTCACACGCACGGTTCACGGGCGGGCGTCCCCTTACTCGGAACTACACATAGGTCATGCAGGCATGAAAACAGCATGCAATTTCATTTGCAGGCAAGCACATAAAGATGCTATGCAATGCAACATTGGCATGAGCAATTTCCGTTCATGAAACCATATAAGACCAGGCGTTTCCAGGCAAGTATACGCAATACCAGACCCAGTGGAAAGCCAAGTCCTCTAGGCGTTTCCGGGCATGTACACAAAGGCACAAGTCCCAGCGGAAAGCCAAGTCCTCCAGGCGTTTCCGGGCATGTACACAAAGGCACAAGTCCCAGCGGAAAGCCAAGTCCTCCAGATATTCCGGGCATGATAACATCAAGTCCCAGCGGAATATCATATCCAACTATACAGCATGACACGTGTCAATCACCTGCATAGGCATATTCCATAAGCCATGGACACCAATCCAATATGTACATAGTGTGAAAGCAAGAGTGAACCATTCGGGTGGCCAAATGGTGACAATCGTCCGGAAGGACGAGGAGGCATGGTACCTATGGGTGCGGCTACAGCTGACTGGAGATAGAGCTATCTATATTGCAGTGTGCTATTTCCCACCGAGCCACTCCCCTTAACGCCGAGCAGCATGGCCAGTCAGCTTTCCTACCACTCTACAGTGATATCATGGAGTTCTCTTGCCTGTGTGAAGTCCTCTTATTGGGTGACTTCAACGCCAGGATTGGGAGCTGCCAGGTTCTCCTAATTGATCTGGACGACCCCATCAGACTGCAGGAGCTGGACGTTAGTGACACTGGTGTTCAATGCAAATACATCCGGCACAGTAGATGTAAGTGATATTCAGCAGGTACAAGAAAATGTACAGCCAGTACAAGAGATACATATGGTACGGCCAGTACAACCACCAGTGCAACAAGTACGACTATAAATACAACAGGTACAGTAGAGTTTTCAGCAAGTGTAGCAGTTGGTGCAGCAATTACTCTACTGTAAGTACAGCAGGTACAGTAGGTTTTTCCATCAAGTACAATACAGCAGTCGGGCACAGTTTGTACAGTACAGCACTCGGGTACAACAAGTATAGTACAGCAGGTACAGTAGGGATTTCAGATAGAATTGTACAGCAGCTAGTTGTACAAAAGAGGCCTGAATGATAGTTGACTTGTAGATGAGAAGCAGGGAGAGATGCGTTAGCTTCCAATCAGTGAAAAGAGAGAGAGGCAGTCGTGTGCATGGATGGTGGGTAGGAGGTGGAGGGGTCCAACCCCTATGTGCGACATGGCGCAGCCCACCTCAAGCCAAGGTGGGCACCTCCTTTTAGTGTACACACACACTTAAGTGTGTTTACATGGTCGAAAGGGTGCCTACATGTTGGGCTGCCCTAACCTCCATCCCTTGGGCCCTGGGCACCAATGGCTGATGCTCGACTTTAATGAATTGGAACAACAAACGTTATAAAACCTTTAAAATAATCAACAAGGGTTAAAATGAATACTTAACACCTGCTCACATGCCACAAACCATGTCAAAATACAAGGCACTCGCATGGTTCACGGGTGGGCATCCCCTGCACACGCGAACTGGACACGTCACAGCAGGCAGTCACACGAAAACAAGTCACCCAAAACCAGTTTCAAGTAAGCAAAGATGTATACACATGCATTATGCAATGGATATATCTCCTGTTCTTGGAATCAGCAAATAGCAGGTCTTCCCTAGTGCGAAACTAGCTCAGTGGGAAACCTAAACTGGGATCCCTGATAGTGGGTTCCACATCCTGGCCACACTACGGGTGTCAGGAGGCCAAGCCTCCTGTAGGTAGTACGCGTGATACGCTCCCTAGCCTCTCGCACCTTTGCATGAGATAGGGAGAGCCACTTGGGTAGCCAAATGGTGACATCCCCCTCGGCTTCTAAACAGTTGTCCTAAACTGAAAAACCTCCAAATACGCTTGAAGAAGGTGTGGGTAATCTTTGAAGTATTCTTCATCAAACCATTTTGCGTTGATAGGCAAGTAGTTTTTGAACTTCACAAGGTATCACATGGAAAGCTTACAATAGGTAGTTTTCTCCGCTTGTGAAACACAATCTGCTAAGGTCGAAGAGCTTCCTCTAGCTCATCAACCTTTGGCGGTTCTTTTGGCTTTGGCCCCACATACTTCCGCAATAGACTCACATGAAAGGCATTGCGAATTCTCCAATGATCAAGCAATGCAAGCCGGAAAGTAGCCTCATTCATCTGCGTGAGCACCTTAAAAGGTGCGTAATACCTAGCAGGGAGCTTAGGGCATGCTCCCTCCTTTCTTGGCCTCTTACAAAGTCTTGCAATCTCAAATTTCAGCAATACCCAATCGTTATCTTTGATGTCCACGTTGTTGAAATATGTGGATCTCATGTGTTGTGCGGGAACTGGGTTTGATATAAGGGTTGGCCACTTTATTAAATTGTCCTTTATTAATGCTAGTTGTGAGGCTTCATGTAGGTCGTGGTGCTTTATGGCTACTCTATATAAAGGCCCCTTGCGAGTTTTATTGGGCCTATTTGCTACTGTCCAGTCCCTATCTATCTCAGATTTTAGAGGGGGCTGATCGGTTCTGGTGGTCGCTTCCGTTGGAAAGTGCTGGAGAGAAGTCTTGGAGTGCTGAGATTTGAGGTGGTACTTTGGTGTTCTTGTAGTAGAGTTCTTTTGCTGTGGATATGGTCCCCCCCCCCCCCCCCTCTATGAACAAGGAGGACAAGCTGGACGGAACTAACTATGCTCATTGGAAGCTGAATATGTGGGTCTGGTTCATTCATAAGGGTTTGTGGAATATTGTTCAGGGCAGTGAGAAGAAGCCCGAGCGTCCCTAAAACTTGAGGCGTTGGACCCAGGCTCTGAAAGAATGGGTACTATGCTGTGATACCCACAAAGAAATGCTGCAAGGACTATACAACACTGTATATGGACAACAAGCATAAAGGAGAAAAGAAGATCATTGCTGAATATCACCAGAAAAGGTAGTACATCATGTGGAGCAGCATGAGGGAGGTCCCGTAGATGCTGCCTATCACTGCAGAAGCTGAAAAAAAGAGATGATCTGAGGGAAAAGGGAGCCAGCCCTTTTATACTAGCTTGGTATGCTGGTCGGCCAGTTGTAGCAGGCCGACAGCATGGTGTAGCAAAAAAATGCTATAAAATGCCTAAAAAATACCAAAAATTGGTAGAAAAATTGGTAGAAAAATTGATGAATAATCTCTGCTAAGATATGCCAATGCAAGGCTTCATTTGGAGCTAGATACAAGCATGAATATGCATGGGAAAGTCCAT
This sequence comes from Cibotium barometz, assembly GCF_041138505.1. Taxonomy (NCBI): domain Eukaryota; kingdom Viridiplantae; phylum Streptophyta; class Polypodiopsida; order Cyatheales; family Cibotiaceae; genus Cibotium; species Cibotium barometz. The sequence continues at coordinate 17,677,122 of NC_141056.1, forward strand.
TTGGGGATGAAATAATTTCCAACACCCCCTCTTCCGAGATGGGTGGACCAGGTCCGGTACGTTGCAAAAAATCCTTCAAAGAGTCTAAAGGAACAACCTTCTCATAAAAGGCACAAAGCTCACGAAGATATGGTACATCTGAATATCGAGAAGGTCTCCGGAAGAAGTCACGAGAAGATCTCGAAGACGAAACAACAGGATCAATCTGGAGAGAGAAGCCCTTAGGAGATGGAACCATAGATGGCTGCGAAAAATGTGGTACCTCCTCTGCATCTGCAACAAGTATCGGGACCGAAGTAGAATCCTCCTTTGAAGAAGAAGAAACTGAAACAACCACTGGAACAAACTGATCATCAATGATAGTTGAATTTGCCAGTTTACGAAGTAGGAACAGGCTCCAAGATAGTGGAAGATGCCTCCTTTGAAACATAAGAAGGAGAAGCAACTGCCAGGAGAGAAACCGCGAAAGTAGGAAGCTCTAAAATATGTGAGGATATCTCAACAAAATCATCCACCTACTCTGTAGAAGAACCACTATCCTCCTCTGAAAGAGAGGAGAGAAAATCTGCAATAATAGCATCAACATGGAACAGCACAAGAGAAGGAAGATACTCATCCAAAGGGATGAGAGGGGAAGAGAAGAGAATCCCCAAGAGGGGAGAACGGTGATCTCCAGAAGCCATCACCTCCAAGAGCCCAAGCCTCCTTTAGAAAGACTAGAAGAGAGGATGGGTGAGAGGGAACCAGAAAGAGAAGAGAATAGAATGACTCTCCAGTGGTAAAGGCTGTAAAGCAGCTCTATAGAAAGAAATTGCGGCACTTGAGGCAGTCCCGAGAGAAAACGGAGCTCCACATGAAAACGCAGGTTACTGATCAAGAAAACGCAGCTAGTGAATAGCTCCTATATGCTGTAAACAATCAACAGCAGCATGGGAATAGAAAACGCAGGTCTCTGTAGATGTTTCCCACTCTGATACCATGAAAGAATGGGTACTATGCTGTGATACCCACAAAGAAATGCTGCAAGGACTGTACAACACTGTATATGGACAGCAAGCATAAAAGAGAAAAGAAGATCACTGCTGAATATCACCAGAAAAGGTAGTACATCATGTGGAGCAGCATGAGGGAGGTCTCATAGATGCTGCCTATCACTGCAAAAGCTGAAAAAAAGAGATGATCTGAGGGAAAAGGGAGCCAGCCCTTTTATACTACCTCCGTATGCTGGTCGGCCAGCTGTAGCAGGCCGACAGTATGGCTGTAGCAAAAAAATGCCTAAAAAATACCAAAAATTGGTAGAAAAAATGCTGAATAATCTCAGCTAAGATATGCCAATGCAAGGCTTCATATGGAGCTAGATACAAGCATGAATATGCATGGGAAAGTCCATCTGGGGATGAAATAATTTCCAACAGGCTCAGGAGGATGAACTTCTTGCGAAACTAGAAGATTGGAAGGATCGTGATTCTAAGGCGCACTCGACGCTTGTGCGGACCGTTACGAAGGAGGTCTCACTGGCCGTGCAAACCCTAGGAAGTGCACATCCCCCAAAGCCTTGCAAGGGGCAGTCAACACCCCTAGACTCCCTATAAGCCCTGTCGGCAACCCTTGTGGGCCTGGGCAGCAGTCGGGTCTGATTGTGGTCGGCTAGGCTAAGTAGCCAGTCGGCCAGCAAACTGACCAGCCCCAGCAACCCGACCAGCAGTCAAAGCCATTAAATGCCATTAAGCACGAGTCGTGGGCTTTTCTGTAGGCCGACAACATAATGAGGCAGTCGACCAACACTCTGGATCATATAAAAAGGCATGCCATGTTCAGTCCCAAAAATCAGAAGATAAAATCAGAGATTATCAAGCAAAGTCAGTCAAGCATGTATACATAGGCTCTAGCCTTTGCATAGCTACAGTCACTCTTGTGCTTTCAGCCCAAGGCAAAGAAGCTCAGTGTCTTCAGGAGTATTCAGCACACCAACCCTTAGTCTCAGGCTGGTGTATTCTCTCGAAGATAGCTTCACAATTGCCTATAGCTTATGAACAGTTCTGCCCAGCATTTGGTTGCTTTGTCCTTGCGTTTGGCGGTTAGTTAGTCAGTCAGTTTGTCTGCTCAGTCTTGTGGACATAGTTCAACGTTTATATTATTCTCTAGAAGAAGAAATAAAGCAAATACTCCTACTTGAAGAAGGGGAAGGGGGGGGGCGTGCTTTAATGGGTAATTTGGGACCTCATCTGGTGTCATCTCTTTCAGATTCATGTATGGTGTTTTAAAGGATTGCTAAAGACTCACTACACTAAGTTTTACGGAAAGGCTTCGTTGTTTCACACGGTCCTAGCTCGGCGCATACTACATTGGTATTAGAGCTTGGGACGTGATTCAAGTAGGCAACTTAGGGTGAGGGCATCTTGTGGATGGTAAAGCTGAGATCGGGAAAAATCACTTGCCCATCCACCATGGCATCAAGCTCCGAAGTTAAGAAGAAGAACTATTCGAAGAAACACTTTCGCAAAAGAAGACGAAGACAACTAGAAGTTAAAGGAGCAGATAAGGCAACTCCTGATTCAACTCGAAAGAGTCCAAATGGAAAAAAATTGGCAGAATTACAGGCGAGACTGTGACGCAAGACTGGCCAAACAGCTAGCATAGAAAGCCAAATGCAAGGTTAAAGAGGAGCGATTGCGGGCGGAGCTCGAAGCGAAGGCGAACCATGAGTGACAGGCTCGAGAAGACTTGAGGGACTAGTTCCAGCAGACACTTCGGACTCTGGTAACTTCTTTCCACCCTTCTCAGTTCTCCATAACCCTAGCCATAGCCTTTACAACAGTTATCCGTGCATCACCGAACTTCACCAAGTACGATGGCAAGTGCGACCATTCTCTTGTGACTTAGTTTATTCACCAGTTTGTTGCCCACTTTCCACTCTCCAAGATCACAGAGACCCAAGACAACGTCCATTTGGCGGCATCACACCTCACATGTGATGCAGTCACTTGGTGGCAACATTGGTCTTGTTGGCACACAGATTCTTACACTGGCTTACCAGACTATGATTGGGACACCTTTGTGTCCGATTTGAAGACTAGGTTTCTACCTCCGCAGTACATGACAAATCTTGAAGATGAGTTCTACAAACTCACCCAAAACAGTCCCTTGTGCTCACCTACTCCAACAAAGTGATCACATCAGCTCAAGAGTTGGGGAAATCCCAGGAGGAGAAGCTCAAGCAATTCATTTGGGGATTGGATCCAAACATTTGGTTCCCCGTTCGAAATTTTGAACCCCAGACAAGGCTTTGACTCTTGCGCAGAATCATGAGACGAAGCCCAATGAAGGCAAGCCCAAGACCACTCTAGTCACCCCCAAACCTCAGCAGCAGCAGACGTAGACCACCCAATAGAACCAGGTGTCTAACGAGCAGGCAGGTAAGGGGGCTCCCAACAACAAGGATCAAAAGAAGAAGGGCCAGAATAGCTATTTTACTGGGAAGGAGCGACAAGATGGACCTAAGAAGATCCTTGAAGAAAAGGGCCTTATTGGAGGATTCTCACAGTCAGATGAGAAGGAGTGGTACTTCAAAGAGAACCGTTGTTTTTCAGCCCACCACACGGGACATGCCAAGAAGGATTGTTCCAAATGGCAAGCGGAAAAAGGCAAACAACCAGCCTCTATAGTGGCTACCGCCACAGTTGTACCACCCCCTCCACCCTCGCCCTCAACCATCAATGCTGTTCAGCTATTGCCCGCTTTGAATGTGATACCCGCAGTGGTATTCGATGATAAGTAGGAGGGCGGAGTTGAGGAGCGTCAGAAAGGTCTCATTAGAGCTTATGGCACAACGAAGGGGCAACAATTTCTTGTTCTCTTCGACATGGGCAGTTCAGAAGACACCATCTCTTGGCAGTTGGCGACCAAGATGAAATGTGCCTTGGTGCCATATCATTTGGACATGGACGGGTTCACTCCCAGCCTATGTACCCATATTTCCTAGAAAGCTCAACAATGTTAGAAAATAAGCTTGGCATGTGAACAAGGGTGTAGGTAGAGTGTGTGTGTGCGAAGTCACCCTAGGGATGCAAACCCTAACACTAGGTGACAAGGGCGTATCATGCTTCATTTTGGGTAAGAGATGAGCATAGTTGTATTCTTGAGCAACTAATAAGCAAGATATCTTTTCTTGTATACGTGAGCTTGTCTCCTAGTGCTTTGTGTGGTTGTGAGCTTTCATCTCCCTATCTTCTTATCCACCACTCGACCTTGAGCATGTTCTCATCATAGTGAGTTTCCTAACTTGTTATCACAGCCGGTTGATTGTCTCTTGGTTGCTGCCTTCTGCTTTTCTGCTCAACGTTAAGTGCGTAGTTGCTGCGCTACTGTCACATCAGCTGAGAGGTTCGTAAATAAGCAGATCTGAACTGAGCGTGGGTGTAGTCCCAACCCCAGCACTAAACACATTATCCACTGAGTTTAGGTATTAATTAAGCCATTAGGTGAGTCAACTGCTTGTTCCGATAAAATCGGATCTGAGCACTGAACTGAAGCCTCTGCGCAGCTGGTGGTGGCATGTTTTCTCGCTTGCATCTTCTGAGCCTTCATTTGGGACGGGGGAAGCTAAGTGGCGGTGATGAGCCTGTGGTAGATGTGGATGCCATGCTGGTCGAATGGTGACGGGCCTTGTTTGAGGTGGTGGATGTTCTACTCAAAGATCTGTAAGAGACAGCCCGGCGACTAGCAAAATAATGCCACCATCAGCAGTCAACCTTGTGGTAAGTCCTTCAAGACGGTGGCTAGGCGCCGCCTATTTGAACAACAGCCCTCTCATCAATGTCAGCATAAGTGTCTTTTGACACTAAGGAGGAGTTCTACTTCACCTTGGTGGCCGGGCATACGAGCCGTCTAATCCATAAGTCAAGGGGATTAAGGTTTGCTGGTTTTCCATCAATAATCAGCGTGTAACTCACTCATACCCACTTAACCTCATCATACCTATCATTCCTTGCATCATCCTTAGGTGTACCCTCATAAGCCACCGTGTAAGGAGACTAGACACTGCCGTTGCTTCGTGCAATCGGTAAGACCTTCTCCATGGCAAAAGAGGACACCCATGCTCAGATTAAGTAGTTCTCGGGAGAGGGCTTCCATATTTGGCAGGTGCTCGTAAAATATAAGATGATGTCTAAAGGGTTTTGGCCATACATCACAGGCACCAAAGTCATTGACTGGAATAAGCCCGAAGACATCGAGGATGATGAGAGAGCTCAAGCCATCATCATCACTCCATCTTGATAAAACTCTTATCCATCATGTGGACCAGCTTTTGACTGCCAAACAGAAGTGGGATGAGCTTGAGAAGCTATATGGAGCCCGAGGCAAGAACTCAAAGATATCCCTAAAGATCGAGTTTTTCAGCCTTGAGTTCAAAGTGGGAGAGGACATTGGAGTCTTTATCTCCCACATTAAGGGTCTCATGGCCGAACTTGCATGGATGAATGCAACTTGCAAGAGTGGATGAAGATGATGCTGTGGCTGTGCTACTCAAAGCCGTCAAGCAAGTGTGTCCCACATTGCTCACCACCTTGAAAAATATACTGAATCCCACCCTTGAATGAGTCATTCAGTCTTGTCTAGATGAAGACAAGAGGCCAAAGGGGGGAAATGTATCCTCCACTGCATCTACTTCATCACCAACAAACAAAGCACTTGCAGTGAGTCAAGTGTTGAGGTGCTCTCATCGTGAAAAGAAAGGGCACAGTGTATCTAACTGTTGGGTCAAATTCCCCAACAAAATGAAATGTAAGTGTAAGCAAAGTGGGCACATCACTTCTAAGTGTCCAAATGCAACTCCCTCTACAGGCCAAGAGGCCAATTATGCATCTGAGCCTCCATATGGGAGTCTCCTCTAAACACATATCACCCATAACATCCTTGTAAGCCTATGTTATAAAGCCATTCCACTCATAGATTAAGGGGGGGGGATCTTGCCATGTAAGCCAATGCCACCCAGTCTACGCCATGAGCATTGACATGGATAGCATTGAGGGGGGGTGTTAGAAAATAAGTTTGTCATGTGAACAAGGGTGTAGGTAGAGTGTGTGTGTGTGTGATGTCACCCTAGGGATGCAAACCCTAACCATGCCTACATAAGGGCATATTATGCTTCATTTTGGGTAAGAGATGAGCATAGTTGTATTCTTGAGCAACTAATAAGCAAGATATCTTTTCTTGTATACGTGAGCTTGTCTCCTAGTGCTTTGTGTGGTTGTGAGCTTTCATCTTCTTATCTTCTTATCCACCACTCGATGTTGAGCATGTTCTCATCATAGTAAGTTTCCTAACAAACAGTTTGCCTTCACAGTCTAGAAGGCTCAGTTTCAGAGGGATTTCATCATTTCGCCCCTCCTTGGGTGTGACATGATCCTTGGGATTTAGTGGTTCCGCCATAATGCGCCCATTCCTGATTGGAGGTAGGTGACCTTCACTATTATCGAAGGTTTACCTGAGCCTACTATCATTCGTGGGGATTGAAGCATTCAAGGTATTCCGCTTATTTTCCACCTTCAAGCTAGTAGATCTATTTTAGAAAGGGAGCTGAGTGTGCGATGATCTATGTTCACCCATGACAGATAGCGACATCCACCGCGACTCCATTAGAGCCACATATGACAGGCCTCCTCGAACAATTTCAAGACATCATGTTGAGGGATGATCTTCCACCAAGACGCCCACCCTCTCGTCTTGAAGACCATCGTATCGAGTTGGTACTTGGAGCTGAGCCACTCAGTAAGTTTCCATATCGTCTTTCCAAGGCGTCGGAAGCTGAGTTGGAGACGCAACTAGCATAGTTGCTTAGGTTTGGTTTCATCATGTCTTCATCCTCTCCATTTGCTGCACTGATTCTTTTTGTGCAGAAGAAAGATAAGATCACACGTCTCTGTGTGGATTACCGAGCATTGAACAAGTTGAAAATCAAGAATAAGTTCCCCATGCCAAGGATAGAGTACATCCTTGAAGGACTCAACAATGCTAAGTACTTCACCAAGATCGACCTCAAAAGTGGCTATGATCGGCAGAATTTTCGAGGCCGATATCCCAAAGACGACCTTTTGAACAGAACGAGGTTATTATGAGTTTGTGGTAATGCCTTTTGGTTTGACCTATGCACCGGTGACATTCAACAAGATGATGTCACTAGTCTTCGCCGTACTCATCGGTAAATGTCTATTCATTTTTTTGGATGACTTTCTTATTTTTTTTTGCAGAACAACACGTGAAAGATGTGCAGAAGGTCTTGCAGCTTTTGCGAGACAATGAACTCTACATTAATGCAAAGAAGAGCATATTTGGAGTTCAAGAAGTCTAGTACCGATGGAATTCGCCTTGACCCTAAGAAGATAAAGGCAATTTTCGATTGGGACATGTGGAAGACAGCCCAAGAGATACGTTTCTTCGTGGACTTGTGCCAAGCGTATAGTTCACATATGGATCGGTTTTCTAACCTTGCAACACCATTGATAGATTTGCTCAAGGGAGTGAAGACTAGAAGACAGAAAGTTTCAGTCACACAGGTAAGGCTTTGGAGGCGTTCTTTGCTCTGCAAAAGGCAGCTTTTGAAGCACCAGTCCTTCAACTCGCATCATGGGATGCTCTCTTCGAGGTGATCGTCGATGCCATTAATCTCGCCATCGGATCAGTTTTGCAATAAGAAGGCAGAACCGTGCAGGGTTGCATAAATACGACGTACCTTATTATAAGCTACGTTTTAGTGCACAGTATGGTACTGTACCGTATTGTATGGATCTGTATGCGGCAAGTCCCCCCCCCCCTCCCCCCCCTGACTGACCTCTGGCCAAAGATTCTCTTGTAGTCATCGATTTTTCACCGCCCATAGACGCCTGCTTGTAGTCGCTTATTTATCCACCTATAGGTGATGCCGTCGAGGAAGCACCAAGGGGGGTTTGAAGCCCAAGGCCTCTTGGTCCTAGGCAAACACCTTCACCACTTGAGCTATCACCTCATTGGCAAGTACGTGGCAGTTTTTTTTTTTCCGAGAAAAGATCCTTTCATTAGTTATATAAAAAACGCCCGTAGGGCTACAAAAGATCTCTCCTGCTCATAAGAGAGACAGAGCAGTGAATACATCATGGCAACCCGGGAGACTCTCCCTAGGTGCTGCAAAATACAAGCATCAGTACAAAGAACTGAGCGGCTAAATCATACAATAGGGGGGGGGAAGAGCCAAACAGGTGGCCTGTAGTGCCAACGGGGGGATCCCGTGTGTAAGGTGTAGAAAGGGCCACAGCGCCAAGTGGTGTGAAAGGCCTGGCGCCGTAAGATCGCCTCATCCGTGTCTCCCCGGATGCGGTCGTACTGTCCTCGCAGGGTGTGGATCAACTCCTGCCAAATCCCCCGTACAGTCTCTGCTGGTGGCTCCAATCTCCCCTCAAAGGCCGTAAAGCACCGGGCCCTCCAGGTGAACCAGATGGTGAGGCTGCTGAGGAGCTCCCATCGTAAATCCCTCTCCTGTGTCCAGCTGGCGGATGAGAAATCCGGTGCCGGAACCAGGCGAGGCTGGCCCCTAATAAATCTGATGGCCTGACTGCCCTGCTCCAACTCATAGCCCATAGCAGGCCCTGACGAAGTCGACCAAGCAGCGGCACCCCACGTAAACATACCCTCTGGAGAGAGGGGGCCCAGAATACGCAGCATCCGCAGCCAAATCTGCTGTGCCTGAGGGCAATCCCAAAGGCAATTTCTTTGTGTCTCCATAGGGTGGCCGCATCGGACGCAGGCCGCCGGAAGACCGCTGTAAACAAGCCAAGTGCCAACTGCTGAGCCCCTGTGGGTGACTTGCCACTGAAAAGTCGAGATCCTGCGGGCCTGTCGACTAGCCTAGAGCCGAGCCCAAAAATCCTCCAGGAACTCCTGTGAGAGTCCCTGTAGTCGCCAATGCCCCGCTGCCGCTGGAGAAACCGTCCTCCTCGCCATCAAAATATGCTGCCCCAGCCGAACAGTATACTGGAAAAAGGTGATCTCTGTGGCCTCAAGGGATGCATAAGGATCATGCCACTCGTACTCCCCGGGGTCCCGCACCTGATTTGCCACACCACCCTCCCAGCCAAGGATAGTCGAGCTGTACTCCAATACAATAGCTTCTTCCGAATGCTCAGAAGAAGCGGGGCAATCTGCTGCTCAGGTGACAAATCTAGGCCATCTGGCATCCCAAATACCGCACTGCTGTGCCTGGAGGAATCCATCTAAAACCGGGGTCCGGGCTCCATGCCGGAGTGGGAGCACTACTGATCCAAAAGGCCACTGTCTTGCGCCAATTGATCAATGCTCCCGAAGCTGCACTAAAAACCTGGAGCGACTGCGCAGCCCGAATAAGATTGGCCTCTTGGCCATGCAAAAATAAGCCCGTGTCATCTGCAAACTCAGCATCAAGCAGGTCCTCCCCCCGGACTGGGAGCTGAAGTCCTCTCAAACCAACCTCCTCTGCCGTCAAATACATACTCATAGCCTCCGCAAAGAAGAGAAAAAGGAAAGGGGCGAGAGGACACCCCTGACGGACTGATCTGGTCAGCTCAAAACTCGGCCCCCGTCCTCCTGCAATCAGCACCTGGTTGCGAGCTGTGGAATACAGAGCTGCCACCCCTCTGATCCATCCTTGCTCAAAGCCTAGGCGAAGCATAGTGCCCTCTAAGAAACCCCAATCAACTCTATCGTATGCCTTCTCAAAATCGAGAAGCATCACGACCAAGTCGTCGCCAAGAAATCTAGCTCGGGCCGTCGCCTCCCAGAAAGTAAAGATGTTGTCAAGGATACTGCGCTCCTTGACAAATCCTGTCTGAGTAGCATGAATCAACTCCCCCAGGAAGGGCTGGATCCTCAAACTCAAGGCCTTTGCTAAGACCTTGTAGACAATATTGAGGATCGTAATAGGCCTCCAATGCCGAATAGCATCTGATACTCCCTCCCCCTTGGGGATAAGATAGATCAAGTCCTCTGAAAAGCTCTGCGGCATCACCCCAGTGTCCAAAACATGCTGAAAGCCCCTGCGGAGGCCTGGCCCCAAAAGGTCCCAATAGCGCATAAAAAAGGCCGGCGTCAGTCCGTCCTCCCCTGGGCAACTATGTCGCGGCAGGACCCTCAAGGCCTCGGCAAGCTCAATCTCTGACAGAGGCGCACCTAGAACTGTACGCATATGGTCTGTGACCCTTCTCTGCACATGGGCCCACACAGTCTGTCTGCAAACATCTCGATCCTCAGTGGTGGCTGGCTCCGCTGAAAGCAGGTCACTATAAAATGCAGTGGCAATGGCTCTGATCTCCCCGAGCTCAGTAGCTACCGATCCATCCGGTCTACCAAGCTGGCGGACTCCTGCTCGTGCATGACGGGGTCCAGTGATCTCAAAAAACTCTCTAGTCACTCTATCACCAAGCTGCGTCCACTGAGAGGCCTGACGACGATAGTAAAACTCATGTCTCTGCTCCTCTACCTCTCTAACCTCCTGGCGTGCCTGGCTCAGCTGGGACGCCACCCACTCACATGCAGGCTGCTGCTCCTGAAGGCGCTGTAGCGAAGCAAGGCTGCGTCTCAGCCGTTGCTCCCGCTCGCGAATCTCTCCCAGTCGTGTCAAAGCTGCAGCGTGTAGAAAAGAGCTAAGATCGATGAGTCCCTGGGCACACTGGCCCGCTGCATCCTGGTCAGAGCACTGACTATCATGCCAGATCCTCTCAATGTCCTCAGCGAGACTGGGATCTGTAAGTACCCTCTCTGGGATCCTCAACTGCAAGCTGGGCTCCCGTGTCCCCTCCTCCAATGTCAATATAACTGGCGCATGATCTGAAAATGAGGTGCCAGCGAGAATGCCGACGGAGCCCCCTCGCTCCCCTAACCAGTCGCCCACATAAAAGCGATCAATCCGTGATAGATTAGTCCCTCCCTGCCGGCGATCCGACCGAGAGAAACTAAGACTGTCCTGAGACCGGGAGAAAGCCCCATGCTGCCATGCATCGGTGATCCTCAGTGACATGCAAAACCGGTCCCAAGCTGCAAGCTCCGTGCCGTGCACTGTAACATGACTGCCTCCCACCCTATCTGCCGGGTCCTCAAGCATGTTGAAGTCTCCCCCGACACACCAATGTGCGGCCTCTGGCAATGCATCTGTAACCTGAGTCCAGAACTCTGCTCTGGCACTAGCATGATTGGGCGCATAGATGTTGAGCACACCCAATAGCTCATCATGCATCCTCAGAATGACATACTGTGCTCTACCAGGCACAATGATCCCTCAATCCACAATGGCCTGCCGCCATACATCTGCAATGACCATGCATACTCCTCCCTGTCCACCCAAAGGACCAAACCCTGCAGACCAAAAAGTGTCCCATCTACCAGGCATCACCGAACCATATCTCCGGATCCTGCTCTCACCCAAGTGGTGCTCCTGCATCATCAAAATATCAATGCTGCCACCAACCAGGCATCTCTGAAGCTCCTGCCTCAAGCGACCACGATAGCGTATAAAGTGTGCTCCGCCAAGGCCCTGTACATTCCATGAGATGATCCTCATGGATGCCCTGCTGAGGTGGATGCTGTCTCAGCCGTACGGCGGGCCTTCGCAAGCGGCTTGGATGGAGAGTAGTCCCCATCCGAACGGCTGCGAATCTGCCCACCCGGTGTACTGCAAGAATCCCGGATCAGGCGCCAGTGGCTGTGGCCCATGGCGACTGCATCCCGCTCTGACAGAGCAACCTCGTGTATACACACATATCCAGGGTCGCGTGCTAAGTCTGCCACTATGCGCACGACCAAATGCCGAATCCCTGAGGTATCCACATTCCCGGGATCCAAGAAAAAATGAGCCAACTCCCAAAGTCGGCCTATCACATCTGTCACCTCCAGATCGCTCATGTGATGAGAAAACTCAACTGCCTGAGTCTTCAAAGTGCTGAGAGCGAGCTCTAGAGTCCACTCCCGGTCGCAAGGGCCACATAGAGGGAACGAGAAGGCCACCGCTGAGTCTAGTGCCTCCTCCCCGCGGGCCGGAGGTATCACTACATGAACTCGGATGGGTGCTGGCTCATGGGGGCCCTCTGCTCCAAAAAGCCGTGTGAAGGTATAATCAAAGGCCTCCGAGCGCTGTCTAATGCCAAGGCGACTCAGCCGACTGCGGATAGATGAAATCCGTGAAGCCCTAATCGGCATAGGTCTCCTCTGTGATGCTCGAGCGAGGTCAGTGCTCAGCGCTCTCCGGACTGCAGGTGAACGCCAGGGAACTGCCAGGGCCTCCCGGGAAGGTGAGGCGGGCGGAGGGGGAGGAGGGGGAGGCGAGGGAGGTGGAGAGGGAGCCGCTGCCGAAACCGGAGCGGAGACGGGAGGAGGCGATGGTGGAAGCGAGGCGGTGGGAGGGGACGGGGGTGGGGGGGGTGAAGGTGGGGGTGCTGGCATCTGCTGGTCCTCAGTCGTCGCTGCGGGGGTCTCCTCCTGGAGGGGAGAAAAGCTGTTCCTCACGGGGACCCAGTGAGGCTGAGACTGTGGCTGCTGCTGCAGCGGTCTCTGGGCGTGCTGCTGTGGCTGTCTCCCTCGGCGGCGTCCCTGTCCAGGCTGCCACTCCGAGGTCTCTGTGGCCTGAGCAGGTGTCCCGGAGGCAGCCTGCCGAGCCGAATCTGTGGGCGGGGCATCAGTAGCCTGCTGCTGTGGTGAGGGTCGGGGTCTCCTGCGAGGACAGGCCCTGGCCAGATGACCGACCTGCCTGCAAATGAAGCACTGGTTCGGGAGCCCCGAGAACTCCACTCTCTGATCTATCCACCCCCCCCTATCCTAGGTAGCTGAATGACCAGACACCAACACTCTGACCGAAGGTAGCCCAGCTGCTCTGGTCACCACTGAAGCTGCTGAGGGGCCCGTCTCTAGTACCGAGCCCACCAATGCTCCGAGCCTGGAGAGGAGCGGAAGATACTCCCGGCGGAGACCAGGGAAACAAACTGTAACATGGAAGAGGCGCTCTCCCTGCTCCGCCGCTGCTGGGTCAAATCCATGCTGCCAAGGTCTGAAGAAAGCCCGAGCACCCCTGATGTCAAGGGGACTCATGGCAAGGACCTTGGCAACGCTCTGGGCGGCCTCGAACTCGATCTGATAATGTCCCCGGCCCAGGAGCTGTACATCCAGGATCTTGCCCACATCTGCAAGAAGGCGGGCCTGAAGAAGATCCCTGATCTCCCCTCTGCTGGGGCGAGTGCCGACTATACGGCAGATGGTGGAATGAGCCTGGAGGCATTCCACCTCTGCGGTGAGGCTCGCTTCCTCTTCCGGCGAAAGAGAAAGCCTGATGGGAGTGACCTCAGGGGCGGGCGAGGGGGCTGCGGATGAGTCCCTCTGAGGCGGGGCGGGAGGAGCCTCCATCAGAGCCTGAAGCTGTGGCGAAGGCGGGATCCTGCTGGAACCGAGTTGCACACAGAGAGGCGGGATACGGAGCGAAAAAGGAAAACAAAACCCCAAGGGGGGGCGGAAGCAAGAAAAAGGAAGGAGGGGGGGGTGGGAGTAGGCGAAGGAGAAAAAAGGAAAAAACCCAAAAAGGGGGGGAAGACGAGGGCTGCGCGCAAGAGGGATGGGAGGAAGCGAGCTGGCGGAGGGGGGGGGGATGAGGCGCTGCAGAGGGGAGGGGGGCGCGAAGACAAAGGGGGGAGGCGCGAGGAGAGGAAGGCGAGCAGAGCAAGGCGGCGGCAGCAGGCGGAAAAAAAGGGGGGGGGGGCGCAGCAGCGGAAGCAGGCGGGGGGGGGGGGGGGGGGGGGAGGAGCGAGGGGAAGACGGGGGGGCGAGCAAGCAGGGGGGGCGACAGGCGCTGTGCAGCAACGCGAGTAGGGAGAGGGGAGGCGGGAGCTTCAGCGAGAGATCACACCAGTACGTGGCAGTTTTTAAAAACATTTTGGGCCAAAAAAAACCCTAGGCTGGCCACTGTCACCGATTTTAACCGACTTATGCAAAGTGCGAACATAGCCAGCCGTTGCGGTCACCGCCATTGCAGAGCGAGAGCTGAGAGTATGATAGCGAAGGAAACATGTTGACAGATGGAGCTCTCATTTTGGTAATTGTGTTGTTGTTGAATGTTCAAAAATGAATTGTTTTTTCATTCATTTTTTTGTATATATATGTACACTATATAGTATATTTTTTATGTTTTTATGGACCTTACGTATTTAACGTACCTCAAAATCTCATCCCGTACTTGAATTCGCATCTTATCGTACCGTACTGTACCGTACTTTTCCACCTTGGACCCATGGCGTATTACATCAGAAAGTTAAATGATGTAGAAAAAAATATTTTGTCTATGACAAAGAGTTGCTAGGGGATGCCATAGCCTTGAAACAGCGGAAACCTTTTCTCTATGGAAGGGAATTTACTGTGAAGACAAACCACCAGGCCTTGAAGTGGTTGCAAACTATGCCAAGTGCCTAGTGGAGCGATAGACAACATCGGTGGAGTCAGTTGTTCCAACAATTTGGCCGAATGATTGAGTATGTACCGGGTAAGCACAACCATGTAGCAAATGCTCTGAGTCGTAAGGGTAATATTCAGATAGTATAGGAGTCCACTGTGTTGGAGATACAAGGAAAAGATTTAGACAGTATGAACATACATTATATAGATTGTCCAGAATTTGGAACTCCTTACAGTATGGCCCTTTATTCAAAACTGGGTCATTATACCATTCAGGACGGTTGGCTCTTTGACAAGGGTCGATTTTGTGTTCTCAGGGAGAAAAGACCTGCACTCCTCCATGATGTCCATGATTCCCTTGTTCGTGGCCATCACGGGCTCAACAATACCTTGGAGAAGTTAGAAAGATCATTTTATTGGTCGAAGATGCGCAGGGATGTGTACAACTATGTTTCCGCACGTTCCATATGTCAAAAAGTGAAAGTACCTCATATCAAAAATAGGCAGGGTTGCTTCAGCCATTGCCTGTCCTTGAGGGTTCGTTTCACGACATTTCGATGGATTTTGTTGGACCCCTTCCGGCATCTATTGGATCTCAAAATACTTAGTGTATGACGATAGTCGATAGGTTTAGTAAATTTTGTATGCTTATACCATGCAAACAGACGGCCACAACATAAGATATAGCCTGGCTTTTTCTCTGACATTAGTATCCAGTTTTTGGTTAGCAATGGACCTCGGAATCCAAATTTTACATCTCACTTCTGGCGAGCTTTGTTCGACAACTTTGGTACCAAATTGCAATTGTCCAGTGCATTCCATTCCCAGACCGATTGCCAAACCGAGATTTACAATCAGTTGGCTTTCGATGTGCTTAAAGTGTACTGCCATGATCAGATTTACAATCAGTTGGCTTTCGATGTGCTTAAAGTGTACTGCCATGATCAGATTTACAATCAGTTGGCTTTCGATGTGCTTAAAGTGTACTGCCATGATCAGATTTACAATCAGTTGGCTTTCGATGTGCTTAAAGTGTACTGCCATGATCAGATTTACAATCAGTTGGCTTTCAATGTGCTTAAAGTGTACTGCCATGATCAGTAGTCGAGGTGGGAGCTTTATCTCCCGTTGGTATAGGCGATTCTCAATGACACACTCATCCAGTGTTGGCAGAACTCCGTACGAGGCAGCTTTTGGTCGAAGTCATCCCTTCTCACGAGGATGATCTCTCCTTCCTTGGAAGCCAACAAGACGACAAACTTTTTCAGACATCATTGAGTCAGTCAAAGAGCGTCTTACCAAAGCTCAGGAGGCTTACACCAGACAGGCAAACAAGCCACGGGGAGACGTCAATTTCAAAGAAGGTGAATGGGTATATTTAAGGATCATGAAGCAAAGACTCAAGCAAGCGAGGAAGTGTCCAAAGTTGTCATTTAGAAGTATTGATCCTTTTTTCATCATCAAGAAGATAAGCGATGTCGCCATGCAACTCAGATTGCCAGATAGTTGGACGATGCACAATGTCTTCCACGTCTCTTGGTTAAAGCCTTATATTGGACCTTAATTGCAGAATGTTCTAGAAGTGCAGTAGCCAGAAATGGTTGATGAATTAGAGATGATAGAGCCTGATCTTCTACATCGCTGGAAGCATGGTTCTGGACGACATCTTCGCCGATTTTATACAAAGTTCAAAGATTGAGGGACCCATGAAGCCGTTTGGTGGGATGAAGAATTCTTTCTTGAGTATACATCGTTATTGGCGGACTATCTAGAAGCTATGAACTTGCTTCCAAGCTAAGCAGGAGGGAATGTCACGTGCACCCACGCACTGGGGTACACGGTAACAAATTGGCTCATCAACAGTGCAAGAATCATGTACATAAGTAGTACCTTTTTAGGATATTTTGTCGTATGCTGTGACCCCCTTGTGAGCCCCAGTCCAGGACATGTTAGGCACGAGCTACGTAGGTCAGTCTCCCAGCCATAGAGGTCAGTGTCAGGTCAGTCCTCTTAACCCATTGTGGAGAATTCAGCAAGTGTTCATTATATAGGTGCATGTAGATGCCAGTCATAGTAGTAGGATGCATGGTAAGTATTTCGTTGCATTTCATATAGAAGGGACCAGCCCCAAGGCAGCCCCAAAGATGGGCAAGCCTTGCAAGGGGCAGTCAACACCCCTAGACTCCCTATAAGCCCTGTCAGCAGCCCTTCTGGGCCTGTGCAGCAATCAGCCAGGCCAGACATGCAGTCAGCCAGGCTATGCAGCCAGTCGGCTAGCAAACCACCAGCCCCAGCAACCCGACCAGTAGACAAAGGCATTAGATGCCATTAAGCACCAGTCGTGGGCTTTTCTACAGGCCGACAACATAATGAGGCAGTCGACCAGCACTCTGGATCATATAAAAAGGCATGCCATGATCAGTCCCAAAAATCAGCAGATAAAATCAGAGATTATCAAGCAAAGTTAGTTAAGCATGGCTCAGTCTCTTCAAGAATATTCAACACACCAACCCTCAGTCTCGGGCCGGTGTATTCTCTTGAAGATAGCTTCAGAGTCGCCTACAACTTATGCACAGTTCTGCCCTGCGTTTGGTTGCTTTGTTCTTGCGTTTGGTGATTAGTCAGTCATTTTGTCTGCTCAGTCTTGTGGACATAGTTCAGCTTGTATACAGCTCTCTAGAATAAGGAATAAAGCAAATACTCCTGCTTGCGGGGGGGCCCTTCAGTGGGTAATTCGGGACCCCATCTGGTGTCGTCTCTACTGCATCTCTTTTAGATTCATGTATGGTGTTTTAAAGGATTGCTAAAGACTCGCTAAATTCAGGTTTAAAGAAAGGCTTCGTCGTTCACACGGTCCTAGCTCGGCGCATGCTACAATGGGCACCCAAAGTCATTAGTTATATCTAAGGGAGTATTCTAATTGTTAGTGAACCCAAAATCATTGGGGGGGAATTTTGGACACGTAAGGTATCAATGGCCTTTTAGGAGGACGACTTTTTGCATAAAAAGTCAATATAGCTGCTTTTTGGTTGCTTTTTAAAAGCAAGTTACTTTTTTAAATGTGCTTTTTAAAAGCAAAACTTTCTTTAAAGCAAGCCTAAGCCCGCTCTATATTAGTGAGCATGGGGGAGGGCTCTAGTCATAACCACAGCATGGGTTTGAGAGGAGGAGGCCAAAGAAGCCTTCACTCGTGGGCTTGGGCACTAGTGGGTGTGCGGGAGCGCTCCTAGTCGAGGATACTTGGAGTGAGATTGGTGAAGTTGTAACCCAACTTCGTGAAGAGTAAAGAAATACCAGCGGGGTTTAGGGACACCACTTCTCGTGTAGGTGCAATATAGCTCCCCCTGTCTACATTCTCTCTATTTTCCCTCTCTTCAATGAGCTCACGCTGCTGAACCAACTTGCCGTCGTCTTCTTTGCCCCCGCCTCTGTCCCATCTGCTCCCGCCTCTACCCCCACCATTTGCTTCCGCCTCTGCCCCCACCATCTTCTCTTGCCTCTGTCCCATCTGTTGCTCTCACTTGTGCTCCCTTCAACTCCTGCCTCCGCCCTTTCTGCTCCCTCTTGCCCCTTCTGCTCTTGCCTCTGCCCCAGCTGCTCCTGCCTTGCCCCCCCCCACCATCTGCTCTGGCCTTTGCCATCTTCTCTCGCCTCTGCCCCCCACCATCTCCTCCCTCCTTGTCCCCTCCCTCCGTCCTTGCCTCCTCTGTGCCCTTGCTGCCCCCCTCCCCCCCCCTCCCCATTTGCTCCAACCCTTGCTTTCCCCCGCCTCCTCTGCCCTCTGCCTCTGCATTCGCCTTTGTTGTACCCGCCTTGCCCCTTGCCACCATCCCTGCCTCCTCACCTGCCTCCCCCCCCCGCTTCCTCTTCCTTGCTCTCACCCGCCTCTTCCGCCCCGGCCGCCTCTTTCCTTCAGTAGCATTCTTTCATTTGGATTTGAGTTGGCCACCCATTGTCAATTGGCTCTATGGATTCTGCCACAGCCAATCTTTCGTCACCCCCACAGGGCGGGAGAATCATCAATTTTTCGCAAGATGAGCTCACCTCTCTTTAGCATGATATTGACATTGAGGTCCAGACAACCCTTGTTGCGAGGGTTTATGGCTCCCACCGCTCTCGTTCGTAGGCCCGTGAATGGCTTCTAGAGCAGCTCTCCCTTCGAAGCTAATGGTGCTCTTCCAGGATACTCGTTTGCTTGGTCGAGACTTCTTCTAGGTGGACTTTCATTCTCCAGAAGCCACTTCTCAAGTTTTGGCTGGTAGCCCCTTCCCACTTGGCCCTAGGAAGATTTTCTTCTTTCAGTACCAGGTGGGCTTTGATCCAATAGAGAATCAGCGCCTTACCGGGGTCTCCACTGTGGTTCCTTGCTCTTCCTTGGTCTTATTGGAAGCTCTTAGCTTCCATAGGGGCATCCTTTGGCCAGGTTTTAAAGGTACTGGCCCTTCTGAGCTCTCCCACCTTAGCTTCCGCGGTTGTTACCACCACTTCTGAGATGGTGTACCTCGGGTCTTTGTGCTTGTTCCTGATCCATTGATTACTTATATCATGCTTCAAAGATCTGACGGCTCTCATTTCTGCCATAGTATGGAGATTGCAAGCAGACCTGACCAATGTCGGATTGCTGGAGATTGTCCCAGATCGAGAGGCCATGCTAGGAGGCGGCGTGGTTCTACCCATTAGATGTCTTATGGAGTTGCCCAGACTCTAGTTGCCCCTATGTCCCAGCAGACCACACAACGTTGGGTTGTGGTTAGAGATGGCAGGCACCCTCGTACCCCCGTACTTGCCCCTTTACCCGCACCCTAATGGAGCACCCCAACACTTATGGAGCTCTTGCAACACAGGATGTTGATCCTTCTTTGGAGGATGAGGCTCTGCAGGCACAGGATTTGGATCGCTCACAGGAGGATGTTGCATTACAATTACAGGATGATTGCACCTTCGAGGATGATGTTGCGTAGTCGCACTGTCATGGTACCTCTCCTAATTTGAGGACCAGCCCTGGCTTTTCCCCGGAGTGGGAACGAGAGGTAAGGTTTTCATTGTTAGATTTTCCCTCCCTTACCTATGTGAGACGTACCTTCTTTGGAGGATGAGGCTCTGCAGGCCCTGTCAGGATTTGGATCGCTCACAGGAGAATGTTGCATTACAATTACAGGATGATTGCACCCTCGAGGATGATGTTATGTAGTCGCACTGTCATGGTACCTCTCCTAATTTGAGAACCAGCCCTGGCTTTTCCCCGGAGTGGGAACGAGAGGTAAGGTTTTCATTGTTAGATTTTCCCTCCCTTACCTATGCAAGATGTACCTCCGTCTCTAAAGGGGGTCCTTCGACGACCACGAGATCTGGTCATTCCTACTCTGAGTCCATTTGAGGATTGTCTCATGGAACATTCAGGGTCTTGGGGGCTTTTTTCCGCACCGGCGGAAACAAATTGTCAAAACTCACCTTCATTGTGCAGTTACAGGTGAACCTATGGATGTATTACTCTTGCAAGAGCGTAAACTGGATGCTAACACACCTTTTGGTCACCAACTATTGGTACCAAAGGTGACTCATGGCTCTTGGTGTTTGTGGCTATATGGTGGCAGCCCTATCAATTATCTTTAGTGGGATCCATGAGAGTGGGATTTGATTGATGCCTTCAATCCATTGAAAAGCCTTTCCTTTTTCAGTTTCATGGTCTGGAATGCTAGGCTTCTCCTCACTCGATAGATGCATAGGATCCCTACTCTCAGGCCTCATTGGGAGAGTTATGATCTCTCTCCAGTGATATAGCGCAGATATTGGCATAGGCTTTGGCGTTCATACAGAAGGAGCCAGATCGGTTTTTGGTGTAGCACTTACTTGCCCGAGATGTGCGGCAGATTCTGAGACTGCACAACATTGTTTATGGGGATGCTAACACTGCACATCAGGCAAATTGAGTGGCCACACCATGCATGTGATTTGGGGGGCAGTTGCTTGGCTTTCCTAGTCTGATTTGTAGCTTTTCTATGAGGGTAGTGGTACAGACTCTACTATTTTCATTCGTAGAGGTATTGCCCAGCATTTGTAGGATGTCGCTCACTTTGATTATACACCCCCCAGACAGAGGATTGACACTGATTGGGAGATTGTTGCGAGTATTACAGCATGGCATATTTGGAGAGCTAGATGCATAGAGGCTATTGAGGGTGTCCAAATTTTTGGGTTTCAGTGCATTAGTACTATATGGGGTGCTATCATCCATACTTTCATGGCTACTTGGGCTCGTATTCAGGGATCCTCTCGTTCTGCGTAGGCAAAGCACGTTGTGTTTATGTGGGAGTGGGACCATGGCATTTTCTTTTCCTCTAGTCTTACAAGTCTCTCATGGCATCATGATGCTCCTCAATGGTTGAAATCACCTTACATATTGGGGTGATTCTATTCTATTCCAGCTTATAGCCGTGATTGTTGTATGTTTTTTTCATACTTTATAGAAGTCTCTTTCGTGGAAAAAAAAGTGATTTAACTGTCTTTTAAGCGCTTGTGTGTGGTGAAGTTTTTGTCTGCCGCCCGTCAATTTTATTGAAGACCAGTTTCAGTGTGTGCTTATGAGGCCATTTTTTAGTGCTAGTCTCTCTTCTACCGTTTTCTATGGCAAACGATCACCCAGCAATGTTTTTTGTGTGCGTGCTTATTTTGAGCTCATTTTCAGTGCTAGTCTCTCTTCTACTGTCTTCTCAACCTCATTTATCCATTTACTGCAATCCTGTGTAAATTACTCATATGTATGTAAACTCTACTCTATTGCGGGCTTCTTGTGTACTCCATACTCTTAATATGTAGTCCAACTATGAGTTTATGTAGATTGTGACATCATCTAAAGAAGGCATTAGACCTCAAAGCGGTAGGCTTACCTGCTTTGATTTGCATAAGTTGTTACAGTTGTGTTGCTTGCACTCACACTTGCATTACAATGGTAAACAACAAGGGCTAATTCCTCTATTAAACCCTAATTCTCATTAGTATCCTGGTATGATGTATGTATGAGTTTGAAAGTGCATGCTTGCGAAAAAAAAGTCTTTGTTTAGGAGGCGTGCTTTTCAAGCACCTAAGCACCAAAGATTGTTTTAAAATCATATCCCATTATGGTAGATGCTTTGACACTGAAAAGAACGGCTGGTGGAAACTGATGGCAGGATGAATCAGATGTCGTTTATAGAGTGGCTTCTGGAAAGTGGCGTGCTGTGGTTGTGGAGATTACGCGGATGTACAAGACTGGACGACCAGTTCTGGTTGGAACAACGAGTGTAGAGCAAAGTGAAGCTCTTGCTAAGCAGCTAGATGAAGTGGAGATCCCTTATCAGGTGACTAGAACTTGTTTTATCTCTATTCCTGCATTTTGACTTTACCTGTCAATCCCATTATGTCTTGTTGTCCTTGAGGCGTGTTCCCATGTGATTTCTTGCCTTGCATGCGTCTTGTCTATGGTGTGACGGGTCACAAGATTTTTGCACTTTGGCAGTTGTTTTGGTTTTGGGCCCTTATGAATGGGATATGTTTTCTGTGATGAGGATTAAGGGAGGCCTTGGCACACGGTTTCATTGAAGAGGCCCATTGGGATGGGAGCAAGTGTGGTAAGACCATAGTTTTAATTGAAGGCTTTGAGCACTGATTGGGTGACAAAGATGGTGGTGGAATTGGGGCGAGGGATGTCTGAAGTGTTGATAGGAGGCTGGTTAGGGAGGAAGAAGCAAGCTGTGTACGCTTTCTAAATGATAGGATAAGTGAGAGGGCCTGCTTGTCTTGTTCATTTTTGGAAGAAACACTTGTTTCTTGCATCTCTCATGGCATCTATAGTCTTGAGTTTGTGGCACTTGAAGACGATGTTGGCAAACCTCTTCATTTTTTTTTTCCTTTGGAGGGATTTGCATGTTATAATAATCATCCTTCTGGAATGTTTTCAATAGACTGAGCAAGAAGAAGACAGTTGGGCATTCTTACTTCTTTGTTGCATCCATGTCTTCATCCACCTCATTAGAAAGGTCAATGTAATTTTGTGAGAAAGAGAACATGCACGTGCCTTGGAGGACCCTCTCTTGGGTGGTTGATGAACTAGATATCTCCTCACCTTTACAAACTCATCATATCTTGCACTTTGCAACAAAGAGCTCATCATATCATCGGTGGTGCAAGCATTCGAAACAATGACACATACTTTAACCCATCATTGGAAGCTAACCAACCTCCATGGACAACAAATTTGGCAAGATTGACTCAAGGTATCATGTGGCTATTATTTCATTCCACGGTCGAAAAACATCACATTAGTCTATGTGAGAGAGTACCATGCTCCACCTTGGGCTTACTAACATGATAATTTTTAGACAAGAAATACAAGAATCGAAAGTTAACATCCAATCCTTATTAATTGTAAGAACCTTAAAAGATGAACTACACTATTGAATAGCACATGCGACATCAACAAAGATATATTACCTTCTTTTGCCTCTTCGGAGAGGGATTTGGTCCGCTCTCTAGGATTATGGACTTCCTAGATCAGAGATGCCTTGGTATGTTTCTACTTGAGATGGGAAGACACTAGAGGATCCTCTCTCTAGACCCTAGGCCTCAGGCGCCAACCCTTTCCCGTTAGGCGACGATCACTAGCTTCTTCAGAGACGGAGAGGACAGGAGCACCACTGGTGCACCCACCAGAGTCATCCCGTTGAGGCAAATGAGAGGAGGCACGTGGGAGCAAGTAGTAGTACTATAGCCCCCCACCTCCACAGGAGACATCTAGTCTATCGAGGACATCCTATAGTGGCACCAGAATACTACTACTCAGCCATCGGACTCGGTGGACCTACGCAGCCTCTTGGCAGCTGCCCTTGATTGCCTCATGGCCAATGTTCTACATGGACCCCTACCAGGGAGAGCTCTGCCCCGTTCCCGGAGAGTCACTTTGGAACGGGCTTGCGCATTTCAATGTTCCTACCACCTGGTGTCCCAAGCCCATGAGACACCAACCATGATCCTCCCATCAGCTCGAGATCTAGGACATGCACCACGACCATTACACCACTCTCCCACGTACTGTGACAGAAGGGGACCTCTCGACCATACAGAGTAACCCCATGCTTGACATACTTGAGAGAGGTGTACCCTCGACTGGAGGATGATGTGCCCCCCACATGCTTCATATTCTCATGTACTCTATTATGAGACTCTCTTGTACTAGTGCTTATACCCCATGTACTTCCCCATGATGATCATTATATCAACCTCTACTTTCAAAGGGTTATGTTATTTGTACTTGTTTTGTTTTTCTTTCCATGATGAGACATACCATGGATAGCATTGTATCACTTTGATCTCATAGACCCATTGGGTCTTTAGGAAACGTTTGATATAACTCTCTCTCTCTCTCTCTATTGAGCTTCACATATAGAGGGGATCCTATGGAGATTGTCTCATCCTATGTCTACCTTGCTGTCACTTTCAGTGGCCCACACTTTACCATGGTTCCTGCAGCACATGTCAGAGTGACATGAGGATATGCAGCCTTGAGCTTACTTGAGCGGCAATGCTTCCAGACACATTTCCAGGAGCCCAGGACGAAGGGCTGGCTTTTTGACACCCTCGTCACACTAGCCTTGATGTATGGAGCAGCCTTCTGGGGGCCATATTTATCCGATGAGGATTGGCAGCGAGTTGAGAGGCCCTAGGTCATGATGTTCTCCTGTATGATTCACAACAAACCATCAGTCCCACACCAGATTATCCAGGCAGAGTTTGCTGCAGCCCCGATGATAGTGGATGCACTCTTCCATATAGTCACATACCTCCATCGCATCAGTCACATGGATCCCCACAGGTACTTGAGGCTTGCCCTAGAGTCCTCAAGACAGCTAGCACTTCAGGGCCACTTTGGAGTATGGTATGCACTAGTTTCCACTTGGTTCTCAGTATATGGGCTCCGCATGGACCACCTACCCCCCCCCCCCCCCCCCCCCCTTCAGTACAGTTTGGACTCCCCTTTTCTTTGGCTGTCTCACGAGGATACCAACCGGGTTATCCGGTTAGATCTTCGCAGCCTCTACACCCATTGCACATGGATCACACCTCTGGAGCTCCCCACGAAGATGCACTTCCTCACGGGAATCAATTCATCTACATGTAAACTATTATAGCTCCCTTTGGTTTCTTCTTCTGCATCTGCATGCTCCTCAGTTGTGGAAGTTGTAACTAACCATGGATATTCTCTTTAATTGGTTGTGACCCACTCCATTTCCATAGTAGAAGTCAAAATTTGTGACTTCTACTATGGAAGCTATAACAAACCATGGATGTTCTCTTTAATTGAGATCCACTCTATTTCCATAGTAGAAGTCAAAGTTTTTGACTTCCATGACCATGACCAGACTTTAGTAGTAGAGACCTTATCTTTACCTATTGAAAGGAAGTATGTTTATGTGTCACAGCTTTCCTCACCATGTGAATTGTGGTTTTCTTTCACTTGTTTTTGCCTTCTCCATGTTGCCAGGTACTGATATAAGATTTTACCTCACAATTTTCTTTGATGTTGAAGGATGTTCCCATGTAGCTTTTTGTGGTAATATAACTTTTTGGGTTATAGATTTGTTTTTCTACAATGGCTCCTTGCCCTCTTTAGAGAAGGTGTTTTTTTTACTTGATTTACCCCAAGGCTAAGAGGCTCTTATGGTAACTTACCATTTCTAGGTATGTGTTCTTGTGGGGATCTCATATGGTTATTAACATGAGTTTAGCCTTCTACTAAAGTTGATGAGGATCCTTGTAAATTTTTATCAACAACCTTTAAAAAAACATGTTTCTATTTAGGTAATTGGACACTAGATTCACCTTGATAAAATCCTTGAGCTTGTAGTACTAGCTTTGGTACCCATCTGTAATTCCCATGGAAAGCAATAGTGTTTGGTGAGGGCTTCATATTTTTTCTGAAGATGAATCTTTGAGTATACTTATGGGTTATGGGTAACCAAAGTAACTTGTTTTCTCATAGTATCCTTGTGCTTCCAATAGACTCTTAGGTACCATTCACCTAGCCATGTTTTTTATCTGATTTTTTGAAATTTTCTTAATTTCTTGCAATTTCTTGGTTTTCTTGAACTTTCTTGGTTTTCTTGATCAAGAAGTGGGCAATGGTAATTTGGATGGGGTGAAATTGTTTTCTTAAGCTAATTTCCAAGGTTTTGGGGTTGGTTGAGGACCAAATTCTAAGGCGGCCACTCCAAAATTTGAAAAAGGGGACCAAAATTGGAAGAAAGATTAGTACTAATCATGGTTAACCTTTCTTAATCAAAACGTTTTTTCCTGCTTCCCTCTTTGTGCTCAACTCTTGATGGTTATGGAATCCCTCATGTGCAGAATCAGTGCTAATCACATAGATCTATGGTTGCATTATGCCTTTAGCTACATTTCAAGCCATTTTTTATCTCTAAACATTTACAAATTTTGGTCGAGAGGAAGGAAGAGCTGTTCCCAATTATTTTCCTTCTTCTCTTGATGTGTGGGGCATGGAAACCTAGCTTAGGTTAGCCTTAGCTTCATTAAGCTTAAGCAAGCTTAAGAACAAGTTTTAAGCCATCTCAACCTTACCAATGCAAGCTCTCTTTGCTATTTTTTTTTCCCAATGATTGGCAGCCTGGATGTATGGAGAATCAAGGGAGAGGTGTTGAATCCTGGAAGCAAGACTTCTACAAATATAAGCCAAGTTCAATTTCAAGCAAATTCCTCTTTTTCTTTCCGATTGTTGCATGTGTTGGAGCTCATGAAGAAATTAGGGTGTTCTCATTAAAGTTTTTAGAAATTTCTTCAATGATCCTTCAATTCACACTTGGTTACACTCACAATTAGTTCAATGCTTGAGTAAGCATGAGATTTCTTCAATCTCCTTCACTTCTTGAATACCATGGGGGAATTAGGGTTTGTAACCAAAATTTTCAGAAATTTCCTCCATAGTCCTCTTATTCATGCTTGGCTATATGCATATGAGTGATCAATTGAGCTGTTATTGCAGATTTCAGGACAACCAAACATGGTAGTAATGAAGAGTAGCTGCTAGAGAAATCCTTCATGTTATCTAGGATTCTCCTACGGTCATGTAGGGAATTTGAACTATTTTTAGTTTTATCTCTATTTTCATTTTGTTGCCCCCGAAGTGGAATGTAATCACATGGATGTATCTGATTAGTCCTATAGGTCAGATGTGGCCTCTAAAGGACGTTAATATAGTTTTCTTCTCTCTCTCTCTCTCTCTCTCTCTCTCTCTCTCTCTCTCTTACACGGACAGAGATTACCAGACTCATCCGTCAGGATTTAGTTCAGCTGGATATTAGGAGGACATGGATACAGCCGACTGAGGAGCTGGGCACGAAGATGGCTTTCTACAGAGAGCATTTTCTTCAGCTCACAGCAGATGGTTTTGTGATCAGACCCAGTTACATGGATGTACACTTGTCTCATGCAGTACGATGTGCTATTGGTCAGATTCGCACATCCTCACACCAGCTTGAGATTGAGATTGGCCGATATAGAGGTATACCAGCTGAGGCCAGGATATGCCGAGTATGCCATGGGGAGCCAGAGACAGAGCTGCATTATATATGCCATTGTACTGCATACTATGAGATACGTGGTCGTTTCCACTGTTTATTCAGAGAGGGTTTTGGACCACTTTCCAGAGTCATGGGGTACCAGGACCAGAGGTGTTTGGGATTGTTCTTGCTTGAGCTGCGGAGACATAGAGATAGCCTGCTTAGGCGCACAGAGAGCCAGACTCAGAGGCACATTACAGACTTCTTTAGTCCCGCCATCACTGCGCCAGATGAACCACAGCAGCAGCAGGACATGGATACCGCCCACACCAGGGGTACACTGATTGATCGTGCGATTGAGCTTGGGTGGTCCAGACGCCCACGACTACGGAGGAGGGCATCCCAGCATAGACGGAGGTTGCAGCGGCAGATTCGGATTATTCTTGCGAGGCATGCGAGACACCCAGTCAGGGTGCTGACCACAGAGGATATTGAGGAGATCCGCCAGTGTCCGATGCGGCACATATTATGAGATGGAGGTACCTCCATAGTGTACCTTCCAGTTCCAGTTTCATTTTCTAGGTGCCAGTAGTATCATCTTTATTTTTCATTTTCTGGGGTTTTTTTATCCAGACATTGTATCAGATCCACCATGATGTAACTTTTGGTCTCATAGGTCATTATGGCCTTTTGAAGACGTTAATATAACATTTCATTTCATTTCTCTCTCTCTCTCTCTCTCCACCATGATGTAACTTTTGGTCTCATAGGTCATTATGGCCTTTTGAAGACGTTAATATAACATTTCATTTCATTTCTCCAAGAGCTTTGTTCTCTCTCTTACCCCCCCCCCCTCTCTCTCTCTCTCTCTCTCTCTCTCTCTCTCTCTCTCACACCCCCCCCCCCCACTTGTTCGCGCTGCGCCCCCCCTCGCTCTTGCCCACCCCCTCTCGGCCTCGCCCACTCCTCTCGGGGGGCCCCCCCCCCCCCCCGCTCTCTCGCCCCCGCCTGTTCGTGCTGCGCGTTGGTGTTGTCTCTGCCATCTCTGCCATCTGCAGGTCCACACCCACCACCTGCTATTCGTCATCACCCACCGCCCGCCTGTGAGCTGCGTCCCACTTGTGAGCACCTGCGCCACCACCTGCCACCATCACCCAGCCATCACAGTCCGCCATCGCCCCACAGCCCTGCCACTGCCCGCCCAGCTGCCCAACTGCCCTGCCCCATCGTTCTCTCACTCTGGCTGCTTGTGAGCACTGCCTTTGAGCGCCTGTGAGCACCTGCGCCACCTGCAGCCTGTGCAGATACCCTGCTTTGTACATATACCCTGCCCTGAGAGCTGCAACAGTCTGTCTCTCCTGCAACCAACAGCAGTTGGATAGACAGTAAACAACAGGTAAACAGACAGCAAACAGAAGTAACAATGCTGTGACAGACAGAAACAAAAAAAGGAAGGGGAAAAACAAACAAAAACAGGGGAAACTTTAACTCAACAATGACTGTTCGGTCACTCCTGGCAGCCCTCAATAATGCCATTAAAGATATGGAACAACTCTTGGTACCCGGGAAGGAAACCAATGGACTCGGAGCTCATGCCAAAGGTCTTCGGTGCATACAAGACATCTTGGTCCTGCAAGAAGGAAACCACACAAAAGGTTCCGAGGTTGAACATCAACAAAATGAAGAAATGCTCCACAAATTCACTTAAGGACATGATGATACAACAACTCCAAGCTCAAGTGGAGGCTCTAAGAAGGACATGGCCACCACCACAGAGGACCCGAAGAAGGTCATGTTGGAGGAATGGGAATTGCCCCGCATAGAGGAACTAGCCCGAAACATGGAAGCTAAGATTGAATCTACCAAGCATGCATTCTCTGTGGAGTGGAAGGACATGGTCAAGAAAGGCATCAAAGAGGAGGCAGAAAGGGAGTGGAAGGTGGTAACAAGTAAGTCCAAGGGACTTAATGGAGTGGAGATTATGAATGGAAGAGAAGATGAGGCAGGCAAGAAGACTCAATGCGAGAGTGACCGGCATGGCGGAAAAGGAGGGTACCACACCCGAAGAGGACGGGAAACAGTTATGCAAAAAATTGGGATACAAGGAAGCAGACCCAATCCCCTTCTTCAAGGCATGGCGGGCAGCGAAGGACCTTACACGCCCACGAGCACTCATCTTGCAGTTTGAGAATGAAGTGAAGAGGATTGACTTCCTCAAGAAGAGGGTCATCCTTCAAGGCTTGGAGGGCAGCCCTGTCTATTTAGATGAGGACCTCACACAGGCCCAGGTGGAAAGAAAGCAGTTCACAGAGATGGCCATGTCATCATTGATGGCAAGGTGATCGCGTAGAGGTGCGCGGCCTATGAGACAGATACAGCTTGCAGTCTGGAACTGCAATGGAGCACTATGGTCGGATGGATGATGTGATCAGGAACAGGGACATTATTTTCTTTACAGACACACAACAGAGCCCTGAGAGAGGTCTGCCACGTGTAACAGGGTTCCAGCGGGAATCAGCTTTCAGAGGGAGCACACGGAGCGTAGGTAGAGCTAGAGGATCGGGAGGAGTGGCCATTCTATTCAGAACAGAGCTTCAGTCAAGGATCAGCATTATCAGAAGAGACCCACAGGCCCGTTTTATGTGGGTGAGATTTCAGCTGACAGAGGCCAGGACTATGTACATTGCTGTGTGTTACTTTCCACCAGACACCTCACATTATGCCACAAATACAGAGGAGATAGAGGATGGAGAGGAGATAGAGGAGGTGGAGGAGAGGGACGAGACCGGAGGAGCTGCATCATCATACAGTGTGCTCTCTCAGATGGGATTACACAATACCTCACACTGGGAGAGGTCTTACTAGTGGGAGACGTCAATGCCAGGACGAGGAGCTGGCAGTGCACTGCATATGATTTCGAGGGAGATCCCATACAGCTACCTAGTCTAGAGTACAAGGACTTTGGATCACGGACGGTGTCTGCAGATACTAAGCCAGTCAAATACTATGGACGGGAGCTTCTGGAGCTAGGATCATGCCACCGTCTCCTCATCTATAACGGGACGAAGAGATGGCCACAGTCAGGAGGACTTACATGCTTTCCACATGGAGGTGGAAGTAGCACAGTGGATTACATCCTAGGCTCCTAGGAGACAGCTCAGCTCATACATGATTTCTCAGTACCCCCCATACCCATTGGAGCTGATCACACATACTTATCTTTCACCATGATAGCCACCCCCCTCCCCCCGCCTCAGCATCCACCTCCACCCATCACACCACTGTCCTCTTCACTCATGACTGTGATCACATATATCAAGATACCCTTTACCATGGTCTACTTGACATGGATCCCATGGCACCTCTGGATATACTCACATCACAGTTGACTGAACTACTCCACTCCTCTGCCATTGCCAGCTTCCCTCATACCACCCATACCCCCTCTAAAGCTAAAGTAGGGATGATGCCCCAGAATGGTTGGTACGATGACGAGTGTCGTGAGACTCAATTTCGCCTCAAACGACAGAAAGAACTAGGGGAGATCTCTGAGCATGAAGCTCAAAGATTAAACTGAGCTCTAACTTGTCAAAAGAGAAGGAAACACGAAATCGAACAATACTGGGAGTTGTACCACCTATTCTTGAGCATTAACTCGAAAGAGGCTTGGAGGTGGTTTCATGAGCCCCGACCACCCACACCCATCACTGAACCGACCACCTAGCATGATTATACAAAGTCCCTCTACCATGTACCAGATCAGCCCCCGTTACCCTCTCCACCCAATCCTCGACCCACCACCTCTACTTTTTTCACTTCGAGTATGGTAGAGAAAGCTCTTAAGAGGCTACATCATGGGAGATCTACAGATCATACAGGGATACGAGGTGAGCGCTTATCTTATGCCTCTACCACCATAGCTCCTTTCCTTGCACATCTCTTCAACAGGGCACTTGTAGAGGGCTTCCCACACACATGGAGCATGAATATCATTACCCCCATTCACAAATCAGGTGACCTGATGGACCGTGGGAACTACAGGACTCTCATGGTTGGCCATGTTATGGCCAAGATATATGGATCAGTACTTGAGACAGCGCTCAGCTCTCTAGTCGAGAGGGAGGGTCTTCGTGCTCTAGGATAGGCTAGGTTCCACAATAACTTCTACACACTGGATCATATCTTCACCTTGAGGAGCCTGATTGAGCAAGCCAAGTCACGAGAGCAGAGACTCTATTGTTGCTTTGTTGATTTCCGCAAAGTTTTTGTTTCTAAGACTCAAACAGAGAAACGCTTCTGTCATTAGCTTTTGATTTCCGCAAACCATTCATCACAATGCCATGAGACCGGTTCCTACAGCGATTGCAGACTCTTGGGGTGCCTCCAGATATGATCTGGGGGATCATTGCTTTATATGAGAGGGTGATGGGACGAGCCAAATGCCCAGGTGGTGTGTCAGAGAAGATACATAGCACTATGGGGGTGAAGCAGGGCTGCCCACTCTCCCCGACACTCTTTGGCCCGTACATAGATGAGGTCATAGACTTCATAGACAGGCAAGAGGGAGTGGTGTATCACTCTCAGGGGTTTCGGTCACTTTATTACTCTATGCAGATGACATCATTATGATATCTGACTCGCAAGAGGGATTGCAGCGCCACATGGACACCTTAGATGATTTTTGTAAATTGTACACAGAGAGGCCTTTCAATGAACCTTGGGAAAACCAAGGCTATGATCTTTCACACTTCCAGGCTGGTTATGAAAGATACAATGATCACATATAGGGGCAGCTAGGTGGAGGTGACAGAATCATATGTATACTTGGGTATTACCTTCACTAGTAATGGGAGCCGTTTCTCCACGAGATAGGCATCACAGGAGAGGCTCACCCGAGATTATGCTGCCCTTGCATTGATGGAGTGATAGTGTCATCAGGCTCACTTCCAGGAGCCTCGCACCAAAGGATGGCTATTTGACACCTTAGTCACCCCAGCTATGATGTATGCAACACCGGTATGGGCCCCTAACCTCTCCACATGATTGGCGTCGGATGGAGAGACCGCACATCCTCATGATCTCTAGTATGATTCGCAGCAAACCATCAGTACCACATGAGATTATTAGAGTAGTGCTTGCAGTGGCCCCCATGATGGTAGAGGCTCTATTTCAGACCATAATCTACATCAGACGCATCAAAGGCATGGGTCCAGAGAGACTACCCTGCCTGGCCATGGAGTCCTCACCGAGTATTGCCACCACAGAGGGCCATCACCCATCATGGTATGTTGCAGTAAATGAATGGTTCTCAGCACATGGGCTCGACATGGATAGATTACCGCCCTTCCAGTATGATGATGACTACCCATACTTTACACTCCCGAGAGGAGAGGAATAGAGTTGTGAGACAGGATTTGATCCAGATGCACACCAGGGAGACTTGGTCGGGTTCCCTTCCCACCAAGATGCAGTACTACAGAGATCGTTTCCTTAGATTCACAGAGGATGGATTTGCGAGGCGCCCAGGCTATATAGATGTACACATGTCTCACGCTATGAGGGTGACTATTGGTCAGACTAGAGTTTCCTCTTGCACTCTGGAGATTGAGGCAGCGAGAGCAGCATAGACCCCTAGAGAGGACAGAGTATGCAGATTATGCCATAGAGAGGTAGAGACAGAGTAGCATTACATATGCAGATGCCCTGTATATTATGAGGGAGATACCACTGCTTGTTCAGAGAGGGTTTTGGCCCACTTAGCCAGGTGAAGGAGTATCCTAATCAGAGATGCTTAGACCTTTTCCTCCTTGAGCTACACCGACATAGAGAGAGGCTTCTACAAGTGCAGAGCCAGACATCCCAGCCACAGATCACCAGCTTCTTCAGGCCTATCAGCGAGCCACATCCCCCTCCCCTTGTATCCTCTACCTCCCGACGAGGGCTCACACTATAGAGAGCCTCGGAGATCAGAGGTACCAAGAGACCGCGACTACCTGGATGCAGACCACCACTACTCCATCAGGCCCAGTCTGCCCAGATCCAGGCACGATATCGCAAAGCTTTGGAGGAGAGAGTCCAGAGGCTACACCTGGGCACAACAAATGTGAGAGTCCTCCTCGCCCCATGCCTCATGTATGATGTACTACACCCCACCATCTCCACTGGGTGGAATTAGTAGTATACCATCTATCATGATTGTACATCTATAGCATGCTAGACAGTGATAGTGAGCTGCATATGACTAGGATTAGCTTTTCATTTTAGTGTTTCTTTCCATGATACTTAGGACATGGACTTGTTGTATACAAATTTGTCTCATAGGCCAATCTGGCCTTTTGTAGACATTAATATATCTTTTATTTCCTCTCTCTCTCTCTCTCTCTCTCTCTCTCTCTCTCTCTCTGCTCATGTCCTAGATTAGATTTTACAGCTCTATATTTTTGCTATCTTTCTTTATTACTATTTTGTACCCAAGATGATGTACCTCATGGATATGATGTAACCTTTTGGTCTCATAGGTCATTTTGGCCTTTTGAAGACATTAATACAACTTATTCTCTCTCTCTCTCTCTCTCTCTCTCTCTCTCTCTCTCTCTCAGATGCCCCCGACCCAGAGTGTCAGGTCCCTCCACCACACAAAGGCAGACTCCTAAGGCTCTCCGCCGACATGACACGCTCCCATCACAGAGGCCTGACATTCACTCCACCATCAGATTGGTTCTGGCCGAGGTGGGTATCATCATTAGCTGATCATAGCATATCTCACTCTACACAAGATCATCTGTTGATCACATGTACTGTTAGATGTTTTCATTTTACTTTTTCTTTTAGTTTTTCATGGCTTAGTATATCCATGGTACCATTGTATTACTTTTGGTCTCATAGGCCCTTGGGGTCTTCCGTAGACGTTAATATAACTTTCTTCTTCTTCTCTCTCTCTCTCTCTCTCTCTCTCTCTCTCTCTCTCTCATAGGCCCATTGGCGTGAGCACCTTTGGGCCCCTCCCTTCTGTTCGCGCTAGTGGATATTTCCTTGGGCCGCCCTGCTGTCCATGCTGCAGGCCCCTTGTTACGTGTGCCCTCTGCCTTCCTTATCCCACCCACCCTCTAGAGGCCCCCAAGGCATCAACTAGGGGGGAAATAGCCAGGATCGACCTACAGGAGCTAGAGGCATACATCAAGCCTGTGGAGGACAACACCAAGAAGGCGTTGGTCGAGCGGAAGAAGGTGTTGGATAGAGTCTTGAACCAACATGAAAAACAGTTGGAAGGCCTTTCAAGGAGATACATGGAAAGAATAACAAGATTGAAGAACTGGAGGCAAAGGTGAACCACCAAGAGGAGGAGATCTCTGACAGAGACTAAGATACAACAACAAGCAATGCTAGAGGCTACGCCAGTGATAGGGGAACTCAGGGCAGAAATGAAAGCCCTAAAGGCTACTGTCAAGGACCGTACAGTGGAGGAAGGGGAATTGAATATAAGGACGGACTTGGAGCAGCTAAAGGCTTTGAGTGATAAGTTGTGGCGGGAAGAGCTTTAGAGCACCAAGAAAGATAGGGTGGAGGTGGTGAAGAAGCACAAACCCCCAGAGAGCATCATACATGAAACTCTCGATGAGAAGAAATGCAGGAGGAATAGGGCCCTCCATGTGCGAGGGCGAGGGCTATAGGTTGGGGATTTCCCTCACCCCCCTTAAGATACATGGAGGTCAGGGAAGGATATGACACGAGAGCGGCTCATCATCATCAAATTCCTTGATGCCGCCAGCAGACAGAACATTGGGGATGATCTCACCCCAGCATAGGTGGCACACTGGCAAGGAGTATTTTTTCCATTACAAGCTATGAGGGCCTTTTCCACACATGAAAGTTTGCAGGATTATCCATATACAACTTCCAATATTTTCAAAATACATATATCTTCTTAAAACTTACACATGCCTTGATGCTTCTTCTGGGCATAATGATAACAGCTGCCTGTGTAAGAGTGGTGCAACCTAGTACAGCTTGGCACTGATCCAATGTCGAACCCTTGCACATCAACTTATACAGCTGATGATGCGAGCAGATTGAATGTGTGGTACAGCAGGGATAGCTGATTGTACAGCAGGCACAGTCCATACACTCATAGGTACAGCGGGTACAACAGCACGTGTGCAGCCTGTTCAGTGAAAAACAGCCCATAGAGTAGGAGAGAGGCTGTCACAAATCCCTATATTCTAGGGACATGCGGATGCGTGTCAGGCCTAGAAACATGCGGATGCATGTATGTTACCTGGGCATGTGTATGGATCATATGAGTGGATGCATATGAGTCCAAGGACATGGCAGGACATTTGTGGACTTTCGGGCGGTGCCCGTGTGGATTCCGGCCATGCACACATGGTGTGTTATGATGGCAGGCGGAATATTTTCAAGTACAAGAATGATGATAGGTGGTTCTCCAAGTTTACATGTGCACAATGCATAAATGATGCATGCCATAACTTTATTTTACTTTGTGTGACATTGTCTTGCTGCCTGGACAATGCTTGTTATTTTGGCTTGTGAAGCCCGAGGGACCGGGGACGCCCGGGCACCTTGTGGACACGTGTGTGCACTCCTGTTTGGGCCTAAAATTGTGGGCTTATGGGTTTTGCAGGTGGTAAGTGCGTCCACATTCAATTTACAGTTTATTTCATTTACTACTAAAGTTTATTAGTTTGCAGGTCCACACTCATTAATAAGTGGCCGGACAACTTATAATGCGTTCGCATTTGGTTGGACCAAAATTAATGAAGTCCGGACAACTTATGGCCATTTCCCATTTGGTTGGACCTAAACTTATACAAACAGGACAAATGGAGCACTATGGGCTGGACACCTACCTGGACACCTTATGGGGGACACATGTCAGCCAGTTTGTGCACCCACCAAGCCCCATAGGTGGCACTGGAGAAAGGCGCCTCCTTCAAGAGGCCATTTGGGCTGTTTTATTCATAACTCAACACATTGGAGAGCTGGTTGAAGCTTTGGGAGTTGCTACAGGGCTGGTTGCTTGCTTCCCGGACTCACACAAGCTTGGATAATGATCCCCACACTCTTCTAAAGGGCTGGTTGGTAAATTTCAGACCTGTATTTTCTGGTTATTGCGAGTTTTGGGCTGGTTACAGGTGTCCAGAGTCAACTTGGACAATACAGGACAGCTCTAGGGACCTCCACAGGGCTGTAGGACCCTTTACAGGTGGATTTCTCGCGATGGAAAGTTGCTGTTTTGGACTGGTTATTGCATAAAACAGGCTGGACAGCAATGGAATATGTGAGCATGGATGTGTCTCAAGGATTCCTGGTGTAACAGGTGTTTAGGGCAAGCATTGGGAACACTTGCTCGCGGAGAACACAGGTTTTCTGGATCAGTTTCTCGCGTGGAAACAGGGCCTAAAGATCCATTTACATCCTGTGCAGGGCGGAGTACCTGTGAGGATTGTGATACTCTTGTGCAGGGCGGATGTACCTGTGAAGAGGCTTGTGCAGGGCGGATGTACCTGTGTGTAGGGCGGATGTACCTACAGATTCTCTTGTTTGAGATGTATTCATACATGATGTATTTGGTAGAATCAGGTGCAGGCTGGTGGTGAATCCCCAGGCACCCATAATCTTGTACTTTGCAGACTCTTTTGGTAATATAACCTAAAGGGGGGGGTCAGCCTATCATCGGCCCCTTTATGTGGTGTACTGTCATTTTCAGCTTTGTGGTTGTAATGCTCAATTGTTAAGTGCTCAGAATCTTGTTCACATTTATACGATTCCAATTCACGCGTCCGCCTCCCGTTACATTGGTATCAGAGCTCAGTTTTTCCCCTCATTGGAAAACGGTCTGAGGCTTGGAATCATAAGTGGTGACCTGATTTGAGTGTCATGGACAGCCACATTTCTGACAGTGTGGAGAACACACAGGACCGTGAACTTCATGGTACAAGGGATGCAAGAGATGCTGCAGGCAATGATGTCTATGGAGATGCAGGTACTCATGACACTATGCATTCTGATTTGGAATCTTTGAGGCGTCAAGTGCGACGCTATAGGGCTGAAACCGAAGAGCTTAGGTCATTGAAAAATGACCCGGATGTACAAAGGGTGTTGGCTGCGAAGGCAAAGGCTTCGGTCCATGAAGTCACTTTTGAAGCAATTGCAAAGGAAATGGATGTTGAGAAACCCCGAGAGCTTGCACTTGCATACCTAATGGTTAAGGGTGATGTATACACTGAAGCAGATGGTAGTTTGGCTTTCAAGAAGCCACCCCTCATGGCTGCCCATGGTGATGCACATGATGCACAACAAGCAGAAAGAGCACAGCAAGTGCCAAATGCTGAAAGGACAAGAGTCCCTGGTGCTAGGCTTGATGCAGGTCAAGAGAAGAGTAAGGATGAGGGATCCTCTACTCATTCCCGCTATGCTCCAAGAAGACATGTCCGTTCTCGTGTTGAGCTTTCCACTCATTTGGAGAGTGTGACTCAAGAGAGAATGAAGAGGGATCGTGAATCTTCATCGCGGCATCATCATCATGCAGATGAACAGGATGTACATAGGGATGCATATAGAAGGAAGAAGCCTCAAGAGTTCAAGTCCGGTGACAAGGATGTAAAGTTTGAAAACTTTCAGGGACGGATGGACTCTACCAAAGCACTTGCTTTCATTAGACAGTTTGAGATAGCTTTTTGCAATGAAGACTTTTCGGAAAAGTCTATGCTCAGGCATGTGGGAATGCATCTCAAGGATACGGCAAGTGATTGGTGGCTTGCAAAAATACTTGATGGAAGTGCTGTCCCAACTTGGTCTTCTTTCAAAATTCAGTTTTATGATCAATTCTTACCACCAAACTTTGCAAAGGATGTACGCAAGGAGTGGGATTGGCTGTCCCAAGATGAGGGAGAGTCCGTTGCTTCATACATAGCAAAGTTTTGGAAAGTCCTTCTCAAGGTTACTCCCTTCATGAAGATTGGAGAGGACGAGAAGAAGAGAAAGTTTGAATCGGGGCTCCATCACATCATCCAACAAAGCTTGGGAGTGTACCCAAATAAGACCATACAAGAGCTTATACACTCAGCCATGATTGCGGAGAACTTGCACATAAAAGCACCCACAAATAAGCCATTTGCAGGTCAAAACAAGAGCAAATTCAGGGCTGGTTATGACCAGAAAAAGGGTGGACAGCCACCTAAGAATGCTCCCAAAGATGGCCGAGATGCAAAGGATGACTCCGAAAAGAAGCCGGGGGGTAACACCACAATTTTGGGCTCTCAAAACAACAATTGGAAGAGTACAGGAAGGCTGGAAAATGCTTTAAGTGTGGCAGTAAAGATCATATATATCCTAAATGCCCACAGAATCCTAAGAATGCTGAGCCTAATGTGCAAAAGCCTCTTGTGAATGTTGTACCCGATGTGCAGGGTAATACAGGGCATGAGCCCAAGAGTAGAGTCATATGCAAGGCTTGGGGCAAATTGAAGGATCAGCCCGCTTTGTTTCTTTTTGATGATGCTTCCACAGATAACTTTATATCCGTACAAATGGCTGCCGCCATAGGTCTCAATGTGGAAGACATGGGAATGCAAATGAATGCAGATGCCGCCTTTGAGGGCAAACAGGTTGATGTAACTCCGGTCATTGGTAAGCTCCGTGTACATATACAGGACTACCTCGACTATGAGAGCTTTCTAGTG
This sequence comes from Cibotium barometz, assembly GCF_041138505.1. Classification (NCBI taxonomy): domain Eukaryota; kingdom Viridiplantae; phylum Streptophyta; class Polypodiopsida; order Cyatheales; family Cibotiaceae; genus Cibotium; species Cibotium barometz. The sequence goes on from NC_141056.1 coordinate 17,715,805, forward strand.
GCTCCTCTTACAGGTTGTGATGTTTTGTTGGGGATGCCCTGGCATCACCGTTTAGAGCCTGTTAAGGCTTACAAAGAGAAGAAAATCAGCTTTGTACATAGAGGCCGTGAGCACTCTATAGATGCTGGTACTACTGGAAGTACCATACCTCTTGTAAGCCATGTACAAATTAATAAGGCAATAAAGAAATCAGCTTGTTCTTACTTGGTTTTTGTACGTGATACCATTGAACATTCTAGTGTTGATGTTAGTACATTAGATCAAGACAAGCTTAACTTTTTGAATGAGTTCAAAGATTGTTTTGCAAATGCTTTGCCAGCAAGGTTGCCACCAGAGAGGCCGGAAGATCATTGCATAGATCTAATTCTCGGTAGCTCTCCACCTAATAGGCCACCATACAGGGTGAGTGCTAGTCAACAAGAAGAGATTATGGCACAGGTGAATGAACTTTTGGAAAAGGGTTTGATTCGGCCTAGTTCCTCGCCATATTGCTCGCCGGTACTTCTTGTTCAAAAGAAGGATGGTACTTACAGGATGTGTGTTGATTACCGTGCCCTCAATAAGATAACCATCAAGAATCGGTTTCCCATTCCGCGCATTGATGACATCTTGGACAAGCTTGAAGGTTCGGCATGTTTCAGCCGAATAGACCTCAAGAGTGGGTATCATCAAGTGAGAGTGGCACCTCAAGATGTACACAAGACTGCATTCAGGACAGCCTTTGGTCTTTATGAGTTTTTGGTGGTGCCTTTTGGTCTTACAAATGCACCCGCTACCTTCAACAGGATGATGGACAGGGTGTTCAGAAAGCATAGAAAGTTCACAGGTATATTCTTTGATGACATTATTGTATTCTCAAAGAATGAAGCCCAACATCGTGAGCACCTGGCTATTGTGTTTAAAGAGCTTAAAGAAAATCAGCTCTACATAAATGCAAAAAAGAGTGAATTCTTCCTCCCAGAGATTCACTATCTTGGTCACATTGTATCAAAGGATGGTGTGCGCATGGATCCCGCAAAGATACAAACCATGCAAGAATGGCCAGAGCTGAAATCAGTCCATGAAGTGAGGAGCTTCCTTGGTTTATGTGCTTACTACAGGAGGTTCGTCAAGCATTTTGCTTTCATTGCCGCTCCGTTACATGATTTAACGAAGAAGAAAGCAATCTTTAAATGGACACAAGAAGAGAGAGATGCCTTTCAAAAGTTGAAGAGTGCAATCATCTCGGGACCGGTACTCATTATTCCGGATTTGCACAAACCTTTTGTTGTGGAATGTGATGCAAGTGGGGACTGCATAGGGGCTGTTTTAAACCAAGAAGGACATGCCATTGCCTATGAGAGCAGACGCTTGCAACATGCAGAGCTTCACTTACAGGTTTATGAGAAGGAGTTGTTGGCTGTAATTCATGCCCTTACTATTTGGAAACACTATCTTTTAGGGGCTGATTTTATGGTCAAAACTGATCATCAAAGTTTGAGATACTTTTTGACTCAAAGTAAGCTCTCAGAGAAGCATATGAGATGGGCAAACTTCCTCTCAATGTTTCATTTTCAGATTTTACACACTCCAGGGAAAAAGAATGTGGTGGCGGATGCCTTATCTAGACGACCACAGGTTCATGCTATTACAGTTGCATACCATGAGGACTTATCGGATATGCGTAATACTTATCATCTGGATGAGGATTTTGCACATGTATGGGCTGATTTGCAAGAGGGTATTGCTGTCCCATCTTATGTCATAAGAGATGGATATCTCATCATGCAAAATCGTATGTGTGTGGTAAAGAACCTTCGCCATAAGGTTATGGATGAGTGCCATGCTCCTCCATATGCAGGTCATAGAGGCATTTTGGCCACAGCACAAGCTTTGGAGAGGTATTTCTTTTGGCCACATATTCGCAAGGATATTGAAGCATATGTACGTGAATGTATGGTGTGTCAAAAGGTCAAGTTTGATCGACATAAAGCACCTGGATTACTTCAGCCCTTGCCTATACCAAATGAACCATGGGAAAGCATTGCTATGGATTTCATTATGGATTTGCCAAGGACGCCACAGGGAAATGATGCTATTTGGACCATTATTGACAGGTTTAGCAAGCAGGCACATTTCATTCCCGTGCGCAAGACAATAAAGCCAGATCATATGGCTAGGATGTTTTTGGCACAGATATTCAAACACCATGGCATGCCTAAATCTATTGTGGGGGATAGAGATCCTAGAACCACAAGTTTATTTTGGCGCGCATTGTTTGACAATATGGGTACAAAGCTGAACTTCTCATCAGCTTACCATCCACAGACAGATGGGCAAAGTGAAATAGCAAATTCAGCCGTCCTCGACTTGCTGAAATCTTATGTATCCGACCGCAAATCGGATTGGGAGAAGTATTTACCACTTGTGGAGTTTGCCTACAACAACACGGTACATACTTCTACGGGCAAGGCGCCCTTTGAGATTATCTATGGCAAGGTGGTACTACCACCCATCCTTCGTACAAAGGATGAGATTTTTGCAGCAGATGAGTATGTCAGAGACTTGGATACTGCATTTGCACAGGTACGGACAGCCATAGAGAGGTCTCAAACCAAGAATAAAAAAGCAGCTGATAAGCATAGAAGGGATGTACAATTCAAACAAGGTGATTGGGTCTTGCTGAAATTTGAAAAGGCACGCCTTCGGAAGAGGCCAGGAAAAGAGGGAAAGTATCCTAAACTTTCCAACAGGTACTATGGACCTTTTCAGATCTTAGAGAAGATCAATGATGTTGCATTTCGGCTTGTACTCCCAGATCATTGGAACATGCATAATGCTTTTCATGTGAGCCTATTGAGGCCTTATGTGGGACCAACACCGTTTGAGCCGGTTTTGGAAGACCCACCCGAGGTGGATGAGCTGGAAGAGATTCTTCAACCTGAACAGATTGTTTTTCACAAGGAACGAAAGCTTGCGGGAGGCAAACTTGTTCGTAGGTACCTTGTGAAGTTCAAGAATTATTCAGCTTTGGATGCGAAATGGATGGATGAGGTCTACTTCGAGGATTACCCAGATCTTTTGAAGGCCTATCTTGAGGCTTTTCAGTTGCGGTCAACTGATTAGAAGCCTGTTCAGTGAAAAACAGCCCATAGAGTAGGAGAGAGGCTGTCACAAATCCCTATATTCTAGGGACATGCGGATGCGTGTCAGGCCTAGAAACATGCGGATGCATGTATGTTACCTGGGCATGTGTATGGATCATATGAGTGGATGCATATGAGTCCAAGGACATGGCAGGACATTTGTGGACTTTCGGGCGGTGCCCGTGTGGATTCCGGCCATGCACACATGGTGTGTTATGATGGCAGGCGGAATATTTTCAAGTACAAGAATGATGATAGGTGGTTCTCCAAGTTTACATGTGCACAATGCATAAATGATGCATGCCATAACTTTATTTTACTTTGTGTGACATTGTCTTGCTGCCTGGACAATGCTTGTTATTTTGGCTTGTGAAGCCCGAGGGACCGGGGACGCCCGGGCACCTTGTGGACACGTGTGTGCACTCCTGTTTGGGCCTAAAATTGTGGGCTTATGGGTTTTGCAGGTGGTAAGTGCGTCCACATTCAATTTACAGTTTATTTCATTTACTACTAAAGTTTATTAGTTTGCAGGTCCACACTCATTAATAAGTGGCCGGACAACTTATAATGCGTTCGCATTTGGTTGGACCAAAATTAATGAAGTCCGGACAACTTATGGCCATTTCCCATTTGGTTGGACCTAAACTTATACAAACAGGACAAATGGAGCACTATGGGCTGGACACCTACCTGGACACCTTATGGGGGACACATGTCAGCCAGTTTGTGCACCCACCAAGCCCCATAGGTGGCACTGGAGAAAGGCGCCTCCTTCAAGAGGCCATTTGGGCTGTTTTATTCATAACTCAACACATTGGAGAGCTGGTTGAAGCTTTGGGAGTTGCTACAGGGCTGGTTGCTTGCTTCCCGGACTCACACAAGCTTGGATAATGATCCCCACACTCTTCTAAAGGGCTGGTTGGTAAATTTCAGACCTGTATTTTCTGGTTATTGCGAGTTTTGGGCTGGTTACAGGTGTCCAGAGTCAACTTGGACAATACAGGACAGCTCTAGGGACCTCCACAGGGCTGTAGGACCCTTTACAGGTGGATTTCTCGCGATGGAAAGTTGCTGTTTTGGACTGGTTATTGCATAAAACAGGCTGGACAGCAATGGAATATGTGAGCATGGATGTGTCTCAAGGATTCCTGGTGAAACCGGCCTCTGATAGAAAACCAGAGTGCGGTAAGAGCTAACACCCGTCCACTTGTAGTCTAGATGAAAAACCAAACACAGATTGGGGCTAGAGTGCCCAAATCTGAATACACAGCGACACCTGTTGGCCCCAAAGCTTGGCGCCCCTTGCGGTATTTCTTTATTCCATTAAAATAATATGTATGGCTGAGTACAAAACAAAAACCAGCCAAGAGTTTACACCTGTAGTCCAATCTGACTGCCCACAAATCCTGCTTCACACGTGTGCTTGCACTTGCCTGTATCTTCCTCCTGATGCTCACTCCTATGCTGTCCTTGAAAATACAGATCTGAAAATCAGCACTGTACTTGATTGTACCGCCTCGGGATGCGTGCCAGGCGTTGTACTTGCAAAAACAGCCTGCTGTCCACTTCTGTACCAGCCTGAATCAGCCTGCACAGGTCTGTCCAGCACTCAGAAAAGCACCGTCTGCACCTGTATGCACTGTATCTGACTGTCCGTACACTGTACGGCAGTCGTACAGTATGGTTTGGGCTGGAAAACAGGTTGTACAGCCTGTTTGGAGCTTCTGCGCAGCAAAAACAGCAACTGTCCTGTGCGCCGCCAGCAGCAGATGAGAGAGAGAGAGAGAAAACTTGCGTAGTCCTGGCCGTACAGTGCTGTACGGCTGGTTTGCCTCAGAAAAACAGCAGCACAACTTCTCTTCAGCAGTCGCCTCCCCTTCCTGTGCTTTTCCCCGATTGTACAACATGCGCATGAGAGAGGCTCCACTTTTGCTACACGACTCCCCAAAAAGGGAGGAGAGAGGGTGAAGAGAGAGAAAACCTCCTTCCCAAGTTAATCCCTAGGGCCCAACTTAATAAGTTCCCTAGGGCCACTAAGGCCTAGGGGCAACTTTTATAAACATTAAAAGTTAATGTTTTAATGTTCCCCCTTCACACCTAGGGTTGTCCACACATCTTTAAACACTGTCCGGGCACCCCCCATGTGAATCATAAAATATTCTGACCCTGCAACCACCATGCCCACACTTGTCCTGCTCCATTTTCACAGGGCCATGACATACCCCCCTCTTGAAAGATGGCAAGCGTCCTCGATTGCATTCTGGTGATGCATCAAAATATCGAAAGTGAAATATACAATATGGCAAGATCAGCGTCCCAATCTCTCTGAGCCATACACATGTATCAACATTCACTGCAAACCAATGGCATAGTAATAGTCCAAGTTGTATACCACTGTGAACCATACATATCCACAAAAATCTCCATGTGACTAGTACACATATATCATAGAAGTCCCATAAACAGATGTACTGTCAGCCTCAGTACCTTCGGGTGAGAGAAAATCTGCACCAAGCGACCTCTAGATGTCATCTGAGCCTGTCTGTATCAAGGGAGTGGAGGTGCTACCCCCCTCTTGAGCATCAGGTAATGCTCCAGACCCATGCTCTGCTGAACCTGAATGAGCCACAATAAGAGTCGGCTCTAACTCAAAGGCATCGAGATAAAGCTGCAAAACCTGAGGTGAATCTGTTAAGTCACCTTCCTCCATCCACTTCGCATCCATCGGTGAATAGTTCTTGAACTTCACAAGATAGCGACGGGAAACTTTACCTCGTACCTTCCTTTCTTTATGTGCCAGTATCTGCTCTGGAATCAGAACCTCATCAAGTTCGTCAACTTCCGGCTGAGCCTCATCTGATACATCATCAGGCACATCCCCACGGAAAGGTCTAAGAAGACTCACGTGAAAAGCATTGTGAATCCTCCAGTGATCTGGTAACTTCAAACGATAGGTTACCTCACCAATCTTTTCCAAAACCTGAAAAGGCCCATAATATCGCATACTCAACTTAGGGAATAAGCGCTCTTTACCCTTCATCTTCTTGAGTCTAGCCTTTTCAAAGCGCAAAAGAACCCAATCACCCAATGCAAACTGTAAATCACGTCTGTGACGGTCTGCGGCTTTCTTTTGCTTCTGCTGAGTTTTCTGGAGGGCCAACTTAACTCTCCGATAAGCTTCATCCAAGCTCTCCACATACTGATCAGCCTCAAAGATCTTATCCTTTGTATGCAAAATGGGTGGTACCTTCTTCCCTCCTTCTACAATCTCAAAAGGCGCCTTGCCTGTCGAGCTATGTACAGTGTTGTTATATGCAAACTCCACTAGAGGAAGATACTTTTCCCATTGTTGCTTGTGCTCTGACACATAACACTTGAGAAGATCCAACACTGTAGAGTTAGCCTCTTCTGACTGACCATCTGTCTGTGGATGAAATGACGATGAAAACTTGAGAGTTGTACCCATGTTGTCAAACAACCCTCTCCAAAACAAACTCGTCATCCGTGGATCACGGTCACTAATGATAGACGTAGGCAAGCCATGATACTTGAAGATGTTCGCCATGAACAACTTCACCATATGATCCACTTTAATTGTCTTCCGCACGGGAATGAAATGAGCCTGCTTACTGAACCTGCATATGATAGTCCAGATGCCATCATTTCCCGTTTGTGTCCGTGGAAGATCAAATACAAAATCCATGGCAATGCTCTCCCAAGGTCTATCCGGAATAGGTAAAGGCTGTAATAACCCTGGTGTCTTCTGACGGTCAAACTTTACCTTCTGACATACGATGCATTGCTTCACAAAGGCATCAACATCTCTTCTCAAGGTTGGCCAATAAAAGAAAGTCTCCACTGCTTTGACTGTGGCGTCAATACCTCTATGACCTGCATACGGTGGAGCATGACTTTCAATCATAACCTTGAGTCGCAATGGCCTGGTAACACACAGTCTGCCATGCATCAATAAAAACCCATCTCTGAGAGTGTAGTGCTCATGCCGCTGACCCTCAGACATCTGATCATACAACTTTTCAAAGTCCTCATCATGGGCATACTGCTCTTTCATTTCATCAAGCTCATGATGATAAGCAAGTGAAACTGCAGAGACCTGTGGCTTGCGTGACAAAGCATCTGCCACTACATTCTTTTTGCCTTCCACATGCACAATCTGAAAGTGAAACATTGACAAAAAGTTTGCCCAACGCATATGCTTCTCTGAAAGCTTAGTCTGCGTGAGGAAATAACGCAAGGTCTGATGATCTGTCTGCACAGTGAAATCAGCCCCAAGCAAGTAGTGTTTCCATGTAGAAAGAGCGTGAATTACAGCCAACATCTCTTTCTCATACACCTGTAAATGCTTCTCGGCATCTTGCAAAACTCTACTCTCATAGGCTATCACATGTCCCTCTTGCATGAGAACTGCACCAATGCTACTTCCACATGCATCACACTGGACAACAAAAGCCTTTCGGAGGTCCGGTAACACTAATACTGGGTCCGAAGTAAGCTTTTCTTTGAGCTTTTTGAATGCTGTAATTTCCCGATCAGCCCATCTAAACGGAGTTGCTTTCTTCGTCAAAGCATGAAGAGGCGAAGCAATTTCAGCAAAGTGCCGTATGTAACGCCTGTAATAGGAACACAATCCTAGAAAACTGCGTACATCATGCACGGTCCTCAAAGCTGGCCAATTAAGTATTGCTTCCACCTTTGCTGGATCCATACGGACTCCATGACCAGACACAATATGCCCCAAGAAATGTATCTCCTGCAAAAAGAACTCACTCTTCTTGCCATTAACCACCAATCTATGGTTTCTGAGTTATGCAAACACAATGGCCAAATGCCTTCTATGCTCTTCCTCAGTTCGTGAATGCACAATCATATCATCAAAGAATGTGCCCACAAACTCTCTATGAGGTCGGAAAATCCTGTCCATCATTCTGTTAAATGTGGCAGGCGCATTCGTCAAACCAAAGGGCATAACCAAGAACTCATACAACCCAAATGTGGTTCGGAATGCTGTCTTATGCACATCCTCGGGTCTAATGCGTATCTGATGATACCCGCTTTTCAAGTCAATACGACTAAAAACTGTGGAGCCCTGTAAGCGGTCCAATATGTCATCGATCCTCGGTATGGGGAATCGATTCTTGATGGTATTCTTATTCAGCGCCCTGTAATCTATACACATGCGCCAAGAACCATCCTTCTTCTGCACTAAGAGCACAGGTGAGCAAAAGGGTGATGAGCTAGGCTGAATCAACCCCTTATTCAATAGCTCCTGCACCTGACTCATAATCTCTTCCTGTTGGGCTGCACTAACACGATACGGCGGTCTATTCGGTGGAGTACTACCAGGAATCAGATCTATGGCATGATCTTCTGGCCTCTCAGGAGGTAATTCTCCTGGCAATGACTCGGAAAAACAGTCTTGAAACCCACTTAAGAAATCAGCCCTGTCCTTATCTAACATTGACAAATTAGACTTAGACTCATCATCCTGTGCATCCTTTACATAAATCAAGTACGCGGAAAGATGCTTTTTCATTACTGATGAAATCGCCGAAGCGGATACAATAGGAACAGATTCCCCTTTGAGTTTTACATCCAATACATGCTCTTTTCCTCTATGAGTCAGAGTAATTTTCCTATTGTAAGTATCCACCACCGCATGTACCCTGTGACACCATGGCATCCCCAACAAAACATCACAGCCATCCAAAGGCATGATGAAGAACTCCTCGCTGTCCACATAACCCTGCAAATGAAGCCGAAGCTTCCCAATGATAGGAGTAACGGGTTCTGCATACCCTGGACAAGCCATATTTGCCTCATGTAACGGCCCCATCTCCTCTGCGCGAATCCCCAATCGGCCAGCCAAATCTGGTGAAATGAAGTTGGCTCTAGCACCTGTGTCAAAGAAGATCAAAGCATTCTGATCTCTCACTTTGCCCCATGCCCTGCACAACTCTGTAGCTTCACCACTTAGCTGCTCACCCACAAGATCAGGAACTAAGCCTGCAGAAGGCTTTTGTTTCTTTGGCTTGGGCTCTCCTTTATTGTCAGGGTCCTTCTTGGACGTTCTCTTGGGACAATTAAATGACATATGTCCCTCTTCAGTACAGTAAAAACACTTTTGAGCATCTCTCAAAGCCTGTCTTTCCTCAGAAGTCCTTTTGGGCATTGGCAACTTCTTATACTTTGTCTCTGTAGACCCTTTAGCATCACGAGAAGCATGCCCAAATTTTTCAGCTTTCTTGCCCAATTTCTTACTGCCTTTAAATCCAGATGAACCACCTGTGAGTAACGCATTAGCTGTCATAGCATTTTCAATCATCTGTGACATGTTCGTTACTCTTGTCTTTATACAGTAATCTCGTACCTCCTTGGGCAGCCCACAACAATACTTCTCTACCTGCTCAGATAATGGCACGGCACGATAAGAAGTCACTGGGAGTAGAGCTTCCCAAAACTTCTTGTTATAATCCTCCAAACTATCACACTTTGAAGCATCCAGCTTGTGCCATGCTGTCATAACATCGACCTCAAATGTAGATGTGAGCCAAACAGAAGAGAAAACCTGTTTGAATTGGACCCATGTGGTGGGTGCTATGCCCTGCAAAAGAAGAGTAGACCACCACTGCAAAGCATTGCCTTTGAGAAAAGTGGCAGCTTTCCTCACCTTTGAGGACTCTGTGTAATTCCCACCAGAAAAAGCAGCATCAAACTGCTGTAAAAAGGTAAGTGCCTTCAATTTATCCTTGGCCCCACTGAAAGTGTCAAACTTCACTGCAGCTCCCCCTTCCTTGTAATCCTTCGCCTTTCCCATAGGCGTTAGATTATCATATGGAAGTGGTTTCGTAAGATTGCTGCCCCCAACATTCATACCCATCATTGGGTCAACATTTCCCATTCCAACACCAGGCATACCATACATCCCAGCCATGTTTCCATACATTCCATGCTGCATACCTGGCTGCATGCCACCAAACATATTGCCTTGCATCCCAGGTTGCATGCTTCCAAACACATTTCCTTGCATACCGGACTGCATACCACCATACATATTCCCTTGCATGCCAGGCTGAAAATTGGCTCCAAAAGGCCCATACATACCCATGCCTCCCTGAGGATAACCCCCAGTCATGGATTGAAACACTGAGCCACCACCAAAATACCCTGGATGCATGTTCTGCTGAGGAATAGGTGGCTGTCCATAGAAGGAACTCTGTGGGTTAGCACCAAAAGCATGCTGCATGTTCGGAAACTGTGCAGGAGATGGATCCTGTGGAGTGGTACCACTATGACCATGAGAAAGATTCTTCGAACGAACCTTCTTCTTCTTTTTCTGGGGCTCTGTGCGGGGCTCTGTGCGAGATCTCATAAATTCAGCAAATCTCTCACTCTGTGTGAGCTGCATAAAAGTATCCATAACACCAGCCAAGCGATCTTTGAACCGAGCATCATCATCCTCTTTACCATGCACATCTTCTGGCTGTGTTACATCCTCATAAGGCTCAACATCTGCAGCCTGTTCTCCTGCAAAAATATCCTCAGATACATCTCTTTCAGGAGAAGACTCTTGCTCTTCTTCTTCTTGATAGAAGTACTCTTCCTCTGTATCAGACATGATTGCTGAATTTTCAGCGATGGCTTTCTCCAAAGCAACCACGAGCTCACCTCCTTCAGAAAGTTGATGATTGGTCCCGGCAACGGAACCTTGAAACCGGCCTCTGATAGAAAACCAGAGTGCGGTAAGAGCTAACACCCGTCCACTTGTAGTCTAGATGAAAAACCAAACACAGATTGGGGCTAGAGTGCCCAAATCTGAATACACAGCGACACCTGTTGGCCCCAAAGCTTGGCGCCCCTTGCGGTATTTCTTTATTCCATTAAAATAATATGTATGGCTGAGTACAAAACAAAAACCAGCCAAGAGTTTACACCTGTAGTCCAATCTGACTGCCCACAAATCCTGCTTCACACGTGTGCTTGCACTTGCCTGTATCTTCCTCCTGATGCTCACTCCTATGCTGTCCTTGAAAATACAGATCTGAAAATCAGAACTGTACTTGATTGTACCGCCTCGGGATGCGTGCCAGGCGTTGTACTTGCAAAAACAGCCTGCTGTCCACTTCTGTACCAGCCTGAATCAGCCTGCACAGGTCTGTCCAGCACTCAGAAAAGCACCGTCTGCACCTGTATGCACTGTATCTGACTGTCCGTACACTGTACGGCAGTCGTACAGTATGGTTTGGGCTGGAAAACAGGTTGTACAGCCTGTTTGGAGCTTCTGCGCAGCAAAAACAGCAACTGTCCTGTGCGCCGCCAGCAGCAGATGAGAGAGAGAGAGAGAAAACTTGCGTAGTCCTGGCCGTACAGTGCTGTACGGCTGGTTTGCCTCAGAAAAACAGCAGCACAACTTCTCTTCAGCAGTCGCCTCCCCTTCCTGTGCTTTTCCCCGATTGTACAACATGCGCATGAGAGAGGCTCCACTTTTGCTACACGACTCCCCAAAAAGGGAGGAGAGAGGGTGAAGAGAGAGAAAACCTCCTTCCCAAGTTAATCCCTAGGGCCCAACTTAATAAGTTCCCTAGGGCCACTAAGGCCTAGGGGCAACTTTTATAAACATTAAAAGTTAATGTTTTAATGTTCCCCCTTCACACCTAGGGTTGTCCACACATCTTTAAACACTGTCCGGGCACCCCCCATGTGAATCATAAAATATTCTGACCCTGCAACCACCATGCCCACACTTGTCCTGCTCCATTTTCACAGGGCCATGACACCTGGTGTAACAGGTGTTTAGGGCAAGCATTGGGAACACTTGCTCGCGGAGAACACAGGTTTTCTGGATCAGTTTCTCGCGTGGAAACAGGGCCTAAAGATCCATTTACATCCTGTGCAGGGCGGAGTACCTGTGAGGATTGTGATACTCTTGTGCAGGGCGGATGTACCTGTGAAGAGGCTTGTGCAGGGCGGATGTACCTGTGTGTAGGGCGGATGTACCTACAGATTCTCTTGTTTGAGATGTATTCATACATGATGTATTTGGTAGAATCAGGTGCAGGCTGGTGGTGAATCCCCAGGCACCCATAATCTTGTACTTTGCAGACTCTTTTGGTAATATAACCTAAAGGGGGGGGGGTCAGCCTATCATCGGCCCCTTTATGTGGTGTACTGTCATTTTCAGCTTTGTGGTTGTAATGCTCAATTGTTAAGTGCTCAGAATCTTGTTCACATTTATACGATTCCAATTCACGCGTCCGCCTCCCGTTACAGAGGCAGCTGTACAGCAGAAACAGAAATGCAGCAACTTTCTTACCAAAGAGGACACGACTGTACAGCAAGTATAGTCTGGTACAACAACAGGTCAGGCCCCAACGAGAATAGTCAGCGGCTAAGAGTACGGAGTTTTGGGGAGTAGTTAATAATGCTTCTTTATATATTTCAACCCATGGAAAATCTTGCCTCTTTAGAACAATAGTAATATCATGCATGCATCTACACTTGGGGTGACAGCGAGAGGCTATCATTGGACAAGACTTGAATTCAAGCAAAAGAGCAGAGAGCAAAGGTGTTTCATTTCCCGGATTGCTCTTAGTTTAGTAGGAGGAGATGTCACGTGCATGCTTAAAGCGGGATGCTCATGGACATGATTCTCTACTGATGTTGCCTAAAGAGGAAGATATGAAGGCGAGTGTGGATCCATTGGGGCAGTTTTTTTCCCTCATATGTGAACACACCCTTATGGTGTGTAAGTGACCTTTTAAAGATCACATCTTGTACTTTGTACCTTATCTCATTATTGTGTGTCACATGTAGAAGCTGTGGGAGTCTTCTTTCAGCCCTAAACACCATCCTGGAACAACTTGATGCAAAACCCAAGCAAGAGAGATGGAGAGGAATAGAGAGAGCGGATTTCAGTATATTCATATAGTACAAAAAGGATGTACAAATCTTGCAAGCCATAGGCTGCCTTGAAAAGGTGGAAATCACCTAACTAAACCTAGTCTATGACCCAATGCCAAGGAGGGACTGAATACCCAACAATGAGCCAAGCGATTAGCCCTTTGAAGCATTTGTGGACTGGCCAACCTGCTGTTGGCCAGGTCCCTGCCACCTGGACAAAGAATATTTCCCATGCTGCCAATGCCTTGTGATAAACGTCTCATATGCTGGCCGATAGGAACTGGTCCCACCACAAAGCCTTCCATGCCTATGCTAGGTGTTGTAGCTCCAAACTTTGGTCCTGAATTTTGTCTTTATTCTGCTGCCCTTTAGGGATTAGCTCCTGGAATGAGCATGCACATGTCTTGCACATGACATTGTGTGTGCATCGTGCAAGCTCACTCTCACTATTGTGTGTGCAAGCTCACTCTCACTCTCTTTGTATCATCAGAGATGATATGGGGCATCACAACACTATATGAGTTAGTCATAGGCATGGTCAAAGCTCTAGGAGGTATGTCACGGGAGATCTTAGTAGTACGATTGTTGTGAAACAAAGATGCCCACTCTCCTTCACTCTATTTGGGCTTTATGTTGATGAGATCTCTGGCTTCATTGATGTTGGGTATTTCGGAGTCTATTAGTGTGTCATTTGGTGTGAACACCCCCTTAGCATGTGAACAACCCTTATGGTCAAAAGATGAGGCTTGATGCCTATAAAAGCAATGTACATGGTGGGAGTATTATCATAATTTATTCATCATTGTGTTGTGCAATCTCTCTCCGTTGTGCTCCCCCCTTTCCCCCGTCACCATTTGGCCACCCAATTGGTCCACCCGTGCTTTCTCATCATGTATGTACATTGGACTGGTGTCCATGGCAGTTGTATATGCTGGGGATTGATGCCACTCATGTGATATTGTGGACTTGGCTTTCCCTTGGGACTTGTGCCTTTGTGTACATGCCCGGAATGCCTGGTGGATTGGTGTTTCAATGGGTCTGGTACTTCATGTACTTTGGAGCATGTCTATTTTGGTATAGTCTCATGAACGGGGATTGTCCATACCAATGCTGCATTGCATAGCATCTTTATGTGCTTGCTTGCAATTGCAATTGCATGCTGTTTTCATGCTTGCTTGACCAATGTGTAGTTCCGGGTAAGGGGACGCTCGCTCGCGAACCGTGCGTGTGAAACTATTTGCTGACATGGTTATGTGGCATGTGACAGGTGGTAAGTATTGGTCATAACCTGGCCTTAAGAGTTAGCACTAATTTATAAGTGAGTGTGTACACTTCATTAAGTTTTGGGCGACCAAAACTCACTTATAAATTATGACTAGTCCGGTGTTCACACACACTGATGTCCCGAGGTGGACATAACCCAATGTCCACCACCCAGACCTTATCCCCTTTGTATAACCAACCATGTGTCCACTCTAGCTTGCTCCACAAAGCACCTGCCTGCCACCTACACTGGACAACTCACCACCTCACTCCTCCTCTCTCTCTAGAGATTGGCTCCAGTGAGAGGAGGAGGAGTGAGAAAAACATACAACAATCACAACTATAATCCGGAAAAGAATAGAATCACCCCAATATGTAAGGTGATTTCAACCACTGAGGAGCATCATGATGCCATGTAAGACTTGAGGTACTAAAGGAAAAGAAGATGCCATGGTTCCATTTCCGCATAAACATCACACGCTTTGCCTGCGCAGAACGAGAGGGCCCCTGAATGCGAGCCCAAGTAGCCATAAGAGTATGGATGATATCACCCTATATAGTACTAATTCACTGAGACCCAAAAATCTGGACACCCTCAATAGCCTCCGTGCATCTAGCTCTCTAGATCTGCCATGCTGTAATACTGGCAATAATCTCCCAACTGGTGTCAATCCTCTGTCTAGGGGGTGTATAATCAGAGTGAGGAACATCCTGCAATAAACCATGCTGGGCAATACCTCTATGGATGAAAACAGCAGAATCTGTACCACTGCCCTCAGAAAAAAGCTGCGGACCGGACTGGGAGAGCAAAGCAATGGCCCCCCAAGTCACATGCATGGCTCGGCCACTCAATTTGCCCATAAGTTGGGCTACAGGACCCCAAAATTGCTGTGCAGTGCTGCATCCCCATAAACAATGTTGTACGGTCTGAGAATTTGCCGCACACCTAGGACAGGAAGGTGCTACACCGAAAACCGATCTCCATTGATTGGTGGGGAGACCACCATACCAAAAGTAGATGAGCATGATGGCGTGGAGAAATGGGAGACCACGCCATCATGCTCATCTACTTTTCTGTGTTTTTTTAAGGGTTTCTACATTTTTAGGGTTTTTTGCATTTTTAAAGGTTTCTATGTCTCTAGGGTTTTTGCATTTTAAGGGCTTCTACATTTTTAGGGTTTTTTTTCGCATTTTTGATGCCCCTACTCTACAGCACCGGCAGCCCTACTATGTGTTTTCAACATAGCAGCTATAAAACGCGTTTTTTATAAAAAATACTCGACGGGACGTTTTTTTGAATAAAAAACGTCCTTTTGAAAAAAAACGTGAGGTTTTTTTTTAAATTAAAAAATTTGCCTGGCTAACGTTTAACGTTATGCCTGGGCTTTTTTGGGATCCGCGTGCGCTCTGGTGCGCTGTCGCTTCCCGAACCTGCACGCCCAACCTCACACGGTACGGTACTCTCTCTCTCTCTCTCTCTCTCTCTCATCTCTGCTTCCTCGCTCTGCTGGTCGGCCCCCTTTCCCCACCCACCCTTGCTCAGGCCCCCAAGGCAGCAACATAACTCTCTCTCTCTCTCTCTCTCTCTCTCTCTCTCTCTCGTCTCAATACATATTACATACTATCTACACACACACACACGGCGTTTTTTATTTAATTAATTCTCTCTCTCTCTCTCTCTCTCTCTCTCTCTCTCTCTCTCTCGTCTCGACCAAATGTAATTAAACTAGTGTTTTTTATTTAAAAAAAAACGGCGTTTTTTATTTTGGCCCCGCGAAAAAGACGTATAATACGCGTATTATACTTTGCCGTATTATACGTCCCGTCCCGTACCTGGCTGCTATGGTTTTCAATGCCTCTTCTGCCCGTCATGTAGCACCACACATGGCTGCGTTTTCACCTGTCCATTTGTCCTTTACTGCTGCCACCTCTCTCCATTGTGCTCTCTCTCTCTCTCTCTCAAGCACCATGTAATCTCAACAATTGATAGGTTGGACAGTGCAGGTTCCTATCTAACTAGCAGGTACCCGGATCCCTCTCTTGATGTATGTAGATGATATAGTACTCATCTCAGATTCAGCTGAGGGCCTACAAAGGCATATGGATGCTTTACATAGTTTTTGTGGGCAGTGGGACGTCACTGTCAACCTCCAGAAAACCAAGGTGATGATCTTTAATACCTTTTATTCAGTGGCACCTAGACATCAATTCACCTACGTGATGGATTTAGTAGATATTGTTTCCTCGTTATGTATACCTGGGAGTTTCTTTCTCTGGCCCAATTTACACGGTGTGGTCGGCAGCCTAGGTTAGATGGGCGAGAGGTTATGCAGTCCTAGCCTTCCTCAAGAGACAGTGCTTCCAGACACAGTTCTAGGAGCCCAGCACTAAGGGATGGCATACCCTAGTCACTCTGACAATGATGTATGGGCTCCTTTTTGGGGCCAGACCTTGGCGAGGAGGATTGAGCAGGTCCATATCATGATGCTCTCACGTATGATACAATCAGTACCAAACCCTATTATCCAGGCGGAGTTCAGGGCAGCTCCTATGATGATAGATGCACACTTCCAGACAGTCACATACATCCATCGCCCTCCACACCTTGCATAGTCACAGGTTATGGAGGACTGCTTGGGAGTCTTCTTGACAGGTAGCAGATCAAGTTCGTGACCCTTTATGGTATGCGAGAGTCTCCCATTCATTCCTTGCACTGGGGCTTCAGATGAATTGCCTACCTCGTTTAGATGTACCCTCCCTTTACCTCACCCATGAGAACACTAACCAGATCATCAGGTATGATCTCATTAGCCTGCACACTCGCACCACTTGGATTGCACCTCCTGAGCTTCCCATGAAGATGTAGTTTTACAGTCCTGAGGATCACAGCAGATGGGTTCATCCAGGGGCAGGGATACCTCAGACCAGTGAGGGATTGCAAGAGGCGCCTAGCCCCGCTGACCCATCCAGCAGGCCCCAACACCACACTATGCCACTTGGACCCTCTGGAGTCACACTGGACCATGTTTGTGAGCTTCATCTCACTCAGCATCCACAGGCTCCCTGCCCATGGCCGCTTCTACATGGCAGCTCCAGATCTGGGAGATCCTCCAACACCACAGAGACACTTTCCCACTAGCAGAAGACATGGTGAGTCTCTCATTAGTCATCGACTTTCCTATGCTGGACATTTTGGATGGATGAGGATGGATGTACTATCTATTGTAGTGCCATGGTGATGTATTTTTTTCCATGTTTTTAGAAACAGTGCTATCATCATCATTGTGCATCTGAATAGTTGTCTATGGTTTTTTTCCTTTTCATGACCATGAAACCTCATGGTACCACCATTGTAACATTTGTTTGGTTGGTCAAAGAGGTTTAATATAACTAACTCTCTCTCTCTCTCTCTATATATATATATATATGTATGTATGTATGTATGTATGTATGTGTGTGTGTGTGTGTGTATGTATGTATGTATGTATACAGAGAAAAAGCAAGCCTTTTTGAAGAGAATTCCTAAATGGTTAAGGTTCTTTGGATTATATTTTTTAGTCGAAAATTGTGACTTGTATTTTCTTAGCCAAAATAAAGATTTGTACGATAGCTGTTGCTCTACGTTTTCTGATTAAACTGTGTGGGATGTTTTAGGTTTTGAATGCAAAACCCGAGAATGCAGAAAGGGAAGCAGAAATTGTATCACAAAGTGGGCGATTAGGGTCTGTTACAATAGCCACAAATATGGCAGGCCGAGGTACTGACATTATTCTGGGTGGTAACCCAGACTTTATGGCGAGACTGAAATTGCGAGAATTTCTCATGCCCAGGTTTACGTTTGCCTTCCTCGTAAGACTTGTACAGCTGGTTCTAGTTCAACCAGGTTTTGGATTTGTTACTTGTTCCATTGTCAACCAAGTTCCTTCTCTTAGGGGCTGCTAGTGACTTTTTCTATTTATAATGAGGAAAGTTACACTCGCACTCCAGGGTACCACAAGGGGGTATTGCACTTTTTAACATTTGATAGTTAAGGCAGCAGACAAGTGGTGGGATGAGCACCTTAAATGAGTTGCTCAGCAGGCTGGAGTGAACACCCTAGACAGTTGTTAGGATAACCAGGGTTGGAGATGAGCAATCATTGATGTCTATGGCAGCCAATGTCCCTGGCCTACAGACGACAATGCTTGAGGTGCCAGATTGCACACCGTCGTGGTCACACGGTTGCTGAAGATGAGTCGAATCATTCATGATGTCCGATCTGTGGTTGCAGCAGTGACCACCATGCCCACTTGCATGGGACACAAACAAACCAAGTGAACCACCCCTCTTATGAGGGGTGTGTTCTTCAAGAGATTTTAAACTATACAACCTCACTGTTGGGAAACTTATCTCTGACCATTAGGCTAATGCCTTGGGGACACCTTCCCGGGTGTGTTCTTCAAGAGATTTTAAACTATACAACCTCACTGTTGGGAAACTTTTCTCTGACCATTAGGCTAATGCCTTGGGGACACTTTCATGCACTTGTTGATGACTTACAGGTATTTCGCTCATTTTGGAGGTAACAGCCTGACTTCCTAACTTCCCTGCAATTGTGGATCAAGTCCACCCAAAGTTCAAACGTCACCAATAGACTTTCTAGGATTAGCATGTTTAAAACCTGCCATCAACTAGGTGGCCCTCCACATGTGTGTCATGCCAATATTGAATAGCTTCCTTATTATATTCCAACGTGAAGTCGTTTTTTGTCCCTTTGTTTGTGGGTTTATGTGCCAAAACTTTTTCTCTTGCAATAACAGAGTAGTCCAGCTAAGTGATGATGAGATGCCATCCTCCCGAAGGAGAACTTGGAAGGTAAGTAATTTTCACTAACCCACTGACATTGGGATTTAAACAGTTGTGTAAAAACGTAGATGAAATCTTGCTGGTAAACTGTTTGGCAGGTCAATCCAATACTTTTCCCTTGTGAGCTATCAGCAGAAAGCTCTCTTTTGGTGGAAGAGGCAGTTCAGACCTCCATTGAAGTGTGGGGCAAGCAGTCTCTCGTAGAGCTTGAGGCGGAGAATAGATTGTCTTATGCATGTGAGAAGGTTTTTTACATTCAACTCTTCTACGATAGTTAGTGCATGCTGTGTGATTTTAGCAATCAATGTTGTGACTTTGTGCTTGACATATTGCTGGTAGGTTGAGCTTTTTACATGTGGGTTGAAGGTGAAGGTGATTTTAGTGTATGGAGTTGCATTATAACGGGAGGTTGTTGACTTGATTTCAGGGTCCTACAGAGGACGATGTGATTTTTAAGCTGAGGAGGGCATTTGTGTCATTAGTTGCAGAATACAAAATTTTCACTGATGAGGAAAAAAAGAAGGTGATTTTGATTTATTTCTTTTGCATCTTCCCTCTTAACAATTCACAACACACGTGCAGATACAACCCAAACATGTGCGAACCATCCAAACATGTGCATGCATGTGCCACCACATACATGCACCCACACACACACATACACACACATGCACATAGATGGAGTCTTCTTTTGAAGTCTTTGTTCAGGCGTGGCCAGCTAATTATTTCTATCAGGATTGGTGCTTTTACCCTACCAGCTACTTGTATATGTGTGTGTGTGTGTGTTATGAGCAAGCTGAAATGTTGATTATGTGACTTCATATGATTGGCTGCACTCCTTAGTGGTAGCTTTCATCATGGCTGAGTCTTTCCTTCACATCCAGAGAAGTGATGGAAACTTAGTATGATGGTTTATGCATGAAAGAAATTCCCATGTAGGTGGTCATATCTTTCATATGTAGACCTGCACCACCTCTTGGGCACTGATGACATGAGTGGGGATGTCATAGTACGCAATCTACGCTATGATGGTTTGAGACTTTGTGTGAGGAGACTCTCGTGAATGTCCCCTGCCGTGCAGCATAGTGGTTTAGAGCATTGAAGTCTCAAAAGCAGAGGTCTTGGGCTCAATTGTCACTAGCTAAGGCTGGGGGGACATCACAAGGGGGTGGAGGGAGGACTTACTCATGGGTGTGTGTAATCACATACCCATAAATTCCCCCAAAATAAATGACTCATGAAGTTAAATTGCACCTTATTTTTTTCTTGAGTAGATCCTTTTGTAGTGGCAACTTGAGTGCCCATCTGAGGACAGCTTGGTCTCTGGCGCCCAAAGGCATTACTGGGGAGTCTGCAGGATTTGAACTCAGGACCTCCCCCTTCTCGGTTACAAACCCACACCTCTAGGTTAGACACCCATTGGCTTAAACTGCGCTTTCTTTCTTGTTAAGTTTGGGAAATAACCTGAACTTTCCATTGGTATCACTCACGCACAAATATAAGGCATGTACACCTGTACACACACATGTACCTCCAGCTGTTGTTTAGTTTGTTGAAAATAGAAATGGTCTTTTGTTTTTCTTCTGAGGAAGCCATGTGACATGGAGCATGCAGGTTGTAGCAGCAGGGGGACTGCATGTTATTGGTACTGAAAGGCACGAGTCTCGGCGCATAGATAACCAGGTTTGAATTCTGTACCTTCTTGCATTTAAGTTAAAGGTGATCAGAAATATGTTCTGATTGATGTCAGAAACACTCAATTGGCAGTTTGTCCTGGAATTTCTCATCAGACATGCACACATGTTTATTGTATGGCTTCCACAGTAAAAAATCAATTTTAATATTATGCTTTTGATCAATTCAACCAGCTACGTGGGCGAAGTGGTAGGCAGGGAGATCCAGGGAGCTCTAGGTTTTTCTTGAGTTTGGAAGACAACATTTTTCGCATCTTTGGTGGTGATCGTATCCAGGTATTGAAATCCCTGTGCCTTTCTTAAAGCCTTGTACATGATGGAATGAGGATATGACAAAGTTCTTGTCATTTGTCTGACCATGAAGGGTTTGATGCGGGCCTTTCGTGTGGAGGACCTGCCAATAGAGTCTAAGATGCTCACAAAAGCACTGGATGAGGCTCAAAGGAAAGTAGAGAACTACTTTTTTGAGATTCGCAAGCAGCTATATGATTATGATGAAGTGCTCAATAGTCAACGTGAGCGCGTCTATGCAGAACGCAGGAGGGCCCTTGAAGCCTCTGATCTTCAGTCACAGATGATCGAGTATGCTGAACTGACAATGGACGACATTTTGGAGGTAATAAAATTATAAGGCACCAATCTGAATGAAGCTACCTAATATAATTTTCCTTAGCTGCTTGGAGATTGTCAATTACATGAAAACAAGGGTATGTCATAGTATTACTAGGTTTTGTACTGCTAGATGTGACAAAGGATGCATTAATTGTTGGTGTGCATGCACGTGCCTTCAAATCTCATAGCATGCTGAACAACAGAGTTTTAGCGTGCTCATCTCCACCTCCTGTGTAACTACATACCATACTTGTCTGGAGCTTTGTGCCCTCCCTTGTGTGATGCACCTCTCGAACTATCACACAGGGCAGTGATGAAACACAGAGCTTGAATGGGAGAATGAGAATTAGGGTTAGAGTTCAAGTGTAATTCATGTGGGAGACATACACAGAGAAGAACAAGAGAGAGAGAGAGTTGTGGGGATAAGTCAACTCATGATATGAGTGTGTGACTCCCCTATCACACATGTATATTGCACTAGTACACATAGTGCACTTAGTACATTAAAAGTACTAAGTGTACTATGTACTATAACTTATGGGCTTGTACACACTATAAGGGTGGGCATTATGCCTTTACCCCAACAACCTCCCACTTAAAGGCAAAGTGCCCTTAAGTAAAGGAAAAGAAAAATCAGCATGTACATGATAATATACAAGGCCATATCAAGGCTGAAACTGGCCTCATCCAATGCCCATCAAGTGTCTGCAATGAGCAAACCGCTCCGGAGGCAAACTCTTTGTCAACAGATCAGCCGGGTTGTCATCCGTGTGAATCTTAACAAGCTGAATTTGCTTGTTCTCTATCACCTCTCTGATGAAGTGATACTTCACATCCACATGCTTCGTCTTTGCATGAAAGACAGGATTCTTTGCCAACTGGATGGCACTCTGACTGTCACAATGTAACAATGGAATATCCCCTGTATAACCCAAATCAACCACTAACCGAGATAGCCATAATGCCTCCTTGCAAGCCTCTGTGGCTGCAATATACTCGGCCTCTGTAGTAGATAAGGCAGTGCACTTCTGCATCCTGGATATCCATGACACAGCACCTCCTGTGAATGTAAACACATAACCGGTAGTAGACTTCCGGTTATCTGGATGACCGGCATAATCCGAATCCGTGTAACCATGCACTAATGCATCCTGTTTGCCAAAGCAAATGCACATATCCTGTGTGCCCTTCAGGTATCTCATGACACCTTTCACTGCTTCCCAATGCTTCTTGCCAGGGTTGGCCATGTATCTAGAAACCACTCCCACTGCAAATGCAATGTCCGGCCTAGTAGCAACCATGGCATACATGAGACTGCCACAAGCTGAAGCATACGGAATCTTGGCCATATCAGCCCTGTCTCTATCTGACTGTGGGCTGTCCATAGCACTGAGTTTCACATATGGAGGCAAAGGAGTACTAGTCTTCTTCCCCCCGTCCATATTGAACCTCTGCAAGACTTTGCCAATGTATTCCTTCTGAGACAAATACAACACATGCTGATTTCTGTCCCGAAGTATCCGCATACCCAAAATGTGATTTGCATCACCCAAATCCTTCATATCAAAGGTTTGATGCAGCCTCTGCTTCAAGGCATCCATCTCCTTACGAGATTTCCCGGCAATCAACATATCATCAACATACAAGATGAGGATCAATAGACTGCCATCCAAAGCTTTGTTGGTGTATAAGCAGTGATCTATGTCACTTCTCCTGAATTTCTGGGATTTCATGAATGTATCAAATTTATGATACCATTCCCTTGGTGCCTGTTTGAGCCCATAAAGACTCTTTTTCAGCTTGCATACAAGCTTCTCCTTTCCACTCACTGCATAACCCTTTGGCTGTTGCATATATATCTCCTCATGGAGATCACCGTGAAGAAAAGCAGTCTTCACATCCATCTGAATCAAGTCCTGATCATCATGCGCAACCAAAGCTAACACAGCTCTAAGTGTGGTCATTTTGACCACTGGAGAGAAGATCTCCTCAAAGTCCACACCATATTCCTGCTTGAAGCCCTTAGCCACTAACCTGGCTTTGTATCTTGGCTTTGCATCTGGTGCAACTTTGAGCCTGTAAACCCACTTGCATGGCAAAACCTTCTTGCCTGCAGGCAAATGCACCAACTTCCAAGTTCCATTTTTATGCAGAGAATCCATCTCTGACTTCATGGCACGCTCCCAAAGAGCCTTGTCTGCCCTCTGTAAAGCCTCCTTATAACATGAGGGCTCCCCACAGTCAGTGAGCATCAAGTAGTCAACCCCTGGAACAAACCTGTTAGGGACTCTGGAGGGTCTAGTGGACCTCCGTACCCAATGACCATCATTTGCAGGTTGCTGTCCAGCCTGCATATCACCCATTGGTGGCTCCTGTTCCATGCCATAAGGCTGAAATATCATGCCCGGTATCTCCTCTAACTGTGGTATATCCATAGGGATATTTTCTGCCATCTCTGGCTGTCCATTTGGACCATTTTCAGCACCATTTAAGGGCTGGTTTTCCTGCTGTAATGGCTGATTTACAGCCCTTTGTTGTTGTCCATGATGTCCATCATCATCAAAGATGACTCTGCTAAGCTCCTGTTGCCTTGCAGGCTCCTTATACATGCATGTTTCATCAAAAATGACATCATTGCTGCGTATGATCTTTCTATTCACGGGATCCCAAAATCTATACCCCATTTCACCTCTGTCACCATATCCTAGGAATATGCATTTGTGAGACTTAGGATCAAGTTTGGTGCGCATTTCCCTGCGTATGTGCACGTACGCAACGCAACCAAACACTCTCAAGTGCTTGTATGACGGAGGCTTCCCTGTCCATACTTCCTCTGGCACTTTCCCACCAAGCCTCGTGTTAGGTGACCTGTTTATAAGGTGAACGGCTGTCATAACAGCTTCAGCCCAAAAACCATGAGGTAATGCAGCATGTGACAACATAGAACGGACCTTCTCCTGAATGGTCCTGTTCATCCTCTCTGCTGTCCCGTTTTGTGGAGGATCATAAGGAGTAGAGAGCTCCCTCTTGATGCCTTTAGCATCACAAAAGTCCTGAAACTGTTTGGACATGTACTCTCCACCATTGTCGGAACGCAAAGCTTTTAGTGTTTTGCCAGTTTGATTCTCAACAAGAGCAACAAACTTCTCAAACACTGAGAATGTATCACTCTTCAAACGAAGAGGATAAACCCACACCTTGCGTGTGGCATCATCTATAAAAGACACAAAGTATTTTGCCCCTCCCAAAGAAAGCTGAGGCATCTCACATACATCTGTATGCACAAGCTCTAACTGAGCATCTTTCTGTCCAAGAGCTTTCTTGTGGGGGCACTGTAGTTGCCTACCATACATACAATGCTCACAAAACTGAAAACTTGAAAACTTTAGAGAAGGCAAGTAACCCAAACGAGACAATTGCTCCATTCCTTTGACACTCATGTGTCCCAACCGGCTATGCCACATAGAGATTTCCGGCAGCTCGGTTGCATTTACATTTGCATGGTGACAAACACCTGCATGCATAAAGTAAAGAGTGTCCACCTTAGAGCCTCTGGCAACAACCAGTGAGCCCTTACTAATCTTCCACTTTCCACGACCAAATGTGGTAACATAATCAGCATCATCAAGCTGTCCAGTAGAAAGCAGATTCTTCTTGATCTCAGGCACATGCCTGACATCATGGAGCATAAGCTGTGAGCCATCTGAAAACACAACCCTCACATCACCTCTGCCAAGAATCTTGCATGCATGGTTATCACCCAAATAAACCACTCCTTCATTGCCAGCAGTATACCCGACAAACAATTCTCTGCAACCTGTGACATGAAAGGAGGCACCTGAATCAATGATCCATGAGTGCATACCATGACCACCTGTAAGAAGTGAATGGGCATCAAGTGAAGACGTAAATAGGACCTCATCCTCACTGCCACCTGCATGTGACACATTGATTTCTTCAATCTTGACTCCACTTTTGCCCTTTGGCTTTACATCTTTGGCTTCATCTTTCTCTTTGTCTTTGCCTTTTCCCTTTTCCTTTTGATCATTTTCCCATTTGTAGCATTGCTTTTTAATGTGTCCCTTCTTGCCACAATAATGGCATTCCAAATCCTTTTTGGAGCGAGACTTGCTCCTTCCCCTTTCTTGGCTTTTTCCCCTTTGCTGGGATCTCCCACGTGCATTCATTGCATTGGACTTTCCAACAGAGTTGTTTTTCCTGTTCATCTCTTCTTGAAGAAGAGCACCCTCAACATCTGCATATGACAGCATAGCATGCGAATTGCTAGTGGCTGTCCTGAATGTGTCCCAACTCTCTGGCAAAGTGCATAACAGAAAAGTGGCTTTGAACTCATCGTCCATTGCCAACTTTTGATTAATGACCTGGCTGACAATACCATTAAACTCATTTAGATGGGCTGTCATAGACGCCCCTTCCTTCATCTGAAGACCTATGAGTTTCTTCAACCAATACACTTTGCTTGAGGCACTTTGCTGGGCATACAAGTCCTGCAATCTCTGCCACATTCCCCAAGCTGTCTTCTCTTCACGAATGCTGAAAAGTAATGAGTCTGACACAGACAACATGATCGTAGATCTTGCCAGCTCATCCATATCTTCCCACTCTTCAGCAGTAAGAGAAGCGGGCATTACACCCCTTTCTTTGATAGGCTTGTGCTGCTTTTTCTGGAGCAACACATTGTAGCACTGGGTTTGCCAAATATCATAATTATGCGAGCCTTCAAGCTTCTTGATGTGAAGCAATGAAGAGCTCTCACCTGTGGTTGCCATAGCAATATGCAACCTGCAAAATGTGCAAACACTGCACCAAAAGCACACAAAGTGCTCACAGTTGTTCTCCCAAGCTTTATCTCCCACTGCGGAAGCAAGAATGCAACTTTTCTCCCACTGTTTGTGATGAAATCACCAAAATCTGGTTGCTGCAGATTTTGGACAGCACCTTAAATGTGCTCTGTTGCCCTTCCAAAGTACTGTACAGCAGTACCAAGTGCTCACCAATGATGTACCAAACTTGTACCGGCAAGTACAGCAGCTGAAATTGAACCTTTTCCTCACTCAAATCAGTGTACAGCCATGCCAAAACTTGCACAAAGCTGTGCCAAATCTGTACCAGCAGGTACAGTAGCAATAAATGCTCTCCTGGCTGTCCAAATGAGTGAAAATCAGACTTTTACAGTCCCGAACACTGCATACAACAGTTCCGAACAGAAATTGGGCAAAAGCCCCTTGACTGCAAGCTGATTTTTGAGGATTCAAGGCATAAATGTCTTGCTTGCTGCTTTGCCAAGCTCAACAAGCATACAAACTTGAAAAGCCCCTTGATTTAAGATCAATTTCTGATCATACATGGTACATTGACGCACATGAAGGCATCCAAAGTCTTCGCGATGCTTCCCCCTGGCCACATATACATCCAATACATGAAAGCCCCTTGATTTACAGGCACATTGAGTGCTTGTAAGGCATCAACACATTATCCACAGCATCAAATGCGATTGCCTGTAGGCAAATCAACCAAATCGGCACAAAAGCCCCTTGATTTGCACTGCAATTTGCTGCAATTTTGCCCAAATGTGCGATTTTTCACATCATATAGCATGTATGAGTGCTTAATTGCACAATTACATCAAAAGCCCCAAATTTCGACATCCAATTTCCTGCAAATTGATCCTGATTGTGACCAATGTCACCCAATTTTGTCAATTTTGCTCAAAAATTGAGCAATGTGGCACCTGCACCTGCTCAATTGATTGAATTGATAAGAAATTCTCAAAATTGAAGACAAATACCTCGTAATTTTTGAATTTCTCTGAGATTTGTTGCAGGAAAGGGGGGAGGGCTTCGTATTTGCTGCTGTGCAAGTGGGCGATTTTGATCCAGGTGCTTGTCTGTAAAGATGAAAGACGAACACTTCTCCAGCCACGTTATGGCGTTCAAGAATGAAGTCAGTAAAACCACTCTCCAAGTCCACGAGATCTCAGGCAGCGGCACTTGGAGAAGATGGTGTAGGAAGAGCAAGTTGAGCACTGATTGGAAGGGTGGACCCTCGACGTGGGAAAAGGCACGGGCTTCAGGACTGCTCCTCTTGTGATGTACGTATAAGTAGGGCAGATAAGGCTTGGAGAGGGGTCTGCGCTAAGGGGAACGCCGAAGGCTGCTCGTCTTTCGAGAGCGAGGTTGTTCGATCGTAGAGGGTAGGACGCGAGCTGCTCCTGCTCTTGCCGGCCAGGAAACGAGAAGCTGAAGGAGAGGTACAATCATCAATTAGAGCTTGTGTATCGAAGAGAAAACCGCGCCTTTCTTCCTGTGACTCTGGCCGGAGGCCTGCACACCTTTCTTCCTGCGCATCAGACTTGAGCTCGGCTACCGCCAGCGATGATCGTTTGTGGCGTAGCTCCTACCCGGAATTAGAGACGCCCCCGATCCCTTGCGCAGCAAGCAAGAGCTTCAGAAGCTGTGTGAGGACATCTCCGAGAGCTCTTATGACCTCTCCCTCAAGGACATCGTAGATCCCTGCTACTCTATCAGCGGAAACCTCAATGCTCTGATACCAGTTGAATGGGAGAATGAGAATTAGGGTTAGAGTTCAAGTGTAATTCATGTGGGAGACATACACAGAGAAGAACAAGAGAGAGAGAGAGTTGTGGGGATAAGTCAACTCATGATATGAGTGTGTGACTCCCCTATCACACATGTATATTGCACTAGTACACATAGTGCACTTAGTACATTAAAAGTACTAAGTGTACTATGTACTATAACTTATGGGCTTGTACACACTATAAGGGTGGGCATTATGCCTTTACCCCAACAGAGCTGCCCCGTAGAAATCCTCAATGCATGTGATAGGCAAATCTTAAAGAACCCTGGCATCTCGGTAAGCCTCTACTCTATCAGCATGAAAAGCCTCAATCTGAAGATGGTCGGAGCTAGAGCAAATCATGGTGATTGCATGCCTAGCCCTAGAAATGATTGGTGTATGTAAATATGGTCCACAAGTCTTATGATACTTGGGATTGATACGTGTGCAATAATACACCAACTTTGACTGCTTCAGAGCCTTCTTTCATTTTTTGTGTAATAAATAATCCCTCAAATGGAAGCCTGTGATTGGAAAGTTCATTTCTTTGGGTGTGTTGCTTACCTTGGTTATTCTTGATTTCCTGACATGTCCTGCACTCGGCAACATAGGTAGCTACGTCCTTTCTCATTGTAGGCCAAAAAAATTCTCAAGCCAATACTTGCAAAGTAGAGGATACCTGAAGGCCCAATAGAAATTATGCATCCCACCTCTTAAACCATGCACGTACGTCAAGGACCCAGCCTGATGTAAGAATCTTGCTTTTGTGGTTTGGACCCCCCTTCCCATGCAAGCCTTGGCAATCTGTAACATCTCATATCCAGGACAAGCCTATACCAAGATCAGTTTCTAACAGTTACAACACATGGGTTTATTCAGATGCCATGTTAAGTTCATGTAACATCCACCAAGGATCTCTATGGGCCAGCTCCAGCTGTCCTCACATAGACGACTCATCAAAACAGAGGGAAAGGTGCCATCCACATGTGAGAACCGAGAGCTGCTAACATGCACAATATGTGATATGCCTGAGTTAAGTCCAAGAAGCATGCCATCCTTCAAGCCCAGACCTAGACCACCCATGAACCCTATATGTATCGGGCTTTGGGGTTGAGATCTCCATCTTGTCCATAGCTCTTTCTGCATGAGATACAGAGACCGAGACGGATAGAAATGGACTCATGAAGGGACACTGAGGTAAAAGAGCAAAGCATTGGACATGTAATGTGTCAACTAAAGACTAAAGAGGGGGGATGTCACAGCCCTGTTTCAGTAACAATGGAGCCCATTCTTTTCCCATCTGTTTGGGCTTTTGCATAGACGAGCAGAAAAATATAATCCTTACCTTTGAACATGAAGAGGGAGATAATGGACCTCAACTTGGACGTTATGCAGTCCTAAAGACTATTACTCATGTACGCAGGCAATGTGGTGCTTTTAGCACTTGAACAGAAGGATCTTCACAAGCTGATGACATCATGGATCGATTCTGAAAGAGTAGTGGGCACTGTCAATGTTGGAAAAGCAAAGGTTCTGATTGCATACCTTGGGCAGGAAATTGACGTATTTGGGCAGTACAAATACTTCAGCATTGAGTGTCCATCAAACCATAAGTGGCATAAGTGTTCAAAAAGGACCGAGGCAGATTGGACCAGCTACTATGCCTTGAAGAACAAATCATGCACGTATCCTCAGGTGGCACCTTAAATCTTATCTATTTAATGCACTAGTCACACAAGCCTTGCTATATGGAGCAGCGGTTTGAAAAAGAAGTCTCTCCAAGAGCACTTGGAATGATATTGAGATTATCTTTTCTTAGGAGACATACAGTAATTAAGAACATGACTCCATAATTTTGTGAAACAGAAAACATGCGTCTAGATACATGTGTCTTGATAACTATGCACTGCAAAGTGAAAGAAAGAGAGAAAGAAAGCAATATTATGTCTACAAAAGATCCCAAGTGTCTATGAGACCAAAAGTAGCACAATGAACCCATGAGAATACTGAGTCATGGAAACTAGCTAACAATGCTATGGGAGGCCAGATGGCTGTCAATATGTGTCACCATAGGGGATGAATCTCCACTAATGATGCCATCCTCCATTCACACAAATCAGAGGGCTGTAGTGGTATCTCTTGCGTGAGGTGGGGGCTCTCCATGTCGTTGGAGAACAGATCTGCAGCTGAGAGAGAGAGAGAGAGAGAGAGAGAGAGAGAGAGAGAGAGCTCCACGTTTTTGGTTTTTTTTCACAGGCAAATATTGACCCTGCTTCTCCTAAAGAAAACTGGAATTTGCAAGGCCTGGTTGCGAAAGTTCAGCAGTGAGTTAATTGGGTTTGCTTACCAGGATGTTTTTTGAGTTAAGCTGTTTGTGACCTGAGCTAATCAGAGTTGAGTGGTGTATGGTATCAGGTATTGCTATTTACTAAATGATTTGACAGTTGAGCAGCTGGTTGGAAAGTCTTTAGATTATGAAAGCCTAAGATTGTATCTTCGGTTACGTGGTCGGGAAGCATACTTGCAAAAACGGGTAGGTTGGCATTAGCATGGGTAATATTAGACTGTATATATTGACAAACACTTTTTGTGTGTTGTGTACTAAACACTAGAAACTTGAGAATGTATGGAATGTTTGTAAGTGCTGGCCTTTTTTTCACAGCAACAAATTGAGAAAGAGGCAGCTGGGCTGATGACAGAGGCAGAGCGGTATTTTGTTCTCAGTCAAACAGACAGGCTTTGGAAGGAGCATCTGCAGGCCTTGAAATTTCTACAGCAAGCAGTTGGCTTGCGTGGCTATGCACAACGAGACCCGTTGGTTGAATATAAGCTAGAGGGCTACAATCTTTTCATTGAGTTGATGGCTCAGATTCGTCGCAATGTTATCTACTCTGTTTATCAGGTTGGTTTTTGCTCTTGAAGTTCTAGCGTTTTGTGTGTATGCTCTTGGTCTGTTATGATGAGTGTTTGATGTGTTGGATGACAGTTTAAGCCAGTCATGGTGAAAGGTAATGATCGTATCGAAGAAGAAAGTGAACAAGGTAAAGGTAAGGGCAAAGAAAAGGAGGAAGATGCTATAGGAGATGCAAAGACACCCTCTGCAGCAGGTCGTCTATAGCTTGGAACACACATGCTTTGAGCGTGATCTTATATCTCATACCATATTTTTCAGCTGGAAAACGGCTAGCATCCATGTTTATTGACTACAGAAGAAACCAGACATGCTGTAAGCACATTGGGAGCCCATAGATGATGCAGGTCTGGTGACTCAATCATGGCAGTGGGAAGATGTAGCTTGCTAGAGGGTTACTTTACTCTCTTGTGGTATAACGTAAACTAGGTGTACAAAGCATGCACCAATACACAAAAACATGCGCCAATACACACATACATGTGTAACAAATGATGTACGCATTCTATTTGCATTGTACACAAGCACACATACATGTGTCACAAGTTTTGCATGCATTCTACTCTGAGGGCCAAATCTGATATAATATTACATGTACTCCATGATGATAAGATTACCAAGTGACTATTTTGCCAGGTGAAGCTTTGTGACTACTGTTACAATATTCCTCATATTTTATGATGATAAGGTTGCCATGTAAGGCTGTTTTTTTGCATATTGGTTTTGTATCTTGCACTCGTTTTGCAAATGCTCCACAGCCATTGTGACCAAGAATGAATAAATTAATAATGCAAGAAAATATTCAGTGCTAACATCTGTGAAGAGATGCTCCAAAGAGCAATAAGCCATACATTTAAGGTTTTATTGGTAAGACAAAAGTACGGCCAGATATGAAAGCATCATAAATCTTGCAACCATCAAAGATGTGAGCTCCAATGATTAAATCACCGACCACCACATGTCTACTAATTTTGATGACATCTCTGATGTGCATCATCGATGATCGCTCATGCAGCTATTGGCATTAGTGGTGAAAGTTTAATACCTAGCATTGGGGATCCGAGATGGACTTGTCCTCGTTGGGATGATTCTTTTATTGTCGAACGTTGATACACATTGCTTTGGGGAAGCTTGTTGAAACTTCTCAGACAGGGCTTTATATCTTAGTGAATGAAAGCACACCAAAAGTTGGAACTTTATCGGCAAAGTAGGCAATGCTTGTGGTGCTGATGAGGACCAAAACTCGACCTCAAATCTCTTACTTTGCCAAAGCATTGGTCTTTACACATATGTCTTTAGTGTAGCACTGCAAATGTTATGTCCGTGCAACCATAGCCCACTTGGACCTTGCTGACCTTGCAAAACTTCCACCATATTGTTGCCAAAGCTATCTTGCCTTTATGCATCCTGTACATAGTACCAGCAGTCATTTGTAACAGCTTCAACCCCTCTTGGATTTGCCCTCAACTCAATATGTGCCTCCTTGCAGAGGGCCTTCTTGTTGTGCTGGTCGCTACTTTTCACTTTTTCACTACTTTTCACTGTTTCCCTTTTATTGCTCACTTTTGGTTTTTCTTTTCGAAACCATTACATGTTGTCTTTCAGTTGCACGCTCATTCAAATCAAGCTAGGTAGAGTTGAGATAATGCTCTTTCCTTTGGCTATTGATGCGTTTCTTTACATGCTGCCTTAAGTTTGGTGACATTTTAAATGTCTGGTACTCGAAACTTAGAGATAAGCCTTAGTCCTCCAACTTAGAGAGACAATCCTTCCTTACACTTGTAAGGTTATTAAGTAAGCTTATCCAACTCAACATTCCATACATACATATATATCTGTGTGTGCGCGCGCGTGCGCGCAAGATTTGGCTGGACGTAGTTTTGGATTGGGTGTGCATTATAGACCTTTATGGCGTGAGATATATGAGTTATTGTCCCCCCTTTGCACCAATACCACCGCTTTCTATGCATGATTGCTTGGCTGACTGGAAAGTTTTGGGGGTGCCTTTGGATATTATATCAGCTAAGAATTTATATCTGAGGCTGCAGTCACCGCTATGGAATATGCATGTATGTAATGATATGTGGAACTTACAAAAACCATTACTATGGTGGAGGAAATGTTTAAGAGGGATCTGGAGGAGCGGTTTGCCATTGAAAAAACGCATGTTCCTTTGGAGATGCATGCTTGGAGTTCTCCTAGTGTGTGCTTTTGCACTCATGGTGTATCTGTGCCTCGTCATGCCGTCGTCGTGGTGCACTGAGACGGTGTTGCACCTTCTTTGGTCGTGTCCACATTCCAGACTGCTCCTGGACAGGGTTTTAGCTTGCTTGTGCCTTAGATTTCCTGCACACTTTTTTGGAAAACAATTTTGGATATTTGGAGTGCTGACAGTTGCGCTCGGGCCTTATGTTGCGTTTTTCTCTTGGTTACGATTCTGGGCTCTGTGGACAATTTGGATGAGCTAGAACCGATTCATGTTTGGACATTATATGTCAGACACCTTCTCCTTCTTCAGGCTCTCCTTTGTCGATAGACACTGTATTGTTGTTATGCGAGCCAGGATGTTGATTTACAAACTCTCTTTTCTTTGAGTGTTTCTGAGGAACTCTAGTATGGGTCATTTTAGAACTCATCATTGTACAGTGCATATTTCTTTGTGGGTTCTCACCTCACATTGAGGTTTTTCACTAGTAATATATCCTTACTATATATAAAAAAGTGTTCAAGGTTGTTACATATATGCGGGTCTATGCCATAAGGTAGCTCACTTTCTTTCTTTTTTCCCTTGAAACTAGAGACTCTTGATAGTCATGTGCGCCAAAGTCCATAGCTTGAGTTATTACCTAAGCACAACTATCCAATTGTTCAAAGAAATACTTCATTTATTAGAGAATTCTAATTGTGCATCATGGTCTCTGCAGTATCATTTTCTTCAGAATGTCTCCACCCTAAGAATTTGACATATTGCTAAAGCAATCATGTGTTCAACCAAGTGACTATCAAGATCTTAAATAGATATTCATTTTCACTCGCGAGAATGGAATCTTGGGTCTAATATCCTTACAATAGGCTTCGCTCTTGTCAAGTTCCAATGAATTGGTTTTTAGATGTTAAACATTTACACAGCAAAATCCGAAAAAGTAAAAAACTTCGAATCTATTACATATTAACCATGGACAAACAAGGAATAAGGAGAAGAGAAAAAAGAAAAATCTTGGATTTCTAAAAAATAAGAGAAAAAAATTCCTTCGATTGCTATTATCTATCAGCATGTGTTGTTGCCGTTTTTTATCCTTTGTATTTCGGCTTCCATTCTTACGTTTAGCTTAATGTCTTTTACATACCGCAGCAAGGCGTGGGTTGAGTACTAGTAACATTTAAAGATCCATAGATTTTAAGCCTCATTACTTCCAAATATGTGCAACATCCATGTTTAGGAACAACACACAATCTTGGAAAATTTCCCACATGTTAAAATAGCACCATTTGAACAAGATAATTTTCCCAAACCAAACCCATATATTTAAATCATATGTGTGTGGGAAAATGTTAATCTATTAGTGTTAAAACTCTATCTGGTAACATCATGGATGAAGGTCATTATGCCAATATATAGGCCTGGAGATTTAGCACTAAATTTACTAAGATATTAAGATATCATCATATATACACTTATCACCTTGCCATCTATTTATATTTTCTTATGCTCATAATTCATGCCTCTCATTAGGTTGACATTTAAGCCAAATATATATAAGTCATCTATAGGGCAGAGCAAATAGTCTTCTCTAAGTCTATGAAAGTATGTTGTTGTTTTCAGGTAAGAGTGTCCAATTATAGCTAAACCAAGAAAGTCATTTACCTTTCTCGCAGACTTGGAAGTTGGCCCTTTTCAACATCCTTATGTAATTCTAACCTTTTCAACATCCTTATGTAATTCTTTCCTAAGTAAGACCCTTACTTTAGTTAAATTAATTTTTCTCTCTCATGGGGCAATTTAGACCTTTCTGTGGAACATCTTTAAGTCCTTCCTCATTCTAAGATTACATGATGAAAATGTCATGAAATCACCAAAGTCATAGAATCACGGGGATGCCCCATCTTGGTAGTGGTTTAGAAGGGCCCTTTGGGAATTATTGTAAACTTTTTAGATTATTATTAATGGGCTTTGTTCTTATATTACTTGAGGGAATTGTGTATAGGGAGACTGTTGACCAAAATTCAAGAACAAAAAATGTAAATTTTCCTAGAGCTTGTTAGCCCAACAAGCCCACCAAAGTATAATACAGAGAGAGAGAAACAAAACCTATGTGATTAGCTAGAGTAAAAGATGCAATGGAGATAAATTGGGATTTTGGTGGTTGCATAGTAAGCATGGACAAACTCTACACTAAAATGACACACATAAGAACAAAATGTATTTGTTCCTTCTTACTCTTGTATGGAGATATTATCCCAAGAAGCATGTGACCATATTGAATAATAATGAAGCATGCCCATTGTCTATCCATGCTTATGTTAATTATGGCAGTTTGTGTATCGCATGCATGAATCTACACACGAAGACATTTTTGTTTGTCTTTGATAAAATGTTATAGGTTTAGAAAAAAAAGGGGTCAAGATTGTTAAAAAGTAAGTGATTTTATAAATAACATAAATTTATAAATATTGAGCATCACAAGATTTTTAAATTATTATTATACAAGCTATAGGAGCTTAAAACAAATTCATAACATAAAAGGGTCATAGTTCTTATTATTCCAATTTAATCAATGATGTTTGAGAAAAACTATAGTAGTGGCTAAAATATGCTGATAGAATATTATCTGTGTTCCACCATATTTGCATCAACACAATCATTTCATAATGGAAACTCCATATGACTCTCTATATGTGTATGTATAAAAAGCATGAAAGGCATAACTATTTATAGAGCATATTCTATGTGTCTCCACCATATTTGCATCAACATGACCTTTTCATGATGGGGAAACTCCAAAAAACTGTGTATACCTAAATGCATAAAGCATATATAACTCCACCATATTTGCATCTACATGACCCTGTCCTAATGACCTTTTCATAATGGGGAAACTCCATATAACTCTATATACGTATATGCATAAAAAGCATGGGAGGCATAACTCTTATATATGCATAGGCAAAAAGAATGGAAGGTGTATAACCCTTAACCCATTAGGGAATTACCTTAATAAGGAGAAAAGTCTATTCATGTGTGATAGGGCATGGTGATATGGTGTATTAGTGGTGTTTTTCCTTGTGTATGATCCTATTCATGTGTATGATACAACATGATGCATGACATATTAAATCTGTATTCATGTTTCATGATAACATAGCAATTAATTTGTATTAAATTTAGAATTAAATAGGAGTCGTATGAATTATGTATTGCATAAGTGCACCCATGCTTACTTCCTTTAATGTTTTAATTGTAATATATCTTTAAAAAAAGAACATTTTTGGGGTGACATGACATCCCACACACATGAGTAGATGTGATGTGTGTGGGTGGCATCTAGTTGACATTTAACTTGTTTTCTACACCTACCACTGCTCACATCTAACTTAATGAAGCCATGATGGGCCACCAAGAGAGTGCTTGAATTTCCATGGAGTTAGTGGTCTAATCTCCCTACACAAGTATGTCTACTATATGTTAATGCCAACAACCATGCGCAAACAGTCTCTCCATAGTCATGCATGTTCATAAACAAACATGAAAGAGACCCAAGATGCGCCTAGATAGCTATGGGAGATGGGGACGGTGGCATGAACTATGATCGCAGGCATACATGATTATATCATGGCCACCCCACATATTTAGGCATGTATCCACATAGTTCATTCATCATCACTGCAAGTTTACTTCCTAGCTTTTGCTAGCATACATTCTCCACCTTAGCACTTTCAAAACGGCCATCAATACATACACATGGGTGTGGTCTTCGCCATCTATTGTATTACTTCACCGCTACTGTGAGATTCACTTATCTCCAAAATTGTAGAAGCATGGGCTATGTTACAAAGCTTTTACAAGACCTTAAATCTCTCAAGGATTCAAAATCTTGAGAATCATTTTAACCAAGAAAATCTAAATAAAGGTGAGGAATATAGTTATTCCTCACCAGAATCAAAGATCTCCATGACCAAATGGCTGCAAAATTGGGCATGAGTGTGCTCTCTCCAAAACTTATTCATTGCTATCTAAGGGTATTGTTGCCTATATATGATAATTTTGTTCCATCTTTGAATGTTGTGTCATGCCAAATTCTCTAACATTTGAGAAGTTCAACTCATTACTTTGGGATAAGGAGATGTGGATATAGACTCGTGCATATAATGGTGGCAATCAAGCTTTCTCATCTAATATAAAGAAGAAGGGTAAGGATTTTAAAAAAGGTTAAATGATTTTAATATAACAAGAAAGGGCACATAGCTAAAGAATGTAGGAAAAAGTAAGCAAATTCCAAGAATGACACCCTCAAGACTAAGGAAGAATTCATTCATGTTTTAAAAATAGAGCTATTTGTAGAGGAAGTGTGATGTGCAAAACTAATATTGCAGCACATGATGATTCATGGATCGTCGACTTCTATGCATATGACAAGTTGAGAGGATTGGTATTCCTCCCCAAAGGATGTGGGAAATCTCATCTTGGTGGTGGTGTGGGTAGTGATGCAAAGTGGTGTGGGCAATGATGCAAAGTACCCAATCAAGGTTCAAGTACTATTTCACTGATGTCTAAATAAGGTTGTGCAAAAAGTCTTTCAAATGCTCTTTGGGTTCCAAATATGAAGAGGAACCTCCTTTTTGCCTCGACCACCATCATCATGGATTGTGACTTGTGGGTTCACTTTGATAAGAATGGGGATTCTTGTTCTTGAAGGAGATGATAAGGTCATTAAAAATGCCACACAAAGGAATAACCTCCTATACGATCTTATAGCCCATGTGAATTTGGCTAGGAGCAAACTATAGCATGAGAGATATGGGCATATCAATATATAGACTCTTTGAGAGATCTAAAAAGGTGAGAAAAGTTGAGAATTTGATCTAATGAATTCTTAGATTTTCCCAGGAAAGAGGCATATAGTGGCATCTTAGCTCCATCGTAAAATGTTGCAAAGAGTGCAAGAACTACGCTATTATGGAAAAGGAAAGAAGTATGCTTCATAGCAAAAAGAGTCCCTAAATCTTTTAGTCTGAGGTAGTTAACACGGCTATCTACATTCTTAATAGAAGTTCAATATAAAGGTCGTCAAAGGGATGATTCCATTATAGGCCTACTCGGGTAAAAGGCCTCCTTGCACACTTGAGAGGTTTTGGGTGAGAATTTATTGTACGTGTTCAAAGAACCAGCACAGGCTTCCTTGCATTTTGATGGAGGGCATCTTGTAGCATTTTTTTTAAAGATGGATTTTAAAAACAAAGAACCAGAGTAGTTTGTGCTACAAAAGGGTAAGACGTTCCCTAAGTTGGTATATGCAACATTTGAATGTGGAACATAACCTCTGACCATCGAGGATACACCTCAAGATGTTTGCAAATCTAGAAGGATAGATGAAAAATAGGGCTACGAAAAATCTTGTGAGCTATGCTCCTATGTCAGATGTACTCAATATTTAAAAGCCTATCACCTTTGCTAAAGCATAAGGGGATCCAAATTAGATGGCAACCATGCAAGAAAAATATAACTACATCCTCAAAAACCACACATGGAACCTATGCTCTTATGTCGGATGTACTCAAGATTTAGAAGCCTACCACCTTTACTAAAGCATACGGGAATCCAAATTAGATGGCAACCATACAAGTAAAATACAATTACATCCTCAAAAACCACACTTGGAACCTTGTAGATCATCAGACACAAGGTAATTGGCACTAAGTAGGTCTACAAGCAAAATATGACTACATCCAAAAAAACCACACTTGGAACCATGTAGATCACCCTCCTAGACACAAGGTAATGGGCACTAAGTAGGTCTACAAGGCAAAATATATTTAATGGTACTTTGAAAAAGTACAAGGAATGGTTGGTTTTTGCACAAGTTGAAGTTTTTAAATTTCATGAGACTTTTTCTCCTTCAACCACCCACGATGATGACCATAATCTACACCATCCTTACATTGGCCGTGCCATGGGAGGGGGTTGTTCTCCAAATGGATGTAAAATCTCATTTCCTCACTCAATAAGAACCTTAAGGAGTAGATATATGTGGAGTAACTAGTTCATGGTTCTCGATTCTAAAAGCAAATTTATAGGTTACAGAAGACGCTCTATGGACTAAAATAAGTCCCACGAGCATGGTACCAAAGGATTAATTATCTTTGTGATTATTGGGTCTCTTATGCAACCCTTCAAATGTATATTTTTATGTTTTTTCTAAGGAAGAAAAGTATATGGTCATTGTGATGTCTTAAACAAGCAACCCTTCAACTGAAAATTTGTATGTTTTTGTAAGCAAGAAAACAAGCAACCTTCAGATGAAAATTTTTCTTTTAAGTAAGCAACCCTTCATATGAAAATTTATATTTTTTTTGTAAGCAAGAAAAGTATATGTTTTTTGTATGAAAATTTTTATGTTTTTGGTAAAAGCAAGAAAAGTATATGGTCTTTGTTCTCTATGTAGATAACCCCATCTTATATTTGGTGACACCCCCTCCAACTTTTAAAAGTAGTTGTCTTAAGCCTTCATCTTGTACAAGTCCTTGTGTTGTACTACTTGAAACTTAGAGATAAGCCTAGTCCTCCAACTTAGAGACACAAGCCTTCCTTAAACTTGTAAGGTTATTAATTAATCTTATCCAACTTAGGATAAGCCTT
Source organism: Cibotium barometz (assembly GCF_041138505.1). Lineage (NCBI taxonomy): Eukaryota > Viridiplantae > Streptophyta > Polypodiopsida > Cyatheales > Cibotiaceae > Cibotium > Cibotium barometz. The sequence continues at coordinate 17,755,627 of NC_141056.1, forward strand.
CCATATATATATATATATATATATATATATATATATATATATATATATATATATATATAAAAGGTTGTTACACATATGCGGGTCTATGCCATAATTTCTTGTAGTTCATATGCTTTACAAAGGTAGCTCACTTTCTTTTTCCTTGAAATCAGTGACTCTTGATAGTCATGTGTACCAAAGTCCATAGCTTGAGTTATGACCTAAGCATGACTATCCAACTATTCAAACAAATACTTCATTTATTAGCGCATTATAATTGTGGTATCATGGTCTTTGCAACATCATTTTCTTCAGAATGTCTCCACTCTACAAATTTGACATAAAGCAAGCATGTATATATGTATATATGTATGTATATATGGATGTATATTTATGTGTGTGTGTGTATACACACACACACACACACACAAGCCATCTCTAGGGAAGAGCAAATAGTCTTCTCTATGTCTATGAAAGTATGTTGTTGTTTTCAGGCTAGAGTGTCCAATTATAGCTAAACCAAGAAAGTCTTTTACATTTCTCACACACTTAGAAGTTGGCATTTATATGATTATTCTAGCCTTTTTCAACTTATGTAATTCTCCCCTAAGTAATACCCTTACTTTAGTTAAATTAACCAATCTCTCTCTCAAGGGGCCATTTAGACCTTTCCAAAACATCTTTCTAAGGAGGATTCAAGTCCTTCCTTGGTCTAAGATTACATGAAAATGTCATGAAATCATCTAAGTATAGAAGCACTTGTCACATTCATAGTGTTATAATAAAGGTGGAAAACAACTTTGAAGATGCTATCATTAAGTGTATATGTTCCTCATACAAATTATCAATGAAAGGAACTTCTTTCTAATGGTGTCACAATTGAACTCTTTCTAGTTGTACAAAGATTTGTTTTCCTCTCCTTTTAAACTCACATGGTGGATATGTCTTAAAAGGGAAGCACTTGATCTTGATGAAACAAGCCATCAAAATGAAGCTCCGATCTTGTTATAATTCTAAACATTGAGTCTATAAAGAACATCTACAAAATTTAAAGGTCTAGGAGGAAACTTCCTTGAAAAGTCTTTTGGAATACCTTTGTTAAGTCCTTTTATGTAAGATGATTACCATCCTCTTCCTTATAGTCTCTAGCCCCTTCTTCTAGAATAACCTACAAGCATTTCTTTTTTCTCTAATTTAGTTTTATGGTCAAGATACAGGTATTTGGTTTGTTTAACTAAAGTCTAGTCTTCCCTACTTTCTTTTTTATGAAGGGTTACTCTTCCAGACCTACCACATCTATCTTCTTTTAGATAGTCAATCCATCCCTACAATTGTAGTGTGCCTTCTTAAACTGAGAATATGGATCAATAAAATTTTGTTATCAAATTGAACTTCATAGAGAGCATAGGTACTACCACTACAATGGACCCCATCTCCATAGTACCACCATAGTGGGACCCTTTATCCACTCCATAGAGCATAGGGTATAACATATCCATAGAGTACCTAATAAAACAGTTCCACATAAGTGGTACATGTGCTGCCGCGCAGAGAGACATGCTAGACTAGCCACCACAGTGGAATCCATCTTTCCTATGCATAGAATCGAGGTTTAGTTAAGTTCTCTCTAAAATAGCCACCAAAACCTTATTGCATTGATTTAATCAAATCTCATGACGCATCCATCCTTTCAAGATGATCTCGTCACCCCAAGCTCTAATCAAACTAGTTTATGAGCTTGGGCCTCCATGAATATATATAGCACACTTGGGGTCCAGAGGCCACCAAAACCTGGAGTGCAAGCCGATATTTGTGGGAGAAGGAAAGCCTTCTAGGGCTCACCCCTTGGTTGAAGGCCTCACATGATCAACTTCCCTACCAACAACTATTCAGGGCTCTACTATGAATAGCTGGAAAATAGTTAATGTAAATCATGTAATCATCAAACTTAGTTGTTAACCCTATTTTTTGGATCAACTACTACTACACATATGAAATACAATTATCAACAATACTCAAGCTACTATGGATAATTGCATCTAGTAGTTGAAATCTACTAGAGAGGGCTCAAGACTCTCCCTCCTTGACATCCCCACCTAGTTAGGTCCATGCCTATGTATTGGTTTTGCCTCTATATAGTGTTTTAAAGGTTTGATGACTATTAGAATTGTGGAATCAAATCCAAATGTAAGTTTTGTTCATAAAATAATGAACCATTAAATGTTTATCTTTGCTCATTATATTTACAGTCAATCATTGTTTGGAGTATACTTGCCAACTCTCTATGGTTATGCACTTTTACATGAGCAATGCATCTAGAAGTGTGATATTGGTACACATAACCTATGTTGATCTTCCACTTATTTGTGTCATACATGTTTTCTTAAACTTTCAAATCTCAATATTTTTTTTCCATTACCCATTATTTTCTCTTCTATGATGCAAGTACCTCATAACAGGAAATACTTGTCTAGACATGTAAACACAAAAATGACCTCCATACAAACATTGCTAGTTTTTCCCTCATCAAATTTTTTTCCTCTAAATATGACGTTTATTGATCGATTGAAAGAGGGACATGATGCTTGCCTCAAATCCAAATGTGTACTACTATAAATTCTCAATACATACAAATCACAAGGCTTGTTTCATGCTCGGTAGCTCATGCATATCTTGGTTGAGCAAGAAGCAACCTACTGTGGCCACTTCTAGTTGTGAAGCTGAGTACAGGAGGGCAGCAGCAGCTACGGTTGAGTGTGTGTGGCTCAGACAGCTTATGGTTGACTTGGGTGTTGGACAGGAGTCTGCCACCTCTATCTTCACTGACAGTCAGAGCGCATTGGCAGTTGCGAGAAACCCAGTTTTTCATGCTCGCACAAAGCACATTGAGGTGCATTATCACTATGTCAGGGAGAGACTCTCAGCAGGAGAGATCAGCTTAGCCTATGTGCCAACACAGGACAACCTCGCCGATCTTTTCACAAAGGCGCTTCCTCGTGAGAAGTTCAAAGCTTTCCGCAAAGCTTTGGGCTTGCTCCCCTTTGTGGATTGATCTACTTCGGGCATGGCACTCCCCTATACATGAGTGCCAGCTCTCGTTCACACCATCACTCCCAGGGGGGATTTGTTGCCATATATATAGGCAGTGATGTGTGTGAACACACTTAGGACCGTCGGGGCACTTTTTCCCTCTTTAGGAGGTTTTTTCCCCCGGCTTGTATATACGCCCATCACTCTAGGGCTAACTTATCTTTTGTACATTGACACAATCTAATACATTGTGTGTTGTGTGCATTCTTGCTTCTTCTTCTCCAAGCTTTGTGTGCTTTCCTGCAACCCTAATTCCAACATAGATGTATGGAACATAAAGGCCATTGGATAACTTCTTAGTAGTATCACCATTACTAGAAACAAAAGAAATGGTACTTGAACCCATGGCTGGGCGTTTGGCATTATTCCTGTTCACTACCAAGATGGACTCTCCCAAAGGCTTGAGAGAGATATACTAGCCCTTTTGATTGGTCATATGTCGGGATGCTCCATTGTCGATCCACTATTGTTGATGATCCATGAACCATTAGGAGTGTTTTTCTTTTTCACAAATTTCTTCTATTGCCACCACAAACAGCTCCAATTCCGCTTCAGCATTGTTCTCGGACTCCTTCCAAGGCTTTAAAGTGCCATGATTCTCATCGTCTTCCTTCAATCTACATGCTTTGACCACGTGACCAGGCTTATCACATTAGAAACACTTTGCCTTAGATTTCTTCTTCTTTTTAGAAGAATTGGGATTATCAAAGCCCTTCCCTTGCCTTTCTTTGCATTTGGTGAAGAATGCCACATCGCTCTTCCATCTTTGGCTTTGAAACACATCTCCTCCACTAGCATTGTGTCAAACTCCTCAAATAATGTAAGAGGTGGGTTGTGCACCTACATATTCAGTGAGGTCACCAAACTATCATATTTTAGAGCAACACTCTGATGCACCTGCATGTAGCTCTCACTAATCTTAGCGATCCTTACCATCATCTGATCTCGTGCGGATTCTTATCTACTATGATATGAACTATTCTGTTGCTTCTCCATCAGAATGTCTTTTTTCTACATGCTATTCACAAAATTTTGAATCCTTGCCTGATTCCTTGTCTCATAATGGTTCTTTAAAACTTACTATGCTTTAAAAGCTATGGTAGTATGTTGAATCAGGGTTATCACTGAATATGACACTAGTGACAATGGCACTAGCGTGTTTACATTCCTTCGCCTCCACACCAAAGCGAGAGCAGGATCTGGTGGCATGGTCTATATTGAATCTATTGGATCTAGAGTAGGACCTGACTTTGCATCAACCCCTGTCGATTTTACACAACTCATATGAATCAAGAATAGAGCTACTCTTGAACTTCCAAAGAGTGTATTTGTCCCATCCAACTTTCCATCACCATAATGTGGAGGGTGGGCATGAGTGGTTACATTGTTAATAGGTTGGGCCATCTCTCTAAATCTGCCTTCAAATAGCAAACTGCCAAAAATAAGCTTTGCCTAGAGTCTATGCTCTGATACCATGTAAGAATACATAATAGAAGAAACTAGATCAACACAATACAAAGCACTAAATTGGAGAAAGAGGTGGAGAGTAAACAATATTACTGCTTGCAAAACTTGATTTCAAATTGATAGCATCCACCCACCCGTCTGCTTTGGGTAAGGAGCTTTGATGTGGTCACTCTAGATGGAGGATGTCTTGTTTATAAGAGTGGTTGAACACAATGAACTCGATAATTATGGAGTTTCTCAACTCCTCCCATATATATTACCTCATATGGTAGGTCAGTCTCATCGGACTTTACACATGACCACATGTATTTGCCAATGAGATATATGTTCTAACGACCACATGTATTTGCCAAACGAGATACATGTTCTATAAGTTCATATGTTCTATGAACTATGAACTCCCCCACAACCTGAGAATAGTGTGTCCTCAGTTTGCTATCCAACATCACCCACATAATGCGGTCACTTAGTTTGCATAAGAATGCATCCTCTACATAAGCCATCTCCTAACCATATGGTCATGCCTTGCCACCATCTAGTGTTTAAACTCTAGGAACTGCCAAGTTCTCGGGTGTTGCTACTCCTCTCATAAAGGGGGCCTTACACAAAATAGAGCACATCCATCACCCGTAGTAGAAACATCACAAGGGTGGAGCATTTTTAGAATGATAATTAAAGCATACCCATTGTCTATCCATACTTATGTTAATTATGACATTTTGTCTCGCATGCATGAATCTACACACGAAGACATTTTGTCTCGCATGCATGAATCTACACACGAAGACATTTTTGTTCATCTTTGATAAAATGTTAGAGGTTTAGAGAAAAAAAAGGTCCAAGATTGTTAAAAAGTAAGTGATTTTATAAATAACATATAGAATTTAAAAATAATAAGCATCACAAGCTTTTTAAATTTTATTATACAAGCAATAGGAGCTTAAAACAAATTTATAATATAAAAAGTCAAAGAGTGGTTCTCATTATTCCAAGGGGACTCAATGATGTTTGAGAAAAACTATAGTAGTGGCTAAAAATTATAGTAGTGGCTAAAATATGCTATAGTTGATAGTCTCAGGATTAAGGATAGGAGTGTACTACCAAAGAGTATGTAATCAAAAACCATATTAATCTGTATAAGTCAGATAGTCTTAGAATTAAGGATAGGAGTGTACTACCAAAGATGAGGCTAACCATGCAATTGCTTGGATTAAAGGGAAATCCAAGCTATGAAAACTCTAAGGCAATGACTCTCCAACCATTAGGGTCCAATGGAAGATATAGGGAACCAATGTCAATGATAAGGTTAACTATGTATCCCCCTAGGTCTAATGGATAGTCGTAGTGTATATCACCTATCCATGGAACAAATGTGTGACTGCTTGAATCAAAAGGATAGTGTCAATCTTCTCATTGAAGATGAAATGACAACCATAAATGCCATCAAATCTATAGCCCAAGTGCCTACTTGGATAGGAATGATAATGAAATACCCCATCATCCACCCTAGTAATAACTCCTAAGTCAAAATGAAAATCTTAGATAGTGTGAATCCAACTTCCATGGTATCCATCAAATGAATCCATAACTCATGACCAAAATGTCAAATGGTCATGGCACAAATGAACCACCATGTAGGCCAAAACTAAGATGCAATGCATGTGCATTTGAATGGTATACCACATAATCATATATCATAAATCCCAAGTGGCATATAATGCATCCAAAGATAAATGTCTCCTCAGGTCCAAAGAACATAGGATCATGTTGACATCCATGGGAGCCAAATGAACATAACCTATAACTAGCATAATGCAAGAACAAATGTGAACCAATGCCATCATCCCATATAGCATCACTCAAAACATCCAAGACATGGTCCATTGCATCCTCATATGTATGACATGATCCATACCATGAAACATATCCTCATTTGCAAGGCCATCTACATGTGTATTATTATCCAAAGCAAAAGCATGTTCAACATGATCATCATAAGCATAATCACTCATCAACCACTGAATACTAACAATGTATCCACATATAAGAATTAAGTGGTATCATCACCAACAAGTCACTAACCATGACATCCTCGAAGTCTCTAAGGTTGTCCTCATAGGTATGGTCTATCTCCATTAATGGTGCCCCTATATGACCCATATCCCATAATAAGTCAACCTCCATCATTCACTGGATCTAATAAGACGATTGGATCAAATATAAAACTCTCAAGATCTATATCATATGATCCACTAAAGATCTGATCCATGCACCTAATTGTAAGATTCCTCCCCAGCCTCTCAAGATGTCCAGCATCTTTCCCTATAATCAAATCCCACTTCAGAAATATAAAAGATCTTGTTTCTACCAATTTTGGCCTAGAGAGAGAAAATCTTCTAGAGAGTGGTAATTCAGTTTTTAAAAATTTTTGGATGGAAAAATATCTCTTCTTATTAAAATAAGTTCCCCCGAAACAGAAGTTCAAAAAGATTTTCAAAAGGTGCATTAGAAATTAAGTATAATCTGTTCAAGAGGCATTATCCTAGGGGTCAAGATTTTTTTGAAATTTTAAATTAAGGTTGCTATGGACCAATAAGATTCATCCAAATGTAGGGAGCAGATAAATAGAATAATAAAAGAAAAATCCCCCAAAAATGAGTAAATACTCACATAAGATGAAGAGTTGACTAAGGACAAGGTTAATAGTTAAAAAAGAGAGATATTTAGATGAAATGATGCATTTTTGACACCTCAGTATGGGGGAATTCCCCTCATGAAGGAGGTGCCTATTTCACATGTGTAGGAGAGTTTTAAAATCCCAAATAATGAGATATTTTTATCTCTCCTCTCTCCTGTTTCAACTAAATCCAAAAAGTGGACTAAACTGACCAAAAAATGGTCAAAATTGACCAAACTGATCTGGGAAATTCTAGAATCAGTTGGCTTGGTTAGAAGCTCACTTTTTCCTATAAATAGAAGCCTTCCCCTTTGTTGAAGCTTAATAGTGTTTTTGCACTGTTACCCTACTTCTCCCAAGAGCCAAAAACTGTGAATTTACTCATAATTCATTAGTTTTTGACCTTCCCTCTTCTAAAGATTGGTGGCCACTCTTGTTTCAAACAAGAGTACAACCCTCAAACCATCAAGCCAAAGGAAAGCTCTCAAATTCCTTCGTAAGTTGGAGATTCTTCTCTTTTCTATTCATTTTATGTTTTTTTATGATTTTTGTCTTCTCTAAATTGAATATGATGTTATGCCTCATTGAAAAAAGGCATTCCCCTCTCTTCTTTAGTAAATCCAACCATTCTTTATCCTAGATGAATGATTAATGGATAAAATCAAGTTTTTCATAATGTTTCTCTTTGATAAAGTAGAAAATGTTTATATTAGAATGATTTAACTACTCTTGGTGAACTTCTAATTAATTTTAGAGAGTTAAAAATTGAAAAATGGTCAGCCATACAAAGGAGGTTATAGCAAAATTTTTCTAAAATTGTGAAAAATAAGTTTTACTTTTTTATTCAAAAAGAGTAATTCCCATCGTATAGGTATTCTTAAAGTGTTATTTTTCATCCTAAGTATAGAAAAAGTGGAATCGTCTCCGCTTTCCGGGCATGGGAAATTTTCCCAGTTTCGGTTTTCGGAGTGACCACCAGCCTAGTCTCGAGATCGGACATTCGTGGGCGAGGTCCCGAGTGAGAAACCCTGCCCCGCGCATGAGGGGGCTGCTTCCACTGTCAGCTACCGGGAGTCCGATGCTCGGAGGGGGCAGAGGGATCTCACATAATCTTGCCTCTCTCTTGCAAGGCCTCGCCTTAATAAAATCATCACTACCATCATGTACAATGTCTGACTCCTCAAACACATAAACTTTATCCACATGAATGTTTCCAAGAAAGTTATGAGAACTAGGAGTAGTGGATGAAATTTCATAAATGCCTCCATATGCGAAAACCCAAAAGAGTAGCCATACACATCTAACACAAGAAACTTAGGCCTATGCTCATCATGGTTTAACACATGCTCATAGGTATCCCATAAATCCGTATGTGAAGTATCACCAATGGATGCATCACTAATTGTATACTCGTGTGCATCTAATGCATCATCAAGTAAATGCTCATGGTCCTCTAAATAGAACCTGGATGAGTCATAAAGATTATCAAGGCCCATGCGAACACAACTGCGATAGCAACATATGTGTAAGCATGTACCACACATGTCCTCTAAGGATCCAAACCTATTATGCCATAACTCACAAAATTCTCCCCCCCACCACAAGTGAAAATCATGATCGTCATTTGCCATGTAGCCATGCACATCAACAACACCAAATCATGACCATGCATCATCTAACCATCTCGAAACTCTTGATAAGTCCATGGTGAATACATGTGGTGAATATCAGTCATGCCCATGGTGAATACATGTGGTAACATCACCCACATACTGAGACACCTCCACGACGTGTAAAATCCTTAGACTCAATTAAATCTCCCATCACACACAAAAAAATCCCGGATGATAAAAATCAATGGGTATGAACAAATCCACAAAAGAAAAAGCTCAGTATCAATGTCGACATGTGAATAACATCCAAAAAGTACAAGCCATGTGAACACTATTGAAATCATGGTGGATCATAAGAAATTAGAGCCATGATTAAATCATAATAAAGAGATTAATGAAAATAGATTTAACACTAATCACTTGGACATAATGTGGAGAGCAAAATGATGATAATCACACATTCATCTTCATTGATATGATGGCTCTTAAATAGGCTGAAGGTACAATGGATTAGCTCAAGGTTAAACATTATTAGGGATGGGATTAGGCACTAACAAGAGGTACCCCTATATTCTCTCCCCTTGATTTGTGGATCTAGGTACCTTTTCCATGATTCTCTCCATTAGGCTTGGCTCCATGTGCCCCACTTGCATTTGGTGGAGATTCCTAGTAACTTGCCATTCTACCATGCTTGTTTTACATGTCCTCATAACCTTAGAACATATTCCATGCTAATGTGTGAACATATCATGGAGCATTTCCAACACCCTCCTTGATCCATGGCATGTGTAAGATTCCTCCCCAGCCTCTCAAAATGTCCAGCATATTCCCCTGTAATCAATTCCCTCTTCAGAAATATAAGAGATCTTGTCTCTGCCTGTTTTTTTGGCATAGAGAGAGAAAATATTCTAGAGAGAGAATATTCAGATTTTGAATATTTTTGGATAGAAAAATATCTCATCTTATTAAAATGAATTCCCCTGAAACAAAAATTCAGAAAGAATTTTCCAATGTGCAATTGGAATTAATTGGAAATGGGTATAAAGGACCTTAGCCTAAGGGTCTAGATTTTCAAAAAATTTAGATTATGGTCCAATTAAGGTTCCTTTGGGCCAATAGCATCAATCCATGTGTAGGGAGGAGATAAATCCAATTTGTAAAAGAAGATACCCAAAAATGAGTAAATGCTCACATAAGATGAAGAGTTGACTATGTACAAGGTTTATTAGTAAGAAACTATGAGTAATATCAAAAATATGAGATATTTTGGGTATCCAAAAATGAGTAAATGCTCACATAAGATGAAGAGTTGAAAATGTACAAGGTTTATTAGTAAAAAACTATGAGCAATATTAAAAATATGAGATATTTTGGGTATAATAATTTCATTTTGACACATATGTAAGGAAGGGGAGTCCATTAAAGGAGGTGCATATTTCACATTCTTGAACGAGTTTTAAACTCAAAATTAATGTGATATTTTTATCTCTCCTCTCTCTTGAATCAAACCAAATCAAAATGGAACCAAACCAAATCAAAAAGGAACCAAACTAGATCCAAATCTAGTCCAAATTCAACCAAACTGAATTTGGAAAATTCTAGAATTCAGTTAGCTTTGGTTAGAGCTTCCCTCTCCTATAAATAGAACATGAGTCCTTTGAAAAAAATAGAAGAATTTTACTATACTAGAGTTATGCTGAAATAATGCTAATTTCTACTATTCTCTAAAATTCTCTCCAAATTGAAGAAATTGGAGCTTCCCTCTTTCTTCAATCCCTATTGGTGGCTCCATCAACATACTTAACCAATTGATTGGTTGGGGGCCTCTATCGTAAACAAAGAATCAAGCAATTTGTAAGGTAATTAGTGAATTTTGATCATTTTCTATAATTTCTTAATGTTTCTCTCTTCTCAACCCCTCTCAAGCTTGAGAAGCTTAATTGGAATGGTTTTTGAATGCTATTGAAGTTAATTGATGAATGGTAGTGAAGAGTTACATAATTTGATGAATGCTATTGAAGTTAATTGATTAATGATAGTTAAGAATTACATAAATTTCCATTTATGCTTAATTCTAATGATTTTTATGTAATTTCTCTCTCTCACTCAAGAAATGGTCATACTCATGACCCATTCTCAATCCAAATGAAGCTTTTCATAAAGCTTTTCCTTAATCCAAGATTAACCTATGCTTGAGGTCAAATTAATGGCTTTTTTCTATGCTTTTAGTTTATGTATTTCATGAATATTGATGATTCAACCCATTATTGGGTTAATGATCCAATTAGGGATCATTCTAATCATTTTCTTAATGATAAGCTTTATCCTTCAAAATAAATTGAGATTTATCAGTCATAGTAGCGGAGCTATGACAAAATTTTTATAAAAATTACACATAAAATAATTTTATTCAAAGCATGAAAAGAGATTTTCCTACCATATTCTAGGAATTATCATCCTAGATTAATTGAAAGAATTTTATTGTAATCATGGAGAAATTGATTTTTATGTTATGCATAATTGATGTTTATTTTATTATAAAAGTATTACTTTTATCATATTTGGATTTCATGCATAGAGGTATGCATAAAAATTGATTATTTTATTATAAAAGTGTGACTTTTATCATATTTGGATTTCATGCATAGAGGTATGCATAAAAGTTGATTATTTTATTATAAAAGTGTGACTTTTATCATATTTGGATTTCATGCATAGAGGTATGCATAAAAGTTGATTATTTTATTATAAAAGTGTGACTTTTATCATATTTGGATTCCATGCATAGAGGTATGCATAAAAGTTGATTATTTTATTATAAAAGTGTGACTTTTATCATATTTGGATTCCATGCATAGAGGTATGCATAAAAGTTGATTATTTTATTATAAAAGTGTTACTTTTATCATATTTGGATTTCATGCATAGAGGTATGCATAAAATTTGATTATTTTATTATAAAAGTGTCACTTTTATCATATTTGGATGTCATGCATAGAGGTATGCATAAAAGTTGATTATTTTATTATAAAAGTGTGACTTTTATCATATTTGAATTTTATGCATAGAGGTATGCATAAAAGTTGATTATTTTATTGTAAAAGTGTTACTTTTATCATATTGGATTTCATGTATAGAGGTATGCATAAAAGATATTCTTTTTATACTAAAAGTGTGATTTTCATCATAAATGGATTTTATGCATAACTTAGATGCATAAGAGAAATTCTTTTATTCTAAAAGTGTAATTCCTACCAAATTGAATTTATGCATAAGAAGATGCATAAAAGATTGATTTTTAAATTCAAAGTGTCATTCTCATCTAAATTGAATTTATGCATAGGAAGATGCATAAAAGAATGGAATTTCAATTCAAAAGTGTTATTCTCATCCAAATTGAATTTATACATAGGAAGATGCATAAAAGATAGATTTTTTATTCAAAAGTGTCAAGATGGATTTTTAATTCAAAAGTATCAATTCTCATCTAAATTGAGTTTATGCATAGGAAGATGCATAAGAGATGGAATTTTAATTCAAAAGTGTCATTTTCATTTAAAATGAATTTATGCATAGGAAGATACATAAAAGATTGATTTTTAAATGAGATGTGAGTTTCGGATGTAGATGTATGTATGTGAATGTGGATGTATGAATGAGGATGTGAAAATAGATGTATGCATGTAGATGCGTATGTATGAATGTGAAATTGGATGTATGTATAATGTGGATGTATGAATGAGGATGTGAAAATAGATGTATGCATGTAGATGCGTATGTATGAATGTGAAATTGGATGTATGATGTGGACGTACGAACATGGATATGTATGTAGAATAATGAATGTGAATGTGTATGTGAAATAATGTGTAGTCTATATGAGTGAATGGATGAGAATGAGTACACATTGAATGGAATAGGGAATAAGTAATGTGGTCCGAGAGTGGATAATGTGGAAAGACGAGAGTTCATTATAGAAACTGTATTTTGTGACTGTTTGTAAATTACTGTTTTATGTCAAGAATGCTGGGGAAGCATTTTGACCGTCTTGAAGATTAAGGTCATGAAGACCGAACTGATAAAGTTGCAACTGCTGACGGAGAGTCAATGGAGGACGTCTCGCGTAGCAAGGTCGATCGAGGTCTTGACCAGCCTCCTCGGTTCGATTTAAATGGTGAGCTTCCGGTACGGTGGATGAGGGACCAAGGAAGCGGCCTATGAGTGAAGTGCTAGGTCACCTGCGAAGGATCCTAGAGGGAGCTGACCATACGGTGCTCGGGCTCTGGGTCGCCGAAGATACCCACACGTGCGTCGTGGAAGATATTGGAACAAGGAGTAAGAGTTGTTTTCTGAAACCGGGCATGGATCTCGTTGATTGACCTTGCTGGTCCTCAACAACGGATGAGTCCATGGCTCTTTTATATGGATCTGTGGGTTGATCTTGCTGATCTTCCACGGAGATTCCATTCTATTATATGAATATATTGCCGGTTACTATGAGCTAGGAACTATGGAAAAGGCCCCTGAGTGAACAGGTGGTGAGCGTTCTGGTTGCCAATGATGCCATAAGTACACTGATGAATGAATGACGGAAAATAAGGATTCAACCAGAGACTTTGAGGATTGTCATCAGTGACATAATGGTTTCATTAAAGGATTGTTTGAAAGTTAATTGATGCTGAGAAAAAGGCAATTTCATATTGGGTGTGTAAGTGGTGTGACTAGTTTTATGTTTGTATGAACTTCCAGCTAGGGGGCCTAGGAACTCTTTTCCCTGGTACCCGAGACAAAACCTAACCAAATTCCTAATTGGATCCCATCACTACAGTGGTTGGGAGGTTGGCTAACCCATGGGACTGGATGGGATTAGGCTGGACTGATGGATCCGTAAATCAAGACTCAATTTCTGTTTTTACGATAGATGAAGTAAATCCCGGATAGTAATTGTTCTATGGATAGGAATCAACGGCTGTGCCTCTTGATGGGAAAAAAAGCGTTGATCCCAATGATCCAAGTGCAAGTTTCGTCCTTGATTGACCAAGTACCTTTAAAGGTGCAGTCGGATCAGTTTGATTAGTAATGGTCTTGACTACGTTAGAGTAAAAAGTTATCCTGGTGGAATCGCCTGTGCTTTCCGGATAAAGGAAGTTTTTCCACGTTCAATTTTGAAAAAATTGACGGATTAATCTTTTGTCCGGATATCCGTGGACGAGGCCCCGAGTGTGGGACCTTGGCCCTTGCAAGAAAGGCTACTTCCGCTCTGCTAGCACCCCGAATCCGTTGCGCGGTGGAATCAGGGATCTCACAGTTGGTATCAGAGCCAATTGGCTAATAAAGATCAACTGAAAAGCCAAATATGTCAAAAATTTATCAAGTAGCACAAAAAGGTTATAATTGTGTGATATAATTCATACAAATTGATATTCAAACTAATTTCGTAAATTAGTAATTGGGTCTTCAAATGGAAGTACCGCAATTATATGGAACCCTGACTTGCTTTAGGCTTAGACATGATAGTATTTACCTTATAATTCCAAGTATCATGACTAACCGTATATACCGAGGGTATAACTGCAGCTCTTTACCGGCAGTATATACGAGTAAATCTAAGACTTGAAATTATAATCATTAATGCTATCTAGTTGATGAATTCGAATGTGGTTGATATGATTTTTAATTCTGTTTGGGAACTGATGAATTGAATTGGATTCTGATTGAAAAATGATGATCCCTGAAAATGGCTTGAAATGTAATAAGCTGAGCGAAACCACAATGTGGATGATTGGGACGAGTCTCTGTAATAATAAATGATGAAAATGATTTCAGCAAATCACTATGAGATTAGTGGATTGTGCTGTCAAATTGCTACTGTTAATACTTGAGACGGTAGATCAAGTTAAGGGATGACAACTTGAGAACTTGCTTAACGAAAATTCCCATGGAGGAATGTTCAGAAGGAAATTTTTCGGTCTAATGGACCATTATCGTGTTAAAGATATGAATGATATGATCTGAATGAATTGTTATTTAATGATGAGTTCTATATAAGGGATATTTATCCCCATATTCTGTTGGGTTGACCGGAATATAAGGAACCCCAGAATAAATTGGATCTTAAGCAAAAGAGTTGTCCTCTACTTGCGAGATGAGGACATCTTGCACTTTTTAAGTGGAGTAGAATGTAAGATTCCTCCCCCAGCCTTAGAGGTATACAGGAGTAAGAATCTCCTTTTCTGATGTAATAATTATTTCTTCTCTAAATAAAAGAAAGATTCTGTTTAAAAAGGGAAGACACTTTCCTAGAATACCTTCTCAGGAGCCCACCTGTTTTAAGGATTCAGAACGATGAGTTCAGAAGTGAGAACCGGTATTTTGGATCCCAAGGTTTTGGTCATCAGTTAAAAGACTGTCCGACTCCTACCATGATAAGGGCACAGGAAAGTCTAGAACCCAAATTCAGAGACCAATTCCTTCATACCAATCTAATCAGGGTCCGTCTCGAACAAGATTGCTTAACTCCATTAACCAGGTCCGAACCATTAATTAGGGTCGAGATGACCAGTCAAATGCTTGGCGACATAAAGCAACAAATGCAGGTAATTCATAAAGATATAAACGCTGCCCATGATCGACAGAAACAATATACAGATAAGAAGAGGACAGTCAGAGAATTCAAAGAAGAAGATATGGTCTTCATTGAGTACGGACCAAAAGAAGTTCTTTATCTCTTGGGGAGTATAAGTAGTTATCCCCCAGATATTGTGGACCAAAGAAAGTAAGTGACTTAGCCTACGAACTTCTTTTTTCTCCTCATCTCAAAGTTCTTAATGCCTTCTATAGAAATATGTGCCAAACCCAAATCATGGAAAGATGGTAAAACTTCAGTGGCAAGATACCGTTGGCTTCTAGGTTACGCTAGCTCCTTCCTTTATATAAGTCGTAACTTTTACTTGTAACTCACAGTAATCTTACTTCCATCGATCTCCTTTCTTTCTTAATCTCCTTCATGGCTTGGCAACAGGAATTAGTTTTATCCATGATGATTTCTCACCTTCAAGACGCAAGCGAGTCTGTGAAGGAGGATTTTATAGAACTGTATGAGCGCTCACTTTTTCCTCACCTAGGAACTTCTGTAGCTCAAACCAAATGGCGGACCTATCAAGACATAACTAGGGTAACACCGTGGGGTCAGCAGCACTTTCGTAACAATGTCCGCTTGGCCATGGTTATTGAAGCTTTGGGTTTGGGTCCCCGATACTACTGTGTCATGAGATCAAGGCATATTGGGTTTTCTGAGCGGGTCTTCTTACTGGCGTGTTTTCTTCCTCATCAGAAGATATGCCTTTACCCCGTTTTTGGCTTGCCTCTTAGAGGTCCTTTTGTTAGATCACCTCATACCACTGAGATAGGTGTGGCAATAACCAGTAGAATTATTCCCATAGATGAGTTACCTTATACGTGCGCAGCTTGTGAGTGCTGCTTTTGTGACCATATGATGGACGGGCTTATGGAAGTGTAAAGAGTTCTTCTATCTTTACTGTATATGTTCCAAGAATGAATAAAGTTGAAATCTTGTTCTTGTCTTGAATCTTGCTCTCTTTGAGACTTTTTTTTGGTGGTTAATCTTAATTAAATTTTTCTCTAAGTCTCATATTCGTGCATCTTGCGAAATTATCCCAAGTTTGCAAGATGAGGACATCTCGCGTTTTTCAAGTGGGAGAGAATGTAAGATTCCTCCCCAGCCTCTCAAAATGTCCAACATATTCCCCTGTAATCAATTCCCTCTTCAGAAATATAAGAGATCTTGTCTCTGCCTGTTTTGGCATAGAGAGAGAAAATATTTTAGAGAGAGAATATTCAGATTTTGAATATTTTTGGATAGAAAAATATCTCATCTTATTAAAATGAATTCCCCTGAAACAAAAATTCAGAAAGAATTTTCCAATGTGCAATTGGAATTAATTGGAAATAGGTATAAAGGACCTTAGCCCAAGGGTCTAGATTTTCAAAAATTTTAGATTATGGTCCAATTAAGGTTCCTTTGGGCCAATAGCATCAATCCATGTGTAGGGAGGAGATAAATCCAATTTGTAAAAGAAGATACCCAAAAATGAGTAAATGCTCACATAAGATGAAGAGTTGACTATGTACAAGGTTTATTAGTAAGAAACTATGAGTAATATCAAAAATATGAGATATTTTGGGTATCCAAAAATGAGTAAATGCTCACATAAGATGAAGAGTTGAAAATGTACAAGGTTTATTAGTAAAAAACTATGAGCAATATTAAAAATATGAGATATTTTGGGTATAATAATTCCATTTTGACACATATGTAAGGAAGGGGAGTCCATTAAAGGAGGTGCATATTTTACATGCTTGAATGAGTTTTAAACTCAAAATTAATGTGATATTTTTATCTCTCCTCTCTCTTGAATCAAACCAAATCAAAATGGAACCAAACCAAATAAAAAAGGAACCAAACTAGATCCAAATCTAGTCCAAATTCAACCAAACTGAATTTGGAAAATTCTAGAATTCAGTTAGCTTTGGTTAGAGCTTCCCTCTCCTATAAATAGAACATGAGTCCTTTGAAAAAAATAGAAGAATTTTACTATACTAGAGTTATGCTGAAATAATGCTAATTTCTACTATTCTCTAAAATTCTCTCCAAATTGAAGAAATTGGAGCTTCCCTCTTTCTTCAATCCCTATTGGTGGCTCCATCAACATACTTAACCAATTGATTGGTTGGGGGCCTCTATCGTAAACAAAGAATCAAGCAATTTGTAAGGTAATTAGTGAATTTTGATCATTTTCTATAATTTCTCAATGTTTCTCTCTTCTCAACCCCTCTCAAGCTTGAGAAGCTTAATTGGAATGGTTTTTGAATGCTATTGAAGTTAATTGATGAATGGTAGTGAAGAGTTACATAATTTGATGAATGCTATTGAAGTTAATTGATTAATGATAGTTAAGAATTACATAAATTTCCATTTATGCTTAATTCTAATGGTTTTTATGTAATTTCTCTCTCTCACTCAAGAAATGGTCATACTCATGACCCATTATCAATCCAAATGAAGCTTTTCATAAAGCTTTTCCTTAATCCAAGATTAATCTATGCTTGAGGTCAAATTAATGGCTTTTTTCTATGCTTTTAGTTTATGTATTTCATGAATATTGATGATTCAACCCATTATTGGGTTAATGATCCAATTAGGGATCATTCTAATCATTTTCTTAATGGTAAGCTTTATCCTTCAAAATAAATTGAGATTTATCAGTCATAGTAGCGGAGCTATGGCAAAATTTTTATAAAAATTACACATAAAATAATTTTATTCAAAGCATGAAAAGAGATTTTCCTACCATATTCTAGGAATTATCATCCTAGATTAATTAAAAGAATTTTATTGTAATCATGGAGAAATTGATTTTTATGTTATACATAATTGATGTTTATTTTATTATAAAAGTGTTACTTTTATCTTATTTGGATTTCATGCATAGAGGTATGCATAAAAGTTGATTATTTTATTATAAAAGTGTGACTTTTATCATATTTGGATTTCATGCATAGAGGTATGCATAAAAGTTGATTATTTTATTGTAAAAGTGTGACTTTTATCATATTTGGATTTCATGCATAGAGGTATGCATAAAAGTTGATTATTTTATTGTAAAAGTGTGACTTTTATCATATTTGGATTTCATGCATAGAGGTATGCATAAAAGTTGATTATTTTATTATAAAAGTGTTACTTTTATCATATTGGATTTCATGTATAGAGGTATGCATAAAAGATATTCTTTTTATACTAAAAGTGTGATTTTCATCATAAATGGATTTTATGCATAACTTAGATGCATAAGAGAAATTCTTTTATTCTAAAAGTGTAATTCCTACCAAATTGAATTTATGCATAAGAAGATGCATAAAAGATTGATTTTTAAATTCAAAGTGTCGTTCTCATCTAAATTGAATTTATGCATAGGAAGATGCATAAAAGAATGGAATTTCAATTCAAAAGTGTTATTCTCATCCAAATTGAATTTATGCATAGGAAGATGCATAAAAGATGGATTTTTAATTCAAAAGTGTCAATTCTCATCTAAATTGAGTTTATGCATAGGAAGATGCATAAGAGATGGAATTTTAATTCAAAAGTGTCATTTTCATTTAAAATGAATTTATGCATAGGAAGATGCATAAAAGATTGATTTTTAAATGAGATGTGATAATATGTGATAAGATGCGTATGGGAAGTGATAGGATGTGATAAGAGGTGTATGAGATGTGATAAGATGCGTATGGAAAGTGATAGGATGTGATAAGAGGTATATGAGATGTGAAAAGATGTGATAAGATGTGTATGAGATGTGATAGGATATGATAAGAGGTGTATGAGATGTGATAGAATGTGTTAGGATGAGTTAGGATGTGTTAAGATGTGTATGGGACGAGGTAGAGAGTGTATCTGATGGGATAAGATGTATATGGGATGTGTTAGGGCGAGAATGGATGTATGGATGTAGATACGGATGTATGTATGTATGTGGATGTGGATGTATGAATGAGGATGTGAAAATGGATGTATGTATGTAGATGTGGATGTATGGATGTGAATGTGAATGAAGATGTGGATGTGGATGTATGGATGTAGATTCGGATGTAGATGTATGTATGTGAATGTGGATGTATGAATGAGGATGTGAAAATAGATGTATGCATGTAGATGCGTATGTATGAATGTGAAATTGGATGTATGTATAATGTGGATGTATGAATGAGGATGTGAAAATAGATATAATCATGTAGATGTGTATGTATGAATGTGAAATTGGATGTATGATGTGGACGTACGAACATGGATATCTATGTAGAATAATGAATGTGAATGTGTATGTGAAATAATGTGTAGTCTATATGAGTGAATGGATGAGAATGTGAATGGAATAGGGAATAAGTAATGTGGTCCGAGAGTGGATAATGTGAAAAAATGAGAGTTCGTTATAGAAACTGTATTTTGTGACTGTTTGTAAATGACTGTTTTATGTCAAGAATGCTGGGGAAGCATTTTGACCGTCTTGAAGATTAAGGTCATGAAGACCGACGAACTGATAAAGTTGCAACTGCTGACGGAGAGTCAATGGAGGACGTCTCGCCTAGCAAGGTCGATCGAGGTCTTGACCAGCCTCGGTTCGATTTAAATGGTGAGCTTCCGGTACGGTGGATGAGGGACCAAGGAAGCGGCCTATGAGTGAAGCGCTAGGTCACCTGCGAAGGATCCTAGAGGGAGCTGACCATATGGTGCTCGGGCTCTGGGTCACCGAAGACACCCACACGTGCGTTGTGGAAGATATTGGAACAAGGAGTAAGAGTTGTTTTCTGAAACCGGGCATGGATCTCATTGATTGACCTTGCTGGTCCTCAACGGATGAGTCCATGGCTCTTTTATATGGATCTGTGGGTTGATCTTGCTGATCTTCCATGGAGATTCCATTCTATTATATGAATATATTGCTGGTTACTATGAGCTAGGAACTATGGAAAAGGCCCCTGAGTGAACAGGTGGTGAGCGTTTTGGTTGCCAATGATGCCATAAGTACACCGATGAATGAATGACGGAAAATAAGGATTCAACCAGAGACTTTGAGCATTAGGACTTGTTTGGGGTCTTCTTGGGCCCTTTAATTTGCCCCAAGCCTAATGACAGTCATTAAGGAATGGTGCAATGGGAGAAGGCCATGTGGAGAAAAATGTTGGGTTTCCCTGCCCCTAATATGTAGGGGTCAAACTTGAATCATACGTTTTTTTTAAGAAATTGGGCTGAAAATGCAAAATCTTTCAATAAAATCAAATTTCCCACCTTTTTTTAATAAAGACAGCTCAAACTGGCATAAATGACCCCACCTCAAAAAGTGGGCTAGGGCCAGAAATGCCCCCCATCATTATCCCTCATTTAAAGCTACTTTTTCCTCTCCCCCTCCCTCTTCCTCTCTCTAAAACTAGCAATTCGGTTTTGAGTCTCTCTCTAACTAAAAGAATCTTTTTTGGCCTCCTCCCTCCCCATTCTGCCTTCCCCTTCCCTCCTAAAGTTAGATCTATCTTTCTGTGCCTTCTTGGCTATGGAAAGCTTGGAAAACAGTCCACTTTTTCCCCCATCAAGTCCATCCTCTCTTGCTTGCACACATTCTTCACTCTCCTCTTGCTAGCTTATACACATTCTTGACTCCTCTTGCCAGCTTATATGCTCTGCTAGCATTAGGTTGCAGAGATCTTCTTGGCTATGGAAAGCTTGGAAAATAGTCCTTTTTTCCCCATCAAGTCCATCCTCTCTTGCTTGCACACATTCTTCACTCTCCTCTTGCTAGCTTATACACATTCTTGACTCCTCTTGCCAGCTTATATGCTCTGCTAGCATTAGGTTGCAGAGATCTTCTCACACACCTACAACTTCATAGCATTTAGCTTAGTCGGTTAGCCAAGCACAATGAGTCGCCGACCTCGTTCAAGGGTGGAGTCCTTTAGCAGCAGCAACGAACAAGACGACACTGGCTTGTGGGTTACAAGCACCTTTGCAAAAGGAATATGGGTGACGATGCGTCCAAGCACAAGGGGAGCCCACAAAGTCTCTCGCAGATACATAGGGTTAAAGTCACACCATTGGAAGGGTCGCATAGTGGATCTCAAGCAGGGGGCTGACGGAAGCAAGCAGGTGATGATCCAACACGTCTACAAGGCATCGTAACTCCGTGTTGACAATGCCAATCACAAACGCTTTCCTGCAAATTGTAAGTTTTACTTGTGCTTCTTGTTTTATGGGCTGCACTGAGACATGCTAATATCATTTCATGTTACGGAAGCTTGATTTTTTCAAGTGTGTTCTTATAATGTTCTGTGCAGACATCTTTCCGTCGACATTTGTGGAATGGGAGCCTTTAGAGGCCCTTTCTGGAACCTTTGAGGCGCACCACTTTGAAATCGGCAAGCTACTATATACTGGTTGTTCAACATCAGAGCTTTTAGAGCGCTCAATTTTCTTCTTTCATGCAGAGTATATTGTACCCACGTCAAGAGATGGTTCTGGGACTCTACGAAGGCTCCCTACACCAAGTCTCACGGACCATGATTGGCCAAAGCCCGACAATACTTTGGTTGCACTAACCAGACGTCGGATTGAGATTGATGTGTGCAATGCAATGAAGTGCACCTATGGGTCACATCGTGCGACTCTCACGTTCTTCATGCCTTTACATTTGTTTGTGTTTTTGTTCAAGGAGGCTGATGTTCACCGGACTCCTACAATGTGGATTGCAAAGGGAGGCACAGTAATGAGTGCCTTTTTTCCACCTTCGTGGGATTTGAAGGTTATTCAACATCAGGGTGACAAGATAAAGTGCATGGTGGTGTCGGAGAAGATGGTCGTTCGGTACCAGCTTGGAAAGCAACAACTCTCTATTATCTTTCCTTACAGACGTTGGAAGCTGACTGGAGGCGAATGGCAAGCACTCGATTCGGACATCAACGATGCAGAACAGCTTGATGTACATGTTAGCACGCAAGCTGATGTGTGGGATATCGTAGTAAATGCTGATTGGAATATGGCGAACCTAAGGGAGTACTTAGGCCTTAGTGAAAGGTGACTTTTCATTTGTGATTGATAACACACCTCTACGTAAGAGGAAAGAGGCATCTTACTTTTGTAAAAGCATTCCCTTCCCCAGATGTATCCATATCAAGCAAGCTATGTAACAGATTTTGAGAGATTAATTCAAAACAATTTTGGCTACTCGCAATTTGCGTTCAATTTTGTGCACTTTTAAGTTTTGTCGCGTGTTTTTATTTTTTTGGAGGTTTTAAGTGAGTTTTTAAACATAAAAAAAGTTTTAAAGACCTCTTTATAAGTCACTTTTGGCCACTTTGAGTTCATCTCCTCACTCTCGGCATCTTTGCGGTCCCCTCGCCTTCTTCGCTACTCAAGCATGGCCACCCCCGCCCAAGCTCTCCTATCTCAATTGCACAAGCTTGACCTCGGTCACTTGATCGAGAAGCTTGCACCCATCTTTCAGACATCTATTGACATGGAAGGCACCGCCGAACTCCATAATGACGTGTTTGGGGCGTTCACTAGCTACATGGACACATACATGGCTGAATATTGTGTCAACTTTGAAGACGAGGAGGGAACTTGGGTGCCTGTGGATCTTATCAAGCATACCTACAAAGCGGACAAAAATTTCAGGTTCAGGCTTGCAAGATTCCTCAAAGGCCTTAGTAGCGCATATCTAAGGGAGGAGGAAGAAGATAACCTGGTAGGTCTTGGAATGGGCAACATCGGCACAAGTTTTTTGAGGTGGGACATGACTCTTGCCCTCCTGATCTTGGAGGGAACAGAGAAAAGCAAGGGAAAGAGGAAGGCCACTCCTCCAAAGAAAGCCACACCTTATCTCTTGATCAAGGAAGCTGACCCAAAGGAGGAGATTGTCACCCCAGTGCAAGAAGCATCTCTTGCACTTGTGACTCTGGCGGAAGAGCCGCAAGCTGAGGCTGTGAAACGGGACATCGAAGGGGACGATGTCATGGATGAAGTTCCAGAGCTCGAAGTGCAAACTCTACACCCCATCATAGTAGAAGGTGTAGAGTTCTTATTTTTGGATGACATCGCCCATGTCCTTGGGCTGCACCAGGATGAAACTCTCTCAGTCATTGCTATGTACGCGGGCATGCGAGACACACAACAGCCGTCCAAAGATGATGACATCCGCATTGACTTCAGTTCCGCAGATGTCACAAAGGTGCTTGCGCTCCCGGAAAATCATGCCTCAATAGAGTCCCTTGTGGCAGAGACTCTTGTACAAATATCCCAGTGCAAGGATTTCTACGAGAGTGTGCCAGAAACTAGCTTTGCCCCTCACAAGCCGCTTGCCATTTCGGATTTCGTCAGCCTCGGGAGCATCAATATTAGTGATGCAGACCTTGCGGATCATGATGATGCCACTGAGGTAGTACACACAATTTCTTCCCTTCTTAATTTGTAATTTTTTGAAGTCAACTCATTCTTCTATCTACTTTGTAGACCGTAAGAGAAATGGACTGGTTCGCAAGCCGAAAGGGTGGAGCACGAAAGGAGGTGGAGGGGAAAGATGCTGCGCTATGGCACTACATCCCGAGCTTCAATGCCGAGATGCTTCGCGTAATTCACAACGACTTTTCAAATGATGCGCAAGCTGAATTTTTGAAGTGCAGAGCCCTAAGCGCCATCCTGTCTGAAGCCCCTATAGCCCAAAATGCCCATAAATGTATTCTTGTAAATAGGGAAGCAGCTATCTATAGCTTTGGTGATAAAAGTGCAGGGTCTTTCCTAGGATTTTGTGGCCTTAGCCTTGGACAAGGCATCACTGATGCCAAAGAGATAGCCGAACGCATTGGTGACAAACCATCAGTAAAGACTCTCACCCACGAGGCTTTCACCAAGCTCATCAAGCGAGTTGGCTAGATCCAATGTACTCATTTGCCTTCTGTGAAAATCAAACAATTAATGACATCAAGATGTTTTTCGAGCTGATTTTAAGTTTTATCTTCTTGATGTGTTTATATGTTGTTGTCGTGTCCTGTCATGATGTTTCAATCAATTTTTGTGAACGCTCGTCTTCCACCGCCCGTCCGACTTTGGCTCGACTCGACGGGCCGATTTCTCCCGCGTATGGCCCCAGAAGGGTAGATCAACTGTGCGGGGTGCGCCGGGGCCGCCGAGGGGGGGCCGATGGTCGCTCCGTGGAACCTGTGTGCCACGGAGCGACTTTTGCCTGGTCAAACAGGCAAAAGTCGCTCCATGGCACACAGGTTCCACGGAGCGACCACCGGCCCCCCCTCGGCCCCGGCGCACCCTGGTCAAACAGGCAAAAGTCGCTCCGTGGCACACAGGTTCCACGGAGCGACCACCGGCCCCCCCTCGGCCCCGGCGCACCCCGCACAGCTGATCTACCCTTCTGGGGCCATACGCGGGAGAAATCGGCCCGTCGAGTCGAGCCAAAGTCGGACGGGCGGTGGCAGACGAGCGTTCGCATGAGGTCGAATGTACATAGCGACAACAATTACATGCAAAAGACTACAATTACCTTGACAAGACAACAATCACTTGCAATAGAAAATAACTTTTTTGAAAATAGACATGGTTTTTCATTAATCAAATTGAGATTACAAAACACGGTTTGTTGCATTACAAAGGCTTCCCCTATCTAGTGAAAGAGAGCTTCCTCTCCACGGATACGCCTAGCTAGATAAAGATCAGATGGCTTCAAAGTGACACGTTTTGCATGCACCATGCACAAAACCGCGTCTTGGAAAAGCGAAACCAAAATATCCTCGGCACCTTGTTTGCAGAGCGCCTAGTGCCGCCGCTTGCACATGATTGACATCCCGGTGCTGGTCGTGGATAATCTCTTTGACGAGACGCCCAAAAGGTGCCTTTGGAATAATTGGTGTGCAGGTCTTTTGATATTTGCGAATTTCTCTAAGGGCAACTGTCCCTGGTCTCCACCTTTGCTTCTTCTGCGTTGTTGGGGGCAGTGGTGCTTGCGCGTGGCGAGTCCAAGCTGGCGTGTCATTTTTAAACTTCTGTCCTCGCTGCTCTTGGAAGTTATCGAAAGGGGGTTCTGTGCGTTTATGAATGGTTTTCCCCTTCTTAGCCTTTGCAGGTGTTGGAGTTTTCTTTGCCTTTGCAGATGGAGTCTTCTGAGCTGCTCTCTGCTCTGCCTCCTTCCTTACTCGCTCCTCTTCATCTTTCCTTTCTTTTTCCTCACGAAGCCTCCGTGTGTTTGCTGCCCTGGCTTCTCGTTCAAGCTTCTGTCTCTTATTTTCTACTTCCTCAGCTGAGAGTTTTCTCTTTCCTTTACCAAGTGCACGAGCCAAGACTCTGTCTAGCATTGCATTGACAATCCTATTGCTCGGCAGGTGCTCCCTTTCTACTGTGTCTTCATTTCTCCTCTTTGTATATTCTGCTCGAAGACTTTGTATAGCCGCTTCCAAAATTGTGTCATCTTCGTATCCGGCCATTCGCAGGTCAGCAACAAATCTGTGAGCTTTTCTGTTAAGCCAGTCCTCCTCCGCAGCAAAGAATGCTAATCTTCTCTTGTTGCTTGCGGCGGCCTGAGCTTCTTCTACAGCCTTCTTATCTGCCTCCGCCTTCCTAACTGCCTCGTCTTCTTCCTCCTTCTTGGCAGCCTCATCCTCCTGTGCTTTCTTTGCTGCCTCGTCCTCCTGTGTTCTGACGGTCTCTTCGGCTTCTTTTCTTGCTCTGCTTCTTTGTGTAATCTCTTCGCTTCTTGGCATTCTTGGGCTTCTTGGGCCTCTCGCTCAAGCCTCACACGCTCAGCTTCCAGATCCATTTGGGCTTGTGGGTAAATGTTTGGGATTGCAGTTCTATGTGCCACCGGTAAGGGCCCAAGGTCTTTGAAAATGTCATCCTGCGTATTGGAGGGAGGATCATTTGGGGGCTCCATGTGCGTGAGATATTAGTGCACGAGCGAGAGAGAGAGAGAGAGAGAGCGCGAGAGAGTCAAGGGGAGAGGAAGAGAGAGAGCTCACAAGTCAAGACTTTTAAAAATGACTATAAAACTCACTGACATTTATAGGGGGCCAAAATTACAAAAAAGTCAATTTACAAAATGAACGCGCCAAAAAGTGGCGAACAAGAATTATTGGGTGGGTAACCACACGCGGCCATTTCTTAGTCGACCACTGTGCCATTGCCTCGCTCTTTCACGTGTCATTGACGCATTGCACCCTTCTCTTTCGCCTTGCACCTAACACCTTCATGATTTTGCGCCTCAAAGACAAATTTCCGGCTCGCTTTTGGGCCTTTCTCCCAGTAAGTGCACGGTAAAACCAATTGAACATTTCCTGAAACGCATTGCTGCGAACCTTGCCACCGCCATGACCCGTGTTCTTAAAATAGGCCGCCTTGGCTTGGTAATGTGATCGTTCCATGCCTTGGTTGCTCCAAAGTGCAAGAGACCCATATTCATCTAGAAAGAAGGAACTGTGCACATAGAGAATATGCATGTAGTGTGTTATATGAGTTTCCCCCCAAGCATCGATCATTTCTTCTGTGAATCTGTCAATCGAAGTCTTGAATGTAGCTATCTCTGCTTCATCAAGATACGGGCGCTCAAGAAGCCTCATCATCTCATCACAAGCTTCCCACACATGTGCATGCTTCAATCCTAGTGTCGCCTCATTGCCTCGATAGGTTGTTACATCACAAATCTGCTTCCATAATTCAAAATGTGTATGGCTTTGAGCCTCACCATAGTTTGAGAGCAGGTGTCTTGCTTTTGCACCACCCATACATATCTTATTAGGGTTATCTTGGGTACTTGATGGGTTTTTGCGATCCTTAGAGAGGGTGACAGCACCTGCGTGAAGCCCCACGGATGATAAAACAACTTCAAGCTCTTGGATGCCCTGTTCTCGCCGTGACTCTGGCTCCATGTTCCAAGCATAATTGATGTGGAGCATCAACAATTTGTCCAGAATTCTAAGTCTTGCGTGCAAGGTACACACATGTACTCGCGACAGTGGAATTGAAAGAATAGGGTTCCAAGTAGCATCCTCCTCTGCGCGAGATGGTGCCTTGCTTTGATTGCAGCTCATAATTCCATTGAGCCAGACGTGCATACCCTTCCCTTTTTGTAATTGATTTGAGCCCTTTACACTTGCCTGCTTACGACCTTTCACCTTGGTTGCTTGTTTGGCCTTCCCCACTGTGACACTTGGCATCCTTGGATGACAACAAAAGATGCATGGAAACAAAGTGTTAGCACCGCTTTTAGTTCCCAACATGCATTTGAGGGTCTTGAGATCACCACCAAGGTGCCACTCTATTTCAAAGTGACCAGTGCCAGGCACATGCAAGACTTCACCATTTGATTGCCTGTGTATCACTCCTTGAATACCTGTACGGGTGAAGTACCACCTCAGACTGTCATGGTCCTCGTGCGGAAGGGTCCATGCCGCCTGCCACCATATGTTCTTCTCAGACTGCACTCCAAAGTAATCTTGCTTGCGTCGCTTTGTGTGCAAGTGATTCTCCGCATCACCTGTTTCATCTTCGCCGTCTAAGCTCTTTCGCTTCAATGCCCTGCTCATGAGTGTCAGACTTGTACGTTCCACCCTTTGGCCCTTGACAACCTGACATTCATCCAATTTGAGGACAAATATAGCCTTTCCATCCGTCTCCTCTAATGTCATATCATAAAACTGAATCATAGCTCGTTGAAGCGCCTCCACCTCGACGTAAACATTGTTAAACTTGTTGTAAGCAAAATCTTTTGAATTTGACATTGGCATGCTACCATCCACCCATCTGTAGCCGCCTAGCAAGTCGGCAATATTGTTGTTTGCTGACTTCCTTGCCATAACTATACTGTATGGTGTTGGAAGTATAGATCGTGTCATTACTTTGCCTCGTAGACGTGCTGTGAGGCAAGTATACAAAGCCCTGTATCCCTTATCTCACTGATACCTGCTGTGTCGCACACAGTGAGCATGTCAATGGGACTGACAATCTGCTCGAATTCCTTGAGAAAATACTTTTGAATCCTGTCACGCAACGCACCATTTACTGGATTGGTTATCATATTGATTACTTTCTGCTCTGGAATAATGTGCTCAAGGATAGACTCCTCAGTATTGGAACAACCTAATATTGCTTTAGCACATTCCCTGGACATCACATAGTTCAGAGTCAATGACACTTGAAGTACTGGCATAAGTAGAAGTGCCTTGCATACATAACATGAGACATGACACATACATAATCATAGCTCTAGAAGCCCCATTCATCATCATAACATAGGAGGCATGAACCATGGCATAAGAATAATCATAGACATCATCTTTTTCATCTTCATCTTTGTTTCCATCCATTTTTGCATCTCCATCCGCATCTTCATCTTGCATAGCATCTTTTTCTTCATCCTGACATTGCACATAAGATTGACATACATGCATTTCCATCATTCTAGCATCTTGACAAAGCATGTGGGCATTCCATTTTAGCATCCTCATAGTGCATGATCCTGCATGACCATGGCATGTAGCATAGGCATCCATAGCATAACATCCATCACCATAGTATTGTAGGACATGAATATAGACATGAGCTAGGCCTGAAAGCCATGAGTGGGTGGTCTTACTCATTATTTGAGCAGTGTCTAAACCCTTTTGCAAGTGATATTTGAGATTAATGCTTAATGATGTGGCTTAATCAAGTACAAAACACTAAACTCCCCCTTTATGAGTACAAAAATCATGCCACAAGATTTGCCCAATGTGATGAAGGGGCATGTAATAGCAATGTATTGGCATGATTTTAACCCCCATAAACCATGATTAATTCTTCTTTATCACACTAATCAATCAAAAGATCAAAAAATAGACTTCTAACTTTACCCCAGGGGCCTGAAATCAAGTTCTAGTCTGTTTTCCTGAATGTGAGCACATAGGCGTGTTGGGAATGGCCTAAAACCCCTAGGGCTTGAACCTTGGCCTTCACTTTTTTGAGGATGAGGAGAAATGACAGTTTCCCCCAAATTCTATTGCGTGGCCTGTCTGCTGTGCAGGCACAATGGCAATGAATTGGGTAGGCTTCTAGAGGTGATATCTGGTTCGTGGCGACGTCCTAAGCTGAGGAGGCCACCCCTTCAAGGGTTTGATCAATCGATTAGAGGTTGAGGAGATTTAATGGCATCATTAGGTGTAGGGTAGCAATAGTGAAGTTGAGATTAAGTGCTACTAATGAGATTAAGTGCTACTAATGAGATTAAAGAGCTTAAGCATGGGCATGAAAATGATTAGAGAGATAGAATGGGTGAACCTTGCTCTGATACCATATTGAAATCATGGTGGATCATAAGAAATTAGAGCCATGATTAAAACATAATAAAGAGATTAATGAAAATAGATTTAACACTAACCACTTGGGCATAATGTGGAGAGCAAAATGATAATAATCACACACTCATCTTCATTGATATGATGCCTCTTAAATAGGCTGAAGGTACAATGGATTAGATCAAGGCTAAACATTATTAGGGATGGGATTAGGCACTAACAAGAGTTGCCCCTATATTCTCTCCCCTTGATTTGTGGATCTAGGTACCTTTTCCATGATTCTCTCCATTAGGCTTGGCTCCATATGCCCCACTTGTATTTGGTGGAGATTCCCAGTAACTTGCCATTCTACCATGCTTGTTTTACGTGTCCTCATAACCTCATAAACATATTCCATGCTAATGTGTGAACATGTCATGGAGCATTTCTAACAAACACCCCAAATGTATGAATACCACCACAATGCTCCAAAACACGTGAGCAAGGCCCACAATCTACCAAGATCTCACACCACATGTGAAAAAGCCCAAACAATCACCACAATGTCCACCCAAATCAAAAGGATGGGGAGTGTGGAATGGATAGGTTGTGGGCAAGGTGTGTAAGGCCAAAAGTGTGGAAAGGCCAAGCTAAAGGGTGTGGCCAAGGTTTGAATGGGTAAGTAGGTATGAAAGGACCAAAAGGGTTAAAATAACTCCCTCATCTTCAATTTCTCATGGTGTTGCCACTTTTCTGTGAGTGAGTTGAGAGCTCCTTTTGAGCTTGATGAAGACCCTACCAAGCATTGACTGCTTTATGCTAAGTTTGCACTTGTAAGTGATGATGCAAGCTTCAAACAATGCTGCTCCCAATCATACATGTTGAAGGTTCATGTTTGTAGATTTGTGTGGGGGAGTTGGTAGCTATGGCAAAAGCCCTTCAAATGGTCACCCTGCTCCTCTTAAGGCTCACACAGCCTCTTATGTGTTGCTACTGGTTTTAGAACTTAAATTTAGAACGTCGCTGCTATTCTACATCACGTCACTACTTGGTTAGGTATAGTCACGCATTGGCTCATCGAACTACAACAAAGTAGGCAAACCACAAAGACGATGAGATTTGTAGAGATTTAATAATTACTAAAATTAAAACAGCATATTAATTTAATCAAAATTTAAAGAGGGAATATGAAATTTTGTACCAATTTACGTCATAATTTAATCTAGATAACCATATTTTATCATGTGAACCCATTTTATAAGTATAATATGCATAATTAGAGTCTATTTAAATAAAGTTAAATTTTTCTAGTGAGAGAAAGTCAGGTATAAGTCTAGTTTCTAGAGAGAGTGTGCGATTAAATTACCAGTTTTAGATGTAAATAAGAAACCGAATTTCTAGAATAGTTCTATTGGACCTAAACAGCTTAGGATAGAAGCCAAATAGATTTTTGGTCCATAGGAACATGCAATTTTAGAGAGAGAAAATCAAGATTGGGTTTAGATTTTAGAGAGAGAGAGTATGGTTAAATCACCTATTTTTGGTACAAATGGTAGATATACCTTCCAAAGTGATTATAATAGGCTTAATTAACCTAGAATTAGATTTTAGTAAATTTTTAAAACATAGTAAAGGTTGTTTCTAGAGAGAGGAATATATTATTACATGACCTGGATGCATGTAAAATAGTAAATGTGGATGTTAGATGATTAAATTAAGTAAAATAAAGTTTACTTAATCCATATGAATCAGTAAGGCACTCATTTCTAGAGAGAGAAAGTGATTATAGAGTGTAAAAATTACCACACGAACATAAGATTTGATACACAATTAGGATAAGATGAGAATAGGAATAAAAGGGTTAGAATTTAAACAATTATTAAGTAATCTGGAGAGAGAGAGAGAGAGAGAGAGAGAGAGAGAGAGAGAGAGAGAGGGAGAGAGAGAGAGAGAGAGAGAGAGAGAGAGAAGGTAGAGAAATTTGCATAACAAAAAAGAATCAAGAAGGGTTTGGATAGAATAGAGTTGATTGATTGAAATATATACAAAATCAAATTTAATTCAGTGACCATGATTCTTACGTTGACCTTAGATTGAATTCTAGTGAGATAAGCTTGAGCATCTATGATTGGATACTATGTAGTTAAGATTGAGCATCTATAATTGTGTACCACGTTATTAATCCAAGGATTCCAGAGAAGATTGTATATGAATTACAGAGTTATCTGAGATGAAATCTAGCAAGTTGATCTAGCCATAGGCGAGGGAGCGATATGATCAGAGCAAACCCTTCACTCCTGATGGTCCTAAGAGATGGCTCTTGGGTACCAGTGAACCTAGGTAATATTTGATCATAGCGGGCTGCTGGTGGTAATAACCGAGGATCAAATCCATGGCAAGACAATAGTGGTAAACCGAGGGTGATGAGACCATGATGGGGCAGCCTTAGTAAACTGAGGGATCAAAATAAGAGAAAGATTGTTATTTTGTTGAATAATTGATGTAATTGGACATATTATTTTAAATTTATGCCAACATTGTTTCTTATCAAGTGAAAGAGTGTGTGAGTAAAGGTTTCAATTTTATATGGTGTGAATATTTTTTGTTAGCATCATGAAGAAGTGCCGGCTAGGGGGCTCAGGTGAAAAACCCTGGTATTTAAGCACAATCCACACAAAAATTGATTCATATATTTTGATAACCCATTGGGTTGGATGGGGTTAGGCATAGAAAAATGATCCATTGGTTGAGTGGTTTTAAGAGGATAGAGAGAGTAGATTTAAGAGGGTAGAGAGAGTTATTTTTAAGTTAAAATGGAAAAGTAGAGACTTGAGCTTGGATATTTTGTAGTCCTAGAGTGTTTATCTATCACCTTTACATTGGGAGCTACTCGCTTATTGAGCCTTAGGGAGCCGCCAAGTAGTTTCCCTCCTTCATGAGGGCTATACAAAAAGGACCTATCACAATTCGAAGGAATCACTCTCTTTTCTCGAGCATAGGATAGTATATGGAACTGCTAGGATAGCCATACTCTAAGATATTATTAGGGTTATTAAGAGAGGCCCAACGTGAGTCACTTTACATGAATTATAAATTCAACTTCTACCACAAACTCTTAGATTATATAAGGGGTAGGGGCCTCATAAACTAGTATCAGATCCTTAGGTTATTAAGAACTCATTTTATCTAGAACTATCATACTTGGGTGTTTCACGATCTTAGATTACTTATAATGATCTCGAATATTAATCCCAAGTATGACTGTAAGGAGACATTATTGTGAAGGAGACATTATTTTTTACTCACGTTGAACAAAGACGCCGTTGTTGGTTCTGGGGGTGTACCATTATCAACTCCTATTATAATTAGGGTGGGATGTTTAGAGAAAATATATTATTTTTCTACTCATGTTAAATAGAGAGGATGTTGGTTTTGGGGGTGTACCATTATCAACTACTATTATAATTAGGGTGGGATGTTTAGAGAAAATATATGTCTAACCATGATCTTGTTTAGAATCAAAGTAGCACTTGAGCTTCGTCTATATGGGCCTCTACATCGAGACTTTAGATCATATCAAAGAACTTATAGACTCATCAGCTATTTTATACCTCCTCCTAGAATAGCTACCCCTCATCGAGCTATGGACCATGTCTTATCATGGCATTCCAGCAAGAGAATATGTTAGGTCTATGGGCAAGAGAGTCGTGAGATGAGAGCTCAGATGAGAGTAGAAGGATAGAATGGGGAATCCAAGATCAATGAATGTCCTTGTCCATAAATAAACTTTGGATAGTGAAATAAAGACTTTTGTTTGGCTTTTATGTTAAAGATTATTAGCTTTTTGCAAATTAACATGAGAAAGTTTCAAAATTGTTATTCGATTCTTGGGTGCAAAATTTTCAAAGATTAGATAGTTCCATCAATTTTTGAAATTCTTAGATAATGGGTTTAGTCCCTAAAATAATTCAAATGAATAATTTACTTTCCCATGAGAGCGTAATAATTAGATTGGATGTTTCCTTGGGAACAGAGAATCCATTGGCTTTTCTTAAGAAAGATATGTTTATCCAGTCCTTACATACTGTGCGCTTTTGTCGCACAGGTCGTAGCTGGGGACTTGCCAGACACCGTATGCGAGCCACGAATGGCTGCAAGCATACAACCAGGGAAGGAAGCTCAAACAGAATGCCAAAGGGTGTGTCACTCACCGCTCAACTGCCGCCTTGAAGGATTCCCGCGTCGCAGCCGTGAAGGAGGAGCCGCCGTCGCTGCTCTACCGCCTCTCCGCCGCCGCCGTGCCACTACACAGTGCTCGATCGCTCTCTCACTCACTCTCTCTCTCTCTCTCACAAACGCAGGAGAAGGAAACCAAAGAGATAAGGCAAGAGCACTCTTGTATTCACAACACATGAGAATGAGGATTTTAGGGTTACATTTGACTCTTATAGGTGACTTGGCCGTTCACACTTGGGCGCCCATACATGGCAGGCCGACCCTAACCCTTATCCTACTGATATCCAAGGTGCGCCTCTCATCGGCGATCACCCAATCCCTTTATCCTTAACATATGGTGCTGACAAGCCCGGCCCATGACTCAGAATATTTAAATTAATGACGTAAAACATAGTGCGTCCGCCATGGGTTAACATGCCCCCCTTCCTGATGTAGATTCCGTCCTCGGAAGCTATGGTATGGTAAGCTCGAGAGGGTTGTTGTGGTAGACCGTCTGCAAAATAGGGAAGTAGAGTGAAAGTATGCTAGAATTCAAAAGATATAAAGTGTAGAAATTCAAGCATGCTAGACCACAATGGATGACGAGAACTTAGTTTAAGGGTTACATGAATGAGCTAGTGTAGTAAATTAACAGGAGTTTAAAATTATTGAAAGTAAATCAAGAGTTAGCAAGGTGTCAAAGGTTAATCAAGGTTTATAACTGGCCTAAGTCAAGGAAAAGAACCAACCTTAATAAATAAACAGATGACCACACTGTGTTTACTCTAAGAACAAGTTTATACCACGAGCCTAGGGACACAAGAAACATTAGAGTTACAGGAGCCTTTTGCCTTTATTTCTTCACGCACGTGACAATTTTTATACACAATGGCGACCTTCCTAAGGCAAAACTAACATCGATCCTGGTACCATGTTTAACACAAGGCATTATTCAGGAATCTATTAGCTCACTTTAGGCAAGGCTAGCCCCTACTAACCAAGGCATCGGTCTGGAGTAGAATACTCCTCGCCTACCAAGTATCAATAAGGCGATAGGCCAACATTAAAGCACATCATAGACTTGTATTGCCATTTATTGTAGGCTTGTTTTTTTTTGTTTTGTTTTTTTATAAAGTTTCTTTTGATCTTCGCTCCTGAACTAAAATGTGTTCTTACATCCTTTCGACAAGGGGTAAAAGCTATGTCCTAGAGGTCAACACACACACAGCCAGGTGTTCAAACATTAAGATGGTTTGACCTTAGACCTAAGACAATCGTATTCCAAGGTTAACTAAAGACGTCATGTTGCCTAGGAATATTTCCAATAAAGTTAAGCTCATTAATGATTTACACTAGCATGCAAGCAACTTCAAAAACTAAGTAGTACATTGACAATTTCCATGTGGTCATGCCTTATAGTTTATGAAATTAATTGAATAGTAAAAACGAAAGAGAGTGGGTATGGAAGAATTACACCTATAATTGGAGATCTCCTTGATTCGATGAGACAGCTTGCAATTTGATGTAGATATATTTTGATGAACGTTGCGGCAGTCTCAGGACTTAAAAGCGAACCCACCTCAAACCTTTTAACATATACAATCAACTAACAAGCACTATACCTCGAGAGGCACATCAGTGTGGAAAATTTCAAGACTCGTTTAAGGAATCTAAACTAGAAAAAACTTGGAAACGCTAACCTACCTACCAGTCACCACACTACTACTGAGGATACGGTAAGAGGATGTTGTAGAGTCCTGGCTCTAGCCCTAAGGCTAAGCCTCTATCCGCATCATCCAAACAAATAAAGTCAACCTCAGTAGTGCCATGAGTTTCATCCGTCCATTCATCATTGTCAGATATTTCCTTTTCATTTTCCCATCCACATAAACTCATAAAAAATGTAGCCATGCGAGGATAGTCATCTTGTGGAAAAGGAAAGCATTGGGCTATCGGGGATATGTCCTCTACGGAGTAGGGGTCAGTCATGGTCAATAGGCGAATTAGCCATTCTAATTCCTCAATATTTTCCTCTCTGGCTAGTACATCTATATGTTCCCATTCAGTTTCAATTACAGGATAGCACATGTGGAATATCTGAGAAAGGTACAGATGATACCTCTCACCAAAGGTAGGAGTGGATGAAGTGTATGATGATCGGGCATCTGCCATATCTGCAAACACAGATATAGCATCAGTAGGTTTATGACAGGACAATCTAGTTCTTGATTGTATACGGATATTTCTCTTGTTTTTGTGCTCTTGCTCTTTTTACTATTTTTTGTTTTTCTTTTCTTTGTTTTTTTTTTTAAATGTATGAAGCTATATATATACATCCCCTTGAATTTGGCAATTACATGGTCAGGGGAGAAGGTTATAAGGAGGAAGCATTAGAATGTCGAGCGTGAGTACATGCTCCTTCTTTCCTTGGGTAGATCATATTATTTGCAATGATGTTGCAGCCTCTTGGAACCAATTTGTCCAGCGGGTCATAGGTTGTGATGTGGGCAGATAGCTTTTTATGACCCTTGTGGCCACATCCAATTGTAGAGATGGTAGTGTACGCTCCCATTGACGAATGGAGGAAATGGTTTCCGACGATACTATTACAAGGGGAGACGTAGACTCATCGGTTTTTTGTTGGGTGTTGACAAGAGTAGGTGTAGAGCATGTAGAAACTTCTATATGATTGTGTGCCTGGCATGAGGAGCTAGAAGCTTCATGTGGCTCCCCCCTTCCTGAGCTAGGTGGTAATGATCGATATCGTTTGGGAATCCAAATTAACTCTGGAAGTGGTGCGGAGCACTCTGTTACCTTTCCCTTACCACGGTCTTGAATTGTCATTGGGGTGGCAACAATTGGTTTGCAAGGTTTTATAGGTGATGTAGAGGGATTCACCTTATGTTTAGGGACCCAAATCTGGTCATTCCCCTCGTAGTACCCTTGGGCTACTAATAATTTTTTAGGGATCCATCGCGATGTTACATTGCCCTTTCTCGGGTGGGTAGCTACTTTCCTTTTACGAGGCTTCTTGGTGGCTGAAGGAGATTGAGCAGGGGAAGTAGCTGTTAGCGAAGCTTTGGGGACCCATTTGTATGTACTCTTTGGCATAGTAAGCAAAGCTTTAGGGACCACCATGCCTGTTTCCACTTTTGGCGTTGAAGCGTTAGAGGGGTGGCCAACAATCGAAGATGGACTTTGTGATTTTTCATTATCTAATATTTGAGTGGATGACTTAGGTGCAGGATTTTGAGCGGTCAGACCTAGTGTTGGTTCTTGCGTTGTGACTTGTCTAGTTGCCCAATCGATATTGCACTTGGTGGCCATCATCCATTTGCGCCCTAAGATTACAGTCCCTTCCATGGTACCAGCAGGCATAACCAAAAAGCTTTGAATTATGGTTCCCTTGTCATAAGCAACCGGAGTGTGCAGAATTCCTGAGACAGGGGTTTTCTTCTTGTTGATTCCTTGGACTTGGATAGAACTCTTGGTTAAAGGTGGTTTTCCCAGTTGACACCACACGCCATATGATAGCAAATTGTGTTGAGCTCCTGTATCCAATAATGCATTATACAGTACCTCCCCGTAAGGACTCTGTAACTCAATTGGGTATCTTAGAGGTGGGTCAGATTCCAATGCATCCTCCTCTGCTTCCTCGAAAAATACTTGCGTAATTCCCAAGTTGGCTTCTCGTTGTCTCCTAGCACGCTGTTGACGTTCTTTGGCTTCGACTCTTGCTTGTATCTTTTTAAGCTCAGCCTGTTCTTTAGCTGCCTTCTTTTGATGGATTGCGTGTAACTCCTCCTGGCTCAGGGGGTCATAGTATCTTTTGAATTTACTCCCATTAAGGAATCCAATGGTTTCAACTCCGTCGAGAGTCTCCACTCTGATGGTACCTTGCGGTGTAATTTCACATACTCTATACGGTCCCTTACCAGCATATTTGAGCTTCTTCTTTTCGTTTCGCACTCCATACATCAGGACTTTATCCCCAACCTTGATGTCCTTGTCCTTTAGATGGCGATCAAACCATTTTTTCCTTCTATCCTTCTCCACAAGGGCATTGTATACAGCCAATTGTCTTTCTTCGTTTAGTCACTCAAGGATATACAGACGCTCTGCTAAGGGATTACCATCCCAACCCTCTTGAGTAGCAACACGAAGACTAGGAATGACAAATTCCCACGGCATGACTGCTTCTTGGCCATATACCATTTTGAATGGTGTGCAATTAATAGCCACTTTGTACGCAGTACGATAGGCCCATAAAGCCGTCGTGAGCTTTAGATCCCAATCCGTGCGATGAGCTTCAACTGTCTTTGTCAAAACAGAGATTAATGTCTTGTTTGTACTCTCGGCTTGGCCATTCGCTTGCGGATAATAAGGAGTAGATTTATGATGGGATATCATGAAATTTGTTGTGAGCTCCTTAATCACTTCATTTATAAAATGCGTACCATTGTCGCTCACAAGTTCAAAAGGACAACTGAAGCGTGTGATTATATTTTCAAAGAGGAACTTGGCTGTTGTCCTCGCATCTGCCTTACGTGTCTCTTTCGCTTCAGCCCATTTGGTCATATAGTCAGTGGCCACAATAATATAGCGAGATTGTGTGTTTCGGGCCGCTGGACTAATTGGACCTACAAAGTCTAAACCCCACTTTTCAAATGGTTGGTTTACTTTGATCGGATGTAGGGGCATCTGATCTTTCCTCTGGGGTTTCTTATATCGTTGGCATTCATCGCAACCCTTCACAAAGAGTGATGCGTCTTGGAACATAGTGGGCCACCAATACCCTGATTGTAAGATCTTTCGCGCAGTTAAGTCTCCTGAGAAGTGACCACCGGCTACGCCCATATGTGCCTCTTGCAAAATGTATAGATACTCATCCTCTCGGGCACAACGCCTAAGAACATCATCCTTTCCTCTTTTATAAAGAGTCCCGGCTATCAGGCAATAGGGTTCGCATTCTTTGATCAGCTTCCGAGCTAGATCTTTACGAAGCTCCTTGGGTGGAAAGCCATTAACCAAAAAGTTAACAATTTTCTCACTCCATTCAGGCATTGTCTCTACCATGAACAGGGAAGTGTCAGGTAAGTCATCATCAACCCCCGTAGGAGCCTCACCATTAGGTATGCGAGACAAATGATCAGCCATAACATGTTTTTTGCCAGGTCTCACAACAACAGTGAAATCAAACTCAAGAAGAATCAATAGCCATCGTGTGATTCTTCCTGTTGAGCATGGTTTGTTTACCAGATACAACAATGCTTGATGATCCACATAGAAAACAAACTTGGTGGCAAGGAGGTAATAACGAAATTTCCTTACTGCATATATCATTGCCAACCCTTCTCGCTCCGTAGTGGTGTAGTTCATCTCAGCATCGTTCAACTGGCGACTGGCAAAGCTAATGGGGTAGTCTAGCTTATGTTCTCCAGGTTGAGTTAACACACACCCAATAGCAAAGTTTGATGCATCAATATGCACATGGAAGAGTAAATCCCAGTTAGGCATTCTCAAGATTGGAGCACTCGCCAAGGCCTTCTTTAATAGCTCATAGGCACGGTCACATTCTTCGGTCCAAATAAACTCGATGAGAAGCTTATACAATGGTCGAGCTATCTCGGCGAAGAAGAGAATAAA
This sequence comes from Cibotium barometz, assembly GCF_041138505.1. Classification (NCBI taxonomy): domain Eukaryota; kingdom Viridiplantae; phylum Streptophyta; class Polypodiopsida; order Cyatheales; family Cibotiaceae; genus Cibotium; species Cibotium barometz. The sequence continues at coordinate 17,795,194 of NC_141056.1, forward strand.
CCTTCGATAATAACCAACGTGACCCATAAAGCGTTGGACTCCCTTGTAGTTGGTGGGTGGGGGTAATTCCAGAATGACCTTGATTTTACTCTCGTCCGTGGAAATCCCATTTTTGGACACTATATGCCCTAAGATAACTCCGTGTTTAACCCAGAATTGGCATTTGAAAGGATTCAAGGAGATGCGATATAATCTACACCTTTCAAATACTTTTCGTAAACACATCAAGTGCTCATCCCAAGAGGAATGAACACAAAGATCGTCTAAGAAAGCTTCACAGAAGTCCCTTAGATATTCCTTAAAGGCTGTGTTTATCAATCGTTGGAATGTTGCAGGTGCATTGGTCAAGCCAAAAGCCATGACGCGAAAGGCAAACACTCCAAACTCCGTGATAAATGCTGTTTTAGCTTGGTCCTCGACTGCAATTGTGATCTGATTGTAACCCGAGTACCCATCTAAAAAGCTATATGCCTCCTTGCCTGCCACTCTTTCAAGCACATGTTCAGAATATGGCAAGGGGTAATGATCCCTTCTGGTGGCTGCATTAACCTTTTTGAGATCAACGCACACTCTGAGTTTCCCATTCTTCTTTGGTACGATGACTATCGGAGAAACCCATTCTGAGTGCTCAATAGGGTATATGAATCCACATTTTACAAGCTTTTCAATTTCCTCTTGTACAATCTTTGCGTACTTAGGATTCATTGGGTAGGGACGTTGCTGGACTGGTTTAGCAGTGCTAATCATTGGAATCGTGTGTTGCACCACCGAAGGTGGAACACCCTTCATATCATGATATGTCCAAGCAAATATGTCCTTGAATTCTTTAAGAAGCTTCGTAAGTGCAGCTTCTTCCGCCTTGGTGAGGTCTTGAGCAATATAAACTGGTTTAGACTCCTCACCCGGATCTGCTAAGTCTATCTCCTTAACTACCGCAGGGCCATCGTAGACACCGCGACTCCCATTGGTAGGCGTTCGTTGGGCTTTTGTGTAGACTACTTTACGTTCCCCTGTGGTGAATGATTTGAAATGCTCGGGTGCGGGGTGTAAGTCTACTGGTTCTTGTTGTGCCAGACTTTTTTCTTTCAATTCCGCTTCCTTTTGTTGCTGAGCCAACTCTTGGTTTTGCCGCCTTCTTGCAGTACGACTTAGTTTTGGCTTCTCTTCAATTTCTAATTGGGCGACGTCATGAGGTTGCGGAATACACCACATGACACTTTGGAGGTATTGTCCCCAATTATCCGCTATCTTCCGATGAGCATCAATGGCTCCTACATAACTAAGCCATTCTGCAGTGGATCTTTCCTTGTTTATTGCAGTTCGTACATTAGCTCGATAGCGTTGGCGCTTATGTCTCGTTTTCTTCTTACCAAGTTTTTGATTTTTGTTTCTATCCGATTCGGACTCACTTGGTCGATCTTCACTTTCGGATGAACTGCAGGAGGCCACTGTCCTAGGCCTTGAGCACCTTGCTTCCACATTTGGGTGAATATTTGATTCATTTTCCCCATCAGCAGGCTCAGGGTCAGTTTCTTCTTGAGATTCATACTCAGAGTTGCATTGGTCAGAGTCTTCGCTACTTTCAGTGTCGGTGGAGTTTGCCACTTTCTCGCCACCATCAGGGGTCAAGTGCATAACACCTATCATGTTTATTGGCACTAACGGTGGCATATCTTGCCCCTCAGGTGTTACCCAACTTGTGCCTCTATTTCCCCATGTGTCTATGGTTGCCGCTAGGTGTACCCAATCCACGTTATCCGACTCAGTCATACCCGGTAGGACATCCATATAAGGAGAATCTTTCCCATCGTCAGTCTCTTTTTTGCATGTATAGCAATACCTTAATGGGGCAGAGTGAACAGTGGTATCCGATCGATTATCAATGATAACCTTGCTTCCTAAGGGATGCGCACGACCATTCTCAAGATCAACTCGAATGACAGAGTCCTGGAATTGTAGATAGACATGGTTTTTCGACCAGTCATGCACCATTTGTGCTTCCCTCATGAAAGGACGTCCTAAGATCATTTGATATGACATAGGATGCTTGGAGAAATCCATTACAATGAAGGTATGTCGTACCTTGTATCCCAGAACCTTGATCTTAAGGTCCCTTAACATTCCAATAGGTTTAGCTATGGTTCCGTTTGCCATCTTAACCACTATGTTTGTGACTTCAAGGTGAGGCCTTCCCATAGATTCCCAACAGTTTTTAGTCACAATGCTCACTCCAGCACCACCATCAAGGATTCCCTTTAGAGTTAATCCCTTGGTAGTAATGGGGAGGGTGGCATTAGATTCGTCACCTTCAAAGTACTGTCCCAACTTGTTCACAGGTATTTCCACGACCGAATCTTCATCAACGTTGGGTTGTAGATCCCAATGTTCCCCTTCATCTTGAAGCGTGTCGGGTCTATCCATATTTGCAAATTGTGGTAACCCCGCCTTTAGTTCTCCATTGAGAAATGCCCGAAGAGCTAAGAATAGCTCAGGATCTCCGTATAATTTGGATATGATCGTGGTTCTGATCTCGGAGGACATGAAATCCATTAGCTTGGACACATTCAATGGTACTTTTCGAGATATCGCTCCTTGACTAGGAACTGGTGAAGATGGAATCACTTCCTCTTCAATGGGGTCAGGCATTCCCTCACTAAACATTCTTTCCAGCAAGAAGGGTGTTTGCCCACTTCCGGATGTCCTATCCTCACTTTCTTCCCGAATGATACTAGGTATAGCTAACGGTTTATGGTTCCGGTGAGGCTGAACTTGCGTAGGAAACACTGTGTCTGGAATTTTGATTTTTCTCGGGTTTGGTTCCAGTTCTCTTTGTGTTTCTTCCACCAAACCCCTTAAGTGTTGCACTTGTTCAATCTCCTCAACTGGGTTTGGGTAAGTTCCAATCTTTTTCTTAAGGGTTTTTGGTCCACGTGGCTTGTCTTGAGGAGTCTCAGTCAGTTTGGGTGGTCGAGAGGGCATTGACTGACTTGGTTGTGGGGCCAAGGAAGTTTCCTTCTGTCTCCCCTTATTTATGCTTGATTCTCCTTCATTGAGCTCCCGAGTGGGTTCCTCCCTTAAGGTAGTGGCTTTGGTCCCCATGGTTTCTATGGAGTCGGAATCATCTTCAGGATCATTCATATACACGGGGTCGTCTCCTGTCCCTATGTTAGTCTTTGAACTGGGCTTGGAGCTCGTGGCATTAAGCGATCTCTTTCGTCGTGTTTTCTTTTTCTTTGCCTGAGCGATTGATGCAGTATCCCTCTCTTCAAGAATGTAGTTTTAATTTTGAAGCATTGACCGTGTAACTACATTCGCGGGTACAACGGGTGTGGTTCCTCGTGCTTGGTTGGTGACCTCAACCAAATTCAATGGCGTAATCTTGGGTGCATTAGGATTATGTGGACATTGAGCGATCAAATGATCTATGCCACAACGATTACATGTAAGTACCGGCATTCCCGATGTGCTCCCTTGATTTGGTTGCATCTGAGTAGAGATCTTCTGTAGCCTATTAGGGCACTCTGCTACACGATGTGGTCCACCACACTCGTAGCATTGAAGAGGTGGTCTCCTCGCCAAGGTATTAAGGTTTTGCCCCCTTGTGGCGAGAGCAGCCGCTTGATATACAGGCTTAACTTGCCCGAAATGATCCTCCATGTAGTACTGGGGAATCATTTCAAACGTATCAATCCCGTATGGAACAGTGGGGTCTATCTCCTCTTCATAATCCCCACATGCACTATGTGACTCACAACCCATCTGGTTTATTGGGGTAATCCTTGGATGTGGAGGTTGTGGTCCTAGAACTGGCGGTGGTAATGGCACAGACTGGACTACATTCGGATTCCTTGGAACTATGTGCTGTGACGGTTGCTCGATAGGTTGTGCAGGCATTAGTGCGGGTACTTGAGGTGTGTTTGACCAAGCTAGTGGTGCCTGGTTTGCCAACATTCGCTTAAGTGTTAGGCAATCTTTAGATTGATGGCCATACTTACCACATGCATTGCAATTCCCATTGAATTTGACTCTGAATGTGGGACATTCACTCGTGCTATGTGGTCCTAAGCACACCGAACACCATTGTTGCTCTCTTCTTGGGTACATATGGCTATTCTGAGGAGCTCGATTACCCCTGAAGTATTCTTGGAGAGCCTTAGTAAGGTCGGTCACAGACATTTCAGATATCTTGGGCTCCTTGGCAATTGGTTTTACCGTCATTGGCTCGTGCCCAGATACTTGCGAACTAACGGATTTTGTTTCTGAAGACACCTTTTTACCTGCAATCATCAAGTTGTCTTCTAACTGGATTGCATTGGCAGTGACTGCTTCCCACGTTGTAAGACCTCTAATGACTAGGCCATTGTAAATGTCCTCGTGGCGCAATCCTCGGATGAATCTATCGAGGAGTTGGTTGTTATTGAAGCGTTCATCGAGAGTGCAGCGAGAATTTAGATGCTTCAATCGACTTATAAAGTCTCTCACTGACTCCCCTTCCTCGCGTTCAGCTTTTTGGAGTTGAGATGCTACCCCCCAAAGCACACCCTCGCGTATGTATTCTTTCAAAAACAATCTCTTGAGAGTGGGGTAGTGAGTGCGCTCTTCAACCCTTAAGGTTCGATACCAATCTCCGGCCTTCCCACTCAAGGTTAAGCCTAAGGATTTACACTTGTGCAGCTCATTGTGCTCTTCCAAGGAATCACACACGTGTTCAAAGACTTCAATGTGCTTCCTAACATCCTCGTTACCACTGAAGTTTTGAGTGAGCTTAGCCACTTGTACTGCCTTGCTTCTAGGTTCTCTCTCAGGCATACCCCGCATGTTTTCTGCAATGGATCGTCCGATCGTCTGAGCAAATGCTGCGAGATCACCTAAGTGAGCAGGCATAGTTGGTGGAGGCACTTCTGGGATAGCCTGGCTGATAGGAGTTGGCATTGGTCTGAGTAAGTTAGCAAATGACGTAGGATATGATGTGTGACTAGGCCTAGCTCCCCCTTGGATAATGGTTATGATAAGGCGGTCGTGGAGCATATGCCATTGGCATACTAAGAGGCGTAGGAGCTACCTGAGCATGAGTAGCGATAGGTACATAGGGTCGATAGGCACTGGCACGCACTGTTGTAGGTACTGTTCCACTAGTAGGTAGCGGTGTCGTACTAACTACAGCGGTAACAGGTGCACCTTCAGCTATGCTCATCATTGGGGTAGGCATTGCGGATTCCCTAATGGAAAGTTGAGCCAAGGTTGGAAAGCTAAAGTTACTACTCGTGGGCTCAACCTGCATTGAGACTCCAGGCGAAACAACATATGAAGGGTCTATGGGACTCACCGAGGGAGTCTCCAATTGTGATAGGGTTGGTTGTTTGGCCTTGCCCGTATCCAAAAACCTCATAGGGCCAGTGGAAACTAGGTCCACTCCCCTATTTTGCCTCTCAATTTGGATAATTCTATGAATAACCTCACATATCATGTGTTGTTGCTCCTCTAGATTAGTGGCGCTAGATGTAGATCGTAGGACTTCTAACCAACCTACATGGTATGTGTAACCCGTGTATAGGTCCGTTAGAGTCTCTGTGTGTAGATCATATTCCCAATTTTCATTGAGAAATATCCCATCTAGATTTGGTGTGCCAAACGGTTCTCTTGAAGTGGACGCAATGTCACTTCTTATGGATTGGCTTCTAGGGACCTCTACTTTAGGAAGAGCATCGGAATGTGGTAGCTCAGTAGGGCCCTCATTAAACGAAGTGGGTAGAATATCCACATGGACACTCTTTGGGAGGGTAGGGTCTACATAAGATGTGAATGGCGAATCTACTACCCCTCCTTCCTCATTTACTTCGCTTGTCGCATGTTCAGAGCGTGTAGCTCTACTAAAGGTCTCTATTAGACGACTAAACATGCTAGATCCGGGTTGTGGGGCCCACACTGGCATGTTTTGGCTTGTCTCCTCAGGGTTCTTGGTAGGGTGTCCTTACATGGCTTCTGAGTCAGAGGACGAGTCACTATCAAAAAAAATTTCTCCAATTAGAAAAGCTTTCCTCTCCACACGTTTGGTTCTTTCTTTGAAAATAAAATTTAATTTTTTCTTTTTTCTTTTTTATAATTTTTTTATTTTTTATTTTCTGTTTTTTTTCTGTGGGATAAGTTTTCTAGGGTTTCCTTAGGGTTCAACCTTGGCCGCGGCGCAGTTCGCACACACAGCACAGATCTGGGGATTCAGAAATCCCTCTCACACGCAGAAACCAGATAACAGATGCACGCCCACATGCGGAGCGAAAATATAACAAAAGAAACAGAAATGAAACAGACAAATTGCAGAAACAGATTGCAAAACACAGAAATACCTTAACAACAAACACACAGTCGCTTTCCTACAGTGTAGATTAAACTTCACGCAGTAGCCGAGCTGCAAACTGGAGCTTTTGGTGCAGGGCAACTCCCCGGCAGCGGTGCCAAAAATGTGCGCTTTTGTCGCACAGGTCGTAGCTGGGGACTTGCCAGACACCGTATGCGAGCCACGAATGGCTGCAAGCATACAACCAGGGAAGGAAGCTCAAACAGAATGCCAAAGGGTGTGTCACTCACCGCTCAACTGCCGCCTTGAAGGATTCCCGCGTCGCAGCCGTGAAGGAGGAGCCGCCGTCGCTGCTCTACCGCCTCTCCGCCGCCGCCGTGCCGCTACACAGTGCTCGATCGCTCTCTCTCTCACTCTCTCTCTCTCTCACAAACGCAGGAGAAGGAAACCAAAGAGATAAGGCAAGAGCACTCTTGTATTCACAACACATGAGAATGAGGATTTTAGGGTTACATTTGACTCTTATAGGTGACTTGGCCGTTTACACTTGGGCGCCCATACATGGCCGGCCGACCCTAACCCTTATCCTACTGATATCCAAGGTGCGCCTCTCATCGGCGATCACCCAATCCCTTTATCCTTAACATATGGTGCCGACAAGCCCGGCCCATGACTCAGAATATTTAAATTAATGACGTAAAACATAGTGCGTCCGCCATGGGTTAACACATACGGATCTGAAGGAGAAGGTCGAGCTGAAGATACCTAGAAACTTTGAAGAGGCCCTAAGGATAGCAAGAGAGAAGGAGTGGAAGTTACAAAGGTTGGCTCTGAAGCAAAGAGCTGTTCAGATTGAAGAAAGGCCAGCTATGCCTGGGGAGATGACAGCAAGAGGGAGGACTGCTCCAATAGTCTCATTGATGTAGGGTATACCTACCAGGAGGATGGGTGGTTATAGCTTTCCAATGCTATTTAGAAGTGAAGACATACAAGATGTCAAGAGAGAAGAAGAGATGTCAACTTAGGAGTCTAAAGAGAGGCAGCCTAGGAAAGCACTAGGTGAAGTCGATACCTTTGATTTGTTTAATATGTGTCCTACTAGGAGCAGTGTACAGGTTATAGATCCTTATATAAGCGCTATAACAGAAGATGCAAAGGCTATGGAACCGTGTGTTTGTGAGGTTGAAGAGAATGTAGTTTGTATGACTGGGGACCCAGAGTTGGAGATGGTAGATGCCAGCAAAGTGGAGGAGGAATGCCCAAATGGTGAATCTATTATAGAGGGGTAGAAAGTCCCTAGTATGCTAGAGATTCTATAGGAGCTTGATATGAGGACTACTTTATTTGGGGATGCCAATGTGGAGCTTGCAGTTTTGTTTGATGCTGTGGAAGAATGTGAGATGAAGATCTTATCATACATGCCTTTCTCTGATGATACAGATGATGAAGATGCTAACATGGTTCAGCTGTCAGGTGTGCATGAATATATGGATGGTGATGTAAACAATGATGTAGATGAGTTGATGGATGAAGGCTTGGCAAGTGTCAATACTATGTTTGAAGAGTCTGAGGATCTGAGTGGTGTGGATTCAGATGATGCTCAGGTGCGTGTTGGAGTGTGCGTTGATGATGTTGAAGTTTTAGATGTTATGAGCAGACTATGGAATGGGAAGCTATGGAAGTAGACCAAGAGTTGCAACAAGTTTTTGATTTAGATTGTTTGAAAGATGGTGGTCAGGTTGTTGGGACGTTTGTTTGTCATGATGAGGATGTATTGGGGGAATGGAAAAAAGGTTTGATGGGGGAACAAAGAGCTGCAAACTGTTCTGAGATGTGTGGTCTTAGAGTTGATAAGGATGGAACAATAGGGAGGAAGCTGGACAGTAAGCTTACATGGGTGATGCAGCCATGTAAGTTGGACAGTAAGCTTACATGGGTGATGCAGCCATGTGCTAAGAGGAAGGCTAAGGGGGTATTGGTAGCTTGCTTGAAGATTTTTTATCCAGGTGGTTGGATCAAGTTAGTTAGATGGCTTTGGGAGATGATGATGTGCCCATTTAATCCACGTGGAGAATCAACCAAAAAGAACTTGAGTTAGCTATAGGGTTTGCATAAAGTGTTTGCCAAATAATTGGTTGAGCATAAATGCTCTAACTAAGGGGGGTTCTACAAATAATGATAGGATTTTTTGTGGCCCAAGAGATATGCCCAATGGAGGTGCCTGCCCACACCTCACAAAGAAATTAAGGTTTGTAGAGTATGTATGAAACCTTAGGAACAAGGAATGTTGCATGGCTACCAACCTCAGGTGCATAGTTGTTGCCAGCTATACGATAATGGTCCACGTACAACTATAAGCAAAGAAAGAAGCTAGTTGCCCATTTCAGCATGAACCTTCTAGATCCATAGTCTTACTAATGTGAGTCTATCTATAGTGTATTGTTGTCACAATATATAATTAGTATCCATTATCATCTCCTGCAAACAGGCACTCCTAAGGCAATTGACAACCTTCTTCGATGCATCATTAACCTTCTAGATCCATAGTATTACTAACGTGAGTCTATCTATAGTGTATTGTTGCCATACTATCTAATCAGTCTCCATCATCACCTCCATGTAAAAAGGCACTCCGAAGGCAAGCAATAACCTTCTCTGATGCAACATCAAACTCTCAAGTCTTGCCTTACGGTTCAGGAATAGGACTCAAATAAGAACAAAACCCTCATCAAGAGAGGGATACCACAAACATCATTATGTTGATTCCCCATGAAAAGGGATAGGGGGGTCAATGTCGAGGAAAGCAAGCAAAAGAGTGAAAGAAAGCAGACATGAGATGGTGCAAATATTAAAAAGAACAATGTATGGAAGAAATCAAAAGTATTAGAGCCATGAAATGGAGGAAATATAAGGAGAATACACATAAGACACACCATCATCCCACATGTTCCGAAGTGTTTAGCACTCACAAAACACATCTTGCATGTATAGACACTTCACATACATAAGAGCCTACACTAGCACATCGTCATCAACAACACTCTAGACGGAGGGGCATAGTGGGTGTAAGTGTGGTCCTTGGTATAACCCATTGTCTAGATGCCCTTCTAATTTACAAACATAATGACCTCCCAATTCTTTAGGTATGATAAATCTCCTTCACAAGTGATGGGGGTGAAGACAACTCACTTACCTATATCATAAGCTCTCCATTTCCCTCTTCCCACTATAGCACTAACAACCTCTACATCATTAGCTCTCCATCGTCATGGGGGTGAAGACAACTCACAAGTCATGGGGGTGAAGACAACTCACTTACCTATATCATAAGCTCTCCATTTCCCTCTTCCCACTATAGCACTAACAACCTCTACATCATTAGCTCTCCATCGTCAAACCACCATAGAGAAAAAGGATGCAAGCCCCCATGGAGGAAGTCCTATCTCTTAAACAATCATCAGATGTGGGAAGGGTGCACTACCACTCTAAGAGAAGTCTAGACTGACCTTATATACATGCCAATAAAATGCCAATGGTCTTGCCATAAGTTCCATCAAATGGAGGGCCCTTTCTACAATTTTTCTCACTTATAACAATGGAAATATGGGTATGCATGAAGAAATTCAATGGCAAATACTACGCTAAGGTCCTTGGCCCAACAACAGTACCTACATGATGAAAAATCTTCAACTAGATCAACCTCATCCTTGAGAAGGTAAAGCTTGGTCTTTGATCTTAATGAAAGGCCTATAATTTGCTAATAGATTGAATCCCAGCACCTCGACACTATTTTCAAGAAGAACTTTGTAATCATGGCTATATTGCAAACCCTTCATCCAACTCATTCCATGAGATTGACATCATTTTTAACACTTGAGCTTGTTGATGCAAGGATGTGGTAAGGTGATTTCCATCTTACCTTTTTGTAGCAGAAGCTTATCTTTTGTAAAGATGATGCTAGATCATATAAATCGGCCTTACTCTACACTTTTGACGCCAAATAGGAGAAGTCTATGACTTCATGTGTATACTTAGGCTAGAAAGGGCATGTGATAGACTATTTTAAAGTCATGGTCGAGTATTCACACCCTTTCTTTTTGACTAGGCGTACCCTTATCTTAGTAATATTTGATACAAATCCTCTTTCTTCTTGAGTAGATGTACCCTTCCTTTGAATAATCATTATGTGTACTTTTGTTAGAATTGATTTAATGTAGAATTTTTTTGGTTTCCCATCCATTTTCTCATTCTCTAATTGGGAACATACATACTCCTCTTTAGTTGATGGTATAGACATACATCTTTGGTGATGTTTCCATTTTTTGCACCCTTCCTTTGAGATAGATCGGTACACATACTCTTCTTTTGATATAGATTGGTTTGGCCATGTTTCCATTTTTTAGGAGACACCCTTCCTTTGATAGATCATTATACACACTCATCTTCAAATACATATGTACCCTTCCTTTGATTTGTTAATATGTGTTCTCTTTTTTGTAGTATGGGCATACCCTTCCTTTAAGAGGTCGATATGTGTACTCTCTCTTTTGAGACAAATGTAACCTTTTATTGATAGGTTAATACACATGCTTTTCTCATGGACTGATATGACATTCTATCCTTTTTTAGATTGGTACTCACATTCTCTTTTTTCAAATTCAACTATTAATGCTTTTTACAAGATATCAATTGGTGTACATGTACACTTTATCTGAATTGGCAAGTGCACTTCTAAAAGCATCCTTGTTATTACTATGTTGAAGAATAATTTGAATTAGCTTTATTGTAGTCTCATGTTATTATGTCATCTATGTTTCCTCGTAGAGAGTGAAAATAATCATTGACCTATTATTGTTATACTTTAGTTTGCGTCATTGTGTGGAAAAAGTGACTTTCTTTCATTGTAACAACCATGAGATGATTGCTTGATTGATTATGATATGAATTGAGTTCTCAAGATGTCCTCAAGGCTTATAGGGCACAATGGAAACATGCTCCTTGACATTTTTTCCCAAAAAAAAAAATCTTTCCAAAAAACATGATGCCTTATTAAAAACAATACATCTAGAAAAGCTTCCAATTCATGTGTAGACATGTGTCATGCAAGATTACTTCTCTCGTCAATCAACACATACCTATCTGCCGTTATGATGTTAGAGCATATGTATCTATAAGATTTCTTTTCTCCTCAATCAACACATACATATACACTATGTTAGAACATACATATACAACTTTTGAAAATTGAACAAATTTACCCTTCTTTCATTCAATACGGACATACTCATGTTCAATTAGTCACATAAACTTATAATATTTTATAGATAGACATGTGCTTTAGTTGATTGGTATGCATACTCTTCCTCTACAAGTAGATGTACTATGATGCTTCCAGCTACAAAGCAACTCTTTGGCTACATGGAGACAAAGAAGGCAGGGCTTTTGTTCACCTCCCAACCGTAGAGCAGAATGAGCATGCACCCATCCCACTGGACTATATGTAGTGTCTTGCCTGCCCACACTAGCCCGGTCTTTGACTCGAATGACTCACCCCTGAACCTCAGACGTACTTCCTACCCACACTCCAGCGTGCGTACTCAAAGCCCAGTCGAGCCTCATGTGCGTTACACACTACATGACATTACCTCCCCCTTAAGAAGAGTTTTCATTTGTGAAAACAAACTCTAGATAGTTCTTGGTTAGCATAATTAAATGATCCCATGTAGATGCTTCTTATTCCCTGTCCTTCTATTTAACAAGTGCCTCTCGGTACACAATTGATATGCATTGTGTCCCGATCCCTAAATTTTAGAATCTTTACAGGTTTGTGCAGAATAGTCGTTGGTTCAAGAAGTTCTACTAGAACATTAGTAACTACATTCTCCTTATGGTGCTCTCAATGGTTTTTTGAAGTCTATTAACATGAAAAAAAGGATGTACTCAAGAGCTCTCCAGCAACATAAGTTTGTATGCTACGCTACCAATCTTCGTAAGGATTTTAAACGGACTGCAATATCTACGAGAAAGCTTTTGACACTTTCCTGTGTTGAGAGTCTCCAACTTCACAGGGACTTTTAAGAAAACAAAGTCACCCTCTTCAAAGGTCACTTCTCTATGGCTCTTGTCTCAGCATACATTTTTGCACGACCTTGTGCACTATGAATGCTATCTCTTGCTACTTTTAGCATATCTTGCATGTCTTGATAGACTGAATCTTCTCCTCATGTAGCCCTATGGCCACATGAGATCTCGACTGGAAACCATACATTAACATGAATGGACTAAATCCAGTCGATAAATATTTTGAACTATTATAAGCAAACTCCAAATGTGGTAGGTACTCCTTCCATTTGGATTGCTTTTTACTTACATATGCTCAAAACATGTCCTCTAACACTTGGTTGAATCTCTCGATCTACTGACCATCAAATAGCGGATGATCAGCCATACTTAGTCCAAAAACCACGAAAAACCGTAAAAAAACAATGCAAAAATGATGACAAACCATATTCGGGCTACTTTTTGAGGGTCTAAATGACAAAATCATGGACAATTCAGGGAAATAAAGTTGTAGTACTCCAAAAATATTACAACTCTCTTATACAAAGTTTTTCAAAATTCCTTTTAGAACACTCTCAAAAACATGTTGCGAAACAGGGAAAAATTCTTGAAAAAAGTTTTTATCTTGAGACAGTGATGGAAAATAGGTTTTAGGACCTCGTCTTCCATTTGAGAAGTTACTAGCATATGCTTTTTCTGGGAAATTATCTCATTAAGGAGTAATTACGAAATCAAACATGGCAACGATAGAGGGATTGCCAGGGATCACACAAGGACTAAACCCAATGGCTAACATCTTCGAGCCATTGAGATTTATGCCGCAAACGCACCTCCCAATACCATTGGCCTATAACAAGCGTGTCATCAGGTTTTACACCCCCTGTCACTTCAATCCCACTAGGCTTTTGTCCCTTACCTAACATTCCCACCAATCTTATAGGTACTAACCCTTTTCAACCCCTGGATGCCCACACCTTAGATATACTGACTAGTCTAGGAAGGGGGGTAGCCCAAGGACTCAGTGAAATAAGAGCACTCACATATGGCCTCAGTGACTCATACAGAAATACGACCGTATAAATTTCCAAAATCATGGGCAAATACGACGGAACAATAGATCCTGTTGAATTCATACAAATTCTTGACGAGAGATGTGAAGCCTTTGGAAATCCCAACTGCCCCACCAAGGTACATGCATTGAACTTATGATTAGAGGGAAAGGCTAGTCGATGGTTCATCACATTGACGCCGACAATTGAGACTAACTTCAGAACCTTGAAAAATATCCACAGCTTTTCCAGGCAAGGTGAATGGAGTTCAGCAAAAGAACTCTATTCAATTGAGCATAAACCAAATGAATCCATTAGAGACTTTATCCTACGGATAAAACTCTTGGACTCACGATGTGTGTCATGGGAGAAATCAAACAATTCTCAATTGAAGAGATGTTTCATGATGGGCTTAAAGAATAACAACTTACACAACTTGATCATTGTATCCAATCCGAAAACATTCGATCAATGTTGTAACGAAACAATATGTTTAGATAACAACATGCTGGAAGATGATCATGCTACGAGGTGTTCCTCATCTAAACCAAGTGAAGCAATGGCTAAAGAAAGATCGATATCGGAATTGTCATTCCCTGAATTCTATGCAACCTTGCTTAAAATCTTTCAATCGACATCTCTAAGAGAGGATGAGAACCTTCAAAGCCTCTACAAGTAAGGAACAAAATGCCTTGTGTTGAGTGCAATCACTAGGACCATCCCAATCCTCATTGTGCATACAAGGCACTTGTTTTTCTATATTGCATATATTGTAAAACCTTTGATCATGATACCAAAATGTGTCCCACTTCATCCATAATTGACTCAAAACCTCCATCTCCCGTGCACCAAACAGAAACAGTCCCCAAAGGGTATAAATTGCTCAAGAAGCAGTTAATTGAACACTTTAGCGTTTCTATTGTCGTGGACCTCACAAGGTGGCAGACTGCATAGTTTGGAATACTTCAATAGTCACTGACACCTTGCTACCCATGTGTGAACGATGTGGCATTGACCACATGTTCCAAAATTGCCCAAGACAAGCTGATTTAATGCAACTTGTCTCACAAAATATAGCTCTTAATATCTTAAGTGTACAAAACGGGGAATTTTCCACGGTACCCTTGAATGTGCTTACACGCTTACAAGCCAAGGCAAGAGAGACGATAAAAAAGAACAAAAAAGACAATACCTCAACATGGGTAGAAGAACATGCTTTAAAGTAGAACCCAAAAGAAAAAGCAAAACCTTCTAAACCTATGAAAAACAAGGGACAACAAACTATCGAAACCAAGGTTGAATTAAAGGACAGGGAAAAGGAGCCTATGGAGGACATAAACCCAAAAGAGCCAAAGGCTACAAATGATGTTAAAGCATCCACCTCAAAGGGTACCACACAAATCACAAAACCCATATGTGCGACACAGGATACGAAAGCCCAAAAGAAAATTCAATCTCGTCGCATGGGCAAACATAAAGAAAACCTGACAATCCAAAGAAAGTTAGAAAATGAAACAAGTTCTAGTATGTCACTTAGTGAGGATGAAACAAGTTCTGATTCATCACTCATCAGTGCCCTTCATAGACCAATCAAGAAACTAGAACCCACCTAACCACCCCAAATTGATAATAATGATCACATGACATATGTGAAACAAAAAAAGCAAGCTCAGGAGAGCATGCTTCGCTTGGTTAAGTGTCTTACCGGATGACCGGTTGTGATTGAGCCTCATAATGCCAATCCTAAAAAAGCAACCAAAATACAAAGCCCAGAGGAGTACTGCTTTTGCTTTCAAGAGGAAGACATACTCTCTACAGAAGAGTCATTTGAGACAGATTGCACAAATTATAAGCTTGAGAAAGCACGTGAGGAATTTGATGATTCCCTTATTACAAAATTAAAGTGGTCTCTCAAAACCTCATTTGGAGGAATGCTCTTCTCTCATGAGGCCAATATAACATCAGCACTTGCACCTTTAAGGGCTCAACATGAGTTATACCAAGATATAAAGAACTCCATAAAACAAGACTGTAAAGATTCGCAAGCTTCCAAACAGGCCTCATTTAGAATTGTCAGAGGGCTAAGTGTATCATTGTACACATTCGGTACTCTTGAAAAAGCTGAGAGCCAAAATGAGGATGAAAGTGAATGGGAATATGAAACAGAAATGGGATCTGAAGCTGAAACAAAAACTAAAACATCCATGGTTCCTTTGGAAGATTCTATCATGGTATGGTTGGATTTCCCTACATGCAATGATGTTAAGCGCAAACGCGCATTGATTATCCCTCGAGCTAGTCTCATAACATCATGAGACAATAGACACTTGGGTGTCATTTGGACAACCTAAACTCATCCCTACAAACAATAGTCTTGCAAGAGGAGCCAATGGACAAAACATTGAAGTTCTAGGTTACCTTTAGCTACACTACTCAAACAATCGGTGAAGCTATGGAATTTACATTCCATGTTACCCTAGATTCCCTTGAGTATGATGCCGTCCTTGGTGGAACTTAGATAGGTGAATCGTTATATTCAATAGATGAATCCATGCATACATTCACTTTGAACACTCCTGCAGACATTGTACAATTGTTTTTTTACGGGAGAATGAGACCATAGAGGAGCTGGAATTTCCAACATATCTTACTGAAAAGATTCATAGGATTCTGGTTGGATTGGAAATTTCAAATAAAATCACCACAGCTCAAGCACAGTTATATCAACACGAGAACACAATCTCATGACCCTTGAGCTATGGGATTTGTTAGGTCAACAAACACTCACGGCACATCCTGAAAGAATTCCCTTTACACAAGACTTTAAACATGCTATGTATGGGGTACTTTGAACATACAATGTATATTGAAACTAACCCCCTTACTTGCAAGTTTTTTGTGCTTGAGTACGCGTTGGAAGCATATTTGATCTTGGGGCATAAATGGACTATTGCTGTCCAAGCACCACTATGCTTTGCTAGCGACGATAGACTCATCATGATGGTCAATAGATAAAAAGTTGACAATACCATACTGCAAGGAAGAGGATCCAATTTTAATGGATTTCTATGATGCTAAACGCAAAAGGTTACAAGCCTCTTCCACACAGAAGCCTCTCTACACAATGACCTGCCATCTGCGTCAACAACCGACTCCATTAGAGCATCTACTCCTTCAACCCCATCCTTACCTATGAAGTTCGATGCCGGAACCTTGCAATCAACAGCTATTCCTAAAGAAGTTTCCACAACTCAACCATCTATCTCTAACAAGGAACTCAAAGGAAAAGCCCTGGAACCTATGCATCTTCATCGACAAACCTCACCAAAGGAGACAACCACATGCTCGAAGGCCTCGTCATCGATATCCACTCCACAAGAGACTCTAGCCTCATCATCATCTAAAATTCCCACCATGAGTCTCAAACCTATGGCCTCCTCAGCGCCAACCAAAGTCAAGGAGGGTCCCACACCTTCCACATCAACCCAAAAGAAAACTCCACCACTGAGACAACCACAATCAAGGTATCTTAACAGTATCAAGAGGTGGGTGGAAGCAGCTACTTGTAGCTCAAGGCTACTATGAAGGTGCCAATCAAATTTGGGTGCCTCAACAGTCAAAACCTCTTCCTCAACGCAGCACTCAAAGGCTAAGGAAAAAGAAAAGTACTCCACAACACTGTCCACAAAAACCTATGCAAGTTTCTCGAAGAAATCCACCAAGTCAACAAGTGCGGGTAGCAAAAACATTAATGTAAGCACAAGGCTACTACCAGAGTAATACCAAAGCTTGGATTCCCAAGCGCATCACAAAGTCCCCTAAGCTTGCACAAAGAAGGAAGCCTCAACACTAAGCACATCAGCCAGTTTATAATGTTCATCAAAGATGGGTACCTATGCATGTGCTTCAATAATAAGGATACTATGATGGTAATCCCATCATATGGTTGCCAAAATTGAACAACGTGAAGAAAGCCTCACCACCAACCTCAACCCCAACCGCTTCACCTAAAGTTCAACAAGAATGGAGGCCTAAGAAACAACAAGAAAATCACTCAACCACTCTCTTGCATTCAGCACCTACACAAGAGCTTGTGTGTTCAAGCAAACAACCAGCAGTCTTACCTACTGCCTCAACAACATTTAAGCCAAAAATTCAAGAATCAATTCCCACGACTGAAAAACGGAGACTTATGAGCGCATCAAAGACAAACTCACAATGCTCTTTTCACCCCTCTGGATGTGAAAATTAAGTGCACAAGTACCAGTTACTCGCAAGTCATGCCCTAATGAAATCAATTAAAATAAAACACCATCAAGGTCAAAACCTACAACTTCACGAGGTCAAAACCTGCAACTTCACAGAATTCCATCTCACGGAATTACCCTTCACGGAATTCCATCTCACGGAATTCCATTTCATGGGATTAACTTTCACGGGTTTAGGCTATTTCACGGAATATCCCTTCGACCAAAAAAACCTGCAATCTCATGGGATTAGACCATTTCACGGCCAAAAAACGTGCAATCTCATGGGATTAGGCCATTTCATGGAATATCCCTTCACGGTCAAAAAACCTGCAATCTCATGAGTTCAGGTCTCGCATGATTTAACAATTTCATGGCTTAAGAACCTGCACTTTCACGATTTAAGCCACATCACGGATTAAGCCACATCACGGATTAAGCCATCTAACGCATTAACACTTTCCCAACGATCTTCAATAGCCATTATATATTTGTTAAGCTTATTGCTTACAATTCTTTTGGCTAAATTCATGTAGCGGTAGTTACTCCATGAGTACATATCCATACTCATGCACTGGAGAACATTTTCACCAAGCCTCATCATCAACAACTTCTAGGTACATCTCTGGATGGGCGGGCCATGGTAGGCGAAAGCCTGGTAAATGGTACAACCCATCACCTGGAATTTTCCTTCAAATTACAAACCTCTCCAAATGACGCTATCATCTTCACAAATCAATGATCTTCAATCCTTAGTGAAGATATCTATATTAGCCTCGCAAGTCAACGTAATTCTTTCAATCCTCACCAACAAGTGGCTACTTTAACACATAGCAGTTCAATAAGACTCTGTATGACTCAATTCTTGTACTTCATGTATATCCACTTCATAAGAGCACTTAAATATACATAAAAAATATAAAAAGCACATGGACAGAAGAAAGTAGGAACGAGTCCTACTCAACAACATTTGACAAGAATCCTGCCACACAAAGGGACATCATCAAAATCCAATTTCTTCAAATGATGAATGTCACTTCAATAAATCAAATGAGGAACTGAGAATCACCATCTCGTTTTGATAATTAAGTCTACGTTCCTCTTTATCCTTCCCTCTCTTCTCTCCCATTTTTAACATCTCTTAGCATCCCCACTAACACAAATCACATGTAACATTGCTTATAATTACCAAAAACAAAGTGAGCAAAAAGCCAAAAAAAACACGTTCACACAAATATGCAATCATTCGCAAAAACCCCATCCTCCACTCCGTTAGGAATTCCCAATAAACCACTAACCTTTTCATTCACTAACTAGCTTTTCTTAATCATTCCGGCGGGACAAAGACCATTGGGCGTCAATCAACATCAAAGCCATCGACAATGCTTGTCCATTCTCCCCACACAAAGGTCTTCAATGCAATCACGAGGACGCGATCGCCATTAGAAAGGGGAGGGATGTTAACCCAATTCTAGGGTTAACAAGATCTACCGCCATTATCTTACATTAAGGAGTCATGATAGATACACCAAAGGGTCATACATTCAAGATATGAAGCAATGGTGTTCAAAGCTACAACTTGGACAGGCGCCCGCAATGATGTGACAGAGTATTTATGGCGATTCCTGCTCTACAAGAGCATGTGGTAGTAGCAAGATAGGATGAAGTCCTATGTGATGTACTTCGTGGATATATTATGAGAGTAGTCATTGTAATAGCATTAGGCCTCTTATGAGCCTAAAGTGCCTGGCCAAGTGAGTGTGAACACTTATGGCCATGTATATAAGTGAATATCCCTCATAATACAACATACTCTCCCATTGTGCAATTGAGTCTTGCTCTTGCTAATCTCTCTCCCTAATGCATGCTAGTGAGTGTGTGTGAGTGAAGTGAGGTGAGAGGAGGGATGAGTACTCGTAGTGCAATGTGGCGGTGTGACAACGCTCGTAGGAGGCATGGTGGAATTGCTTCTCAAGGTATTGTGAAGCTTGGAAACCTCAAGGGTTACGAGCTCGGCCATTGGAAAGATTCTCACAACAGTTGCGGTTCACAAAGTAATCTCTTTTTGTATGTGTTTCAAGGAGGACTAGGGTGAGCCATAGCACCCGTGTCACTAGATCTTGCACGATTCAAGACGGTAGCCCTCTTTGCTCCTTTCCACATCAGGTACGCAGAACTCGAGTCACCAGATCTTGCACCACTCGGGATGGCAGCCCTCTTTGCTCCTTACCACTTCAAGTACGTGGCACCCATGTCACCAGAGCTTGCACCAGTTGGGATGGTAGTCCTCTCTGCTTCTCACCACCCTTCAGGTACGCATCACCCTTGTCATTAGAGCCTGCACCCTTCAAGTCTTGCAACACCCTTCAAGTCTTGCAACACCCTTGTCATTAGAGCTTGCACCACCACCACCACCACCACTTGGGACGACAACCCTCTCTGCTCTTCATCTACCACCTCAGGTACAGCAGCATCCTTGTCATTCGAGCTTGCATCACCTCATCTTCCGTTGCCATTACCACCTCGAAGTTCCTCTGCATCTACCGATGTGAGCCTTCAACACCGACCACTTCTCGGAGTGCCTTGCATCAAATCGACGCGAGCCTTCATCATCGATCGTGCTTTAGCTCCAACATCCTCTTTGCTTTTGCACTACTCAGAGTCACCTCACAGCAGCAAATGACTCTTGTACATATTTGCACTCACCATTACATATAGACTCACTCACATATTTCATGTTGTGTTGTTTTGCTATGATCTCACATACATCTGGTCCTTTCGTCCTTTTGCCCTCACAAGGCTGCTGACAAGTGCGGCCACACACAACAAGCTATACCAGTTAACAAGATCGTATACTTATGGTCACTTTAGGTCTCAGGTAAATGCAACTTCTTAACCAACAAGTAGTTAAGGGAGTTGTGAGTGGCATCATCGTCAATCATGCCAGTGACTCTACGGACACCTATCTTGCCATATAATCGAACCATGTGGTCTGAATAATGGTTGCCACATAGACTATGTCACGTAGCAAGCATGGGCATTATTCGTATGATAGACCAACACCTCTTTGAACTTTGCAGAACTAAGAGGTAACCTCTGGATAGTATGTACCTACCTAGAGGATTTACCATCCTTCTTGGCATCACTGGAAACAGTGGTGCTCAGCATAGGACAAGCTACCTTGCTATGCCCCACCTCAAAGCACTTAAAGCACATATTTTCTTTTCTAGATTTTTCATATTGCTGTTGTTTCAGGAGTTTGGTTTGGTTTTTCTCTTTAGAATTGTGTGGTTTCTTCGTCCAAGGCCCATTGTATCCCCTATGATCACCCTGGTTCCCTTGCCCCTTGTCATTCTAAAATGACTTTCTTTTAAAATTACCACCCTTCTCGTCCAACTGTCTTACTAAGACCACCCTTCTCGTCTAACTGTCTTACTAAGACCACCCTTCTCGTCCAACTGTCTTACTAAGACCAGATTTGGATTGACGTAAAATGTCATCATGAATCTGGCTATATTTAATTGCTTCATTGAAAACTTTGGATTGACATAAAATGTCATCATGAATCTGGCTATATTTAATTGCTTCATTGAAAACTTTGGGCTACTTAGGCTCAACATAAGCCTCGTAATCAGGGAGTAAGCCCCTCGTGAAACCGCGTAAAGTTTGGAATTCATCAATTCCCTTTAACTTCACTACAATCTCACGGTACTAAGAGATGTATTGGGTGAGTGATACGCCCTATAGAGAGCAGTTATCCCACTCATGTCAAGACCTATGTAACTCATTTATTGGTGAGAATTCCTTTTGAAACAGTGTTTTGAACTTTGTCCAAGTATGAGGGTGCATGGCACTATTGGCTAAGCTCATCCTCTCTTGTATGCCTCGCCTGTTGTCAAGCTAGCCTCTACCGGCCTCACCGCATTTGGCAATTGCCTAAGGTTATGCACATCCGACCACTTCTATAGGAAAACATTCAATGCATCCTTATTGTTTTCTTTTTCCTCCCCCCCAAAGGTCAACACCTCTGAGGTCTTTGAGGAAATTAGTAGACGCTACGAATTGCTTGTTGTTGGCAAGTGGTATGGCTTGCTTACCTGCACGAGGCCCTACATCCTCTGGAGAGGGAAATTGTACCCTCCTCTATGCGGATCTTTGCGTAACATTATTCCATGTGGGAGTAGCCGGGGTGGCATCCAAGCGAGCATAAATTCTCCTAAGCTTGGCCAAAATTTCATTTTGGTTTTTCTGTAAAGCTTGAGTCCTAGTAAACAGTTGGACAATGGACTCATACGGGATTTCCATCTCCGAGTCATCTACATCCAAAGATCATCGTCTCCATACTTCTCCTCATCGAGGAGATCATCTTGGGAGTGGTCTACATCAGCCTAAGAACCTCTGCAAACTGGTCGTAATCTAGCGCTATGTCAACCTCTACAGATTGGTCGTGATCTAGTGCTATGTTGTCCATCTCGTTGTTGCAAATGGACCCACATGGTTGTCAATGGTCAAAGGAAGCGGAAACGGATCCACGAGCTCATCCAAGACCGACGAAGGATGAACTGCATCCGTTTGGTCGGCTACTACACCGGCTTGGCGCATATGCCCAAGCTCTGCTTACGAGAGGCCAAAAATAGGAGACATGATGCTAGAAAACTACCCCGACTAGAGGCCATTTTCTAGATTATAACAAAAAAGAACCCCTACCGTCAAGAAAGACTACCCCGACTAGAGGCCATTTTCTAGATTATAACAAAAAAGAACCCCTACCGTCAAGAAAGACTATCCCGACTAGAGGCCATTTTCTGGATTATAACAAAAAAAAGAAATTTGAATATATGAAATTAAATATTCAAAGAAATAAAGAGAAAATAGGAGCTCCCTAGGTGTGCCCGCCAATGTTGATGGAGTGCAATGCACACTGCGGACCTGACGATGACGTCTCCGGCACGACTGCACGTGCGCGTGTCCTTCGTTGATGTCGATGGAGCGGAGGCGAGAGAGTTGGGGATGGTGAAGAGGTCGAGAGAGAAAGACTATTCTCCTCTCCTCTTCGTCGAACTCGCAGCTGGCCCTGAGATGTTCGCCAAGAACCGCAAGTTGGAGCCCTACTTTGACAGGCGAGTTCCGTGCAGGTGGCTCCATTGCCACTGCGTACTGGCTTCTTGCTACATGTTTGTGGCTACGTGAGAGCCGACTGCTGCTGTATGTTTACGTTGCCGCTGTTGTGGTCTCTAAACGCTGGGTGCCACTGTGGTCTCTCTCTCTCTCGTGGCCTTGTGGCTATGGTGATGGTCCGGCAGCTCTGTTCCTTGGTGGCTACTCTGTGGCGGCGCATGGCTGTACGAGCCCGTTGGGTTGATGCCTTGCCACATATGTGGTTAACGTCCGCGCTGTGGCTCCTTTCTGCGTGAGATAAGCCGAGGGAGAGAGAGAGAGATGTGCCTTATCGCTTCCTTCTTCTCTCTTGCATGAGAAGTCGCAGGCAAGCCAGAAGAGAGAGAGAGAGACATTGATGGCGTGCTGGGAGAAAGATGCGCTTGCGGGAGCAGAAGAGAGAGAGAGAGAGCTTCAAGCTTCTATGGCCGCTCACATAGAATCAACCATCTATCTCTTCTCTTCCACACACCATTTTTGCAAAGGACAAGGTCTTCTCTTCCACACACCATTTTTGCAAAGGACAAGGTCTATCCTTTAGTGAGGCCTGGCCCCCATTCATGGCGAGAATGGTGCCTCGTGCTCTGATACCAATGTGACCCTCTCGGCTATGCGGCAGCTCTCTGGCTACACGGAGATGGAGAAGGTAGGGCTCTTGTTCACCTTGCGACTGTAGAGCAGAATGAGAATGGACCCATCCTACTAGGCTACATGTAGTGCCCTGCATACCCACACTAGCCCGACCACCCGTGGTACTACGACCCAGATGACTCACCCCTTAACTCTGGACTTACTTGCCACCCTCACTCTGGTGTGCGTACTCGAAGCTCGGTCGAGCCTCATGTGCGTTACATGCTATGTGACACACACCCTTCGAAAAGTGGATTGATATCCATACTCAATGTCTTTTAGCCAACATGCGCTTCCTTCCATAGATTGGTACACGTACTCTCTCTTCTAGGACACACCCACGTTGTTTTGATAGGTCAACATACATAGGACACATGTAGCCTTCCTTTAAAATTATTCTTCTCATAGATCAATACAATATATACACATTCTCTCAAATTTCACATTGTTATTTTGTGATTCAAAATGGAAGTTAGTGGGAGTGACGTACTAATTTTTGATTGCATTTCAAGTCATATTCTTCCTTTGATAGATTGGTAGGTGTACTTTTCTTTTGGGCTAGACATACCCATCCTCTGATAGGTTGGCTGTGTGCATACTGTTTCTTTTAGGACATACCCATCCTCTGACAGGTTGGTGTGTGCATACTGTTTCTTCTTATAGGACATACGTATTCTTCATTTGGGATAGGTTGGCATACATCCTCTTCTGATGAATCGATATGGTGGGTCTCTCTTTGTTGATCGACAATAGCATTGCCATTCTTTGGCAATTTCAGTATGCTTCCTCTAGAGTACTGAAAAACATATAATAGAGAGACAAGCTGCTTTGCTTCAAGTTGAGGATTACAAGGACAAAGCACAATAAGCTTTAAATATGGAATCGTGTACCCAAAGACATTATAATTTAACTATGACCAGGGTCCACATACTCAGAGAACATAACCACAAGTGCTCAAGTATTGTAGTTTAAGATTCTGTATTACACACGTGTAATGAACTTAAGTACGGGCAGATCCACAAGAGCGTGGCACCGTGTGTAATGAACTTAAGTGGGCGGGCTCATCCGCTCGTCCGGCCCTTTGTGAACCCTCCAACCGGGAAAGTTAGGGTTTTCCTTCAAGGCTATAAATTTACAAAGTTTGCTGTCGATCGCTGTTGTGGCGGGCAAAGGCGGAGGAGGGGCTGCTGGAAGTGATGATACACTTTCCCCGTATGAGCGACGCTGATTCCAACTTTGTCTTTTTATGCTCCCTCTCTCTTCGGAGGGAGCTAAAGCCAGAATGTTCTGATCCGCAGCCCCCTCCAAAAGTGAACAGCTCTCAGTCACAATGCTCTGTTTGTGGTTGGTAGGTCACTCTCAGGTAATGGCTGCTTGCTTGTCTTCGTTCGCCTCACAGTTTCTGTGGGCTTAACTGTTCTATTTATCTGCCGTAACCGAGGTTTTCTGGTGTTCTTCGTGTAATTAGTCCATTATTGTGAATGACATCAAAGTCAGGCATGATCATAATGAATGGTGATGAAGATAGTTCATCTGTTTTGGATGCATCAGTAGGCACTAAATCTGTATTGGATGCTTCAGTATCCAACCAAGCTTCCACCTTCAACTCTTTGGAAATGCTCTTCCATTGCTTTCGAAGCTCTTTTTTTCTATTCTATTCCATTGTCGATTATTTGGTTAGGTATTGGGCAATACAATGTATCTGTCAGCCTTGATTTTGCAGGTCCCAAGATGACGACTGGTATATTTGCAGCGCGTTGTTTGAAGTATAGATGATTTGGGTAACTTTTAATTGAAGTGCTTAAGTGAGGGCAACAATAATTCAATCGTTTGAGATATCTTCACTAAGGGAGGTGGAAGTATAAATGGCAAGGTGTAATATTCTAGTGTGCAAGGTGTATGGTGCAACAATGTGGAAGTGTTGATTGGAAGTTGCTATAGTAAAAAATGTTGTTAGTGGAGGATACAAGGTTAATATTGAGTATTGAGGTGGTTTTATGATTGCAAGGTTTATTGGTGCCGTCTAGTGAATGTTGTGTTTGTTCATACCAAGCATAGGGAGTCGAGTCTTTTAGGCTCTGTTTACCCTCCTTCAAAGGCTATGCTCCTAATTCGTTCTGTAAGTAACACTTGGAAGCAAATGTGAAGATTCCTGCCACTGCACTATCAGAAAGAACCTACGTGCAATCTTCAACACCACACCTCCGTTGTTAACTCATTTGCTTCTCCTATGCCATCTCCCTTACATCTTTAGTTTCATAGTTTCACCTCATTCCATTCCTATGCTCAACTCCACTCTAATCTTGTGATTTCATCGCTATGCTTTGTTCTAACACTTAAAAGTAAATGTGAGCTTTTTATCACCTTCTTTATGTTCTAAGCAATTTCACAAGCTCAAGCAAGACATGTAACTGCAAGACGCTCCCAAATATGACAGCTAAAGTGAGTATCATATATCTAATCTTGCATGTTTGTTCGTTAACTCCAATTTATTTATAGCAACAACCCGAGAGGAAAGATGCGCTTTATTTTGTCACAATTTTTCAGTAGGTAATTTAATTAATAGGGAATGTAATGGATAGATCCTTGTGATCGTTGCATGATTTGTTCTCTAGGTGAATGACCCTCCATATATTTCAGAGGAGTAAAAGAACATTGTGAAACATGTAATGTCTCTTAGATAAATAGTATGAAAGTAATTTGGTTTGATGTGTCAAATAGGTATGCGGGCAACGACGTTGGTAATCATTTTCACTAGTTTGGATGTAGTTGGATCTTGCAGAATGGAGTTAAGACACATGAAGTGCTGAAAGATAAGTACACGAGGATGGTAGAGAGGGAGGGGATAACAAGTTAAGAGGAGAGATGAAAGTTTTGTACAGTGCTACATTTGATAAGTGGCTAGAGGTCACACGCATTACTTAGATCATATTTAGTACGTTTGTGAAGTTGATTCCATAAATGATAAGTTGTAGGAATTACTACTTACAGAGTAGGGGAGAACGATGAGTTTAGAGGATAGAGCTGAAAGCTCTTTAGGAGTACAAAGCGAGCTCTCTAAATGTACAAGTAGAGTACAAACAAGAAAAAAATAAAAATTAAAGCCAAAATTAATGATAAGTCTAAAGAATAGAGATGAAAGCCCATTAGGGGTACAAAGAGAGCTCTCTAGATATATAAATAGATTATAAAAAAAAATAAAAATAAAAGCCAAAATTAATGATAAATTTAAAGTTTAATGATAAATTTTAAGAATAGAGATAAAAACTCATTAGGAGTATAAAGAGAGCTCTCTAGATGTATAAATAGATTGTAAATAAGCAAAAATTAAAAGAAGTAGAGTAGAAAAAGCAAAAATGAAAACGCAAGAGTGGTAGAAAGTGTAAATAAGCAAAAATTAAAAGAAGTAGAGTAGAAAAAGTAAAAATGAAAACGCAAGAGTGGTAGAAAGTGAGGGTGAATGTAAAAAGTGCGAAGGAGGTACTATCAGCATGCCTTTCTGATTAAACCTGTAGAAGAAAGTGGACAATGGATTTCAAGCTTTTTGTTTAATGGGACAAGGATAGAAAAAAGGAGGTGCTTGGAGCAATTGAATGATCTAAGTTATCAGCATGCCTTTCTGATTAAACCTATAGAAGAAAGTGGACAAACTTTATTGTATGGAAGATTTTCTCTACTGATGCAGAGTGGCTTCCTTCAAGTGGCCTTAAAGTTCTCAAATTTATTCGAGACATGGTTATGCAAGCTTCAAAAATGTCACCCTTGGAAATCTTAAAGGAAGCAAAGAGGCAAACAAGGTAGGTCGTGCTCTATGGACTTTCAAAGGTGCATTGCAGAGAGAAGATTGCTAATTGAGAAGGCAAAGCAGTATGCAAGAGAGCAAGATGTAAAATGGTGGGACACATTCTTTGAACAACAAGAAGAAATGCTTAAAAGGAATATCAATAACTCATGGAATCTAGCTAGTTCTTTTCAGTGGCCAACTATTGCTGAAAAAACCACTTATTTTGTAGAGCTGCAATTCTAGCAGAGATCGATAAACTTTTGGGAAGCAAGAGAGATGTACATAGGAGCTAGACAATCAAAAGAAAGGTGAAAAAGAATTCAAGAGATGTGAAGTGGTGATCCACAAGACATAAAGGAGAGTACCCTTGTTGCTACCCTAGCTGAGGATGATGTTTTAAAACATCTGTTTTGGATTGGCAAGGTAATAGCTATCAAAACAAAGATGAAATTGGCGAGCATACATTGTCACTAACTCATGCAAATGCATTTGAGGGAAAGTATAGCTTGGAAATGATAAATACAACAAAAGGAAAGGGCAAGTACAAGAGGGGAAAGAACACTGCTAGCATTAGTGTACTACCACATAATAAGGTAGATATTTTGGTGTATGCCTTTACTCTCATAAAAGAAGGCTACTTAGAAATTCAACCATTTCTATTTTACAAGAGAAAATTCCTTGCTTCAATAACTCTGAGCTTGGTAGCACATCCTTGGGTGTGCTAACACGACAGTGAACCCAAGGAGTCTTAGCTTCAGGTGTACACATAGAAGAAAAAATGGTCTTTGTGGATAGTGATGAAGAGGATACCTTGTCTACCTCCTCAGGGGAAGGCACACCAACGAGTGATGGTGATGGTATAGGTAGCAGTGATGATGAGGAGCCATAACTATGCCATGAGTTGTATATCTAGAAAATAGCTCCTTTTTTAGAGTTGTATTAATTACTTTTATGGATTGAAGATGTCAATGACAAATGGTCTCTATTTTGGTATATTTTTTAAGCCTAAAGTGCTTGGCCAACTACAGTTTAAGTGAGTGTGAATACTTATGGCCATGCATATAAGTGAATGGTGAGCCATAACATGTCCTCTCTATATATTGGTTGGGCACCCATGGCAACCATTGAGGATTTGGATGATGTGTCCCCATATTTTTTGGTTTGGGTGGACGACTTCTATATCCTTGTCTTGTAGATTGTCTACTAGGTCTACATGCTTATGTCGTTGACTAGGACACCCTTGGCCATTGAGACTTTGGATGATACATCCTCTATCTCTTGGTTAGGGTGGTGGACTTATAGACTATCTACTAGATCTATTGCCTCTCTCGCAAGGCAGTGGGGTGTCAACACATATAAAAGATATAGTGTTTATACCTATAGAGTATTATAAATTGTCGATTTTCATCTCAATAGGATTACGATGTACCTAGATGAGCTTTTCAAAGCCAGAGCAAGTGCATGTGCAAGTGCCAGCGCAAACGTCAGAGCAAGTGCCAGAGCAACTACCTATGAGGAATTTTTATGAAAACTCCAATTGACAAGGGACGAATGTCACAAACTTATAATGGCAATTAAGAATGTTTTGAGTGTCAAACCTAAAGCAGAGATAGATCAGCTCCTCCAGACAATTAACAACAATCTCCAAGAGATTTCTAGTATCATGGTGGCCGCGACATGGAAGGCCTTGATAGAGTGATCCCTCCCTTAAGCTGCACGTGCATTTACTTAAAGATGGGGAAATCAGGAAGGAAGTCTCTCGCTCCATTGGTCACTTTCCTGCTCAGAAAAGATCAGATCTGGCCTTTCAAGCAAAGCTACAATATATAGAGGCTGTATGGAGAAAGAGAAGCATAGCAACAAGCAAGAGAAAGCAATGCGAAACTCCAACTCCAAGTCAGGGGTCATAGCCACTACCACAGGTACCGTAACTCCAAGCACAGAGATCATTTCATGGAGTCGCAATGTTCGGAGCTCCTACCTTATTTATCTTGCAACAAATAGAGTTTGATGTCCTTTCACACGACTGGGGGAGGGAACCTTTGCATATGCCACCAAATGCAAGGTTCATGACAATAACTTCCCCGAACAGTGGTATGTTTGCAAGGTAATCAAGACTGATGAAGAGAACATAGGAAGAGATAATACAGTAGTTGTTGACGCCACCACAATGGACGTCATTCATTGCGGCATAGTTAATCCTCTTGGACTATGCCACGATGAAAAAGAACCTATGATCATTTTCAAGCATTGGAATGGCAGTAACCTCCGTAATTGGATGTGGGTATGCACCGCAGATGGCAAAAGAGCTCCCCTCAAGAATTTTGTGAGTTTAGCCAAGGATCCCAATGACAAGCTGCGCTTCCAAAAACATATCTTCCACATTATTACTGCCCTAATGCACACAATGGAATATATGCACCCAGCATGGATTTACTCCATAACAATTTGCATGTCAGCAATGTCTTCATTCACTTCTCGACGACAAATGATGAAGTTTATGCTGGTATTGGAGATTGGGGAAGGTCTATATGGTCCCTAACACGCAAGCATGCAATTCCCTTGAATCGAGACACTCCCCTAGAAAAGGTAGAGGCCAGACAAAATTGGCCTTATATGGCACCTGAGAGCCTGTGTATGCATCCACCTCCCTTCAGCAAGGCACAAGATATCTTCTCCTTGTTTTGGAATATGTAATATCCAAATTGTGCCAAGCGGTTTCTTTCCCGCCATCTGCTCCAAAGAGAGGTTTCTTGAGACACACAGAGCTTGCGTGTGAGAGCCACCGATGAAGACCCAAATAAAAGGCCAATGGCCTATGAGTTGGTGATGTGTTTAGCCAAAGCCCCCCAATATGATGTATCTCTACCTCGCCATGCTAGCATATGCCCTTTCGATTCTTGACTAAGTCAATTGTACTTTGTAAACAATCTAGTAATTGCGATTTGGATATTGGTTGTGTAATGTCTCTTTAAAGTGATTCAATTTTTGGTGAATGTGTAATATCTCTTTCATGTTTTTCATTTTTCGGTGAATGTCTAATGTCTCATTGATTGTCTATTGTCTCGTTGATTGTCGATTGTCTCATTGATTGTCTATTGTCTCAGTGAATCAAGAGAAAGTCTCTAATTGTCAGTACAAGGGTTCTCATTCTAGCTCTCTATTTTGTTTTTTTAGTGTACCCTGTCACCTTTTCGGACTTCATTGCGATGGAGGTGAATCAAGAATGGGAGGATTTAGAGGACATCCCCAATGTTACAGTTCCATACCCAATTTTTCAAATAGGTGCAACCTCCAAGAGGGGGACTTGAGGGGCCCCCACTCAGCTTGGAGCAATGCAAGAATCTTGTCCCTAACTCTTTTGTGCGCATATAGTTGTTTAGACAAGTGGACAGAACCCATCCAAAACAAATGTACCCACCGAAGCTGTCAGATCTTCAGCATGTGGGACTTTCTACCCTTCTTTTGGAGAGATTTGTGGAGAAAACTAAAATGATGCCAAATAATCATCAAGTGCCCCTATACGTCATCCGGTAACTTTTTTGTGAGGAGTTCCTCAACAAGCAAGTTAATTGGGATGATAAGCCACCACAAGGGGGTGTGGCTCAAGGTCGCCTAGTTGTGATAAAAAGAGAGCAAAGAAGGAGGGGAGAGAAGTACAACGAACGAAGCCTCTGGTGCTCACACCTCATGAGCACATGAACATTCAATCTTTTATCGTTGAAGGAGTTACGCTAGCAACTCAAGGTATGACAGCGCAACAACTACTGCAAGACTATGAAGCCTTGCAAAGAGAGAACGAAGAGCTAAGGAGAACCATAAGAGCACAAGAGGCAAAGCTCTTGCAGTATGAAGAAAAGTATGGAGCATTGCCATATGAATCTCCTCACTTTCAATTGAATGATCTTCTTAATAGGCCCATTTCACCCCATCGCCTATTAACTTAGGCGATGATTAAATTTTGTAGACATGATTCCCCTATATTAAACTTTTGTAGACATTGATCCCCCTATATTAAATTTTGTAGACATTGATCCGCCTATATTAAATTTTGTAGACATTGATCCCCCTATATTAAACTTTTGTAGACATGAATTTTACTACAAAATTTGTAACTGCATCAAAATTTTGTGCGTAATGAAAAGAAGTACTAGGTGTTCTAATGTGTATGAAAACAAAATTTTTGAAGTATAGAGTCTTGTCATTTTAATCATCCCAAAGCAAAACGGGAGCTATATCATCGATCTTCGATGCATCATAGGCGTTCGAGTCTATCTCCCATTCTTCTTCTTCATCTTCACTTCTCCTTTCTTGGCAATCACTTCATATATTTGCTTTAGAGCCTGCAGTATATCTCATTCTACCACTCGGGTTGCAATGGATTGGGGCTTATGTAGAAACCTCATATTGCAAAAGCAGTACACAAGGGCCGAAGCTCTTGTTACCTTTAATCTGTTACGTCTTTTGCTATGAATAAAATCCTACACTGACCAACTTCTCTCGCAACTACTTGACAATGCAGCCACACTCAACACACACACAGCAATGTGTTTCAATTCAAATGTTTGACTGCCATATTCTTTCCATCACATTGGGGGACTTAAGTGTTTGATGGCATCCAAACACCATTCATCACCAAAGTTTTCAATTCTATTGCTAAATTGCATACACTGGTGATAAGCATCTTTACCTTCGTCACCTTGCAATAATGTGCTACACACTTCTTTGAAGTTAGCCATGACCTCACTATTGCTAGACTGCTATGCATTTGAAAGGTTGGATCTAACGCAAAGGCTGCAAAATGAAGTGGAGTATGCATCATAGTCCATCTCTCTGTAGCGCAAAAAGAAATCTCCTTTCGCTCTCTTGTTGTAAGTTTTTCATGAGATTCAACAGTTTTGATAGCTTGAGACATCAGCCACTACACCTTGCCCATGATAAGTTTATCGGTGTCAACAATGCATAGCAACTCCACAAATGGTTTAGCCACACTTTGAATTTTTTGTACCTTACTCCAAAAAGAAGTCGAGGTCACTAAGTTGACACATCTTGTGGCAGCCACAGTATGGCGGCATGCTTGCTTGTCCACGCTTGAAAACGTCGATCTGCCACAATTTCATGTAGAGCAGCTCGAATCAACATAAGCTTGTCACTCTTAGTATGAAAGAGTGTATAAGTAAACTAATGTTCGCAAATGAATTTCACAATATGGTTAGCTTCTACAAGAGTTGGCTGAACAAAACTCATCTTTCCAATATCTTTTAACAACAAATTCAATGTATGCGCAACACATGGCACCCATGTAATCTTAGGATATTTCTCTTGAATCAAATGGCCGGAATTTTTAAAGTTTAACGCATTATCAATGCATATTGCCGTTTACATATTTTGGACCACCCACATGGGCAATAGCAATTTCATACAATTTAGCAAGATAAGAACTTGCCTTCTCTTTAAGTGAAGTATCAATTGCGTCTAGGAAAACTGTGCCCCTTGGACATATACACATAATGTTAATTAATGGTTTTTTTTTTACAACTTGTCCATCCATCCAACGCAATAGTACATCCAAAGCCTGGCACAAAATCAAGCACTGTACGTGCAAGGCTTTGCTCCATTGTATGCTTTGCTTTATCCAAGTACTCTGTGTGCATTTTATTGTAAGGTGGAATAGTAAATTTTGATCCTTCTTTTGCTGTGCAGAACAACGCATCTTGAAATACAGGGTTACACATGACATTAAATATCCCACAAGCAACAAATGCTTGTGTCCACTTCAAATGCATCTCCAATGTTGCAGTTTGATCAAAGGAATAATATAGTGGACTAGACTGTTTACTCACACCATTACTTCATCTTGAGGCAGTAGTGCACATAGGAGGTGTCGAGTACATGTTAGAGGGTTCCCCAATTTGCGAAGGAGCATTCTCTTTGCTGAGCTGATGCATTCTCTTGCTGAACTGACACATTCTTTGACGCTATACTGATGCATTCACTTGTGGACATACCGCATCCTCATCCTAACCAATGCATCCTTGAGAGCATGATTCCTGTAATATGTGGCGATATTTGTTACCTTTGGTTGCCATGGATACTATCTTGGTTTTTAGTTTTGCAGCATACTTATATACCTTAGTGCTAATGTTAAGTGGCGGATTAGAACAAGCTACAACATCAACACCGACTCTGAATAAATTCTCCTTAACCCTCATTGCACTGCCATGAAATTCATGGCCACAAGACTTACACTTAACATGAGATGTGTATCTACCACGCTTCAACTCTTCTACATAGTCCCACTCAGGCCCTCGGGATCCACCCATCGTAAAGCTGTTTAAAGCACAAAATGACTCATGAGCAACTTTACATCAATAAATGATCATTGATGCCATAAAATAGCCTACACATCTACCATTATGCATTCTACACTTTAAAATTTCTATTTCTAATTTTGAATTCATATTGAAAATTAATTGTATACACAAACAAAGAAGCAAATACAAATAACAACAAATATCCACGCTTATTGAATCCTACTACCCCAATGAAGCTAGCTTCTAACATGGTTTATCAACAATGTCCCACCCCTTAGACTCGAGTGTGAACTATGTTCGAACACAAGGGATTCTACCTTTTTCAATTTAATAACCTATACCCCATTGTGAACTATGTTCCAACACAAGGGATTCTAGCTCCTTTAAAGTAACCTAAACCCTAGTGTGAACCATGTTCCAACACAAGGGATTCCAGCTACTTTAATTGACCTAAACCCTAGTGTGAACCATGTTCCAACACAAGGGATTCCAGCTACTTTAATTGACCTAAGCCCTAGTGTGAACAATGTTCCAACACAAGGGATTCTAACTACTTTAGTTGACTTAGCTAAGCCCTAGTGTGAACAATGTTCCAACATAAGGGATTCTAGCTACTTTAATTGATCTAAACCCTAGTGTGAAAAATGTTCAAACACAAGGGATTCTAACTACTTAGACTCACTAACCCTAGTGTGAACTATGTTGAAACACAAGGGTCTCAACCTACCTAAATTGCCTAATTTAATAGTTCTAGATTTTTTTTCTTAACCACAAGTGGCAAGAGGCAGATTCCTTTTGTAGGAACTCGGGGAATCGTACAATGACAATGCGGCCCATACGCAAGCTTATATAGCTAATAGTAATTGTTTCGATAGAATTGAATTCAAACGAAAGGCATATGATAGAGTACCTTTCAATTCAAACGAAAGGCATACGATAGAGTACCTTTCAATTCAAACGAAAGACATACGATAGAGTACCTTTCAATTGTATGGCATTCGATCGAATATCATACGATTGATTTGCTGGGACTAAAATGTTAAGTCGACTAATGTTCGACGTGGCATGGAATAATACGATCGTATTTTAAGTATATTTGACTAAATACATCCTTATTTGTGTATAACGTATAACTCGTATAACATATAGTGCAACTTAGATCCTCACCAAGATAAGTCCTACTCAATGTATAGATTAGGAACTTAACACAGAGTTAACTCCTAAACAAACATGCATCACAAAGAGCTAACCCACAAGCTAGACATGCTCCACAAAATACTTAACCAAGAGCTAGAACAAAAAACTCACATAGAGAGTTAACTCCTAAACAAACATGCATCACAAAGAGCTAACCCATAAGCTAGACATGCTCCACAAAATACTTGACCAAGAGCTAGAACAAAAAACTCACATAGAGAGTGTTGCCCTATAACATGGCTTTGATACCAAGTTAGAAATAGACCCAAAATCTACAAGTAATTTATAAGCATGTTAAGCAACAAAATAACTCAATAAGACACAAGATGTGGTCCACAAATAACTAGGCACATAGCCCTTTTATTCAAGTGCTAATACAAGAGTTGTATGATGGTTATGTGGAGCTAAATGTAACCACCCAATTTATAGTGAGAAGGAGAAGAAGGCACCTACTTGAATGGCATCATCCATGATGTCTTGTTCACCTTGAGATCATCTAAGGCCACCGTTAAGACCTCTTCAAATAGAGTGCCCACTTGACCCATGCCATGTGACACCCATGCCACCTCTAGACTCCTATTTTTGACTAGCTTATCTAGTCCCTTTTACTCCTTGTAAAAGCACCCACCACAAAGGTTAAAGATAAACCTAAAACTAAACCATTAATTCCAATATGAAGAGCTTAGTGTCTTGAAGTCTCATGACTGGCATAAAATCTTATAGTTTGCGCTATCAATAGTAAAGGATTGCCTCACCGAGGACATAAGAGCGACAATATACAAGATTGGTGTAGTGGTACATTGGATATCAAAGGAGGAGATTAGAAGAAATACATTAGAAGAAAATGTTCTAGACTCCATAGAAGTAGTTGCAATGGTAGAGAAATTCTTTCCAACAATTTTTTTTGACCATTCAATTTCATCTATAAAACAAGGGTAAATGAAGGTATTGTAATTGAACAACTAGAACTTGAACCAGAAAAAAACATAACGTGGCTAATCTGGAATTCAAAGAAGAAATAGAAAAACAACTTTCAACACAACCACCTCTAATGCCAAAAATAGAAGAGGATGATACGGATGAACTACCTTCTACTCCTACAACAAACGATGCTTCACCCATTAATGAAGATGCAAATGGAGAGTTCTTTCTAGAAATAGATGTATATGGAGCCATGGATCTAGTTGAGGATGAGAGAGTATGGATGAGCTATAAAATCATATTTCTTTTTTATTTGACAAGAAATATATGTTTTTTTATCACCGTTTTGTTGTTTGGGACCATTAATGCAAGCTTTGGCAGACATTTTTCATAATTTCTTTAAAATGTTGCTACATATATCCTTGTATTTAGGAATATTAGTGAAAGCTTTGGCAAACAAATGTTGTCATATTAATTTCTTATAAGTATTTCTACATATATCCTTGTATTTATTTGAAAAGTAACTAAAATCTAGGTTGATTAGGACTATGAGAACTAAAAACACTTGAACTTTTTTCCAAAATCACACAAAAGAAAAGAAAAAAAAATCGATGCTTTTATCAACCTTTATATAGACATTGGCATCGACACTTATTTGGATGCACTTTTCATCAACAAATAAATAACCCTTTTTTGATGGTTATTCCAATGATGGGAGTACCGTCAAAACTAATGGTTGAAAGCTAAAGACCTTGTAGTAGTGCAAGTTGTATGTCAATGGCATGATTTACTTCCAAATTCTCATTCAAAATCTCCTTGAGCTCCTTGACAACCATGTTTTCAAATTTGTGTTCTCTCCTAATTAAAGACTCTTTAATAATTAATTACTACCATTTTGAATCACACGATCCAAATAAAAATTAACTTGAACACTGTTATGGACAAAATAGGTAATATTTCATGAAAACGAGAAATATTTGGCATCTTTCAAATATTCCATCAAAAAGATTCAATTTTTAGCTCTTTTTGAAAATTAGTCTACACATGCATACAACACTACCAAAAAATGACGATATTTTGGGCACTTTACATGTTTTTAACAAAAATTATCATTAAAAAAAGATTTGGTTTTGCTTACTTTTTGAGATTATAATTGAGAATCTAACAATAAGTTTTCAAAAAACATGCCAAAATAGAGACATTGTTTATCATTGCCACCTTCAATTTAGAAAAAAATGATACACTACTATAAAAAGAAATTATTTTCTAGACATATAGCTCTTGGCATAATTATGGTTCCTCATCATGATCATTGCTATCTATACAATCACTATCACTAGTTGATGTGTGTAAGATTCCTCCCTCTGGCTTTTGAGATGTGCAAGTGTAAGAACCTCCCCTTCTGATCATCATATTATTCCCCTCTGAAATAATAGAAAAATCTTGTTTCACCTGTTTTGGCCTAAAGAGAGAAAATGTCTATAGGGAGGTAATTCAAAATTTTGGATATAAAAATCCTCCTAGTGTCTAAAATGGTTTCCCTTGAAACAGAAATTCAAAAAGAACTTTCTAATGTGCAATTGGAATTAATTGAAAATAGGTAAAAAGGACCTTAGCCTAAGGGTCCATATTTTCAAAAAAATTTGAATTATGCTTCAATTACCTATGGACCAATAAGATCGATCCAAATGTAGGGAGGAGATAAATTGAAGAATAAAAGAAAATCCCCCAAAAATGAGTAAATGCGTGAACATAAGATGAAGAATTGACTAAGGACAAGGTTTATTAGTTAAAAAAGAAGAGATATTTAGAAGAAATGATGCATTTTTGACACCTCACTACTGTGGGGATCTCCCCTCATGAAGGAGGCACCTATTTCACATGTGTGGAGGAGTTTTAAACTAAAAAATAATAAGATATTTTCATCTCTCCTGCTTCAACTAGATCCAAAAAGTAAGTTAAACTGACATAAAAATGGTCAAAAATTGACCAAACTGATCTAGAATCAGTTTGCTTGGTTAGAGGCTCATTTTTTCCTATAAATAGAAGCCTACCTCTTTGTAAAAGGTTAATAGTGTTCATGCAATGTTACTCTACTCCTACCCAGAGCCAATTACATTGAATTTTCTTGATAATTCAATTGTTTTTGGCTTAATCCTCTCCAATATAATTGGTGGCCACTCTTGATCCAAACAAGAGTAGAACCCTCAATCCCTCAAGCCAAAGGAAAGCTTACAGACTCTATGTAAGCTAAATTCTTCTTACTTTTAAATTTTAAATCTATGGTTTTCTTAATCTTCTTGTTTTTATAGTTGATTAAATTAAATTCTGATGCTATGCCTTGATGAAAAGGCCATCCCCTTCTCTTCCTTACAATTCAACCTTTCTTTATCCTAGAATGATTAACAAATAAATTGATTAAACTTTTCTTATTGTTTACTTTCTTGAAATTAAAAATTATGAAGATTAGAGTCCTTTATATCTTATTGGGGTTAATTTAAATAGAAAATAGAATGTTAAAAATTGAGAAATGGTCAGCCATACAAAGGAGGTTATGGAAAAATTTTCTTGAATTTTGTGGAAAAGAAAGTTTATTTTTATGTTATTCTAAAAGAGTAATTCCCACCATTTGTGCATTCTAAAAAAAATATTCTAATTTACTCCATGTCCATATTCACCTAAATGAATATGCATGGATATCACTGATATTAATCATAAAAATTAATTTCTATGCATAGAAAGATGCATAATGGAAATTTTTATTATAAAAGTGTTGTTTTCATTAAATTTAATTTCTATACATAGAAAGATGCATAATGAAAATTTTTATTATACAAGTGTTGTTTTCATTAAATTTAATTTTATGCATAGAAAGTTGCATAAAGGATTTATTTTTATTTCAAAAGTGTTATTTTCATTAAAATTGATTCTCATTAAAATTGGTTTTATGCTTAGAAAGATGCATAAAAGATTTATTTTTATTTCAAAAGTGTTATTCTCATTAGAATTGATTTTATGCATATAAAGATGCATAAAAGATTTATTTTTATTTCAAAAGTGTTATTCTCATTAGAATTGGTTTTATGGATAGAAAGATGCATAAAGGATTTATTTTTATTTCAAAAGTGTTATTCTCACTAGAATTGGTTTTATGGATAGAAAGATGCATAAAGGATTTTTTTTTATTTCAAAAGTGTTATTCTCACTAGAATTGGTTTTATGGATAGAAAGATGTATAAAGGATTTGTTTTTAATTCAAAAGTGTTATTCTCATTAGAACTGGTTTTATGCATAGAATGATGCATAAAGGATTTATTTTTTATTCAAAAGTGTTATTCTCATTAAAATTGATTTTATGCATAGAATGATGCATAAAGATTTATTTTTATTTCAAAAGTGTTATTTTTCTTAAATTTGAATTTATGCATAAATAGATGCATAAAAGGATTTTTAGTGTTGTTCCTACTGAAGTTGTTTTTTATGCATAAATAGATGCGTAAAGAACCTTTATATCAAAATTAAAATTCTCTTAAATTCTATGTTTAAATTCTATCAGAATAGATGTGATGAGATGTGATGTGAATCAGATTAGATGTGAATGAGATGGATGTGAATCAGATTAGATGTGAATGAGATGGATGTGAATTAGATTAGATGTGAATGAAAATCAGAATAGATGTGATGAGATGTGATGTGAATCAAATTAGATGTGAATGAATGGATGGATGTGATGTGAATAGATGTGATAAGATGTGATAAGAATCAGATAGATGTGAATGGATGGATGGATGTGATGTGAATAGAGGTGATGAGATGTGAGGTGAATAGATGTGATGAGATGTGATGTGAATCAGATCGAATATGAATGGATGGTTGGATGTGATGTGAATAGAGGTGATGAGATGTGAGGTGAATAGATGTGATGAGATGTGAGGTGAATAGATGTGATGAGATGTGATGTGAATCAGATAGATGTTAATGGATGGATGGATGTAATGTGAATAGAGGTGATGAGATGTGATGTGAATTAGATACATGTGAATGGATGGATGTAGGTGATGTGAATAGAGGTGATGAGATGTGAGGTGAATAGATGTGATGAGATGTGATGTGAATCAGATAGATGTGAATGAATAGATGTGATGAGATGTGAGGTGAATAGATGTGATGAGATGTGATGTGAATCAGATAGATGTGAATGGATGGATGGATGTGATGTGAATAGAGGTGATGAGATGTGAGGTGAATAGATGTAATGAGATGTGATGATAATCAGATAAGTGTGAATGAATGGATGGGTGGTTGTTGTGATGTGAATAGAGGTGATGAGATGTGAGGTGAGTAGATGTGATGTGAATCACATAGATGTGAATGAATGGATGAGATGTGATGTCATGTGAATCAAGATGTAAATGAATGATATGGGATATAAGTGGATGATATGTGATGAGAATGGATGTAAATGTATAAGTGAAGAATGGATGTGAATGTATAAGTGAAGAATGGATGTGGATGTGTATGTGAAAGAATGGATGTGGATGTGTATGTGAAAGAATGTGATGTGAATGTGTATGTGAAGAATGGATGTGAATGTATAAGTGAAGAATGGATGTGAATGTATATGTGAAAGAATTGATGTGGGTATGTATGTGAAAGAATGGATGTGGATGTATGTGAAAGAATGGATATAGATGTGTATGTGAAAGAATGTGATGTGATGTAAAGAGATGTGATGTGTCATGAATATATGTGGATGTGAAGTGATAGATATGAATGTATAGATAGATATGAGAAGTCGTACCTATGAACGATTGCATGGATGTGTGTATGAATGAGATATGATGTGGATAAAAGTGATGCGATATAATGTGGATAGAATGTATGTGATGGGATGGTTATGAGAATGTATGTGGTGGGTATGAATGAACAAATGTGATAGATATGCATAAATGTGATGTGATGGGTGTAAATGTGAATGAATGGATGGGTGGTTGTGATGTGAAAAAAGGTGATGAGATGTGATGTGAATCAGATAGATTGGAATGAATGGATGAGATGTGATGTCATGTGAATCAGGATGTAAATGAATGATATGGGATATGAGTGGATGATATGTGATGAAAATGTATGTAAATGTATAAGTGAAGAATGGATGTAAATGTTGAGATATCGAGCTCATCTAGTGAGGTGGTGGACACTGATGACCTGCCTGGGGGATAGGCCCCACACTTACACCACTGGCATGGTTGGTGAGATCATGGGTGATATGCGGCCAGTGGGATGACAGGCTGTGTGACAGCCATTCTGGAGACTAGCATAGTTATAGCGCCAGCTCATTTAGTTGGGTTCACACTATAGAGAACCCTAGTATGTATTTGGTTGAGTACCTTTTCATATTGTGTGTACTCTTATCTTTGTATATGGTGTGTTGAGTGTGTGTGAAGAAGAAGAAGATTTTCAGCCTCTCACCTTGTGTGTTCTCTTCTAGGGTTTTGTGAGTGTGTGTGTGCTTGCAAGAGCTCAAGCTCTCTTCTCCCCTGCATATTTTCATGGTATCAGAGTCTGGTTCATGCTAAGGGCTGAGTTGCAACAAGCAAGAGAAGCACAGGAAGCGGTACGAGGGTAAGAGCTTCATCTACTCTTCCCTATTTGTGTTGGTGACTACACCCTTGTCGGGAGCTCTACGGGAGGCACCGGCAAATGATCTCTGATTGAGGATCTTTCTTCGTCGCGGGAGTAAAGCTATAGGGCAACTATATTGTCTTGTCGGACGATATTTTTAGGGCTGAAAACGCGTTTCAGGCGCATTACGACCTTCGTTTTTCAGAAAGCATACAATTTCGAGCACTGCGGATAAGTCATCGATTCTCTATAGAACTCTGTTTTAAGAACTGCAGGAAGATATATTGGTTGTGCAGACATTGTGTGTGGTGCAAGGAGGTCAACAGTTGCCATTGGGTGTATGTATGCACATTGAGGTCACTGGTTGTGACATTTGAGTGTACCGCTGTAGAAAATACAGCAGTTTGTGCAGGACAAACCAGAGTGTTGTTTCTGGTAAATTTGTGTGTCTGGCAAGATGTCAAATGATGGCATAAACCAGATTGTTGCTGAGAAGCTTGATAAGAACAACTTCTATGCTTGGAGGTTCAGGTTGACAAATTTCCTGATGGGAAAGGGTTATTGGGACTACATAGAAGGTGAGCATGAAGAGGCACCAGAGATACCAGAGATCAATCCGACAGCTGATGTGAAAGAGTTCAAGGATTGGAACCAAGGAGCCAGAAAAGTTATGTATTGGCTCTCTATCAGTATACATGACACCATGATTGGGCACATTCAGGGTGCCAAGTCTCCCAAGGAGGCGTGGGACACCTTGGTAAAACTCTATGAAACGAATACCAAGGCACGAAAGATACAGTTGAAGAATGAACTTCATACTGTGGAGAAAAAGAGTATGTCTGTGAATGACTATGCATTGAAGATCAAGGGTATTGTGGAATCCCTTGCATCTATTGGCATTTTAGTAGATGATGATGATAAGGTGGAAGTCTGTCTACGTGGTCTCGGGCCACAATACAAGGCATTCAAGACGTCTATTCAGACTCGGGAAAACATTCCCAATTCACAGATTTGGTGTCTATGTTGATTATAGAAGAGAAGAGCTTGGGTGAAGACCAACAACCTTCACAAAACAAAAATAGTTTAGAGCAACAGGCCTTCTACACAAGTTCAGGAAGAGGACGAGGTAGAGGAGGCCGTGGACGCGGCCAAGGAGTGGCCAAACAAGTAATCAGAATTATGGCCAAACAGGTAATCAGAATTATGGCCAGCAGCAGCAACAACAACAGTCCCAGAATTCACAACAACAACAACACGCAGGTGGAAGAGGCCAATTCAGAGGCAAGGGGAGTCAAAGAGGTCATGGAAATTGGCAAAGGCAGTATAATGATACACATGGATGCTTTTACTGTGGTAAGCCTGGACATGTGCAGGTAGATTGTTATAAGAAGCAGGCTGACATGAAAAATGGGAAATTGAAGCAAAACAACTATGCATCCTCGAGCAAAAACAATGAGGATAATGAAAGGTTGTTTGTTATGCAGCATGTTGTTTGTTATGCAGCATGTTGTTAATGCCATGTGCCTGAAAATGTTGAAGCAGCACATAAAGATGATGTATGGTACGTTGATTCAGGTGCTTTGAACCACATGACAAGTCATGGGGAGTGGTTCAAGGAGATAAAAAACCTTGAAAGACCAAGTTTTGTGGAAACAGGGGATGACACTGCTCATCCAATTGCCCATGTTGGAGATGTGCCATAGTCTATGCAGGATGGCAAAGTGAAGTACCTTGCAGATGTACTTCATGTTCCGAACTCATGTTCCGAACATAACAAAGAATCTCGTTTCAGTTGGCCAGATAATTGACCAGGGTTTGCAGGTTCGGTTTAACCCTGATGGTTGTTATGTTGAAGACTTTAAAGACAAGTGCAGGCTAGTTGCAAAAGGCAACAGAGTGGGCAGAATGTTTATGTTGTTGAATGTAAACATGCCTGAAGTGAGTGCTACAATGTTTGCAAATGGTTCAAGAATTTTCGTAGACACAGGAATTTGGCATAAAAGAATTGGACATGTGAATGTGCAGAGAATGAAGTCTATGCAGACTAAAGGAATTGTGACAGGACTGCCAAAGTTTATAGTTGAAGGTATGCAAAAAATATGTGAAGCATGCCAATTTGGAAAGCAAACAAAGCATGTATTTCCACGTAACAAAAATGTGAGCAGAAATGCACTAGATGTTGTGCATTCAGATGTATGGGGTCCTACAAGACCATGTCTATGGGAGGCTACAGGTATTATGTGACATTTATTGATGACCACACAAGGAAAGTGTGGGTATACTTCATGAAGGGAGAAGGGTGAGGTGTTCACTCACTTTCAGAATTTTAGAGTTATGGAACAGGGAAATATGTAAAGTGCCTAAGGTCAGATGGAGGGGGAGAGTACTTCTCCAATGAGTTCTCTGAATTTTTGCAGAAGAACGGTATTCGGAGATAGTTTACATGCAGATACACTCCGCAGCAAAATGGAGTTGCTGAGCAGAAAAACAGGCATATTGCTGAGATTGCGCGAGCATTGATGGAAGAGAAGAATATGCCGCATAGCTATTGGGCTGAGGCTATTTCTACAGCAATTTACATCATGAACAGAACTCCAACTGCAGCCATACATGATGTAACTCCAGAGGAGAGGTTTACTGGCAGAAAACCTGATTTGTCTCATCTGAAAGTCTTTGGATGCATTGCATATGTGCATATGCCAAATGAGCTGAGAACTAAGCTGGATCCAAAAGCTAAAAAATGTGTGTTTATTGGACATTCCCTCGAGCAAAAGGGATACAGGTATTATAACCCTGCTACACGTGAGTTGAGGGTAATCAGCGATGTTGTTTTTGATGAGATGAGCAGCTGGTATGCTGCTAAAACAGAAGCTGTTGGGGCTCATGTGAGTGGAAATGTGGTTGCACAAAATGCAAGTTAGCAATCACAGTCTTTGAGTGGACCAAGAGAGTCCTCATCTAGTGGTTCAGTTGATAGACTATGGAGTGGCAGGCTGCATCATAATACCAGTCCTGCAAATGTGATTAGTACATCACATAAAGGCAAAGAGAAAGTG
This sequence comes from Cibotium barometz, assembly GCF_041138505.1. Classification (NCBI taxonomy): domain Eukaryota; kingdom Viridiplantae; phylum Streptophyta; class Polypodiopsida; order Cyatheales; family Cibotiaceae; genus Cibotium; species Cibotium barometz. The sequence continues at coordinate 17,839,526 of NC_141056.1, forward strand.
GTTGAGCCCCTTAGTATGCCTGACATTTCTGCAAGGCATTCTCATGTTGATGGAGAGTCTAGTGGCTCAGAGATGAGCCTTGATGAGGATCTTGGGATACCAGCTATGAGAACACCTGGTGTAAAGAAGGCTATGGAAGCCATGAATGCAAAGTTACAAAGATCTGGGAGAGTAAAGAATCCTGTGCAGAGGTTTACCTATGATGGTTATGTGGCACATCACTATGCATACATGGCAAAGGTTGTGCAGATTGTAGAGCCCACATGCATTGATGAGGCTATTGGAAATGTGTGTTGGGAGAAAGCTATGGATGAGGAGATGGATGCACTATATGGAAATGAGACTTGGGATTTAGTGCAATTGCCTGAAGGCAAGAAAGCCATTGGATGCAAGTGGGTGTACAAAGTAAAACATAACAGTGATGGAAGCATAAGCAGGTACAAGGCTAGATTGGTAGCCAAAGGATATGTGCAGACATATGGCATTGATTATGAGGAAACTTTCAGCCCAGTTGCCAAGATGGCAACAGTGAGAGTTGTGATAGCAGTGGCTACGTCAAAGCAATGGTCTTTACATCAAATGGATGTAAAGAATGCATTCTTGCATGGGGATTTATAGGAAGAGGTGCATATGTTACAGCCACCTGGTTATGAGGATGTGAGTCACCCTGAGCATGTTTGCAGGTTGAAGAAAGCCTTGTATGGCTTAAAACATGCACCAAGAGCATGGTCTGACAAGATTTCTGAATATCTTGTCACTATTGGCTTTCATGTAGCCAATGCAGATTTCTCGCTATATGTGAGACACAGTGATAGAGGGGTTGTGCTTGTTGTCATCTATGTAGATGACCTGATCATTACGGGGGACCATGATGCAGAGATCTTTGATGTAAAGATCTTGCTTAGACAGAAGTTTGAGATGAAGGATCTGGGGGAGCTCAAATATTTCTTGGGCATTGAGGTGATTAGATCACCACATGGTATTGGATTACTGCAGAGACAATATGGCTTGGACATGTTGTCCAAGTATGGTATGACAGGCTGTAAGCCTATCTCAGTGCCATTGAGTCAGAATGGCAAGTTGAGTGCAGATTCAGGAGAGATTTTGAAGGATCCTGCTATGTATAGGCGCATAGTAGGAAGCTTGATCTACATGATGATCACCAGGCCAGATTTGAGCTATGCTGTTGGGTTGGTGAGTCAGTTTATGCAAGTTCCTCGGAAGCCACATTTGGATGCATTGAGAGGCATACTGAGGTATGTGATGTCTACTTTGCATTGTGGACTATTTTATGAAAATGGGACAGAGATATGTGTATATGGGTACACAGATAGGACATAGATATGTGTATATGGGATAGAGATATGTGTATATGGGACAGAGATATGTGTATATATGTATATGGGTACACAGATGCTGATTGGGCTGGTAGTATATCAGATAGAAGATCTACCAGTGGCTTCATGTTTTCTTTGGGGAGTGCTGCTGTGACTTGGAGCAATAAGAAGCAGCCTACGGTTGCTCTATCCAGTACAGAGGCCGAGTACAAAGGTGCTGTTATGGCAGCATGTGAGGTAGCTTGGTTGAGAAAGCTACTTGCAGATTTGGGTCTATCAGTGGTGGATAGATAAGTTATCATTTTTTGTGACAACATTAGCAGTATACAGTTGGCCCCAGGAACCCAGTTTTTCATGCTCGCATGAAGCATATAGAGGTCCACTACCATTTTGTCGGAAAGAAGGTTTTGGCAAGAGACGTTGACCTTGTTTATGCCAGCACACAGGATTAGGTCACTGACATCTTCACCAAAGCATTGGGTACAGAGAAGCTCCGTAAATTCAGGGCTTCGCTTGGTGTACATGAGATGGAGTTGAGCTCAAGGGGGAGTGTTGAGATATCGAGCTCATCTAGTGAGGCGGTGGACACTGATGACTGGGGGATAGGCCCCACACTTACACCACGGCATGGTTGGTGAGATCATGGGTGATATGCGGCTAGTGGGATGACACGCTATGTGACAGCCATTTTAGAGACTGGCATAGTTATAGCGCCAGCTCATTTAGTTGGGTTCACACTATAGCGAACCCTAGTATGTATTTGGTTGAGTACCTTTTCATATTGTGTGTACTCTTATCTTTGTGTATGGTGTGTTGAGTGTGTGTGAAGAAGAAGAAGATTTTTAGCCTCTCACCTTGTGTGTTCTCTTCTAGGGTTTTGTGAGTGTGTGTGCGCTTGCAAGAGCTCAAGCTCTCTTCTCCCTTGCATCTTTTCAGTAAATTTATAAGTGAAGAATGGATGTGAATGTATAAGTGAAGAATGGATGTAAATGTATATGTGAAAGAATGGATGTGGATGTGTATGTGAAAGAATGTGATGTGAATGTGTTTGTGTGAAGAATGGATGTGAATGTATAAGTGAAGAATGGATAAGAATGTAAATGTGAAAGAATGGATGTGGATATGTATGTGAAAAAATGGATGTGGATGTATGTGAAAGAATGGATATAGATGTGTATGTAAAAGAATGTGATGTCATGTAAAGAGATGTGATGTGTCATGAATATATGTGGATGTGAAGTGATAGATATGAATGTATAGATAGATGTGAGAAGTCGTACCTGTGATGAACGATTAGATGGATGTGTATGAATGAGATATGATGTGGATAAAAGTGATGTGATATAATGTGGATAGAATGTATGTGATGGGATGGTTATGAGAATGTATGTGGTGGGTATGGATGAACGAATGTGATGGATATGCATAAATGTGATGTGATGGGTGTAAATGGATGTGATGTAAATGAATGTGATGGACGTGAATTGATGTGATGTCATGTGAATCGGGATGTGAATGAATGAGATGTGATGTAAATTGGGATAGATGTGATACATGATGTGAATGATTACCATGTGATGAAAATAGGAATACAGATGAAATAAATGAGGATTGATGTGGAACAATGTGGAAAGACGAGAGTTCGCTATAGAAACTGTATTTATGACCTGTTTTTAAAATGACTGTTTTATGTCAAGAATGCTGGGGAAGCATTTTGACCATCTTGTGAATGAGGTCGTGAAGACCTAATCTGATAAAGTTACAATAGCTGACGGAGAGTCAATGAAGGACGTCTCGTGTAGCAAGGTCGGCCGAGGTCTTAACCAACCTCGATTCAATTAAAATGGTGAGCTTCCAGTATGGTGGATGAGGGACCAAGGAAGCGGCCTATGAGTGAAGCGTTAGGTCACCTGCGAAGGATCCTAGAGGGTGCTAACCATACGGTGCTCGAGCTCTGGGTCGCCGAAGATACCCACAGGTGCGTCATGGAAGATATTGGAACAAGGAGTAAGAGTTATTTTCTAAATTCGAGCATGGATCTGGTTGATTGACCTTGCTAGTCCTCAACGGATGAATCCATGGCTCTTTTATATGGATCCGTTGTCTTCAATGAAGATTCCATTTTGTTATGTAAATATATTGCCGATTACTATGCGCTAGGTACTATCGAAAAGGCTCGTGAGTGGACAAGTGGTGAGCGTTCTGGTTGTTGCCAATGATGCCATAGGTACACCGATGAAGGAATGATTGGAAATTAGGATTCAACCGGATATTTGGAGGATTATGATCAGTGACACTATGATTTCATTAAATGATTGTTTTAAAGACAATTGAATCTGTGAAAAAGGCAATTTCATATTGGGTGTGTAAGTGGTGTGACTAGTTTTAAGTTTGCATGAATATCCAGCTAGGGGGCCTGGGAACTCTTTTCCCTGGTACCCGAGACAAAACCTCACCAAAGTCCTAATTGGATCCCATCACTACAGTGGTTGCACGGTTGGCTAACCCACGAGATTGGATGGGGTTAGGTTGGATTGATGGATCCCTAAAATGAGACTCAATTCTGTTATGGTACGATAGATGAAGTAAATCCCGGATAAAAATTGTTCTATAAAAAAGAATCAACGGCTGTGCCTCTCAATGAGAAAAAAAGGGTTGGTTTCTATGATCCAAGTGCAATCTTTTCCCCAAAAGTGTTATTCTCATTAAAATTGATTTTATGCATAGAAAGATGCATAAAAGACTTATTTTTATTTCAAAAGAGTTATTCTCATTAAAATTGGTTTTATGCTTAGAAAGATGCATAAAAGATTTATTTTTATTTCAAAAGTGTTATTCTCATTAAAATTGATTTTATGCATAGAAAGATGCATAAAAGAATTATTTTTACTTCAAAACAGTTATTCTTATTAAAATTGGTTTTATGCTTAGAAAGATGCATAAAAGATTTATTTTTATTTCAAAAGTGTTATTCTCATTAAAATTGATTTTATGCATAGAAAGATGCATAAAAGATTTATTTTTAGTTCAAAAGAGTTATTCTCATTAAAATTGGTTTTATGCTTAGAAAGATGCATAAAAGATTTATTTTTATTTCAAAAGTGTTATTCTCATTAAAATTAGTTTTATGCATAGAAAGATGCATAAAGGATTTATTTTTAATTCAAAAGTGTTATTCTCATTAAAATTGATTTTATGCATAGAATGATGCATAAAAGATTTATTTTTATTTTAAAAGTGTCATTTTTCTTAAAATTGAATTTATGCATAAATAGATGCATAAAAGGATTTTTAGTGTTATTCCCACTGAAGTTGATTTTTATGCATAAATAAATGCGTAAAGAATCTTTATATCAAAATTTAGAATTCTTTTAAATTCTATGTTTAAATTCACATCTATCTGATTCACATCAAATCTCATCACATCTATTCACCTCACATCTCATCACCTCTATTCATATCACATCCATCCGTCCATTCACATCTATCTGATTCACATCACATCTATTCACATCACATCTATCAGAATAGATGTGATGAGATGTGATGTGAATGAGATTAGATGTGAATGAATGGATGGATGTGATGTGAATAGATGTGATATGAATCAGATAGATGTGAATGGACGGACGGATGTGATGTGAATAGAGGTGATGAGATGTGATGTGAATAGAGGTGATGAGATGTGAGGTGAATAGATGTGATGTGAATAGAGGTGATGAGATGTGAGGTGAATAGATGTGATGAGATTTGATGTGAATCAGATAGATGTGAATGGACAGATGGATGTGATATGAATAGAGGTGATGAGATGTGAGGTGAATAGATGTGATGAGATAGATGTGAATGGACAGATGGATGTGATGTGAATAGAGGTGATGAGATGTGAGGTGAATAGATGTGATGAGATGTGATGTGAATCACATAGATGTGAATGGATGGATGGATGTGATGTGAATAGAGGTGATGAGATGTGAGGTGAATAGATGTGATGAGATGTGATGTGAATAGAGGTGATGAGATGTGAGGTGAATAGATGTGATGAGATGTGATGTGAATCAGATAGATGTGAGTGGATGGATGGATGTGATGTGAATAGAGGTGATGAGATGTGAGGTGAATAGATGTAAGGAGATGTGATGAGAATCAGATAAGTGTGAATGAATGGATGGGTGGTTGTGATGTGAATAGAGGTGATGAGATGTGAGGTGAGTAGATGTGATGTGAATCAGATAGATGTGAATGAATGGATGAGATGTGATGTCATGTGAATCAGGATGTAAATGAATGATATGGGATATGAGTGGATGATATGTGATGAAAATGGATGTAAATGGAATGTGTAATGTGAAGAATGGATGTGAATGTATATGTGAAAGAATGGATGTGGATATGTATGTGAAAGAATGGATGTGGATGTATGTGAAAGAATAAATATAGATGTGTATGTGAAAGAATGTGATATAGATGTGTATGTGAAAGAATGTGATGTGATGTAAAGAGATGTGATGTGTCATGAATATATGTGGATGTGAAGTGATAGATATGAATGTATAGATAGATGTGAGAAGTCGTACCTGTGAACGATTGGATGGATGTGTATGAATGAGATATGATGTGGATAAAAGTGATGTGATATAATGTGGATAGAATGTATGTGATGGGATGGTTATGAGAATGTATGTGGTGGGTATGAATGAACGAATGTGATGGATATGCATAAATGTGATGTGATGGGTGTAAATGGATGTGATGTAAATGAATGTGATGGACGTGAATTGATGTGATGTCATGTGAATCAGGATGTGAATGAATGAGATGTGATGTAAATTGGGATAGATGTGATACGTGATGTGAATGATTATGGTGTGATGAAAATAGGAATACAGATGAAATAAATGAGGATTGATGTGGAACAATGTGGAAAGACAAGAGTTCGGGCATGGATCCGATTGATTGACCTTGCTGGTCCTCCACGGATGAATCCATGGCTCTTTTATATGGATCCATTGGTTGATCTTGCTGATCTTCAATGGAGATTCTATTTTGTTATGTGAATATATTACCAGTTACTACTATGAGCTAGGAACTATCGAAAAGGCCCCTGAGTGACAGGAGGTGAGCGTTCTGGGTACCAATGATGCCATAGGTACACTGATGAAGGAATAATTGGAAATTAGGATTCAACCGGATATTTAGAGGATTATGATCAATGACACTATGATTTCATTAAATAATTGTTTTAAAGACAACTGAATCTGTGAAAAGGCAATTTCATATTGGGTGTGTAAGTGGTATGACTAGTTTTAAGTTTGCATGAATATCCGACTGGGGAGCTTGGGAACTCTTTTTTTGACCATTTTTGGGTCAGTTCAGCTTACTTTTTGGATCTACTTTTGAAACAGGAGAGAGGAGAGATGAAAATATCTCATTTTATTGATTAAAATTTGGGGATAATGATGAGAAAAAGGTGCCTACTTCATGAGGGGAGATCCCCACTCTGAGGTGTCAAAATTCAGTTTTTTAATTCTTTTCTTTGGTCCTTAGTCCACTCTTCATCTTATGTGAGCATTTACCCATTTATGGGGGGTTTTTCTTTTATTCGTTAAGTTATCTCCTCTCTACATTTGGATTAATCTTATTGGTCCATAATAAGAACCTTAATCTAAAATTTTCAAAAAATCTAGACCCTTAGGCTAAGGTCTTTTGTGCATATTATAATTTATTTCTAATGCACCTTAGGAATTTTTAAACTTCTGTTTCGGGGAAATTTATTTTAATAAGAAGGGATATTTTTCCATCCAAAGATATCTAAAAACCAAATTATCTCTGTCTAGAACATTTTCTCTCTCTAGGCCAAAACAGGTAGAAACAAGATCTTTTATTATTCTGAAAAGGGGATTGATTATAGGGGAAGAAACTAGACATCTTGAGAGGCTGGGGAGGAATCTTACATCCGTCTAAGCGCGGGAGGAACGCGGGAGGAAGTCGACCCTCTGCCAAACCCTTTGAATTGGCGTGATCCTCTGGACTGCATGGAGTTTGAGCAGGCCATTGCTATCCTGCTCGGTCAACCGCTACAACATCACCCCATCACCCGTATGACTGATTGCCTTGACATTAATGTCCTTTGCCCGTACCTCGACGCCATGCACATAACCTAGGGGTGCGATCACCCACCCCACACCCGCCCATGTGGTGGATACCACCAGCCACCCATTGTTGCTCTTCCCATAACGTTTGATCTCATGAGCAAGCAACCGGCCTAGCGACGGGCCTTCCTCTCAGCAAATCCTTCCTCTGGGACATCTACTGTAACGCGCCCTGCGCACTGAGAATCAGCTCGGATTACCTTGCCATTCAAAGATGGTGGGCCTGGAAGACATTCCATGACGAGCAACAGAAGAACCCAAAGTTGCAATTCAACTTCCCATGGTTCGCGCCCCTGTCACCACAACATCCATGTACTGAAGAATCCATGGTCAGGCGCTTCCATGAATTCATCAGCCGCCGCTGCTATGTCCAGGTTCCCAACCCAGTGTTGATTGCACGATTCGATTTTTCAACCTCAACATCACCTTGTTGGAGTCTTTCTCGACATGGGACCATTGTAGCATGATATGGTAGTGATGTGTGTGAACACACTTAAGACCGACGGGGCACTTTTTCCCTCACTAGGAGGTTTTTTCCCCCGTACATATGTACACCCTCTTATCTAATCATTTTGGAGTGTGTACTTATCTTTTGTATTTGGCACACCCTCTTATCTAATCATTTTGGAGTGTGTACTTATCTTTTGTATTTGGCACACCCTCTTATCTAATCATTTTGGAGTGTGTACTTATCTTTTGTATTTGGCACACATTTATTCATTCTAATCTAGTGAGTTTGTGTGCTCTCAAGCTTCTCAATATTGTGTGTGTGCATTGTTGCAACCCTAACCCTAATTCCAACAATTGGTATCAGAGCTAGCTTCCTTGACACTTGATCTAGTACTCTTCCTCCACGACCTTGTTTTTATGTCTCCAATTGAGATACCCTCTTAGGAGAAGAAGGTATATACTGTAGTGTGTTGTATACAAAGTATACAAAATTTTCGAGTTCCACAACACAATTCGGGCGCATTTTGGGCACCACAAGGTTTCTGCATACGTTCTCGAGAGGCATTATTTTGGGTGTTTGGGCTGTGTAGCGGAAAAGATTTGGTGTGCATCAGCATCAACCAGTACATTGAAGGAGCCCAAGGCCTTGCCTTTGACCTCAACAAAGGGCGAATGAGTCATGTGGATGCCTACTTGGAGGCTCCAAACTTTTGAAGATATGATGGAGACGAACTTCTAGACAAGCTATCGTGTCTTCCATCGTGCCCCTCCCACTCCTACCTCGCGATGGGACTTCGTCCACACTTACTCTATTTACGACAAATAACTCCTCGACCAGTTCCGAGGATGAACCTGCAATCAAGAGGGGGGTATGTTAACCACTCTTGTTAACATGACCTTTCACGTGGCTACTATACCTCCTTTGTAATTCATCTGTTTCTAACCGCGATAAGTGCTAATTGTAAATGAGACATGGGATGACTGAGCTTATGGCTTGTGTAATGCCAGTCATCATAAGGAATTGATGTACATAGAGCTAGTTCAACTAGGAAGACTAGTTTTGGGCCCCATTTGTAATTGGGCAGATGGACATTGTAAATATAAGCTCATGTATATAAGACATTTTATGAAATATGAATTGAGTCTTGCCTTCTCTCCCTCTCTCTCTTTTGAGCTTATGGTGGCTTACTTACTTGTGATGCTTGCTTGCTTGTGATTGTTGGTGTATGTGAATAGGAATGGTGTTACTTTCCCTTCTCTCCTTCACTCCCTTCTCATTTCTCTCCACCTTGTCTTGTTTGCATACGATTGGCATGAGGTAGAGGTTGAGCTCTCCATAGCTCCTTCCCTCTTGCTGCTACATAGCTTGCTTGGATCTCTCTTTGGGTGACATAAAGAGAGTGTAGAGTGAGCCCCTAGTGGCCTCACATCAGGGAGTTAACCCTAATAGGGTTGGCCAAGTGCAAATTACCGGATTCGACCCTTGCATGCACTCTCTTCTTCTTCTCTCTTGTGCTTGTGAGGTAGCATGTTAATCCATTAACAAACATTTACGGCCAACTTAATGTAGAGTAATAACTTCTCAGCTAGAGTTAATGTTTTGCATCAACCTCAACTTTTAAGAAAAAGTTGATGTTTTGCATCAAGTTAATGCAAAACATCAACTTTCTATGCATGCACTCTCTTCTTCTTCTCTCTTGTGCTTGTGAGGTAGCATGTTAATCCATTAACAAACATTTACGGCCAACTTAATGTAGAGTAATAACTTCTCAGCTAGAGTTAATGTTTTGCATCAACCTCAACTTTTAAGAAAAAGTTGATGTTTTGCATCAAGTTAATGCAAAACATCAACTTTCTATGCAAAATATCAACTTTTTTACAAAACTTGATGTTTTGCAACTTCATGCAAAAGATCAACTTTTCCACAAAAGACAATGTTTTGTATGAAAGTTGATACAAAACATCAACGTTTTTATAAACCATGATGGTTTACATCAAAGTTGATGCAAACCATCAACTCTACCATAAAAATTGATGGTTTGCATCATGTTTCAGATGCTCTGGAGAAGAAAGTTGGAGGATCAAAGGTCAATTTTCCAAACGGCTTGATTTTGCAATTCCGCCAGCAAATCACTCTGTAACATCTGCACATCACACCAAAACATGATCGTGTTGGTACTTAAAATTTATGAAACAAGTCATCTGCGCATGCCATCGCGATGGAATTGCAAAATTAGATCGTTTGTGAAAATCTACCCTCCATCCTCCAACTTTGTGTATAACATCAACTCTTAGACTAAAAGTTGATGTTTTGCATCAATTTTGATGTAAAACATCAACTTTTAGGGGGATTTCTTTCTTGAATTTGATTTTTTTGGGATTTTTTTAATTTTTATCTTGTGTTTCTCTCTATCTTTATCTATTTCTTTGTTACTACACCATTCCATGACACCCCCAGAGAACATCACCAAATGAAAGGCACATGGACCTTGGGTCCCTTGAGAATAGGTTTGGGGGTATGGGCATATTGATTAGCCAGTGTGAAATGGCTAGACACTATATAAGTGATCTTGGTCTAGGCTATTGTGCCTTTTATCATCTTTTGACATATGCCTATTACATCTTCTTGGAGCTTATGCCCAAGATTTCATGGTTGATTCATGGCAGTCTTTCCATGTTTAGGTGCTACTCCATAGGATGAGTGGGGAAAACCTCTAGGTCCCTTCATTGCATGGGTTGTGTGCCTCCAATATTGCCAAAAAAACCCATCTTGAACTTTGATTCTAACAACCATCTCAGGAACTTTCAATGATTCAAGGTTGGGCTAGGCATACCCACCATCAGGTGAACCCTTCACTCACATGTTGAAGAGATAGATGAGCTTCCTACTAAGGAGTAAGAAGCAAGACTAGGATAGACTAAGTACCACAACAAGGCTATGAAGGCAAGAATACCATTCGGTAAGCTTCCTACCCAACCAAGAAGAGGCCTCGTCTTACAAGAATCTATGTACAAGGACATGGAGATAAATAAAGTAATCATAACAATCCACTTACACATGAATAAACAAATAAAATTATTCATGAACACATAGCATAAAAGAGATAACATAAGCAATAAATATTAAGCATCAACATAACCATAGCTAAGAGCTTGAAGAACACAAGAAGAGAGTGCACTAGAGATTTTAGAATGATTCTTTTTTTACATGGACTTGCTGATGGGAAGAGGGATTCACAATTCACAAATACATTTTGGAAGGCCTTGTTTTTTTGGTGATTGGGCATAACTTTTCATATATAGATATATGGTTAGAGAGACTAAGAGCATGAATAAGACAATGATCACTATTTTTCATGTTACTATCAGAACCATGAGACACTATAGAATGGTTGGTAGAGCATGCCATCAATAATTTAGATGTGGCCATTGTGCAACGATCAAGTGGTTTGGGATATGGGATATTTCAACAAGTTTGGGAAGAGATACAGAAGTTTCAAACCAAGGAGGTCAAAGCAACGAAGCATCATCAAAATACAAAATCTAAGAAAGGAGATTGGGTTTATTTGAAGATCAAGAGGCAAAGACTTATGCAATTTGGATTTATAAAGAGGGTCCAAGATCATCAAGAAGCTTAGCAAGATAGTTCTTTAAAAAAGGTTTGGGTTTGTTTTAATCACGTCAAATGTGTGCAAGGATGGACAATAATGGGTCCAAGATCATCAAGAAGCTTAGCAAGATAGTTCTTTAAAAAAGGTTTGGGTTTGTTTTAATCACGTCAAATGTGTGCAAGGATGGACAATAATGGGTGGAAAGTGTCTTCCCTTTTTAAACAGAATCTTTCTTTTATTTTAGAGAGAGAATAATTATAAGATCAGAAAGGGAGATTCTTACTCCTGTATATCTCTAAGGCTGGGGGAGGAATCTTACATTCTACCCCACTTAAAAAAGTGCGAGATATCCTCATCTCGCAAGGTAGAGGACAACTCTTTTTCTTAAGATCCAATTTTATTCTGGGATTCCTTATATTCTGGTCAACCCAACAGAATACTGGGATAAATATCCCTTAGAACTCATCATTAAATAACAATTCATTCAGATCATATCATTCATATCTTTAACATGATAAAGGTCCATTAGACCGAAAAATTTCCTTCTGAACATTCCTCCACGGGAATTTCAGTCAAGTAAGTTCTCAATTTGTCATCCCTTAACTTGATCTAATGGTCAAGTGTTAACAGTAGCAATTTGACAGCACAATCCACTAATCTCATAGTGATTTGTTGAAATCATTATCATCATTTATCATCACAGGGACTCGTCCCATTCATCCTCATTGTAGTTTTGCTCAGGTTATTATATTTTAACTAAATTTCAGAAATCATCATTTTTCAATCAGAATCCAAATCAATTCATCAGCTCTCAAACAAAATTAAAATCATATCAACCACATTCGAAATCATCATCTGGATAGCATTAACGCTTATAATTTCAAGTCTTGGATTTACTCGTATATACTGCCGATAAAGAGCTGCAGTTATACCCTCGGTATATACGGGTCATCATAATACTTGGAACTATAAGGTAAATACCATCATGTCTAGGCCTCAAGCAAGTCAGGGTTCCATATAATTGTGGTACTTCCATTTGAAGACCCAATTACTAATTTATGAATTTTCAGATTGAATATCAATTTGTATGAATTATATCACACAATTACAACCTTTTTGATTCTTGATAAATTTTTGATATATTTGGCTTCTCGGTTGATCCTTATTAACCAAAAAGCTCTGATACCAACTGTGAGATCCCTGTCCCCACCATGCGACGGATTCGGGGTACTAGCAACGGAAGTAGCACTTCATGCGCGGGGCAGGGACCCACACTCGGGGCCTCGTCCACCACGGATATCCGGACAAGAGACTAATCCGTCGGTTTTTCCAAAACCGAACCCGGAAAAAACTTCCCTTACCCGGAAAGCACGGGCGATTCCACCAAGATAACTTTGTACTCTAACGTAGTCAAGATCATTACTGATCACGCTGATCCGACTGCACCTATAAAGATACTCGGTCGGATCAAGGAAGAAACTTGCACTTGGATCATTGGGATCAACGCTTTTTTCCCCATCAAGAGGCACAGCCGTTGATTCCTATCCATAGAACAATTACTATCTGGGATTTACTTTATCTATCATAATAACAGAAATTGAGTCTCGATTTACGGATCCATCAGTCCAGTCTAACCCAATCCGATCCCATCGGTTAGCCAACCGCCCAACCACTGTAGTGATGGGATCCAATTTGGAATTTGGTTAGGTTTTGTCCCGGGTACCAAGGAAAAGAGTTCCAAGGCCCCCTAGCCGGAAGTTCATGCAAACATAAAACTAGCCACACCACTTACACACCCAATATGAAATTGCCTTTTTCTTAGCATCAGCTAACTTTAAAACAATCCTTTAATGAAACCATAGTACCACTGATCACAATCTTTCAATTTACCCGGTTGATTCATAATTTCCCATCATTCCTTCATCAGAGTATCTATGGCATCATTGGCAACTAGAACGCTCACCACCTGTCCACACAGGGGCCTTTTCAATAGTTCCTAGCCCATAATACTCGGCAATATAATCACTTATAAAAATCAAGATGGACTCTCGTTGAAGATCAGCAAGATCAACCAACAGATCCATATAAAGAGCCATGGACTCATCCATTGAAGACCAGCAAGGTCAATCAACCAGATCCATGCCCGGTTTCACAAAACAACTCTTACTCCTTGTTTCAATATCTTCCTCGACGCACGTGTGGGTATCCTAGGCGACCCAGAGCCCGAGCACCGTATGGTCAGCACCCTCTAGGATCCTTCGCAGGTGACCTAGTGCTTCACTCATAGGCCGCTTCCTTGGTCCCTCATCCACCATACCGGAAGCTCACCATTTTTAATCGAACCGAGGCTGGTCAAGACCTCGGTCGACCTTGCTACGCGAGACGTCCTCCATTGACTCTCCGTCTCAGCAGTTGCAACTTTAACAGTTAGGTCTCCACGACCTTAATCATAAGACGGTCAAAATGCTTCCCCAGCATTCTTGACATAAAACAGCCATTTACAAACAGCATTTACAATAATTTACAAATACAGTTTCTATATTAACTCTCATTTTTCCACATTATCCCTCATTAATCCACCTTACTTATTCCACATTCCATTTATATATGTACTCAACCAATCACATCATTTTCCATCTCTTCACTTCAGATTCCTTCACATCACATATCATATATTCACATCCATATCCACATCCATACATCCACATCCACATCCACATTCACATCCATACATCCACATCTACATGCTTACCTCCATTTTCACATCCTCATTTATACATCCACATCCCGTATCCACATTCATACATACACATCCATATCCACATCCATACATCCACACCCACATGCATACATCCACTATCACGTCCTCATTCATACATCCACATCCACATACATACATACATCCACATCCACATTCCCATTCACATCTATATATCCACATCTACATCCACATACATACATCCATCCACATCCACATTCCACATTCACATCTATACATTCACATCTACATCCACATTCACATACATCCACATCCACATTCCCATTCACATCTATACATCCACATCTACATCCACATACATACATACATCCACATCCACATTCCACATTCACATCTATACATCCACATTCACATACATCCACATTCCCATTCACATCCACATTCCCATTCCCATTCACATCCACATTCACATACATCCACATCCACATTCCCATTCACATCTATACATCCACATCTACATCCACATTCACATCTATGCATATACATCCTCATGCATACATCCACATTCACATTCACATCTATACATCCACATCTACATCCACATTCACATCTATGCATATACATCTTCATGCATACATCTACATCCACATTCACATCTATGCGTATACATCTTCATGCATACATCCACTTTCACATTCATACATCCACATCTACATTCATCTATTTCTACATTTCCATTCATATGGCCTCATACGCCTTCACATCTATTCTTTTACATCACATCCATTCTCGCCCTATCACAACCCATATACATCTTATCTCATCTCATACACTTCTTATCTCATCCCATACACATCTTAACTCATCTTATCACATCCTAACTCATCCCATAGGTCTCTTATCACATCTTAACTCATCTTATCACATCCTAACTCATCCCATAGGTCTCTTATCACATCTTAACTCATCTTATCACAT
This sequence comes from Cibotium barometz, assembly GCF_041138505.1. NCBI lineage: Eukaryota > Viridiplantae > Streptophyta > Polypodiopsida > Cyatheales > Cibotiaceae > Cibotium > Cibotium barometz. Next base: position 17,854,773 of record NC_141056.1, read on the forward strand.
CCTAACTCATCTTATCACATCATAACTCTTCTCATATACGTCTTATCACATCCTATCCCTTTCCATATCTATTTATAGAATATAAGAGAATTCTTATATTTGATATAAAATTTCTTTACGCATCTAATTATGCATAAATTCCATTTAAGGATACTAACACTTTCGAAATAAAAATCAATCTTTTATGCATCTTCCTATGCATAAATTCATTTTAAATGAGAATGACACTTTGAATTAAAATTCAATCTTTTATGCATCTTCCTATGCATAAATTCATTTTAGATGAGAATGACACTTTTGAATTAAAATCAATCTTTTATACATCTTCTTATGCATAAATTCAATTTAGTAGGAATTACACTTTTAGAATAAAAGAATTTCTCTTATGCATCTAATTTATGCATAAAATCTATTTATGATGAAAATCACACTTTTAGTATAAAAATATCTTTTAAGCATAACCCTATGCATCAAAACCAATTATGACAAAAGTAACATTTTTACAATATAATAATCATCTTTTATGCATACCTCTATGCAAGAATTTCAAATGTGATAAAAGCAACACTTTTACTATAAAAAAAATATCCTTTATGCATACTTCTATACATGAAAATTAAAAACGATAAAAGTAACACTTTTGATATAAAAAAATTATCCTTTATGCATACTTCTATGCATGAAAATGAAAAATGATAAAAGTAACACTTTTGATATAAAAAAAAATATCCTTTATGCATACTTCTATGCATGAAAATTAAAAATGATAAAAGTAACACTTTTGATATAAAAATTTTCTTTTATGCATACTTCTATGCATGAAAATTAAAAATGATAAAAGTAACACTTTTGATATAAAAATTTTCTTTTATGCTTTTATGTATACTTCTATGCATGAAAATTAAAAATGATAAAAGTAACACTTTTGATATAAAATTTTTCTTTTATGCATACTTCTATGCATGAAAATTAAAAATGATAAAAGTAACACTTTTAATATCCTTTATGCATACTTCTATGCATGAAAATAAAAATTGATAAAAGTAACACTTTTATGTTAAAATAATAATCTTTTATGCATACCTCTATGCATGAAAATCAATTATGCATAATATCAATTTCTCTATGATTACAATGAATATCTTTCAATTAATCTAGGATGATAATTCCTAGAATATGGTAGGAAGTCCTCTTTTCATGCTTTGAATAAAATTATATTATGCATAATTTTTATAAAAATTTTGCCATAGCTCCGCTGCTATGACTGATAAATCTCAATTTTTCTAAGAGATAAAGCTTATCATTAAGGAAATAACTAGAATGGTCTCTAATTGGATCATCAATCCATAATGGATTGAATCATCAATATACATAAACTAAAAGCATAGAAAAAAAACCATTAATTTGGCCTCAAGCATAGCTTAATCTTGGATTAAGGAAAAGCTTTATGAAAAGCTTCATTTGGATTGAGAATGGGTCATGAGTATGACCATTTCTTGAGTGAGAGAGAGAAATTACATAAAAACCATTAGAATTAAACATAAATGGAATTTTATGTAATTCTTAACTATCATTAATCAATTAACTTCAATAGCATTCATCAAATTATGTAACTCTTCACTAACATTTCACATCAATTAACTTGAATAGCATTCAAAAACCATTCCAATTAAGCTTCTCAAGCTTGAGAGGAGTTGGGAAGAGAGAAACATTGAGAAATTATAGAAAATGATCAAAATTCACTAATTACCTTATAATTTGCTTGATTCTTTGTTCACGGTAGAGGCCCCCAACCAATCAATTGGTTAAGTATGTTGATGGAGCCACTAATGGGGATTGAAGAAAGAGGGAAGCTCCAAAAACTAGTGAATTATTAAATGAATTCACAGTTCTTGGCTTAGGTGGAGTAGAGTAACGATGCATAAACACTATCTATTTTTCAACAAGGGGGAGGCTTCTATTTATAGGAAAAATTGAGCTCCTAACCAAAACAAACTGATTCTAGAATTTTCCAAATCAGTTTGGTCAATTTTTGACCATTTTTAGGTCAGTTAAGCTAACTTTTTGGAACTAGACTTGAATTAGGAGAGAGGAGAGATGAAATATCTCAATTTTTATGAGTTTAAAACTCATTCAAGCATGTGAAATATGCACCTCCTTTAAAGAACTCCCCTTCCTTACATATGTCATATTTTTAATATTGCTCATAGTTTTTTACTAATAAACCTTGTACATTTTCAACTCTTCATCTTATGTGAAATATGCACCTCCTTTAAAGAACTCCCCTTCCTTACATATGTCATATTTTTAATATTGCTCATAGTTTTTTACTAATAAACCTTGTACATTTTCAACTCTTCATCTTATGTGAAATATGCACCTCCTTTAAAGAACTCCCCTTCCTTACATATGTCATATTTTTAATATTGCTCATAGTTTTTTACTAATAAACCTTGTACATTTTCAACTCTTCATCTTATGTGAAATATGCACCTCCTTTAAAGAACTCCCCTTCCTTACATATCTCATATTTTTAATATTGCTCATAGTTTTTTACTAATAAACATTGTACATTTTCAACTCTTCATCTTATGTGAGCATTTACTCATTTTTTTGGGTATCTTCTTTACAAATTGGATTTATCTTCTCCCTACACATGGATTGATGCTATTGGCCCATAGGAACCTTAATTGGACCATAATCCAAAAATTTCTGAAAATCTAGACCCTTAGGCTAAGGTCCTTTATACCCATTTCTAATTAATTCCAATTGCACATTGGAAAGTTCTTTTTGAATTTCTGTTTTAGGGGAACTTATTTTAATAAGATGAGATAATTTTCTATCCAAAAATATTAAAATTCTGAATATTCTCTCTCTAGAATATTTTCTCTCTCTAGGTTAAAACAGTTAGAAACAAGTCTTTTATATTTCTGAAGAGGGATTGATTACAAGAGAAGATGCTGGACATTTTGAGAGCCTGGGGAGGAATCTTACATTCTCTCCCACTTGAAAAACGCGAGATGCCCTCATCTCGCAAACTGGGGGTAATTTCGCAAGATGCACAAGTATGAGACTGAGAGAAATTTTTTTAATTAAGATTAACCACCAATTAAAAAAAGTCTCAAGAGAGCAAGATTCAAGATAAGAACAAGATTTAAACTTTATTCATTTTCGAAACTTATACAGTAAAGATAGAAGAACTCTTTACACTTCCATAAGCCCGTCCATCATATGATCACACAAGCAGCACTCACAAGCTACGCACGTATAAGGTAACTCTTCTATGGGAATAATTCTGTTGGTTATTGCCGCACCTATCTCAGTGGGATGAGGTGTTCTAACAAAAGGACCTCTGAGAGGCAAGCCAAAAACGGGGTAAAGACATATCTTCTGATGAGGAAGAAAACACGCCAGTAAGAAGACCCGCTCAGAAAACCCAAGATGTCTTGATCTCATGACGCAGTAGTATCGGGGACCCAAACCCAAAGCTTCAATAACCATGGCCAAGAGGACATTGTTACGAAAGTGCTGCTGATCCCAGGGTGTTACCCTAGTTATGTCTTGATAGGTCCGCCATTTTGTCTGCGCTACAGAAGTTCCCAAGTGAGGGAAAAGTGAGTGCTCATACTGTTCTATAAAATCTTTCTTCACAAACTCTCTTGCGTCTTGAAGGTGAGAAATCATCATGGATAAAACTAATTCCTGTTGCCAAGCCATGAAGGAGATTAAGAAGAAGGAGATCGATGGAAGTAAGATTATTGTTAGCGATAAGTAAAAGTTACGACTTATATAAAGGAAGGAGTTAGCGTAACCTAGAAGCCAACGGTATCTTGCCACTGAAGTTTTACCGTCTTTCCATGATTTGGGTTTGGCACATATTTCTATAGAAGGCGTTAAGAACTTTGAGATGAGGAGATAAAAGAAGTTCGTAGGTTAAGTCACTTACTTCCTTTGGTCCACAATATTTGGGGGATAACTACTTATACTCCCCTAGAGATAAAGAAATTCTTTTGGTCCGTATTCAATTGAAGACTATAACTGCTTCTTTGATTTCTCTGACTGTCCTCTTCTTATCCGTATATTGTCTCTGTCAATCCTAGGCAGAGTTTATATCTTTATGAATTGCTTGCATCTGATGCTGTAAGTCGCCAAGCATTTGACTGGTCATCTCCACCCTAATCAATGGGTCGGACCTAGTTAATGGAGTTAAGCAATCTTGTCCGAGAGACGGACCCTGATTAGATTGGTATGAAGGAATTGGTTTCTGAATTTGGGTTCTAGACTTCCTTGTGCCCTTTCCATGGTAGGAGTCGGGCAGTCTTTTAATAACTGATGACTAAAACCTTGGCATCCAAAATATCGGTTCTCACTTCTGAACTCATCGTTCTGAGTCCTTAAAACAAGTGGGCTCCTGAGAAGGTATTCTGGGGAAAGTGTCTTCCCTTTTTAAACAGAATCTTTCTTTTATTTTAGAGAGAGAATAATTATAAGATCAGAAAGGGAGATTCTTACTCCTGTATATCTCTAAGGCTGGGGGAGGAATCTTACAACCATGTTGTGTGTGCCTGAAATATGCATTTCGAGCCATATAGTGTGATTTATCGAGCCCTTGGGTGTTCCAAATGCTAGGATCTCCGTACTTGTTGATAAAGTAAGGCATGTGGTTGTAGAGAATATGCTGCATAAGAAAACATACAATGTAAGTTAGTATCGAGGGCTAGGAAACAACAGTAAGCTAGAAACATACCATGTAGTGTGTAACGTTGGTGTCAGTCCAAGCAGCTCTGAATGCTTGTAAGTTATCTTGAAAGCTCTTTTTGTCTTGCTTGGAGTAGTTGACTTTCTCACACATTTGGAACAAAGTATCAATTGAATGCCAAACATCTGCTTTGACATTCCTTGAAGCACCTTCATGGTCTTTCACTGCATTATGAAGCTTTTTCCACTGTTGATATTTGATTCTGCTTGTATAGATTGTTGTATATTGCTTTCCTAACTTTGTAGGTTTGTGTCGCTGATTATTCATTGGCTTGGAAAGAAATCTTCTTCCCTTAACACCTCCAATAGAGAGCTTCATTGGAACTTCCTTTTCATTTGATAACTTTTTAGTGTCCTTCAGAATTACCTCCATGTAGTCCAATTTCTAATAGCACCTTCTCTAATGCACAGATGGCTTCTTTCCTCTCTGCTACATTCTTGATCTTCCAAGCAAAGCCAATGTGGAGATATACTAGTTTCTCTATGATACGACACAGAGCATGAAGCGTGCATATATGCACATTGGAAAGAGGAATCTCAAACACTGGTTTAAAGTTCCCATCCAAAATTTATCTATTCGGTGGTCGTCTCCACCACTTACATTCCATCACCCTTGTGGAGTCCATGCAATAAAGGCATGGAGACTTTGCATTGGCCCCTTTGCTACAATTAAATAAGCTCTTGAGAGTCTTCAAGTCACCCGCAAGATGCCATTGGACTTGAAAGTCCCCCCTTTTCTCTACATGGAGCATGGAGCATCCTAGTTGCATTCATCTGTTCTTTGATGAGATTGGGGATATGTTTCTGATGAAATACCCAAAACAAGGATTCATGGTCCTCTTTATTGACCTAAAATGAACCTAGCCACTAGAAGTTCGTCTTGGACTGCACACTAAAATACTTTAGATCATCCTTAGTGCAATTAGAAAGAGCCCTATTAATAAGTGTTATTGTGACCCTTTCCATCTTTTTCTCCTAGATAATCTCGCACTCATCAAGCTTGATGACAAACTGAAGTACACATCCTATCTCCTCAAATGTAATATCATAGAACTCCACCATTTTCTTTTGCAAGAGCTCCAAGTCCATGAATGTATTGTTGTGTTCATTGTAGAATATGCTGCCACCTTCTCCCTTAAACTCTCCAACAATGTGGCCAACAATGTGGCATGAGTGACCAACATAGTGAAGTTGTTCTGTGTTTAATTCCTCCCTATGTCTCCAGACTTTTGTAGGTGTTGGAAGTGTTGAAATTTGAGCATTGTGATGAGCTATGGTGGATCAAACACTAGAATCAACATCATTAACAAAGTGATTAGCAAATAATTAAGATGTAATTAGTGGGTAATTAGTAAATAGATTAATGTAGGCATGGATACTCAAAAACCAGCAAATTCTCATTAGGGCTATGCCTCAATTTATAGAGTTTACATCAAGCATCTAATACCATTGATTTCTCCATGATTCACTCCCAGAATATCTCCACCTCTTGCTTGATTCTCTCTACCTCTTCTCTTTTCCCTAAATATCTCCCAGAATAACTCCACACTGCACAAGCAGTCCTAGAAAAACTTCAACGTTGCGCTTCGCCTGCGAGTTCCGCTCTCCCCCCCCGCTGCTTCTCGCCATCGCGCTTCACCTTCCCCTCCCGCCAGCCCTCCGCGGTCTCCTCCGCCCTCTCCCCCGCCTTCCTCCTCGCACCCCTCTGCGCCGCCTCCCCACCGCCTTCTGCGCGTTTCTCCCCCGCCTTCACCCCCCCGCCTCCACTCCCCCGCCTCCCTCCTCTTCTTCGCTTTCTTCCTCCCCCGCTTTCTCTTCCTTCGCCTCCCTCCTCGCTGCATTCCCCGCCTCTCCCCCCGCCGTTTACTTCCTTCCCCATTCCTTCTTCCTCCGCCTCTATCATCCTTCGCCTCCCCCTCTCTTCTCTCCCTCGCCACCTCTCCCCCCTCCGCCCTCTTTCTCCTCCCTTCCGTCCCGCCCCTCCGCCCACCGTTATCTCCTCCCCGCCTCAGCTCCCCCCCCCCCCGCGCCCCGCCCCCGCTATCCTGTAACCCGCCGCTTCTCTCTTTTTTCCTCGCAGGGCTGTGTCCCTCCCGTTGGTGACCCCGGTTTCTGGCTTTTTCCCTCTGGAGGACTCCATGGAAGCCGCTCCGACTAACCCTGCCGATTCCGGTCTCCGTCTGGAGTTCACAGCTGAAGATCTTCAGTTGTTTGTTTCCACAGTTTCCGCTCTTGAGGCCTCCTCCTTGGTCTGCAAGATAGTGGGTAGCCGTCCGATGCGGAGAGAGCTTCGCGACCTTCTGCAAGGCAGCCTTGTTGGCGTGCCCGCCAAGATCGTCAGCGTGGATTTTTTGGGACGTGGCTACTATCAGGTGGATTTCGAGTCCCCACAGGCAGCTCAGATGGTGCTGGCTCGGAGCCCCATTGCCCTCCGCTCTTCCCGGGCGTTCCTGGCGTGATGGACTCATGGTTTCGACCCCGCTTCTGACCCGCTAGCAGGCGCGACAGGTTTCCCCGTCACTATCTGTTTTCCTGGACTCCGTAGGGAGTACTTGCCCCTCTTGTCATCCATTGGCAAGGCGTTCGGGCAGGTGGTGGAGACGCCTCAGACAGCGGCTTCAGTGATTGCTCGGGCAGCAGGACTCCCGGCCATTCGGGTTGTGGTTCCGTCACCGGAGTCCCTCCCGAAGACGATCCTTCTCCCTTGTCTTTCTGGAGGACATATGATACAGCGCGTGGAGTATTCGGGCCTCCCCGGCCAGTGTTACATATGTCGGGAGATGGGCCATCTCGCACGCGCCTGTCCCCGCAAGGGGGCTCATCCTTCACGTTATGCCGCCTCCGGACCCCCTGCAGGAGACCCGAGGGGTGGCCATCCACTTCAGAGACCGGACATCCCTGGCTCGTCACAGCAGGCGCCATCATCTGACGAGCAGGCCCCGGCGGAGGATGCCGCGCAGTCCCAGGAGGCTGGCGGATGGCAGGAGGTTCGCCGGCGGAAACGCCCGGCCCGCAGGGACCGTCGTCGCAGACGCCAGCAGGCAGCACAGGCTGGCGGACAGGCGACTCCGGCTGGCGCACAGGCACCTATCCGCACTTATGCTCCTGTCAGGGATAGGCGGCCAGCAGGTCCCACCCCGATGGACGAGGATTCAGACTCAGTGCCCGTTGAGGCCGCTGGTGGAGCCTCCCACGTGGAGACCCCGCTCCCACCTCCCCCCGCGGGGGGCCCCCCACCCTCCTTGGAGCAGATTCCTGAGGATCCTGGGCCGCACTCTTCGACCCCCGGCTCCCCTTCCCCTCACCCGGAGAGCACTCCTTCCACCCTTCCTTCTCCCCCCCCAGCCCCCCCTCTCCCGCCTCCCCCGGCGGCCCCCCCTGACACCTATCCTCTCGCAGATGCCTCTCCATCCTCTCCTCGCTCTCCCCCCTCCTCGCCACGAGCCCCCATCCCTCCCTCGGCCTCTCCAGGATACTTCGCCAGACCACCCACTGCCCCGGGGCAGCGCAGCTGGGTAGGCCAGAGCACAGTCCAGCGGCTGTTCCACCGCCACTCCGGGCCGGTGGAGATGGCGATCCTCGCCTCGCCCGCCACAGAGTTCTCTCCAGCCTCCCCTGGGGGGCCCCCGCGAGTGATGGGGCTACCAGTGGATTACGGTTTTTTCAGGTGCCTCCAGCTGGATGCTGGCCCGTTCGAGACACTGGTCGCGCCCTTGCGAGTTTGCGTGGTGTGCCATCCCTCTCGTTCTCCCTCTGTGGTGAGCAGCATGGTGGCTTTCTCCTTTCCTCTCAGTGTTGCCCCAGACACAGCATGGGATTGCAACTCTGTAGAGGAAGTTTTGCGTGATCAGATACTGGAGTTTTCTCATCACTTCAGTGACTTGGGGCTCACGGACCTATTGCAGACCCGATTACACTCAGCCCGCATGAGCCTGTTTGGTATAGGAGACTGGCGGGCGGATCCGGTCCACACCTCAGTTGAGGCGGTGCTTCTGATTCTCCTCCATGCCGCCCCGAGGGTGCAGCCTACCTTTAGATACATATATGCAGAGGATTGGTCTCACGCCTATGCCCTGGACAGGGCGAAGGCGGAGTGGGGCTGGACACAGAGACAGGTCTCCCTCTTTTTGGAGAGACTCCGCACCCGGACAGACAGTGATTATTCTCCCTCCAAGCCGGCGCCCAAGACTCACAGAGTGGAGGGCAGATCATCCGGGCCGGCTGAGAGGGGTGAGCCAGTGGAGGCTGCTTCACTTGCCATAGCTCATCCATGAGGATCCTCTCATGGAACATCCAGGGTCTCGGTGGACATCGCTGCTACATTGGCCGGGGCAGACTTCGCCAGGAGATCCAGAGGGCTCTCGTTGGAGGACCCATCGATATCCTTTTCATCCAGGAGCACCACCTTTCTGCGGGGCGTACCCGCACCTGCGGGAAGATCTTGCCAGGCAGGAGTCACACTTTTTGGTCACCGGCATATGGCTCCCAGGGGAACCAGGGTGGAGTATGCATCTCAGTCAGCGAGCAGCTTCTATCTGAAGTTGTGGACTCTGGCATTCTGGTCCAGGGTCGTGCGCAGTGGATCATCCTTCGGGTTGGGGAAGACCGCATTGGCTTCCTCAACTTCTACGCCCCCAATGGGGCGACCGGGAGAGCCGAGTTCTGGAGCACCATTAGGCAGTCCCTCCCCTTGGCAGACCACTGGTGCCTCGGAGGGGATTGCAACATGCTGGAGGATGCAGAGGACAGGATGGGGGGCAGCCAGGAGACCATTCATGGGCCGGAGCTAGCTGCCTGGGAGGAACTAGTGCTTCAGGTGAGAGGCCAGGATCCGTGGACTCTCCCGGAGTTTGGCAGGTTGCAGGGGAGCCTATCTTTCTCGCGCTCGGATAGACGGGCCACAGGGGTTAACCTATCCCGCATCGACAGGTTTTACATTGATGAGTGGGCCTGTGCTAGAGGTGGCACAGTGGGCATACTTGCAGGCTCCTCGTTTTCAGATCACTTTCCAGTGCTTCTCCAGATTGAGGACCCCACGAGAGGAGAGCAGAGCCAGAGCGTCCGGATTCCAGATTGTCTCATAGAGGAGCCCGAGATCGCGATCGGAGTTGAGCAGGTCTGGCAGGAGCTGCAGTTCAGGAGAGGATCGGCAGCCAGCGATCTTGCCAGTGGCTTGCAGGAGATTAGTCAGATGCTCAGACAGGCTGCCTTGGACCGGCTGGAGGCTTTCAGAGAGCAGGAGAGGAGCCTACGGAGGAGTCTAGCGTCCCTCCAGAGACTCCAGGAGAGGGATCCTACGAGCCCTTGGATCTCAGAGCAGATGGAGTCAGCTCGCACGGAGATCAGATCCATCGAGGAGAGGAGGGTGGAGTTCCGATTCCATGCTCGGGCTTCCTTTTGGACACAGGCTGGGGACAGAGTGACTCGAGACTTTTTTGAGGCGACAGGGCCTCGCTTCAGACGGGAGGGTCTCAGGCGTCTCCGGCAGGCTGATGGCCAGGTTGTGGTGGATCCCCCCAGGGTTCGGGCTATAGCCACAGATTTTTACAGGGACCTTCTCTCTGCTGAGCCAGCAGATGACAGGGTGAGAGAGGCTCGGGAGGCAGTCTGGAGCTTCACGAGACCGGTTGTGCCGGCCCATTTACAGCACTCCCTTCTCTCCCCCTTCTCGGATACGGAACTGGAGGAGGCTCTTCAGGCATTACCTCGGGGCAAATGCCCAGGAGAGGACGGTCTTTCGGTGGCTTTCTTCCAGAGGTACTGGGGCCTCTTACACAGGGGCTTCAGATTGGCATTCCAGGAGATTATGGAGTCTGGAGTCATGCCGGACAGCATGGCTGAGGGCTTGATCCACTTGATCCCCAAAGAGGGAGGAGACAGACTGGAGATTAGACAGTGGAGACCGATCACCTTGCTAGGCACGGCCTACAAGGTCCTAGCTAAGGCGATCAGCAGGCGGCTTCAGCCTCACCTTCCGGACATCATCCACTCCACGCAGACTGGCTTCATCCAGGATAGGAGCATTCTGGATAACATTTTCTCCTTCTGGGAGGCTACGGCTCTGGCTAGATTTCGACAGGAGGATCTGGCAGTGCTCCTTCTCGACTTCGAGAAGGCATATGATCGGGTGGACTAGGCCTTCTTGGAAAGCACTATGGAGAGGATGGGCTTCCCCCCTCAGTGGATCCGTGGGGTCTCTGCACTCTACTCATCGGCTCATAGCCAGGTGCTGATACAGGGCGTGCGCGGAGAGAGGTTCCAGCTCTCGCGCTCGGTGCGGCAGGGGTGCCCCTTAGCGCCCTTTCTTTTTCTTTTTGTGGCGGAGGCCATGAGCACTTTTTTGACGGCACAGGATACAGGTTTGCGGGGCCTCCAGCTTCCCATCCGTACCTCGGAGGAGCTCCTAGACTCGGAGTTTGCGGATGACACTGCTGTCTATCTTCAGGGAGGTGAGGAGAACCTCCGCCGCTTCGCCTTAGCCATGGACAGGTTTTGCAGAGCTTCGGGCGCTTTGATCAACTGGCACAAGTCGTGTGGGCTGTGGGTCAGCTCTATGCCCCCCCCGACTTGGAGGCCAGTTGACGGTTTTCAGTGGCTGCCCCCTGGCACTACAGTGCGTTATTTGGGATGTTATGTGGGCATTGACATATCTCCGGAGCAGCAGATAGCCCCCCTTCTTCTGAGCATTCGGAAGAAGCTTCTGTATTGGAGTACCGCTCGTTTATCTCTGGCTGGCCGAGTAGTCGTGGCCAACCAGGTTCTGCTTGCTACTATGTGGTACATCACTTCCTGCTGGGCCTTCTCTCGGGCATGCATTGGCCAGGTGCAGCGGCTCATCAGGAACTTTCTTTGGTCCGGTGGCGCGACGGGCGGCCCGCCAGGGCCAAGGTGGCATGGGCGGTGATCACTCAGCCGAGGGAGAGAGGCGGCCTGGGCATTGTTGATCCTATTTGCCAAAGCCGAGCATTGCTTGGCAAGTTGGTAGTTCGTGGCCTCCTGCCAGGCGCTGAGCCGTGGAAGGAGTTTCTTGTTTCCAGGATGCTCAGCCGCACCCCCTCTCTTAGCGGCCCCTGGACCCCCAGCATTAGGTGGATCTTTACAGAGCAGCGATCCAGAGGAGTGGGCCTTGGCTTCGAGGAGCGTTTTGCAGCTAGCCTTCTGAGGGCCTGGTCGCATCTGAGGCCGTCACTCTTCCAGACTCCTCCGGGCACCGATGAGGAGCGCCTGAGGCAGCCATTGATCTGGAACCCCTTGATTCGACTTCCCAGTGGCCATATGGTTGGATCGCGGTCTCACGTGTCGTGGGGCCCTTTGAGCTCCGGCCTAGCCCAGTCCCTGGACGACTGGATATGTTTTCAGCAGCTGCCTCTAGAGGCCCAGGAGAGGAGACTCAGTGGGATGAGGGGCAGAGAGTTGATGAGACAGGACATTGAGGCGGCCATCCCTCGGGAGTGGCGGACCCCAGTACAGGACCCTCCACCTCCACAGTGGATGGGTGTCTTTACTCGGCATGAGATCCTTCTAGCGGTCTGCGGCACAGCGGAGAGAGTCGCCCCACTCACTTTCGAGGTGGGAGAGGGTGGCCAGCTTCAGAGGACACGACTAGATTTGGATGGGCTCCAGGGTTGTATTCTTCAGAGGGTGCGGGTGGTCGGCTTTCATCAGAGACAGTGGCATGTAGACCCCTCACCGGCCTCGATAGGAGAGGACTGTTCTTGGAGATTATGGGCTTGGGACAGCAGGCCTCTTATTCGCCTTCAGTGGGATCCAGGTGAGTGGTTTTGGCGAGATCCCTACTTGGCCCCTACCAGCCCAGGCATCCCCTTTTTTCAGTACACAGCGAGGCTGGGGCGGCGGATTCAGAGGCACAGGATAGCGAGCACCCCGGCGGCGGCCGAGCACTGGCGGCGACAGGGGCTCTCCCCTGCCTTTCTTAGGGACTTCTGGCAGCGCCTTTGGGCCAGCTTCCGGCCCCGGAAGGTGACGCTTTTTCTCTGGCTCACAGCACATAGAGGACTGGCTGTGGGGGCATGGCTAGCTTTTGGCAGACACCCAGCGTCCTGCCCTCGGTGCGGCCATGCACAGGAGTCGCAGCGGCACTGCTTATGGGATTGCCCACAGGCTCAGCAGGTCTGGCAGCGCGCTCTCAGGATGGTTTTTGCAGGCTCACCAGGTGAGATGCTGGTGACGTGGGGTGCGGTGGCTTGGGCCACGGACAGCGGCCCGGCCCTTGGATATGAGGACGTCCCTGGCAGCGCGACCATCCAGGTCTCTGACAGGGCGATGGCGGTGGTTCCGACGCCAGACTTCTCATCGGCAGCCCCTCAGGAGGGGGTCGGGCACAGATGGGAGATGCTCAGCAGCATGACAGCTTGGCACATATGGAGAGCCCGATGCAGGGAGGCCATTGACCGCCAGGCGACTCCACCGGCGGAGGTCATACAGGCCCTCTGGGTGGACATCATTCACACATTGAGAGGACACTGGGGGAAACTCCAGGGCGACTCGGATCGCATGAGAGGGCGCCGCAAGGCTTTCCTCCGCACTTGGCACCCTGGCCCTTTCCTCACCGCGAGGGGCGAGGATGTCACTTGGCACTACAGGCCTCCAGTCTGGCTTTTCTCACCTCCCACATGTACTACTAGGTAGCCCCCCCCAGAGAGCGGCCAGCCACGGGGGTGGAGCTCAGGAGTTCACGGTGTTTTATCCCTCCTTGCGAGGTGAGCTTTGTAGCCTTATGGCGTTTTCTCATTAACTAATAGAAGGATCTTTTTCCCGGAAAAAAAAAAAAAAAAAAGAATAACTCCACACTTCCTAAATCTTCTCATGCTACCCTTTATTCTCTCCCAGTAGATTCTTCTCACCTTTTCACAGGTTCTCTTATATTTACTCATTCTCTTTTACAGCCTCTAACCAAGGGCTTGTTCCTGCACACTCCCTATTCACTTGTATATTTCAACACCTTCCCTCAAGTGAATACTCCTAGTACACCTAGACCCTATACCAAGTTTGCCTCCCCTTACTTGTGACTAGTGCCTACACCTCCCCTCAAGTTATCTTAGCACACCTGGACTCTGTATCAAGTTTCTCTCTTACTTGTCTTCTTGGGGCAGCTTCTCTTCTTGTGGTAGCTTTTCTCGTGTCCATGTCTTCCTTCAATGCTTCCTTTAGATCTTCTTGGTGTGGATCCTCTTCTTGGAAAGAGATATTCTTCTTCTTTCATGGCTGGGGCCATGAGCTTGTTCGTCAGGTCTTTTTGCTCCATGTGAGCAACATGTTTCAATGTTTTGCTGACATTTTCTTTGGGCTTTTGATGTTCATCTTGTGTCATTATGCAATGCAAACCCAAATTTATGTGGGAGGTCTTACCTCTTGCCTTATTCTGGACAAGGGCAGTGTCTGTTCCCATTTTTACACTGATGCAATGTGCCCAATACATAATTCGTATAGCATTCATTCTCATGCACATTCCCAAATGCAACTCTGGCTGTGAATAATCTTGAATTTGAGTGAGATTTACATGCATTCACCAAGGGTTGAATGCAAAATGATGATTATCACAAAGCACAATTTTCCCAGAAATTACATTAAATCAAGGGTAACCAATTTGTACGGGATGGTTGGAGTATCAAACCAACTCCGAATTGCAATCTGAAGTTATAGGGATCTGTATCAGATACCTAATGGTTAATTTGAATCCTCAATTGCACCAAAATACAGTGATTAGCACTGATTAATCACTGATTAGCAAATCAATGCTCTTTTTTTGTGTGCAAAAAATAGAGTATGCGGGGAGTCCAGATCTGGTGCCTTAGACTTCAAATGAGCTCAAATGCTTTCAAAGCCATCAATAGCAATGAGTCTAGTAGAGGATTAAGCCAAGAAACACAAGATTTGACCAAATATTGAAAGCTTAATCTTTGTTTTACCAAAGTCACCTACAGATTTGATGAAGAGCTTGGATCTCACTATAGACTTGATGAAACTCAATTCTGTCTTCACCAGCTTGTAGAACATGCTTGAATACACCTTGGGCTAAGAGGAATTAGAGAGATTTGACTTGATGAAGCAGCAATGGCAAAAAATCCTCAAAAAAACGGCGTCCACTAACCAGCGAAAATTGGCAGTTCTACATGGCGGTTTGCACATTTGATTGCATAGGTTGGAGCCCCTTTGGGTTAGCTACCTTGGGCTAGAAGGGTTTGGCCAATGATTTAGTATGCAAGGTGCTAGAGCTCCTCCACCAGCTGGGGGTGAAGGGGTGAAGGGAAAAATAACTATTATTTTCTAATTATCTACTAATCCTAATTAATTAGATAATGGGCTCATAAATCTGATGGATTCTAGGCATGGCTCTGATACTATGTTGAAATTTGAGCATTATGATGAGCTATGGTGGATCAAACACTAGAATCAATATCATTAACAAAGTGATTAGCCACTAATTAAGATATAATTAGTGGGTAATTCGTGATTACTAATTAAGATGTAATTAGTAATTCGTGATTACTAATTAAGATATAATTAGTGGGTAATTAGTGATTAGCTACTAATTAAGATATAATTAGTGGGTAATTAGTAAATAGATTAATGTAGGCATGGATATTCAAAAACCAGCAAATTCTCATTAGGGCTATGCCTCAATTTATAGAGTTTACATCAAGCATGTAATCCCATTGATTTCTCCATGATTCACTCCCAGAATATCTCCACCTCTTGCTTGATTCTCTCCACCTCTTTTCTTTTCCTTGAATATCTCCCAGAATAACTCCACACTTCCTAAATCTTCTCATGCTACCCTTTATTCTCTCCCAGTAGATTCTTCTCACCTTTTCACAGGTTCTCTTACATTTACTCATTCTCTTTTACAGCCTCTAACCAAGGGCTTGTTCCCGCACACACCCTATTCACTTGTATATTTCAACAGGAAAGTAGCTTTGCTTTAATGCCTTTGGCCTCAAGGAGTGATGACACTGACTTCTGGATGGCACTATACCCCTTACACTTGACTCCACTTCTTGAATCCATGGTGGATTAAATATCCGCAGTGAAACTATATTGTTGGTTACAAATCTTCTCTTTTATTATTTCTCTTGCCATTCTTGATGTCAGGAATGGTTTAAGTTGCTTTGCTGGATTAAGATTGGGATTGATATTCTCTTTGTCAGGATGTATGACAATGCTACAAATACAACACTACTCATTACTAACATAGAGAACATGTAAATCACAAAGAAGCCTAGCAAATAAAATAATATTAACTGCTAACATAAAAGACATGTGAATGGTAATGCATTGAGTGCAATCTTACCTTATGGCTTGGCTTCTCTTCCTTAGGCCTCCAGAACGAGCCTCAAGTTCGCAACATTTTTGAGCTTTCTTTTCCGTATGCGGGGTCTAATGATTGTGTCTTTTTCTCTATATTTATGGAGGTCACTTCTTAGTCTGTTGATTTGACATTCTTCTTCTTCCAATCTAACTTTCTGTGTCTTGCATTCACTAGACAAGCCAAGAAGCTCATTTGCTAAGTGTTGTGAATAATGCCTCTCTCTTTCTTGCATGTAAAAAATTGACTTGCAATATCCTAGTAAGCCTTTGGTGCCATCACCTGTAAAACGTAAGAGAGTTGTGGGATTTGAAAAGGGAGGACGTGAAGCAGTACGGGGGTCAATAGGATAGATGAAGCCATCACACCAAAGGTCTATGTGTTGCTTCCCTAACAACCTCATATGATCTTTGACATCTGATGAGAGCAATAGTTGTCCACTTCTGCATTTTTGAATGGGTGCATACGCACTATCTAGATCAATGTGCAGATGGTACTTTCTCTTAATGCTTTCATGATTAGACTCTTCAATAGAATGAGTGTGCACATGGTTGTTCTCCATTGGAGTGTTCTAGGAATGAACAAGTATACTAGTAAGTATACTATATGAGGCAGAGTGAAAGAATATGACTGGTTGTGGTGAGAGAAGGTTTGTATTTGTCTTTTGAAATTGGAGATGAAGGTTCTAATTCCCTCTAAACTGTCTTCCGTGCAATAATGTCCTCTTGAACTAACTTTATTCTTGCAGTTTTGAATGTATCATTTCAAATAAGGTTCCAACGAACTTTAAGACGGCCGGCTAGGAGAAAATTTACCTCTCTTGCTCAGAGACTACACTTTTATGACTTTTACATTCTCTTTATTTTAACATTTCAAGATTTTTTCTAGAGAGAGAAAATAAGAATCAATGATTTTCTTACAAGGCCCTACAAATGACCTCCAAAATGTCCTAATGGGGCAGTCTACCAATTTGTGCGATCCATGATAATAGAAACACTGAAGTGTTTACTTAACTACTTCTTGAGCAATTTCGACCCTTTGAACTGTGTTTGGTTGGGACATGGGAGATTGAGGTTTTGAGGTAATTGTAGGTGAATTGGGATTTTGGGGTGTGTCATGACCAAAGGTTTTGCAATATATGCAAAACCTTTGGGGTGTGTCGTGACCAAAGGTTTTGCAATATATGCAATACAAAAAGATAGGCCGCCTATTATACACACATTGGGGATTGGGATGGACATAGCAATGGCAAGAACACGAGGCATTTCACCCATCACTTTGAGAGGCCTTAAGGATGTTTGGTTTTGAGGAAGCTCATCTGCTCTCTTGGAGATTTTGGCTCAAAGCTTTTAAGCAAGGCTGAATAGAATTCAGGGAATGACAATTTCGAGATCAGTTTTTCTTTAGCCATTGCTTCACTTGGTTTAGATAAGGAGCATCTCGTATCATGATCATCCTTCATCATTTTGTCATCTAAACATATTTTTTCTTTGCAACATTGATTGAATATTTTCGGATTGGATACAATGATCAAGTTGTGTAAGCTGTTTTGTTTTATGCCCATCATGAAACATCTCTTCCATTGAGCATCATTTAGTTTCTCACATGGCTCACACGTGAGTCCAAGATTTTTATCTGAAGGATAAAATCTCTAATGGTTTCGTTTTGTTTTTGCTCAATCAAATAGAGTTCTCTTGTAGCACTCCACCGATCACCTTGTTTTAAAAAGCCGTGGATAATGGCTGTTTTCAAGGTCCTAAAGTTTGTCTTAATTACTGGCATCAATGTGATGAACCATCGATAGCCTTTCCCACTAAGCAAAGATTCAACACATGTACCTTGGTGGGAAAGTTTGGATTTCCAAAGGCTTCACATCTCTATTCATCAAACATTTGCATGAATTGAGCAGGATCAGTTGTTCCATCTTACTTGCCTATGATTTTGGAAATCTGCACGACTGTGTTGTTGTATGAGTCATTCAGGCTGTGTGTGGGTGCTAATGTGGGTAGGGACTCACTTAGTCCTTGGGCAACCCCCCTTCCTAGATTAGTCAATATGTCCAAGGTGTGGGCATCTAGGGATTGCAAAGGGTTGGTACATAGCCCTCCTAAAGGTTTAGGCCTTGTGGTAGTGCTAGGCAAGGGACCAAATCTCGGAGGGATTGATTTGGCAGGGGATGTAAAACTCGATGACACACTTGTTGTCGGCATGGAAAATGGTATTAGGGGATGCATTTGGGGCATGGATCTCAATGGCTCGAAGATTTAAGCCATTGGGTTCAGTCTAGGTGTGAGCCCACATAATAAAGTCTATCGTTGCCATATTTTAACATTACCAATTGCTCCTTAATAAGCAAGCACACATGTTTTTTTTGGTACTTTTGAGGTTTTCTTACATCTCGTTTACAACCTCAAGAGGCCTGGTGCACCCTTCTCTAGGTCAAACAAGTGTCCATTTGCCTTGATTTTCTTAGGCGGCGCTAAGTGCACGTGAACGATCTCTTGAGATATTTTTTCAAAAAAAGTGTGTGCCCGTGATGTCTCAGATGGAAGCCGAGGTCTCAAAAGTCCCATGTGAACGTCATCTTAAGATGAACTTTTTCGGAACAACTACATGCTAGTAGCATCCCAGATGGAAGAGGAGGTCTCAAAGCCTATTTTCCATCACTGCCTCAAGATGAAAATTTTTTCTGGAAAGATTTTTCCTGTTTCACAACCCGTTTTTGAATGTGTTCCAAAGAAATTTAAAAAAACTCTATATGAGAGAGTTGTAGTATTTTTGGAGTACTACAACTTTGTCTCTTTGATTTTTTCGTGATTTTGTCCTTAGATTCTCAAAAAGTAGCCCAAATATGGTTCGTAATATTTTTCGAGCTATTTTGGCAATTTTTAATGCTAAGGTCCATTTTTTGCATCGATTTTCAGGTTAAGTTTTGAGGCTGTTGGTCAAAGGCCAAAACGATGGATTTTTCCCTCGGATGCTAGAGACCAATTTTGAAGAGCTCGATGCCAACTTTCTAACGAGCACTAAAGCGCATTCATCGGCCTCACAATTTAGGAGATATGCGTCTCCAAACAGGGCTGTTTTCCAAACACTTTTTTTTTAAAAAACCCATGGACTTGTTTCACGTCTGTGAAACAGTGGGCTTCAGGAACGTAAGATGGATCTCATGGATTTAATTAAATTTAATTATTAT
Organism: Cibotium barometz; assembly: GCF_041138505.1. Taxonomy (NCBI): domain Eukaryota; kingdom Viridiplantae; phylum Streptophyta; class Polypodiopsida; order Cyatheales; family Cibotiaceae; genus Cibotium; species Cibotium barometz. The sequence goes on from NC_141056.1 coordinate 17,874,053, forward strand.
TTTTTCAACGCGGGCCCATTTCACAACGTGAAATGGACCTGTTTCACGACGTGAAGTGGACTTCATAGACTTAATTAAATTAAATTAATTTTTTTTTTCGCGGGCCAAGTTTACAACGTGAACTAGGTGTAGTTCTTCACACTGTGAACTAGGTGTGATTCACGACGTATGCTGGGTAGTTCACATATTTTTTTTTCGTGCGGGGTTGGTTCACAACGTGAACTAGATGCGGTTCACGACATAAACTGGATAGTTCATGGATTTTTTTTAAGGCCGCCGTCGCGGCGGGGATTTGTTTAACGTCATGAAATGGAGTTTCACGGATTTTTTTTTAGTCTACTGGGAAACTTGAATTTCCTTGTGTGGAGGGAATATTTTTTGAATTTTAAATTGTAGAGATATGGGCATTTTCCCAAAAAGGTAAGTGGGAATAAAAAAAGCCAACACTTTTATGACACCCCCTTATACCCTTCATAAATGACTCCCAAAATAGACAATTTGACAACTCATTGGCATCTTTTCATTCAATGCTCATTTTTCTTAATGAGTTATGGAAAAAGGTGCTTAAGAATTTATCAAATATTAATCCTTTTATTAATCTTTTTTCCCTTTTAGACTAATCAAGGGCTCTAATTAACCACTAATCACTAATTAATTCATACCATTGAGCACATCATTGGATAGAGCATGAAATTGCTAAGCTATGTGCATCAACTAATGTGTAAATTAATCAATATTTAGAGATTAATTAAACTCTTAATTTAAGTCTCTTTTCTTTATGCCAAATTAAGTAAAAAAGAGAGGGAAATTCCTCCAATTGATGAAGAAATTGATGTAATTAGGTATTTTAATGCATCTAGATGCTCTTAAAACATTCAAAAACACTAATTTTGACCTCTTACATGATTGAATTGGACTCCCAAAAACACATTTTCTAAAATTTTTACCTCTTAAACTGGATTCATCGCCCCTTATTGACAAAAACCAGTCAATTAAGGAAGATTAGTCGATTTCAAGAGTTTTTGAGAAAATTTTTAAATGATTAAGCTACTCCTAATACTTGCTCTAACACTCTAATGTATACAAATTAAACAAAAATTAAGGATTTTAGCTTTATGTTCAACTCTATAGTAGAGAGCTAAAAATCACTTAAAATTGGAGCCTATTGCATGTTTTTATGCAATAATGGAAGCAAACAAAGCCTAATACACTCTATGTGCAAGCCCTAGGAACATTAAAAACGAAATTAACAACAATTAAAACAACGATTTGAGCTAAATATTAAGCAAAAAAAAACATTCTTTACAAAACAAAAAATAGAGCTATTTCTCACCAAATCACACACAAATCATCAAAACCACATCTTTTTCATGGAAAACCACTAATTAAGACAATGGGAAATGGTAAATGTGTAGATTAGAGAAAAATGATGGAAAAATTTGTGAGATCCCTGTTCCCACCGCGCAACGATTCGGGGTACTAGCAGCGGAAGTAGCACTTCATGCGCGGGGCAGGGACCCACACTCGGGGCCTCGTCCACCACGGATATCCGGACAAGAGACTAATCCGTCGGTTTTTCAAAAACCGAACCCGAAAAAACTTCCCTTACCCGGAAAGCATGGGCGATTCCACCTGGATAACTCTTAACTCTAACGTAGTCAAGATCATTACTGATCAAACCGATCCGACTGCACCTCTAACGGTACTTGGTCAGATCAAGGAAGAAACTTGCACTTGGATCATTGGGATCAACGCTTTTTTCCCCATCAAGAGGCACAGCCGTTGATTCCTATCCATAGAACAATTTACTATCCGGGATTTACTTCATCTATCGTAATAATAGAATTTAACTCTCGATTTACGGATCCATCAGTCCAGCCTAACCCATCCGATCCCATGGGTTAGCCAACCGCCCAACCACTGTAGTGATGGGATCCAATTTGGAATTTTGTTAGGTTTTGTCCCGGGTACCAAGGAAAAGAGTTCCAAGGCCCCCTAGCCGGAAGTTCATGCAAACATAAAACTAGCCACACCACTTACACACCCAATATGAAATTGCCTTTTTCTTAGCATCAGCTAACTTTAAAACAATCCTTTAATGAAACCATAGTACCACTGATCACAATCTTCCAATTTATCCAGTTGATTCATAATTTCCCATCATTCCTTCATCAGAGTATCTATGGCATCATTGGCAACTAGAACGCTCACCACCTGTCCACACAGGGGCCTTTTCAATAGTTCCTAGCCCATAATACTCGGCAATATAATCACTTATAAAAATCAAGATGGACTCTCGTTGAAGATCAGCAAGATCAACCAACAGATCCATATAAAGAGCCATGGACTCATCCATTGAAGACCAGCAAGGTCAATCAACCAGATCCATGCCCGGTTTCACAAAACAACTCTTACTTCTTGTTCCAATATCTTCCTCGACGCACGCGTGGGTATCCTGGGCGACCCAGAGCCCGAGCACCGTATGGTCAGCACCCTCTAGGATCCTTCGCAGGTGACCTAGCGCTTCACTCATAGGCCGCTTCCTTGGTCCCTCATCCACCGTACCGGAAGCTCACCATTTTAATCGAACCGAGGCTGGTCAAGACCTCGGCCGACCTTGCTACGCGAGACGTCCTCCATTGACTCTCCGTCTCAGCAGTTGCAACTTTAACAGTTAGGTCTCCACGACCTTAATCACAAGACGGTCAAAATGCTTCCCCAGCATTCTTGACATAAAACAACCATTTACAAACAGCATTTACAACAGTTTACAAATACAGTTTCTATATTAACTCTCATTTTTCCACATTATCCCTCATTAATCCACATTACTTATTCCACATTCCATTTATATATGTACTCATCCAATCACATCATTTTCCATCTCTTCACTTCATATTCCTTCACATCACATATCATATATTCACATCCATATCCACATCCATCCACATCCACATTCACATCCATACATCCACATCTACATGCTTACCTCCATTTTCACATCCTCATTTATACATCCACATCCCGTATCCACATTCATACATACACATCCATATCCACATCCATACATCCATATCCACATGCATACATACACATCCATATCCACATCCCGTATCCACATTCATACATACACATCCATATCCACATCCATACATCCACACCCACATGCATACATCCACTATCACGTCCTCATTCATACATCCACATCCACATACATACATACATCCACATCCACATTCCCATTCACATCTATACATCCACATCTACATCCACATACATACATACATCCACATCCACATTCCACATTCACATCTATACATCCACATCTACATCCACATCTACATCCACATTTACATACATCCACATCCACATTCCCATTCACATCTATACATCCACATCCACATTCCCATTCACATCTATACATCCACATCTACATCCACATACATACATACATCCACATCCACATTTCACATTCACATCTATACATCCACATCTACATCCTTATTCACATACATCCACATCCACATTCCCATTCACATCTATACATCCACATCTACATCCACATACATACATCCACATCCACATCCACATCCACATCCACATACATCCACATCGACATTCCCATTCACATCTATACATCCACATCCACATCCACATTCCCATTCACATCTATGCATATACATCCTCATGCATACATCCACATTCACATTCACATCTATACATCCACATCTACATCCACATACATACATACATCCACATCCACATCCACATCCACATCCACATACATCTATTTCCACATTCCCATTCATATAACCCCATATGCCTTCACATCTAATCTTTTGCATCACATCCATTCTCGCCCTATCACAACCCATATACATCTTATCCTATCACATACACTTCTTACCTCATCCCATACACATCTTAATTCATCTTATCACCTCCTAACTTATTTCATAAGCATCTTATCACCTCTTATCACATCTTATACACCTCTTATCACATCCTATCACATCTCATTTCTATTTATAGAATACAAAAGAATTCTTATATTTGATATAAGATTTCTTTACACATTTATTTATGCATAAATTCCATTTAAGGAATTTAATACTTTCAAATTAAAAATGAATCTTTTATGCATCTTCCTATGCATAAATTTGTTTTAAATAAAAATGACACTTTTGAATTAAAATTCAATCTTTATGCATCTTCCTATGCATGAATTCAATTTAGATGAGAATGACACTTTTGAATCAATCTTTTATGCATCTTCCTATGCATAAATTCAATTTGGTAGGAATTACACTTTTAGAATAAAAGAATTTCTCTTATGCATCTAAGTTATGCATAAAATCCCTTTATGATGAAAATCATACTTTTAGTATAAAAAGAATATCTTTTATGCATACTTCTATGCATGAAATCCAATTATGATAAAAGTAACACTTTTGATATAAAAACTTATCCATTATGCATAATATAAAAATTTAATTTCTCCATGATTACAATGAAATTCTTTCAATTAATCTAGGATGATAATTCCTAGAATATGGTAGGAAGTCCTCTTTTTATGCTTTGAATGAAATTATTTTATGCGTAATTTTTATAAAAATTTTGCCATAGCTCCGCTACTATGACTGATAAATCTCAATTTTTCTAAGGAATAAAGCTTATCATTAAGGAAATAATTAGAATGGTCTCTAATTGGATCATCAATCCATAATGGATTGAATCATCAATATACATAAACTAAAAAAGCATAGAAAAAAGTCATTAATTTGGCCTCAAGCATAGCTTAATCTTGGATTAAGGAAAAGCTTTATGAAAAGCTTCATTTGGATTGAGAATGGGTCATGAGTATGACCATTTCTTGAGTGAGAGAGAGAAATTTCATAAAAACCATTAGAATTTAAACATAAATGGAATTAACTTCAATAGCATTTATTAAATTATGTAACTCTTCACTAACATTCATCAATTCACTTCAATAGCATTAAAAAAACCATACCAATTAAGCTTCTCAAGCTTGAGAGGGGTTGAGAAGAGAGAAACATTGAGAAATTATAGAAAAGATCAATATTCACTAATTACTTTACAAATTGCTTGATTCTTTGTTCACGGTAGAGGCCCCCAACCAATCAATTGGTTAAGTATGTTGATGGAGCCACCAATGGGGATTGAAGAAAGAGGGAAGCTCCAAAAACTAGTGAATTATTAATGAATTCATAGTTCTTGGCTTAGGTGGAGTAGAGTAACGATGCATAAACACTATCTATTTTTCAACAAGGGGGAGGCTTCTATTTATAGGAAAAATTGAGCTCCTAACCAATCAAACTGATTCTAGAATTTTCTAAATCAGTTTGGTCAATATTTGACCATTTTTAGGTCAATTAAGCTAACTTTTTGGAACTAGACTTGAATGAGGAGAGAGGAGAGATTAAATATCTCAATTTTTATGAGTTTAAAACTCATTCAAGCATGTGAAATATGCACCTCCTTTAAAGAACTCCCCTTCCTTACATATGTGTCATAATGGAATCATTTTAATATTGCTCATAGTTTTTTACTAATAAACCTTGTACATTTTCAACTCTTCATCTTATGTGAAATATGCACCTCCTTTAAAGAACTCCCCTTCCTTACATATGTGTCATAATGGAATCATTTTAATATTGCTCATAGTTTTTTACTAATAAACCTTGTACATTTTCAACTCTTCATCTTATGTGAAATATGCACCTCCTTTAAAGAACTCCCCTTCCTTACAAAGCATTTACTCATTTTTGGATACCCAAAATATCTCATATTTTTAATATTGCTCATAGTTTTTTACTAATAAACCTTGTACATTTTTAACTCTTCATCTTATGTGAGCATTTACTCATTTTTGGGTATCTTTTTTTTACAAATTGGATTTATCTCCTCCCTACACATGGATTGATGCTATTGGCCCATAGGAACCTTAATTGGACCATAATCCAAAAATTTCTGAAAATCTAGACCCTTAGGCTAAGGTCCTTTATATCCATTTCCAATTAATTCCAATTGCACATTGGAAAGTTCTTTTTGAATTTCTGTTTCAGGGGAACTTATTTTAATAAGATGAGATAATTTTCTATCCAAAAATATTAAAAATTTGAATATTCTCTCTCTAGAATATTTTCTCTCTCTAGGTTAAAACAGTTAGAAACAAGTCTTTTATATTTCTGAAGAGGGATTGATTACAGGGGAAGATGCTGGACATTTTGAGAGGCTGGGGAGGAATCTTACATTTTCTCCCACTTGAAAAACGCGAGATGCCCTCATCTCGCAAACTGGGGGTAATTTCGCAAGATGCACAAGTATGAGACTGAGAGAAATTTTTTAATTAAGATTAATCACCAATTAAAAAGTCTCAAAGAGAGTAAGGGTCAAGACAAGAACAAGATTTAAACTTTATTCATTCTTGGAACGTATACAGTAAGATAGAAGAACTCTTTACACTTCCATAAGCCCGTCCATCATATGATCACAAAAGCAGCACTCACAAGCTGCGCACGTATAAGGTAACTCATCTATGGGAATGATTCTGTTGGTTATTGCCGCGCCTATCTCAGTGGTATGAGGTGTTTTAACAAAAGGACCTCTGAGAGGCAAACCAAAAACGGGGTAAAGGCATATCTTCTGATGAGGAAGAAAACACGCCAGTAAGAAGACCCGCTCAGAAAACCCAAGATGTCTTGATCTCATGACGCAGTAGTATCGGGGACCCAAACCCAAGGCTTCGATAACCATGGCCAAGCGGACATTGTTACGAAAGTGCTGCTGACCCCAGGGTGTTACCCTAGTTATGTCTTGATAGGTCCGCCATTTGGTCTGAGCTACTACAGACGTTCCCAAGTGAGGAAAAAGTGAGCGCTCATACTGTTCTATAAAATCCTTCTTCACAGACTCGCTTGCATCTTGAAGGTGAGAAATCATTATGGATAAAACTAATTCCTGTTGCCAATCCATGAAAGAGTTTAAGAAGAAGGGAGATCGATGGAAGTAAGATTACTGTGAGCGACAGGTAAAATTTACGACTTATATAAAGGAAGGAGTTAGCGTAACCTAGAAGCCAACGGTATCTTGCCACTGAAGTTTTTACCGTCTTTCCATGATTTGGGTTTGGCACATATTTCTATAGAAGGCATTAAGAACTTTGAGATGAGGAGATAAAAGAAGTTCGTAGGCTAAGTCACCTACTTTCATTGAATTCAGATATAAGGGTCACAATATCTGGGGGATAACTTCTTATACTCCCCAAGAGATAAAGAACTTTTGGGCCGTACTCGGATGAAAACCAAAACCTTGGTATCCAAAACACCGATTTTCACTTCTGAACTCATTGTTCTAAATCCTTAAAACAGGCGTGACTCTTGAGAAGTATTCTAGGGAAAGGGTCTTCCTTTTTTTTAAAAACAGAATCTTTCTTTTTTTAGAGAGGGAATAATTATAAGATCAAAAAGGGAGATTCTTACTCCTGTATACCTCGAAGGTTGGGGAAGAATCTTACATTCTACCCCACTTAAAAAAGTGCGAGATGTCCTCATCTCGCAAGGTAGAGGATAACTCTTTTTCTTAAGATCCAATTTTATTCTGGGGTTCCTTATATTCTGGTCAACCCAATAGAATACTGGGATAAATATCCCTTAGAACTCATCAACAATTCATTCAGATCATATCATTCATATCTTTAACATGATAATGGTCCATTAGACCGAAAAATTTCCTTCTGAACATTCCTCCACGGGAATTTCATTCAAGTAAGTTCTCAATTTGTCATCCCTTAACTTGATCTAACAGTCAAGTATTAATAGTAGCAATCTGACAGCACAATCCACTAATCTCATAGTGATTTGCTAAAATCATTATCATCATTCTAGTTATGAATATCATCACAGGGACTCGTCCCATTCATCCTCATTGAGGTTTCGCTCAGCTTATTACATTTCAACCAAATTTCAGGGATCATCATTTTTTCAATCAGAATCCAAATCAATTCATCAATTCACAAACAGAATTAAAAATCATATCAATCACATTCGAAATCATCCTCTGGATAGCATTAACGCTTATAATTTCAAGTCTTAGATTTACTCGTATATACTGTCAATAAAGAGCTGCAATATACTCTCGGTATATACGGGTAGTCACGGCCCTTGGAATTATAAGGTAAATACCATCATATCTAGGCCTCAAGCAAGTCAGGGATTCTATATAAATACGATATTTCCATCTGAAGACCCAATTACCAAATTACGAATTGCAGTTTGAATATCAAATTGTATGAATTATATCACACAATTATAACCTTTTTGTGCTTCTTGATAAATTTTTGACATATTTGGTTTCTCAGTTGATCTTTATTAGCCAAATGCTCTGATACCAACTGTGAGATCCCTGTTCCCACCGCGCAACGATTCGGGGTACTAGCAGCGGAAGTAGCACTTCATGCGCGGGGTAGGGACCCACACTCGGGGCCTCGTCCACGGATATCCGGACAAGAGACTAATCCGTCGGTTTTTCAAAAACCGAACCCGAAAAAACTTCCCTTACCCGGAAAGCATGGGCGATTCCACCTGGATAACTCTTAACTCTAACGTAGTCAAGATCATTACTGATCAAACCGATCCGACTGCACCTCTAACGGTACTTGGTCAGATCAAGGAAGAAACTTGCACTTGGATCATTGGGATCAACGCTTTTTTCCCCATCAAGAGGCACAGCCGTTGATTCCTATCCATAGAACAATTTACTATCCGGGATTTACTTCATCTATCGTAATAATAGAATTTAAATCTCGATTTACGGATCCATCAGTCCAGCCTAACCCCATCCGATCCCATCGGTTAGCCAATCGCCCAACCACTGTAGTGATGGGATCCAATTTGGAATTTGGTTAGGTTTTGTCCCGGGTACCAAGGAAAAGAGTTCCAAGGCCCCCTAGCCAGAAGTTCATGCAAACATAAAACTAGCCACACCACTTACACACCCAATATGAAATTGCCTTTTTCTTAGCATCAGCTAACTTTAAAACAATCCTTTAATGAAACCATAGTACCACTGATCACAATCTTTCAATTTACCCGGTTGATTCATAATTTCCCATCATTCCTTCATCAGAGTATCTATGGCATCATTGGCAACTAGAACGCTCACCACCTGTCCACACAGGGGCCTTTTCAATAGTTCCTAGCCCATAATACTCGGCAATATAATCACTTATAAAAATCAAGATGGACTCTCGTTGAAGATCAGCAAGATCAACCAACAGATCCATATAAAGAGCCATGGACTCATCCATTGAAGACCAGCAAGGTCAATCAAACAGATCCATGCCCGGTTTCACAAAACAACTCTTACTCCTTGTTCCAATATCTTCCTCGACGCACGCGTGGGTATCCTGGGCGACCCAGAGCCCGAGCACCGTATGGTCAGCACCCTCTAGGATCCTTCGCAGGTGACCTAGCGCTTCAGTCATAGGCCGCTTCCTTGGTCCCTCATCCACCGTACCGGAAGCTCACCATTTTAATCGAACCGAGGTTGGTCAAGACCTCGGCCGACCTTGCTACGCGAGACGTCCTCCATTGACTCTCCGTCAGCAGTTGCAACTTTAACAGTTAGGTCTCCACGACCTTAATCACAAGACGGTCAAAATGCTTCCCCAGCATTCTAGACATAAAACAACCATTTACAAATAGCATTTACAACAGTTTACAAATACAGTTTCTATATTAACTCTCATTTTTCCACATTATCTCTCATTAATCCACATTACTTATTCCACATTCCATTTATATATGTACTCATCCAATCACATCATTTTCCATCTCTTCACTTCATATTCCTTCACATCACATATCATATATTCACATCCATATCTACATCCATACATCCACATCCACATCCACATTCACATCCATACATACACATCTACATTCCACATTCACATCCATACATCCACATCTACATGCTTACCTCCATTTTCACATCCTCATTTATACATCCACATCCCGTATCCACATTCATACATACACATCCATATCCACATCCATACATCCACACCCACATGCATACATCCACTATCACGTCCTCATTCATACATCCACATCCACATTCCCATTCACATCTATACATCCACATCTACATCCACATACATACATACATCCACATCCACATTCCACATTCACATCTATACATCCACATCTACATCCACATTTACATACATCCACATCCACATTCCCATTCACATCTATACATCCACATCTACATCCACATACATACATACATCCACATCCACATTTCACATTCACATCTATACATCCACATCTACATCCTTATTCACATACATCCACATCCACATTTCCATTCACATCTATACATCCACATCTACATCCACATACATACATCCACATCCACATCCACATCCACATCTACATCCACATACATCCACATCCACATTTCCATTCACATCTATACATCCACATCCACATCCACATTCCCATTCACATCTATGCATATACATCCTCATGCATACATCCACATTCACATTCACATCTATACATCCACATCTACATCCACATACATACATACATCCACATCCACATACATACATCTATTTCCACATTCCCATTCATATAACCCCATATGCTAATCTTTTACATCACATCCATTCTCGCCCTATCACAACCCATATACATCTTATCCTATCACATACACTTCTTACCTCATCCCATACACATCTTAATTCATCTTATCACCTCCTAACTTATTTCATAAGCATCTTATCACCTCTTATCACATCTTATACACCTCTTATCACATCCTATCACATCTCATTTCTATTTATAGAATACAAGAGAATTCTTATATTTGATATAAGATTTCTTTACACATTTATTTATGTATAAATTCCATTTAAGGAATTTAATACTTTCGAAGTAAAAATCAATCTTTTATGCATCTTCCTATGCATAAATTCGTTTTAAATAAAAATGACACTTTTGAATTAAAATTCAATCTTTATGCATCTTCCTATGCATGAATTCAATTTAGATGAGAATGACACTTTTGAATCAATCTTTTATGCATCTTCCTATGCATAAATTCAATTTGGTAGGAATTACACTTTTAGAATAAAAGAATTTCTCTTATATGCATCTAAGTTATGCATAAAATCCCTTTATGATGAAAATCATACTTTTAGTATAAAAAGAATATCTTTTATGCATACTTCTATGCATGAAATCCAATTATGATAAAAGTAACACTTTTGATATAAAAACTTATCCATTATGCATAATATAAAAATTTAATTTCTCCATGATTACAATGAAATTCTTTCAATTAATCTAGGATGATAATTCATAGAATATGGTAGGAAGTCCTCTTTTTATGCTTTGAATGAAATTATTTTATGCGTAATTTTTATAAAAATTTTGCCATAGCTCCGCTACTATGACTGATAAATCTCAATTTTTCTAAGGAATAAAGCTTATCATTAAGAAAATAATTAGAATGGTCTCTAATTGGATCATCAATCCATAATGGATTGAATCATCAATATACATAAACTAAAAGCATAGAAAAAAGTCATTAATTTGACCTCAAGCATAGCTTAATCTTGGATTAAGGAAAAGCTTTATGAAAAGCTTCATTTGGATTGAGAATGGGTCATGAGTATGACCATTTCTTGAGTGAGAGAGAGAAATTTCATAAAAACCATTAGAATTTAAACATAAATGGAATTAACTTCAATAGCATTTATTAAATTATGTAACTCTTCACTAACATTCATCAATTCACTTCAATAGCATTAAAAAAACCATACCAATTAAGCTTCTCAAGCTTGAGAGGGGTTGAGAAGAGAGAAACATTGAGAAATTATAGAAAAGATCAATATTCACTAATTACTTTACAAATTGCTTGATTCTTTGTTCACGGTAGAGGCCCCCAACCAATCAATTGGTTAAGTATGTTGATGGAGCCACCAATGGGGATTGAAGAAAGAGGGAAGCTCCAAAAACTAGTGAATTATTAATGAATTCATAGTTCTTGGCTTAGGTGGAGTAGAGTAACGATGCATAAACACTATCTATTTTTCAACAAGGGGGAGGCTTCTATTTATAGGAAAAATTGAGCTCCTAACCAATCAAACTGATTCTAGAATTTTCTAAATCAGTTTGGTCAATATTTGACCATTTTTAGGTCAATTAAGCTAACTTTTTGGAACTAGACTTGAATGAGGAGAGAGGAGAGATGAAATATCTCAATTTTTATGAGTTTAAAACTCATTCAAGCATGTGAAATATGCACCTCCTTTAAAGAACTCCCCTTCCTTACATATGTGTCATAATGGAATCATTTTAATATTGCTCATAGTTTTTTACTAATAAACCTTGTACATTTTCAACTCTTCATCTTATGTGAAATATGCACCTCCTTTAAAGAACTCCCCTTCCTTACAAAGCATTTACTCATTTTTGGATACCCAAAATATCTCATATTTTTAATATTGCTCATAGTTTTTTACTAATAAACCTTGTACATTTTTAACTCTTCATCTTATGTGAGCATTTACTCATTTTTGGGTATCTTTTTTTTACAAATTGGATTTATCTCCTCCCTACACATGGATTGATGCTATTGGCCCATAGGAACCTTAATTGGACCATAATCCAAAAATTTCTGAAAATCTAGACCCTTAGGCTAAGGTCCTTTATATCCATTTCCAATTAATTCCAATTGCACATTGGAAAGTTCTTTTTGAATTTCTGTTTCAGGGGAACTTATTTTAATAAGATGAGATAATTTTCTATCCAAAAATATTAAAAATTTGAATATTCTCTCTCTAGAATATTTTCTCTCTCTAGGTTAAAACAGTTAGAAACAAGTCTTTTATATTTCTGAAGAGGGATTGATTACAGGGGAAGATGCTGGACATTTTGAGAGGCTGGGGAGGAATCTTACATTTTCTCCCACTTGAAAAACGCGAGATGCCCTCATCTCGCAAACTGGGGGTAATTTCGCAAGATGCACAAGTATGAGACTGAGAGAAATTTTTTAATTAAGATTAATCACCAATTAAAAAGTCTCAAAGAGAGTAAGGGTCAAGACAAGAACAAGATTTAAACTTTATTCATTCTTGGAACGTATACAGTAAGATAGAAGAACTCTTTACACTTCCATAAGCCCGTCCATCATATGATCACAAAAGCAGCACTCACAAGCTGCGCACGTATAAGGTAACTCATCTATGGGAATGATTCTGTTGGTTATTGCCGCGCCTATCTCAGTGGTATGAGGTGTTTTAACAAAAGGACCTCTGAGAGGCAAACCAAAAACGGGGTAAAGGCATATCTTCTGATGAGGAAGAAAACACGCCAGTAAGAAGACCCGCTCAGAAAACCCAAGATGTCTTGATCTCATGACGCAGTAGTATCGGGGACCCAAACCCAAGGCTTCGATAACCATGGCCAAGCGGACATTGTTACGAAAGTGCTGCTGACCCCAGGGTGTTACCCTAGTTATGTCTTGATAGGTCCGCCATTTGGTCTGAGCTACTACAGACGTTCCCAAGTGAGGAAAAAGTGAGCGCTCATACTGTTCTATAAAATCCTTCTTCACAGACTCGCTTGCATCTTGAAGGTGAGAAATCATTATGGATAAAACTAATTCCTGTTGCCAATCCATGAAAGAGTTTAAGAAGAAGGGAGATCGATGGAAGTAAGATTACTGTGAGCGACAGGTAAAATTTACGACTTATATAAAGGAAGGAGTTAGCGTAACCTAGAAGCCAACGATATCTTGCCACTGAAGTTTTTACCGTCTTTCCATGATTTGGGTTTGGCACATATTTCTATAGAAGGCATTAAGAACTTTGAGATGAGGAGATAAAAGAAGTTCGTAGGCTAAGTCACCTACTTTCATTGAATTCAGATATAAGGGTCACAATATCTGGGGGATAACTTCTTATACTCCCCAAGAGATAAAGAACTTTTGGGCCGTACTCGGATGAAAACCAAAACCTTGGTATCCAAAACACCGATTTTCACTTCTGAACTCATTGTTCTAAATCCTTAAAACAGGCGTGACTCTTGAGAAGTATTCTAGGGAAAGGGTCTTCCTTTTTTTTAAAAACAGAATCTTTCTTTTTTTAGAGAGGGAATAATTATAAGATCAAAAAGGGAGATTCTTACTCCTGTATACCTCGAAGGTTGGGGAAGAATCTTACATTCTACCCCACTTAAAAAAGTGCGAGATGTCCTCATCTCGCAAGGTAGAGGATAACTCTTTTTCTTAAGATCCAATTTTATTCTGGGGTTCCTTATATTCTGGTCAACCCAATAGAATACTGGGATAAATATCCCTTAGAACTCATCAACAATTCATTCAGATCATATCATTCATATCTTTAACATGATAATGGTCCATTAGACCGAAAAATTTCCTTCTGAACATTCCTCCACGGGAATTTCATTCAAGTAAGTTCTCAATTTGTCATCCCTTAACTTGATCTAACAGTCAAGTATTAATAGTAGCAATCTGACAGCACAATCCACTAATCTCATAGTGATTTGCTAAAATCATTATCATCATTCTAGTTATGAATATCATCACAGGGACTCGTCCCATTCATCCTCATTGAGGTTTCGCTCAGCTTATTACATTTCAACCAAATTTCAGGGATCATCATTTTTTCAATCAGAATCCAAATCAATTCATCAATTCACAAACAGAATTAAAAATCATATCAATCACATTCGAAATCATCCTCTGGATAGCATTAACGCTTATAATTTCAAGTCTTAGATTTACTCGTATATACTGTCAGTAAAGAGCTGCAATATACTCTCGGTATATACGGGTAGTCACGGCCCTTGGAATTATAAGGTAAATACCATCATATCTAGGCCTCAAGCAAGTCAGGGATTCTATATAAATACGATATTTCCATCTGAAGACCCAATTACCAAATTACGAATTGCAGTTTGAATATCAAATTGTATGAATTATATCACACAATTATAACCTTTTTGTGCTTCTTGATAAATTTTTGACATATTTGGTTTCTCAGTTGATCTTTATTAGCCAAATGCTCTGATACCAACTGTGAGATCCCTGTTCCCACCGCGCAACGATTCGGGGTACTAGCAGCGGAAGTAGCACTTCATGCGCGGGGTAGGGACCCACACTCGGGGCCTCGTCCACGGATATCCGGACAAGAGACTAATCCGTCGGTTTTTCAAAAACCGAACCCGAAAAAACTTCCCTTACCCGGAAAGCATGGGCGATTCCACCTAGATAACTCTTAACTCTAACGTAGTCAAGATCATTACTGATCAAACCGATCCGACTGCACCTCTAACGGTACTTGGTCAGATCAAGGAAGAAACTTGCACTTGGATCATTGGGATCAACGCTTTTTTCCCCATCAAGAGGCACAGCCGTTGATTCCTATCCATAGAACAATTTACTATCCGGGATTTACTTCATCTATCGTAATAATAGAATTTAAATCTCGATTTACGGATCCATCAGTCCAGCCTAACCCCATCCGATCCCATCGGTTAGCCAATCGCCCAACCACTGTAGTGATGGGATCCAATTTGGAATTTGGTTAGGTTTTGTCCCGGGTACCAAGGAAAAGAGTTCCAAGGCCCCCTAGCCAGAAGTTCATGCAAACATAAAACTAGCCACACCACTTACACACCCAATATGAAATTGCCTTTTTCTTAGCATCAGCTAACTTTAAAACAATCCTTTAATGAAACCATAGTACCACTGATCACAATCTTTCAATTTACCCGGTTGATTCATAATTTCCCATCATTCCTTCATCAGAGTATCTATGGCATCATTGGCAACTAGAACGCTCACCACCTGTCCACACAGGGGCCTTTTCAATAGTTCCTAGCCCATAATACTCGGCAATATAATCACTTATAAAAATCAAGATGGACTCTCGTTGAAGATCAGCAAGATCAACCAACAGATCCATATAAAGAGCCATGGACTCATCCATTGAAGACCAGCAAGGTCAATCAAACAGATCCATGCCCGGTTTCACAAAACAACTCTTACTCCTTGTTCCAATATCTTCCTCGACGCACGCGTGGGTATCCTGGGCGACCCAGAGCCCGAGCACCGTATGGTCAGCACCCTCTAGGATCCTTCGCAGGTGACCTAGCGCTTCAGTCATAGGCCGCTTCCTTGGTCCCTCATCCACCGTACCGGAAGCTCACCATTTTAATCGAACCGAGGTTGGTCAAGACCTCGGCCGACCTTGCTACGCGAGACGTCCTCCATTGACTCTCCGTCAGCAGTTGCAACTTTAACAGTTAGGTCTCCACGACCTTAATCACAAGACGGTCAAAATGCTTCCCCAGCATTCTAGACATAAAACAACCATTTACAAATAGCATTTACAACAGTTTACAAATACAGTTTCTATATTAACTCTCATTTTTCCACATTATCTCTCATTAATCCACATTACTTATTCCACATTCCATTTATATATGTACTCATCCAATCACATCATTTTCCATCTCTTCACTTCATATTCCTTCACATCACATATCATATATTCACATCCATATCTACATCCATACATCCACATCCACATCCACATTCACATCCATACATACACATCTACATTCCACATTCACATCCATACATCCACATCTACATGCTTACCTCCATTTTCACATCCTCATTTATACATCCACATCCCGTATCCACATTCATACATACACATCCATATCCACATCCATACATCCACACCCACATGCATACATCCACTATCACGTCCTCATTCATACATCCACATCCACATTCCCATTCACATCTATACATCCACATCTACATCCACATACATACATACATCCACATCCACATTCCACATTCACATCTATACATCCACATCTACATCCACATTTACATACATCCACATCCACATTCCCATTCACATCTATACATCCACATCTACATCCACATACATACATACATCCACATCCACATTTCACATTCACATCTATACATCCACATCTACATCCTTATTCACATACATCCACATCCACATTTCCATTCACATCTATACATCCACATCTACATCCACATACATACATCCACATCCACATCCACATCCACATCTACATCCACATACATCCACATCCACATTTCCATTCACATCTATACATCCACATCCACATCCACATTCCCATTCACATCTATGCATATACATCCTCATGCATACATCCACATTCACATTCACATCTATACATCCACATCTACATCCACATACATACATACATCCACATCCACATACATACATCTATTTCCACATTCCCATTCATATAACCCCATATGCTAATCTTTTACATCACATCCATTCTCGCCCTATCACAACCCATATACATCTTATCCTATCACATACACTTCTTACCTCATCCCATACACATCTTAATTCATCTTATCACCTCCTAACTTATTTCATAAGCATCTTATCACCTCTTATCACATCTTATACACCTCTTATCACATCCTATCACATCTCATTTCTATTTATAGAATACAAGAGAATTCTTATATTTGATATAAGATTTCTTTACACATTTATTTATGTATAAATTCCATTTAAGGAATTTAATACTTTCGAAGTAAAAATCAATCTTTTATGCATCTTCCTATGCATAAATTCGTTTTAAATAAAAATGACACTTTTGAATTAAAATTCAATCTTTATGCATCTTCCTATGCATGAATTCAATTTAGATGAGAATGACACTTTTGAATCAATCTTTTATGCATCTTCCTATGCATAAATTCAATTTGGTAGGAATTACACTTTTAGAATAAAAGAATTTCTCTTATATGCATCTAAGTTATGCATAAAATCCCTTTATGATGAAAATCATACTTTTAGTATAAAAAGAATATCTTTTATGCATACTTCTATGCATGAAATCCAATTATGATAAAAGTAACACTTTTGATATAAAAACTTATCCATTATGCATAATATAAAAATTTAATTTCTCCATGATTACAATGAAATTCTTTCAATTAATCTAGGATGATAATTCATAGAATATGGTAGGAAGTCCTCTTTTTATGCTTTGAATGAAATTATTTTATGCGTAATTTTTATAAAAATTTTGCCATAGCTCCGCTACTATGACTGATAAATCTCAATTTTTCTAAGGAATAAAGCTTATCATTAAGGAAATAATTAGAATGGTCTCTAATTGGATCATCAATCCATAATGGATTGAATCATCAATATACATAAACTAAAAGCATAGAAAAAAGTCATTAATTTGACCTCAAGCATAGCTTAATCTTGGATTAAGGAAAAGCTTTATGAAAAGCTTCATTTGGATTGAGAATGGGTCATGAGTATGACCATTTCTTGAGTGAGAGAGAGAAATTTCATAAAAACCATTAGAATTTAAACATAAATGGAATTAACTTCAATAGCATTTATTAAATTATGTAACTCTTCACTAACATTCATCAATTCACTTCAATAGCATTAAAAAAACCATACCAATTAAGCTTCTCAAGCTTGAGAGGGGTTGAGAAGAGAGAAACATTGAGAAATTATAGAAAAGATCAATATTCACTAATTACTTTACAAATTGCTTGATTCTTTGTTCACGGTAGAGGCCCCCAACCAATCAATTGGTTAAGTATGTTGATGGAGCCACCAATGGGGATTGAAGAAAGAGGGAAGCTCCAAAAACTAGTGAATTATTAATGAATTCATAGTTCTTGGCTTAGGTGGAGTAGAGTAACGATGCATAAACACTATCTATTTTTCAACAAGGGGGAGGCTTCTATTTATAGGAAAAATTGAGCTCCTAACCAATCAAACTGATTCTAGAATTTTCTAAATCAGTTTGGTCAATATTTGACCATTTTTAGGTCAATTAAGCTAACTTTTTGGAACTAGACTTGAATGAGGAGAGAGGAGAGATGAAATATCTCAATTTTTATGAGTTTAAAACTCATTCAAGCATGTGAAATATGCACCTCCTTTAAAGAACTCCCCTTCCTTACATATGTGTCATAATGGAATCATTTTAATATTGCTCATAGTTTTTTACTAATAAACCTTGTACATTTTCAACTCTTCATCTTATGTGAAATATGCACCTCCTTTAAAGAACTCCCCTTCCTTACAAAGCATTTACTCATTTTTGGATACCCAAAATATCTCATATTTTTAATATTGCTCATAGTTTTTTACTAATAAACCTTGTACATTTTTAACTCTTCATCTTATGTGAGCATTTACTCATTTTTGGGTATCTTTTTTTTACAAATTGGATTTATCTCCTCCCTACACATGGATTGATGCTATTGGCCCATAGGAACCTTAATTGGACCATAATCCAAAAATTTCTGAAAATCTAGACCCTTAGGCTAAGGTCCTTTATATCCATTTCCAATTAATTCCAATTGCACATTGGAAAGTTCTTTTTGAATTTCTGTTTCAGGGGAACTTATTTTAATAAGATGAGATAATTTTCTATCCAAAAATATTAAAAATTTGAATATTCTCTCTCTAGAATATTTTCTCTCTCTAGGTTAAAACAGTTAGAAACAAGTCTTTTATATTTCTGAAGAGGGATTGATTACAGGGGAAGATGCTGGACATTTTGAGAGGCTGGGGAGGAATCTTACATTTTCTCCCACTTGAAAAACGCGAGATGCCCTCATCTCGCAAACTGGGGGTAATTTCGCAAGATGCACAAGTATGAGACTGAGAGAAATTTTTTAATTAAGATTAATCACCAATTAAAAAGTCTCAAAGAGAGTAAGGGTCAAGACAAGAACAAGATTTAAACTTTATTCATTCTTGGAACGTATACAGTAAGATAGAAGAACTCTTTACACTTCCATAAGCCCGTCCATCATATGATCACAAAAGCAGCACTCACAAGCTGCGCACGTATAAGGTAACTCATCTATGGGAATGATTCTGTTGGTTATTGCCGCGCCTATCTCAGTGGTATGAGGTGTTTTAACAAAAGGACCTCTGAGAGGCAAACCAAAAACGGGGTAAAGGCATATCTTCTGATGAGGAAGAAAACACGCCAGTAAGAAGACCCGCTCAGAAAACCCAAGATGTCTTGATCTCATGACGCAGTAGTATCGGGGACCCAAACCCAAGGCTTCGATAACCATGGCCAAGCGGACATTGTTACGAAAGTGCTGCTGACCCCAGGGTGTTACCCTAGTTATGTCTTGATAGGTCCGCCATTTGGTCTGAGCTACTACAGACGTTCCCAAGTGAGGAAAAAGTGAGCGCTCATACTGTTCTATAAAATCCTTCTTCACAGACTCGCTTGCATCTTGAAGGTGAGAAATCATTATGGATAAAACTAATTCCTGTTGCCAATCCATGAAAGAGTTTAAGAAGAAGGGAGATCGATGGAAGTAAGATTACTGTGAGCGACAGGTAAAATTTACGACTTATATAAAGGAAGGAGTTAGCGTAACCTAGAAGCCAACGATATCTTGCCACTGAAGTTTTTACCGTCTTTCCATGATTTGGGTTTGGCACATATTTCTATAGAAGGCATTAAGAACTTTGAGATGAGGAGATAAAAGAAGTTCGTAGGCTAAGTCACCTACTTTCATTGAATTCAGATATAAGGGTCACAATATCTGGGGGATAACTTCTTATACTCCCCAAGAGATAAAGAACTTTTGGGCCGTACTCGGATGAAAACCAAAACCTTGGTATCCAAAACACCGATTTTCACTTCTGAACTCATTGTTCTAAATCCTTAAAACAGGCGTGACTCTTGAGAAGTATTCTAGGGAAAGGGTCTTCCTTTTTTTTAAAAACAGAATCTTTCTTTTTTTAGAGAGGGAATAATTATAAGATCAAAAAGGGAGATTCTTACTCCTGTATACCTCGAAGGTTGGGGAAGAATCTTACATTCTACCCCACTTAAAAAAGTGCGAGATGTCCTCATCTCGCAAGGTAGAGGATAACTCTTTTTCTTAAGATCCAATTTTATTCTGGGGTTCCTTATATTCTGGTCAACCCAATAGAATACTGGGATAAATATCCCTTAGAACTCATCAACAATTCATTCAGATCATATCATTCATATCTTTAACATGATAATGGTCCATTAGACCGAAAAATTTCCTTCTGAACATTCCTCCACGGGAATTTCATTCAAGTAAGTTCTCAATTTGTCATCCCTTAACTTGATCTAACAGTCAAGTATTAATAGTAGCAATCTGACAGCACAATCCACTAATCTCATAGTGATTTGCTAAAATCATTATCATCATTCTAGTTATGAATATCATCACAGGGACTCGTCCCATTCATCCTCATTGAGGTTTCGCTCAGCTTATTACATTTCAACCAAATTTCAGGGATCATCATTTTTTCAATCAGAATCCAAATCAATTCATCAATTCACAAACAGAATTAAAAATCATATCAATCACATTCGAAATCATCCTCTGGATAGCATTAACGCTTATAATTTCAAGTCTTAGATTTACTCGTATATACTGTCAGTAAAGAGCTGCAATATACTCTCGGTATATACGGGTAGTCACGGCCCTTGGAATTATAAGGTAAATACCATCATATCTAGGCCTCAAGCAAGTCAGGGATTCTATATAAATACGATATTTCCATCTGAAGACCCAATTACCAAATTACGAATTGCAGTTTGAATATCAAATTGTATGAATTATATCACACAATTATAACCTTTTTGTGCTTCTTGATAAATTTTTGACATATTTGGTTTCTCAGTTGATCTTTATTAGCCAAATGCTCTGATACCAACTGTGAGATCCCTGTTCCCACCGCGCAACGATTCGGGGTACTAGCAGCGGAAGTAGCACTTCATGCGCGGGGTAGGGACCCACACTCGGGGCCTCGTCCACGGATATCCGGACAAGAGACTAATCCGTCGGTTTTTCAAAAACCGAACCCGAAAAAACTTCCCTTACCCGGAAAGCATGGGCGATTCCACCTAGATAACTCTTAACTCTAACGTAGTCAAGATCATTACTGATCAAACCGATCCGACTGCACCTCTAACGGTACTTGGTCAGATCAAGGAAGAAACTTGCACTTGGATCATTGGGATCAACGCTTTTTTCCCCATCAAGAGGCACAGCCGTTGATTCCTATCCATAGAACAATTTACTATCCGGGATTTACTTCATCTATCGTAATAATAGAATTTAAATCTCGATTTACGGATCCATCAGTCCAGCCTAACCCCATCCGATCCCATCGGTTAGCCAATCGCCCAACCACTGTAGTGATGGGATCCAATTTGGAATTTGGTTAGGTTTTGTCCCGGGTACCAAGGAAAAGAGTTCCAAGGCCCCCTAGCCAGAAGTTCATGCAAACATAAAACTAGCCACACCACTTACACACCCAATATGAAATTGCCTTTTTCTTAGCACCAGCTAACTTTAAAACAATCCTTTAATGAAACCATAGTACCACTGATCACAATCTTTCAATTTACCCGGTTGATTCATAATTTCCCATCATTCCTTCATCAGAGTATCTATGGCATCATTGGCAACTAGAACGCTCACCACCTGTCCACACAGGGACCTTTTCAATAGTTCCTAGCCCATAATACTCGGCAATATAATCACTTATAAAAATCAAGATGGACTCTCGTTGAAGATCAGCAAGATCAACCAACAGATCCATATAAAGAGCCATGGACTCATCCATTGAAGACCAGCAAGGTCAATCAAACAGATCCATGCCCGGTTTCACAAAACAACTCTTACTCCTTGTTCCAATATCTTCCTCGACGCACGCGTGGGTATCCTGGGCGACCCAGAGCCCGAGCACCGTATGGTCAGCACCCTCTAGGATCCTTCGCAGGTGACCTAGCGCTTCAGTCATAGGCCGCTTCCTTGGTCCCTCATCCACCGTACCGGAAGCTCACCATTTTAATCGAACCGAGGTTGGTCAAGACCTCGGCCGACCTTGCTACGCGAGACGTCCTCCATTGACTCTCCGTCAGCAGTTGCAACTTTAACAGTTAGGTCTCCACGACCTTAATCACAAGACGGTCAAAATGCTTCCCCAGCATTCTAGACATAAAACAACCATTTACAAACAGCATTTACAACAGTTTACAAATACAGTTTCTATATTAACTCTCATTTTTCCACATTATCTCTCATTAATCCACATTACTTATTCCACATTCCATTTATATATGTACTCATCCAATCACATCATTTTCCATCTCTTCACTTCATATTCCTTCACATCACATATCATATATTCACATCCATATCTACATCCATACATCCACATCCACATCCACATTCACATCCATACATACACATCTACATTCCACATTCACATCCATACATCCACATCTACATGCTTACCTCCATTTTCACATCCTCATTTATACATCCACATCCCGTATCCACATTCATACATACACATCCATATCCACATCCATACATCCACACCCACATGCATACATCCACTATCACGTCCTCATTCATACATCCACATCCACATTCCCATTCACATCTATACATCCACATCTACATCCACATACATACATACATCCACATCCACATTCCACATTCACATCTATACATCCACATCTACATCCACATTTACATACATCCACATCCACATTCCCATTCACATCTATACATCCACATCTACATCCACATACATACATACATACATCCACATCCACATTTCACATTCACATCTATACATCCACATCTACATCCTTATTCACATACATCCACATCCACATTTCCATTCACATCTATACATCCACATCTACATCCACATACATACATCCACATCCACATCCACATCCACATCTACATCCACATACATCCACATCCACATTTCCATTCACATCTATACATCCACATCCACATCCACATTCCCATTCACATCTATACATCCACATCCACATCCACATTCCCATTCACATCTATGCATATACATCCTCATGCATACATCCACATTCACATTCACATCTATACATCCACATCTACATCCACATACATACATACATCCACATCCACATACATACATCTATTTCCACATTCCCATTCATATAACCCCATATGCTAATCTTTTACATCACATCCATTCTCGCCCTATCACAACCCATATACATCTTATCCTATCACATACACTTCTTACCTCATCCCATACACATCTTAATTCATCTTATCACCTCCTAACTTATTTCATAAGCATCTTATCACCTCTTATCACATCTTATACACCTCTTATCACATCCTATCACATCTCATTTCTATTTATAGAATACAAGAGAATTCTTATATTTGATATAAGATTTCTTTACACATTTATTTATGTATAAATTCCATTTAAGGAATTTAATACTTTCGAAGTAAAAATCAATCTTTTATGCATCTTCCTATGCATAAATTCGTTTTAAATAAAAATGACACTTTTGAATTAAAATTCAATCTTTATGCATCTTCCTATGCATGAATTCAATTTAGATGAGAATGACACTTTTGAATCAATCTTTTATGCATCTTCCTATGCATAAATTCAATTTGGTAGGAATTACACTTTTAGAATAAAAGAATTTCTCTTATATGCATCTAAGTTATGCATAAAATCCCTTTATGATGAAAATCATACTTTTAGTATAAAAAGAATATCTTTTATGCATACTTCTATGCATGAAATCCAATTATGATAAAAGTAACACTTTTGATATAAAAACTTATCCATTATGCATAATATAAAAATTTAATTTCTCCATGATTACAATGAAATTCTTTCAATTAATCTAGGATGATAATTCATAGAATATGGTAGGAAGTCCTCTTTTTATGCTTTGAATGAAATTATTTTATGCGTAATTTTTATAAAAATTTTACCATAGCTCCGCTACTATGACTGATAAATCTCAATTTTTCTAAGGAATAAAGCTTATCATTAAGGAAATAATTAGAATGGTCTCTAATTGGATCATCAATCCATAATGGATTGAATCATCAATATACATAAACTAAAAGCATAGAAAAAAGTCATTAATTTGACCTCAAGCATAGCTTAATCTTGGATTAAGGAAAAGCTTTATGAAAAGCTTCATTTGGATTGAGAATGGGTCATGAGTATGACCATTTCTTGAGTGAGAGAGAGAAATTTCATAAAAACCATTAGAATTTAAACATAAATGGAATTAACTTCAATAGCATTTATTAAATTATGTAACTCTTCACTAACATTCATCAATTCACTTCAATAGCATTAAAAAAACCATACCAATTAAGCTTCTCAAGCTTGAGAGGGGTTGAGAAGAGAGAAACATTGAGAAATTATAGAAAAGATCAATATTCACTAATTACTTTACAAATTGCTTGATTCTTTGTTCACGGTAGAGGCCCCCAACCAATCAATTGGTTAAGTATGTTGATGGAGCCACCAATGGGGATTGAAGAAAGAGGGAAGCTCCAAAAACTAGTGAATTATTAATGAATTCATAGTTCTTGGCTTAGGTGGAGTAGAGTAACGATGCATAAACACTATCTATTTTTCAACAAGGGGGAGGCTTCTATTTATAGGAAAAATTGAGCTCCTAACCAATCAAACTGATTCTAGAATTTTCTAAATCAGTTTGGTCAATATTTGACCATTTTTAGGTCAATTAAGCTAACTTTTTGGAACTAGACTTGAATGAGGAGAGAGGAGAGATGAAATATCTCAATTTTTATGAGTTTAAAACTCATTCAAGCATGTGAAATATGCACCTCCTTTAAAGAACTCCCCTTCCTTACATATGTGTCATAATGGAATCATTTTAATATTGCTCATAGTTTTTTACTAATAAACCTTGTACATTTTCAACTCTTCATCTTATGTGAAATATGCACCTCCTTTAAAGAACTCCCCTTCCTTACATATGTGTCATAATGGAATCATTTTAATATTGCTCATAGTTTTTTACTAATAAACCTTGTACATTTTCAACTCTTCATCTTATGTGAAATATCATAATGGAATCATTTTAATATTGCTCATAGTTTTTTACTAATAAACCTTGTACATTTTCAACTCTTCATCTTATGTGAAATATGCACCTTCTTTAAAGAACTCCCCTTCCTTACATATGTGTCATAATGGAATCATTTTAATATTGCTCATAGTTTTTTACTAATAAACCTTGTACATTTTCAACTCTTCATCTTATGTGAGCATTTACTCATTTTTGGATACCCAAAATATCTCATATTTTTAATATTGCTCATAGTTTTTTACTAATAAACCTTGTACATTTTTAACTCTTCATCTTATGTGAGCATTTACTCATTTTTGGGTATCTTTTTTTTACAAATTGGATTTATCTCCTCTCTACACATGGATTGATGCTATTGGCCCATAGGAACCTTAATTGGACCATAATCCAAAAATTTCTGAAAATCTAGACCCTTAGGCTAAGGTCCTTTATACCCATTTCCAATTAATTCCAATTGCACATTAGAAAGTTCTTTTTGAATTTCTGTTTCAGGGGAACTTATTTTAATAAGATGAGATAATTTTCTATCCAAAAATATTAAAAATTTGAATATTCTCTCTCTAGAATATTTTCTCTCTCTAGGTTAAAACAGTTAGAAACAAGTCTTTTATATTTCTGAAGAGGGATTGATTACAGGGGAAGATGCTGGACATTTTGAGAGGCTGGGGAGGAATCTTACAAAATTCAAGGGATGACTCCTCGGCAGTGGGACGAGACATGCTATGGCTCACCCAACCCCCTTGAAACAAATCCAACAAGAAGATTGCCCGGTGAACCGCAACTGTCATGAGGATCTTTCCATTGGCTAAGCTTGTAACCTTTGAGGTCTCCAAGCTCTACAACTCCTTGAGAAGCAATTCCACTGCGCCTTTTGCGAGCGTCATCATACCGCTACATGTACTCGTCCCTCCTCTTACCTCACTTCACTCATACACACTCACTAGCATGGATTAGAGAGAGATTAGCAAGAGCAAGACTCTATTGCACAATGGGAGAGTTCTTTGTATTATGAGGGATATTCACTTATATACATGGCCAT
This sequence comes from Cibotium barometz, assembly GCF_041138505.1. Lineage (NCBI taxonomy): Eukaryota > Viridiplantae > Streptophyta > Polypodiopsida > Cyatheales > Cibotiaceae > Cibotium > Cibotium barometz. The sequence goes on from NC_141056.1 coordinate 17,901,179, forward strand.
AAGTGTTCACACTCACTTAAACTATGGTCGGCCTGACACTTTAGGCTCATAAGAGGCCTAATGCTATTACAATGACTACCCTTATAATATATCCATGAAGTACCTCACTTGGGACTTCATCCAAACTTACTACCACATGCTCTTGAAGCAAAAACTACCATAAGTATTCCATCGCGCCATTATGAGCACCCATCCAAATTGTAGATTTGGACACCATTACTTCCTATCTTGAATGTATGACCTTTTGGTGTGTCGTGACCTTGACTCCTTGATATAAGATAATGGTAGTAGCTCTTGTTAACCCTAGGAATGGGTTAACATTCTCAAAAAGTGGTCGAGCGGTAGTTGAATGAGGAGCATTATTGTATATACATTACAAAAGATGAATGTACTTATCCCATGAATTAGGTTGTTGGGAAACATAGGCTCTAAGTAGATCCAAGATAGTACTATTGGTAGCCTTAGTTTGTCCATTTTTTTCTAGATGAAAAGAGGTGGAGAAGTCTATCTTAGTGCCTGAGTCGGAGAAAAGAGTGATCCAAAAATTACTATAGAATCTAGAGTCTCTATCAGAAGTAATGAATTTTGGCAACCTCTGTGATGCACAAAGATCTTCTTGACAAACATAATCAAGGCTTGTTGATAAGTCAATGTTTTCTTACAAGTTAAGAAATAGGCTTGTTTACTTAAACGGTCCACTATAGTCCAAAATCATGTCATTATGACCGGATGTAGTAGGCAAACTCATGATAAAGTCCATTTATATATATTCCCAAGTATCATTAGGGATTGGTAGAGGTAAGTCCTTGGGTCTTACCTTTATAGATTTTAATTTTCTAACAATTAGAACATTCAGCCACAGATTTTTCTACATCTTGTTTAAGATAAGGTAGAAAGAATTCTCTAAATACTAAATATAAAGTAGCAGAAACACCTCGATGACCCATGTATGGTGGTTGACATGCATTTTCTCCAATATAAACTATTTAAAAGGTTGTGTAACACACAATCTCTTATGAAAGAAAAGGTAACCATCATGATATAAGTAATCACCCAATAGGGTTCCAATTATTGTCCTTAAGCTTGATCCAAACCTAAGAGAAATTAGGGTCATTCTCGTAGGACTCTTTCATAGGACTTAAAGCTTTACTCTCAATCGTAGAGATGTTAAGGATGCTAGGGCATATACTTAAAGCATCTACCCCACAAAATTTTTCTTCCCTATTTGATATTGGATCATTAGTTGGAAACTCTAGATAAATCAAGCCCATTTGATATGGCAGGTCAAGAATCAAAAATTGGGTCAACAAATGACGAATGTTCTATTGATTAGTTTTGATTAAAAATTCAGATCTCATTAAATAATGACGAATGCTCTGTTGATTAGTTTTGATTAAAAATTCAGATCTCATTAAGTAATGTTTCCAAAGTCTCAAGGCATAAACAACAACACAACTAACTCCTTATCATATGTACTATAATTTCTTCCTATTAATTTAAGCTTAGAACTCTCATAAGCGATGGGATGTCCATCTTGCATGAGAACATCACCAAAACCTTGTCCACTTACATCAATAACTACCACAAAGAATGGTCATTGAAAATCAAGTAGTGTAAGAACTGGTGTGTATGAGTCAAAGCTTTCTTAAGCTGAGAAAAGAAACGGTCTTGTCAAAGTGTCTAGCTTTCTTAAGGAGTTCAATTAAGGGAGTTCAGCTTTCTTAAGGGGTTTAATTAGAGAAACGGTCTTGTCAAAGTGTCTAGCTTTCTTAAGGAGTTCAATTAAAGGAGTTCAGCTTTCTTAAGGAGTTCAATTAAAGAAACGGTCTTGTCAAAGTGTCTAGCTTTCTTAAGGAGTTCAATTAAAGGAGTTCAGCTTTCTTAAGGAGTTCAATTAAAGAAACGGTCTTGTCAAAGTGTCTAGCTTTCTTAAGGATTTCAATTAAAGGATGTGAAATATATACAAAGTTTCTAACAAACTTCCTATGGTAGCTACACAAGCCAAGAAAAGATCAAAGTTCATGAATATGGTGTGGGCCAATGCTTTTGATCTTTTTAGGGTCTACTCGAATACCAACATATACAATATGTCCTAAGTATTCAATTCCCTCTCTTGAAAGAAATTGCTCTTATCAAGATTGACATAAAGCTAGTTCTCTCAAAGAAGTGAGAAATGCTATTTGTGCTCTTGATGATTCTTACTGAAAACTAAGATATCATCAAAAAACACTTTTTGATGTTTAAAGAATATTCTATTCATCATTCTATTGAAAGTAGCTGGGGCATTACTGTTAAACCGAAAAACATAACTAAAAACTCATAGTGATTGGTTTGGGTTTAAAAGCAGTCTGGTTCTAAAACTCATAGTGAATCTGATGGTCATCAGACTTGAGGTCAATTTTGCTAAAAGCTTATGCTCCCTTGAGCTTGTCTAGCAAGCCATCCACTTTTGGTATCGGATATCGGTTCTTGATAGTAATCTTGTTTAAAGTAGGATAATCGATATACATTCGATATGTCCCATTCTTCTTTTTGATGAGAAGAACTGGAGCACCAAATGGAGAAGTGCTAGGTCTAATCAATCCTTTCTCTAACAATTTTCTACTTGTTTCTGAAACTCTTTCTACTCAAACATGTCAACTCAATAAGGAGCTCTATATGACAGAGAGCTTTTAGGGATTATCTCAAATTTATGATCTTCTGGATGAGATTTAGGTACACTAGGAGGTAGGAACCTTGGCTATAAAGTAGTTAGAGAACTTAGAAATAAAAGGATCATGAGACACATTTGGTTTAGTGTCGACTTGAGCACTAAAGTGGTTTCCAAGAATAAAAAATATCTTCTCCTTCTTTCTTATAGCTCCTTTAGCTTGAGTATGAGTTAAAAGAGGACTTAAATCACCCTTAGTCTAACACTAAAGTGTTGAGATATCGAGCTCATCAAGTGAGGCGGTGGACACTGATGACCCGCCTGGGGGATAGGCCCCACATTTACACCACTGGCATGGTTGGTGAGATCATGGGTGATATGCGGCCAGTGGGATGACAGGCTGTGTGACAGCCATTCTAGAGACTGGCATAGTTATAGCGCCAGCTCATTTAGTTGGGTTCACACTATAGAGAACCCGTGTATGTATTGGTTGAGTACCTTTCATATTATGTGTACTCTTATCTTTGTATATGGTGTGTTGAGTGTTGAGTGAAGAAAAAGAAGATATTCAGCCTCTCACCTTGTGTGTTCTCTATTAGGGTTTTGTGAGTGTGTGTGTGCTTGCAAGAGCTCAAGCTCTCTTCCCCCCTGCATCTTTTCATGGTATCAGAGCCTGGTTCGTGCTAAGGGCTGAGCCTGCCAAGCAAGAGAACCACAGGAAGCGGTACGAGGGTAAGAGCTTCAACTACTCTTTCCTATTTGTGTTGGTGACTACACCCTTGTCGAGAGCTCTACGGGAGGCACCGGCAAACGATCTCTGATTGAGGAGCTTTCTTCGCGGGAGTAAAGCTATAAAACGCGTTTCGGGCGCGTATGGATCTCCGTTTTTCAGAAAGCATGCGATTTCGAGCACTGCGGGTAAGTCATCGATTCTCTGCACTCTGTTTTAAGAATTGCAGGTAGACAGATTGATCGTGCAGACACTGTGGGTGCTGCACAAAGAGGTGAATAGTTGCCATTGGGTGTATGTATGCACATTGAAGTCACTGGTTGTGACATTTGAGAGTACTACAGTACCGTTGCAGCAAAAATACAGTAGTTTGTGCAGAAAAACCAAAGTGCTGTTTCTGGTAAAATTGTGTGTTTGGCAAGATGTCAAATGATGGGATAACCCAGATTGTGGCTGAGAAGCTTGATAAGAATAACTTCCATGCTTGGAGGTTCAGGTTGACAAATTTCCTGATGGAAAAGGGCTATTGGGACTACATAGAAGGTGAGCATGAAGAGGCACCAGAGATACCGGACATAAATTCGACTGCTACAGATGTGAGAGTTTAAAGACTGGAACCAAGGAGCCAGGAAAGTAATGTATTGGCTCTCCATTAGTATATAGGACACCATGATTGGGCATATTTAGGATGCCAAGTCCCACAAGGAGGCGTGGGACACCTTGGTTAAACTCTATGAAACAAATACCAAGGCACGCAAGATACAGTTAAAGAACGAAATTCATACTGTGGAGAAAAAGAGCATGTCTGTGAATGACTATGCATTGAAGATAAAGGGTATTGTGGAGTCCCTTGCATCTATTGGTGTGTCAGTAGATGATGATGATAAGGTGGAAGTCTGTCTACGTGGTCTCGGGCCACAATACAAGGCGTTCAAGACGTCTATTCAGACTCGAGAAAACATTCCCAACTTTACAGATTTAGTGTCTATGCTGATTATATGCTGATTATAGAAGAGAAGAGCTTGGGTGAAGACCAACAGTCTTCACAAAACAAAAACAATTCAGAGCAACAGGCCTTCTACACAAGTTCAAGAAGAGGACGGGGTAGAGGAGGCCATGGACGCGGTCAAGGAGGTGGCCGAACAGGTAATCAGAATTATGGCCAGCAGTAGCAACAACAATAGTCCCAGAATACACAACAACAACAACAACAACACGCAGGTGGAAGAGGCAAATTCAGAGGCAGGGGGAGTCAAAGAGGCCTTGGAAATTGGCAAAGGCAGTATATTGATGCACGTGAATGCTATTATTGTGGTAAGCCTGGACATGTGCAGGCAGAATGTTATAAGAAGCAGGCTGACATGCAAAATGGGAAAGTGCAGCAAAACAACTATGCATCCTCAAGCAGAAATAATGAGGATAATGAAAGGTTGTTTGTTATGCAGCATGTCGTGAATGCCATGTCTAAAAATGTTGAAGCAGCACAAAAAGATGATGTATGGTATGTGGATTCAGGTGCTTCGAACCACATGACAAGTCATGGGGAGTGGTTCAAGGAGATGAAAAACCCGGAAAGACCAGGTTTTGTGGAAACAATTGGATGACACTGCTCATCCAATTGCCCATTGTGGAGATGTGCCATTGTCTATGCAGGATGGCAAAGTGAAGTACCTTGCAGATGTACTTCACGTTCCAAACATAACAAAGAATCTGGTTTCAGTTGGCCAGATGATTGAGCAGGGTTTGCAGGTTCGGTTTAACCCTGATGGTTGTTATGTTGAAGACTTTAAAGACAAGTGCAGGTTGGTTGCAAAAGGCAACAGAGTGGGCAGAATGTTTACGTTGAATGTAGACATGCCTGAAATGAGTGTTGTGATGTTTGCAAATGGTTCAAGAATTGTTGCAGACACAGACATTTGGCATAAAAGAATTGGATATGTGAATGTGCAGAGAATGAAGTCTATGCAGACTAAAGGAATTGTGACAGGGCTGCCAAAATTTAAAGTGGAAGGTATGCAGAGAATATGTGAAGCATGCCAATTTGGGAAGCAAACAAAGCATGTGTTTCCACGTAACAGATATGTGAGTAGAAATGCACTAGATGTTGTGCATTCAGATGTATGGAGTCCTACGAAGACCATGTCTATGGGAGGCTGCAGATATTATGTAACATTTATTGATGACCACACAAGGAAAGTGTGGGTATATTTCATGAAGGAGAAGAGTGAGGTGTTCACTCACTTAATTTCAGAGTTTTGGTTGAAAAGCAAACAGGGAAATATGTAAAGTGCCTAAGGTCAGATGGAGGGGGAGAGTACTTCTCCAATGAGTTCTCTAAATTTTTGAAGAAGAATGGTATTCGGAGACAGTTTACATGTAGATACACTCCGCAGCAAAATGGAGTAGCTGAGCAAAAAAACAGGCACATTGCTGAGATTGCACGAGCATTGATGGAAGAGAAAAATATGCCGCATAGCTATTGGGCTGAGGCTGTTTCTACAGCAGTATACATCATGAACAGGACTCCAACTGCAGCCATACATGATGTAACTCCAGAGGAGAGGTTTACTGGCAGAAAACCTGATTTGTCTCATCTGAAAGTCTTTGGATGCATTGCATATGTGCATGTGCTAGATGAGCTGAGAACTAAGCTAGATCCAAAAGCTAAAAAATGTGTGTTTATTGGATATTCCCTTGAGCAAAAGGGATATAGGTGTTATAACCCTGCTCACGTGAGTTGAGGGTAAGCAGGGATGTTGTCTTTGATGAGATGAGCAGCTGGTATGCTATTGAAAAAGAAGCTGTTGGGGCTGATGTGAGTGGAAGTGTGGTTGCACAGAATGCAGGTCAGCAAATCACAGTCTTTGAGTGGACCAGGAGAGTCCTCATCTAGTGGGTCTGTTGTTGATAGACCATGGAGTGGCAGGCTGCGTCATAATACCAGTCCTGCAAATGTGATTAGTACATCACGTAAAGGAAAAGAGAAAGTGGTTGAGCCCCTTGGTATGCCTGACATTTCTGCAGGGCATTCTCATGTTGATGGAGAGTCTAGTGGCTCAGATATGAGCCTTGATGGAGGAGCTTGGGATCCCAGCTATGAGAACACCTGGTGTAAAGAAGGCTATGGAAGCCATGAATGAAAAGCTACGAAGATCTGGGAGAGTGAAAAATCATGTGTAGAGATTTACCTATGATGGTTATGTGGCACGTCACTATGCATATATGGCAAAGGTTGTGCAGGTTGTTGAGCCCACATGCATTGATGAGGCTGTTGGAAATGTGTGTTGGGAGAAAGCTATGGATGAGGAGATGGATGCACTATATGGAAATGAAACTTGGGATTTAGTGCAATTGCCTGAAGATAAGAAAGCCATTGGATGCAAGTGGGTGTACAAAGTAAAACGTAGCAGTGATGGAAGCATAAACAGGTACAAGGCTAGATTGGTAGCCAAAGGATATGCATAGACATATGGCATTGATTATGAGAAAACTTTCAGCCCAGTTGCCAAGATGGCAACGGTGAGAGTTGTGATAGCAGTGGCTACATCAAAGCAATGGTCTTTACATCAGATGGATGTAAAGAATGCATTCGTGCATGGGGATTTGCAAGAAGAGGTGTATATGTTACAGCCACCTGGCTATGAGGATGTGGGTCACGCCGAGCATGTTTGCAGGTTGAAGAAAGCCTTGTATGGCTTAAAGCAAGCACCAAGAGCATGGTCTGACAAGATTTGAATATCTTGTCACTATTGGCTTTCATGTAGCCAATGCAGATTTCTCGCTGTATGTGAGACATGGTGATAGAGGGGTTGTGCTTGTTGTCATCTATGTAGATGACTTGATCATTACGGGGGGGGGACCATGATGCAGAGATCTTTGATGTAAAGATCTTGCTTAGACAGAAATTCGAGATGAAGGATCTGGGGGAGCTCAGATATTTCTTGGGCATTGAGGTGATTAGGTCACCACATGGTATTGGATTACTGCAGAGACAGTATGGCTTGGACATGTTGTCCAAGTATGGTATGACAGGCTGTAAGCCTATTTCCGTGCCATTGGATCAGAATGGCAAGTTGAGTGCAGATTCAGGAGAGATCTTGGAGGATCCTACTATGTATAGGCACATAGTAGGAAGCTTGATCTATATGACGATCACCAGACCAGATTTGAGCTATGCTGTTGGGTTGGTGAGTCAGTTTATGCAGGTTCCACGGAAACCGCATTTGGATGCAGTGAGACGCATACTGAGGTATGTGAGGTCTACTTTGCATTGTGGACTATTCTATGAGACTGGGACAGAGATATGTGTACATGGGTACACAGATGCTGATTGGATTGGTAGTATCTCAGATAGAAGATCTACCAGTGGATTCATGTTTTCTTTGGGGAGTGCTGCTGTGACTTGGAGCAGCAAGAAGCAGCCTACGGTTGCTTTATCCAGTACAGAGGTTGAGTACAGAGGAGCTGCTATGGCAGCATGCAAGTAGCTTGGTTGAGAAAGCTACTTGCAGATTTGGGTCTATCAGTGGATAGACAAGTTGTCATTTTCTGTGACAACATTAGCAGTATACAATTGGCCAGGAACCCAGTCTTTCATGCTCGCATGAAGCATATAGAGGTCCACTACCATTTCGTTAGAGAGAAGGTCTTGGCAGGAGACCTTGACCTTGTTTATGTCAGCACAGAGGATCAGGTAGCTGACATCTTCACCAAAGCATTGGGTGTATACAGAGAAGCTCCGCAGATTAAGGGCTTCACTTGTTGGTGTACATGAGATGGAGTTGAGCTCGAGGGGGAGTGTTGAGATATCGAGCTCGTCTAGTGAGGCGGTGGACACTGATGACCCGCCTGGGGGATAGGCCCCACATTTACACCACTGGCATGGTTGGTGAGATCATGGGTGATATGCGGCCAGTGGGATGACAGGCTGTGTGACAGCCATTCTAGAGACTGGCATAGTTATGGCGCCAGCTCATTTAGTTGGGTTCACACTATAGAGAACCCGTGTATGTATTGGTTGAGTACCTTTCATATTATGTGTACTCTTATCTTTGTATATGGTGTGTTGAGTGTTGAGTGAAGAAAAAGAAGATATTCAGCCTCTCACCTTGTGTGTTCTCTATTAGGGTTTTGTGAGTGTGTGTGTGCTTGCAAGAGCTCAAGCTCTCTTCCCCCCTGCATCTTTTCATGAAGACCAATTTCTCTATCATCTTTCATTACCCATGTTGTATGGGTGTCATAATCAATATGAGGGTTATGTTCATGTCTCCATGGCATTCCTAGAATGACATCAATAATTTGCAAAGGAGAAACAAAAGACGTTCTCTTTTCTTTCAATGAGTTCATTTCCAACTCTAGATTCTTAACCTCTTTAGTGAAGTTGTACCTAGTTTCTTGAAATGCAGCTTTCACTTTATAGCTAGAGTGCAATGCATCTAGGTTAAGTGCTTTCAATACCTTTTCAAAAATGAAATCATGAGAACTACCATCATCATAGAAAATAGAAATTTGTTTTCCTTTTATTTTTCCTTGAATTCTTAACAAAGCATGAATAGGACTCTTACCTTCAACCGAATAGTCAAGATCAAAATTTCTCCCTTGCTTGAGTCAGTGTCATCTATTAACAAGTGCCACACGTGCAAAGTTCTTTTTGTTGTTTGAACATTATGGAGCAATGCGCCCCTCCATGTGACATTTGTAACACCTGACAATACGATTTCCATTTGAGGGTTTGTTGTTATTATCTTTTTAAACATCTCTTTTGGCTTTATCTTTACCCTTATACATCCTGGATTTATCAAAATTGCTCGAAGGAAAAGATGGTTTAGAAAACTTTGTATAAGACTTTTCCCACATTCTAGAATTCTTGGAAATAGAAGTTTTACGTTCAAAATTGAGACTTAGATCCATAGCAGAACTGAGATTATGATGATGAAACATATTAACATCTACCTTGAGATCGACAATATTTTTTCTTCTTTTCTCTCTTTCTTTCATCTTCTCAATAACTTGAACCTAATTTATCCTAGAATTTATTAATATAAGCTTGGACATTCTCTTTCTTGACTTGGAGTGAAATATCCCATCGTTTGATGAGGTTTAGCCTTGTATTACAAAGAAAGAAAATGTTTCTTTAAAAGTTTCTGGAATTCCTTCCATATGTATTAGGTTGATGCTTGCTTTGCTTAATCATATTTCACCATAAGCAGCACTTTTAATCAAATGATTTCAAACACATTTAATCTTGTCCTTTTTTGGAAAAAATTTGCCTAAAAAATAATCATCCAGCTAATTGAGCCATGCAATAAGCACTCAAGCATCTTTCTTCCCATGATAGTTGTGGAAAGTGTATGTCTTTCAGCTAATCCATGAGTCTTTCCGAAAACTTTGGGTACGTTACGTAGCCTTAGCAATGCGCCTAACATGATCACTTTCCTCCTAATTAGAGTCAAAAGAGTCACACTTGTGCTTAGAATGCTTCATATATCGTTCGAGCTCGCGTCAATGTTCACGCTCACTTGCAACTCACTTGCAATTTGCTCTTAAAGTGCGGTAATTTACTCTTTCACAGTGGGTTGTGTGGGTAAATTGGCCATTGCAAAATAAGTAAATTAAAAAAATATAAATTTATAATACGGATAAATACGAAAAACTTAACTCTTGATACGCCTTGAACTATGTTAAATGTTAAAATATACAAGTGAATAGAGTGTGTGCGAGAACAAGCCCTTGGCTAGCGGCTATAAAAGAGAATCTGTAAATGTGAGAGAACCTGTGAAAAGGTGAGAAGCATCTACTGGGAGAGAATAAAGGGTAGCATGAGGAGATTTAGGAGGTGTGGAGATATTCTGGGAGAGGTGGAGAGAATCAAGCAAAAGAGGTGGAGTGAATCAAGGAGAAATCAGTGGGATTGGATGCTTGAATGTATACTCTATAAATTGAGGCATTGGCCTAATGAGAATTTGCTGGTTTTTGATTATCCATGCCTACATTAAGCTATCAGTTTTTACCTCTTTTTCAACAAACCCTCTATATCCCCAGCTGGTGGAGGAGCTCTATCTCCCATCATACATCAAATTAGCTCAAGCCACTTTAGCCAAACATAGCTAACACCCTTGTGCTCCAGCCCATCCAAACAAAAGCTCAAACCGTCGGCGCACGCAGCAGTTCCACGCGATTTAGCAGGCACTATTTTTCTAGAGAAAATCTGAGATTTCTACTTCATCAAATGCAATGGCTCTAATTGCTCTTGGCCCTAGGGGTTTTCAAGGGTGCTCTACAAAGCTGGTGAAGACAGAATTTGATTTGATCAAGTTTACAGTGAGATCCAAGCTCTTCATCAAATCTGCAGGTGACTTTGGTAAAACAGAGATTAAGCATTCAAAGTTTTATGTGTTGAATACAAGAGTGCTCTTGCCTTATCTCCTTGGTTTCCTTTTCCTGCGTGTGTGAGAGTAAATCTTATGTTTCTTGGCTTAATCCTCTACTAGACTAATTGCTATTGATGGCCTTGAAAGGATTTGAGCTCATTTGAACTCTAATGCCTCAGATATGGACTCCTCGCATACTCTATTTTTTGTACACAAAATAGAGGATTAATTTGCTAATCACAGTGATTAATTAGAACTAATCACTATATTTTGGTGCAATTTAGGGTTCAAATAAACCATTAGGTATCTGATACAAATCCCTATAACTTAAGATTGCAATTCGAAGATGGTTTGATACTCCAACCATTCCGTACAAATTGGTTACCCTTGATTTAATGTAATTTTTGGTGATTTTATGCTGATAAATCTGTTGTAATCATCTCCTAAACACCAGATTGAGTTGTAAAAGGGTAGACACTAAGTACGGCACAAGAGAGATAGCCAAATTTAATGGGGAGCAGTTTTACACATGGCAGACAAAAACCATGTATCTGCTCATGAGGAAAAATCTGTGGAGGCTAGTTGAGGGAAGAGATGAATGCCCAGAGGTGAGAGGGGAAAATGAGTGGAAGGGCAAGAATGAAAAAGCATTGGGACTTATCGCACTCAGTTTAAATGATGAAATCATTCATCACATCATAGGGATACAGTGGGCAAAAGATGCATGGGATGAACTCAATAAATTATTTGGCACATAAGCTAAAAATTCAAAGATAAATCTGTTAATGCAATTTTACAAATTGGATATGAAGGAAAGTGAACCTTTAATCACACACTTGAACAGATATAAAAGCATTAAGCAACAACTGGCAGCTATTGGCAAAAAGGTAAAAGATGATGAGGCACTAGCAGTGCTACTGAAGAGTGTGGACAAAGATGAATATGAAAACATTGTAGTAACACTAAAGAATGTACCTGAATTGAAGCTACACAAGATAGAAGGAGCTCTACTAGAGCAAGAGACCAGAGGCAAAGAGAAGAAATGGCTGGACTCAACAGTAGGAGAAGAAACAACATTCTTCACTCGAGGAGGATTCTCTCGAGGACGAGGAGACGAGGAGGAAAAGGCAAAGTAGGAGGAAGGAGTTCACTTGCCACAACTGTGAAAAGCGAGGACACATGGCAAGAGACTGCTACAGCAAACCCAGTGGAGAAGGAACGTCATCGGCAAACTTCATGGGGAGAGGCTCCAAAGGAAGTGGAGTCAAATTATCTTTTCTGAGAGAGAGAGAGAGAGAGAGAGAGAGAGAGAGAGAGAGAGAGAGAGAGAGAGAGAGAGAGAGAGAGAGACCCCACAACCCAATGTAATCTGCCCCAACATAGTAAAACCACCTCTGAGCCACCGATGATGTAGGCCATGCGGGCACTTGTAGTAGCCTTGGACACATAGAGAGAGAGAGTGTCAAGGAGTATGAGTTTAGGGACTTGAGGAACTGGTCGTGGACTATCAAGTAAGAGGAAAACTTGGTATAGGGTCCAAGTGTGCTAGAAGTATTCACTTGAGGGGAGGTGTTAAAATATACAAGTGAATAGGGTGTGTGCAGGAACAAGCCCTTGGCTAGAGGCTGTAAAAGAGAATATGTAAATGTGAGAGAACCTGTGAAAAGGTGAGAAGCATCTACTGGGAGAGAATAAAGGGTAGCATGAGGAGATTTAGGAGGTGTGGAGATATTCTGGGAGAGGTGGAGAGAATCAAGCAAAAGAGATGGAGTGAATCAAGGAGAAATCAGTGGGATTGGATGCTTGGATGTAAAAGTCTCTATAAATTGAGGCATTGGCCTAATGAGAATTTGCTGGTTTTTTATTATCCATGCCTACATTAAGCTATCAGTTAATTGCTCACTAATCACGTATTAATTATCATCTAAACTTTTTGTTAATGATGTTGATTCTAGCATTTGATCCACCATAGCTCATCACATTGCTGTAATTTTAACATTAAATTTGGGTTTTGAAATTTGTTAAAAGGTTGATCTTTAAGTCACTTCAAATTTATAGAATGTTGAAGAATCCCACTAAAAGCTTCAATTTGATGGGGAGCTTGTGAAAAGCGCTTCCAAAAATTTGTTTTAACCCCCTTTGGTTTTGCCCAAAAATTGTTTACAAGAAGCTTGCCAATTCTTCAAAGGGCTAATACAATAAAATTTTATTGCATATCTTATGTAGGCTAAAAATTAAAGAGCTCTCCTTCTTTATAGCTTATAAGATCTCTCTCTTATTTATAACTTATAAAAGAACTTGTAAAGCTTATAAGAGTATAATTAGCTTTTAAGCTTATTAAAGATATAAGAATTTAAGCTTATAACGCTTAAACTTGAGCTTTTTTAAAGATATTTTTACTTGATTTCCTTCCACATGTCGCCACTGTGCTAGTGGCAAGAAGAAAGAGAAAGAAAGAAAAATCTCCCAACACCGATTTTGCCGCCCCGCCAATTTGTGATGGAGGGAGCAGAAAAAAATAAAGCTTTGATTTCTTCTTCTTTGAAAGCTTGAGAATCAAGCTAAATTAATATTTAATTAAGGATTAATAGCCTGTAAGATTCCTCCCTCCAGCTTTTGAGGTGTAAAGGTATAAGAACCTCCCCTTCTGTTCTTGTAATTATTCCCCTCTCTAAAATAAGAGAAAGATCTTTTTTTAACCCTGTTTTGGCCTAGAGAGAGAAAATATCTAGAGAGAGATAATCCAAAATTGAGATATCTTTGGATATAAAAATCCTCCTAGTGTCTGAAATAGTTTTCCCTGAAATAGAAGTTCAAAATAAATTCTCCAAAGTGCATTAGGAATCAATTAAAAATGATTTAAAAGACCTTAGCCTAAGTGTCAAGATTTTCTAAAAATTTTAGATTATGGTCCAATTAAGGTTCCTATGGGCCAATAAGATTAATCCAAGTGTTTGGATGAGATAAATCCAAAGAATAAAAGAAAATACCCAAAAATGAGTAAATGCTCACATAAGATGAAGAGTTGACTGAGTACAAGGTTTATTAGTTAAAAACTATGAGATATTACTAAAAAAATGAGATATTTTGGAATAATGATACATTTTTGACACCTTGGTAAGGAGGGGAAAGACTTTAAGGTAGGCACCTATTTCACGTATGTGGATGAGTTTTTAAATCAAAAAAATTGTATCACTGATACTATGGTTTCATTAAAAGATTGTTTTAAAGACAGTTGAATCTGTGAAACATGCAATTTCATATTGAGTGTGTGAGTGGTGTGACTATCTTAAAGTTTGCATGAAGCGCTGGCTAGGGAGGGCTTGGGAACTTTTTTTCCTGGTACCTGGACAAAACATAACCAAATTCCTAAATGGATCTTATCACTACAGTGGTTGGACGGTTGGCTAACCCATGGGACTGGATGGCTGGACTGATGGATCCCTAAAATGAGACTCAATTCTGTTATGGTACGATAGATGAAGTAAATCCCAGATAGTCTTTTTCTATGGAAAAGAATCAACCTATGGAAAAGAATCAATGGATGTGCCTCGATGAGAAAAAAAGCGTTGGTCTCTATGATCCAAGTGCAAATCTCTTCCTTGATCTGACCCTGTGACTTACTGGTTCGGTCGGATCAGTTTGGTTAGTTAAGGCTCTTGACTACGTTAGAATAAAAATATCCTGGAGGAATCGCCCGTGCTTTCTGGACGAGGAAAGTTTTTCCGGGTTTGGTTTTGGAACAAACCGAGGGATTAGTCTCTTGTCTGGATATGTGTGGGGGGCCCCGAGTGAAAGGCTCTGCCCTACGCAAGAAGTGCTACTTCCGCTATTAGCACCCCTGAATTTGTTGTGCGGAGGGGGCATGGATCTTTCATAGCCTATGAAAAAATGACTTTCTCTTCTTTTTCTCAAAATTGGCGTGAGAGGACCATAAGTTCAACATATTCAAGAATTAAATAGAATATCTTGCAAAAATACTTAGCTTACGAAAGCGACACAGTAATGGGTGCAATCTTTCCCCCTCATGTGTGTGGCATATCCCTCACATTGAGTATTTACGTAATTTCATTCCAATAATACATCGTAACCTCCAAAAATATAAAAAGTATGCTTTTCTTTGCATGACACTCTCTTATGCTCAAAATAGAGTGTCCATAAATTGAGGCTAGGGTTAAAGCATATAACACTTTACAAAAATATTCAAGTTTGAATATTCAAGTCTAAGCTTGATAAATCTAAAGTTCTAAATTAAATCAAAATGTGCACAAGCTAGTACAAATATATACAAATCTTGTTTCTAAAAATATGTGCTATCAAATAATAATGTGTGCATCCTCCTCAATCGTCTGAATCCTCTTCACCTATAAAATACCCAACAATAAATTGGTAACAAATATTGCATAACTATATAAACCATCACCACACACATATTTGCTAGGCATAAGTAACCCAAGAATCACCGTGCCATACAAACTAACTGTAACAGACATTGGAAGCCTGAAACACACACTAATGTACACCAATCATTGGAGGCCTCAAACATACGTTAATCTACACCAATCATATTAATATCTACAATGGCTTCACCCATAATATTAACATAATTTGGCATAATGCAAAGGTAATCCAAGTGTCCTTGAATTATCTAAGGGGGTAAAATATTATTTTAAAGAGAGCTAAAAATACATTCTCATAACAATGATGACATGGTTCTACTTAGAGGGCCCTTTTTTAGTCCAAGATTTTCCTAATGAGTTGATATGATTCTATAACAAGCGATGTGTTGATTATATGTAAGTCTTTAAGATGAATTAAAAGCGAGGTGTTTCCTGTATGTAAGACGAATTAAAATTAATGTTGATTTTTCCTTGAATTTTGAAGATTGAACATGGCTCATAGCTTGTCTATCTTCGAAGTTGATTTTTCCTTTGAATTTAGAAGATTGATACATTGAACAAAGTTAAACTAGGTGTAAGACATTAAGAACATTTTCTTTCAGTGTAAAAAAGCTATATATATATATTTGAATATGTATTTAGTTTTGCATCTCACATGAAAAGTTTGGTTTATTGATTAATCAAAATTAAAATTATGGATGTGCTCAACCTTAACATTCATCAAAATGATGAAAGCATTGTCATATAGTCATGTAATGATGAAAGCATTGTCATATAGTCATGTAAATATAAACATAAATTAGTAGCTTTGTTTTTTTAAATTAAAACTCTAAGTCATTGAAAGGGTATTATGAAGTGCATAGCCCAATTGTTAGGGTGATTGAAGTCCATATATGAGGTTGTAGGTTCAAACCTCTAGCTTGAGGTGTAATTTCTAGTTCAACAAACTTTTTAAAAAAAAGAGTATGCCCCTCCTCGAACTTAGTTGTGCTTAGATCCGGGCACCGATCGGGACATGTCCAAAGACTTAGACTTGAGTTTCGTAGAGTCTAGATCATAAGATGTGTCTAAACCAACGGTCATGGAGGCACCCCTCTGGGTTCACTATGTCACTACTCCTTGTTCACATTGGACCCCGGCTCATATAAGGCCGGCCGGGTTACCGGACATATGCATCACAAAACGAGAACTTAGAACGGTTACAAACTGTCTCGGCCGGATCAAACACTAGCACTACGAATTTTGTGAGCCAAAAAGAAAAACAGTTCTCATGTACATGATGACACCTTAATTGGTGTCATTAATGATCAAATACAGAGCTGAACCCCCTAACCAGATATGGCAATCCAATTAGCTAAAAACGGCATTGTTTAAGCTAAGATTAGCCAGAAACATGCAACTGTCAAGCGAGAGATAGATTACTGGATTGATCGAGCTAATCGAGTTAAGCCTACCAGATTAGCCTGAGCAAATTATATGCCTTGATTATGTTACAAGCTGATTGCATGGCTATAGTGGGATCATTAACGAGGAGAAGGTTTGTTGGTGAAGCTGCTTGCGTCGCTAGATCCGTCGAAAGATTCGAAGGAAACAGTGGAAGATGGTGATAGTGTAGAGAAGGAGCTAGGGGTGTTGGGGTTGTTTAACAATGAAGATGAGCTAGAAGAAGAGGAGCCTTGCATATCACCATATTTTACAGTCGAGTTTAGCATGATGTAGTTCTTCTCCATTGCAAAGTCACCACTTAATCTTCTCCCAAGGTTTCCAACACTAGGGGTAAGAGTAACACCTTGATGGATGTAGTTTAGATGAGCATTGATGTCATTGGGTGGAGGTGTTGCTGATGAAGATGTACTCCTCCTTCTTTGGGATATTGATGCAACTCCACTTGATGTTTGTTGTGTTAATGCTGATGGTAGTGCTGGCATGGGGATCATCGGCCTTGATGCAGCAGGCAATCGGCTCGGCTTCTTTACCATTTGCTGACCAGTTGTGAGCTTGAATGCCTTCTTGGGGTTGTTAAAGGAAGCTGCAAAGTCATCCATGTCATCTCTGCTGCCCTTCTGCAGTTGCTCCATCTCTTCCTCTTCTTGCTGCATTTTCAAGAGTAATCCAATGTCCAATGACCCCATCCTAAACAACCCTCCGCCACCACTGCCCATCAAGCTACCTTCTGCAGCCAATGAATCACTTGCTCCTGCTCTTTGCAACTTTCCCCCTCCAGTTGACCTCCTTGCAACAACACCAGGGTTTGAGCCACTATTTTTAAGACCCAAACCCCCCAACACCTGTGCTCTGTTTGCAGCCATCCTTTGCTCTGTCACAGATCTCATCTTTGCCACAGCATCCATCCCCCCCGGATCTATGCTACTGCTCCTCACAAGACCATCCCCGCCATCAGGTTTCAAGCCTCTTGCTGGCAACGCATATGCCATGGTTGCAACACCAAGCCTTGGCCTCAGACCACCTGGATTTCCATATTCACCCGAATTTCCGAATAGTGCATTTGGTGATGGCTGCAGTGCTGCTCCACTCAACCTCTTCAAAGTCAACCTATATTTCTGTGCATGCAATATCATGCA
Organism: Cibotium barometz; assembly: GCF_041138505.1. Lineage (NCBI taxonomy): Eukaryota > Viridiplantae > Streptophyta > Polypodiopsida > Cyatheales > Cibotiaceae > Cibotium > Cibotium barometz. The sequence goes on from NC_141056.1 coordinate 17,918,911, forward strand.
TGGAGCTCTGTCACTTTCATCATGTATGCAAAAAATGGTACAAAATAGGACTCTTAGCTAAAAATTGCATCTCAAATATCTATGATAATCTAGAAACAAACAAAGGTTCACACAACGTCTACATGCAGTTGGAACTAATTATGTAGATAGAGATGAGGTTCCTTAGCTATGTACAAAGATACAACATGCATGGTTGAAGCTAAAAGATCAAGTAATAGGAGTATTTTGAAATGCTTGAAGCATATTCATATGCATCATGGAAGCATGTAGGCATACCTGTAAATGACTTGCAACATGCTCTCTTGTAAGGCTTGGCACATCCATTAGCTCCAAAATCTTCTTGGGAGAAGCCTCTGCAAGATAAACTCAAAAATTTAGTAGCAGAAGCGCTTGCTATAGATTTGATGCATGCTCCCCGCCCCACCGCCCTTCTTCTTTACACCAATCCTAGCTGAGCGTGCTTCTATCTACTGACAGCAAGAAGAGGAAGGAACGAGTAGGCCCAAGGTAGAGGGAGGAACGTGTAGGCCCAATGCACCCTTTACTATTATCCCCATCTTTACAAACCCAAACAACTTTGAACACCATTTCCCCTTTCCCCATCTTTACAAATGCACTTTTCCAGCAGAGAAATCAATGCTTGTGAGACAATTATTGATGCTTTTTCAAATCCAAAAGAACTTACTGTCAATCCCTAGTTCATTGATTGCCATGACAAACTTCTCATGGAGGGGTGCAGACCATTTCACTCTGGTCTTCTTCATGCTATTCATATCCATATCATCTAAGGCACACTCAAGCCGGTCTTCAATAGATCTTTTTGTATTGGTACCAGGAGGATACTCTTCAGAATCCATATTGTCCATGCAGTGATCAGTTTCTTCCAATTGAGCTTCCTGCATGATTGTATCTTTGCCTTTCCTTCTCAGAACATGCTGCCAAATAGTCTTCAGCTCTTCCATTCTGATAGGCTTTATGAGATAGTCACATGCGCCATGGGTTATTCCTTTCATAACTACACTGGTTTCACCGTTGGCAGACATCACTACGAAGCAGGTGGTAAGAGTATTAGGGGGTCTGTATTATGCAGTATATATCATGCAAATTAGGTTATGTGATCACTGCATGCAAAGCGACGTTATGATATGAGACGAAATTCAATAATCCGGTGAAACTAACATTAAAAAGCACTAAGAATACACCATTAATTCTGCTCAATTACAGGTTTTAAAAAAAGGATGAAATATAATATATCTTAATTATCGCTCCGGGCTAATTATATTGTACTTACTGATAACAGGCAAATCCAGCTCCAAGCCGACAGTCTCCAGCAACTTGAAGCCGTCGTCATCGGGCATGTAGACATCACTCATGACCAGGTCGAAGGTGTCCTTGTGCTCTCTCAGCAGCTGCAAAGCGGTAGCGACTCGAGTGCACGTCGTAACTGCAGTTTTAATACAATCACAAAACTCACGAAGGTTTTATCACAAAGAATTCTCACTGCAGAGATCAGTGCCTGCACATAATAAGGACGTGAGTTTACATGCATCATTTATATGAATCATTCTTACGAATTATTATGCAAGTCTCTTTCCGTGACTAGCACGCTACCAAGATCATAATGAAGATTGATTACTATAATCACAATCAATTAATACTGAGAGTCGAGACCTTTGTATTGGCAACGGCGAAGCATGCGTTCCAAAACCATCAGAGAGAGGGGGTCATCGTCCACTATGAGGACATGCATGCCGGAAGGAGAGAAACCGGCCTCCATGTTATCGTCGTTGATGATACCACCCTGCAGGCTGCTATGTACTACAGGCTGCAAACCAAATGGAGGGAGAGAGGATCATATATTTATCACAACAGCTGTAAAGTACCAAAGGTATGTGGGAGACAGCTATAAGTCAAACCTAGCCATGACCCAAGTAGCCTAGTAACGTCACAAGAAGCAAGGAACGAGTAATGCTCCAAGATGAGGATGCGGTAGCCTACCACACCTACTTAGATAATATTGAGGCATGGATCATGCAAACCCGTCCATGATGCCCCTACCCTCTCATGAGGAGAAGATGATCTCCCATGGATCACAAGAACCGCCATGTTTCACCTTGCATTCGTGAAGTAAATGCTCTAGCCCCCACCTCCCACATAATATTCCTTCAATATATATCTGTACCAAATACAAGTGTATACTAGTGGAGTGTGAGGGCCACTTATGATGACTATCAAGTTTTGCCTTGTCTTCCAAGCCTCAAACCTACCTTTGTAACTGCTTCCAAGATCTCACGCTTGCCGTCTAACGTTTATACATAAAGAATCATGCATGGTAACATATGTTATTACATGATGTGTGAATTATACTGTTTTCAACACTTTCTCTCTGCATGGAAAAATGTATCATCCCTCCTAGCCCCCTAAAGAGGCATAGTTGATAAGTTCAAACAATATTGTTTCATGCATTGATGGCTGCAATATGCACATGCCATTCGCATAAGTGTCAAAGTCAAACATTGAAAAGTGCATAATTGGTTGGTTCCTTTGATCATTGTGAAGATTGAGTGGCTCTTACAAAGAAAAAATTTAAGATATGTGCTCTTGAAAAAGTTGAGTAAATGCAATCTCTATATTAAATGGTAATGAGAGAGATAAAGAGAGTGAAAGCTAAACGTATTAAGTCATGAGATAAGGTCAAATAATAGAATTTGGGATTACTCATGTTTATATTCTTTTTCTTGCATCCACATCATTATTTCTTTACCATTTTTATGGAAACATAAATGGTATTGAGAGAAGCCACCAAAGCAAAGTTTAGGATGTAACAAGTGTAATTTAGGATATTCTCTAAAAACATTATAGCATTAAACTAAGTGAGAATATCCTCTAAGAATGAGAGGATATACTTCTCTAAAAACATTACAACAAACTAAGCAAGATAGCAAACCGTTTGCTATAGAAGCCGAACTATTTGGTGGGCCATGCCGAAAACCTTATTATCTTTGTACTACTATAAGCATCATTATATAAAGAGTTTTTGAGGACAAATAATCATTACCATCAATGTGAAGAGAGTGTGAAGATGGCATAGTCCTTTGTACTAGAGCCATTGATTTTGTCATTAACTTTTTGAAGTGGTTGATGATAAAGATCTCCTATTGTGCCATTTTAAATTTTTGTTAGCACATCAACACTATTACAAGCGGGCCTTTTTGCGACGTCTTTTTCTCGATGGAAATGAAGATGTAAAAAAATCCCAAAGCGTTGAAATTCGTGTCAAGAAAAGCGTTCCTATAGATTCGTTGAAACAACCGAAATAATCGCTGCCTAAAACAACTATCAAAATCAGCATTGCAGTAAGCGTCGAAATTCAGTGTAAACGACAGTTGTTTCAATGCTATTTTCGACTAGTATCCCAATGATTATTTTGACAAAAATTACGACTTTGATTTCGACGGATGCACGTATAATTTTTCTAGCATAATGGTACATCCAGGTGCAGACCTATATAGCTGAATGCACCACTATGCCAGCATTGAAGAGTACCCACAATAACTATACTTAAATTTCACAAACCATGGTTTTTTATTACTTAGACCAATTTACATAGCGTCTTTTATATATGTTTACAATATATGCTCACACAATTGGAGCCGACAAAAAAGTACTTAAAGGCATTGCTCCTGTACATAGTGCCTTGCAAAAGCAAGGCCGAACCTAATCATCAGTGGACTCGAGGTTTGGCATTGGTCCCTGCAAAAAATATTTATAACACAAAAAATGAGAAACGGCAAGTGATGTGAAAGTTTAGCATGGGTGCAAAGTGTAGAGTGCTTACCATATCGACCACATTTGTCGATGCCCTCTTGCTGCTTATACCTATAGGGGTTTGCATTATGATTCCTGCACTCCTCATCCCAAATCTCTTGGTGTGACAATACCAAGGCTTCTCTCCCCCAACCTTTATCGTACATGTGACATCACTGCGCTAGTGCTTCATGATATCCACCATGTGTCCACCTGGTAAATGGGCCTCTTCACTGCTTGGAGGGGCTGGCCTAAAGTCACTCCTGATTTGATTGATGATACGATCCTTCTTTGCCTGTTCTAGTTTGTGCCATGTGTTTATAAAGCCATGGGGGCGAAAACTATATGGCATAAATCATGAATGCGAGTCTTCATCTCGTTTGCCGACATCATTGAGGATTGCATTTCCCTCCACTACTCGATATTGGTTACAAGCCGGATTGTGGGTAGAGGGGTTTGTGTGTCGAAGCATCGGGATGAGTGTGAGCGTGGTGTCTCCTCACAACTGGAAGTGGGTGGGCACTCGTGTTGTGCGGAGGGGTAGAAGCGTATGTGGAGCCACCACGACAATAACTCGACGAGCAATCCAGTCTTCTACAACTAGAATTAGTTGAGCAAGCCGTGGATGGGGTTCCTATGACTCGTCGTCGTGGAGTGTTCGCCCGGCGTGACTTGTGTGTGGTGGTGGGCTATGATGGTTGTGCAGAAGAGCTAACCCTTCCCCCAAAGTACACTTGAGTCATAGCCCTTTGCTCGGGGTTCATTCGAGAGATGAAATTCAAAATTGATTGGGGGACATTGCCTATAGAGATATTAGGATTGTATGCGAGTGTGCGATCCACAGTCCACACACACATAAATAAATGTGGGTATGCACATGATTATGCAAGTGTTTAGTTTTTAGGGTTTATCCAATGCATGGCATATACATGGGGTATCATCATGCCTATGCTTACGCCATGACCCTAAGGAGTGAAGCATTGTCTTGAAGGATACCTACCCAAAGCCCACATCGAGGGGAAACTTTAAAAGCAAGAAGATGCATACAAAAATAAACCTAGATGACACGTTTAAGACACTTTTTGAAGAGATTATAAGCTAATTGGAGTCTCCAGGGGGGAGGGCTTAAGCCAGAGAGACCGAGAGAGATCTTGAGCTTGTGAGAGTAAATCAATGAAAACCCTGTAAAACAAACACAAACAAGACATGTTAGTAAAATAGTGAAATCACACACACACACACACAACACACAATCAAAAGGGAAAGCATGGCTATCTACTAGCTGGAGTCTCAAGAGAGGGCTTGTAGCATGAGAGACCAAGGAGAACTTGTGAGAGTAAATGAATAGAAACCCTACAAAATAAACACTAACAAAACATGTTAGCAATTTTGAAAGAGCACACACACACACACACACACACACACACACACACACACACACACAAAATTAGAAGCAATTAGAGCAAGGGGAAGGGCTTAGGTTAATCCCTAAGGGATGGGGGGAGGTGCAAAGAGGAGAAAAAACCTTCTCCAGAGGCTATTTCTCTGAAACCTACAAAAACGCAAACACGTGGATAAGTGACCTAGTGTCGCTCTCTTAAAAATCCATAGAGTTGAAAAAACGTCAAAAAATGTTAAAAAAACACTTATTTCAATGTTTATTTCAAACCCTGCTATCTGGCAATTCAACATGCGAATTCTCATTCAAAATTTGAAACTTTTTGACGGCCACCTGGACAAATTCTCATTTAAAATTAGAATGTACCGACTAGGTCTTACATGGAATATAAAAGAGGCTCCACCTCCCCCTCATTTAAGCGGTCCACATTTGCATGTGTACTCAACATACATGGAGCCCGTGAAATTTCATCCATTTAGAAGAGAAAACATTGTGCATGTGCAGTCATTTTGCAAGTACCAAGTTGCTGAATATCAAAGAATTTGCCATTAGGAAATTTTTGAGGTCATTTTGGGGCCCTGTAAAAGGAAGTTTGACCGGAATATTCCCTCCAAAAAGGGGCACCGGATAAAATTTTTGCAAACGAACTCCAAATTTGTCGGACCTCACATATTTAGATTCTACTCTTCAAAAGCTATCCATTGATATATAACACGATAGGGTTCGGAGAAGGGACAAGATAGATACCTAGAAGATTCCTTTTTGCCTTGGAAAGATTCACGTAAAGCCGACATAGTCGACATCTCGACACTCTTTCCCTATATCCCTTTTGACACATTACACGGAGGTTTATGCACATTGTCTCTACTCTTATAGGCTTTTTCGGTATCCTAAAGTTCGTCCTTGACCGTACTTTTGCCAGTTGCCTACATAACTTTCGGGAGGCTATAACGGAGGCCTTGTTAACCCACTGGCAGCTGATAGAGTGGGTGACCAAGAGGGTAAGATATTGCCCGGGGTTCGAGATCCCGCTAGGTGCCAAGAAAGTGCCGCTCCCCGGATCTCTCTACGAGGATTATACCCTATATGCAGACGCTAACGGGATAGAGCCTTTCCCGTTTAACCAATTCGGGGAAGCGCTGGATGATGTGATAAGGTCGCAGGGGTATCGCATGCATTGGATTGTCCATTCAACCTCCTTCTGGTCAGTTGGCCAGCATTTAGTGTTCAACAGTTATCGCGACCACCCCTGTAAGGGGGTGGCGCAGGTAACGTGAATCTTTCCCAGGCAAAAAGGAATCTTCTAGGTATCTATCTTGTCCCTTCTCCGAACCCTATCGTGTTATATATCAATGGATAGCTTTTGAAGAGTAGAATCTAAATATGTGAGGTCCGACAAATTTGGAGTTCGTTTGCAAAAATTTTATCCGGTGCCCCTTTTTGGAGGGAATATTCCGGTCAAACTTCCTTACAGGGCCCCAAAATGACCTCAAAAATTACCTAATGATGAGCATTCCAAAAAATGTGGTGTATTTCTAGTGTTGTGCTTGCAACATCTAATTAGTGGCATCAATGTGCACTCAAAAAATAATGAATCGGTCAATCACATCGATATCAAGCTTGAGTGGAGCAAAGTGAGCAAGGGTAGAGACAAGCTCGGTGGGATTGGCAAGCTTTGTAGACTCCGAGCAAGTTCTAGAGCATGACATGGATGACATGATAGATGCCCTACACAAAAAAATCCATGGAGTAGACGATCATGATGCGGAGCATAAAACGTCACAAGAAGTAGATGACATCAAATGATGTGTGCAGCATGCTTCTCGAGAGGAGCAAAAGCTACATAGTTTTTCCCGTACCACTTTACCGTAGAGCAGGTGTCTCTGTTTTGCGCACTTGTCTCTCCATATTGAACTTGCAATTAATATGTGGGTGGTCTGATACCAGCATTTCAAAACTTGTGGGGTATGTGTCCCTTCCCCTCTCTATGTTTCACATTTTTATACAGACATTAGTATTTAAAGTGGATGCCACATGAATGTCTTCTCTTTCTCCTTTTCTATTCACTGTGTTATATCATATAGGTTATTGAAGGATCAAATTCTGCCAGAAAGACAATGAAATGACGTCGGATTGTGCATGAGCAAAATCAAAGTTACACTCCATAGAACGGACTACAACACACACCATGCTTGTCTGAAGAATTGTATTCTCTTTCGGCAAGAGTAGGCCACTCTTCATGTGTGTCTAAGTGTGGTTCATCAAGATATAGGCAAGATGTCCAAGGAAAAAGGGTCATTGTTAAAGTCTTACGATACTTTCCTGTGATTTCATGCATTCAAACAATGTTCAAATGCAAATCCATTGAATCTTTAATGACTTGGCACCGGAACACCAGATCCACAAATGATGTTATGTGTGCGTCCGTTAATTTTCCAGAAAATGGAGGCATATCAAAGAGAAGTGGGTGGACTTTAGGGGAGATCCTCATCACATTTGCCTCGGACTAGCAATGGATGGAGTCAATCCATTTGGATTACCAAGTTCATCATGGAGTACATGGCTCATTTGACTAGTCAACTATAACATGCCACCATGCTTTTAGCAGTGAAGAAGGGCCGCAACAGTGCAAGGACTGCTTATGTGGACCATGCATGATTGGCCGACGGGCTATGAAGAGTGCTCTGGTAAGTTAATTATTCTATGATTTCTTGATTAAATGAAATTTCACTATTATTTATTATATATCTCACATTATTTTCAATCTCATTACAATGATTAGAATGTTTGGAATGGCTTTCAATATATGGTTATAATGCATGCCCTATATGTGGGCCTAGATTAGAGGCCCGATACTCAACATATTTGAGGAAGGTTGTCTACGAGGGCCACAAAAAGTATCTCTTTGATAACCATGAGTTCCGACAGAGATTTCTAGGAAGGCCTTCTCGTATGCCTGGCATGGGGAGTGGATCCAAGTTGTTTACCACCCGGAATGAAGTGGCTACCCATCTTACATCATTAGGAGACCTTTGGATATATTTTGGGCCTTGTAAGGATTCCTAATTTTTATGGATTAAGGCTAATTTTGTGCTTTCTTAGGAGACAAGGTCAATCAGGAGGGCTACTTAGAACGTATAATTTGGGTTTTCTAACCCATAACTCCCCTACAAAAATAGGGTCTAATGTCATTCTCTCTCCTCTTCTCTTTCTAGCAAACTCGTAACTAAGGGGGGAGGGGGAGGGGGGGGCAAAATGGACAATTGTTTTTTTCATTTTGCAAGTTTTATACTTTGAAACTGACCCCAGACCCATATATATGTATAACATTCAATTTTTAACCTTGATTTTTTCCTAAAACCCACTCTATCTCATCATTGAATGCCTCTACCTTTTTCTCCTTCATTATTGCCTCCATTTCCCCACCAAATCAACCAAATCAGAGATCTCTTGTCACTTTCCACATCATCAGCCTCGCAACCAAGGGGGGACCAAAAATAGGAAAAAAAAACATTTCTCTCATTTTTGAACTTTTTGCTTTAAAAGTTATCCCAAACCCATATATACGTCAAAAAATGCATTTTCAATCTCTTTTTTCCCCCAAAATTGAACCGACTCTCTCTCTCTCTCTCTCTCTCTCTCTCTCTCTCTCTCTCTCTCTCTCTCTCTCTCTCTCTACTGTGAGCTTGGCCTCACTCTATCCCTCTCTCTACAATCCTCTCAAGGCTACTCTCAACTTTCCCTTTCTCTCTCTACTGTGAGCTAATGACCTGCAAACACTATTTCTCTCTCTCTCTCTCTCTCTCTCTCTCTCTTTATTGTGATCTTAGGGTCTCCCTCTTCTATTCCACAATCAACTCCTTCTAAGCATGGTATTGCATGAAATCACTAACACTAATGTGCCATTGAATCGACGCAAGGTGGATTTGCATGTACGGGTGTTGGAAGAGTATGCAACTTCGGGCAAGGTTCATCTCACAGAATAGGAAAGGAATGTATGTAGACAATGGGGTCACACTAATGTGGATCTATGGGTTGATGGGCATTTATACCTAGCTAACCCAATAGTGCATTACCCACTGACTTTCAAAGACTTACCATCATTTATTCAGTATTTGAGAGATGGTGAGAATGGGATGCTTGGCTATTGCAAGAGATTAGCAACAATTGACGCTGGTAGAGTCTTCTACTTGTCATTACAATTGCATACGCTCCAAGTTAACCTTGCTAGTGTACACCAAGGCCTACTTCAAGCTCAAGCGAAAATCAAGGAGCTTGAGGGTGTAAATCAAGAGAGAGTAGCATGTGTGGAAAAGCTAACGCAGACCGTCTTCCACATGAAAAGCACTCCTATTGGAGCTAGGGAGTGTAAGAGGCCACTCAACCACATCGAAACACTTGCCGTTGGAGGGGGCACTCATAAGCAGAGAATTCAAGCAGCATGGTATGGCTCCTCTTTCTATTCTCTAGCACTTTCAATTCAAAATGCCAATGTAAATCAAGTGTGCAATTGTGTAATGTCAATGTAATTTTGCTGGTTTTTAGAGTATTCCTTCAAGATGCCACAGGTTCTGATCAAACCGGGGATTGTAATGAGCTCTTGCGCTCTTTCACAACAATGAGGGAGCATGTGCTTAAAATGATTAGGGATCCCCATTACAAGAAGATACGTATGGCTGTTTCCAATGAAATCATACAAGAGGTTTCCCAAAGTATCAACAGAAGTGTTGATGTTGTAAATGCATGCCATGAGGTAGGCATTAGCATGAAGGGCTACAAGGCTCTTCATCAATTGCTAGGAGACACCCTTCGTAAGAAAGGTATCACGTACAACCTTTTCCTACCCCACCAAAGAGGGTTTGTCTAGCAAAGCCCGAGTGATCAATGAAGATGTAAAATGCAGGATTGGGGATTATTACCACATCAATGATACACTTACCATTGCAGCATGGGGAAAGAAGAAGACTGCAGATGGTAATGTTTCATTTGAATTCAATGAGCTCAAAAATATTTTTGTTGAAATGTAAAAGCTACAAAAGACAATGATATTGTTCTATGGGTTGCGTTCTGGATGTAAGTATTACAAGTAACCTTGTACGCATTAGGTTTGTGCTCATTTACCAGCAGGGAACGACTTAACATTTTGTTTGATTTTTATGTTTTTTAGGTTCCAAGGTCTCCTTCCGATGCTGAAGTTGGACGAGTGCCAGATTGTGAAGGGAAGAAGGCTAGAGAGAATGAGTGTCACACTCATGAACCACGCTATGGCGGCAACCTTTAAGTTTGCATCTGCTACCACTGTTGCAGAAGGGCTCGATGATGAGGTAGAGAGCACAGTTGGTTTTCAAGAGCAAGGGCATGACAATATTTCACACACTAAACCATCATTCAGTGTTCAATAAGAGAAAGATATATGGTGGTTAGGAGCATTTGAGGTTCCCAAAACGAGACACACGAGGTGCTATCATGGGTCTTTGAGAGGTTGCGGGTTAGTGATGTGATAAAGTCACAAATAGGGGGTGAGAAGCTAGATGTCGATGGTTTAGGGAGCTTTGACATTGATTGGCATCTTGGCGGGGATCTGAAGATAATAAAGTGTAGCTGGGTTTCACTCAAGGTGCAAATGTAGCTCACCCATGCCCTTGGTGCATGCATGGATTGAAACAAAAAACCAAGAAGAAACGCAAGGGGATGGCCAATGGTGAAGAGGAATGCGAGGGATATTGGTGGAATGGTGGTGTCCTTTCATCACCTATGTTGGCGCCTCCAAATAGGGACTTAAGGGATCAAGGTTGGATCAAAACGTACGTACGGATTGATCCGTACGTTTTTTTTTTGTTGTGGGGTTTTCGTTGTTTGCCTGTGATAAACGTTTTTTTTTTGCGGTTTCGCATTCTTTTGGGTTTCGCCGCCCGCCGATAGCGTTGGACTCCGTACTGCCACCAGCGAACGATAGCACCTGGACTCGTCACTCCGTACAGTCGCCAACGCTCGCACACCTTTCGGTACACTCTCTCTCTCTCTCTCTCTCTCTCTCTCTCTCTCTCTCTCTCTCTCTCTCTCTCTCTCTCTCTCTCTCTCTCTCTCTCTCCAGGCCTTCCCTTTGCTTCGCCATCTTCTGTGTTCTTCTGCTCTCGTCCCCCTTTGTTGCCACCGCCCTCCCTTTGCTCAGCCATCTTCTGTGTTCTTGTGGTGTGGCTCGCCAGCGCTCGCACACCTTCCGGTACAGTCTCTCTCTCTCTCTCTCTCTCTCTCTCTCTCTCTCTCTCTCTCTCTCTCTCTCTCTCTCTCTCTCTCTCTCTCTCCAGGCCTTCCCTTTGCTTCGCCATCTTCTGTGTTCTTCTGCTCTCGTCTCCCTTTGTTGCCACCGCCCTCCCTTTGCTCAGCCATCTTCTGTGTTCTTGTGGTGTGGCTCGCCACGCTCACACACCTTCCGGTTGTACAGTCTCTCTCTCTCTCTCTCTCTCTCTCCAGGGCTTCCCTTTGCTTCGCCATCTTCTGTGTTCTTCTGCTCTCGTCCCCCTTTGTTGCCACCGCCCTCCCTTTGCTCAGCCATCTTCTGTGTTCTTGTGGTGTGGCCCCCCTTTTCCCACCCACCCTTTCTCAGGCCCCCAAGGCAGCAACATAACTCTCTCTCTCTCTCTCTCTCTCTCTCTCTCTCTCTCTCTCTCTCTCTCTCTCTCTCTCTCTCTCTCTCTCTCTCTCTCTCTCTCTCTCTCTCTCAGAGCCTTAGGCCACCATCTGTGGACCATGCACTTAGCTCTCAATCTCTCTCTCCCTCTCCCTCTCACTCTCACTCTCACTCTCAGCTGGGCTGAGCTGCCCACTAAATATTATGCATTGCATGATTGCTGAATCCTGATTGAAATTGTATGGCATTGTGCATTGAATTTGTCAAAGCAATCATGCCGAAGCGAGAGAACCCATACTGGAAGGAGCACACAAACATCATTCGCATTGTGACTACTCCAGGGCAGGCAGGTAGTGGCACTCGACAATGGCAGTGCAAGTACTGAAATTTCACCCTCACGAGTACAATTACTCGTGTCATCAAGCACCTCACAGGCATTGGCACCACCAACAATTGTGCAGGGTGCAAGAGAGTGCCAGAAGCATTGAGAGATCAGTTGATTGCTGAAAATTTCCCTGCAATGGGGGCAGCTAGAAGAGGAAGAGGCACACAAGAGACACAGGATGCGCTTCATGATGCTCTTCTTGGGGACTTGGCCGGTCCATCCACGCAGGTTGATGAATCTCAGCCTGCCTCTTCTGAGCAGGCATCGTCTGCCAGAAAGAGGCCTTTTGTCATGCAAGATGAGAATGAGGGTGATACACATACGGAAAGGCAAACCACCTTGCCTTCTTGTGTGCATGCACAGTCTTGGGTCAAAGAAAGGCAAAAGGTGGCTGAGATGGTGATTGCTCGCACTCTCATAGAGTGCAATATCTCCTTCAATGTTTTGAGGACTAACCAATGGAAGAGGATGGTCAGAGCTATAGCCCAGGTTGGACACACGGAGTCATGGTCAGGGCTTGAGTACAAAAAGATGCGCACCACGATGCTTGATGAGCAAAAGATTTTTATGTTTTTTAGGTTCCAAGGTCTCCTTCCGCCGATGCTGAAGTTGGACGAGTGCCAGATTGTGAAGGGAAGAAGGCTAGAGAGAATGAGTGTCACACTCATGAACCACGCTATGGCGGCAACCTTTAAGTTTGCATCTGCTACCACTGTTGCAGAAGGGCTCGATGATGAGGTAGAGAGCACAGTTGGTTTTCAAGAGCAAGGGCATGACAATATTTCACACACTCAGATTTTCTCTAGAAAAATAGTGCCTGCTAAATCGCGTGGAACTGCTGCGTGCGCCGACGGTTTGAGCTTTTGTTTGGATGGGCTGGAGCACAAGGGTGTTAGCTATGTTTGGCTAAAGTGGCTTGAGCTAATTTGATGTATGATGGGAGATAGAGCTCCTCCACCAGCTGGGGATATAGAGGGTTTGTTGAAAAAGAGGTAAAAATATTAATTATCTACTAATCCTAATTAGCTAGGTGATTAGCAAGATAATGGACTCATAAATTGATGGATTCTAGGCTAGGCTCTGAGATACCATGTTAAAATTACAGCAATGTGATGAGCTATGGTGGATCAAATGCTAGAATCAACATCATTAACAAAGAGATTAGATAACAATTAAGATATGATTATTGAGAAATTAACTGATAGCTTAATGTAGGCATGGATAATCAAAAACCAGCAAATTCTCATTAGGCCAATGCCTCAATTTATAGATTATACATTCAAGCATCCAATCCCACTGATTTCTCCTTGATTCACTCCACCTCTTTTGCTTGATTCTCTCCACCTCTCCCAGAATATCTCCACACCTCCTAAATCTCCTCATGCTACCCTTTATTCTCTCCCAGTAGATGCTTCTCACCTTTTCACAGGTTCTCTCCCATTTACAGATTCTCTTTTATAGCCGCTAGCCAAGGGCTTGTTCTCACACACACTCTATTCACTTGTATATTTTAACATTTAACATAGTTCAAGGCGTATCAAGAGTTAAGTTTTTCGTATTTATCCGTATTATAAATTTATATTTTTTTAATTTACTTATTTTGCAATGGCCAATTTACCCACACAACCCACTGTGAAAGAGTAAATTACCGCACTTTAAGAGCAAATTGCAAGTGAGCGTGAACATTGACGCGAGCTCGATTTACCCACACAACCCACTGTGAAAGAGTAAATTACCGCACTTTAAGAGCAAATTGCAAGTGAGTTGCAAGTGAGCGTGAACATTGACGCGAGCTCGAATGATATATGAAGCATTCTAAGCACAAGTGTGACTCTTTTGACTCTAATTAGGAGGAAAGTGATCATGTTAGGCGCATTGCTAAGGCTACGTAACGTACCCAAAGTTTTCGGAAAGACTCATGGATTAGCTGAAAGACACACACTTTCCACAACTATCATGGGAAGAAAGATGCTCGAGTGCTTATTGCATGGCTCAATTAGCTGGATGATTATTTTTTAGGTAAATTTTTTCCAAAAAAGGACAAGATTAAATGTGTTTGAAATCATTTGATTAAAAGTGCTGCTTATGGTGAAATATGATTAAGCAAAGCAAGCATCAACCTAATACATATGGAAGGAATTCCAGAAACTTTTAAAGAAACAATTTCTTTCTTTGTAATACAAGGCTAAACCTCATCAAACGATGGGATATTTCACTCCAAGTCAAGAAAGAGAATGTCCAAGCTTATATTAATAAATTCTAGGATAAATTAGGTTCAAGTTATTGAGAAGATGAAAGAAAGAGAGAAAAGAAGAAAAAATATTGTCGATCTCAAGGTAGATGTTAATATGTTTCATCATCATAATCTCAGTTCTGCTATGGATCTAAGTCTCAATTTTGAACGTAAAACTTCTATTTCCAAGAATTCTAGAATGTGGGAAAAGTCTTATACAAAGTTTTCTAAACCATCTTTTCCTTCGAGCAATTTTGATAAATCCAGGATGTATAAGGGTAAAGATAAAGCCAAAAGAGATGTTTAAAAAGATAATAACAACAAACCCTCAAATGGAAATCGTATTGTCAGGTGTTACAAATGTCACATGGAGGAGCGCATTGCTCCATAATGTTCAAACAACAAAAAGAACTTTGCACGTGTGGTACTTGTTAATAGATGACATTGACTCAAGCAAGGGAGAAATTTTGATCTTGACTATTCGGTTGAAGGTAAGATTCCTATTCATGCTTTGTTAATAATTCAAGGAAAAATAAAAGGAAAACAAATTTCTATTTTCTATGATGATGGTAGTTCTCATGATTTCATTTTTGAAAAGGTATTGAAAGCACTTAACCTAGATGCATTGCACTCTAGCTATAAAGTGAAAGCTGCATTTCAAGAAACTAGGTACAACTTCACTAAAGAGGTTAAGAATCTAGAGTTGGAAATGAACTCATTGAAAGAAAAGAGAACGTTTTTTGTTTCTCCTTTGCAAATTGTTGATGTCATTCTAGGAATGCCATGGAGACATGAACATAACCCTCATATTGATTATGACACCCATACAACATGGGTAATGAAAGATGATAGAGAAATTGGTCTTCATGAAAAGATGCAGGGGGGAAGAGAGCTTGAGCTCTTGCAAGCACACACACACTCACAAAACCCTAATAGAGAACACACAAGGTGAGAGACTGAATATCTTCTTTTTCTTCACTCAACACTCAACACACCATATACAAAGATAAGAGTACACATAATATGAAAGGTACTCAACCAATACATACACGGGTTCTCTATAGTGTGAACCCAACTAAATGAGCTGGCGCCATAACTATGCCAGTCTCTAGAATGGCTGTCACATAGCCTGTCATCCCACTGGCCGCATATCACCCATGATCTCACCAACCATGCCAGTGGTATAAATGTGGGGCCTATCCCCCAGGCGGGTCATCAGTGTCCACTACCTCACTAGACGAGCTCGATATCTCAACACTCCCCCTCGAGCTCAACTCCATCTCATGTACACCAAGTGAAGCCCTTAATCTGCGGAGCTTCTCTGTATACACCCAATGCTTTGGTGAAGATGTCAGCTACCTGATCCTCTGTGTTGACATAAACAAGGTCAAGGTCTCCTGGTGCCAAGACCTTCTCTCTAACGAAATGGTAGTGGACCTCTATATGCTTCATGCGAGCATGAAAGACTGGGTTCCTGGCCAATTGTATACTGCTAATGTTGTCACAGAAAATGACAACTTGTCTATCCACTGATAGACCCAAATCTGCAAGTAGCTTTCTCAACCAAGCTACCTCACATGCTGCCATAGCAGCTCCTCTGTACTCGGCCTCTGCTGGATAAAGCAACCGTGGGCTGCTTCTTGCTGCTCCAAGTCACAGCAGCACTCCCCAAAGAAAACATGAATCCACTGCTGGTAGATCTTCTATCTGAGATACTACCAGCCCAATCAGCATCTGTGTACCCATGTACACATATCTCTGTCCCAGTCTCATAGAATAGTCCACAATGCAAAGTAGACCTCACATACCTCAGTATGCGTCTCACTGCATCCAAATGCGGTTTTCGTGGAACCTGCATAAATTGACTCACCAACCCAACAGCATAGCTCAAATCTGGTCTGGTGATCGTCATATAGATCAAGCTTCCTACTATGTGCCTATACATAGTAGGATCCTCCAAGATCTCTCCTGAATCTGCACTCAACTTGCCATTCTGATCCAATGGCACGGAAATAGGCTTACAGCCTGTCATACCATACTTGGACAACATGTCCAAGCCATACTGTCTCTGCAGTAATCCAATACCATGTGGTGACCTAATCACCTCAATGCCCAAGAAATATCTGAGCTCCCCCAGATCCTTCATCTCGAATTTCTGTCTAAGCAAGATCTTTACATCAAAGATCTCTGCATCATGGTCCCCCGTAATGATCAAGTCATCTACATAGATGACAACAAGCACAACCCCTCTATCACCATGTCTCACATACAGTGAGAAATCTGCATTGGCTACATGAAAGCCAATAGTGACAAGATATTCAAAAATCTTGTCAGACCATGCTCTTGGTGCTTGCTTTAAGCCATACAAGGCTTTCTTCAACCTGCAAACATGCTCGGCGTGACCCACATCCTCATAGCCAGGTGGCTGTAACATATACACCTCTTCTTGCAAATCCCCATGCACGAATGCATTCTTTACATCCATTGATGTAAGGACCATTGCTTTGACGTAGCCACTGCTATCACAACTCTCACCGTTGCCATCTTGGCAACTGGGCTGAAAGTTTTCTCATAATCAATGCCATATGTCTATGCATATCCTTTGGCTACCAATCTAGCCTTGTACCTGTTTATGCTTCCATCACTGTTATGTTTTACTTTGTACACCCACTTGCATCCAATGGCTTTCTTATCTTCAGGCAATTGCACTAAATCCCAAGTTTCATTTCCATATAGTGCATCCATCTCCTCATCCATAGCTTTCTCCCAACACACATTTCCAACAGCCTCATCAATGCATGTGGGCTCAACAACCTGCACAACCTTTGCCATATATGCATAGTGACGTGCCACATAACCATCATAGGTAAATCTCTACACAGGATTTTTCACTCTCCCAGATCTTCGCAGCTTTTCATTCATGGCTTCCATAGCCTTCTTTACAGCAGGTGTTCTCATAGCTGGGATCCCAAGCTCCTCATCAAGGCTCATATCTGAGCCACTAGACTCTCCATCAACATGAGAATGCCCTGCAGAAATGTCAGGCATACCAAGGGGCTTAACCACTTTCTCTTTTCCTTTACGTGATGTACTAATCACATTTGCAGGACTGGTATTATGACGCAGCCTGCCACTCCATGGTCTATCAACAGACCCACTAGATGAGGACTCTCCTGGTCCACTCAAAGACTGTGATTTGCTGACCTGCATTCTGTGCAACCACACTTCCACTCACATCAGCCCCAACAGCTTCTTTTTCAACAGCATACCAGCTGCTCATCTCATTAAAGACAATATCCCTGCTTACCCTCAACTCACGTGTAGCAGGGTTATAACACCTGTATCCCTTTTGCTCAAGGGAATATCCAATAAACACACATTTTTTAGCTTTTGGATCTAGCTTAGTTCTCAGCTCATCTAGCACATGCACATATGCAATGCATCCAAAGACTTTCAGATGAGACAAATCAGGTTTTCTGCCAGTAAACCTCTCCTCTGGAGTTACATCATGTATGGCTGCAGTTGGAGTCCTGTTCATGATGTATACTGCTATAGAAACAGCCTCAGCCCAATAGCTATGCGGCATATTTTTCTCTTCCATCAATGCTCGTGCAATCTCAGCAATGTGCCTGTTTTTTCGCTCAGCTACTCCATTTTGCTGCGGAGTGTATCTACATGTAAACTGTCTCCGAATACCATTCTTCTTCAAAAATTTAGAGAACTCATTGGAGAAGTACTCTCCCCCTCCATTTGACCTTAGGCACTTTACATATTTCCCTGTTTGCTTTTCAACCAAAACTCTGAAATTAAGTGAGTGAACACCTCACTCTTCTCCTTCATGAAATATACCCACACTTTCCTTGTGTGGTCATCAATAAATGTTACATAATATCTGCAGCCTCCCATAGACATGGTCTTCGTAGGACTCCATACATCTGAATGCACAACATCTACTGCATTTCTGCTCACATATCTGTTACGTGGAAACACATGCTTTGTTTGCTTCCCAAATTGGCATGCTTCACATATTCTCTGCATACCTTCTACTTTAAATTTTGGCAGCCCTGTCACAATTCCTTTAGTCTGCATAGACTTCATTCTCTGCACATTCACATATCCAATTCTTTTATGCCAAATGTCTGTGTCTGCAACAATTCTTGAACCATTTGCAAACATCGCAACACTCATTTCAGGCATGTCTACATTCAACGTAAACATTCTGCCCACTCTGTTGCCTTTTGCAACCAACCTGCACTTGTCTTTAAAGTTCTAACTGCTGTTTTAACCTAGAGAGAGAAAATATTCTAGAGAGAGAATATTTAAATTTTTAATATTTTTGGATAGAAAATTATCTCATCTTATTAAAATAAGTTCCCCTGAAACAGAAATTCAAAAAGAACTTTCCAATGTGCAATTGGAATTAATTGGAAATGGGTATAAAGGACCTTAGCCTAAGGGTCTAGATTTTCAAAAAAAATTGGATTATGGTCCAATTAAGGTTCCTATGGGCCAATAGCATCAATCCATGTGTAGGGAGGAGATAAATCCAATTTGTAAAAAAAAGATACCCAAAAATGAGTAAATGCTCACATAAGATGAAGAGTTAAAAATGTACAAGGTTTATTAGTAAAAAACTATGAGCAATATTAAAAATATGAGATATTTTGGGTATCCAAAAATGAGTAAATGCTCACATAAGATGAAGAGTTGAAAATGTACAAGGTTTATTAGTAAAAAACTATGAGCAATATTAAAATGATTCCATTATGACACATATGTAAGGAACGGGAGTTCTTTAAAGGAGGTGCATATTTCACATAAGATGAAGAGTTGAAAATGTACAAGGTTTATTAGTAAAAAACTATGAGCAATATTAAAATGATTCCATTATGACACATATGTAAGGAAGGGAAGTTCTTTAAAGGAGGTGCATATTTCACATAAGATGAAGAGTTGAAAATGTACAAGGTTTATTAGTAAAAAACTATGAGCAATATTAAAATGATTCCATTATGACACATATGTAAGGAAGGGGAGTTCTTTAAAGGAGGTGCATATTTCACATGCTTGAATGAGTTTTAAACTCATAAAAAATTGAGATATTTCATCTCTCCTCTCTCCTCATTCAAGTCTAGTTCCAAAAAGTTAGCTTAACTGACCTAAAAATGGTCAAATATTGACCAAACTGATTTAGAAAATTCTAGAATCAGTTTGATTGGTTAGGAGCTCAATTTTTCCTATAAATAGAAGCCTCCCCCTTGTTGAAAAATAGATAGTGTTTATGCATCGTTACTCTACTCCACCTAAGCCAAGAACTATGAATTCATTAATAATTCACTAGTTTTTGGAGCTTCCCTCTTTCTTCAATCCCCATTGGTGGCTCCATCAACATACTTAACCAATTGATTGGTTGGGGGCCTCTACCGTGACCAAAGAATCAAGCAATTTGTAAGGTAATTAGTGAATATTGATCTTTTCTATAATTTCTCAATGTTTCTCTCTTCTCAACCCCTCCCAAGCTTGAGAAGCTTAATTGGTATGGTTTTTTGAATGCTATTGAAGTGAACTGATGAATGTTAGTGAAGAGTTACATAATTTAATAAATGCTATTAAAGTTAATTCCATTTATGTTTAAATTCTAATGGTTTTTATGAAATTTCTCTCTCTCACTCAAGAAATGGTCATACTCATGACCCATTCTCAATCCAAATGAAGCTTTTCATAAAGCTTTTCCTTAATCCAAGATTAAGCTATGCTTGAGGCCAAATTAATGACTTTTTTCTATGCTTTTAGTTTATGTATATTGATGATTCAATCCATTATGGATTGATGATCCAATTAGAGACCATTCTAATTATTTCCTTAATGATAAGCTTTATTCCTTAGAAAATTTGAGATTTATCAGTCATAGTAGCGGAGCTATGGCAAAATTTTTATAAAAATTACGCATAAAATAATTTCATTCAAAGCATAAAAAGAGGACTTCCTACCATATTCTAGGAATTATCATCCTAGATTAATTGAAAGAATTTCATTGTGATCATGGAGAAATTAAATTTTTATATTATGCATAATGGATAAGTTTTTATATCAAAAGTGTTACTTTTATCATAATTGGATTTCATGCATAGAAGTATGCATAAAAGATATTCTTTTTATACTAAAAGTATGATTTTCATCATAAAGGGATTTTATGCATAACTTAGATGCATATGAGAAATTCTTTTATTCTAAAAGTGTAATTCCTACCAAATTGAATTTATGCATAGGAAGATGCATAATAGATTGATTCAAAAGTGTCATTCTCATCTAAATTGAATTCATGCATAGGAAGATGCATAAAGATTGAATTTTAATTCAAAAGTGTCATTTTTATTTAAAACGAATTTATGCATAGGAAGATGCATAAAAGATTGATTTTTACTTCGAAAGTATTAAATTCCTTAAATGGAATTTATGCATAAATAAATGTGTAAAGAAATCTTATATCAAATATAAGAATTCTCTTGTATTCTATAAATAGAAATGAGATGTGATAGGATGTGATAAGAGGTGTATAAGATGTGATAAGAGGTGATAAGATGCTTATGAAATAAGTTAGGAGGTGATAAGATGAATTAAGATGTGTATGGGATGAGGTAAGAAGTGTATGTGATAGGATAAGATGTATATGGGTTGTGATAGGGCGAGAATGGATGTGATGTAAAAGATTAGATGTGAAGGCATATGGGGTTATATGAATGGGAATGTGAAAAT
Source organism: Cibotium barometz (assembly GCF_041138505.1). Taxonomy (NCBI): domain Eukaryota; kingdom Viridiplantae; phylum Streptophyta; class Polypodiopsida; order Cyatheales; family Cibotiaceae; genus Cibotium; species Cibotium barometz. The sequence continues at coordinate 17,940,122 of NC_141056.1, forward strand.
AGATGTATGTATGTGGATGTGGATGTATGTATGTATGTGGATGTAGATGTGGATGTATAGATGTGAATGTGAATGTGGATGTATGCATGAGGATGTATATGCATAGATGTGAATGGGAATGTGGATGTGGATGTGGATGTATAGATGTGAATGGGAATGTGGATGTGGATGTGGATGCATAGATGTGAATGGGAATGTGGATGTGGATGTATGTGGATGTAGATGTGGATGTGGATGTGGATGTGGATGTATGTATGTGGATGTAGATGTGGATGTATAGATGTGAATGGGAATGTGGATGTGAATGTATGTGAGTAAGGATGTAGATGTGGATATATAGATGTGAATGTGAAATGTGGATGTGGATGTATGTATGTATGTGGATGTATGTATGTATGTGGATGTAGATGTGGATGTATAGATGTGAATGGAAATGTGGATGTGGATGTATGTAAATGTGGATGTAGATGTAGATGTGGATGTATAGATGTGAATGTGGAATGTGGATGTGGATGTATGTATACATGTGGATGTATAGATGTGAATGGGAATGTGGATGTGGATGTATGTATGTATGTGGATGTGGATGTATGAATGAGGACGTGATAGTGGATGTATGCATGTGGGTGTGGATGTATGGATGTGGATATGGATGTGTATGTATGAATGTGGATACGGGATGTGGATGTATAAATAAGGATGTGAAAATGGAGGTAAGCATGTAGATGTGGATGTATGGATGTGAATGTGGATGTGGATGTGGAGGTAAGCATGTAGATGTGGATGTATGGATGTGAATGTGGATGTGGATGTGGATGTGGATGTATGGATGTAGATATGGATGTGAATATATGATATGTGATGTGAAGGAATATGAAGTGAAGAGATGGAAAATGATGTGATTGGATGAGTACATATATAAATGGAATGTGAAATAAGTAATGTGGATTAATGAGGGATAATGTGGAAAAATGAGAGTTAATATAGAAACTGTATTTGTAAACTGTTGTAAATGCTGTTTGTAAATGGTTGTTTTATGTCAAGAATGCTGGGGAAGCATTTTGACCGTCTTGTGATTAAGGTCGTGGAGACCTGCTGAGGGAGAGTCAATGGAGGACGTCTCGCGTAGCAAGGTCGGCCGAGGTCTTGACCAGCCTCGGTTCGATTAAAATGGTGAGCTTCCGGTACGGTGGATGAGGGACCAAGGAAGCGGCCTATGAGTGAAGCGCTAGGTCACCTGCGAAGGATCCTAGAGGGTGCTGACCATACGGTGCTCGGGCTCTGGGTCGCCCAGGATACCCACGCGTGCGTCGAGGAAGATATTGGAACAAGGAGTAAGAGTTGTTTTGTGAAACCGGGCATGGATCTGGTTGATTGACCTTGCTGGTCTTCAATGGATGAGTCCATGGCTCTTTATATGGATCTGTTGGTTGATCTTGCTGATCTTCAACGAGAGTCCATCTTGATTTTTATAAGTGATTATATTGCCGAGTATTATGGGCTAGGAACTATTGAAAAGGCCCCTGTGTGGACAGGTGGTGAGCGTTCTAGTTGCCAATGATGCCATAGATACTCTGATGAAGGAATGATGGGAAATTATGAATCAACTGGATAAATTGGAAGATTGTGATCAGTGGTACTATGGTTTCATTAAAGGATTGTTTTAAAGTTAGCTGATGCTAAGAAAAAGGCAATTTTCATATTGGGTGTGTAAGTGGTGTGGCTAGTTTTATGTTTGCATGAACTTCTGACTAGGGGGCCTTGGAACTCTTTTCCTTGGTACCCGGGACAAAACCTAACCAAATTCCAAATTGGATCCCATCACTACAGTGGTTGGGCGGTTGGCTAACCCATGGGATCGGGATGGGGTTAGGCTGGACTGATGGATCCGTAAATCGAGATTTAAATTCTATTATTACGATAGATGAAGTAAATCCCGGATAGTAAATTGTTCTATGGATAGGAATCAACGGCGGCTGTGCCTCTTGATGGGGAAAAAAGCGTTGATCCCAATGATCCAAGTGCAAGTTTCTTTCTTGATCTGACCAAGTACCGTTAGAGGTGCAGTCGGATCGGTTTGATCACAGTAATGATCTTGACTACGTTAGAGTAAAGAGTTATCCTGGTGGAATCGCCCATGCTTTCCGGGTAAGGGAAGTTTTTTCGGGTTCGGTTTTTGAAAAACCGACGGATTAGTCTCTTGTCTGGATATCCGTGGACGAGGCCCCGAGTGTGGGTCCCTGCCCCGCGCATGAAGTGCTACTTCCGCTGCTAGTACCCCGAATCGTTGCGCGGTGGGAACAGGGATCTCACAGTTGGTATCAGAGCATTTGGCTAATAAAGATCAACTGAGAAACCAAATATGTCAAAAATTTATCAAGAAGCACAAAAAGGTTATAATTGTGTGATATAATTCATACAATTTGATATTCAAACTGCAATTCGTAATTTGGTAATTGGGTCTTCAGATGGAAATATCGTAATTATATAGAATCCCTGACTTGCTTGAGGCCTAGATATGATGGTATTTACCTTATAATTCCAAGGGCCGTGACTACCCGTATATACCGAGAGTATACTGCAGTACTGACAGTATATACGAGTAAATCTAAGACTTGAAATTATAAGCGTTAATGCTATCCAGAGGATGATTTTGAATGTGGTTGATATGATTTTTAATTATGTTTGTGAATTGATGAATTGATTTAGATTCTGATTGAAAAATGATGATCCCTGAAATTTGGTTGAAATGTAATAAGCTGAGCGAAACCTCAATGAGGATGAATGGGACGAGTCCCTGTGATGATATTCATAACTAGAATGATGATAATGATTTCAGCAAATCACTATGAGATTAGTGGATTATTGTGCTGTCAGATTGCTACTATTAATACTTGACCATTAGATCAAGTTAAGGGATGACAAATTGAGAACTTACTTGAATGAAATTCCCATGGAGGAATGTTCAGAAGGAAATTTTTCGGTCTAATGGACCATTATCATGTTAAAGATATGAATGATATGATCTGAATGAATTGTTGATGAGTTCTAAGGGATATTTATCCCAGTATTCTGTTGGGTTGACCAGAATATAAGGAACCCCAGAATAAAATTGGATCTTAAGAAAAAGAGTTATCCTCTACCTTGCGAGATGAGGACATCTCGCACTTTTTTAAGTGGGGTAGAATGTAAGATTCCTCCCCAACCTTCGAGGTATACAGGAGTAAGAATCTCCCTTTTTGATCTTATAATTATTCCCTCTCTAAAAAAAGAAAGATTCTGTTTTAAAAAAAAAGGAAGACCCTTTTCCTAGAATACTTCTCAGGAGTCACGCCTGTTTTAAGGATTTAGAACAATGAGTTCAGAAGTGAAAATCGGTGTTTTGGATACCAAGGTTTTGGTTTTCATCCGAGTACGGCCCAAAAGGAGTTCTTTATCTCTTGGGGAGTATAAGAAGTTATCCCCCAGATATTGTGACTCTTATATCTGAATTCAATGAAAGTAGGTGACTTAGCCTACGAACTTCTTTTATCTCCTCATCTCAAAGTTCTTAATGCCTTCTATAGAAATATGTGCCAAACCCAAATCATGGAAAGACGGTAAAAACTTCAGTGGCAAGATACCGTTGGCTTCTAGGTTACGCTAACTCCTTCCTTTATATAAGTCGTAACTTTTACCTGTCGCTCACAGTAATCTTACTTCCATCGATCTCCCTTCTTCTTAAACTCCTTCATGGCTTGGCAACAGGAATTAGTTTTATCCATAATGATTTCTCACCTTCAAGACGCAAGCGAGTCTGTGAAGAAGGATTTTATAGAACAGTATGAGCGCTCACTTTTTCCTCACTTGGGAACGTCCCAAATCGCGGACCTATCAAGACATAACTAGGGTAACACCCTGGGGTCAGCAGCACTTTCGTAACAATGTCCGCTTGGCCATGGTTATCGAAGCCTTGGGTTTGGGTCCCCGATACTACTGCGTCATGAGATCAAGACATCTTGGGTTTTCTGAGCGGGTCTTCTTACTGGCGTGTTTTCTTCCTCATCAGAAGATATGCCTTTACCCCGTTTTTGGTTTGCCTCTCAGAGGTCCTTTTGTTAAAACACCTCATACCACTGAGATAGGTGCGGCAATAACCAACAGAGCATTCCCATAGATGAGTTACCTTATACGTGCGCAGCTTGTGAGTGCTGCTTTTGTGATCATATGATGGACGGGCTTATGGAAGTGTAAAGAGTTCTTCTATCTTACTGTATACGTTCCAAGAGAATGAATAAAGTTTAAATCTTATTCTTGTCTTGACCCTTACTCTCTTTGAGACTTTTTAATTGGTGATTAATCTTAATTAAAAAATTTCTCTCAGTCTCATACTTGTGCATCTTGCGAAATTATCCCCAGTTTGCGAGATGAGGGCATCTCGCGTTTTTCAAGTGGGAGAGAATGTAAGACTCCTCCCCAGCCTCTCAAAATGTCCAGCATCTTCCCCTGTAATCAATCCCTCTTCAGAAATATAAAAGACTTGTTTCTAACTGTTTTAACCTAGAGAGAGAAAATATTCTAGAGAGAGAATATTCAAATTTTTAATATTTTTGGATAGAAAATTATCTCATCTTATTAAAATAAGTTCCCCTGAAACAGAAATTCAAAAAGAACTTTCCAATGTGCAATTGGAATTAATTGGAAATGGGTATAAAGGACCTTAGCCTAAGGGTCTAGATTTTAAGAAATTTTTGGATTATGGTCCAATTAAGGTTCCTATGGGCCAATAGCATCAATCCATGTGTAGGGAGGAGATAAATCCAATTTGTAAAAGAAGATACCCAAAAATGAGTAAATGCTCACATAAGATGAAGAGTTAAAAATGTACAAGGTTTATTAGTAAAAAACTATGAGCAATATTAAAAATATGAGATATTTTGGGTATCCAAAAATGAGTAAATGCTCACATAAGATGAAGAGTTGAAAATGTACAAGGTTTATTAGTAAAAAACTATGAGCAATATTAAAATGATTCCATTATGACACATATGTAAGGAACGGGAGTTCTTTAAAGGAGGTGCATATTTCACATAAGATGAAGAGTTGAAAATGTACAAGGTTTATTAGTAAAAAAACTATGAGCAATATTAAAATGATTCCATTATGACACATATGTAAGGAAGGGGAGTTCTTTAAAGGAGGTGCATATTTCACATAAGATGAAGAGTTGAAAATGTACAAGGTTTATTAGTAAAAAACTATGAGCAATATTAAAATGATTCCATTATGACACATATGTAAGGAAGGGGAGTTCTTTAAAGGAGGTGCATATTTCACATGCTTGAATGAGTTTTAAACTCATAAAAATTGAGATATTTCATCTCTCCTCTCTCCTCATTCAAGTCTAGTTCCAAAAAGTTAGCTTAACTGACCTAAAAATGGTCAAATATTGACCAAACTGATTTAGAAAATTCTAGAATCAGTTTGATTGGTTAGGAGCTCAATTTTTCCTATAAATAGAAGCCTCCCCCTTGTTGAAAAATAGATAGTGTTTATGCATCGTTACTCTACTCCACCTAAGCCAAGAACTATGAATTCATTAATAATTCACTAGTTTTTGGAGCTTCCCTCTTTCTTCAATCCCCATTGGTGGCTCCATCAACATACTTAACCAATTGATTGGTTGGGGGCCTCTACCGTGACCAAAGAATCAAGCAATTTGTAAGGTAATTAGTGAATATTGATCTTTTCTATAATTTCTCAATGTTTCTCTCTTCTCAACCCCTCCCAAGCTTGAGAAGCTTAATTGGTATGGTTTTTTGAATGCTATTGAAGTGAACTGATGAATGTTAGTGAAGAGTTACATAATTTAATAAATGCTATTAAAGTTAATTCCATTTATGTTTAAATTCTAATGGTTTTTATGAAATTTCTCTCTCTCACTCAAGAAATGGTCATACTCATGACCCATTCTCAATCCAAATGAAGCTTTTCATAAAGCTTTTCCTTAATCCAAGATTAAGCTATGCTTGAGGCCAAATTAATGACTTTTTTCTATGCTTTTAGTTTATGTATATTGATGATTCAATCCATTATGGATTGATGATCCAATTAGAGACCATTCTAATTATTTCCTTAATGATAAGCTTTATTCCTTAGAAAAATTGAGATTTATCAGTCATAGTAGCGGAGCTATGGCAAAATTTTTATAAAAATTACGCATAAAATAATTTCATTCAAAGCATAAAAAGAGGACTTCCTACCATATTCTAGGAATTATCATCCTAGATTAATTGAAAGAATTTCATTGTAATCATGGAGAAATTAAATTTTTATATTATGCATAATGGATAAGTTTTTATATCAAAAGTGTTACTTTTATCATAATTGGATTTCATGCATAGAAGTATGCATAAAAGATATTCTTTTTATACTAAAAGTATGATTTTCATCATAAAGGGATTTTATGCATAACTTAGATGCATAAGAGAAATTCTTTTATTCTAAAAGTGTAATTCCTACCAAATTGAATTTATGCATAGGAAGATGCATAAAAGATTGATTCAAAAGTGTCATTCTCATCTAAATTGAATTCATGCATAGGAAGATGCATGAATTCATTCTCATCTAAATTGAATTCATGCATAGGAAGATGCATAAAGATTGAATTTTAATTCAAAAGTGTCATGTTTATTTAAAACAAATTTATGCATAGGAAGATGCATAAAAGATTGATTTTTACTTCGAAAGTATTAAATTCCTTAAATGGAATTTATGCATAAATAAATGTGTAAAGAAATCTTATATCAAATATAAGAATTCTCTTGTATTCTATAAATAGAAATGAGATGTGATAGGATGTGATAAGAGGTGTATAAGATGTGATAAGAGGTGATAAGATGCTTATGAAATAAGTTAGGAGGTGATAAGATGAATTAAGATGTGTATGGGATAAGGTAAGAAGTGTATGTGATAGGATAGGATGTATATGGGTTGTGATAGGGCGAGAATGGATGTGATGTAAAAGATTAGATGTGAAGGCATATGGGGCTATATGAATGGGAATGTGGAAATAGATGTATGTATGTGGATGTGGATGTATGTATGTATGTGGATGTAGATGTGGATGTATAGATGTGAATGTGAATGTGGATGTATGCATGAGGATGTATATGCATAGATATGAATGGGAATGTGGATGTGGATGTGGATGTATAGATGTGAATGGGAATGTGGATGTGGATGTATGTGGATGTAGATGTGGATGTGGATGTGGATGTGGATGTGGATGTGGATGTATGTATGTGGATGTAGATGTGGATATATAGATGTGAATGGGAATGTGGATGTGGATGTATGTGAATAAGGATGTAGATGTGGATGTATAGATGTGAATGTGAAATGTGGATGTGGATGTATGTATGTATGTGGATGTAGATGTGGATGTATAAATGTGAATGGGAATGTGGATGTGGATGTATGTAAATGTGGATGTAGATGTGGATGTATAGATGTGAATGTGGAATGTGGATGTGGATGTATGTATGTATGTGGATGTAGATGTGGATATATAGATGTGAATGGGAATGTGGATGTGGATGTGGATGTATGTATGTACGTGGATGTGGATGTATGAATGAGGACGTGATAGTGGATGTATGCATGTGGGTGTGGATGTATGGATGTGGATATGGATGTGTATGTATGAATGTGGATACGGGATGTGGATGTATAAATGAGGATGTGAAAATGGAGGTAAGCATGTAGATGTGGATGTATGGATGTGAATGTGGATGTGGATGTATGGATGTGGATATGGATGTGAATATATGATATGTGATGTGAAGGAATATGAAGTGAAGAGATGGAAAATGATGTGATTGAATGAGTACATATATAAATGGAATGTGGAATAAGATTAATGAGAGATAATGTGGAAAAATGAGAGTTAATATAGAAACTGTATTTGTAAACTGTTGTAAATGCTGTTTGTAAATGGTTGTTTTATGTCAAGAATGCTGGGGAAGCATTTTGACTGTCTTGTGATTAAGGTCGTGAAGACCTGCTGACGGAGAGTCAATGGAGGACGTCTCGCGTAGCAAGGTCGACCGAGGTCTTGACCAGCCTCGGTTCGATTAAAATGGTGAGCTTCCGGTACGGTGGATGAGGGACCAAGGAAGCGGCCTATGAGTGAAGCGCTAGGTCACCTGCGAAGGATCCTAGAGGGTGCTGACCATACGGTGCTCGGGCTCTGGGTTGCCCAGGATACCCACGCGTGCGTCGAGGAAGATATTGGAACAAGGAGTAAGAGTTGTTTTGTGAAACCGGGCATGGATCTGGTTGATTGACCTTGCTGGTCTTCAATGGATGAGTCCGTGGCTCTTTATATGGATCTGTTGGTTGATCTTGCTGATCTTCAACGAGAGTCCATCTTGATTTTTATAAGTGATTATATTGCCGAGTATTATGGGCTAGGAACTATTGAAAAGGCCCCTGTGTGGATAGGTGGTGAGCGTTCTAGTTGCCAATGATGCCATAGATACTCTGATGAAGGAATGATGGGAAATTATGAATCAACTGGATAAATTGGAAGATTGCGATCAGTGGTACTATGGTTTCATTAAAGGATTGTTTTAAAGTTAGCTGATGCTAAGAAAAAGGCAATTTTCATATTGGGTGTGTAAGTGTGGTGTGGCTAGTTTTATGTTTGCATGAACTTCCGGCTAGGGGGCCTTGGAACTCTTTTCCTTGGTACCCGGGACAAAAACCTAACCAAATTCCAAATTGGATCCCATCACTACAGTGGTTGGGCGGTTGGCTAACCCATGGGATCGGATGGGGTTAGGCTGGACTGATGGATCCGTAAATCGAGATTTAAATTCTATTATTACGATAGATGAAGTAAATCCTGGATAGTAAATTGTTCTATGGATAGGAATTGATGGGGAAAAAAGCGTTGATCCCAATGATCCAAGTGCAAGTTTCTTCCTTGATCTGACCAAGTACCGTTAGAGGTGCAGTTGGATCGGTTTGATCAGTAATGATCTTGACTACGTTAGAGTAAAGAGTTATCTTGGTGGAATCGCCCATGCTTTCCGGGTAAGGGAAGTTTTTTCGGGTTCGGTTTTTGAAAAACCGACGGATTAGTCTCTTGTCCGGATATCCGTGGACGAGGCCTCGAGTGTGGGTCCCTGCCCCGCGCATGAAGTGCTACTTCCGCTGCTAGTACCCCGAATCATTGCGCGGTGGGAACAGGGATCTCACAGTTGGTATCAGAGCATTTGGCTAATAAATATTTTGCTTAATATTTAGCTCAAATCGTTGTTTTAATTGTTGTTAATTTGGTTTTTAATGTTCCTAGGGCTTGCACATAGAGTGTATTAGGCTTTGTTTGCTTCCATTGCATAAAAACATGCAATAGACTCCTATTTTAAGTGATTTTTAGCTCTCTACTATAGAGTTGAACATAAAGCTAAAATCCTTAATTTTTGTTTGATTTGTATAAATTAGAGTGTTAGAGCAAGTATTAGGAGTAGCTTAATCATTTAAAAATTTTCTCAAAAACTCTTGAAATCGACTAATCTTCCTTAATTGATTGGTTTTTGTCAATAAGGGGCGATGAATCCAGTTTAAGAGGTAAAAATTTTAGAAAATGTATTTTTGGGAGTCCAATTCAATCATGTAAGAGGTCAAAATTAGTATTTTTGAATGTTTTAAGAGCATCTAGATGCATTAAAATACCTAATTACATCAATTTCTTCATCAATTTCTTCATCAATTGGAGGAATTTCCCTCTCTTTTTTACTTAATTTGGCATAAAGAAAAGAGACTTAAATTAAGAGTTTAATTAATCTCTAAATATGGATTAATTTACACATTAGTTGATGCACATAGCTTAGCAATTTCATGCTCTATCCAATGATGTGCTCAATGGTATGAATTAATTAGTGATTAGTGGTTAATTAGAGCCCTTGATTAGTCTAAAAGGGAAAAAAGATTAATAAAAGGATTAATATTTGATAAATTCTTAAGCACCTTTTTCCATAACTCATTAAGAAAAATGAGCATTGAATGAAAAGATGCCAATGAGTTGTCAAATTGTCTATTTTGGGAGTCATTTATGAAGGGTATAAGGGGGTGTTATAAAAGTGTTGGCTTTTTTTATTCCCACTTACCTTTTTGGGAAAATGCCCATATCTCTACAATTTAAAATTCAAAAAATATTCCCTCCACACAAGGAAATTCAAGTTTCCCAGTAGACTAAAAAAAAAATCCGTGAAACTCCATTTCATGACGTTAAACAAATCCCCGCCGCGACGGCGGCCTTAAAAAAAATCCATGAACTATCCAGTTTATGTCGTGAACCGCATCTAGTTCACGTTGTGAACCAACCCCGCACAAAAAAAAAAATGTGAACTACCCAGCATACGTCGTGAATCACACCTAGTTCACATTGTGAAGAACTACACCTAGTTCACGTTGTAAACTTGGCCCGCGAAAAAAAAATTAATTTAATTTAATTAAGTCTATGAAGTCCACTTCACGTCGTGAAACAGGTCCATTTCACGTTGTGAAATGGGCTCGTGTTGAAAAAATAATAATTAAATTTAATTAAATCCATGAGATCCATCTTACGTTCCTGAAGCCCACTGTTTCACAGACGTGAAACAAGTCCATGGGTTTTTTTTTTAAAAAGTGTTTGGAAAACAGCCCTATTTGGAGACGCATATCTCCTAAATTGTGAGGCCGATGAATGCGCTTTAGTGCTCATTAGAAAGTTGGCATCGAGCTCTTCGAAATTGGTCTCTAGCATCCGAGGGAAAAATCCATCGTTTTGGCCTTTGACCAACAGCCTCAAAACTTGACCTGAAAATCGATGCAAAAAATGGACCTTAGCATTAAAAATTACCAAAATAGCTCGAAAAATATTACGAACCAGATTTGGGCTACTTTTTGAGAATCTAAGGACAAAATCACGAAAAAATCAAAGAGACAAAGTTGTAGTACTCCAAAAATACTACAACTCTCTCATACAGAGTTTTTTTAAATTTCTTTGGAACACATTCAAAAACGGGTTGTGAAACATGAAAAATCTTTCCAGAAAAAATTTTCATCTTAAGGCAGTGATGGAAAATAGGCTTTGAGACCTCCTCTTCCATCTGGGATGCTACTAGCATGTAGTTGTTCCGAAAAAGTTCATCTTAAGATGACGTTCACATGGGACTTTTGAGACCTCGCGGCTTCCATCTGAGACACCACGGGCACACACTTTTTTTGAAAAAATATCTCAAGAGATCGTTCACGTGCACTTAGCATCGCCTAAGAAAATCAAGGCAAACGGACACTTGTTTGACCTAGAGAAGGGTGCACCAGGCCTCTTGAGGTTGTAAACGAGCTGTAAGAAAACCTCAAAAGTACCAAAAAAAAACATGTGTGCTTGCTTATTAAGGAGCAATTGGTAATGTTAAAATATAGCAACGATAGACTTTATTATGTGGGCTCACACCTAGACTGAACCCAATGGCTTAAATCTTCGGGCCATTGAGATCCATGCCCCAAATGCATCCCCTAATACCATTTTCCATGCCGACAACAAGTGTGTCATCGAGTTTTACATCCCCTACCAAATCAATCCCTCCGAGATTTGGTCCCTTGCCTAGCACTACCACAAGGCCTAAACCTTTAGGAGGGCTATGTACCAACCCTTTGCAATCCCTAGATGCCCACACCTTGGACATATTGACTAATCTAGGAAGGGGGGTTGCCCAAGGACTAAGTGAGTCCCTACCCACATTAGCACCCACACACAGCCTGAATGACTCATACAACAACACAGTCGTGCAGATTTCTAAAATCATAGGCAAGTAAGATGGAACAACTGATCCTGCTCAATTCATGCAAATGTTTGATGAATAGAGATGTGAAGCCTTTGGAAATCCAAACTTTCCCACCAAGGTACATGTGTTGAATCTTTGCTTAGTGGGAAAGGCTATCGATGGTTCATCACATTGATGCCAGTAATTAAGACAAACTTTAGGACCTTGAAAACAGCCATTATCCACGGCTTTTTAAAACAAGGTGATCGGTGGAGTGCTACAAGAGAATTCTATTTGATTGAGCAAAAACAAAACGAAACCATTAGAGATTTTATCCTTCAGATAAAAATCTTGGACTCACGTGTGAGCCATGTGAGAAACTAAATGATGCTCAATGGAAGAGATGTTTCATGATGGGCATAAAACAAAACAGCTTACACAACTTGATCATTGTATCCAATCCGGAAATATTCAATCAATGTTGCAAAGAAAAAATATGTTTAGATGACAAAATGATGAAGGATGATCATGATACAAGATGCTCCTTATCTAAACCAAGTGAAGCAATGGCTAAAGAAAAACTGATCTCGAAATTGTCATTCCCTGAATTCTATTCAGCCTTGCTTAAAAGCTTTGAGACAAAATCTCCAAGAGAGCAGATGAGCTTCCTCAAAACCAAACATCCTTAAGGCCTCTCAAAGTGATGGGTGAAATGCCTCGTGTTCTTGCCATTGCTATGTCCATCCCAATCCCCAATGTGTGTATAATAGGCGGCCTATCTTTTTGTATTGCATATATTGCAAAACCTTTGGTCACGACACACCCCAAAGATTTTGCATATATTGCAAAACCTTTGGTCATGACACAACCCAAAATCCCAATTCACCTACAATTACCTCAAAACCTCAATCTCCCATGTCCCAACCAAACACAGTTCAAAGGGTCGAAATTGCTCAAGAAGTAGTTAAGCAAACACTTCAGTGTTTCTATTATCATGGATCGCACAAATTGGTAGACTGCCCCATTAGGACATTTTGGAGGTCATTTGTAGGGCCTTGTAAAAAAATCATTGATTCTTATTTTCTCTCTCTAGAAAAAATCTTGAAATGTTAAAATAAAGAGAATGTAAAAGTCATAAAAGTGTAGTCTCTGAGCAAGAGAGGTAAATTTTCTCCTAGCCGACCGTCTTAAAGTTCGTTGGAACCTTATTTGAAATGATACATTCAAAACTGCAAGAATAAAGTTAGTTCAAGAGGACATTATTGCACGGAAGACAGTTTAGAGGGAATTAGAACCTTCATCTCCAATTTCAAAAGACAAATACAAACCTTCTCTCACCACAACCAGTCATATTCTTTCACTCTGCCTCATATAGTATACTTACTAGTATACTTACTCATTCCTAGAACACTCCAATGGAGAACAACCATGTGCACACTCATTCTATTGAAGAGTCTAATCATGAAAGCATTAAGAGAAAGTACCATCTGCACATTGATCTAGATAGTGCGTATGCACCCATTCAAAAATGCAGAAGTGGACAACTATTGCTCTCATCAGATGTCAAAGATCATATGAGGTTGTTAGGGAAGCAACACATAGACCTTTGGTGTGATGGCTTCATCTATCCTATTGACCCCCGTACTGCTTCACGTCCTCCCTTTTCAAATCCCACAACTCTCTTACGTTTTACAGGTGATGGCACCAAAGGCTTACTAGGATATTACAAGTCAATTTTTTACATGCAAGAAAAAGAGAGAGGCATTATTCACAACACTTAGCAAATGAGCTTCTTGGCTTGTCTAGTGAATGCAAGACACAGAAAGTTAGATTGGAAGAACAAGAATGTCAAATCAACAGACTAAGAAGTGACCTCCATAAATATAGAGAAAAAGACACAATCATTAGACCCCGCATACGGAAAAGAAAGCTCAAAAATGTTGAGAACTTGAGGCTCAGTTCTGGAGGCCTAAGGAAGAGAAGCCAAGCCATAAGGTAAGATTGCACTCAATGCATTACCATTCACATGTCTTTTATGTTAGCAGTTAATATTATTTTATTTGCTAGGCTTCTTTGTGATTTACATGTTCTCTATGTTAGTAATGAGTAGTGTTGTATTTGTAGTATTGTCATACATCCTGACAAAGAGAATATCAATCCCAATCTTAATCCAGCAAAGCAACTTAAACCATTCGTGACATCAAGAATGGCAAGAGAAATAATAAAAGAGAAGATTTGTAACCAACAATATAGTTTCACTGCGGATATTTAATCCACCATGGATTCAAGAAGTGGAGTCAAGTGTAAGGGGTATAGTGCCATCCAGAAGTCAGTGTCATCACTCCTTGAGGCCAAAGGCATTAAAGCAAAGCTACTTTCCTGTTGAAATATACAAGTGAATAGGGTGTGTGCGGGAACAAGCCCTTGGTTAGAGGCTGTAAAAGAGAATGAGTAAATGTAAGAGAACCTGTGAAAAGGTGAGAAAATCTACTGGGAGAGAATAAAGGGTAGCATGAGAAGATTTAGGAAGTGTGGAGTTATTCTGGGAGATATTCAAGGAAAAGAAAAGAGGTGGAGAGAATCAAGCAAGAGGTGGAGATATTCTGGGAGTGAATCATGGAGAAATCAATGGGATTACATGCTTGATGTAAACTCTATACATTGAGGCATAGCCCTAATGAGAATTTGCTGGTTTTTGAATATCCATGCCTACATTAATCTATTTACTAATTACCCACTAATTACATCTTAATTAGTGGCTAATCACTAATTACCCACTAATTACATCTTAATTAGTAATACTAATTACCCACTAATTACATCTTAATTAGTGGCTAATCACTTTGTTAATGATATTGATTCTAGTGTTTGATCCACCATAGCTCATCACAATGCTCAAATTTCAACATGGTATCAGAGCCATGCCTAGAATCCATCAGATTTATGAGCCCATTATCTAATTAATTAGGATTAGTAGATAATTAGAAAATAATAGTTATTTTTCACTTCACCCCTTCACCCCCAGCTGGTGGAGGAGCTCTAGCACCTTGCATACTAAATCATTGGCCAAACCCTTCTAGCCCAAGGTAGCTAACCCAAAGGGGCTCCAACCTATGCAATCAAATGTGCAAACCGCCATGTAGAACTGCCGATTTTCGCTGGTTAGTGGGTGCCATTTTTTTGAGGAGTTTTTGCCATTGCTGCTTCATCAAGTCAAATCTCTCTAATTCCTCTTAGCCCAAGGTGTATTCAAGCATGTTCTACAAGCTGGTGAAGACAAAATTGAGTTTCATCAAGTCTACAGTGAGATCCAAGCTCTTCATCAAATCTGCAGGCGACTTTGGTAAAACAAAGATTAAGCTTTCAATATTTGGTCAAATCTTGTGTTTCTTGGCTTAATCCTCTACTAGACTCATTGCTATTGATGGCTTTGAAAGCATTTGAGCTCATTTGAAGTCTAAGGCACCAGATCTGGACTCCCCGCATACTCTGTTTTTTGCACACAAAAAAGAGCATTGATTTGCTAATCAGTGATTAATCAGTACTAATCACTGTATTTTGGTGCAATTGAGGGTTCAAATTAACCATTAGGTATCTGATACAGATCCCTATAACTTCAGATTGCAATTCGGAGTTGGTTTGATACTCCAACCATCCCGTACAAATTGGTTACCCTTGATTTAATGTAATTTCTGGGAAAATTGTGCTTTGTGATAATCATCATTTTGCATTCAACCCTTGGTGAATGCATGTAAATCTCACTCAAATTCAAGATTATTCACAGCCAGAGTTGCATTTGGGAATGTGCATGAGAATGAATGCTATACGAATTATGTATTGGGCACATTGCATCAGTGTAAAAATGGGAACAGACACTGTCCTTGTCCAGAATAAGGCAAGAGGTAAGACCTCCCACATAAATTTGGGTTTGCATTGCATAATGACACAAGATGAACATCAAAAGCCCAAAGAAAATGTCAGCAAAACATTGAAACATGTTGCTCACATGGAGCAAAAAGACCTGACGGACAAGCTCATGGCCCCAGCCATGAAAGAAGAAGAATATCTCTTTCCAAGAAGAGGATCCACACCAAGAAGATCTAAAGGAAGCATTGAAGGAAGACATGGACACGAGAAGAGAAGCTACCACAAGAAGAGAAGCTGCCCCAAGAAGACTGAAAGAAGAGACGGACGTGTGGAGAGAAGCTGCCACGACAAGAAGACTGAAGACAAGAGAAGATGTGAGGCTCCAAAGAGTGAGGAGCCATGTGAAAATCTCTGAGAGAGAGAGAGAGAGAGAGAGAGAGAGAGAGAGAGAGACCCCACAACCCAATGTAACCTGCCCCAACAAAGTAAAACCACCTCTGAGCCATCGATGATGTAGGCCACGTGGTAGATGTATGTGTGAGCACTTTAGTCAAGGTCGCGAGCACTTATAGTAGCCTTGAACACATAGAGAGAGAGAGTGTCAAGGACTATGGAGTTTAGAGACTTGAGGCACTGGTCGCGGACAAGTAAGAGAGAAACTTGATACAGGGTCCAGGTGTGCTAAGATAACTTGAGGGGAGGTGTAGGCACTAGTCACAGACTACCAAGTAAGGGGAGGCAAACTTGGTATAGGGTCTAGGTGTACTAGGAGTATTCACTTGAGGGGAGGTGTTGAAATATACAAGTGAATAGGGAGTGTGCGGGAACAAGCCCTTGGTTAGTGGCTGTAAAAGAGAATGAGTAAATGTAAGAGAACCTGTGAAAAGGTGAGAAGAATCTACTGGGAGAGAATAAAGGGTAGCATGAGAAGATTTAGGAAGTGTGGAGTTATTCTGGGAGATATTTAGGGAAAAGAGAAGAGGTGGAGAGAATCAAGCAAGAGGTGGAGATATTCTGGGAGTGAATCATGGAGAAATCAATGGTATTAGATGCTTGATGTAAACTCTATAAATTGAGGCATAGCCCTAATGAGAATTTGCTGGTTTTTGAGTATCCATGCCTACATTAATCTATTTATTAATTACCCACTAATTACATCTTAATTATTTGCTAATCACTTTGTTAATGATGTTAATTCTAGTGTTTGATCCACCATAGCTCATCACAATGCTCAAATTTCAACACTTCCAACACCTACAAAAGTCTGGAGACATAGGGAGGAATTAAACACAGAACAACTTCACTATGTTGGTCACTCATGCCACATTGTTGGCCACATTGTTGGAGAGTTTAAGGGAGAAGGTGGCAGCATATTCTACAATGAACACAACAATACATTCATGGACTTGGAGCTCTTGCAAAAGAAAATGGTGGAGTTCTATGATATTACATTTGAGGAGATAGGATGTGTACTTCAGTTTGTCATCAAGCTTGATAAGTGCGAGATTATCTAGGAGAAAAAGATGGAAAGGGTCACAATAACACTTATTAATAGGGCTCTTTGTAATTGCAATAAGGATGATCTAAAGTATTTTAGTGTGCAGTCCAAGACGAACTTCTAGTGGCTAGGTTCATTTTAGGTCAATAAAGAGGACCATGAATCCTTGTTTTGGGTATTTCATCAGAAACATATCCCCAATCTCATCAAAGAACAGATGAATGCAACTAGGATGCTCCATGCTCCATGTAGAGAAAAGGGGGGACTTTCAAGTCCAATGGCATCTTGCGGGTGACTTGAAGACTCTCAAGAGCTTATTTAATTGTAGCAAAGGGGCCAATGCAAAGTCTCCATGCCTTTATTGCATGGACTCCACAAGGGTGATGGAATGTAAGTGGTGGAGACGACCACCGAATAGATAAATTTTGGATGGGAACTTTAAACCAGTGTTTGAGATTCCTCTTTCCAATGTGCATATATGCACGCTTCATGCTCTGTGTCGTATCATAGAGAAACTAGTATATCTCCACATTGGCTTTGCTTGGAAGATCAAGAATGTAGCAGAGAGGAAAGAAGCCATCTGTGCATTAGAGAAGGTGCTATCAGAAATTGGACTACATGGAGGTAATTCTGAAGGACACTAAAAAGTTATCAAATGAAAAGGAAGTTCCAATGAAGATCTCTATTGGAGGTGTTAAGGGAAGAAGATTTCTTTCCAAGCCAATGAATAATCAGCGACACAAACCTACAAAGTTAGGAAAGCAATATACAACAATCTATACAAGCAGAATCAAATGTCAACAGCGACACAAACCTACAAAGTTAGGAAAGCAATATACAACAATCTATACAAGCAGAATCAAATGTCAACAGTGGAAAAAGCTTCATAATGCAGTGAAAGACCATGAAAGTGCTTCAAGGAATGTCAAAGCAGATGTTTGGCATTCAATTGATACTTTGTTCCAAATGTGTGAGGAAGTCAACTACTCCAAGTGTAAGGTCCCTCCCAAGCCATGTATGTATGTGTCTCTTTTAATATAGATTTCAATAAGGAAAGAGAGTGTACTTAGAGAAGAGTGAGACAATAAGGCTAGAAACATTAGGAAAGTGTTAGAATAAAAATATTAACTCCAAAAATCCTAAAAGAAATAAGAACATAAGAATAGTTCTATTAAGAGATAAGTATCCCCAAAAATAGAATTTCGAGTTTAGGTGATAAGAGATCATATTTAGAGTACTTTTACACATTTAGAATCCATGCATACTAAAAATGTGGAAAAACAACGCGTTTCTAAAGATGGTGCATTTGTGGCTATATACAGACGTTTTTGCCTATTCTGCCCGCGATGGCTTGTAGACCAGATGCCTTCCCGTTCTTTTGACTGGTTATACGACTATATTCTGAGTTTTTATCAGAGAGTTATGGTCGAAACAATTTGCTATTTCTGTCAGGATCTCTACATAGAGAAAACTGTGAGAAGGCAGCAAGTAGCCTCAAGGTAATCCTAGAGTTTGAGATGCATATATCCCTTCATTCTTATCTAATATCTCAGAAAATAAGCTTAGATTGCTATGGTCTTTCGGAGGAAGAGACCTAAACTCCATAGCTTTTCTTTTAGAGAAAGAATACTATGCTGTAGACCTGTAGGAGAAGGCTATTTTGCCATAGATCTTAGAAAGAGAGAAGAATCACAGTATAAGTAAGAGGAGATAAAGCTTGGAGATTATTGGATGCTTTCAATCAAAGGACAAGGTATTAGAAGACTCTATTCTCATATGTCAAGTTCTAAAGCTCTTGTTAACAAGCAAGGACAACGAGATAAACGACAAATTTCTATAAGGTATATACATATTTTGTTTTTCAATTATATATCATTCTTAGGGGTTGAGGTATGGCCCCGGCTTCTCTATTGATTGTTACAAGTGATCTATTTGATTGATTTACCATTTAAAGTTTGTATTCTTTTAAGCAATAACATATGCCTTAATAAAGAATGACTTATCACAATCTCAAGTTTTCTTAAAGAAGGTGACATGGATCCTAGTCATATGGTTTAGTGAGTAAATGGATTGTTATCTTTGTTAAATTAAGGTACAGGTACAACTTCTCCCTGCCTTGACGCTGCCCCGTTCTTGTGCTTGTATAGCCGGACGGCGGAGACGTTAGTAAGGCCCGGAGTTGGCCCATGGTATCCCTCATACCATTGGGATAATGAGGCTTACCGATTGAGGCGATTGATTATGATGCTGCCTAGTTCTGAGGGCCCAGGCTAGTGCGGTGAATTAGCCCACCCTAGTGCGCAGACATCCCTCTGAGGGGCGAGAGGATCGAGCGATGGAGCCTGAGAGGGCGACAGGCCGGCTTGAGTCCTCGCCAGCGGCCGACGATGAGGTGTATGGTCTCGTAGGGTTTTGCCCAGCATGTAGAGGCTGGAAGGCCGAATTCTAGATCATCGGCGGTATAAAGGAAAAGAATAAGAGAGCCGGTTTGGCTTGTATGAAATTGATTCATGATTAAACTTTGTTTTTATAAATCTTGTCTTTGGTATGATTGTATTGTAGAAAAAGGCTGTTTTAACAAACCTTGTGAAAAGGGCCTTAATTAAGGAACATGTTTATTTATGTCAAACAGTGTGGTAGGATTAATTAGAAAACAAATTGACGCGTGAGTAGGGTGGAAAGTGGGAGGATGGAATGCCCCGATGGCACCATCCTACGGACGGGTGGACCCGATTAGTCGGGTAGCTTTCCAACAGATTAAGTGAAAGCCCTATGCTAGATAAATAGGTTCTCGGGCAACTCTATTCTAGAAGACTAGGCCAGCTGTGCCTTGCATGGATGAGGAAAAAAAGCGTTGCCTCTAGAAATCAAGTCTTGTAGTTACCCAATTTATGTGATCAATTACCCTATGGGTGATTTGATTTTAGAAGACCACGCTCCCCCTGCGGGATAGAACTAGGTCTTACCTATGAATCGTATCCTTGAATCTCTGTATGGTCAAGGTGTCGATGAGTAGGAAATTTTCTCTAAGATAAGGCTTAGCGGACTATCTTAAGTGTTTCCCCTATTTGTGGAAGGGGGAAACCTTACACCAAGCAAGACAAAAAGAGCTTTCAAGACAACTTACAGAGCTGCTTGGACGACTGACACCAACGTTACACACTACATGGTATGTTTCTAGCTTACTGTTGTTTCCTAGCCCTCGATACTAACTTACAAAAAGAGCTTTCAAGACAACTTACAGAGCTGCTTGGACGACTGACACCAACGTTACACACTACATGGTATGTTTTTAGCTTACTGTTGTTTCCTAGCCCTCGATACTAACTTACATTGTATGTTTTCTTATGCAGCATATTCTCTACAACCACATGCCTTACTTTATCAACAAGTAAAGAGATCCTAGCATTTGGAACACCTAAGGGCTCGATAAATCACACTATATGGCTCGAAATGCATATTTCAGGCACACACAACATGGTTGTAAGATTCCTCCCCCAGCCTTAGAGATATACAGGAGTAAGAATCTCCCTTTCTGATCTTATAATTATTCTCTCTCTAAAATAAAAGAAAGATTCTGTTTAAAAAGGGAAGACACTTTCCCCAGAATACCTTCTCAGGAGCCCACTTGTTTTAAGGACTCAGAACGATGAGTTCAGGAAGTGAGAACCGATATTTTGGATGCCAAGGTTTTAGTCATCAGTTATTAAAAGACTGCCCGACTCCTACCATGGAAAGGGCACAAGGAAGTCTAGAACCCAAATTCAGAAACCAATTCCTTCATACCAATCTAATCAGGGTCCGTCTCTCGGACAAGATTGCTTAACTCCATTAACTAGGTCCGACCCATTGATTAGGGTCGAGATGACCAGTCAAATGCTTGGCGACTTACAGCATCAGATGCAAGCAATTCATAAAGATATAAACTCTGCCTAGGATTGACAGAGACAATATACGGATAAGAAGAGGACAGTCAGAGAAATCAAAGAAGCAGTTATAGTCTTCAATTGAATACGGACCAAAAGAATTTCTTTATCTCTAGGGGAGTATAAGTAGTTATCCCCCAGATATTGTGGACCAAAGGAAGTAAGTGACTTAACCTACGAACTTCTTTTATCTCCTCATCTCAAAGTTCTTAACGCCTTCTATAGAAATATGTGCCAAACCCAAATCATGGAAAGACGGTAAAACTTCAGTGGCAAGATACCGTTGGCTTCTAGGTTACGCTAACTCCTTCCTTTATATAAGTCGTAACTTTTACTTATCGCTCACAGTAATCTTACTTCCATCGATCTCCTTCTTCTTAATCTCCTTCATGGCTTGGCAACAGGAATTAGTTTTATCCATGATGATTTCTCACCTTCAAGACGCAAGAGAGTCTGTGAAGAAAGATTTTATAGAACAGTATGAGCACTCACTTTTCCCTCACTTGGGAACTTCTGTAGCGCAGACAAAATGGTGGACCTATCAAGACATAACTAGGGTAACACCCTGGGGTCAGCAGCACTTTCGTAACAATGTCCTCTTGGCCATGGTTATTGAAGCTTTGGGTTTGGGTCCCCGATACTACTGCGTCATGAGATCAAGATATCTTGGGTTTTCTGAGCGGGTCTTCTTGCTGGCGTGTTTTCTTCCTCATCAGAAGATATGTCTTTACCCCGTTTTTGGCTTGCCTCTCAGAGGTCCTTTTGTTAGAACACCTCATCCCACTGAGATAGGTGCGGCAATAACCAACAAAATTATTCCCATAGATGAGTTACCTTATACGTGCGTAGCTTGTGAGTGCTGCTTTTGTGATCATATAATGGACGGGCTTATGGAAGTGTAAAGAGTTCTTCTATCTTTACTGTATAAGTTCCGAAAATGAATAAAGTTTAAATCTTGTTCTTATCTTGAATCTTGCTCTCATGAGACTTTTTTTAATTGGTGGTTAATCTTAATTAAAAAAATTTCTCTCAGTCTCATACTTATGCATCTTGCAAAATTATCCCCAGTTTGCGAGATGAGGACATCTCGCGTTTTTCAAGTGGGAGAGAATGTAAGATTCCTCCCTAGCCTCTCAAAATGTCCAGCATCTTCTCCTGTAATCAATCCCTCTTCAGAAATATAAAAGACTTGTTTCTAACTGTTTTAACCTAGAGAGAGAAAATATTCTAGAGAGAGAATATTCAGAATTTTAATATTTTTGGATAGAAAATTATCTCATCTTATTAAAATAAGTTCCCCTGAAACAGAAATTCAAAAAGAACTTTCCAATGTGCAATTGGAATTAATTAGAAATGGGTATAAAGGACCTTAGCCTAAGGGTCTAGATTTTCAGAAATTTTTGGATTATGGTCCAATTAAGGTTCCTATGGGCCAATAGCATCAATCCATGTGTAGGGAGGAGATAAATCCAATTTGTAAAGAAGATACCCAAAAAAATGAGTAAATGCTCACATAAGATGAAGAGTTGAAAATGTACAATGTTTATTAGTAAAAAACTATGAGCAATATTAAAAATATGAGATATGTAAGGAAGGGGAGTTCTTTAAAGGAGGTGCATATTTCACATAAGATGAAGAGTTGAAAATGTACAAGGTTTATTAGTAAAAAACTATGAGCAATATTAAAAATATGACATATGTAAGGAAGGGGAGTTCTTTAAAGGAGGTGCATATTTCACATAAGATGAAGAGTTGAAAATGTACAAGGTTTATTAGTAAAAAACTATGAGCAATATTAAAAATATGACATATGTAAGGAAGGGGAGTTCTTTAAAGGAGGTGCATATTTCACATAAGATGAAGAGTTGAAAATGTACAAGGTTTATTAGTAAAAAAACTATGAGCAATATTAAAAATATGACATATGTAAGGAAGGGGAGTTCTTTAAAGGAGGTGCATATTTCACATGCTTGAATGAGTTTTAAACTCATAAAAATTGAGATATTTCATCTCTCCTCTCTCCTAATTCAAGTCTAGTTCCAAAAAGTTAGCTTAACTGACCTAAAAATGGTCAAAAAATTGACCAAACTGATTTGGAAAATTCTAGAATCAGTTTGTTTTGGTTAGGAGCTCAATTTTTCCTATAAATAGAAGCCTCCCCCTTGTTGAAAAATAGATAGTGTTTATGCATCGTTACTCTACTCCACCTAAGCCAAGAACTGTGAATTCATTTAATAATTCACTAGTTTTTGGAGCTTCCCTCTTTCTTCAATCCCCATTAGTGGCTCCATCAACATACTTAACCAATTGATTGGTTGGGGGCCTCTACCGTGAACAAAGAATCAAGCAAATTATAAGGTAATTAGTGAATTTTGATCATTTTCTATAATTTCTCAATGTTTCTCTCTTCTCAACTCCTCTCAAGCTTGAGAAGCTTAATTGGAATGGTTTTTGAATGCTAATTGATGAATGTTAGTGAAGAGTTACATAATTTGATGAATGCTATTGAAGTTAATTGATTAATGATAGTTAAGAATTACATAAATTTCCATCTATGTTTAATTCTAATGGTTTTTATGTAATTTCTCTCTCTCACTCAAGAAATGGTCATACTCATGACCCATTCTCAATCCAAATGAAGCTTTTCATAAAGCTTTTTCTTAATCCAAGATTAAGCTATGCTTGAGGCCAAATTAATGGTTTTTTTTTCTATGCTTTTAGTTTATGTATATTGATGATTCAATCCATTATGGATTGATGATCCAATTAGAGACCATTCTAGTTATTTCCTTAATGATAAGCTTTATCTCTTAGAAAAATTGAGATTTATCAATCATAGCAGCGGAGCTATGGCAAAATTTTTATAAAAATTATGCATAATATAATTTTATTCAAAGCATGAAAAGAGGACTTCCTACCATATTCTAGGAATTATCAACCTAGATTAATTGAAAGATATTCATTGTAATCATAGAGAAATTGATATTATGCATAATTGATTTTCATGCACAGAGGTATGCATAAAAGATTATTATTTTAACATGAAAGTGTTACTTTTATCAAATTTTATTTTCATGCATAGAAGTATGCATAAAAGGATATTAAAAGTGTTACTTTTATCATTTTTAATTTTCATGCATAGAAGTATGCATAAAAGAAAAGTTTTATATCAAAAGTGTTACTTTTATCATTTTTTATTTTCATGCATAGAAGTATACATAAAAGCATAAAAGAACATTTTTATATCAAAAGTGTTACTTTTATCATTTTAATTTTCATGCATAGAAGTATGCATAAAAGAAAATTTTTATATCAAAAGTGTTACTTTTATCATTTTTTATTTTCATGCATAGAAGTATGCATAAAGGATAATTTTTTTAATATCAAAAGTGTTACTTTTATCATTTTTCATTTTCATGCATAGAAGTATGCATAAAGGATAATTTTTTTATATCAAAAGTGTTACTTTTATCGTTTTTAATTTTCATGTATAGAAGTATGCATAAAGGATATTTTTTTTATAGTAAAAGTGTTGCTTTTATCACATTTGAAATTCTTGCATAGAGGTATGCATAAAAGATGATTATTATATTGTAAAAATGTTACTTTTGTCATAATTGGTTTTGATGCATAGGGTTATGCTTAAAAGATATTTTTATACTAAAAGTGTGATTTTCATCATAAATAGATTTTATGCATAAATTAGATGCATAAGAGAAATTCTTTTATTCTAAAAGTGTAATTCCTACTAAATTGAATTTATGCATAAGAAGATGTATAAAAGATTGATTTTAATTCAAAAGTGTCATTCTCATGTAAAATGAATTTATGCATAGGAAGATGCATAAAAGATTGAATTTTAATTCAAAGTGTCATTCTCATTTAAAATGAATTTATGCATAGGAAGATGCATAAAAGATTGATTTTTATTTCAAAAGTGTTAGTATCCTTAAATGGAATTTATGCATAATTAGATGCGTAAAGAAATTTTATATCAAATATAAGAATTCTCTTATATTCTATAAATAGATATGGAAAGGGATAGGATGTGATAAGACGTATATGAGAAGAGTTATGATGTGATAAGATGAGTTAGGATGTGATAAGATGAGTCAAGATGTGATAAGAGACCTATGGGATGAGTTAGGATGTGATAAGATGAGTTAAGATGTGATAAGAGACCTATGGGATGAGTTAGGATGTGATAAGATGAGTTAAGATGTGTATGGGATGAGATAAGAAGTGTATGAGATGAGATAAGATGTATATGGGTTGTGATAGGGCGAGAATGGATGTGATGTAAAAGAATAGATGTGAAGGCGTATGAGGCCATATGAATGGAAATGTAGAAATAGATGAATGTAGATGTGGATGTATGAATATGAAAGTGGATGTATGCATGAAGATGTATACGCATAGATGTGAATGTGGATGTAGATGTATGCATGCAGATGTATATGCATAGATGTGAATGTGGATGTAGATGTGGATGTATAGATGTGAATGTGAATGTGGATGTATGCATGAGGATGTATATGCATAGATGTGAATGTGGATGTAGATGTGGATGTATAGATGTGAATGGGAATGTGGATGTGGATGTATGTGAATGTGGATGTGAATGGGAATGGGAATGTGGATGTATGTGAATGTGGATGTATAGATGTGAATGTGGAATGTGGATGTGGATGTATGTATGTATGTGGATGTATAGATGTGAATGGGAATGTGGATGTGGATGTATGTGAATGTGGATGTAGATGTGAATGTATAGATGTGAATGTGGAATGTGAAATGTGGATGTGGATGGATGTATGTATGTGGATGTAGATGTGGATGTATAGATGTGAATGGGAATGTGGATGTGGATGTATGTATGTGGATGTGGATGTGGATGTATGAATGGGAATATGGATGTGGATGTATGAATGAGGACGTGATAGTGGATGTATGCATGTGGGTGTGGATGTATGGATGTGGATATGGATGTGTATGTATGAATGTGGATACGGGATGTGGATGTATAAATGAGGATGTGAAAATGGAGGTAAGCATGTAGATGTGGATGTATGAATGTGAATGTGGATGTATGGATGTGAATGTGGATGTGGATGTGGATGTATGGATGTGAATATATGATATGTGATGTGAAGGAATCTGAAGTGAAGAGATGGAAAATGATGTGATTGGTTGAGTACATATATAAATGGAATGTGGAATAAGTAAGGTGGATTAATGAGGGATAATGTGGAAAAATGAGAGTTAATATAGAAACTGTATTTGTAAATTATTGTAAATGCTGTTTGTAAATGGCTGTTTTATGTCAAGAATGCTGGGGAAGCCTCGGTTCGATTAAAAATGGTGAGCTTCCGGTACGGTGGATGAGGGACCAAGGAAGCGGCCTATGAGTGAAGTGCTAGGTCACCTGCGAAGGATCCTAGAGGGTGCTGACCATACGGTGCTCGGGCTCTGGGTCGCCTAGGATGCCCACACGTGCGTCGAGGAAGATATTGGAACAAGGAGTAAGAGTTGTTTTGTGAAACCGGGCATGGATCTGGTTGATTGACCTTGCTGGTCTTCAATGGATGAGTCCATGGCTCTTTAAATAGATCTGTTGGTTGATCTTGCTGATCTTCAACGAGAGTCCATCTTGATTTTTATAAGTGATTATATTGCCGAGTATTATGGGCTAGGAACTATTGAAAAGGCCCCTGTGTGGACAGGTGGTGAGCGTTCTAGTTGCCAATGATGCCATAGATACTCTGATGAAGGAATGATGGAAAATTATGAATCAACCGGATAAATTGAAAGACTGTGATCAGTGGTACTATGGTTTCATTAAAGGATTGTTTTAAAGTTAGCTGATGCTAAGAAAAAGGCAATTTCATATTGGGTGTGTAAGTGGTGTGGCTAGTTTTATGTTTGCATGAACTTCCGGCTAGGGGGCCTTGGAACTCTTTTCCTTGGTACCCGGGACAAAACCTAACCAAATTCCAAATTGGATCCCATCACTACAGTGGTTGGGCGGTTGGCTAACCCATGGGATCGGATAGGCTGGACTGATGGATCCTTAAATCGAGACTCAATTTCTGTTATTACGATAGATAAAGTAAATCCTGGATAGTAATTGTTCTATGGATAGGAATCAACGGCTGTGCCTCTTGATGGGGAAAAAAGCGTTGATCCCAATGATCCAAGTGCAAGTTTCTTCCTTGATCCGACCGAGTATCTTTATAGGTGCAGTCGGATCAGCGTGATCAGTAATGATCTTGACTACGTTAGAGTACAAAGTTATCTTGGTGGAATCGCCTGTGCTTTCCGGGTAAGGGAAGTTTTTTCCGGGTTCGGTTTTGGAAAAACCGACGGATTAGTCTCTTGTCCGGATATCCGTGGACGAGGCCCCGAGTGTGGGTCCCTGCCCCGCGCATGAAGTGCTACTTCCGCTGCTAGTACCCCGAATCCGTCGCATGGTGGGGTCAGGGATCTCACAGTTGGTATCAGAGCTTTTTGGTTAATAAGGATCAACCGAGAAGCCAAATATATCAAAAATTTATCAAGAATAAAAAAGGTTGTAATTGTGTGATATAATTCATACAAATTGATATTCAATCTGAAAATTCATAAATTAGTAATTGGGTCTTCAAATGGAAGTACCGCAATTATATGGAACCCTGACTTGCTTGAGGCCTAGACATGATGGTATTTACCTTATAGTTCCAAGTATTATGACGACCCGTATATACCGAGGGTATAACTGCAGCTCTTTACCGGCAGTATATACGAGTAAATCCAAGACTTGAAATTATAAGCGTTAATGCTATCCAAATGATGATTTCGAATGTGGTTGATATGATTTTAATTTTGTTTGAGAATTGATGAATTGATTTCCAGGATTCTGATTGAAAAATGATGATTTTTGAAATTTAGTTAAAATATAATAACCTGAGCAAAACTACAATGAGGATGAATGGGACGAGTCCCTATGATGATAAATGATGATAATGATTTCAGCAAATCACTATGAGATTAGTGGATTGTGCTGTCAAATTGCTACTGTTAACACTTGACCCCATTAGATCAAGTTAAGGGATGACAAATTGAGAACTTACTTGACTGAAATTCCCGTGGAGGAATGTTCAGAAGGAAATTTTTCGGTCTAATGGACCTTTATCACGTTAAAGATATGAATGATATGATCTGAATGAATTGTTATTTAATGATGAGTTCTAAGGGATATTTATCCCAGTATTCTGTTGGGTTGACCAGAATATATTCTGTTGGGTTGACCAGAATATAAGGAACCCCAGAATAAAATTGGATCTTAATAAAAAGAGTTGTCCTCTACCTTGCGAGATGAGGACATCTCGCACTTTTTTAAGTGGGGTAGAATGTAAGATTCCTCCCCCAGCCTTAGAGATATACAGGAGTAAGAATCTCCCTTTCTGATCTTATAATTATTCTCTCTCTAAAATAAAAGAAAGATTCTGTTTAAAAAGGGAAGACACTTTCCCCAGAGTACCTTCTCAGGAGCCCACTTGTTTTAAGGACTCAGAACGATGAGTTCAGAAGTGAGAACCGATATTTTGGATGCCAGAGTTTTAGTCATCAGTTATTAAAAGACTGCCCGACTCCTACCATGGAAAGGGTACAAGGAAGTCTAGAACCCAAATTCAGAAACCAATTCCTTCATACCAATCTAATCAGGGTCCGTCTCTCGGACAAGATTGCTTAACTGGCATTCACTAGGTCCGACCCATTGATTAGGGTCGAGATGACCAGTCAAATGCTTGGTGACTTACAGCATCAGATGCAAGCAATTCATAAAGATATAAACTCTGCCTAGGATTGACAGAGACAATATACGGATAAGAAGAGGACAGTCAGAGAAATCAAAGAAGCAGTTATAGTCTTCAATTGAATACGGACCAAAAGAATTTCTTTATCTCTAGGGGAGTATAAGTAGTTATCCCCCAGATATTGTGGACCAAAGGAAGTAAGTGACTTAACCTACGAACTTCTTTTATCTCCTCATCTCAAAGTTCTTAACGCCTTCTATAGAAATATGTGCCAAACCCAAATCATGGAAAGACGGTAAAACTTCAGTGGCAAGATACCGTTGGCTTCTAGGTTACGCTAACTCCTTCCTTTATATAAGTCGTAACTTTTACTTATCGCTCACAGTAATCTTACTTCCATCGATCTCCTTCTTCTTAATCTCCTTCATGGCTTGGCAACAGGAATTAGTTTTGTCCATGATGATTTCTCACCTTCAAGACGCAAGAGAGTCTGTGAAGAAAGAT
The DNA here is from genome assembly GCF_041138505.1 of Cibotium barometz. Classification (NCBI taxonomy): domain Eukaryota; kingdom Viridiplantae; phylum Streptophyta; class Polypodiopsida; order Cyatheales; family Cibotiaceae; genus Cibotium; species Cibotium barometz. Next base: position 17,969,508 of record NC_141056.1, read on the forward strand.
TTTATAGAACAGTATGAGCACTCACTTTTCCCTCACTTGGGAACTTCTGTAGCGCAGACAAAATGGCGAACCTATCAAGACATAACTAGGGTAACACCCTGGGGTCAGCAGCACTTTCGTAACAATGTCCTATTGGCCATGGTTATTGAAGCTTTGGGTTTGGGTCCCCGATACTACTGTGTCATGAGATCAAGACATCTTGGGTTTTCTGAGCGGGTCTTCTTACTGGCGTGTTTTCTTCCTCATCACAAGATATGTCTTTACCCCTTTTTGGCTTGCCTCTCAGAGGTCCTTTTGTTAGAACACCTCATCCCACTGAGATAGGTGCGGCAATAACCAATAGAATTATTCCCATAGATGAGTTACCTTATACGTGCGCAGCTTGTGAGTGCTGCTTTTGTGATCATATGATAGACGGGCTTATGGAAGTGTAAAGAGTTCTTCTATCTTTATTATATAAGTTCCGAAAATGAATAAAGTTTAAATCTTGTTCTTATCTTGAATCTTGCTCTCTTGAGACTTTTTTTAATTGGTGGTTAATCTTAATTAAAAAAATTTCTCTCAGTCTCATACTTGTGCATCTTGCGAAATTACCCCCAGTTTGCGAGATGAGGGCATCTCGCGTTTTTCAAGTGGGAGAGAATGTAAGATTCCTCCCCAGCCTCTCAAAATGTCCAGCATCTTCTCCTGTAATCAATCCCTCTTCAGAAATATAAAAGACTTGTTTCTAACTGTTTTAACCTAGAGAGAGAAAATATTCTAGAGAGAGAATATTCAGAATTTTAATATTTTTGGATAGAAAATTATCTCATCTTATTAAAATACGTTCCCCTGAAACAGAAATTCAAAAAGAACTTTCCAATGTGCAATTGGAATTAATTAGAAATGGGTATAAAGGACCTTAGTCTAAGGGTCTAGATTTTCAGAAATTTTTGGATTATGGTCCAATTAAGGTTCCTATGGGCCAATAGCATCAATCCATGTGTAGGGAGGAGATAAATCCAATTTGTAAAGAAGATACCCAAAAAAATGAGTAAATGCTCACATAAGATGAAGAGTTGAAAATGTACAATGTTTATTAGTAAAAAACTATGAGCAATATTAAAAATATGAGATATGTAAGGAAGGGGAGTTCTTTAAAGGAGGTGCATATTTCACATAAGATGAAGAGTTGAAAATGTACAAGGTTTATTAGTAAAAAACTATGAGCAATATTAAAAATATGACATATGTAAGGAAGGGGAGTTCTTTAAAGGAGGTGCATATTTCACATAAGATGAAGAGTTGAAAATGTACAAGGTTTATTAGTAAAAAACTATGAGCAATATTAAAAATATGACATATGTAAGGAAGGGGAGTTCTTTAAAGGAGGTCCATATTTCACATAAGATGAAGAGTTGAAAATGTACAAGGTTTATTAGTAAAAAAACTATGAGCAATATCAAAAATATGACATATGTAAGGAAGGGGAGTTCTTTAAAGGAGGTGCATATTTCACATGCTTGAATGAGTTTTAAACTCATAAAAATTGAGATATTTCATCTCTCCTCTCTCCTAATTCAAGTCTAGTTCCAAAAAGTTAGCTTAACTGACCTAAAAATGGTCAAAAATTGACCAAACTGATTTGGAAAATTCTAGAATCAGTTTGTTTTGGTTAGGAGCTCAATTTTTCCTATAAATAGAAGCCTCCCCCTTGTTGAAAAATAGATAGTGTTTATGCATCGTTACTCTACTCCACCTCCTAAGCCAAGAACTGTGAATTCATTTAATAATTCACTAGTTTTTGGAGCTTCCCTCTTTCTTCAATCCCCATTAGTGGCTCCATCAACATACTTAACCAATTGATTGGTTGGGGGCCTCTACCGTGAACAAAGAATCAAGCAAATTATAAGGTAATTAGTGAATTTTGATCATTTTCTATAATTTCTCAATGTTTCTCTCTTCTCAACTCCTCTCAAGCTTGAGAAGCTTAATTGGAATGGTTTTTGAATGCTAATTGATGAATGTTAGTGAAGAGTTACATAATTTGATGAATGCTATTGAAGTTAATTGATTAATGATAGTTAAGAATTACATAAATTTCCATCTATGTTTAATTCTAATGGTTTTTATGTAATTTCTCTCTCTCACTCAAGAAATGGTCTTACTCATGACCCATTCTCAATCCAAATGAAGTTTTTCATAAAGCTTTTCCTTAATCCAAGATTAAGCTATGCTTGAGGCCAAATTAATGGTTTTTTTTCTATGCTTTTAGTTTATGTATATTGATGATTCAATCCATTATGGATTGATGATCCAATTAGAGACCATTCTAGTTATTTCCTTAAATGATAAGCTTTATCTCTTAGAAAAATTGAGATTTATCAGTCATAGCAGTGGAGCTATGGCAAAATTTTTATAAAAATTATGCATAATATAATTTTATTCAAAGCATGAAAAGAGGACTTCCTACCATATTCTAGGAATTATCATCCTAGATTAATTGAAAGATATTCATTGTAATCATAGAGAAATTGATATTATGCATAATTAATTTTCATGCATAGAGGTATGCATAAAAGATTATTATTTTAACATAAAAGTGTTACTTTTATCAATTTTTATTTTCATGCATAGAAGTATGCATAAAGGATATTAAAAGTGTTACTTTTATCATTTTTAATTTTCATGCATAGAAGTATGCATAAAAGAAAAATTTTATATCAAAAGTGTTACTTTTATCATTTTTAATTTTCATGCAAAGAAGTATACATAAAAGCATAAAAGAAAATTTTTATATCAAAAGTGTTACTTTTATCATTTTTAATTTTCATGCATAGAAGTATGCATAAAAGAAAATTTTTATATCAAAAGTGTTACTTTTATCATTTTTAATTTTCATGCATAGAAGTATGCATAAAGGATAATTTTTTTTATATCAAAAGTGTTACTTTTATCATTTTTTATTTTTATGCATAGAAGTATGCATAAAGGATAATTTTTTTATATCAAAAGTGTTACTTTTATCGTTTTTAATTTTCATGTATAGAAGTATGCATAAAGGATATTTTTTTTATAGTAAAAGTGTTGCTTTTATCACATTTGAAATTCTTGCATAGAGATATGCATAAAAGATGATTATTATATTGTAAAAATATTACTTTTGTCATAATTGGTTTTGATGCATAGGGTTATGCTTAAAAGATATTTTTATACTAAAAGTGTGATTTTCATCATAAATAGATTTTATGCATAAATTAGATGCATAAGATAAATTCTTTTATTCTAAAAGTGTAATTCCTACTAAATTGAATTTATGCATAAGAAGATGTATAAAAGATTGATTTTAATTCAAAAGTGTCATTCTCATCTAAAATGAATTTATGCATAGGAAGATGCATAAAAGATTGAATTTTAATTCAAAGTGTCATTCTCATTTAAAATGAATTTATGCATAGGAAGATGCATAAAAGATTGATTTTTATTTCGAAAGTGTTAGTATCCTTAAATGGAATTTATGCATAATTAGATGCGTAAAGAAATTTTATATCAAATATAAGAATTCTCTTATATTCTATAAATAGATATGAAAAGGGATAGGATGTGATAAGACATATATGAGAAGAGTTATGATGTGATAAGATGAGTTAGGATGTGATAAGATGAGTTAAGATGTGATAAGAGACCTATGGGATGAGTTAGGATGTGATAAGATGAGTTAAGATGTGATAAGAGACCTATGGGATGAGTTAGGATGTGATAAGATGAGTTAAGATGTGTATGGGATGAGATAAGAAGTGTATGAGATGAGATAAGATGTATATGGGTTGTGATAGGGCGAGAATGGATGTGATGTAAAAGAATAGATGTGAAGGCGTATGAGGCCATATGAATGGAAATGTAGAAATAGATGAATGTAGATGTGGATGTATGAATGTGAAAGTGGATGTATGCATGAAGATGTCTACGCATAGATGTGAATGTGGATGTAGATGTATGCATGCAGATGTATATGCATAGATGTGAATGTGGATGTAGATGTGGATGTATAGATGTGAATGTGAATGTGGATGTATGCATGAGGATGTATATGCATAGATGTGAATGTGGATGTAGATGTGGATGTATAGATGTGAATGGGAATGTGGATGTGGATGTATGTGAATGTGGATGTGAATGGGAATGGGAATGTGGATGTGAATGGGAATGTGGATGTATGTGAATGTGGATGTATAGATGTGAATGTGGAATGTGGATGTGGATGTATGTATGTATGTGGATGTATAGATGTGAATGGGAATGTGGATGTGGATGTATGTGAATGTGGATGTAGATGTGAATGTATAGATGTGAATGTGGAATGTGGATGTGGATGGATGGATGTATGTGGATGTAGATGTGGATGTATAGATGTGAATGGGAATGTGGATATGGATGTATGTATGTATGTGGATGTGGATGTATGAATGAGGACGTGATAGTGGATGTATGCATGTGGGTGTGGATGTATGGATGTGGATATGGATGTGTATGTATGAATGTGGATACGGGATGTGGATGTATAAATGAGGATGTGAAAATGGAGGTAAGCATGTAGATGTGGATGTATGGATGTGAATGTGGATGTGGATGTGGATGTATGGATGTGGATATGGATGTGAATATATGATATGTGAGGTGAAGGAATCTGAAGTGAAGAGATGGAAAATGATGTGATTGGTTGAGTACATATATAAATGGAATGTGGAATAAGTAAGGTGGATTAATGAGAGATAATGTGGAAAAATGAGAGTTAATATAGAAACTGTATTTGTAAATTATTGTAAATGCTGTTTGTAAATGGCTGTTTTATGTCAAGAATGCTGGGGAAGCATTTTGACCGTCTTGTGATTAAGGTCGTGGAGACCTAACTGTTAAAGTTGCAAGTGCTGTGTGTGACGGAGAGTCAATGGAGGACGTCTCGCGTAGCAAGGTCGACCGAGGTCTTGACCAGCCTCGGTTCGATTAAAAATGGTGAGCTTCCGGTACGGTGGATGAGGGACCAAGGAAGAGCGGCCTATGAGTGAAGCGCTAGGTCACCTGCGAAGGATCCTAGAGGGTGCTGACCATACGGTGCTCGGGCTCTGGGTCGCCTAGGATACCCACACGTGCGTCGAGGAAGATATTGGAACAAGGAGTAAGAGTTGTTTTGTGAAACCGGGCATGGATCTGGTTGATTGACCTTGCTGGTCTTCAATGGATGAGTCCATGGCTCTTTATATAGATCTGTTGGTTGATCTTGCTGATCTTCAACGAGAGTCCATCTTGATTTTTATAAGTGATTATATTGCCGAGTATTATGCGCTAGGAACTATTGAAAAGGCCCCTGTGTGGATAGGTGGTGAGCGTTCTAGTTGCCAATGATGCCATAGATACTCTGATGAAGGAATGATGGGAAATTATGAATCAACCGGATAAATTGAAAGATTGTGATCAGTGATACTATGGTTTCATTAAAGGATTGTTTTAAAGTTAGCTGATGCTAAGAAAAAGGCAATTTCATATGGTGTGGCTAGTTTTATGTTTGCATGAACTTCCGGCTAGGGATACCTTGGGCCATTCCCGGGCTTTGCTAATGACGCCGCCCGGCTACACAAGCACGGAACGGAGTTAGCGTTGAAGCCAAAAGAAATCTTGAATTCCAAAGATAACAACTTCAATGCAATTTTCTAAGTATAGCATTCACAATTCATGAAGATAGCAATTTCAACGCAATTTATCGAAAACAACATCACATAATTCGTAATTTCATATAACTTTTATGTCCTCATTTTAAAAGAAAAAAAACACCATTCATTAATACTAATTTAAGGAAAATTCTCTTCTTTTGAAAATTAACCAAGCTAACCTGGCCACCGTTTCCTTGAGGGACTTGAAAAGGGAGGACCGGAGCCGCATTGGGCGCATCTCCCTCCATCTCGTTGTTACGTGCGCCTCTTGAGGCAATATTTTGCCATCTCTGGGATGAGGCCATCTTAGGCGTCGCCTTGTAGAGCTCGCTGCTGCGATCGAAACACTTCAGTCGGATCTAAATTCCGAGCTCGTTTGCTCACCGTATGAGTAAAAGAATATGACGCACGAACCCTTGCTTGAGCCAAAAATCCCTTACTAAAGTCTACACAAATGGGGGGGGGGGGAATTGTGAGATGTCCTTAAGGCCAAAGGCAAAAACATGGAGAGGGCTGGGAGGGGTTGCTGCAAGCCTCTCTGTAAGTCTATTCACACGGGGGGGGGGAGAAGAGTTAAGGACACTGGCCTCTAGCAAGAGGGGGATGGAGGAAAATTGGCTTATCTGAAAAGAGCCAAATGAGGGGGTGTGAGAGGGGTGGCTGCAAGGGCGGCTGTACTTGCAGCAAGTACGCTACGGCGGTACGGATGGCAGCACAACAGGGCATACGCTACACAGAAATGCGTGCCGACTGAGGAGCACCCCGGGGGTTTATATAGCTGAGGGGTGAGGGTACGGGCGCTGCGCAAAGCAGGGACGAAAGGACGGTGTACCTTCAAAGGCTATGGATCAGTGGCCTGCATGGGTCTACAGGAAAGGTACGGTGTCGGTTGTCTGTGAAAGGAGTGGTACGCATGTACCTTATCCGGTCTGGGTGTGCACGTGGACCATACAGTGGGCGGCCCTCCTTTGGTTCTTGGGCGGCCATTGTACGGGCGCCCTAGTAAGTGTGTACGGACCAAATTTTGGGGCGGGGTGCCCAAATTTGGGGCGCCCGCCTCAATTTGCGTGCCGAACCGCACTGGGGGGCGAAAATTTTTTTTGTCCGGGAGGTTCTCCTGGTCGCAGGGGTTCAGACCGTTCGTCAATCGGACGTGCGGTCGTGTATTTATTAAGGTTTAAAGGTCGCCGTTTTTTAACTAAAATGATTAAAATTAGCGTATAGGCTTGATCCGGTGTCCGTTTTGGATGCTGTAAAATCCTATATTAGGGTAAAATCGCACGCAGATTCTAAATTTGGGCTCAGAATTTGAAGATTCTAAGTAGAAATGACTCAAATAATAAAATCATTGATATTTATACCATAAAAACTCATAATTACATGGACATTTCTTTATTAGTGAAGATGGGTACGTTACAGGATGTGAATGGGAATGTGGATGTATGTGAATGTGGATGTATAGATGTGAATGTGGAATGTGGATGTGGATGTATGTATGTATGTGGATGTATAGATGTGAATGAGAATGTGGATGTGGATGTATGTGAATGTGGATGTAGATGTGAATGTATAGATGTGAATGTGGAATGTGGATGTGGATGGATGTATGTATGTGGATGTAGATGTGGATGTATAGATGTGGATGGATGTATGTATGTGGATGTAGATGTGGATGTATAGATGTGAATGGGAATGTGGATGTGGATGTATGTATGTATGTGGATGTGGATGTATGAATGAGGACGTGATAGTGGATGTATGCATGTGGGTGTGGATGTATGGATGTGGATATGGATGTGTATGTATGAATGTGGATACGGGATGTGGATGTATAAATGAGGATGTGAAAATGGAGGTAAGCATGTAGATGTGGATGTATGGATGTGAATGTGGATGTGGATGTGGATGTATGGATGTGAATATATGATATGTGAGGTGAAGGAATCTGAAGTGAAGAGATGGAAAATGATGTGATTGGCTGAGTACATATATAAATGGAATGTGGAATAAGTAAGGTGGATTTATGAGGGATAATGTGGAAAAATGAGAGTTAATATAGAAACTGTATTTGTAAATTATTGTAAATGCTGTTTGTAAATGGCTGTTTGTAAATGGCTGTTTGTAAATGGCTGTTTTATGTCAAGAATGCTGGGGAAGCATTTTGACCGTCTTGTGATTAAGGTCGTGGAGACCTAACTGTTAAAGTTGCAACTGCTGACGGAGAGTCAATGGAGGACGTCTCGCGTAGCAAGGTCGACCGAGGTGTTGACCAGCCTCGGTTCGATTAAAAATGGTGAGCTTCCGGTACGGTGGATGAGGGACCAAGGAAGCGGCCTATGAGTGAAGCGGCCTATGAGTGAAGCGCTAGGTCACCTGCGAAGGATCCTAGAGGGTGCTGACCATACGGTGCTCGGGCTCTGGGTCGCCTAGGATACCCACACGTGCGTCGAGGAAGATATTGGAACAAGGAGTAAGAGTTGTTTTGTGAAACCGGGCATGGATCTGGTTGATTGACCTTGCTGGTCTTCAATGGATGAGTCCATGGCTCTTTATATAGATCTGTTGGTTGATCTTGCTGATCTTCAACGAGAGTCCATCTTGATTTTTATAAGTGATTATATTGCCGAGTATTATGCGCTAGGAACTATTGAAAAGGCCCCTATGTGGACAGGTGGTGAGCGTTCTAGTTGCCAATGATGCCATAGATACTCTGATGAAGGAATGATGGGAAATTATGAATCAATCGGATAAATTGAAAGATTGTGATCAGTGGTACTATGGTTTCATTAAAGGATTGTTTTAAAGTTAGCTGATGCTAAGAAAAAGGTAATTTCATATTGGGTGTGTAAGTGGTGTGGCTAGTTTTATGTTTGCATGAACTTCCGGCTAGGGGGCCTTGGAGCTCTTTTCCTTGGTACCCGGGACAAAACCTAACCAAATTCCAAATTGGATCCCATCACTACAGTGGTTGGGCGGTTGGCTAGCCCATGGGATCGGATGGGGTTAGGCTGGACTGATGGATCCGTAAATCGAGACTCAATTTCTGTTATTACGATAGATAAAGTAAATCTCGGATAGTAATTGTTCTATGGATAGGAATCAACGGCTGTGCCTCTTGATGGGGAAAAAAGCGTTTATCCCAAGGATCCAAGTGCAAGTTTCTTCCTTGATCCGACCGAGTATCTTTATAGGTGCAGTCGGATCAGCGTGATCAGTAATGATCTTGACTACGTTAGAGTACAAAGTTATCTTGGTGGAATCGCCCGTGCTTTCCGGGTAAGGGAAGTTTTTTTCGGGTTCGGTTTTGGAAAAACCGACGGATTAGTCTCTTGTCCGGATATCCGTGGACGAGGCCCCGAGTGTGGGTCCCTGCCCCGCGCATGAAGTGCTACTTCCGCTGCTAGTACCCCGAATCCGTCGCATGGTGGGGACAGGGATCTCATAGTTGGTATCAGAGCTTTTTGGTTAATAAGGATCAACCGAGAAGCCAAATATATCAAAAATTTATCAAGAATCAAAAAGGTTGTAATTGTGTGATATAATTCATACAAATTGATATTCAATCTGAAAATTCATAAATTTGTAATTGGGTCTTCAAATGGAAGTACCGCAATTATATGGAACCCTGACTTGCTTGAGGCCTAGACATGATGGTATTTACCTTATAGTTCCAAGTATTATGATGACCCGTATATACCGAGGGTATAACTGCAGCTCTTTACCGGCAGTATATAGGAGTAAATCCAAGACTTGAAATTATAAGCGTTAATGCTATCCAGATGATGATTTTGAATGTGGTTGATATGATTTTAATTTTGTTTGAGAACTGATGAATTGATTTGGATTCTGATTGAAAAATGATGATTTCTGAAATTTAGTTAAAATATAATAATATGAGCAAAACTACAATGAGGATGAATGGGACGAGTCCCTGTGATGATAAATGATGATAATGATTTCAGCAAATCACTATGAGATTAGTGGATTGTGCTGTCAAATTGCTACTGTTAACACTTGACCATTAGATCAAGTTAAGGAATGACAAATTGAGAACTTACTTGACTGAAATTCCCGTGGAGGAATGTTCAGAAGAAAATTTTTCGGTCTAATGGACCTTTATCATGTTAAAGATATGAATGATATGATCTGAATGAATTGTTATTTAATGATGAGTTCTAAGGGATATTTATCCCAGTATTCTGTTGGGTTGACCAGAATATAAGGAACCCCAGAATAAAATCGGATCTTAAGAAAAAGAGTTGTCCTCTACCTTGCGAGATGAGGACATCTCGCACTTTTTTAAGTGGGGTAGAATGTAAGATTCCTCCCCCAGCCTTAGAGATATACAGGAGTAAGAATCTCCCTTTCTGATCTTATAATTATTCTCTCTCTAAAATAAAAGAAAGATTCTGTTTAAAAAGGGAAGACACTTTCCCCAGAATACCTTCTCAGGAGCCCACTTGTTTTAAGGACCCAGAGATATACAGGAGTAAGAATCTCCCTTTCTGATCTTATAATTATTCTCTCTCTAAAATAAAAGAAAGATTCTGTTTAAAAAGGGAAGACACTTTCCCCAGAATACCTTCTCAGGAGCCCACTTGTTTTAAGGACTCAGAACGATGAGTTCAGAAGTGAGAACCGGTATTTTGGATGCCAAGGTTTTAGTCATCAGTTATTAAAAGACTGCCCGACTCCTACCATGGAAAGGGCACAAGGAAGTCTAGAACCCAAATTCAAAAACCATTTCCTTCATACCAATCTAATCAGGGTCCGTCTCTCGGATAAGATTGCTTAACTCCATTAACTAGGTCTGATCCATTGATTAGGGTCGAGATGACCAGTCAAATGCTTGGCGACTTACAGCATCAGATGCAAGCAATTCATAAAGATATAAACTCTGCCTAGGATTGACAGAGACAATATACGGATAAGAAGAGGACAGTCAGAGAAATCAAAGAAGCAGTTATAGTCCTCAATTGATGCAAGCAATTCATAAAGATATAAACTCTGCCTAGGATTGACAGAGACAATATACGGATAAGAAGAGGACAGTCAGAGAAATCAAAGAAGCAGTTATAGTCCTCAATTGAATACGGACCAAAAGAATTTCTTTATCTCTAGGGGAGTATAAGTAGTTATCCCCCAGATATTGTGGACCAAAGAAAGTAAGTGACTTAACCTACGAACTTCTTTTATCTCCTCATCTCAAAGTTCTTAACGCCTTCTATAGAAATATGTGCCAAACCCAAATCATGGAAAGACGGCAAAACTTCAGTGGCAAGATACCGTTGGCTTCTAGGTTACGCTAACTCCTTCCTTTATATAAGTCGTAACTTTTACTTATCGCTCACAGTAATCTTACTTCCATCGATCTCCTTCTTCTTAATCTCCTTCATGGCTTGGCAACAGGAATTAGTTTTGTCCATGATGATTCCTCACCTCAAGACGCAAGTGAATCTGTGAAGAAGGATTTTATAGAGCAGTATGAGCGCTCACTTTTCCCTCACTTGGGAACTTCTGTAGCGCAGACAAAATGGCGAACCTATCAAGACATAACTAGGGTAACACCCTAGGGTCAGCAGCACTTTCGTAACAATGTCCTATTGGCCATGGTTATTGAAGCTTTGGGTTTGGGTCCCCGATACTACTGCGTCATGAGATCAAGACATCTTGGGTTTTCTGAGCGGGTCTTCTTACTGGCATGTTTTCTTCCTCATCAGAAGATATGTCTTTACCCCTTTTTGGCTTGCCTCTCAGAGGTCCTTTTGTTAGAACACCTCATCCCACTGAGATAGGTGCGGCAATAACCAACAGAATTATTCCCATAGATGAGTTACCTTATACATGCGCAGCTTGTGAGTGCTGCTTTTGTGATCATATGATGGACGGGCTTATGGAAGTGTAAAGAGTTCTTCTATCTCTACTGTATAAGTTCCGAAAATGAATAAAGTTTAAATCTTGTTCTTATCTTGAATCTTGCTCTCTTGAGACTTTTTTTAATTGGTGGTTAATCTTAATTAAAAAAATTTCTCTCAGTCTCATACTTGTGCATTTTGCGAAATTATCCCCAGTTTGCGAGATGAGGGCATCTCGCGTTTTTCAAGTGGGAGAGAATGTAAGATTCCTCCCCAGCCTCTCAAAATGTCCAGCATCTTCTCCTGTAATCAATCCCTCTTCAGAAATATAAAAGACTTGTTTCTAACTGTTTTAACCTAGAGAGAGAAAATATTCTAGAGAAAGAATATTCAGAATTTTAATATTTTTGGATAGAAAATTATCTCATCTTATTAAAATAAGTTCCCCTGAAACAGAAATTCAAAAAGAACTTTCCAATGTGCAATTGGAATTAATTAGAAATGGGTATAAAGGACCTTAGCCTAAGGGTCTAGATTTTTAGAAATTTTTGGATTATGGTCCAATTAAGGTTCCTATGGGCCAATAGCATCAATCCATGTGTAGGGAGGAGATAAATCCAATTTGTAAAGAAGATACCCAAAAAAATGAGTAAATGCTCACATAAGATGAAGAGTTGAAAATGTACAATGTTTATTAGTAAAAAACTATGAGCAATATTAAAAATATGAGATATGTAAGGAAGGGGAGTTCTTTAAAGGAGGTGCATATTTCACATAAGATGAAGAGTTGAAAATGTACAAGGTTTATTAGTAAAAAACTATGAGCAATATTAAAAATATGACATATATAAGGAAGGGGAGTTCTTTAAAGGAGGTGCATATTTCACATAAGATGAAGAGTTGAAAATGTACAAGGTTTATTAGTAAAAAACTATGAGCAATATTAAAAATATGACATATGGAAGGAAGGGGAGTTCTTTAAAGGAGGTGCATATTTCACATAAGATGAAGAGTTGAAAATGTACAAGGTTTATTAGTAAAAAAACTATGAGCAATATTAAAAATATGACATATGTAAGGAAGGGGAGTTCTTTAAAGGAGGTACATATTTCACATGCTTGAATGAGTTTTAAACTCATAAAAATTGAGATATTTCATCTCTCCTCTCTCCTAATTCAAGTCTAGTTCCAAAAAGTTAGCTTAACTGACCTAAAAATGGTCAAAAATTGATCAAACTGATTTGGAAAATTCTAGAATCAGTTTGTTTTGGTTAGGAGCTCAATTTTTCCTATAAATAGAAGCCTCCCCCTTGTTGAAAAATAGATAGTGTTTATGCATCGTTACTCTACTCCACCTAAGCCAAGAACTGTGAATTCATTTAATAATTCACTAGTTTTTGGAGCTTCCCTCTTTTTCTTCAATCCCCATTAGTGGCTCCATCAACATACTTAACCAATTGATTGGTTGGGGGCCTCTACCGTGAACAAAGAATCAAGAAAATTATAAGGTAATTAGTGAATTTTGATCATTTTCTATAATTTCTCAATGTTTCTCTCTTCTCAACTCCTCTCAAGCTTGAGAAGCTTAATTGGAATGGTTTTTGAATGCTATTCAAGTTAATTGATGAATGTTAGTGAAGAGTTACATAATTTGATGAATGCTATTGAAGTTAATTGATTAATGATAGTTAAGAATTACATAAATTTCCATCTATGTTTAGTTCTTATGGTTTTTATGTAATTTCTCTCTCACTCAAGAAATGGTCATACTCATGACCCATTCTCAATCCAAATGAAGCTTTTCATAAAGCTTTTCCTTAATCCAAGATTAAGCTATGCTTGAGGCCAAATTAATGGTTTTTTTTTCTATGCTTTTAGTTTATGTATATTGATGATTCAATCCATTATGGATTGATGATCCAATTAGAGACCATTCTAGTTATTTCCTTAATGATAAGCTTTATCTCTTAGAAAAATTGAGATTTATCAGTCATAGCAGCGGAGCTATGGCAAAATTTTTATAAAAATTATGCATAATATAATTTTATTCAAAGCATGAAAAGAGGACTTCCTACCATATCCTAGGAATTATCATCCTAGATTAATTGAAAGATATTCATTGTAATCATAGAGAAATTGATATTATGCATAATTAATTTTCATGCATAGAGGTATGCATAAAAGATTATTATTTTAACATAAAAGTGTTACTTTTATCAATTTTTATTTTCATGCATAGAAGTATGCATAAAGAATATTAAAAGTGTTACTTTTATCATTTTTAATTTTCATGCATAGAAGTATGCATAAAAGAAAAATTTTATATCAAAAGTGTTACTTTTATCATTTTTAATTTTCATGCAAAGAAGTATACATAAAAGCATAAAAGAAAATTTTTATATCAAAAGTGTTACTTTTATCATTTTTAATTTTCATGCATATAGAAGTATGCATAAAAGAAAATATTTATATCAAAAGTGTTACTTTTATCATTTTTAATTTTCATGCATAGAAGTATGCATAAAGGATAATTTTTTTTATATCAAAAGTGTTACCTTTATCATTTTTCATTTTCATGCATAGAAGTATGCATAAAGGATAATTTTTTTATATCAAAAGTGTTACTTTTATCGTTTTTAACTTTCATGTATAGAAGTATGCATAAAGGATATTTTTTTAATAGTAAAAGTGTTGCTTTTATCACATTTGAAATTCTTGCATAGAGGTATGCATAAAAGATGATTATTATATTATAAAAATGTTACTTTTGTCATAATTGGTTTTGATGCATAGGGTTATGCTTAAAAGATATTTTTATACTAAAAGTGTGATTTTCATCATAAATAGATTTTATGCATAAATTAGATGCATAAGAGAAATTCTTTTATTCTAAAAGTGTAATTCCTACTAAATTGAATTTATGCATAAGAAGATGTATAAAAGATTGATTTTAATTCAAAAGTGTCATTCTCATGTAAAATGAATTTATGCATAGGAAGATGCATAAAAGATTGAATTTTAATTCAAAGTGTCATTCTCATTTAAAATGAATTTATGCATAGGAAGATGCATAAAAGATTGATTTTTATTTCGAAAGTGTTAGTATCCTTAAATGGAATTTATGCATAATTAGATGCGTAAAGAAATTTTATATCAAATATAAGAATTCTCTTATATTCTATAAATAGATATGGAAAGGGATAGGATGTGATAAGACGTATATGAGAAGAGTTATGGTGTGATAAGATGAGTTAGGATGTGATAAGATGAGTTAAGATGTGATAAGAGACCTATGGGATGAGTTAGGATGTGATAAGATGAGTTAAGATGTGATAAGAGACCTATGGGATGAGTTAAGATGTGATAAGATGAGTTAAGATGTGTATGGGATGAGATAAGAAGTGTATGAGATGAGATAAGATGTATATATGGGTTGTGATAGGGCGAGAATGGATGTGATGTAAAAGAATAGATGTGAAGGCGTATGAGGCCATATGAATGGAAATGTAGAAATAGATGAATGTAGATGTGGATGTATGAATGTGAAAGTGGATGTATGCATGAAGATGTATACGCATAGATGTGAATGTGGATGTAGATGTATGCATGCAGATGTATATGCATAGATGTGAATGTGGATGTAGATGTATGCATGCAGATGTATATGCATAGATGTGAATGTGGATGTAGATGTGGATGTATAGATGTGAATGTGAATGTGGATGTATGCATGAGGATGTATATGCATAGATGTGAATGTGGATGTAGATGTGGATGTATAGATGTGAATGTGAATGTGGATGTGGATGTATGTGAATGTGGATGTGAATGGGAATGGGAATGTGGATGTGTAAGGTTCCTCCCTTTAAAAATGGGAGAAACACTTAAGATAGTCCGCTAAGTCTTATCTTGGGAAAAATTTCCTATTCATCGACACCTTGACCCTGTAGAGATTCAAGGATACGATTCATAGGTATGACCTAGCTCTATCCCGCAGGGGGAGCGTGATTTCCTAAACATCAAATTCACCCATAGGGCAATTGATCAAAAATTTGGCAACTACTAGACTTGATGTCTAGAGACAACGCTTTTTTCCTCATCTTATGCAAGGCACAGCCGCTGACCTAGTTTTCTAGAATAGAGTTGCCCAAGAACCTAACTATCTAACGTAGGGCTTTCACTTAATCTATTGGAAAGCTACCCGACTAATCGGGTCCACCCATCCGTAGGATGGTGCCGTCAGGGCATTCCATCCTCCCACTTTCCACCCTACTCACGCATCAATTTGTTTTCTAATTAATACTACCACACTGTTTGACATAAATAAACATATTCCTTAATTAGGACCCTTCTTCACAAGGTTCGTTATAACAGCCTTCTTACACAATACAATCATACCAAAGACAAGATGCAATTATATAAAAAGTTTATACATGAATCCATTTCCATACAAGCCAATCCGGCTCTCTTATTCTTATCCTGCCGATGATCTAGAATTCGGCCTTCTAGCCTCTACATGCTGGGCAAAACCCTACGGGACCATACACCTCATCGTCGGCCGCTGGGCGAGGACTCAAGCCGGCCTGTCGCCCTCTCAGGCTCCATCACTCGATCCTCCTGCCCCTCAGAGGGATGTCTGCGCACTAGGGTGGGCTTATTTACCGCACTAGCCTGGGCCCTCAGAACTAGGCAGCCTCATAATCTCTCGCCTCAATCGGCGATCCTTATTCTCCCAAAGGTATGAGGGATACCTTGGGCCATTCCCGGGCTTTGCTAATGACGCCGCCCGGCTACACAAGCACGGAACGGAGTTAGCGTTGAAGCCAAAAGAAATCTTGAATTCCAAAGATAACAACTTCAATGCAATTTTCTAAGTATAGCATTCACAATTCATGAAGATAGCAATTTCAACGCAATTTATTGAAAACAACATCACATAATTCGTAATTTCATATAACTTTTATGTCCTCATTTTAAAAGAAAAAAAACACCATTCATTAATACTAATTTAAGAAAAATTCTCTTCTTTTGAAAATTAACCAAGCTAACCTGGCCACCGTTTCCTTGAGGGACTTGAAAAGGGAGGACCGGAGCCGCATTGGGCGCATCTCCCTCCATCTCGTTGTTACGTGCGCCGCTTGAGGCAATATTTTGCCGTCTTCGGGATGAGGGCATCTTAGGCGTCGCCTTGTAAAGCTCGCTGCTGCGATCGAAACGCTTCAGTCGGATCTGAATTCTGAGCTCGTTTGCTCACCGTATGAGCAAAAGAATATGGCACACGAACCCTTGCTTGAGCCAAAAATCCCTTCCTAAAGTCTACGCAAATGGGGGGGGGGGGATTGTGAGATGTCCTTAAGGCCAAAGGCAAAAACGTGGAGAGGGCTGGGAGAGGTTGCTGCAAGTCTCTCTGTAAGTCTATTCACACGGGGGGGGGAGAAGAGTTAAGGACACTGGCCTCTAGCAAGAGGGGGATGGAGGAAAATTGGCTTATCTAAAAAGAGCCAAATGAGGGGGTGTGAGAGGGGTGGCTGCAAGGGCGGTTGTACTTGCAGCAAGTACGCTACGGCGGTACGGATGGCAGCACAACAGGGCATACGCTACACAGAAATGCGTGCCGACTGAGGAGCACCCCGGGGGTTTATATAGCTGAGGGGTGAGGGTACGGGCGCTGCGCAAAGCAGGGACGAAAGGACGGTGTACCTTCAAAGGCTATGGATCAGTGGCCTGCATGGGTCTACGGGAAAGGTACGGTGTCGGTTGTCTGTGAAAGGAGTGGTACGCATGTACCTTATCCGGTCTGGAGGGTGCGCGTGGACCATACAGTGGGCGGCCGTCCTTTGGTTCTTGGGCGGCCATTGTACGGGCGCCCTAGTAAGTGTGTACAGACCAAATTTTGGGACGGGGTGCCCAAATTTGGGGCGCCCGTCTCGATTTGCGTGCCGAACCGCCTCGGGGGACGAAATTTTTTTTTGTCCGGGAGGTTCTCCTGGTCGCAGGGGTTCAGACCGTTCGTCAATCGGACGTGCGGTCGTGTATTTATTAAGGTTTAAAGGTCGCTGTTTTTTAACTAAAATGATTAAAATTAGCGTATAGGCTTGATCCGGTGTCCGTTTTGGATGCTGTAAAATCCTATATTAGGGTAAAATCGCGCACAGATTCCAAATTTGGGCTCAGAATTTGAAGATTCTAAGTAGAAATGACTCAAATAATAAAATCATTGATATTTATACCATAAAAACTCATAATTACATGGACATTTCTTTATTAGTGAAGATAGGTACGTTACATCCTTCCCCCCTTAAAGAAATCGAGATGTCCTCATCTCGTCATGAATTGGGGATAATCCTTTAAGAGTGTAGCTTCATCTTCCCAAGTTGCATCCTCTTCAGGGTAATCTTTCCACTGAACTAGATGTTCTACAAGAGTTCTATTTCGGAGTTGCCTTTCCCTAGAATCTATGATGCTACTGGGCTGTAATTCAAGGACTCCTTGAGTAGGGGTTACAACTTGTTCATCATCAAGAATATGATCGAGACTGGGGACATATGGCTTTAACAAACTTACATGAAATACATTATGGACTTTGATATGGGCTGGGAGTTGGAGTTTATAGGCACTTTTACCTAGACACTTGATAACTGTATAAGGACCACAATACCTAGGGCTGAGCTTCTTATATTTCCCAAGTGATAGAGAACTTCATTTGGGTCGCACTCGTAGAAGAACTTTGTCTCCTTCCTTGAAGATCCTTTCAGACCTCTTGTTGTCAGCATAATGCTTTTGTCGATCTTGGGCAGCTTTAATATCCTTTTGGATAGCCTTGGTTTGTTCCTCCATCTCTTCGAGCATTTTCCTGGATGCCTCAACTCTTATGGTCGGATCAGAGAAATTTAGAGGAGACAAGCATTCTTGCCCATAGAGTGCTTTGAATGGTGACATTCCTATGCTTTGATGATAAGACGCATTGCAGGCAAATTCTACCAGAGGAAGGTATTGAATCCACCTTCTGGGTTCCCGTCCACAGTATGCTCTGAGAATGTCTTCAATTACTTGATTGACTCTCTCAGTCTGGCCATCTGTGTATGTATGAATGTGGATATGGGATGTGGATGTATAAATGAGGATGTGAAAATGGAGATAAGCATGTAGATGTGGATGTATGGATGTGAATGTGGATGTGGATGTGGATGTATGGATGTGGATATGGATGTGAATATATGATATGTGATGTGAAGGAATCTGAAGTGAAGAGATGGAAAATGATATGATTGGATGAGTACACATATAAATGAAATGTGGAATAAGTAATGTGGATTGCATGAGGGATAATGTGGAAAAATGAGAGTTAATATAGAAATTGTATTTGTAAACTGTTTGTAAATGCTGTTTGTAAATGGCTGTTTTATGTCAAGAATGCTGGGAAAGCATTTTGACCGTCTTGTGATTAAGGTCGTGGAGACCTAACTGATAAAGTTGCAACTGCTGACGGAGAGTCAATGGAGGACGTCTGAAAGAAAGTAACAGGGGTGGGTTAGTCCCTCACCAAGGGAGTGGCTCATGAAGGAGTCACCACTTAGCATCTCACGGGAGAAGCTCACCATTGATTCTTGGAATAGATAACATTATCATGAATGAGCCATAATCCCATTTACATTGGTATTTATACTCCACCCAAGAGTTCACACCTACTTACTAGTTGTCCATGGCCTTGGGCCCATAATGCTTTCTTACAAACCATCCCTTCCCCAATGGTTTCGTCCTCGAAACCTCAAATGAATACCCCAAATTCGGAGAAGAATGTTCCATTTGGCTGAATTTACACCAACCCATATTGCTCTATCAATGCTTCATATCCCTCCAATGCTGAAATAGGTTGCCATGAAGCTTCTTCCTTAGGTAAACCCTTCCATTGAACAAGATACTCCACCAAGGTACGAGTGCGAAGTACCTTTTTCCTTGTACCCAAGATAGCTTCTGGAATGTATTCAATCATTCCCTCTTCATTCATTGGAGGTAACTCATCAACCATTTGATCGATCATACCCACATATCCTTTCAAGTGAGAGACATGAAACACATCATGAATCTTTGTTGTAGATGGAAGTAAGAGTTGATATGCAACCTCCCCAACTCTTCGTATCACTTGATAAGGACCATAATAGCGATGAGCTAGTTTGGTGTTTGTGCTTCCCTTCAAAGACGCATATCTTGACTTTGGTATTCTCAAAAGAACCCAATCTCCCAGTTTGAATTCCAATGGTCTTCGATGAACATTGGCATATTGTCTCATTTTCTCTTGTGCAACCTTCAAATTACTTTTGCATTGTTGCAACAAAGCTTGCATCCTTTCAGCTTCCTCCTTGGCATTATGGTTAGAAGTCTCATATGTACCCACCAACATAGGCAAATTGACCTTGTAACCATATAAAGCCTCAAAGGGTGACATGCCAATGCTCACATGATATGTTGAGTTGTAAGCAAACTCAGCCAAAGGTAACCAATCATCCCATGTGCTTTGAGTATCATGACAATAGTGGCGTAGATATGTTTCCACCCATTTGTTTACTCTTTCTGTTTGACCATCGGTTTCGGGATGATAGGCGGTGCTTGGAGTAAGCTTGGTTCCCATATATTCAAACAATGTTCTCCAAAAAGTGCTCATGAATTTGACATCGCGATCACTCACAATTTGTGACGGCATACCATGCAACTTGAAAACCCCATCAACAAATTGCTTGGCAACATTTTGGGCTGAATATGTGACCTTGGAAGGAATGAAATGGGCCACTTTGGTCAATCTATCCACCACAACATACAAGCTGTCCCACCCTTTCTTTGTGCGCGGAAGGTTAGTAATGAAATCCATTGATATATGACTCCATTTGCCTTCGGGAATGGGCAATGGCTGAAGCAAACCTCCCGGTTTATGTGTAGGATCCTTGTTCAATTGACATGACCGGCACCCACTTACATAAGCATGAATGCTCTTCCACATCCCCTTCCAAAAGAAACTTTTCCTTATTGCATCAAAGGTTTTGTAGACACCCAAATGACCAGCCATAGGAGTACAATGCATCTCTTCCATGATCTTCTTGATAAATGATGAAGTAGGAACCAAGTAGACTTTTCCTTTGTAGTAGAGGAGACCATTTTTCAGCTCATAATGGGGTAACTCTTCACATACATCTTGCTGTAATTTCTGCACTATTTGTGAGGTTTCTTCATCAAACAAGTACTCTTCTTGTATCTCCATGATCCAATCTTTATGCACCTCAGAAATAGCATACAATGAGCAGGCCCACATACGAGACAAGGAATCGGCAACCACATTTTCTTTGCCCTTTGTGTATGTGATTTCAAAATCATAGTTTTGTAGTGTTGCTACCCACCTTCTTTGCTTAGGAGACAAATTGGGTTGTGTGAGGAAATACTTCAGCACCCTATGATCACTTCTCACATAAAAATGACTCCCATATAAGTAATGGTGCCATTTCTTGATAGCATGGAGTATAGCAATCATCTCTTGCTCATACACATGGAGTTCTCTTTCTTTGTCATTCAGCTTTCTACTTTCATAAGCAATGACTCCATGGTCTTGGTAAAGTACCGCACCAATCCCTCTTCCACTTGCATCCGCCCTTATTGTGAAAGGTTTGGTGAAGTCTGGACATACCAAAATAGGTGCTGATGTGAGCATTTTCTTCATATCTTCAAAGCTTTTGTTGGCAATGGCATCCCAAAAGAAGGTTTCCTTCTTCAATTTATCCGTCATTGGGGTTGCAATTTCTGCATAGTGGGCAATAAAGCGCCTATAGAATGAAGATAACCCCAAAAATCCCCTCAATTGAGTAGTGTTTGAAGGAACCGGCCAATTCCTAATACATTCCACTTTCTTTGGATCCACACAAATGCCATCCTTGCTCACAATGTGACCCAAATATTCCACCTCATGTGCCATGAAGGTACATTTTGTCTCCTTAACATACAACTTGTTTTGCCTCAAGACCTCCAAAACCTCTTTCACGTGCTTCAAATGCACTTCCTCATCTTTGCTATAGATAAGTATGTCGTCGAAAAAGACCAATACAAACTTGTAGAGGAAAGGTTGAAGCACTTTGTTCATCAATGCTTGAAAAGTTGCCGGTGCATTGCATAATCCAAACGGCATAACCATGAATTGGTAAAGACCCCTTTCTGTACGAAATGCTGTTTTGAACTCATCACCACTTTTCATCCTTATTTGATGGTATCCGGAACGCAAATCAATTTTTGAAAAGCATGTGGCACCCTTCAACTCATCCAAAAGATCATCCACCCTTGGTATTGGAAATCGATTTTTGATGGTGATCTTATTCAAATCACGGTAATCAATGCACATGCGAAAAGTACCATCCTTTTTCTTCACAAGTAGCACCGGAGAAGCAAAAGGAGATTGACTTGGTTCAACCCATCCCATGTCAATGAGTTCTTTTACTTGCTTTGCCACCTCTTCCTTTTCAACCTTTGACAAACGATAGGGAGGCTTGTTGATTGGTTTGGCATTTGGTTCCAAATCAATAGCATGATCAACACTCCTCTTTGGCGGCATTGATTTTGGCATGGTAAACACATCTTCATAATCCTTGAGTAGCTTAACCATGTCCACATGTTCGATGCAATCCTTTTTGCTATTATCTTCCTCTTTGCAAAGCTGTAGTACATAAACATAGCCCTCTTTCTTGAACTCTTTCTTCATTTGAGTAGCATTGATCATGAAGAGCTTGGACCCTTGCATTCCATTCAATGTAATAACCCTTCCATGATGCACAAAACTCATGAAACTTTTCTGTAAGTTCATGGTAAAAGAGTTCAAAGTGGACATCCAATCACATCCAAGTACTATGTCAATTGGTCCCAACTCAATCACCAAAAGATCAACTTTGCAAGAGTAGTTCTTGGACAACTCCAATTCTGTACTTTGACACTTCATATTGCAACTCATTGAATCACCATTGGCCACTTGCACCATGTGCTTGTTTGGTAAAGAAGTTGGTTGCATTTTGAGAGTGTTCAAAGACCTTTTATTGACAAAACTATGCGTGCTTCCAGTATCAATGAGTGCATATGCTGTTCTCCCATTCACCTTGATCTTCAATCTCAATGTGTTGGCACCCTTACTTCCCGCATAAGCATCATGAGAGATTGTACACAAGGTAGTATGTGCACTATTGTCTTCGTCCCACACGCATAGAGGCATCCCATCATCCATTTTGTCATGAGCAAACTTTAGTTTCCCACCCGGATCAAAAGGAAACTCGGGATTTTCTTCATCAAAACCATCATCATGAGAACCTCCACCCTCATGAGGATCTCCCCATCCTAAGGCATCATTGCATTCAAGGAATTCCTCCTCCTCATGATTAGCATTGTCCTCAGTGATAATGTAGCTTATGGACATATCCTTGGATTTGCATACTTTGAAGTGATCCTTGTTCCATTTTTCTCCACATTTGAAACATAGACCTTTGAGCCTCATTTCATGCAAACGGTCCTCCTTGATAACCTTGCTTTTTGAACCCCCATTTGCTGGCTTGGACTCATTGTATGTAGCTTTGTTGGACATAAATGGTGGTTTAAATGGAAGTCTATTAGACCCTCTACCATACACGGTAGGAAACCTTGGAAGGTTAGGCCTTGCATTTGCATTTGCATGAGAACTCAAATCCGTTCTTGTAACCACTTCTCCCTTGGTGTTGCCTTTGTTAGCCCACTTTGACATATATTTTTCCTCATGAATTTCTGCAAGCATCATTGCTTTCTTCAAAGTTGCGGGCTCTTGAGCTTTGACATCACCACCAATAGGAGTCTTCAAACCCCTTATATACTTGACGACTAGATAATGCTCATCAAAATCATCCAAGTATAATAGAAGTTTTAGAAACTTTTGAGAATAGGCCTTCACCGTTGTGACTTGTTCAATCTTGTCCCATTCTACAATGTGGTTATCCCTTTGCATTCGAGAAGTAAACTCCTCTGCCATGTCATTCTTGAATGCTTCCCAAGTAGAAATAACATAACCATGTGATTGCTTCCTTCTCCACCAAGTATGAGCAAAGCCTTCCAAATGCAATGAAGCAAAGTAAACCTTTGACATTTCACTTCTCGGGCTGATCTCGAAGTAGAGGTCCATTTTGTTTGCCCATTCTTCAAAGTCTTCGATAGAGTTTGACTCTCCCTTGAACTTTGTGAATGTGATTTTGTCCTTCACGGTCTTATCCATGTCATTCTGCATTCTTGGCCCTCTTTGCCGTGTTCTAGGATCATCAAATCCTCTTCCTTCACCCAAGTGTCTTTGCATTTGCTCATCTTCCCAATCCCAATCACATGCATCCTTTAGCCCTCTGTGCTCATAACTTCTTCTGGCATCCTGCATAAAGGACGTAGCTTTTGGAACATTGGCATTTGACTTCTCATGATAAGCATCACCCATAGGCCTTTTTCCTTTATCCACTTGAGACGAGTGTGACATCATCTGTCTCCCATGGTTTACCTCATGCATAGGCGGCAATCTTTCATGTCGGAACTCATGGTGTGCACTATCCATTACATTGTCATCCACTTCTTGATTAGACTTGGAAGAAGCCAACCCACTGATAGCATTACCCAAGTCTCTAAATCCCGTCTGCATCATATCACCAAGATAGTGTTGGCGCTTGTCAAAGCGTTCCATGAGTTGCTCACCAAACTGTTGTTGCCGACTAGCTAGGTTACCTTCAACCCGTTGGAACATACTCTCCATGGCTTTAAGCATCATGTCCATCGTGATCGGAGTAGTCCCCACCATGGGTTGAGAAGTCTCCAATGGCTGTGAATCACTAGTGGCATTTGAAGTCGAATCCTCCCCAACTATTGTAGAAGATCCACTAGCCATTAATGGTTCGGGTTGCTTAGCATCTTGCTCACTCCGAACTCCTTTGTTTTGTCCCCCTCTAGTCATTTCCATGCATGAAATTTGGTCCCACTTGCAAACTAGCTCACTGTTTTGCTCCAAAATGTGACCAAATCACCAAATATGCCAAAACTCTTTGGAGACAAGTTCGATTTTGCTTCTCTTTAGCTCGATAGATCCGTAATGATAAGATCTTGGAGCTGAATGCCTGGGGCAAGAAAAATCTGGTGTGCACGTACTCTCTGTTTTAGGGTTTGCGATAGAGGCCCAACTTTTAGTTCACTATCCAAACGATATCAGATTTTGATGATCTTTATATCGTTGGAAAGCTCTCGATGAGACTAATAAGGATCCCCAAAAACAGATTTGAAAAAGTCAACTGCCTTTGACCAGTCAACTGTCCCGGCTGAAAGTCAAACTTTGACTTTGACCGCTCCAAACTTCTCCGATTTCAGAGATCTTCGGCTTGTTAGAAAGGTCTTGATGTGTAGATTAAGAATCATCAAGGACAGATTTGGAATAATCTTTGTAAACCCTAAAATTTAGGGTTCTGCCCTAACTGCAACTAGGCAAGTTTTTGCAAAAATTTTGCCATAACTTCCCCGCTTTTGCTTGCAAATCTCAATCTACCCATGCATTTGTATCATCATTAACCACTTGACCATTGCAAGGTATCAATCCACAAAGCATTTTGACCATTGCAAAGGCATCAACCACAAAGCATTTTTGCATGCAAATCCATATGGCATCACCCCTTTGTCATGATGCAACTTGAGTCGATGTAGAGGTTTGTTGCTTTGCTTTGCTTTGCTTTGGCTCAAGTATGGCTTTGATGTCGATGAAGCGCGTTGATGCTTGCCGATCTCCCGGCCAAGCACTTCTCACCCCTTCACCAAGTTTTCCTCCAAGGTGAAGGTTGAGGCCATGTCTTCACCACCAATGTACCTAATCCTCCACCATACCGCTTTTCCAAGGCAATCACGGCATGGTAGATTCATGACATGCTCCCCTTGGCCTCTCCAACCCATGCCAAGGTACCCTCACACATTGCTAGATTCACTAGGAAATGAAAGTGAATGCAATGGTGAGTGTATGTGATTGGAATTCACAAATGGGATGAGGGTAAGATCACTTACATGTGTAAGCATGACTCATGCTTTTATCATTTTACAAATCATAATGGCATCATGACCATGCCCTTTCATAGCTCCATTACAATCCCATCATCAACAACATCCAACAACACATCCAACAACATCCAAGTGTCACAAAGCGGTGATCTCGGGTCGCGTTCTGGGCACGAGTTCCCGCTCGGGACTAGAAAATCCAGTACAAAAGTGAAAACAGAGAGCACTTGCTGAATGCTGCACCTCAAGACCTATAGCTCGTCTCGAAGAGGACGACGAGCCGGTCGTTTTGAGTACTAGAACTCTAAAAACGGAGTTCGTATGAGAGAGTTATGACCAAAAACGTGCAACCGGCAATGGAAAACGGTCACCAAAAAGCAGACTTCCAACCCAAAACATTTTATTCAATCCCCCAAATGTGCCCAAAGCTATGCTCACTTATGCCAATATGCAAGGCATAGCATTGAATGGCTATGTGTAGCATTCAAGCATTCATAATGCATAAAGAGCAGCATGAATGGCCATGATTAAAGTCCAATTTCTGAAAATGGGGGTTTTATGTGTAATAAAACCCTAATTCACTCCATAGCTTGAAAGAATGCTTCAAAATTGTAAGGAAGTGATGGAGCAACTCACCAATGTCACCCGGGAAGCCTTAATGCTTGAATTTGTTGAAGGAGATGAAGATTAGGGTCACTTTGGTGAAAAACGTGGGCAGCTTTGGTAGTGATTTTCAGCCACATTGGGAGCCCCATTGCTCATGGAAAATAGGTGAAATACTTCATAAAACATTGCTAGATACATGAGAGACTCAATGCCCTTTGCTCATGTTGAGATTCCATGGCTAGGGTTTGCAAGAAAGCTCCCAAACAAAAAACGTTTTTGATTAACAACTGCTAATCAAGATTAGAAATTTTCCCCAATTTGGTCCACTCATTCTAAAAAAAATAGGTCCATGTGCTCAGATTTGAACCACAAACTCTACCTTAGCCATATCCCCTTCCCCCATGAATCAAATGAAGCAGAAATCTCACGAAATGAGAAGAAGAAAAGAAAATTAAAAATCATGGATCAAAAGCCATGCTCTGATACCAATGAAAGAAAGTAACAGGGGTGGGTTAGTCCCTCACCAAGGGAGTGGCTCATGAAGGAGTCACCACTTAGCATCTCACGGGAGAAGCTCACCATTGATTCTTGGAATAGATAACATTATCATGAATGAGCCATAATCCCATTTACATTGGTATTTATACTCCACCCAAGAGTTCACACCTACTTACTAGTTGTCCATGGCCTTGGGCCCATAATGCTTTCTTACAACGTCTCGCGTAGCAAGGTCGGCCGAGGTCTTGACCAGCCTCGGTTCGATTAAAATGGTGAGCTTCCGGTACGGTGGATGAGGGACCAAGGAAGCGGCCTATGAGTGAAGCGCTAGGTCACCTGCGAAGGATCCTAGAGGGTGCTGACCATACGGTGCTCGGGCTCTGGGTCGCCCAGGATACCCACGCGTGCGTCGAGGAAGATATTGGAACAAGGAGTAAGAGTTGTTTTCTGGAACCGGGCATGGATCTGGTTGACTGACCTTGCTGGTCCTCAACGGATGAGTCCATGGCTCTTTTATATGGATCTGTTGGTTGATCTTGCTGATCTTCAACGAGAGTCCATCTTGATAAGTGATTATATTGTTGAGTATTATGGGCTAGGAACTATTGAAACGGCCCCTGTGTGGACAGGTGGTGAGCGTTCTAGTTGCCAATGATGCCATAGATACTCTGATGAAGGAATGATGGAAAATTATGAATCAACTGGATAATTTGGGAGATTGTGATCAGTGGTACTATGGTTTCATTAAAGGATTGTTTTAAAGTTAGCTGATGCTAAGAAAAAGGCAATTTTCATATTGGGTGTGTAAGTGGTGTGGCTAGTTTTATGTTTGCATGAAATTCCGGCTAGGGGGCCTTGGGAACTCTTTTCCTTGGTACCCGGGACAAAACCTAACCAAATTCCAAATTGGATCCCATCACTACAGTGGTTGGGCGGTTGGCTAACCCATGGGATCGGATGGGGTTAGGCTGGACTGATGGATCCGTAAATCGAGACTCAATTTCTGTTATTACGATAGATAAAGTAAATCCCGGATAGTAATTGTTCTATGGATAGGAATCAACGGCTGTGCCTCCTTGGTGGGGAAAAAAGCGTTGATCCCAATGATCCAAGTGCAAGTTTCTTCCTTGATCTGACCAAGTATCTTTATAGATGCAGTCGGATCTGTTTGATCAGTAAGAGTTTTGACTACGTTAGAGTAAAAATTATCCTGGTGGAATCGCCCGTGCTTTCCGGATAAGGGAAGTTTTTTCGGGTCTGGTTTTGGAAAAACCGACGGATTAGTCTTTTGTCCGGATATCCGTGGATGAGGCCCCGAGTGT
Organism: Cibotium barometz; assembly: GCF_041138505.1. NCBI lineage: Eukaryota > Viridiplantae > Streptophyta > Polypodiopsida > Cyatheales > Cibotiaceae > Cibotium > Cibotium barometz. The sequence continues at coordinate 17,997,530 of NC_141056.1, forward strand.
GGGACCCTGCCTCGCGCAAGAAGTGCTACTTCCGCTGCTAGTACCCCGAATCCGTTGCGCGGTGGGAACAGGGATCTCACAGTTGGTATCAGAGCATTTGGTTAATAAAGATCAACTGAGAAGACAAATATGTCAAAAATTTATCAAGAAGCACAAAAAGGTTGTAATTGTGTGATATAATTCATACAATTTGATATTCAAACTGAAATTCGTAATTTGGTAATTGGGTCTTCAGATGGAAGTACCGCAATTATATAGAATCCCTGACTTGCTTGAGGCCTAGACATGATGGTATTTACCTTATAATTCCAAGAGCCACGACTACCCGTATATACCGAGAGTATACTGCAGCTCTTTACTGACAGTATATACGAGTAAATCTAAGACTTGAAATTATAAGCGTTAATGCTATCCAGATGATGAATTCGAATGTGGTTGATATGATTTTTAATTCTGTTTGAGAATTGATGAATTGAATTGGATTCTGATTGAAAATTCTGATTGAAAAATGATGATTTCTGAAATTAGTTGAAATATAAAAATCTGAACAAAACCACAATGAGGATGAATGGGACGAGTCCCAGTGATGATATTCATAACTGGAATGATGATAATGAATTCAGCAAATCACTATGAGATTAGTGGGTTGTGCTGTCAAATTGTTACTGTTAACACTTGATCAGTAGATCAAGTTAAGGGATGACAAATTGAGAACTTGCTTGACTGAAATTCCCGTGGAGGAATGTTCAGAAGGAAATTTTTCGGTCTAATGGACCATTATCATGTTAAAGATATGAATGATATGATCTGAATATTAATGATGAGTTCTATATAAGGGATATTTATCCCAGTGTTCTGTTGGGTTGACCAGAATATAAGGAACCCCAAAATAAAATTGGATGTTAAGAAAAAGAGTTGTCCTCTACCTTGCGAGATGAGGACATCTCGCACTTTTTAAGTGGGGTAGAATGTAAGATTCCTCCCCAGCCTTCGAGGTATACAGGAGTAAGAATCTCCCTTTCTGATCTTATAATTATTCCCTCTCTAAAATAAAAGAAAGTTCTGTTTAACAAAGGAAGACCCTTTTTCTAGAATACTTCTCAAGAGTCCCACCAATTTTAAGGATTCAGAACAATGAGTTCAGAAGTGAGAATCGATGTTTTGGATATCAAGGTTTTGGTCTTCATTCGAGTACAGCCCAAAAGAAGTTCTTTATCTCTTGGGGAGTATGTGAAGTTATCCCCCAGATATTGTGAGCCTTATATCTGAATTCAATGAAAGTAGGTGACTTAGCCTACAAGCTTCTTTTATCTCTTCATCTCAAAATTCTTAATGCCTTCTGTAGAAAAATGTGTCAAACCCAAATCATGGAAAGACGGTAAAACTTCAGTGGCAAGTTACCGTTGGCTTCTAAGTTACGCTAGCTCCTTCCTTTATATAAGTCGTAACTTTTACTTGTCGCTCACAGTAATCTTACTTCCATCGATCTCCTTTCTTTCTTAATCTCCTTCATGGCTTGGCAACAAGAACTAGTTTTATCCATAATGATTCCTCACCTTCAAGACGCAAGTGAATCTGTGAAGAAGGATTTTATAGAGCAGTATGAGCGCTCACTTTTCCCTCACTTGGGAACTTCTGTAGCGCAAACCAAATGGCGGACCTATCAAAACATAACTAGGGTAACACCCTGGGGTCAGCAGCACTTTCGTAACAATGTCCGCTTGGCCATGGTTATTGAAGCTTTGGGTTTGGGTCCCCGATATTACTGTGTCATGAGATCAAGGCATCTTGGGTTTTCTGAGCGGGTCTTCTTACTGGCATGTTTTCTTCCTCATGAGAAGATATGCCTTTATCCCGTTTTTGGCTTGCCTCTCAGAGGTCCTTTTGTTAGATCACCTCATACCACTGAGATAGGTGCAGCAATAACCAACAGAATTATTCCCATAGATGAGTTACCTTATACTTGTGCAGCTTGTGAGGACTGCTTTTGTGATCATATGATGGACGGGCTTATGGAAGTGTAAAGAGTTCTTCTATCTTTACTGTATAAGTTCCGAGAATGAATAAAGTTTAAATCTTGTTCTTATTTTGAATCTTGCTCTCTTTAAGACGTTTCTTGGTGGTTAATCTTGATTAAAATTTTTCTCTAAGTCTCATATTCGTGCATCTTGCGAAATTATCCCAGTTTGCGAGATGAGGACATCTCGCATTTTTTAAGTGGGGTAGAATGTAAGATTCCTCTCCCACTCCCTTTTTGATGTCTAGTATCTTTCCCTGTAATCAATCCCTCTTCAGAAATATAAAGACCTTGTTTCTATCTGTTTTAGCCTAGAGAGAGAAAAATATTCTAGAGAGAGAATATTCAGATTTTGAATATTTTTGGATAGAAAAATATCTCTTCTAATTCAGATGAGTTCCCCTGAAACAGAAATTCAAAAAGAATTTTCCAATGTGCAATTGGAATTAATTGGAAATAGGTATAAAGAACCTTAGTCTAAGGGTCTAGATTTTCAGAAATCTTTAGACTATGGTCCAATTAAGGTTCCTATGGGCCAATAGCATCAATCCATGTGTAGGGAAGAGATAAATCCAAATTGTAAAAAGAAGATACCCAAAAATGAGTAAATGCTCACATAAGGTGAAGAGTTGAAAATGTACAAGGTTTATTAGTAAAAAACTATGAGCAATATTAAAAATATGAGATATTTTGGGTATCCAAAAATGAGTAAATGCTCACATAATGAGCAATATTAAAATGATGCCATTATGACACATATGTAAGGAAGGGGAATTCTTTAAAGGAGGTGCATATTTCACATAAGATGAAGAGTTGAAAATGTACAAGGTTTATTAGTAAAAAACTATGAGCAATATTAAAATGATTCCATTATGACACATATGTAAGGAAGGGGAATTCTTTAAAGGAGGTGCATATTTCACATAAGATGAAGAGTTGAAAATGTACAAGGTTTATTAGTAAAAAACTATGAGCAATATTAAAATGATTCCATTATGACACATATGTAAGGAAGGGGAATTCTTTAAAGGAGGTGCATATTTCACATAAGATGAAGAGTTGAAAATGTACAAGGTTTATTAGTAAAAAAACTATGAGCAATATTAAAATGATTCCATTATGACACATATGTAAGGAAGGGGAGTTCTTTAAAGGAGGTGCATATTTCACATGCTTGAATGAGTTTTAAACTCATAAAAATTGAGATATTTCATCTCTCCTCTCTCCTCATTCAAGTCTAGTTCCAAAAAGTTAGCTTAACTGACCTAAAAATGGTCAAATATTGACCAAACTGATTTAGAAAATTCTAGAATCAGTTTGTTTGGTTAGGAGCTCAATTTTTCCTATAAATAGAAGCCTCCCCCTTGTTGAAAAATAGTTAGTGTTTATGCATCGTTACTCTACTCCACCTAAGCCAAGAACTGTGAATTCATTTAATAATTCACTAGTTTTTGGAGCTTCCCTCTTTCTTCAATCCCCATTAGTGGCTCCATCAACATACTTAACCAATTGATTGGTTGGGGGCCTCTACCGTGAACAAAGAATCAAGCAAGTTGTAAGGTAATTAGTGAATATTGATCTTTCTATAATTTCTCAATGTTTCTCTCTTCTCAACCCCTCTCAAGCTTGAGAAGTTTAATTGGTATGGTTTTTTTTTAAATACTATTGAAGTTTGAATAGTAGTGAAGAGTTACATAAGTTAATAAATGCTATTGAAGTTAATTTTCATTTATGTTTAAATTCTAATGATTTTTATGTAAACTCTCTCTCTCACTCAAGAAATGGTCATACTCATGACCCGTTCTCAATCCAAATCAAGCTTTTCATAAAGCTTTTCCTTAACCCAAGATTAAGCTATGCTTGAGGCCAATTTAATGGCTTTTTTCTATGCTTTTAGTTTATGCATATTGATGATTCAATCCACTATAGATTAATGATCCAATTAGAGATCATTTTAATTATTTCCTTAATGATAAGCTTTATCCCTTAGAAAAAATTGAGATTTATCAGTCATAGCAGCGGAGCTATGGCAAAATTTTTATAAAAATTATGCATAAAATAATTTCATTCAAAGCATAAAAAGAGGACTTCCTACCATATTATAGGAATTATCATCCTAGATTAATTGAAAGAATTTCATTATAATCATGGAGAAATTGAATTTTAATATCATGCATAAAGGATAATTTTTTTATATCAAAAGTGTTACTTTTATCATTTTTAATTTTCATGCATAGAAGTATGCATAAAGGAAAAATTTTTATATCAAAAGTGTTACTTTTATCATTTTTTAATTTTCATGCATAGAAGTATGCATAAAGAAAATTTTTTTATATCAAAAGTGTTACTTTTATCATTTTTAATTTTCATGCATAGAAGTATGCATAAAGGATAATTTTTTTATATCAAAAGTGTTACTTTTATCATATTGGATTTCATGCATAGAGGTATGCATAAAAGTTGAATATTTTATTATAAAAGTGTTACTTTTAGCATAATTGAATTTCATGCATAGAGGTATGCATAAAAGATATAGGAAGTGATAAGATATGATAAGATGCATGTGGATGTGGATGTGGATGTATGAATGTGGATGTATGGATGTGAATGTGGATGTGGATGTGGATGTATGAATGTGGATGTATGGATGTGAATGTGGATGTGGATGTGGATGTATGAATGTGGATGTATGGATGTGAATGTGGATGTGGATGTGGATGTATGAATGTGGATGTATGGATGTATGAATGTAGATGTATGGATGTGAATGAGGATGTAGATGTGGATGCATGGATGTAAATGTGGATGTGGATGTATGGATGTATGCATGTAGATGTGGATGTATGGATGTGAATGAGCATATAGATTTGGATGTATGGATGTGAATGTGCATGTAGATATGGATGTATATATGTGAATGGGAATGTGGATGTGGATGTATGTATGCATGTGGATGTGGATATGGATGTGTATGTATGAATGTGGATATGGGATGTGGATGTATGAATGAGGATGTGAAAATGGAAATAAGGATGTAGATGTGGATGCATGGATGTAAATGTGGATGTGGATGTATGGATGTATGCATGTAGATGTGGATGTATGGATGTGAATGAGCATATAGATTTGGATGTATGGATGTGAATGTGCATGTAGATATGGATGTATATATGTGAATGGGAATGTGGATGTGGATGTATGTATGCATGTGGATGTGAATATGGATGTGTATGTATGAATGTGGATATGGGATGTGGATGTATGAATGAGGATGTGAAAATGGAAATAAGCATGTAGATGTGGATGCATGAATGTGGATGTATGGATGTGAATGAGGATATAGATGTGGATGTATGGATGTGAATGTGCATGTAGATATGGATGTATATATGTGAATGGGAATGTGGATTGGATGTATGTATGCATGTGGATGTGGATATGGATGTGTATGTATGAATGTGGATATGGGATGTGGATGTATAAATGAGGATGTGAAAATGGAGATAAGCATGTAGATGTGGATGCATGAATGTGGATGTATGGATGTGAATGAGGATATAGATGTGGATGTATGGATGTGAATGTGCATGTAGATATGGATGTATATATGTGAATGGGAATGTGGATGTGGATATATGTATGCATGTGGATGTGGATATGGATGTGTATGTATGAATGTGGATATGGGATGTGGATGTATAAATGAGGATGTGAAAATGGAGATAAGCATGTAGATGTGGATGTATGGATGTGGATGTGGATGTGGATGTATGAATGTGGATGTATGGATGTGAATGAGGATGTGGATGTGGATGCATGGATGTAAATGTGGATGTGTATGTATGGATGTAGGCATGTAGATGTGGATGCATGAATGTGGATGTATGGATGTGAATGAGGATATAGATGTGGATGTATGGATGTGAATGTGCATGTAGATATGGATGTATAGATGTGAATGAGAATGTGGATGTGGATGTGGATGTATGTATGTATGTATGTATGTGGATGTGGATGTATGAATGAGGACGTGATAATGAATGTATGCATGTGGATGTAGATATGGATGTGTATGTATGAATGCGGATATGGATGTGGATATGGATGTGTATGTATGAATGTGGATATGGGATGTGGATGTATAAATGAGGATGTGAAAATGGAGATAAGCATGTAGATGTGGATGTATGGATGTGAATGTGGATGTGGATGTGGATGTATGGATGTGGATATGGATGTGAATATATGATATGTGATGTGAAGGAATCTGAAGTGAAGAGATGGAAAATGATATGATTGGATGAGTACACATATAAATGAAATGTGGAATAAGTAATGTGGATTGCATGAGGGATAATGTGGAAAAATGAGAGTTAATATAGAAATTGTATTTGTAAACTGTTTGTAAATGCTGTTTGTAAATGGCTGTTTTATGTCAAGAATGCTGGGAAAGCATTTTGACCGTCTTGTGATTAAGGTCGTGGAGACCTAACTGATAAAGTTGCAACTGCTGACGGAGAGTCAATGGAGGACGTCTCGCGTAGCAAGGTCGGCCGAGGTCTTGACCAGCCTCGGTTCGATTAAAATGGTGAGCTTCCGGTACGGTGGATGAGGGACCAAGGAAGCGGCCTATGAGTGAAGCGCTAGGTCACCTGCGAAGGATCCTAGAGGGTGCTGACCATACGGTGCTCGGGCTCTGGGTCGCCCAGGATACCCACGCGTGCGTCGAGGAAGATATTGGAACAAGGAGTAAGAGTTGTTTTCTGGAACCGGGCATGGATCTGGTTGACTGACCTTGCTGGTCCTCAACGAATGAGTCCATGGCTCTTTTATATGGATCTGTTGGTTGATCTTGCTGATCTTCAACGAGAGTCCATCTTGATAAGTGATTATATTGTTGAGTATTATGGGCTAGGAACTATTGAAACGGCCCCTGTGTGGACAGGTGGTGAGCGTTCTAGTTGCCAATGATGCCATAGATACTCTGATGAAGGAATGATGGAAAATTATGATTCAACTGGATAATTTGGGAGATTGTGATCAGTGGTACTATGGTTTCATTAAAGGATTGTTTTAAAGTTAGCTGATGCTAAGAAAAAGGCAATTTTCATATTGGGTGTGTAAGTGGTGTGGCTAGTTTTATGTTTGCATGAAATTCCGGCTAGGGGGCCTTGGGAACTCTTTTCCTTGGTACCCGGGACAAAACCTAACCAAATTCCAAATTGGATCCCATCACTACAGTGGTTGGGCGGTTGGCTAACCCATGGGATCGGATGGGGTTAGGCTGGACTGATGGATCCGTAAATCGAGACTCAATTTCTGTTATTACGATAGATAAAGTAAATCCCGGATAGTAATTGTTCTATGGATAGGAATCAACGGCTGTGCCTCCTTGGTGGGGAAAAAAGCGTTGATCCCAATGATCCAAGTGCAAGTTTCTTCCTTGATCTGACCAAGTATCTTTATAGATGCAGTCGGATCTGTTTGATCAGTAAGAGTTTTGACTACGTTAGAGTAAAAATTATCCTGGTGGAATCGCCCGTGCTTTCCAGATAAGGGAAGTTTTTTCGGGTCTGGTTTTGGAAAAACCGACGGATTAGTCTTTTGTCCGGATATCCGTGGATGAGGCCCCGAGTGTGGGACCCTGCCTCGCGCAAGAAGTGCTACTTCCGCTGCTAGTACCCCGAATCCGTTGCGCGGTGGGAACAGGGATCTCACAATCGGTCTCTGGATGATAAGCTGTGCTAAAGCAAAGTTGAGTCCCCAGAGCTTGAAATAGAGACTGCCAGAATTTTGAGGTGAAGTCAGAATCCCGATCACTTACTATCCTTTTTGGGAGACCATGAAGTTTGAGGACTTCCTTGATGAATATTCGAGCAACATCAGAAGCTTTGAAGGTCTTTTTTGCTGGTATAAGGTGAGCTACTTTGGTAAGTAAGTCCACTACTACTAGAATGGAGTCATATCCTCCTTGAACAGTGGGGAGACTTGTGACAAAATCCATACTAATGCACTCCCACTTCATTTGGGGAATATCTAATGCACTCCCACTTCATTTGGGGAATATCTGTTGAAGCTTTCCAGGCATCTTGACCCTTTCAGCCTTGATCCTTTGGCATGAGAGACACTGTTTCAAGTACCGAAGCACATCATTTTTCAAGCCTGCCCAATGAAAGCTCCTTCTTACCGCATTTAATGTTTTTGCATAACCTGGGTGTCCTGCAGACAGCAGGGCTATCATGAGCTTCATGGAGGATTAGTTTCTTTAAAGCAGGATCCTTAGGGATACATAGCCTGTGATTGAAGTAGAGGCTTCCTTCATGAGTGGAGTATCCCTTGATTAGATTCTTCTCTTTCTCCGAATGTCCCCCTTCTTCTACTAACTTTATCATCCTCTGATAATCTGGGTCATGAGATGAGACTTCTACCACCTTGACCAGTATGGGATTATTTGGCATTGATTCAAGAAAGATTTGCGGCTAAGTGCATCAGCTACCACATTATCTTTCCCAGGGCGGAATTTGATGTCGAAATCATATTCTTGTAGAATTTCAATCCATTTCCTTTGCCGCATGTTTTGAGGTTAGGCTGGGTGAAGATCCACTTTAGACTTTTGTGGTCAGTTACAAGCTGGAATTTGCCTCCCAAGAGATAATGTCTCCATAATTTGAGGCAATGAACAACTGCTAAGAGTTCCAAATCATGGGTGGCATAGTTTGCTTCATATTGCTTCAGCTTGCGGGAAGTATAAGCGACTGGTCTTCCTTCTTGGCCTAAGACACCACCAAGTGCTAGACTACTAGCATCGGTAACCACTTCAAATTCCTTGGAGAAATCAGGAAGCTTTAAGACTGGGGCAGAAGTAATAATGACTTTCAGCTGATCAAAGCTGTTTTGATGGATTGGCAGCCACACTATTTTGCAATCCTTCTTAAGAAGATCTGTCAAGGGTGCAGCTACCAAGGCATAATCTTTGATAAAAATCCTATACCAACCCGTGATTCCCAAGAACCCACGAACTTCACGAACTGATTTAGGGGGTGACCATTCTAGAATATCCTTGACCTTGGCGGGATCTACTGAGATGCCGTCTTTGGAGACGATGAATCCAAGATACTCAATTTGATGAGTAAAGAAGGTACATTTGCTCTTCTTGGCATAGAGTTTGTGTCTGCGCAGCAATTGCAGAACTCTACGCACATGCTCCTCATGCTCTTCCATTGATTTGGAGTAGATTAGGATGTCATCAAAGAAAACAAGCACAAACTCATCCAAGTACGGGCGGAATATATCTTGCATTAGGCGGTTGAAGGTTGCAGGAGCATTGGTTAACCCGAATGACATTACAGTAAACTCATAGTGGCCATAACGAGTATTAAAGGCTGTTTTGGGTATATCTGCTTCCTTGACTTTGATCTGATAGTAACCAGACCTCAAATCTATTTTTGAGAAGACTTTGGCCCCATGAAGCCTGTCAAGAAGTTCATCGATGCGAGGGATAGGATACTTATTCTTGACAGTGACTTGATTTAGCCCTCGATAATCTATGCAGAGGCGGAGAGTCCCATCCTTCTTTTTTTGGAAAAGAACAGGTGCTCCCCAATGAAGAGCTACTGGGGCGTACAAATCCTTGTTCAATGAGTTGGGAAAGTTGCTCCTTAAGTTCAATGGCTTCAGGAAGGGATATTTTATAGGGAGTTTTTGAGACGGGTTGAGCTCCAGGGATCACCTCGATTTCATGGTCGACTTCTCAAGGAGGCGGTAACCCTGTAAGCTCGTCAGGGAAGATGTCAGAGAATTCTTGGAGCCAAGAGGGTTCTGTCTCCATACTAGGTTCAATGACTTTGTTGAGTTTGACTAAGAAAACTTGCTGACCCTTACGTGTCCCCTTGAGAAGATGTTTTGCCTTGACTACCCTAGACTTAGGTTTTCCTGTGATTCCCTGAACAGATATTACTTGGCCATGCTCATTTTCAAAAGTGATACTCCCCTGGTTACAATGAATGCTAGCTTTGTTTGCAATTAACCAGTCCATCCCAAGGATTCCATCATAAATTCCTAGTGGCAAGACTCTAAAGTGACCATGAGTTTGCTCATTACCCAGCTCAAAATCAAGGTTTCCTATAGAGTGGCGAGATACTACTTCTTTCCCACTGACTAACTCTACAATCATTTTTCTAGCTAATTTTTGACTCAAGTTTAATTTTTGCAAGCACCTAGGAGAAAGGAATGAATGGGTACTGCCACAATCAATCAAAAGCTGAAATGGCTTACTGTGATGAGTGGCGGGGGCTTGGATTACACCAAATTGTTTATTCGGACCATGGTGTTCTACTGCCGCATGGACGGTGGCGCGCTCTTCTTCAGCCTCTTCCAAGGTTGGTTCTTCACTTATAACACAGGCAGTTCTAGCAACTGTTCCTCCGCGGCCTCTGCCACGACCACTGCCTCTTGCACCTTGGTGGGTAGGGGTTCCACGGCCTTGATTTCCTCTGTTACCTTGGGGAAATGATGTTGCCATCTTGGGACAGTTGGCTCTAAAGTGTCTCGGCTCATTGCACTCAAAACACAGAGGGCCTTCTCTGGAAGAAGCAGCATACGAGCGGGGGGCAAAAGAGTTGCCTTGTCGCCCTCTGTTGTAGTAGGGAAAATTCTGTTGAGGTTTCTTGTAGGGTTGATCTCTAAGGTTTGCCTCAGGGTAAGATCTCTTTTGATTCTTCGGTTTGTTAGCCTTCATTTCTTTCACAAGGGGCTTAGCTCGTATGAGAGCATCCTGTAATGTGCTTGGCCTCATTGCTTCAAGGCGGGAATCTAGGGGTTCATTTAGCCCTTGGCAGAAACGAGCCACTTGCTGGGAAGTAGTCATAGCTGGGGCATACTTCCGAAGGGTAATGAATTTGGAATAGTAGTTCTCAAGAGTTAAGCTGCACTGTCTAAGACTAAAGAACTCATTCATCTTTATGGATTCATGGGATGGAGGAAGATATCTTTCCTTCACTGCCTGCTTGATGTCTTCCCACGTTTGAGAATGCTCGGTGACTTCCTTGTCACGGCACCACTGTTTCCACCAGAGTTTAGCATCTCCAATGAGGCGAAACCGTGCGAGCATAGACTGATTTGCTACTCCAGTACCGGCAGCAGAGAAATAATCGTCCATCGCCTCAATCCAGACTTCAGCATCCTTCTCAACCTTTGAACCTTCTCCTTTAAAGGAGGGAGGTTGCATTTGCTTGAGCAGGAGCTTCTTCTCCTGGGTATCGGTATAAAGCGCATTGGGAAGTGGAGGGTGGTCATCCTGGCCATCATCGTAAAAACAATTTTTAAGATTACAAGATTCATGTTTGCACAACGCTTAATTTTTGGAGAGCAAAACCATTGAAATTATTTTATTTCCAAATATTTACAAGGACAAGTTTTATTACAAAGATCTGAGACTAATATAATTAGTCTTATTTGACATCAAGGGAAATTCCTAGGCTTCACTGTGACATAAGGGTAGAGCGGTCCACATATGTGAAATATGGGGGTTCCGCTGTAGTTTCTAAGACTCTAAAAACTGATGGTAAGGGTGGTAAACTCTGGATTGGGGTAGGTCCCAACACTGCTACTCTATCAGCAGGTAAGACCTGCATCACTTTGTCATACACCCAACGATCCTGAGGTATGCGAACCCCATCTATAGTCACCGAGGTGTCGGCCCTGGGGGTACCGACGAACCAAAATAAGCGGATCATCTTCAGCTTCTCAATCCAACGAATCCGCTTAAGGTCGGTGGTAAGGTTCCCAATCTGATCTGCTCGGATGATGAAGTATCTCGGCCCACGACTCCAGAAATCTCTACCCCATCCTCTCTGAATACGAGAGAAATGAGGGAGGGATATCTTCTCTAATATCTGCACCATGGTGTCGCGGAACTCGAAATTCGAGGAGTGACTAGCAGTCTCAAAGATGCATTGGAAAACTAGAAATTTGGAGTAGGCATCTTCCTCTTCCTACAATCATTCAAACATCGATTTAATTTATTTGTTTTAGTAGGATGTCTTTACTAATTAGCATTATGTTAGGTAAAACATTTATTACAAAACAGTCCTTAAACTGCAATTCCTAGGAGCCAAACTTGCTATGATACCAATTGTAAGGTTCCTTCCTTTAAAAATGGGAGAAACACTTAAGATAGTCCGCTAAGTCTTATCTTGGGAAAAATTTCCTATTCATCGACACCTTGACCCTGTAGAGATTCAAGGATACGATTCATAGGTATGACCTAGCTCTATCCCGCAGGGGGAGCGTGATTTCCTAAACATCAAATCACCCATAGGGCAATTGATCAAAAATTTGGCAACTACTAGACTTGATGTCTAGAGACAACGCTTTTTCCCTCATCTTATGCAAGGCACAGCCGCTGACCTAGTTTTCTAGAATAGAGTTGCCCAAGAACCTAACTATCTAACGTAGGGCTTTCACTTAATCTATTGGAAAGCTACCCGACTAATCAGGTCCACCCATCCGTAGGATGGTGCCGTCAGGGCATTCCATCCTCCCACTTTCCACCCTACTCACGCATCAATTTGTTTTCTAATTAATACTACCACACTGTTTGACATAAATAAACATATTCCTTAATTAGGACCCTTCTTCACAAGGTTCGTTATAACAGCCTTCTTACACAATACAATCATACCAAAGACAAGATGCAATTATATAAAAAGTTTATACATGAATCCATTTCCATACAAGCCAATCCGGCTCTCTTATTCTTATCCTGTCTCGATGATCTAGAATTCGACCTTCCAGCCTCTACATGCTGGGCAAAACCCTACGGGACCATACACCTCATCGTCGGCCGCTGGCGAGGACTCAAGCCGGCCTGTCGCCCTCTCAGGCTCCATCGCTCGATCCTCCCGCCCCTCAGAGGGATGTCTGCACACTAGGGTGGGCTTATTTACCGCACTAGCCTGGGCCCTCAGAACTAGGCAGCCTCATAATCTCTCGCCTCAATCGGCGATCCTTATTCTCCCAAAGGTATGAGGGATACCTTGGGCCATTCCCGGGCTTTGCTAATGACGCCGCCCGGCTACACAAGCACGGAACGGAGTTAGCGTTGAAGCCAAAAGAAATCTTGAATTCCAAAGATAACAACTTCAATGCAATTTTCTAAGTATAGCATTCACAATTCATGAAGATAGCAATTTCAACGCAATTTATCGAAAACAACATCACATAATTCGTAATTTCATATAACTTTTATGTCCTCATTTTAAAAGAAAAAAAACACCATTCATTAATACTAATTTAAGGAAAATTCTCTTCTTTTGAAAATAAACCAAGCTAACCTGGCCACCGTTTCCTTGTGAGGGACTTGAAAAGGGAGGACCGGAGCCGCATTGGGCGCATCTCCCTCCATCTCGTTGTTACGTGCGCCTCTTGAGGCAATATTTTGCCATCTCTGGGATGAGGCCATCTTAGGCGTCGCCTTGTAGAGCTCGCTGTTGCGATCGAAACGCTTCAGTCGGATCTGAATTCCGAGCTCGTTTGCTCACCGTATGAGCAAAAGAATATGGCGCACGAACCCTTGCTTGAGCCAAAAATCCCTTACTAAAGTCTACGCAAATGGGGGGGGGGGAATTGTGAGATGTCCTTAAGGCCAAAGGCAAAAACGTGGAGAGGGCTCGGAGGGGTTGCTGCAAGCCTCTCTGTAAGTCTATTCACACGGGGGGGGGGGGGGGGGGGGGGGGGGGAGAAGAGTTAAGGACACCGGCCTCTAGCAAGAGGGGGATGGAGGAAAATTGGCTTATCTGAAAAGAGCCAAATGAGGGGGTGTGAGAGGGGTGGCTGCAAGGGCGGCTGTACTTGCAGCAAGTACGCTACGGCGGTACGGATGGCAGCACAACAGGGCATACGCTACACAGAAATGCGTGCCGACTGAGGAGCACCCCCCGGGGGTTTATATAGCTGAGGGGTGAGGGTACGGGCGCTGCGCAAAGCAGGGACGAAAGGACGGTGTACCTTCAAAGGCTATGGATCAGTGGCCTGCATGGGTCTACGGGAAAGGTACGGTGTCGGTTGTCTGTGAAAGGAGTGGTACGCATGTACCTTATCCGGTCTGGGTGTGCGCGTGGACCATACAGTGGGCGGCCGTCCTTTGGTTCTTGGGGGGCCATTGTACGGGCGCCCTAGTAAGTGTGTACGGACCAAATTTTGGGGCGGGATGCCCAAATTTGGGGCGTCCACCTCAATTTGCGTGCCGGACCGCCCCGGGAGGCGAAAATTTTTTTTGTCCAGGAGGTTCTCCTGGTCGCAGGGGTTCAGACCGTTCGTCAATCGGACGTGCGGTCGTGTATTTATTAAGGTTTAAAGGTCGCCGTTTTTTAACTAAAATGATTAAAATTAGCGTGTAGGCTTGATCCGGTGTCCGTTTTGGATGCTGTAAAATCCTATATTAAGGTAAAATCGCGCGCAGATTCTAAATTTGGGCTCAGAATTTGAAGATTCTAAGTAGAAATGACTCAAATAATAAAATCATTGATATTTATACCATAAAAACTCATAATTACATGGATATTTCTTTATTAGTGAAGATGTGTACGTTACAGGATATGAATGGGAATGTGGATGTATGTGAATGTGGATGTATAGATGTGAATGTGGAATGTGGATGTGGATGTATGTATGTATGTGGATGTATAGATGTGAATGAGAATGTGGATGTGGATGTATGTGAATGTGGATGTAGATGTGAATGTATAGATGTGAATGTGGATGTAGATGTGAATGTATAGATGTGAATGTGGAATGTGGATGTGGATGGATGTATGTATGTGGATGTAGATGTGGATGTATAGATGTGAATGGGAATGTGGATGTGGATGTATGTATGTATGTGGATGTGGATGTATGAATGAGGACGTGATAGTGGATGTATGCATGTGGGTGTGGATGTATGGATGTGGATATGGATGTGTATGTATGAATGTGGATACGGGATGTGGATGTATAAATGAGGATGTGAAAATGGAGGTAAGCATGTAGATGTGGATGTATGGATGTGAATGTGGATGTGGATGTGGATGTATGGATGTGGATATGGATGTATGGATGTGGATGTATGGATGTGGATATGGATGTGAATATATGATATGTGAGGTGAAGGAATCTGAAGTGAAGAGATGGAAAATGATGTGATTGGTTGAGTACATATATAAATGGAATGTGGAATAAGTAAGGTGGATTAATGAGGGATAATGTGGAAAAATGAGAGTTAATATAGAAACTGTATTTGTAAATTATTGTAAATGCTGTTTGTAAATGGCTGTTTTATGTCAAGAATGCTGGGGAAGCATTTTGACCGTCTTGTGATTAAGGTCGTGGAGACCTAACTGTTAAAGTTGCAACTGCTGACGGAGAGTCAATGGAGGACGTCTCGCGTAGCAAGGTCGACCGAGGTCTTGACCAGCCTCGGTTCGATTAAAAATGGTGAGCTTCCGGTACGGTGGATGAGGGACCAAGGAAGCGGCCTATGAGTGAAGCGCTAGGTCACCTGCGAAGGATCCTAGAGGGTGCTGACCATATGGTGCTCGGGCTCTGGGTCGCCTAGGATACCCACACGTGCGTCGAGGAAGATATTGGAACAAGGAGTAAGAGTTGTTTTGTGAAACCGGGCATGGATCTGGTTGATTGACCTTGCTGGTCTTCAATGGATGAGTCCATGGCTCTTTATATAGATCTGTTGGTTGATCTTGCTGATCTTCAACGAGAGTCCATCTTGATTTTTATAAGTGATTATATTGCCGAGTATTATGGGCTAGGAACTATTGAAAAGGCCCCTGTGTGGACAGGTGGTGAGCGTTCTAGTTGCCAATGATGCCATAGATACTCTGATGAAGGAATGATGGGAAATTATGAATCAACCGGATAAATTGAAAGATTGTGATCAGTGGTACTATGGTTTCATTAAAGGATTGTTTTAAAGTTAGCTGATGAAAAAGGTAATTTCATATTGGGTGTGTAAGTGGTGTGGCTAGTTTTATGTTTGCATGAACTTCCGGCTAGGGGGCCTTGGAACTCTTTTCCTTGGTACCCGGGACAAAACCTAACCAAATTCCAAATTGGATCCCATCACTACAGCAGTTGGCTAGCCCATGGGATCTGATGGATCCGTAAATCGAGACTCAATTTCCGTTATTACGATAGATAAAGTAAATCCCGGATAGTAATTGTTCTATGGATAGGAATCAACGGTTGTGCCTCTTGATGGGGAAAAAAGCGTTGATCCCAATGATCCAAGTGCAAGTTTCTTCCTTGATCCGACCGATTATCTTTATAGGTGCAGTCGGATCAGCGTGATCAGTAATGATCTTGACTACGTTAGAGTACAAAGTTATCTTGGTGGAATCGCCCGTGCTTTCCGAGTAAGGGAAGTTTTTTCCGGGTTCGGTTTTGGAAAAACCGACGGATTAGTCTCTTGTCCGGATATCCGTGGACGGGGCCCCGAGTGTGGGTCCCTGCCCCGCGCATGAAGTGCTACTTCCGCTGCTAGTACCCCGAATCCGCCGTTGCATGGTGGGGACAGGGATCTCATAGTTGGTATCAGAGCTTTTTGGTTAATAAGGATCAATCGAGAAGCCAAATATATCAAAAATTTATCAAGAATCAAAAAGGTTGTAATTGTGTGATATAATTCATACAAATTGATATTCAATCTAAAAATTCATAAATTAGTAATTAAATGGAAGTACCGCAATTATATGGAACCCTCACTTGCTTGAGGCCTAGACATGATGGTATTTACCTTATAGTTCCAAGTATTATGACGACCCGTATATACCGAGGGTATAACTGCAGCTCTTTACCGGTAGTATATACGAGTAAATCCAAGACTTGAAATTATAAGCATTAATGCTATCCAGATGATGATTTCGAATGTGGTTGATATGATTTTAATTTTGTTTGAGAACTGATGAATTGATTTGGATTCTGATTGAAAAATGATGATTTCTGAAATTTAGTTAAAATATAATAACCTGAGCAAAACTACAATGAGGATGAATGGGACGAGTCCCTGTGATGATAAATGATGATAATGATTTCAGCAAATCACTATGAGATTAGTGGATTGTGCTGTCAAATTGCTACTGTTAACACTTGACCATTAGATCAAGTTAAGGGATGACAAATTGAGAACTTACTTGACTGTAATTCCCGTGGAGGAATGTTCAGAAGGAAATTTTTCGGTCTAATGGACCTTTATCATGTTAAAGATATGAATGATATGATCTGAATGAATTGTTATTTAATGATGAGTTCTAAGGGATATTTATCCCAGTATTCTGTTGGGTTGACCAGAATATAAGGAACCCCAGAATACAATTGGATGTTAAGAAAAAGAGTTGTCCTCTACCTTGTTGCGAGATGAGGACATCTCGCACTTTTTTAAGTGGGGTAGAATGTAAGATTCCTCCCCCAGCCTTAGAGATATACAGGAGTAAGAATCTCCCTTTCTGATCTTATAATTATTCTCTCTCTAAAATAAAAAGAAAGATTCTGTTTAAAAAGGGAAGACACTTTCCCCAGAATACCTTCTCAGGAGCCCACTTGTTTTAAGGACTCAGAACGATGAGTTCAGAAGTGAGAACCGGTATTTTGGATGCCAAGGTTTTAGTCATCAGTTATTAAAAGATTGCCCGACTCCTACCATAAGGGCACAAGGAAGTCTAGAACCCAAATTCAGAAACCAATTCCTTCATACCAATCTAATCAGGGTCCGTCTCTCGGACAAGATTGCTTAACTCCATTAACTAGGTCCGACCCATTGATTAGGGTCGAGATGACCAGTCAAATGCTTGGCGACTTACAGCATCAGATGCAAGCAATTCATAAAGATATAAACTCTGCCTAGGATTGACAGAGACAATATACGGATAAGAAGAGGACAGTCAGAGAAATCAAAGAAGCAGTTATAGTCCTCAATTGAATACGGACCAAAAGAATTTCTTTATCTCTAGGAGAGTATAAGTAGTTATCCCCCAGATATTGTGGACCAAAGGAAGTAAGTGACTTAACCTACGAACTTCTTTTATCTCCTCATCTCAAAGTTCTTAACGCCTTCTATAGAAATATGTGCCAAACCCAAATCATGGAAAGACGGTAAAACTTCAGTGGTAAGATACCGTTGGCTTCTAGGTTACGCTAACTCCTTCCTTTATATAAGTCGTAACTTTTACTTATCGCTCACAGTAATCTTACTTCCATGGATCTCCTTCTTCTTAATCTCCTTCATGGCTTGGCAACAAGAATTAGTTTTATCCATGATGATTTCTCACCTTCAAGACGCAAGAGAGTCTGTGAAGAAAGATTTTATAGAACAGTATGAGCACTCACTTTTCCCTCACTTGGGAACTTCTGTAGCGCAGACAAAATGGCGAACCTATCAAGACATAACTAGGGTAACACCCTGGGGTCAGCAGCACTTTCGTAACAATGTCCTATTGGCCATGGTTATTGAAGCTTTGGGTTTGGGTCCCCGATACTACTGCGTCATGAGATCAAGACATCTTGGGTTTTCTGAGCGGGTCTTCTTACTGGCGTGTTTTCTTCCTCATCAGAAGATATGTCTTTACCCCGTTTTTGGCTTGCCTCTCAGAGGTCCTTTTGTTAGAACACCTCATCCCACTGAGATAGGTGCGGCAATAACCAACAGAATTATTCCCATAGATGAGTTACCTTATATGTGCGCAGCTTGTGAGTGCTGCTTTTGTGATCATATGATGGACGGGCTTATGGAAGTGTAAAGAGTTCTTCTATCTTTACTGTATAAGTTTCGAAAATGAATAAAGTTTAAATCTTGTTCTTATCTTGAATCTTGCTCTCTTGAGACTTTTTTTAATTGGTGGTTAATCTTAATTAAAAAATTTTCTCTCAGTCTCATACTTGTGCATCTTGCGAAATTCCCCCCAGTTTGCGAGATGAGGGCATCTCGCGTTTTTCAAGTGGGAGAGAATGTAAGATTCCTCCCCAGCCTCTCAAAATGTCCAGCATCTTCTCCTGTAATCAATCCCTCTTCAGAAATATAAAAGACTTGTTTCTAACTGTTTTAACCTAGAGAGAGAGAAAATATTCTAGAGAGAGAATATTCAAAATTTTAATATTGTTGGATAGAAAATTATCTCATCTTATTAAAATAAGTTCCCCTGAAACAGAAATTCAAAAAGAACTTTCCAATGTGCAATTGGAATTAATTAGAAATGGGTATAAAGGACCTTAGCCTAAGGGTCTAGATTTTCAGAAATTTTTGGATTATGATCCAATTAAGGTTCCTATGGGCCAATAGCATCAATCCATGTGTAGGGAGGAGATAAATCCAACTTGTAAAGAAGATACCCAAAAAAAATGAGTAAATGCTCACATAAGATGAAGAGTTGAAAATGTACAATGTTTATTAGTAAAAAACTATGAGCAATATTAAAAATATGAGATATGTAAGGAAGGGGAGTTCTTTAAAGGAGGTGCATATTTCACATAAGATGAAGAGTTGAAAATGTACAAGGTTTATTAGTAAAAAACTATGAGCAATATTAAAAATATGACATATGTAAGGAAGGGGAGTTCTTTAAAGGAGGTGCATATTTCACATAAGATGAAGAGTTGAAAATGTACAAGGTTTATTAGTAAAAAACTATGAGCAATATTAAAAATATGACATATGTAAGGAAGGGGAGTTCTTTAAAGGAGGTGCATATTTCACATAAGATGAAGAGTTGAAAATGTACAAGGTTTATTAGTAAAAAAAACTATGAGCAATATTAAAAATATGACATATGTAAGGAAGGGGAGTTCTTTAAAGGAGGTGCATATTTCACATGCTTGAATGAGTTTTAAACTCATAAAAATTGAGATATTTCATCTCTCCTCTCTCCTAATTCAAGTCTAGTTCCAAAAAGTTAGCTTAACTGACCTAAAAATGGTCAAAAATTGACCAAACTGATTTGGAAAATTCTAGAATCAGTTTGTTTTGGTTAGGAGCTCAATTTTTCCTATAAATAGAAGCCTCCCCCTTGTTGAAAAATAGATAGTGTTTATGCATCGTTACTCTACTCCACCTAAGCCAAGAACTGTGAATTCATTTAATAATTCACTAGTTTTTGGAGCTTCCCTCTTTCTTCAATCCCCATTAGTGGCTCCATCAACATACTTAACCAATTGATTGGTTGGGGGCCTCTACCGTGAACAAAGAATCAAGCAAATTATAAGGTAATTAGTGAATTTTGATCATTTTCTATAATTTCTCAATGTTTCTCTCTTCTCAACTCCTCTCAATCTTGAGAAGCTTAATTGGAATGGTTTTTGAATGCTATTCAAGTTAATTGATGAATGTTAGTGAAGAGTTACATAATTTGATGAATGCTATTGAAGTTAATTGATTAATGATAGTTAAGAATTACATAAATTTCCATCTATGTTTAATTCTAATGGTTTTTATGTAAATGGGAATGGGAATGTGGATGTGAATGGGAATGTGGATGTATGTGAATGTGGATGTATAGATGTGAATGTGGAATGTGGATGTGGATGTATGTATGTATGTGGATGTAGATGTGGATGTATAGATGTGAATGGGAATGTGGATGTGGATGTATGTGAATGTGGATGTAGATGTGAATGTATAGATGTGAATGTGGAATGTGGATGTGTATGGATGTATGTACGTGGATGTAGATGTGGATGTATAGATGTGAATGGGAATGTGGATGTGGATGGATGTATGTATGTGGATGTGGATGTATGAATGAGGACGTGATAGTGGATGTATGCATGTGGGTGTGGATGTATGGATGTGGATATGGATGTGTATGTATGAATGTGGATACGGGATGTGGATGTATAAATGAGGATGTGAAAATGGAGGTAAGCATGTAGATGTGGATGTATGGATGTGAATGTGGATGTGGATGTGGATGTATGGATGTGGATATGGATGTGAATATATGATATGTGATGTGAAGGAATCTGAAGTGAAGAGATGGAAAATGATGTGATTGGTTGAGTACATATATAAGTGGAATGTGGAATAAGTAAAGTGGATTATTGAGGGATAATGTGGAAAAATGAGAGTTAATATAGAAACTGTATTTGTAAATTATTGTAAATGCTGTTTGTAAATGGCTGTTTTATGTCAAGAATGCTGGGGAAGCATTTTGACCGCCTTGTGATTAAGGTCGTGGAGACCTAACTGTTAAAGTTACAACTGCTGACGGAGAGTCAATGGAGGACGTCTCGCGTAGCAAGGTCGACCGAGGTCTTGACCAGCCTCGGTTCGATTAAAAATGGTGAGCTTCCGGTACGGTGGATGAGGGACCAAGGAAGCGACCTATGAGTGAAGCGCTAGGTCACCTGCGAGCCACGAAGGATCCTAGAGGGTACTGACCATACGGTGCTCGGGCTCTGGGTCGCCTAGGATACCCACACGTGCGTCGAGGAAGATATTGGAACAAGGAGTAAGAGTTGTTTTGTGAAACCGGGCATGGATCTGGTTGATTGACCTTGCTGGTCTTCAATGGATGAGTCCATGGCTCTTTATATAGATCTGTTGGTTGATCTTGCTGATCTTCAACGAGAGTCCATCTTGATTTTTATAAGTGATTATATTGCCGAGTATTATGGGCTAGGAACTATTGAAAAGGCCCCTGTGTGGACAGGTGGTGAGCGTTCTAGTTGCCAATGATGCCATAGATACTCTGATGAAGGAATAATGGGAAATTATGAATCAACCGGATAAATTGAAAGATTGTGATCAGTGGTACTATGGTTTCATTAAAGGATTGTTTTAAAGTTAGCTGATGCTAAGAAAAAGGAAATTTCATATTGGGTGTGTAAGTGGTGTGGCTAGTTTTATGTTTGCATGAACTTCCGGCTAGGGGGCCTTGGAACTCTTTTCCTTGGTACCCAGGACAAAACCTAACCAAATTCCAAATTGGATCCCATCACTACAGCGGTTGGCTAGCCCATGGGATCGGATGGGGTTAGGCTGGACTGATGGGTCCGTAAATCGAGACTCAATTTCTGTTATTACGATAGATAAAGTAAATCTCGGATAGTAATTGTTCTATGGATAGGAATCAACGGCTGTGCCTCTTGATGGGGAAAAAAGCGTTGATCCCAATGATCCAAGTGCAAGTTTCTTCCTTGATCCGATCGAGTATCTTTATAGGTGCAGTCGGATCAGCGTGATCACTAATGATCTTGACTACATTAGAGTACAAAGTTATCTTGGTGGAATCGCCCGTGCTTTCCGGGTAAGGGAAGTTTTTTCCGGGTTCGATTTTGGAAAAATCGACGGATTAGTCTCTTGTCCGGATATCCGTGGACGAGGCCCCGAGTGTGGGTCCCTGCCCCGCGCATGAAGTGCTACTTCCGCTGCTAGTACCCCGAATCCGTTGCATGGTGGGGACAGGGATCTCATAGTTGGTATCAGAGCTTTTTGGTTAATAAGGATCAACCGAGAAGCCAAATATATCAAAAATTTATCAAGAATCAAAAAGGTTGTAATTGTGTGATATAATTCATACAAATTGATATTCAATCTGAAAATTCATAAATTAGTAATTGGGTCTTCAAATGGAAGTACCGCAATTATATGGAACCCTGACTTGCTTGAGGCCTAGACATGATGGTATTTACCTTATAGTTCCAAGTATTATGACGACCCGTATATACCGAGGGTATAACTGCAGCTCTTTACCGGCAGTATATACAGTAAATCCAAGACTTGAAATTATAAGCGTTAATGCTATCCAGATGATGATTTCGAATGTGGTTGATATGATTTTAATTTTGTTTGAGAACTGATGAATTGATTTGGATTCTGATTGAAAAATGATGATTTCTGAAATTTAGTTAAAATATAATAACCTGAGCAAAACTACAATGAGGATGAATGGGACGAGTCCCTGTGATGATAAATGATGATAATGATTTCAGCAAATCACTATGAGATTAGTGGATTGTGTTGTCAAATTGCTACTGTTAACACTTGACCATTAGATCAAGTTAAGGGATGACAAATTGAGAACTTACTTGACTGAAATTCCCGTGGAGGAATGTTCAGAAGGAAATTTTTCGGTCTAATGGACCTTTATCATGTTAAAGATATGAATGATATGATCTGAATGAATTGTTATTTAATGATGAGTTCTAAGGGATATTTATCCCAGTATTCTGTTGGGTTGACCAGAATATAAGGAACCCTAGAATAAAATTGGATCTTAAGAAAAAGAGTTGTCCTCTACCTTGCGAGATGAGGACATCTCGCACTTTTTTAAGTGGGGTAGAATGTAAGATTCCTCCCCCAGCCTTAGAGATATACAGGAGTAAGAATCTCCGTTTCTGATCTTATAATTATTCTCTCTCTAAAATAAAAAGAAAGATTCTGTTTAAAAAGGGAAGACACTTTCCCCAGAATACCTTCTCAGGAGCCCACTTGTTTTAAGGACTCAGAACAATGAGTTCAGAAGTGAGAACCGGTATTTTGGATGCCAAGGTTTTAGTCATCAGTTATTAAAATACTGCCCGACTCCTACCATGGAAAGGGCACAAGGAAGTCTAGAACCCAAATTCAGAAACCAATTCCTTCATACCAATCTAATCAGGGTCCGTCTCTCGGACAAGATTGCTTAACTCCATTAACTAGGTCCGACCCATTGATTAGGGTCGAGATGACCAGTCAAATGCTTGGCGACTTACAGCATCAGATGCAAGCAATTCATAAAGATATAAACTCTGCCTAGGATTGACAGAGACAATATACGGATAAGAAGAGGACAGTCAGAGAAATCAAAGAAGCAGTTATAGTCCTCAATTGATGCAAGCAATTCATAAAGATATAAACTCTGCCTAGGATTGACAGAGACAATATACGGATAAGAAGAGGACAGTCAGAGAAATCAAAGAAGCAGTTATAGTCCTCAATTGAATACGGACCAAAAGAATTTCTTTATCTCTAGGGGAGTATAAGTAGTTATCCCCCAGATATTGTGGACCAAAGAAAGTAAGTGACTTAACCTACGAACTTCTTTTATCTCCTCATCTCAAAGTTCTTAACGCCTTCTATAGAAATATGTGCCAAACCCAAATCATGGAAAGACGGCAAAACTTCAGTGGCAAGATACCGTTGGCTTCTAGGTTACGCTAACTCCTTCCTTTATATAAGTCGTAACTTTTACTTATCGCTCACAGTAATCTTACTTCCATCGATCTCCTTCTTCTTAATCTCCTTCATGGCTTGGCAACAGGAATTAGTTTTGTCCATGATGATTTCTCACCTTCAAGACGCAAGAGAGTCTGTGTAGAAAGATTTGATAGAACAGTATGAGCACTCACTTTTCCCTCACTTGGGAACTTCTGTAGCGCAGACAAAATGGCGAACCTATCAAGACATAACTAGGGTAACACCCTGGGGTCAGCAGCACTTTCGTAACAATGTCCTATTGGCCATGGTTATTGAAGCTTTGGGTTTGGGTCCCCGATACTACTACGTCATGAGATCAAGACATCTTGGGTTTTCTGAGCGGGTCTTCTTACTGGCGTGTTTTCTTCCTCATCAGAAGATATGTCTTTATCCCCTTTTTGGCTTACCTCTCTCAGAGGTCCTTTTGTTAGAACACCTCATCCCACTGAGATAGGTGCGGCAATAACCAACAGAATTATTCCCATAGATGAGTTACCTTATACGTGCGCAGCTTGTGAGTGCTGCTTTTGTGATCATATGATGGACGGGCTTATGGAAGTGTAAAGAGTTCTTCTATCTTTACTGTATAAGTTCCGAAAATGAATAAAGTTTAAATCTTGTTCTTATCTTGAATCTTGCTCTCTTGAGACTTTTTTTAATTGGTGGTTAATCTTAATTAAAAAATTTTCTCTCAGTCTCATACTTGTGCATCTTGCGAAATTACCCCCACTTTGCGAGATGAGGGCATCTCGCGTTTTTCAAGTGGGAGAGAATGTAAGATTCCTCCCCAGCCTCTCAAAATGTCCAGCATCTTCTCCTGTAATCAATCCCTCTTCAGAAATATAAAAGACTTGTTTCTAACTGCTGTTTTAACCTAGAGAGAGAAAATATTCTAGAGAGAGAATATTCAAAATTTTAATATTTTTGGATAGAAAATTATCTCATCTTATTAAAATAAGTTCCCCTGAAACAGAAATTCAAAAAGAACTTTCCAATGTGCAATTGGAATTAATTAGAAATGGGTATAAAGGACCTTAGCCTAAGGGTCTAGATTTTCAGAAATTTTTGGATTATGGTCCAATTAAGGTTTCTATGGGCCAATAGCATCAATCCATGTGTAGGGAGGAGATAAATCCAATTTGTAAAGAAGATACCCAAAAAAATGAGTAAATGCTCACATAAGATGAAGAGTTGAAAATGTACAATGTTTATTAGTAAAAAACTATGAGTAATATTAAAAATATGAGATATGTAAGGAAGGGGAGTTCTTTAAAGGAGGTGCATATTTCACATAAGATGAAGAGTTGAAAATGTACAAGGTTTATTAGTAAAAAACTATGAGCAATATTAAAAATATGACATATGTAAGGAAGGGGAGTTCTTTAAAGGAGGTGCATATTTCACATAAGATGAAGAGTTGAAAATGTACAAGGTTTATTAGTAAAAAACTATGAGCAATATTACAAATATGACATATGTAAGGAAGGGGAGTTCTTTAAAGGAGGTGCATATTTCACATAAGATGAAGAGTTGAAAATGTACAATATGTAAGGAAGGGGAGTTCTTTAAAGGAGGTGCATATTTCACATGCTTGAATGAGTTTTAAACTCATAAAAATTGAGATATTTCATCTCTCCTCTCTCCTAATTCAAGTCTCTCCTCTCTCCTCTCTCCTAATTCAAGTCTAGTTCCAAAAAGTTAGCTTAACTGACCTAAAAATGGTCAAAAATTGACCAAACTAATTTGGAAAATTCTAGAATCAGTTTGTTTTGGTTAGAAGCTCAATTTTTCCTATAAATAGAAGCCTCCCCCTTGTTGAAAAATAGATAGTGTTTATGCATCGTTACTCTACTCCACCTAAGCCAAGAACTGTGAATTCATTTAACACTAGTTCTATAATTGGACACTAAAGTGTCCTGAGGACACTAAAGTGTCCTGAAAGTTAGCATTTTTCTTGATTTTTTGTGGGCAATCTATTAAGAGTTTTGAAACGCTTAACATCCACAGATGTTCCTCAAGACCCAGAAAAAAAATTTGAGATTTTTTAAATTGCACTTTTCTTAGCTTTTGCAAGGCAATATTTTAATTTTCTTAGACGCATGCTGATAAAACGCATGATTTTTGCTGTTTTCAAAATAGTAGTAATTTGTACATAACTTTTAGAAGGGACATAGTTTGATCATGAAACTTGGCTTGATGGAAAGCCCATGATGTAAACTAAATCTTGAAATCATTAAACGATAATTATTGGATAAATTTTTGACTCGCTAATATTGAAATGATGTTTTTTATACAGGTGGAGCATGAATTTTTCTCCTTCCATATGCAAGCTAATAATGTAAAACTTGAGGTGCACCCATGTTATATAGGGTAAATACTACTTTGTTTTGAATTTTCCAAAACTTTAGAGCCACTTTTTGGGCCTCTTCTCATACATGGCCTTTTGCGCAACCTATTTTTAATACGTAAAATGTCTAATTATGAGCCTAATTTTGATTTTCATCAAAGGGGAAAGCTGTGTAAGTGCATTATTGTTGTAACTATAGGTGTAGACTACTTGTGCAAGCATAGTTATGATTAGTTTTTGAAAAAAGATGATCAAATTTTGTATTTTTGTTTTTTACAGTTTTTTTAGAACTAGGCGATAAGAACCTACTTAAGTGGAGGCTAAGTTAGTGTCATACACATCAAATTATGGCTTATTTATCTCATCTCAAGCATGAAAACCAATAATCAACATTCTCATTGATAGGGCTACAATTTTTTTTAGTGGCGTGATTGAGTTTTGATAATATGCGTTACTTTTGCTGATTTTATACAACTTTTTTGAAAAAAATTCTAGAAAAGGAAAATGATTTTTTTGGTGAACTTCTACCTCCTTGGACTGATGTATGCTATCAAAATATCTTGGGAAAAATGCTATTGATATGATTGGATTTTTTTTTTTGAGAGAATGATGCTTGCATATTTGGAAAAATCTTGAAAAATCCTAAAAAATGTTCATTTTCAAGACATATGCTACTTTGTTGCTTATGTACTTCCAAATAAAAAGGCATTTTATATGTTTAGCATTTTTTACATAAGCATAGAGTTATGTTCTACATGCCCAATGAAGCATTTTGGTTTTTAAAGCCTATATTAGGAGTTTGATTTTTTTTCGCAACCCCCAAAAAAGGACACTCAAGTGTCCTGTTTTGGTACCAAACTAGTGTTAATAATTCACTAGTTTTTGGAGCTTCCCTCTTTCTTCAATCCCCATTAGTGGCTCCATCAACATACTTAACCAATTGATTGGTTGGGGGCCTCTACCGTGAACAAAGAATCAAGCAAATTATAAGGTAATTAGTGAATTTTGATCATTTTCTATAATTTCTCAATGTTTCTCTCTTCTCAACTCCTCTCAAGCTTGAGAAGCTTAATTGGAATGGTTTTTGAATGCTATTCAAGTTGTTAGTGAAGAGTTACATAATTTGATGAATGCTATTGAAGTTAATTGATTAATGATAGTTAAGAATTACATAAATTTCCATTTATGTTTAATTCTAATGGTTTTTATGTAATTTCTCTCTCTCACTCAAGAAATGGTCATACTCATGACCCAGCCCTCTCAATCCAAATGAAGCTTTTCATAAAGCTTTTCCTTAATCCAAGATTAAGCTATGCTTGAGGCCAAATTAATGGTTTTTTTTCTATGCTTTTAGTTTATGTATATTGATGATTCAATCCATTATGGATTGATGATCCAATTAGAGACCATTCTAGTTATTTCCTTAATGATAAGCTTTATCTCTTAGAAAAATTGAGATTTATCAGTCATAGCAGCGGAGCTATGGTAAAATTTTTATAAAAATTATGCATAATATAATTTTATTCAAAGCATGAAAAGAGGACTTCCTACCATATTCTAGGAATTATCATCCTAGATTAATTGAAAGATATTCATTGTAATCATAGAGAAATTGATATTATGCATAATTGATTTTCATGCATAGAGGTATGCGTAAAAGATTATTATTTTAACATAAAAGTGTTACTTTTATCAATTTTTATTTTCATGCATAGAAGTATGCATAAAAGATATAAAAAGTGTTACTTTTATCATTTTTAATTTTCATGCATAGAAGTATGCATAAAAGAAAACTTTAAAATCAAAAGTGTTACTTTTATCATTTTTAATTTTCATGCAAAGAAGTATACATAAAAGCATAAAAAAAATTTATATCAAAAGTGTTACTTTTATCATTTTTAATTTTCATGCATAGAAGTATGCATAAAAGAAAATTTTTATATCAAAAGTGTTACTTTTATCATTTTTAATTTTCATGCATAGAAGTATGCATAAAGGATAATTTTTTTTATATCAAAAGTGTTACTTTTATCATTTTTCATTTTCATGCATAGAAGTATGCATAAAGGATAATTCTTTAATATCAAAAGTGTTACTTTTATCGTTTTTAATTTTCATGTATAGAAGTATGCATAAAGGATATTTTTTTTATAGTAAAAGTGTTGCTTTTATCACATTTGAAATTCTTGCATAGAGGTATGCATAAAAGATGATTATTATATTGTAAAAATGTTACTTTTGTCATAATTGGTTTTGATGCATAGGGTTATGCTTAAAAGATATTTTTATACTAAAAGTGTGATTTTCATCATAAATAGATTTTATGCATAAATTAGATGCATAAGAGAAATTCTTTTATTCTAAAAGTGTAATTTCTACTAAATTGAATTTATGCATAAGAAGATGTATAAAAGATTGATTTTAATTCAAAAGTGTCATTCTCATCTAAAATGAATTTATGCATAGGAAGATGCATAAAGATTAAATTTTAATTCAAAGTGTCATTCTCATTTAAAATGAATTTATGCATAGGAAGATGCATAAAAGATTGATTTTTATTTCGAAAGTGTTAGTATCCTTAAATGGAATTTATGCATAATTAGATGCGTAAAGAAGTTTTATATCAAATATAAGAATTCTCTTATATTCTATAAATAGATATGGAAAGGGATAGGATGTGATAAGACGTATATGAGAAGAGTTATGATGTGATAAGATGAGTTAAGATGTGATAAGAGACCTATGGGATGAGTTAGGATGTGATAAGATGAGTTAAGATGTGATAAGAGACCTATGGGATGAGTTAGGATGTGATAAGATGAGTTAAGATGTGTATGGGATGAGATAAGAAGTGTATGAGATGAGATAAGATGTATATGGGTTGTGATAGGGCGAGAATGGATGTGATGTAAAAGAATAGATGTGAAGGCGTATGAGGCCATATGAATGGAAATGTAGAAATAGATGAATGTAGATGTGGATGTATGAATGTGAAAGTGCATGAAGATGTATACGCATAGATATGAATGTGGATGTAGATGTATGCATGAAGATGTATATGCATAGATGTGAATGTGGATGTAGATGTGGATGTATAGATGTGAATGTGAATGTGGATGTATGCATGAGGATGTTTATGCATAGATGTGAATGTGGATGTAGATGCACGGATGTATAGATGTATGCATGAAGATGTATACGCATAGATGTGAATGTGGATGTAGATGTGGATGTATAGATGTGAATGTGAATGTGGATGTAGATGTGGATGTATAGATGTGAATGTGAATGTGGATGTATGCATGAGGATGTATATGCATAGATGTGAATGTGGATGTAGATGCACGGATGTATAGATGTGAATGGGAATGTGGATGTGGATGTATGTGAATGTGGATGTGAATGGGAATGGGAATGTGGATGTATGTGAATGTGGATGTGAATGGGAATGGGAATGTGGATGTATGTGAATGTGGATGTATAGATGTGAATGTGGAATGTGGATGTGGATGTATGTATGTATGTGGATGTAGATGTGGATGTATAGATGTGAATGGGAATGTGGATGTGGATGTATGTGAATGTGGATGTAGATGTGAATGTATAGATGTGAATGTGAAATGTGGATGTGGATGGATGTATGTATGTGGATGTAGATGTGGATGTATAGATGTGAATGGGAATGTGGATGTGGATGTATGTATGTATGTGGATGTGGATGTATGAATGAGGACGTGATAGTGGATGTATGCATGTGGGTGTGGATGTATGGATGTGGATATGGATGTGTATGTATGAATGTGGATACGGGATGTGGATGTATAAATGAGGATGTGAAAATGGAGGTAAGCATGTAGATGTGGATGTATGGATGTGAATGTGGATGTGGATGTGGATGTATGGATGTGGATATGGATGTGAATATATGATATGTGATGTGAAGGAATCTGAAGTGAAGAGATGGAAAATGATGTGATTGGTTGAGTACATATATAAATGGAATGTGGAATAAGTAAGGTGGATTAATGAGGGATAATGTGGAAAAATGAGAGTTAATATAGAAACTGTATTTGTAAATTATTGTAAATGCTGTTTGTAAATGGCTGTTTTATGTCAAGAATATTGGGGAAGCATTTTGACCGTCTTGTGATTAAGGTCGTGGAGACCTAACTGTTAAAGGACGTCTCGCATAGCAAGGTCGACCGAGGTCTTGACCAGCCTCGGTTCGATTATGAGGGACCAAGGAAGCGGCCTATGAGTGAAGCGCTAGGTCACCTGCGAGCAACGAAGGATCCTAGAGGGTGCTGACCAAACGGTGCTCGGGCTCTGGGTCGCCTAGGATACCCACACGTGCGTCGAGGAAGATATTGGAACAAGGAGTAAGAGTTGTTTTGTGAAACCGGGCATGGATCTGGTTGATTGACCTTGCTGGTCTTCAATGGATGAGTCCATGGCTCTTTATATGGATCTGTTGGTTGATCTTGCTGATCTTCAACGAGAGTCCATCTTGATATTTATAAGTGATTATATTGCCGAGTATTATGGGCTAGGAACTATTGAAAAGGCCCCTGTGTGGACAGGTGGTGAGCGTTCTAGTTGCCAATGATGCCATAGATACTCTGATGAAGGAATGATGGGAAATTATGAATCAACCGGATAAATTGAAAGATTGTGATCAGTGGTACTATGGTTTCATTAAAGGATTGTTTTAAAGTTAGCTGATGCTAAGAAAAAGGTAATTTCATATTGGGTGTGTAAGTGGTGTGGCTAGTTTTATGTTTGCATGAACTTCCGGCTAGGGGGCCTTGGAACTCTTTTCCTTGGTACCCGGGACAAAACCTAACCAAGTTCCAAATTGGATCCCATCACTACAGCGGTTGGCTAGCCCATGGGATCGGATGGGGTTAGGCTGGACTGATGGATCCGTAAATCGAGACTCAATTTCTATTATTACGATAGATAAAGTAAATCCCGGATAGTAATTGTTCTATGGATAGGAATCAACGGCTGTGCCTCTTGATGGGGAAAAAAGCGTTGATCCCAATGATCCAAGTGCAAGTTTCTTCCTTGATCCGACCGAGTATCTTTATAGGTGCAGTCGGATCAGCGTGATCAGTAATGATCTTGACTACGTTAGAGTACAAAGTTATCTTGGTGGAATCGCCCGTGCTTTCTGGGTAAGGGAAGTTTTTTCCGGGTTCGGTTTTTGAAAAACCGACGGATTAGTCTCTTGTCCAGATATCCGTGGATGAGGCCCCGCGAGTGTGGGTCCCTGCCCCGTGCATGAAGTGCTACTTCCGCTACTAGTACCCCGAATCCGTCGCATGGTGGGGACAGGGATCTCACAGTTGGTATCAGAGCTTTTTGGTTAATAAGGATCAACCGAGAAGCCAAATATATCAAAAATTTATCAAGAATCAAAAAGGTTGTAATTGTGTGATATAATTCATACAAATTGATATTCAATCTGAAAATTCATAAATTAGGAATTGGGTCTTCAAATGGAAGTACCGCAATTATATGGAACCCTGACTTTCTTGAGGCCTAGACATGATGGTATTTACCTTATAGTTCCAAGTATTATGACGACCCGTATATACCGAGGGTATAACTGCAGCTCTTTACCGGCAGTATATACGAGTAAATCCAAGACTTGAAATTATAAGCGTTAATGCTATCCAGATGATGATTTCGAATGTGGTTGATATGATTTTAATTTTGTTTGAGAACTGATGAATTGATTTGGATTCTGATTGAAAAATGATGATTTTTGAAATTTAGTTAAAATATAATAACCTGAGCAAAACTACAATGAGGATGAATGGGACGAGTCCCTGTGATGATAAATGATGATAATGATTTCAGCAAATCACTATGAGATTAGTGGATTGTGCTGTCAAATTGCTACTGTTAACACTTGACCATTAGATCAAGTTAAGGGATGACAAATTGAGAACTTACTTGACTGAAATTCCCGTGGAGGAATGTTCAGAAGGAAATTTTTCGGTCTAATGGACCTTTATCATGTTAAAGATATGAATGATATGATCTGAATGAATTGTTATTTAATGATGAGTTCTAAGGGATATTTATCCCAGTATTCTGTTGGGTTGACCAGAATATAAGGAACCCTAGAATAAAATTGGATCTTAAGAAAAAGAGTTGTCCTCTACCTTGCGAGATGAGGACATCTCGCACTTTTTTAAGTGGGGTAGAATGTAAGATTCCTCCCCCAGCCTTAGAGATATACAGGAGTAAGAATCTCCCTTTCTGATCTTATAATTATTCTCTCTCTAAAATAAAAAGAAAGATTCTGTTTAAAAAGGGAAGACACTTTCCCCAGAATACCTTCTCAGGAGCCCACTTGTTTTAAGGACTCAAAACGATGAGTTCAGAAGTGAGAACCGGTATTTTGGATGCCAAGGTTTTAGTCATCAGTTATTAAACTACTGCCCGACTCCTACCATGGAAAGGGCACAAGGAAGTCTAGAACCCAAATTCAGAAATCAATTCCTTCATACCAATCTAATCAGGGTCCGTCTCTCGGACAAGATTGCTTAACTCCATTAACTAGGTCCGACCCATTGATTAGGGTCGAGATGACCAGTCAAATGCTTGGTGACTTACAGCATCAGATGCAAGCAATTCATAAAGATATAAACTCTGCCTAGGATTGACAGAGACAATATACGGATAAGAAGAGGACAGTCAGAGAAATCAAAGAAGCAGTTATAGTCCTCAATTGAATACGGACCAAAAGAATTTCTTTATCTCTAGGGGAGTATAAGTAGTTATCCCCCAGATATTGTGGACCAAAGGAAGTAAGTGACTTAACCTACGAACTTCTTTTATCTCCTCATCTCAAAGTTCTTAACGCCTTCTATAGAAATATGTGCCAAACCCAAATCATGGAAAGACGGTAAAACTTCAGTGGCAAGATACCGTTGGCTTCTAGGTTACGCTAACTCCTTCCTTTATATAAGTCGTAACTTTTACTTATCGCTCACAGTAATCTTACTTCCATCGATCTCCTTCTTCTTAATCTCCTTCATGGCTTGGCAACAGGAATTAGTTTTGTCCATGATGATTTCTCACCTTCAAGACGCAAGAGAGTCTGTGAAGAAAGATTTTATAGAACAGTATGAGCACTCACTTTTCCCTCACTTGGGAGCTTCTGTAGCGTAGACAAAATGGCGAACCTATCAAGACATAACTAGGGTAACACCCTGGGGTCAGCAGCACTTTCGTAACAATGTCCTATTGGCCATGGTTATTGAAGCTTTGGGTTTGGGTCCCCGATACTACTGCGTCATGAGATCAAGAAATCTTGGGTTTTCTGAGCGGGTCTTCTTACTGGCGTGTTTTCTTCCTCATCAGAAGATATGTCTTTACCCCGTTTTTGGCTTGCCTCTCAGAGGTCCTTTTGTTAGAACACCTCATCCCACTGAGATAGGTGCGGCAATAACCAACAGAATTATTCCCATAGATGAGTTACCTTATACGTGCGCAGCTTGTGAGTGCTGCTTTTGTGATCATATGATGGACGAGCTTATGGAAGTGTAGAGAGTTCTTCTATCTTTACTGTATAAGTTCCGAAAATGAATAAAGTTTAAATCTTGTTCTTATCTTGAATCTTGCTCTCTTGAGACTTTTTTTAATTGGTGGTTAATATTAA
Source organism: Cibotium barometz (assembly GCF_041138505.1). Taxonomy (NCBI): domain Eukaryota; kingdom Viridiplantae; phylum Streptophyta; class Polypodiopsida; order Cyatheales; family Cibotiaceae; genus Cibotium; species Cibotium barometz. The sequence continues at coordinate 18,031,788 of NC_141056.1, forward strand.
TTAAAAAATTTTCTCTCAGTCTCATACTTGTGCATCTGATATGTAAGGAAGGGGAGTTCTTTAAAGGAGGTGCATATTTCACATAAGATGAAGAGTTGAAAATGTACAAGGTTTATTAGTAAAAAACTATGAGCAATATTAAAAATATGACATATGTAAGGAAGGGGAGTTCTTTAAAGGAGGTGCATATTTCACATAAGATGAAGAGTTGAAAATGTACAAGGTTTATTAGTAAAAAACTATGAGCAATATTAAAAATATGACATATGTAAGGAAGGGGAGTTCTTTAAAGGAGGTGCATATTTCACATAAGATGAAGAGTTGAAAATGTACAAGGTTTATAAGTAAAAAAACTATGAGCAATATTAAAAATATGACATATGTAAGGAAGGGGAGTTCTTTAAAGGAGGTGCATATTTCACATGCTTGAATGAGTTTTAAACTCATAAAAATTGAGATATTTCATCTCTCCTCTCTCCTAATTCAAGTCTAGTTCCAAAAAGTTAGCTTAACTGACCTAAAAATGGTCAAAAATTGACCAAACTGATTTGGAAAATTCTAGAATCAGTTTGTTTTGGTTAGGAGCTCAATTTTTCCTATAAATAGAAGCCTCCCCCTTGTTGAAAAATAGATAGTGTTTATGCATCATTACTCTACTCCACCTAAGCCAAGAACTGTGAATTCATTTAATAATTCACTAGTTTTTGGAGCTTCCCTCTTTCTTCAATCCCCATTAGTGGCTCCATCAACATACTTAACCAATTGATTGGTTGGGGGCCTCTACCGTGAACAAAGAATCAAGCAAATTATAAGGTAATTAGTGAATTGTGATCATTTTCTATAATTTCTCAATGTTTCTCTCTTCTCAACTCCTCTCAAGCTTGAAAAGCTTGATTGGAATGGTTTTTGAATGCTATTCAAGTTAATTGATGAATGTTAGTGAAGAGTTACATAATTTGATGAATGCTATTGAAGTTAATTGATTAATGATAGTTAAGAATTACATAAATTTTTATTTATGTTTAATTCTAATGGTTTTTATGTAATTTCTCTCTCTCACTCAAGAAATGGTCATACTCATGACCCAGTCTCAATCCAAATGAAGCTTTTCATAAAGCTTTTCTTTAATCCAAGATTAAGCTATGCTTGAGGCCAAATTAATGGTTTTTTTTTCTATGCTTTTAGTTTATGTATATTGATGATTCAATCCATTCTGGATTGATGATCCAATTAGAGACCATTCTAGTTATTTCCTTAATGATAAGCTTTATCTCTTAGAAAAATTGAGATTTATCAGTCATAGCAGCAGAGCTATGGCAAAATTTTTATAAAAATTATGCATAATATAATTTTATTCAAAGCATGAAAAGAGGACTTCCTACCATATTCTAGGAATTATCATCCTAGATTAATTGAAAGATATTCATTGTAATCATAGAGAAATTGATATTATGCATAATTGATTTTCATGCATAGAGGTATGCGTAAAAGATTATTATTTTAACATAAAAGTGTTACTTTTATCAATTTTTATTTTCATGCATAGAAGTATGCATAAAGGATATTAAAAGTGTTACTTTTATCATTTTTAATTTTCATGCATAGAAGTATGCATAAAAGAAAAATTTTATATCAAAAGTGTTACTTTTATCATTTTTAATTTTCATGCAAAGAAGTATACATAAAAGCATTAAAAAAAATTTATATCAAAAGTGTTACTTTTATCATTTTTAATTTTCATGCATAGAAGTATGCATAAAAGAAAATTTTTATATCAAAAGTGTTACTTTTATCATTTTTAATTTTCATGCATAGAAGTATGCATAAAGGATAATTTTTTTTATATCAAAAGTATTACTTTTATCATTTTTCATTTTCATGCATAGAAGTATGCATAAAGGATAATTTTTTTATATCAAAAGTGTTACTTTTATCGTTTTTAATTTTCATGTATAGAAGTATGCATAAAGGATATTTTTTTTATAGTAAAAGTGTTGCTTTTATCACATTTGAAATTCTTGCATAGAGGTATGCATAAAAGATGATTATTATATTGTAAAAATGTTACTTTTGCCATAATTGGTTTTGATGCATAGGGTTATGCTTAAAGATATTTTTATACTAAAAGTGTGATTTTCATCATAAATAGATTTTATGCATAAATTAGATGCATAAGAGAAATTCTTTTATTCTAAAAGTGTAATTCCTACTAAATTGAATTTATGCATAAGAAGATGTATAAAAGATTGATTTTAATTCAAAAGTGTCATTCTCATCTAAAATGAATTTATGCATAGGAAGATGCATAAAAGATTGAATTTTAATTCAAAGTGTCATTCTCATTTAAAATGAATTTATGCATAGGAAGATGCATAAAAGATTGATTTTTATTTCGAAAGTGTTAATATCCTTAAATGGAATTTATGCATAATTAGATGCGTAAAGAAATTTTATATCAAATATAAGAATTCTCTTATATTCTATAAATAGATATGGAAAGGGATAGGATGTGATAAGACGTATATGAGAAGAGTTATGATGTGATAAGATGAGTTAGGATGTGATAAGATGAGTTAAGATGTGATAAGAGACCTATGGGATGAGTTAGGATGTGATAAGATGAGTTAAGATGTGATAAGAGACCTATGGGATGAGTTAGGATGTGATAAGATGAGTTAAGATGTGTATGGGATGAGATAAGAAGTGTATGAGATGAGATAAGATGTATATGGGTTGTGATAGGGCGAGAATGGATGTGATGTAAAAGAATAGATGTGAAGGCGTATGAGGCCATATGAATGGAAATGTAGAAATAGATGAATGTAGATGTGGATGTATGAATGTGAAAGTGGATGTATGCATGAAGATGTATATGCATAGATGTGAATGTGGATGTAGATGTATGCATGAAGATGTATATGCATAGATGTGAATGTGGATGTAGATGTGGATGTATAGATGTGAATGTGAATGTGGATGTATGCATGAGGATGTATATGCATAGATGTGAATGTGGATGTAGATGCACAGATGTATAGATGTGAATGGGAATGTGGATGTGGATGTATGTGAATGTGGATGTGAATGGGAATGGGAATGGGAATGGGAATGTGGATGTGGATGTGGATGTATGTGAATGTGGATGTGAATGGGAATGGGAATGTGGATGTGAATGGGAATGTGGATGTATGTGAATGTGGATGTATAGATGTGAATGTGGAATGTGGATGTGGATGTATGTATGTATGTGGATGTAGATGTGGATGTATAGATGTGAATGGGAATGTGGATGTGGATGTATGTGAATGTGGATGTAGATGTGAATGTATAGATGTGAATGTGGAATGTGGATGTGGATGGATGTATGTATGTGGATGTAGATGTGGATGTATAGATGTGAATGGGAATGTGGATGTGGATGTATGTATGTATGTGGATGTGGATGTATGAATGAGGACGTGATAGTGGATGTATGCATGTGGGTGCGGATGTATGGATGTGGATATGGATGTGTATGTATGAATGTGGATACGGGATGTGGATGTATAAATGAGGATGTGAAAATGGAGGTAAGCATGTAGATGTGGATGTATGGATGTGAATGTGGATGTGGATGTGGATGTATGGATGTGGATATGGATGTGAATATATGATATGTGATGTGAAGGAATCTGAAGTGAAGAGATGGAAAATGATGTGATTGGTTGAGTACATATATAAATGGAATGTGGAATAAGTAAGGTGGATTAATGAGGGATAATGTGGAAAAATGAGAGTTAATATAGAAACTGTATTTGTAAATTATTGTAAATACTGTTTGTAAATGGCTGTTTTATGTCAAGAATGCTGGGGAAGCATTTTGACCGTCTTGTGATTAAGGTCGTGGAGACCTAACTGTTAAAGTTGCAACTGCTGTGACGGAGAGTCAATGGAGGACGTCTCGCGTAGCAAGGTCCTGACCAGCCTCGGTTCGATTAAAAATGGTGAGCTTCCGGTACGGTGGATGAGGGACCAAGGAAGCGGCCTATGAGTGAAGCGCTAGGTCACCTGCTCGACGAAGGATCCTAGAGGGTGCTGACCATACGGTGCTTGGGCTCTGGGTCGCCTAGGATACCCACACGTGCGTCGAGAAAGATATTGGAACAAGGAGTAAGAGTTGTTTTGTGAAACCGGGCATGGATCTGGTTGATTGACCTTGCTGGTCTTCAATGGATGAGTCCATGGCTCTTTATATGGATCTGTTGGTTGATCTTGCTGATCTTCAAAGAGAGTCCATCTTGATTTTTATAAGTGATTATATTGCCGAGTATTATGGGCTAGGAACTATTGAAAAGGCCCCTATGTGGACAGGTGGTGAGCGTTCTAGTTGCCAATGATGCCATAGATACTGTGATGAAGGAATGATGGGAAATTATGAATCAACCGGATAAATTGAAAGATTGTGATCAGTGGTACTATGGTTTCATTAAAGGATTGTTTTAAAGGTAGCTGATGCTAAGAAAAAGGCAATTTCATATTGGGTGTGTAAGTCGTGTGGCTAGTTTTATGTTTGTATGAACTTCCGGCTAGGGGGCCTTGGAACTCTTTTCCTTGGTACCCGGGACAAAACCTAACCAAATTCCAAATTGGATCCCATCACTACAGTGGTTGGGCGGTTAGCTAACCCATGGGATCGGATGGGGTTAGGCTGGACTGATGGATCGACTCAATTTCTGTTATTACGATAGATAAAGTAAATCCCGGATAGTAATTGTTCTATGGATAGGAATCAACGGCTGTGCCTCTTGATGGGGAAAAGAGCGTTGATCCCAATGATCCAAGTGCAAGTTTCTTCCTTGATCCGACCGAGTATCTTTATAGGTGCAGTCGGATCAGCGTGATCAGTAATGATCTTGACTACGTTAGAGTACAAAGTTATCTTGGTGGAATCGCCCGTGCTTTCCAGGTAAGGGAAGTTTTTTCCGGGTTCGGTTTTGGAAAAACCGACGGATTAGTCTCTTGTCCGGATATCCGCCCGTGGGGACGAGGCCCCGAGTGTGGGTCCCTGCCCCGCGCATGAAGTGCTACTTCCGCTGTTAGTACCCCGAATCCGTCGCATGGTGGGGACAGGGATCTCACAATGGTGGTGGAAAAAGTAAGGCAAAAATCCTAAAAGAAGTGTTCCAACGGTTCTATAGAAGGATACTACAATAACTACACAAAAAAGAAACCTTGAGGTCATCCAAAGTGATGCAAACACTCAGACATATGGAAAGGAAGAGATTGAAGCATTCCGAAGCATTTAAAAACTCAGATGCCATACAAGCACAAAACAAATGGAGAGAACAAAAGATTTTTGTTAATCATGGTTGGACAGATAGATGTAACACATGTCTTTTACAATGTATCTTTCCATTCTAATGACTTTTGCAATTCCTGTGGTTCTGGCTTTCCTTTATACCTTAGCAAACGGTGTTTGTCGTACTCTTCTAGTTCCTTTGGGTTCTCTATGCCTAGAGACAATGCTACTGCAGCATATATATGAAAGTAACCCCTTCGATTGCTGGCATAACCAGGGTAGCATCCAAAAATGTCTAAGGCAGTAGACTTCTCTATCAAAATAATCTTCTCATAACTTTTAGGAATAATTATTCCACCTAGGAACAGGGACAATGTCTTAAATAAAAAATTTGCAACTCTCCCTTCCTGGCTCATAGCATTGTGGTAGATTATCATCTTTGCCTTGGACAATTTCGATAGGTAGTGAGAGCTGCGTCTCGGCCACAATACTCCCTTTATGCCACTGCAAGAATTCGTCATTGACTTCAAATGTACTCTGCAAAACAAAATAATTAAGGAAACATAAATCTACATATCACATTCACACACACACACACAACACACACATACACAAAGAGAGAGAGAGAGAGAGAGAGAGAGAGAGAGAGAGAGAGAGAGAGAGAACCTGAGTCTTATCTGTCACACGAACAATTGGTCTTGCCAAAGGTTAATAGAACTTTTACTATCATCTACTACTCTGTTCATCCATTCCTTTGTGGAGTCATTCAACTTATCATAGCCATATTTGGCCTGAAGCTCCATGAAGGTTTTATCGTCTGGCACAAAGCTATCATCTTTGAACTTATGTGCTTTGCCCAAACATATGCTGAGACAATCTTTACTATTGTAATTTTCCTCCAATGCTAAGTCATCACTCTCATCTTTTGAGACAAAACCACTACCCTCTTCCTGAAAATTGGCAATAGCACATATAGAATCTTCCCTAAGGTTGAAAATATTCTGAGCATCAGATAAGAGTACATAACGTTTGTTATCCAACCACAACGAATTCTGGCAACACTGGCAATATTAGACCACACTGGTCCACTTTAAAGCGATCTACATCTAGAGGTCTCTGTATTGTGCACGTCTTAAGAGCTACAATATCCGTAGACTTTGTCTCCTCTTCCTCCTGTACTAACTGTATCTCTTCCTCAACTTGTGCCTCTTCAGAAGGCAACTTATGTGCTTTGCCCAAACATATGCTGAGACAATCTTTACTATTGTAATTTTCCTCCAATGCTAAGGCATCACTCTCATCTTCTGAGACAAAACCACTGCCCTCTTCCTAAAAATTGGCAATAGCACCTAGAGTAGAATCTTCCCTAAGGCTGAAAATATTTTGAATGTCAGATGAGAGTACATAACATTTGTTATCCACAACAAATTCTTGCAACACTGGCAATATTAGAACACATTGGTCCACTTTAAAGAGATCTACATCCAAAGGTCTCTGTATTGTGCACGTCGTCTTAAGAGCTACAATATCCATAGACTTTGTCTCCTCTTCCTCCTGTACTAACTGTATCTCTTCCTCAACTTGTGCCTCTTCAGAAGGCAACTTATCTTCTTGGGGAATCTCATCTTGAGTCGTACCTTCATAGAGCAGCTCTTCACCCCTTTCAGGAAGCTCTTTATAGAGCAGCTCTTCACCCCTTTCAGGAAGCTCTTTATAGAGGCAGTGCAAGTAGCAGAGGAATCCAAATGGCTCATACAACAGCCTGCAGCAACTTAAGTGCAAGGTACACCAAGTAGGTTTGTAGGAAGATTGGAGTTCCTGGTACTTCTTATATAGAAAACTGTTTGCCTTCTTGCTTCGTGCACAATCCAACAAGTGCACATAAGCCTGATTACTTATAGCAGTAGCCTTCCTTTGGATACTAATTTTTCAAAACCGTCCCTGGTCCAAAATTGACTCTACTTGTTGCAAAGGCTTGTTAAACATCTCAGCAATAATGTGAAAGTCATCAGCAACCTTCCTTTGGATACTAATTTTTCAAAACCGTCCCTGGTCCAAAATTGACTCTACTTGTTGCAAAGGCTTGTTAAACATCTCAGCAATAATGTGAAAGTCATCAGCAATAATGTGAAAGTCATCAGCAATAATGTGAAAGTCATCAGCAGCAACCTTCCTTTGGATACTAATTTTTCAAAACCGTCCCTGGTCCAAAATTGACTCTACTTGTTGCAAAGGCTTGTTAAACATCTCAGCAATAATGTGAAAGTCATCAGCAGCTCTCGTGTTACAAATAAACTCAAAATGTTTCTCATCAATTAAGGCAAGATCATTGCTCTCAAAAATTTCCTCCTTCTTGTCCTTCATGATGTCAGTGCTAAGAACTTGCTCCTTCCTCTTTTTCTTCTTCTTCTTTGGCATCTCTATGTCAGCAGTTGGTCCTTTCTCCTCCTTAGCCTCCATTGAAAAATCAAAATCCCTCTTAATAGAGAGCCTCTGCTCGCGAGCAGGTCATTTAGAAAGGGATGCCAAACTGAGAACACCTACTTTCTCCTATTCATCTGCCTCCATATCCTGGTCTTCTGAATGGGGTTCCTCATCACTATGATCCTTTACAAAGTAAAGGGGGGAACTTGATTCTCTCGGCTCCACAGTTGGAAATCCTTGATCCTCTGTCTGTCCTCTCACAAGCTGTGGCTCCTCTCACAAGCTGTGGCTCCTCTATCCATGCCATAACCTCCGCAAGGTCGTCAGTAGTGAAGTCAATAGATCTTTTCTTTGTGGTCATCAACAACTTTGTAGACTTCATCCGTGCGTCGCTCCTCCCCACAACACTAAATTCAGGATCCAGCAAGTGCCGTGGCCCCCCGCTTAAGCTTTCTCTATTTTGTAAGACACTGGCAAGAATTAGAAAAGGGGAGAACCCTCTGTTTATATTTGTGCAATTTGGCACGATAAAGCACCTTCATTACCCTTACAAGAGCCATATAAGGCCAAACCACACAAACCTCTCTCTCTCTCTCTCTCTCTCTCTCTCTCTCTCTCTACCTCTCTGTGTGTGTCTGTGTGTGTGTGTGTGCGTGCGTGCATGTGTGTGTGTGTGTGTGTGTGTTTGTGTGTGTATGTGCTAGACTGCACAAGCAAGGCATCTATCACAGTTAGTGGTTTGGCACGATAGCGAACTTGCGTTAGACATGCAAGTGCCATATTGTGCCAAATTATAAAAATACCTCTCTCTCTCTCTCTCTAGCAGTATTGGATGTGTATATCTATGTTGTATGTGTTTCTCCTTGTGTGCGTGTGTGCGTGTGTGTGTGCATGTGTGTGTGTGTGTATGTGTGTGTGTGTGTGTGTGTGTGTGTGTGAAAGATTGTGTCTGCCTATGCATGCATGTCTGTGTGTCTGTGTATCTGGGTGTGTGTGTGAAAGATTGTGTCTGTCTGTGTATACATGTCTATGTGTCTGTGTATCTGAGTGTGTGTGTGTGTGCAAGAGAGAGAGAGAGAGAGAGAGAGAGAGAACTTACGTGTTGCCATTACTGCCCGCTTACGTGGGCGTGGATTTTGGATTCTCTCTCTGTATGTCGCTCTCTCTCTCTCTTTCTCTTTAAAAAATGAGAATTGTTTATAGTAGCGTGGGGATTACGTAACTTTATACGAGCCCACGTGTGTAGTAATAACGGACACGTGTGATGTTGACCATTGACACGTGGGGCTTGTGAATATTAAAAACGACACTTTTTTTATTCTATTTGTAAACGGTGCGCAGAGAGAGAGAGAGAGAGAGAGAGAGAGAGAGAGAGAGAGAGAGAGAGAGAGAGAGATCCATCAAACACGACAACGATCCATCGAGAGCACGACAAGCCACCGATGGTTTTGGTATGTCTTTCTCTTGCACATGCTCATGCACCCACACACACACACACATACACACACACAAGGAGAAACACATACACACACACACACACATACACACACACAAGGAGAAACACATACAACACAGACGTACACATCCAGTACTGCTATAGAGAGAGAGAGAGAGAGAGAGAGAGAGAGAGGTATTTTTACAGTTTGGTGCGATATGGCACTTGCATGTCTAACGCAAGTTTGCTATCGCACCAAACTGCACTAACTATGATAGATGCCTTACTTGTGGGGTCTAACACGTACACACACAAAGGACACACACACACGCACACACACACACACACACACACATAGAGTGTTATGTATCTTTCTTCCAAGTTGATTGGTAGCTCATGGCGAGGACAAAGGCTACTGCAAGGAGACAGGGTAAGGGGCCTGGAAGTAGGCCGCAAGGCTGCCTCTCAGAAGAAGCCAAGAAAAGGAAAACCTATCCATATTCTGAAGCAGGCCAGAACAAGGAGATTTTTGTAGAACTTCTAACATTCTGAGGGAGATCAGGAAAGCTCAAAATTGTGTGGAGTTATGTGTTCCCAATCTCTCTTTCCAGAGGGTGTGCAGGTCTATATGTGAGAATTGGAGGCTATCTGCTGTAAGGTGGAAGAGGACAGCCTTGCTCTGTCTACAGCAGGAGGTTGTTGAAGACTTTCTGACCTGTGTGTGTTGTGTGTGCCCATGCAAATAGGATGACTATAATTCCCAAGGACAGTGAGACACTGAAGATGCTTAGGTGGAGGTATGAGAAGATTCTACACCTGCACAGCTTATAGATCCAAAGATGAGAGACATCCTCATGATTCCACCACCAGGAGCTCCTCAGGATAAAATAAAAATTATAGAGATTACACATGATATGAACACAAGAGCCAAGGCAAAATAGGAGGCCAGATGGGAGGAAGATCACAAGGCCAGAAAAGACAAGGATCTACAAGTAAAAAGGACCCCAACAAATCTCCAAGAACAGTACATTAAAGAAACAGAAGAGTTGGACTCTGCCAACCTAGAGATGCTAAGGAGCTTGCAGAGGGGCATTTTTGTCTTTGTGAATATGGAAGATGGTGAGAGATAGCTCTCTCTTGACCTCATGGATGTCAGAACTTTGATGGATAGGACATCACAGATCTCAGATACTATCCTATACATGCATTTAAAGTAAGATGCGAATTGCATTTTTTGATGATATGGTCCTTCCGTCTTTAGTTCTTTCCTTTTTCCTCAACGAGTTACCCTTGTTTTTGCAGTTTAATAAAGTGCCATCTTTTGCGTGAGAGCCATTATGAGGTTATTCTAAACTCTCAGGTGGCACCATTGCTAAGAAGAAGAAGGAGTACTTCTTCCTAGCAAGAGATTCAAAAGTGGTTCACCTATTTGAACATGCTGGAGATTACCGTAGTAATTCTTCCATATGAATATGTTACTTCTCTATCTTGTTAGTCATATGCATCTAATAGATAGGGGATGCCTTAGTTTTAGATATTTCTGCTTTTGAAGGAACCATTGGAGCCTTGCCATTATAGAATTGGATAAGAGAATCATGTGGACCCTTACTTCAGTACCAAGATCACATCCTGAGTTAGGCCTGTAAGTAATTCAAAGCACCTTTCCCTAGTATGGCAAGCCAAAGCCCTCTCAGCACATAGAGGAAGAGCCATGATGAAGTTAACATTGAACAACCCATGGCTAATGGGCAGAGCCAAAGCCTAAAGAGAAGACAGATGCGAAACAAACTGCAGAGACCAAGCTAGGATCTGGTAGGGGGGCGAACAATGAAGAACCTAAGTCTGATGAGGATCCCAAGGAGGCTAGTGAGGATCCCAAGCTTGATGAAGATCCCAAGCCTAATTTACTTGATGTAATGTAACCAACTCAATCTTAAGAATTGTTTCTATTAGGTGTTTTTTGTCCCTTAACAATGATTATAAATTTCAATCATATTCAGATTGATTAGAAGTATGAATCATGTTAATAATGGTTTCAGATACTGAGGAGGCTTATCATCTTGGATGTTAATGGATTGCTGCTTAGAAGACAGCCCAAGAGCTTTGGACCAAGTGTTACAGGAGGGAATTACAAAGTTGGGGGAATGCATGTCATGCTAAGGCCCAAACGGTATCAATTTATCAACTTTGTAACTAAGCACTTTAGATTGGCCATCTGGTCGTCAACGATGACGCATAATTTGAGGCCTCTTGTCACGCTAGTTTTGACAGAATCTAAGATTGAGGAAACAGAATTGTATTTTGTATATGAACAAAGGCACTGTTACATTGACCCAGGTGTTTGTCATCCCAACAACCTGGGGTGCCCTTACTTATGAAGCGCTATGTGGATATCCAACATCCGTATAATCCCACAAATACATTATTAATTGATGATACCCATGAGAAGGCTATGTATAATCCCATTGGAACATGGATATCACCCCTTCCTTTCGAAGGTAATGCAAATGATGTTTATTTGGAAGAACAATTGATTCCATATTTAGATGGATTGTACAAATCAAAAGACTCTGTACAAGATTATGTAATGAGAAATCCATTTTTGTAATGTAATGTCTTCAACTGTTCTGTTCTCACTCAAGTAATGTGTCGTGGAAAATAGTATACATTGTCTTGTTTTTTGAAAGTACTGCTTCTTGTTTTTTGAAAGTACTGCTTCTTGTTTTTTGAAAATACTGCTTTAAACAAAAGGCTCTTGATTAATTATGTTAAAAGAGTACATTCAAATTTTTAATGTCAAGTATGAGTGTCATTAACAAGATAGACTTGATTAATTATGTCAAAAGAGTACATTGAAGTGGGTTTTGTCAAGTAGGAATGATCTTGACTGTGTTACCCAATTCTTTACATTGTATTAGTCGCTCCCTTCTAAGGAGGACCTTTCTTCCATTGTGAATGAAAGTACAGTGTGCCGGCATGTCTTGCAAGGGTTCTTTGACAATATCCTTCCTTAGCTGTAGATTGCATTTCTCTCGTATAGAAACAATTGTCACCAGTGATTGAAGCTTCATCAATCACTTCAATGTCTATGACTTTGTCGTCCATTACACTTGCGGCTTCCTGATCCATTGGTACGAACTCTACATTGATGTAACGGGACCTGCTATACCAGAAGGACAAGATAAAGTTTGAGTTTGCAATCATGTACTTTGCAACTACTGTGTCTCTAGTGCAATGTTACAATGGATATTGTCAAAAACTTTATTCGGCCATCCCTCATCAAGAAGTCTTGCTAAGAGGAGTGTATCCTCGCTATCTTCACCTGAAATAAGCTAAAAAGCTCCACGAACACAGTAATTGGTAGGTAAACCATAATTTTTACTACATGAGTTGCAATGCTCCCTCGTAGAGAGCATTGCACATCCTTGAAGAGCTTGCTCTTTTCTGACACCATTACTGAGGGGTCTATGATAGGCCAATCCATGTAGTTCCACTCAGCTTGCAAAGGTAGCTCTTCCAAGTGGCCACACGACTATGTTTCTTGTGTAGTAGACAGTAGAAATGATCATAGAAAAAGGCTCCTACATCTACAAGGCTTTTGTTTCTCCTTCCCGCATACGGTAGCCGACCAATGTGTGCATGAACCACATTCATAATCCCAATGATGCACTAAACTGGCTCCCACTCCTCGCCCTAGGACTTGAATCATCTATGATGGCATTAGTGGGGCAAAATCGGGATGATATATGTGAGATCCTCTGCCCCCTCCGTGCACGGATTCTCGATTGCTGGCAGCGGAAGCAGCTCCCTCATGCACGGGGAAGGGTTTCCCACTCGGGGCCTCGCCCTCGAATGTCCGGGCACGAGACTAAGCTGGTGGCCATTCCGAAAACCGAAACCGAGAAAATTTTCTATGCCCAGAAAACAGGGACGATTCCACCATTTTGATTTTCTTAACGAATTTTTCTAACGAGTTCAAGATACTGAAATATCCTTCAATTGAGTAAACCCGATAGAAGGAAAACTATCATGACTTAACTTGAAGAAATCAACGCTTTTTTCCTAATTCAAGATCAAGCACAGTCGTTGATCTATTCATTTGAGAATTCTTCAGGTTATTATTTTTGAGTTCTAAGCGTATTCTTATTGTTCAATTTCATTATTAAAACTCTACTGATTCCAGCCTAACCCTATCCGGCCCATGGGTTAGCCCACCACCCTACCAGTGGAATCGGTAGAACCAAACAATTACTCACCCTACCCATAATTGAATGCCTTTCTTAACTTTAGCTTTAGAAAACATATATGCACACACTCCTCTTTAAAAATTGAACTTATAAAATGATCCATTGAATAAACAGTTATTGATTACAGATATCATAACTCAAAATTTCCATCCAGTTCCTTGTTTCTTAAAAACAGGTATCACTCTGGACACTCCGTCGTCGAGACCAGCTGGTCAGCAACAACGAGATCCAATATAATAGATTACAATAATTTTTTTTGTCATCATACATATATATCTTCCACGACATATGCATGGGTGTCCTAAGCACCGCGAGCCCGTGCATCACCAGGTCAGAACCCTCAAAGGATCCTCCTTAGATGTCCTGGCACTTCACTCAGGGAACCGCTTCGTCAGCCCTCGCCCATCGTACCGGAAGCACACCATTTTTCACCATACCACCGAGGCTGGTTTTTGCCGCGTGAGCCATCCTTTGAACACTCCCCAGTTGTTGCAACTGAACTTCCCTTAGAAAAACACATATACTAAATGCTCCCTCCAGCATTCTGGCGTAAGACAGTCCTTTAAGAAAACAGGGTTTCTATGCAAGTTTTCAATTTTGATTTTCTTTTAAATACAATGAGTATATCTTAAATCCGCATCCAAGACTTCTAGATCGCAGGTTTTAATTCCAAATAGAATTCCTTGAATTCTGTAACCTTGATCCTTAGATCAAAATCAAAGGGTCTCAACTTAGTTTCAGATTCGGTGGGTGATTTGAGTGTATTTTTCTTGAACTGATCACATCGTCTTTCCTTGAAACTGACAAAGGAGTTTGGTCTTGGTCATAGCCTGATTCAGGATTTGAGTCTAGTAAGGTTCTTCCTGAACTATCTTTCGCAAAAAGGGGGTGATATTTTAATTACTATTTTTTTAAATTTTATTCATTGAATATTTGCTTAACTGATTTCTAAATTAATCACGAATTCCTATGAAGAATAATTTAATCATTTATCTAAAATTCTGACTTTGATAGGTTTTTCTGAGTTTTTTCATTACCATCCAAGTGAATATGAAACGATAGAATTTTTTTTCTCACAGAGTATTTACTTATTCATTCATCAATTATTCATGGAAATTAAACATAGAATTAAAGAGAACCCTAATTTTGATATAAAAATCATTTATGCATCAATTTATGCATAAAATCAATTTTGATGAAAGTAACACTTTTATAATAAAAAAAATCTTTTATGCATAAAATCAATTTTGATGAAAGTTACACTTTTATGATAAAAAAATTCTTTTATGCATCATTTTATGCATAAAATCAATATTGGTGAAAGTAATACTTTTATAATTAAAAAAATTCTTTTATGCATCACTTTATGCATAAAAATTAATTTTGAAGAAAGTAACACTTTTATAATAAAAAAATTCTTTTATGCATCACTTTATGCATAAAAATCAATATTGATGAAAGTAACACTTTTATAATAAAAAAATTCTTTTATGCATCACTTTATGCATAAAACCAATATTGATGAAAGTAACACTTTTATAATAATAATAATAATTCTTTTATGCATCTTTCCATGCATAGAAATTAAATCTAATGAAAATAACACTTTTATAATAAAAAAAATTTCCATATGTATCTTTCTATGCATAGAATTTAAATCTAATGAAAATAACACTTTTATAATAAAAATATATCCAATATGCATCTTTCTATGCATAAAATGAAAATAACACTTTTAGAATACACAAACGGAGGGGATTACTCTTTTTGAATAACACAAAGATAAAACTTATTTCCACAAAATTTAAGAAAATTTTGCCATAACCTCCTTTGTATGGCTGACCATTTCTCAATTTTTACATTCTAAACCTACTTAGAATTTACCCCAAGATAAATTTAGCACTCTAATATAATCAATTCTCATTTTCTTAAGAGTAAACAATACGAAAAGTTTAATACATCTTGGATAAAGAAGGGCTGAATTCACAATGAAGAGAAGGGGGAAGCCTTTCCATCAAGGCATAACATCCAATTTCACATTAAAAAAAACAAGAAATCAGAAAACCATAGAATAGAATTAAAAAAAATAGAATTTCTAACTTACATGGAGTTTTGTGAGCTTTCCTTTGGCTTGAGGGATTGAGGGTTCTACTCTTGCTTGGATCAAGAGTGGCCACCAATTCTTTGTAGAGGAATTAGTCAAAAACAAGTGAATTATCAATGAATTCAATGTTTTTGGCTCCTCTGGGGGAGGAGTAGGGTAACAGTGCATAAAACACTATTAAGCTTCTACAAAGGGGAAGGCTTCTATTTATAGGAAAAAGTGCGTCTCTAACCAAGCAAACTGATTCTAGAATTTTCCAGATCAGTTTGGTCAATTTTTGACCATTTTTGGGTCAGTTCAGCTTACTTTTTGGAACTAGACTTGAATTAGGAAAGACGAGAGATGAAATATCTCATTATTTGAGAGTTTAAAACTCCACCACACATGTGAAATAGGCGCCTCCTTCATGAGGGGGAATCCCCACTCTGAGGTATCAAAATCTCATTTTTTTAGTATTTCCTTTGGTCCTTAGTCCACTCTTCATCTTATGTGAGTATTTACTCATTTTTGGGGGGTTTTTCTTTATTTCTTCAATTTATCTCCTCCCTACATTTGGATTAATCTGATTGGCCCCTCAGAACCTTAATCTAAAAATTTCAAAAAATCTGGGCCCATAGGCTAAGGTCTTTTTAGCAGATTATAATTTATTTCTACTAATGCACCTTAGGAAATTCTTTTTGAACTTCTATTTTAGGGAATTTATTTTAATAAGAAAGGATATTTTTCCATCCAAAGATATCTAAAAATTGAGTTATCTCTCTCTAAAACATTTTCTCTCTCTAGGCCAAAACAGCAGTTAGAAACAAGATCTTTTATTATTCTGAAAAGGGGATTGATTATAGGGGAAGATACTGGACATCTTGAGAGCTGGGGAGGAATCTTACACTCTCCCACTTGAAAAATGCGAGATGTCCTCATCTCACGAATTGGGGGTAATACAGTTCGGCTTCTTTCTCCCAGGTGGCATCTTCAAAAGTATAGAACTTTCATTTGACCAATAATTCTCTCAAAATTATGTTCTTGAGAACCTTCTCTCAAACATCAAGGATTTCTTTAGGTTGGAGTTCCATCTGCCCTTGGGTTGAAGAAGTTAAGATTTCATCAAGCACATGATTCGGGCTTGGCACATACTTTTTAAGTAGGCTAACATGAAATACATTATGTATTTTGAGATGTGGAGGCTGAAGAAGCTCGCAGGCTAAGTTACCTTCTTTCTTTGTAATCAGATATGGCCCACAATACCTGGGGGATAACTTCTTGTACTTCCCAAGAGATAGAGAACTTCTTTTGGGGCGTACTCGAATGAAGACCATCTGTCTGTCCTCTTCTTATCTGCATACTGCTTCTGTCTATCCTGGGCAGCTTTTATATCTTTGCAAATTGACTGCATCTGCTGCTCCATGTCATCAAGCATCTATCTGGACATCTCGACCCTAATCAATGGATCGGACCAAGTTAATGGAGTTAAGAAATCTTGTCCATATAGAGCTTTGAAAGGGCTCATCCCGATACTTTGGTGATAAGAAGCATTGTAAATAGCGAACTCGACTAGGTGCAGATAGCTTAGCCACTTCTTGGGCTCCCTGCCAGCATGACTGAAGTATATCTTGGATTACTTTGGTGATAAGAAGCATTGTAAATAGCGAACTCGACTAGGTGCAGATAGCTTAGCCACTTCTTGGGTTCCCTGCCAGCATGACTGAAGTATATCTTTGATTACTTGGTTTATCCTTTCTATTTGACCGTCGATCTCGGGGTGGTAAGCTGTGCTGAGATCCAAGAAAGTTCCTACTGCTTTGAAAAATGCAGTCCAGAATCTTGATGTGAACTTGGGATCTCGATCACTTACTATTCTCCTGGGTAGGCCATGCAATCTGAAGATTTCCTTGAGAAACACTCTGGCCACATCCACTGCAGTGTAGGTTTCTTTTACAGGAATCAGATGGGCAACTTTGGTTAGTCTATCAACTACCATGAAGATGGAGTTGTAACCTGTTTGCACTGAAGGTAATCCAGTAATAAAATCCATACTGATACATTCCCACTTCATCTAGGGGATGTCTAACTAATGGATGCAACTTCCCATGCATTTTTACTCTCTCGGCTTTGACTTTTTGACATGTCAGACATTGACGTACACGATTAAGTACATCCTTTTTTAGACCAGGCCAAAAAAAGCTTTTCTTTACAAACATGTAGGTCTTGATGAAACCTAGATGTCCTACAATAAGGCTATCATGGGCTTCATTCATTAGTCCCCTCATCATTGGGAATGCATAGCCTGCGATTATAATACATAATTCCATCATCCACGCTGAACCCTTGAACTCGGTTCAACTCCTGAGGAGTTTTGCTTTCCTGCATAAGTAGGGTAGCAATAGGGCCAAAGAATCTATCCTACGTGATCTTCTCTCTTGCCTCATTAATCAATGGATTTGACACCACTGTAATTGCAAGCAAGGAGGCTTTTCTGCTGAGAGGGCATCTGCTACCACATTTTCTTTGCCTGGGTGGTACTTGATTTCAAAATCAAATTCTTGCAGGGTCTACATCCACCTTCTTTGGCGCATGTTGAGATCCTTCTGTGTGAAGATCCACTTTAAGCTCTGATGATTTGTCTCATCAAAGTGAATCTTTGACCCAGTAGGTAATGTCTCCACAACTTCAGGGCATAGACTACTGAAAGTAGTTCCAGGTCATGGACAACATAATTCCTCTCATGCGTTCTGAGTTTTCGGGATTCATAGGCCACTGCATGACCTTCCTGCATGAGTTTTCGGGATTCATAGGCCACTGCATGACCTTCCTGCATGAGTGCACCGAGGGCAAAACCACTGGCATCAGTCACTACCTCAAAGGGTAGAGAGAAATCAGGCAACTTCAGAACGGGATTGGTTACCAAGGTGGTCTTCAGCTTATCAAAAGCACTCTAGCACCTGGCAGACCATTGAAACAGGGTATTCTTCTTGAGATGATTAGTCAAGGGGAAGCTATGAGAGCATACTTTGGTATAAAAATTCTATACCTACCAGTCAATCCCAAGAATCCCCTGACTTCTTTCACTGTCTTTGGTTCAGGCCAATCTATGACTGCTTGGACTTTTGCGAGATCTGGAGAAATTCCATCTTTAGATACCAAAAAGCCCAAGTATTCAACATGGTCGGCAGAGAAAGTGCATTTTCTCTTTTTTACAAAGAGTTGGTGCTTCCTTAGAATCTCAAGAACTTTTCGGACATGAGCTTCATGGTCAGCTGCATTCAAAATATCATCAAAGAAAACAAGCTGCATTCAGAATATCATCAAAGAAAACAAGCTGCATTCAGAATATCATCAAAGAAAACAAGAGCAAAATCATCCAAGTATTCCCTCAGAATGTCCTACATTAGGCGATTGAATGTAGCTGGGGCATTTGTCAATCCAAACAGCATGACAGAGTATTGATGGACTGTCTTCGGGATATCTTGATCATTAATCCTGATCTGGTGTAATACCCTAATTTGAGATCTATCTTTGTGAAGATCTGGGCTCCATTTAGCCTATCCAAAAGTTCATCAATTCTGGGGATAGGATATTTATTCTTAACTGCTGTCAGCTGGTTGAGACCTCTGTAATCCACACAGAGTCTTAACGTTCCATCCTTCTTTTTCTGAAAGGGAACTGGCGCTCCCCAAGGTGAAACACTAGGTTACAAACCCTTGTTCTAACAGCTGTCTAAGCTATTCCTTGAGTTCAATGGCTTCACAAACTGGCATTTTGTACGTGCGCTGGGCTACTGGCTGAGCTCCGAGGGTCAATTCTATCACATGATCTAGTTCCTGAATCGGAGGCATCTCAGATAGCTCTGCTGGTAATAAATCATCATATTCACTTAATTATTCTGGTTCTTTAGCCTTTAACTTTGTGTCTACCATATTCATTTTGACAACATAAATGAGCTGCTTCTTTCTAAGTCCTTTTAGTAACTTAGAAGCTTTTACTAATTGCAGACTTGGGGATCCTGAATTTTTGGTTCCTTGAACTTTGTTTCCATGAAGGTCATGGAAGGAAATGGTTCCATTATGACAGTGAATGTTTGATTTTTGTGGAGCCAGTCCATTCCAAGGATCCCGTCGAAAACTCCCAAAGGTATGACTCTGAATTGATAGTCAGTTGTTATATTACCATCTAGATTGAACTGAATACGATCTGTCTCATGGTGAGTGAAAAGAATCTTCCCACTGGCCAATTCAACTTGCATAGGTTTCCTTGATTTCTGTTCTAAGACTAGCTTACGCAAGCATCCTGGGGAAATAAATGAATGAGTATTGCTTGAATCAATTAAAAGCTTAAAAGGCTTACACTGATACTCAGCTAGAGTATGGATGGCAGAGAATTGATGATTTAGCCCTTGGTTTTCAATTGCTGCATAAAATTGTCCTCTTTTCTCTTCCACTACTTCTGCTATTGTGACTGCTCTGGCTACAGTAGATTGGGGCGAAACTCTTTCTCTTAGGTTACCCCAGTTCTAGGAAGGAGTTCTGAGACTACTCTGAACAGAGGCAAATGGCTGAGCTGGTGTTCTTCTGGGATTGCCTTGATTTTAGCGAGACGGACCCTGATTTGATTGATACGAAGGGGTTGGTCTCTGCACTCTCGGTCTTTGACTTCCCTGTCCCCTTGACATGGCAGGAGTCGGGCACTCTTTCAGCTGGTTCTCACTTCTGAGCTCATCCCTCTGAATCCTTGAAAGAGGTGGGGCTCCTGAGAAAGTGTTCTGTGGGAAGGGTCTTCCTTCACTTCTGAATCTCCCTGTATCCTGATTCTGATTTGGACCTTGTTGCCTCTTTGGGGGTGGAAAGTTTGAAGTACTTCTTGGGGTTTGGAATCTTTTAAAGTTAGAGGGTGCAGGCTTCGATGGAATCTAACAACAAAGGATTTGGCAAAGTCCTTTGCCATTCTTACAACTTCGGCCATTAAGATAGGTTTAGCATTCTTCACTAAGGTGTCCAATGGCTCGTTCATTCCTCGAATGAATCTGGCCATCAACTGCTCTTCATCCAATTGTGGGGAATATTTGAGGAGAAGGGCAAAGGCCTGATGGTACTCTTCAATTGTCTGGCTATCTTCGTATTGATATTAATACATCTTCCTCCAGAGAACCACATATACCAACGTCCCTCTATAGGATCAGGGAAGTATAGATCCTCAAAGTGATGGGCAAGCCTCACTCTGCTTACACGGGTTGTAGCGGAGTTGACGAGATATTCGAAGGCGAAGGCGATCATATCCTGACTCTGGTAAAGTCCAGGAATGCTAGACAGATTTGGGGTATCCATCTAAAAATCCAATTCAATTTATGAGTTTTCAATTTATGAATTCATTTCAAACATAATCTTAGCAAGTGAAAACATTTTTTTCGCTTTTACTTTAGAATTTTAGGCAATTTCTGCTGCTGTTTCATAAGTTTACAATAACCTCTGATACCAACTGTGAGATCCCACTGCCACCTCCGTGCACCCGATTCTCGGTTGCTGGGGCAGAGCGGAAGCAGCTCCCTCATGCGTGGGGCAGGGTTTCCCACTCGGGGCCTCGCCCCCCTCGAATGTCCGGGCACGAGACTAAGCTGGTGGCCATTCCAAAAACCGAAACCGAGAAAATTAAATATCCTTCAACTGATTAAACCCGATAGAAGGAAAACTATCACTGACTTAACTTGAAGAAATCAACACTTTTTTCTTGATTCAAGATCAGGCACAACCGTTGATCTATTCATTTGAGAAGTCTTTAGGTTATTATTCAACTATTCGAGTTCTAAGCGTATTCCTATTGTTCAATTTCATTATTATTTAAAACTCTACTGATTCCAGCCTAACCCCATCCGGCCCATGGGTTAGCCACCACCCTATCACTGGAATCGGTAGAACCAAACAATTACTCACCCACCCATAATTGAATGCCTTTCTTAACTTTAGCTTTAGAAAATAGATACGCACACACTCCTCTTTAAAACTTGAACTTATAAAATGATCCCTTGAATAAACAGTTATTGATTACAGATATCATTACTCAAAATTTCCATCGAGTTGCTTGTTTCTCAAAAGCAGGTATCACTCTGGTCTCTCTGTTGAGACCAGTTGGTCAGCCAACGAGATCCAGTAATAACAAATTACAATAAATTTTTTTGTCATCATACATATATATCTTCCACGACATACGCATGGGTGTCCTAAACACCGCGAGCCCGTGCATCACCTGGTCAAAACCCTCCACGATCCTCCTTAGGTGTCCTGGCACTTCACTCAGGGACCGCTTCGTCAGCCCTCGCCCATCATACCGGAAGCACACCATTTTTCACCATACCGAGGCTGCTCAAGACCTAGGTAGGTTTTTTCCGCGTGAGCCGTCCTTTGAACACTCCCTGCCAGCTGTTGCAACCGGAGTTCTCTTAGAAAAACACATATACCAAATGCTTCCTCCAGCATTGTGGCGTAAGACAGTCCTTTAAGAAAACAAGGTTTCTATGCAAGTTTTCAATTTTGATTTTCTTTCGAATACAATGAGTATATCTTAAATCCGTATCCAAGACTTCTAGATCGCAGGTCTGAATTCCAAACAGAATTCCTCGAATTCAATAACCATGATCCTTAGATCAAAATCAAAGGGTCTCAACTTAGTTTTAGATTCGGTGGGTGATTTGAGTGTATTTTTCTTGAACTGGTCACATCGTCTTTCCTTGAAACTGACGAAGGAGTTTCCTCTTGGTCATAGCCTGATTCAGGGATTTGAGTCTGGTAGTAAGATTCTTCCTGAACTATCTTTCTCAAAAAGGGGGTGATATTTCAATTACTATTTTTTTGAATTTCATTCATTGAATATTTGCTTAACTGATTTCTAAACTAATCACACGAATTTCTATGAAGAATAATTTAATCATTTATATAAAATTTTGACTTTGATAGTTTTATTTGAGTTTTTTCATTACCATCCGAGTGAATATGAATTGATAGAATTTTTTTCTCTCACAGAGTATTTACTTATTCATTTATCAACTATTCATGGAAATTAAACATAGAATTAAAGAGAACCCTAATTTTGATATAAAAATCATTTATGCATAAAATCAATTTTGATGAAAGTAACACTTTTATAATAATAAATATTATTTTATGCATAAAATCAATTTTGATGAAAGTAACACTTTTATAATAAAAAAATTCTTTTATGCATCATTTTATGCATAAAATCAATATTGGTGAAAGTAACACTTTTATAATTAAAAAAAATTCTTTTATGCATCACTTTATGCATAAAAATTAATTTTGAAGAAAGTAACACTTTTATGATAAAAAATTCTTTTATGCATCACTTTATGCATGAAAATCAATATTGATGAAAGTAACACTTTTATAATTAAAAAATTCTTCTATGCATAAAAATCAATATTGATGAAAGTAACACTTTTATAATAATAATAAAAACTCTTTTATGCATCTTTCCATGCATAGAAATTAAATCTAATAAAAAAACACTTTTATAATAAACTTTTTTCCCATATGCATCTTTCTATGCATAGAATTTAAATCTAATGAAAATAATGCTTTTATAATAAAAATATTTCCAATATGCATCTTTCATAGAATGAAAATAACACTTTTAGAATACACAAATGGAGGGGATTACTCTTTTTGAATAACATAAAGATAAAACTTATTTCCACAAAATGTAAGAAAATTTTGCCATAACCTCCTTTGTATGGCTGACCATTTCTCAATTTTTACATTCTAAATCTACTTAGAAAATTTTGCCATAACCTCCTTTATATGGCTGACCATTTCTCAATTTTTACATTCTAAATCTACTTAGAATTATTCACCCCAAGATGAATTTAGCACTCTAATCTAATCAATTCTCATTTTTTAAAGAGTAAACAATACGAAAAGTTTAACTCTATTTATTTGATTATGCATCTTGGATAAAGAAGGGCTGATATCACAATGAAGAGAAGGGGGAAGCCTTTCCATCAAGGCATAACATCCAATTTCACATTTTAAAAAAAAACAAGAAATCAAAAAACCATAGAATAGAATTAAAAAAAAGTAGAATTTCTAACTTACATGGAGCTTTGTGAGCTTTCCTTTGGCTTGAGGGATTGAGGGTTCTACTCTTGCTTGGATCAAGAGTGGCCACCAATTCTTTGTAGAGGAATTAGTAAAAAACAAGTGAATTATCAATGAATATGTTTTTGGCTTCTCTGGGGAGGAGTAGAGTAACAGTGCATAAAACACTATTAAGCTTCTACAAAGGGGAAGGCTTCTATTTATAGGAAAAAGTGAGCCTCTAACCAAGCAAACTGATTCTAGAATTTTCCAGATCAGTTTGGACCATTTTTGGGTCAGTTCAGCTTACTTTTTGAAACTAGACTTGAATTAGGAGAGAGGAGAGATGAAATATCTCATTATTTGAGAGTTTAAAACTCCACCACACATGTGAAATAGGCTCCTTCATGAGGGGGAATCCGCACTCTGAGGTGTCCAAATTTTATTTTTTTTAGTATTTTCTTTGGTCCTTAGTCCACTCTTCATCTTATGTGAGTATTTACTCATTTTTGGGGGGTTTTTCTTTATTTCTTAAATTTATCTCCTCCCTACATTTGGATTAATCTGATTGGCCCCTCAAAACCTTAATCTAAAATTTTCAAAAAATCTGGACCCTTAGGCTAAGGTCTTTTTAGCAGATTATAATTTATTTCTAATGCACCTTAGGAAATTCTTTTTGAACTTCTGTTTTGGGGGAATTTATTTTAATAAGAAAGGATATTTTTCCATCCAAAGATATCTAAAAACTGAGTTATCTCTCTCTAGAATATTTTCTCTCTCTAGGCCAAAACAGTTAGAAACAAGATTTTTTATTATTCTGAAAAGGGGATTGATTACAGGGGAAGATACCAAACATCTTGAGAGCTGGGGAGGAATCTTACAATATAAAATGAGATTTTCTACCCATAGTTTCAAGAAGAAATGGAGTACAACAGAAGGTAGAGGAAATGAAAAGAGCGCAAGAAATTGTTTAAGCCTAAGAGGAAGTTTGAGAAGGAGGAAATTTTCCCTCCTCTGCAAAGATACATATATTTAATATATGGATAGGAATAGAAGTTTTTCTCCCTACAAAAGTGTAGGTGTGTTTAATGCATTCGGGTGTGTTTAATGCATTCGGGTGTGAAAAGTGACTATCATGTGTAAGTAGAGTACATTTTGAGGTAAAAAAGAAGAGTTTTTAGATTTCGAAAAAAGAAATAGCCTATTTTTCAACGTAACGTTGCCTTCTTTCTGATTGGATGTGCTCCTTTTTCTCTCTCTACCAAAAGGCCCTACGAATGACCTCCAAAATGTCCTAATGACACTTTGGAATACTTCTATGCTCACTGTCCCCCACTGACACTTTGCAACCCATATGTAAATGATGTGGTATCAATCGCATATTCCAAGATTGCCCAAAGGCGAATTGCTTCACTGCAACCTGTCTCGCAAAATACACCTCTTAACATATTGAGTGTGTAAAACGGGAAATTTTCCATGGTACCCTTGAATATGCAAGCACATGCTTACAAGCCAAGGCACGAGAAACACTTAAGAAGAATACAAAAGAACACACTTAGAAATGGGTAGAAGAGCATGTTTTAAAAAAGAAACCAAAAGAGGAAGTAAAACCTTCTAAATCTAAGAAAAACAAGGGCCAACAAAGTGATGAAATACAATGTTGAAATAAAGGACAAGGGAAAGGAGCCCGTGGAGGACCTACCCCCACAAAAGAGACAAAAGATACACATGATGCAAGTGCATCCACCTCAAAGTCTACCACTCAAACAACAAAAGCCACGTGTAAGAGAACAAAAGAGCAAAAAAGAAAGTTCGTTCAAGACCGTCACATGGGCAAACATAATGAAACTTTCCAAGACAATCCAAGGAAAGTCAGAAGACGAAACAAGTTCTAGTACGTCACTTAGTGAGAATGAAACAAGTTCTAATTCATCACTCAGTGCACCTCACAGACCAATCAAGAAACTAGAACCCGTCCAACCACCCCAAGTTGCAAATCATGATCACATGACATATTTAGAACGCAAAAAGAAAGCTCATGAGAGCATGCTTAGCATTGTTGAGTGTTAAATAGGATCACCGATTTTAATTGAACCTCATAATGTCAAACCTAAAAAAGAAACCAAAATACAAAAATCGGAGGAGTATCGCTTCCCCTTTCAAGAGGAAGATGTACTCTCTACAGAAGTCTCTACAGAAGAGTCATTAGAGGCAGATTGCACGAATGATGCAGTTGAAAAAGCACATGAGGAATTTGATGAATCTCTTGGGAAATTAAAGAAGTCTCTCAAATACTCATTTATAGGAGTGCTCTTCTCTCGTGGTGAAGCCAGCATAGCACCAGCACTTGCACCTTTAAAGGCTAAACATGAGTTATACTAAGATATCAAGGGCTACATAGAATAGGACTGTGAGGATTCACAAGTTTCCAAATAGACCTTAGTTAAAGTTGTCAAAGGACCAAGTGTATCATTATACACATTGGGCACTCTTCAAAAAGTTGAGAGCCAAAAAGAGGATAAAAGTGAATGGGAATATGAAACTGAAGGGGTGAAACAAAAATTGAAACTTCCATGATTCCACTTGAAGATTCTATCATGATATGGTTAGATTTCCCTACGGGCAATGATGTTAAGTGCAAGTTACGTGCATTGATTAGCCCTCGAGCTAGTCATGTAAGATCCCTGACCCCACTGTGCAACGAATTCTGGGGTGCTAGCAGCGGAAGTAGCACTTCTTGTGCGGGGCAAGGTCCCACACTTGGGGCCTCGCCCATGGATATCCGGACAAGAGACTAATCCATCGGTTTTTCCAAAACCGAACCCGAAAAAACTTCCTTTGCCCGGGCGATTCCACCAGAATAATGTTTCCCTAATGTAGTCAAATGCCTTAACTAGCTGAACTGATCTGACCGAACTCGTAAGTTCCTTAGTCAGATCAAGGGACAGATTGTACTTGGATCATAGAGACCAACACTTTTTTCCTCATCAAGACTCACAACCATTGATTCTTTTTCCATAGAACAATTTATGTCCGGGATTTACTTCATCTATCGAACTAAACAGAAATTGAGTCTCGATTTACGGATCCATCAGTCCAGTCTAACCCCATCCAGTCCCATGGGTTAGCCAACCGCCCAACCAGTGTAGTGATGGGATCCAATTAGGAATTTGGTTAGGTTTTGTCTCGGGTACCAGGAAAAAGAGTTCCCAGGCCCCCTAGCCGGATGTTCATGCAAACATAAAACTAGTCACACCACTTACACACCCAATATGAAATTGCCTTTTTCTCAGCAGCATCAGCTATCTTTAAAACAATCCTTTAATGAAAACCATCGTGTCACTGATCACAATCCTCAAAATCTTTGGTTGAATCCTTATTTCCAATCATTCCTTCATCGGAGTATCTATGGCATCATTGGCAACCAGAACGCTCATCACCACCTGTGTCAGGGGCCTTTTCAATAGTTCCTAGCTCATAGTACCCGGCAATATAATCACTTATAAAAATCAAGATGGAATCTCCGTTGAAGATCAGCAAAATCAACCAACAAATCCATATAAAAGAGCCATGGACTCATCCGTTGAGAACCAGCAAGGTCAATCAACCAGCGGGTTTCAGAAAACAACTTACTCCTTGTTCCAATATCTTCCACGACGCACGTGTGGGTATCTTCGGCGACCCCGAGCCCGAGCACCATATGGTCAGCACCCTCTAGGATCCTTCGCAGGTCACCTAGCGCTTCACTCATAGGCCGCTTCCTTGGTCCCTCATCCACCGTACTGGAAGCTCACCATTTAAATCGAGCCGAGGTTGGTCAAGACCTCGGCCGACCTTGCTACGCGAGACATCCTCCGTTGACTCTCCGTCAGCTATTGCAACTTTATCAGGTAGGTCTCCACGACCACATTCTCAAGACAGTCAAAATGCTTCCCCAGCATTCTTGACATAAAACAAACATTTACAAACAGGTCACAAATACAATTTCTATAGAACTCTTGTCTTTCCACATTGTTCCACATCAATCCATATTACTTAATCCACATCTAATTCGTATGTGTACCCATTCTCATCCAATCACATCATTTTCCATCTCATCACATCAGATTCATTCACTTCACATAACATCCATTCCTATCTTTCTTAATTTACATTACGTCTCATCACATCCATTTCTCATTACATCTCATTCGTTCACATCTTATATTATTCATTCACATTCTGATTCACATGACATCTCATCTCATCCATTCGCTCATATCGACTTCATATCCATTCACATACATATTCGCATTCATTATTCCACATACACATCCACATTCGTACATACATCCATTTTCACATCCACATTCATACATCCACATCCACACCCACATTCATACATCCACATCCACATCCATACATCCATTTTCACATCCATTTTCACATCCACATTCATACATCCATACATCCACATCCACATTCACATTCATACATCCACATCCACATCCATTCATCCACATTCACATCCACATCCACATCCACATCCACATCCACATCCACATCCACATTCACATCTACATCCACATCCATTCATCCACATTCACATCCACATCCACATCCATTCATCCACATTCACATCTATATCCATACATCCACATTTACATCTATATCCATACATCCATTTTCACACCCACATTCACATTCATACATCCACATCCACATCCATACATCCACATCCATATCTACATCCATACATCCATTTTCACATCCACATCCACATTCATACATCCATACATCCACATCCACATCCACATCCACATCCACACTCATATATCCACATCCACATCCACATTCATACATCCATTTCCACATCCACATTCATACATCCATATCCACATCCATATTCATACATCCACATCCACATCCACATTCATACATCCATATCCACATCCACATCCATACATCCATATCCACATCCACATCCACATCCATTCATAGAATGTAAGAGAATTCTAATTTTTTTGATATAAAGATTCTTTACGCATCTAATTAGGCATAAAGACAACTCTAGCAGGAATAACACTTTTATAAAAATCCTTTTATCTATCTATTTATGCATAAATTCAATTTTAAGGAAAATAACACTTTTGAATTAAAAATAAAGCTTTTATGCATTTTACTATGCATAAATTTAATTTTAAGGAAAATAATACTTTCAAAATAAAAATAAAGCTTTTATACATCTATCTATGCATAAATTCAATTTCAATGAAAATAATACTTTCGAAATAAAAATAAATCTTTTATGCACCTATCTATGCATAAATTCAATTTCAATGAAAATAATACTTTCAAATAAAAATAAATCTTTTATGCATCTATCTATGCATAAATTCAATTTCAATGAAAATAATACTTTCGAAATAAAAATAAATCTTTTATGCATCTATCTATTTCTAAATTCAATTTCAATGAAAATAATACTTTCAAAATAAAAATAAATCTTTTATGCATCTAACTATGCATAAATTCAATTTCAATGAAAATAATACTTTCGAAATAAAAATAAAACTTTTATGCATCTTTCTATGCATAGAATCAAAATTGATAAGAGTAACTCTTTTGGATTAAAAGTAAAATTCTTTATGCATCTAACTATGCATCTAACTATGCATAAATTCAATTTCAATGAAAATAATACTTTCGAAATAAAAATAAAACTTTTATGCATCTTTCTATGCATAGAATCAAAATTGATAAGAGTAACTCTTTTGGATTAAAAGTAAAATTCTTTATGCATCTATTTATGCATAAAATCAAAATTAATGAAAATAACTCTTTTGAATTAAAAATAAAATTCTTTATGCATCTTTCTATGCATAAAATCAAAATTGATGAGAATAACACTTTTGGATTAAATTCTTTATGCATCTTTCCATGCATAAATCCAATTTAGTAGGAATTACTCTTTTAGAATAAAAGAATTTCTCTTATGCGTCTAATTTATGCATAAAATCCATTTATGATTAAAATCACACTTTTAATATAAAAAAATCTTTTATGCATATGTTTATGCATACAAATCATTTATGATGAAAATAACACTTTTATAATCAAAATAACAATTTCAATATGCTTCCTTCTCTATGCATAGAATTTAATTCTAAAGAAAGTAACACTTTTTTAATAAAATATTTTTAGTATGCATTTTTCTATACCTAGGATGAAAAATAACACTTTAAGAATACATATACGATGGGAATTACTCTTTTTGAATAAAAAAGTAAAACTTATTTTACACAATTTTAGAAAAATTTTACCATGACCTCCTTTGTATGCCTGACCATTTTTCAATTTTTAACTCTCTAAAATTAATTAGAATTTCACCAAGAGTATTTAAATCCTTCTAATGTAAACATTTTCTGCTTATTTAAGAGAAACATTATGAAAAACTTGATTTTATCCATTAATCATTCATCTAGGATCAGGAATGGTTGGATTTACTAAAGAAGAGAGGGAATGCCTTTTTTCAATGAGGCATAACATCATATTCATTTTTGAGAAGATAAAAATCATAAAAACCATAAAAATTAAGCATACATGGGAATTTATGTATTTCCTTACTTCCATTCATCAATTAACTTCAATAGCATTAAAAAGCCATTCCAACTAAGCTTCTCAAGCTTGAGAGGGGTTGAGAAGAGAGAAACAATGAAAAAGATCAAAATTCACACTTTACCTTACAAATTGCTTGATTCTTTGATCATGGTAGAGGCCCCCAACCAATCAATTGGTTTGGTATGCTGATGGAGCCACCAATGGAGATTGAAGAAGGAGGGAAGCTCCAATTTCTTCAATTTGGAGAGAATTTTAGAGAATAGTAAAAATTATCATTATTTCAGCATAATTCTGGCATAGTATAATTCTCCTATATTTTTACAAAGGGCTCAGGTTCTATTTATAGGAGAGGGAGGCTCTAACCAAGACCAACTGATTTCTAGAATTTTCTAGATTCAGTTTGGTTGAATTTGGACCAGCAGATTTGGACCTAGTTTGGTTCCTTTTTAATTCGATTTGGTTCCTTTTTTATTCGCTTTGATCCAAGAGAGAGGAGAGATAAAAATATCACATTATTTTTGAGTTTAAAACTCATTCAAGCATGTGAAGTAGGCGCCTCCTTGAAGGGACTCCCCTTCCTTACACATGTGTCAAAATGGAATCATTATACCCAAAATATCTCATTTTTTTAGTAATACTCATAGTCTTTTACTAATAAACCTTGTACATAGTCAACTCTTCATCTTATGTGAGCATTTACTCATTTTTGGGGGGATTTTATTTATTTCTTCCATTTTTCTCCTGCACACATTTGGATGAATCTGACTGGCCCCTCAAAATCTTATTTTAAAATTTTCAGAAAATCTGGACCCCCAGGATGATAAAGCCTTTTGAACAGATTATAATTTATTTCGAATGCACCTTCTGAAAATCTTTTTGAACTTCCGTTTTGGGGGAACCTATTTAAATATGAAGAGACATTTTTCTATCCAAAAATATCCAAAATCCGAATAATCTCTCTCTAGAATATTTTCTCTCTCTAGGCCAAAACAGGTAGAAACAAGATCTTTGATAGTTCTGAAGAGGGATTTGACTATATGGGAAGATACTCGACATCCTGAGAGGCTGGGGAGGAATCTTACAAGTCATAACATCATGAAAATAGACACTTGGGTGTCATTGGGACAACCTAAAATCATCCTTAAAGACAATGGTCTTGCAAGAGGAGCCAATGGATAAAACATTGAAGTTCCAGGTTGCTTTAACTATGCTACTCAAAGAATCAGTGGAAATGTGGAATTTAGATTTCATGTTACCCCAAATTCCCTTTAGTATGATGTCATCCTTGGTGAAACTTGGGTACAAGATGACTCGTGGTATTCAATTGATGAATCCATGCAAACACTCACATTGAACACTCCTGAAGGCATTGTGAAATTGCTATTATGGGAGGAAGGAACCTTGGAGGAGCTGGAAATTCCAACATATCTTACTCAAAATATTCCAAGAGTTATGTTTGGATTGGAACTTTCTAATAAAATCACCACAATCCAAGCACAGCTTTATCCACAACGAGAGCACAATCTCATGACCCTTGAGTTATGGGATTACCAACACTCACGGTTCATCATCCTAAAAGAATTCCATTCACACAAGACTTGAACATGCCATGTTTGCGGTACTTTAAACATACAATATACATTAAAACTAACCCCCTTACTTGCAAGTTTTTTTGTGGTTGAGTATGTGTTGGAAGCACATTTGATCTTGGGGCATAAATGGACTATCGCTGCCCAAGCACCATTGTGCTTTGCTAGTGATAGGATCATCATGATGGTCAACAACACAAAGTTGACAATACCATACTAAACGACGGAAGACAATGCAACCCTAATGGATTTCTATGATGCTAAACGCAAAAAGTTACAAGCCTCTTCCTTGGAATCCCCACTAGATGAAGAAATACCTTCTACGTCAATGACCAACTTTGATAAAGCATCTAGTCCTCCGACTCCATCTTCACCAACAAGAGAAAGAGCTTCTATGTCCCATGTCGAAGCCTCTCCATCGACACAACTATCCTTGAAGAAGTCCCCTAAGTGAAACCACCTATCTCTAAAAATGAACTCAAGGGAAAAGCCTCGGAGCCAATGCCTCTTCATCGACCAACCTCATCAAAGGAGATGGCTGCATGCTCAAAAGCCTCATCATCGAAAGCCACTCCACAAGAGACTCAAGCCTCATCATCAACAAACAACACCTATGAGTCGTAAACCCATAACCTCAATGCCAACCAATGTGAAGGAGGGCCCCAAACTTTCCACTTCAACCAAAAACCACATGGGAAGAAGCATGCAGGAACAAATCCTACTCAAAAACGTTTGACAAGAATCCTACCACAAAAAGGGACATCATCAAAGGCCAATTTCTTCAAATGATGAATGTCGCTTTAATGAATCAGATGAGGAACTGAGAATCACAATTTCGTTACAATGATTTTGTCTAAATTCCTTCGAATCCTTCCAAGTCTCTTCTCCCCTATTATTAACATCTCTTAGATTCCCTACTAACACCAATAACATGTAACTCTGCTTAATTATGATTGCCAAAAACAAAGTGAGGAAAAAATATAACCTACATAAAAATGCTCACAAAAATATACAAATGCAATCACTCCCAAAACCCCCACCTCGTTAGGAATTCCCACTAGTCACTAACCTTTTCATTTACTAACTAGACTTTTTTATTCCTTCCGGAGGAGGAACAAGACCATTGAATGTCACTCTACAAAAGCTTATCAATTCTCCCCACAAAGGTCTTCAACGTGATCTTCACGCGAGGACACGATTGGCATCAAGAAGGAGGGAATGTTAACCCATTCGTAGGGTTATTAAGAGCTACTACTATTATCTTATATCAAGGCATCAAGTTAGACACACCAAAAGGTCATACATTCAAGATATGAAGCAGTGGTGTACGAATCTACAACTTGGATGGGCGCCCGTAATGGCCCGATGGAATACTTATGTGGCGGTTTCGGCTTCAAGAGTGTGTGGTAGTAAGTTAGGATGAAGTCCCAAGTGAGGTACTTCATGGATATATTATGAGAGTAGTCATTGTAATAGCATTAGGCCTCTTATAAGCCTAAAGTGCCAGGCCGACCATCATAGTTTAAGTGAGTGTGAACACTTATGGCCATGTATATAAGTGAATATCTCTCATAATACAAAGAACTCTCCCATTGTGCAATAGAGTCTTTCTCTTGGTAATCGTCTTGCTAATCAAGCTTGGCCAATGGAAAGATCCTCACCAATGACAGTTGTGGTTCACCATGTAATCTTCTTGTTGGATGTGTTTCATGGAGGGTTTGGGTGAGCCATAATAGAGATTGTGTATGGAAAAGCTTTGCCTATTTCAGCTACTAGAATTTTCCACAAAATTGAAGCTATTGATCAATTCATTGTCGATTTTAGTAGCGTTTTGAATGATGTAAGATATTTTATTGCACATGCTCAAGAGAAATATGTTAAGAAAGTAAACCTCAAATGGAAAGCTATCTTTCTTGAAATTGGAGATTATGTACTTTCGAGAATTGAGAAACATAGACTTAAGAGTGTTGAAAACTTTCCAACTATCAAGCTCGCCCCAAGATTTTATGGACCTTTTAAAAATTAACTGGATGTTGCTTACAAACTAGAATTACCTTCTCATTGGCAGATTCATACTTCATTTCATGTTAGTTTACTTAAACCGTTCAAGGAATCACTTCCCAATTATCATGTGTATGAGAATCCACATTTTATTGAGAATCACTTCCCAATTATCATGTGTATGAGAATCCACATTTTATTGAGGGTAAGGAAGAAATTTTGATTCTAGATACTAGCATTAACCAATAGATTACATCGACCCAAACCGGTAACTAATATATCAAATACTTAGTGACTTTTCAAAATCAGCCTCATAAAGCTGCAAGATGGGTGCCTGAGAAATATTTATGTGTCTTTCCTGAGATCCTCAGTTGTTTTCAACAACCACACAATTAAAGGAAATTGCAAACTCAAGCAAGAGGGAATGTTATGAGAATGTATTTTAAGCTCTCTTAAAAATGTTATTCTAGCCTCGTAGATAATTTGGGGATGCTTGGATTATCTTTGCATCATGCCAAATTATGTTAATATCATAGGTGAATCCATTGTAAATATTATATGTTTAGTGTACATTGCATGTTTGGGGCCTCCAATGTTTGTTATAGTTGGTTTGTATGGTAGGGTGATCCCTGGGTTACTTACCCTTGGCAAATATATGTGTGGTGATGGTTATATGGCTATGGAATATTTTTTTACCAAATTATTTTTGGATATTTTATAGGTGAAGAGGATTTACATGATTAAGGAGGATACGCACATTATTATTTGATGGTAATTTTTTTGGGAAATAAGCTGTGTATATATTTGTGCTAGCTTGTGTACATATTGATTTAATTTAGAAGTTTAGATTTATCAAGCTTAGACTTATCAAGTTTAGACTTGAACATTAAAACTTTAATATTTTTCTAAAGCATTACCATGTTGCATGGATGTCACAGTCATTGGAATCTACCTTTTAATGGGGAAGAAAGTGGTAGATTTAGAAAGGTAGATTTTTGTCTTCCCCACTATTTAAAGGTAGATTCCAATGACTATGACATCCATGTAAATGGATGTCATCATCGTTGAAATCTACTTTTTAATGGTGGGAAAGACCTCCCCACCATTAAAAGGTAGATTTCAGCAATTATGACATCCATGGCCTTCCCCACCATTAAAAGGTAGATTTCAATGATTATGACATCCATGTAACGGCCTTCCCCACCATTAAAAGGTAGATTTCAACGATTATGGCATCCATGTTACATGGATGTCATAGTCCTTGGAATCTACCTTTAAATAGTAGGAAAGATACAAATCTACCTTTCTAAATCTACCACTTTCGTAAATTTGGAGTTGATATACTCAACGCCTGTGTCATGGATGTCACAAGCATTGGAATCTATCTTTTAGTAGGGAAGACAAGAATCTACCGTTTCTAAATCTACCACCTTCATAACTTGAGCATATCAACTCCAAATTTGTTGGAGTTACAATCTACTTTTTACAGTATGTCACATGTTGGGGTTTTGATATAAGATACATAAGGTTTACCACAATCCCCATTTTTCTGATGACATGGCTGAAAAAGCTATGCCATTTACATACAAACCAATATTTTGATCATTTTTACTTATCTATAGATGACATAATAGATATAATAGAAATGATCTTAG
Source organism: Cibotium barometz (assembly GCF_041138505.1). Classification (NCBI taxonomy): domain Eukaryota; kingdom Viridiplantae; phylum Streptophyta; class Polypodiopsida; order Cyatheales; family Cibotiaceae; genus Cibotium; species Cibotium barometz. Next base: position 18,067,196 of record NC_141056.1, read on the forward strand.
TTTTACCTAATTGCAAAAGAGTAAAATTCCTTTAAAAAATAATTTATAAATCATACACTCTTTTTTAGAACTTGGCTAAGCATAGCTCAATGCTTATGCTACATTCTTGGCCTCCCTTCAAAACTTCATAAATAGAAGTAACTAATCTTACACAAACGTTAAAGAATACCAAACACAAATAAAGAAAAAGACTTACATTCGATGAAGGTATGTATATATACAAAATTAGGTCCAAATTGCCTTGAGTTAAAGGTATGTATATATACAAAAATACTTACATTCGATGAAGGTATGTATATATACAAAAAGACTTACATTCGATGAAGGTATGTATATATACAAAAAGACTTACATTCGATGAAGGTATGTATATATACAAAATTAGGCCCAAATTGCCTTGAGTTAAAAAAATAGCCTAACCTCCATATTTGGTAGCTTCTATATTTATCCTAGCTTCTGGTGTGTACATCCTAACATTCGCATTTTCATTCCATGAATATATGTATATACGTACAAAAATAGATCCTAGTGTATACATCCTAACATTCATATTTGCGTTCCACGAAGATATGTATATGCATACAGAAATAGCCCTAATTGGCTTAAGTTAAAAATAGCCTAACCTTAATATTTGATAGTTTCTATACTTATCTGAGTGTGCCTTTGACACTTAATATCTCCTACAATCTCACGCTACATAATGGGTGATTCTTACTCAAATTAAACCCTTTTTTTCATAGATTCATTGTTATTAGCACTACTATCTCACATAAAATTATTACATAGCTATAACAAAATTCTATCCATTAAAATATATGATAGTGATGTATACCAAATAGAGGCTAATAATGGGTTCAGGTACTTTTTTCTCCTTATGAGGTTCTTTCACCCCTTGAGCATGTGTACAAACTCTTATGAGTGTGTATAAGTAAACTTATCATGTCACTTCACATGTACTTCAATCATTCTCATTAATCTACTTTGAGTGTTGTGCTTCCTTCTATCTCTACTTACTTGCTATGTATCTCCGTGTGTGTTGTTATCTTTGCCTCCTCCACTCTAAAAATTAATATTAGAACATGTTTTCTTAGCCCTCACCCCCTTTTCATCTCCTCCTTGATTTGCTCTTCTAATTGTCTTAGATTAAGCTATCCTCTTAGGTAGAGAAGGTAAACCCTATAGTGTGTTGTTAATATCATTAAGTTTTGAGCCATTTTTGGGGTGTTTGAGGTCTTGTTCACATGCTGTAAGATTTATACAAATATCTCAAGGAAGTGTGAGTTCAAACTATCTTTGTTTGATTTTATGTTTTCTACATTGCACATCAACATACATTTGGTTGTGCAAACAGAGCCGTCATCTTTGTCTTCGTCAACATCACATCTTCAAGCTCATTAACAACTTTGTTAGTATTGTCATCAGCTTTTGCATCCCTACCAATAACACTTCTACACTTTACACTCTGTCATTTTTCATACATTTTGCAGGTTTCTTCGTTTATCAGTGATCTATAGGCACTAATTGGGCATTGAAGTAGTTTGATATTTGCGTTTTGTGTTAGAGAATTGTTTTTTGTAAGCTAAAACTGTAGGCAATGATATATTTGGCATGCTTTCGACTAAGGATAAGCTTGACAAGACCAACTTTCCATTATGGCCTTATATAATGTGTCATGTATTGGTGCTGCCAAAGGCTTTGGAATGTTGTTATATGTATTAAGGCACGCCCTATCTCACCAGTGCAGGATAGTACAAGTACTTTAGATGGTGATATTAGTTTAGATGTAACTATGGTATCTGCCTCTATACCTATTATGTGCACATCATATTACGTGCATATACTAGGAGGCTAACCCACCCTAGGCATGTGAGCATTGGATCATGGGAGCATTCTTTAGTGGGACAAGGGTTAGACCTAACCTTGGGTTGGGGTATGGTCAGCACCCTCTAGGTATCGTCACAGGTGACCTAGCGCTTCACTCATAGGCCTCTTCCTTGGTCCCTCATCCACCATATCGGAAGCTCACCATTTGAATCGAGCCAAGGAGGCTAGTCAGAACCTCGGCCGACCTTGCCACGTGAGACGCCCTTCGTCCGTCTCACAGAGTTGTTGCAACTTTTTCACTTAGGTCCCCAACGACCTCATTCACAAGATGGTCAAAATGCTTCCCCAGCATTCTTGACATAAAACAATCTTTAAAAAACAAGTTTCACATTCAAATACAGTTCCAAACAAAATTCCCATCTTTCCTCATCACTCCACATCCTTTCACATTATTCCTCATCTTTTCTCATCATTCCACATCCTTTCACATTATTCCTCATCATTTCTCATCTTCCCACATTTTTCTACATCAATCCATATCACATCACATCATTCCCACATCAACTCACATCCAATCACATCATTCCCACATCCAATCACATCGTTTCCACATCAACTCACATCCAATCACATCATTAACACATCAACTCACATCCAATCACATCATTTCCACATCAACTCACATCCAATCACATCATCCCACATCAATTCACATCCATTCACATCATTTCACATCATTTCACATCCATTCACATCCATTCACATCATTTCACATCCATTCACATCCATTCACCTCATTTCACATCCATTCACATCCATTCACATCCATTCACATCCAATCACATCGATTCACATCATTTCACATCCATTCACATTCATTCACATCATTTTACATCCATTCACATCCATTCTCATCCAATCACATTGTTAAAATCCATTCACATCATTTCACATCATTTCACATCCATTCACATCCAATCACATCATTTCACATCCATTTACATCCATTCACATCCAATCACATCATTTCACATCCATTTACATCCATTCACATCATTTCACATCCATTCACATCCAATCACATCATTTCACATCCATTCACATCATTTCACATCCAATCACATCATTTCCCATCCATTCACATCACATCCAATCACATCATTTCCCATCCATTCACATCATTTTTCATCCATTCACATCATTTCACATCCATTCACATCCAATCACATCGATTCACATCATTTCACATCCATTCACATTCATTCACATATCATTTAACATCCACTCACATCCATTCTCATCCAATCACATTGTTAAAATCCATTCACATCCATTCACATCATTTCACATCCAATCACATCCAATCACATTGTTAAAATCCATTCACATCCAATCACATCATTTCCCATCCATTCACATCATTTTCCATCCATTCACATCCACTCCCATCATTTCACATCATTTCCCATCCATTCACATCATTTTTCATCCATTCACATCATTTCACATCCATTCACATCCAATCACATCGATTCACATCATTTCACATCCATTCACATTCATTCACATATCATTTAACATCCACTCACATCCAATCACATTGTTAAAATCCATTCACATCCAATCACATCATTTCCCATCCATTCACATCATTTTCCATCCATTCACATCCACTCCCATCATAACACATCATTTCCCATCCATTCACATTATTTCACATCCATTCACATCGATTCACATCCAATCACATCGATTCACATCATCCATTCACATTCATTCACATCATTTCATATCCATTCTCATCCAATCACATTGTTAAAATCCATTCACATCCAATCACATCCAATCACATCATTTCCCATCCAATCACATTGTTAAAACCCTAAGATCTCTATAGATAATTGTTATGCATAAACATGTATAAATCAGGCATAAACTCATCAACCCGACCACCCCCGAGCCCAAGGGATGCACACATGAACTATAATGAAATACATCATACCTTTACCTTAATGTCCCATACCATCAGGTATAACTCCAATCCAATAGCATGTAGCTATAGTGTGAAATGGTAGGTGAGTAGTTATGATCCTCTACACAAGAGAGCATAACATAACCTAGCCTCAAGCTAACATCAAGAGACCATAGCCTAAGCCTCAAGATAACATAGCCTTGGCCTCCAAGCCTCCCTTGAGTGTGCCCCATGCCTCTATTATATAGGAGGGCCCTTAAGTGACTCTTGACTCTCCATTTCCCATATGTGACCCTTGGATGCCTGACCCTAACCTTAACCCTTAAGGTTAGTCCTAACCCATGCTCCACTAGACCTTATTCCCATGCTCCCATGCTCACAAGCCTAATGTGGGTTAGCCTCCTAGTATATGCACACTGTAAGATTCCTCCCCAGCCTCTCAAAATGTCCAGCATCTTCCCCTGTAATCAATCCCTCTTCAGAAATATAAAAGACTTGTTTCTAACTGATTTAACCTAGAGAGAGAAAATATTCTAGAGAGAGAATATTCAGATTTTTAATATTTTTGGATAGAAAATTATCTCATCTTATTAAAATAAGTTTCCCTGAAACAGAAATTCAAAAAGAACTTTCCAATGTGCAATTGGAATTAATTGGAAATGAGTATAAAAGGACCTTAGCCTAAGGGTCTAGATTTTCAAAAAAATTTGGATTATGGTCCAATTAAGGTTCCTATGGGCCAATAGCATCAATCCATGTGTAGGGAGGAGATAAATCCAATTTTGTAAAAGAAGATACCCAAAAATGAGTAAATGCTCACATAAGATGAAGAGTTGAAAATGTACAAGGTTTATTAGTAAAAAACTATGAGCAATATTAAAAATATGAGATATTTTGGGTATAATGACTTCATATGACACTATGTAAGGAAGGGGAGTTCTTTAAAGGAGGTGCATATTTCACATAAGATGAAGAGTTGAAAATGTACAAGGTTTATTAGTAAAAAACTATGAGCAATATTAAAAATATATTGAGATATTTTGGGTATAATGATTTCATATTGACACTATGTAAGGAAGGGGAGTTCTTTAAAGGAGGTGCATATTTCACATAAGATGAAGAGTTGAAAATGTACAAGGTTTATTCGTAAAAAACTATGAGCAATATTAAAAATATGAGATATTTTGGGTATAATGATTCTATTTTGACACATATGTAAGGAAGGGGAGTTCTTTAAAGGAGGTGCATATTTCACATGCTTGAATGAGTTTTAAACTCATAAAAATTGAGATATTTCATCTCTCCTCTCTCCTAATTCAAGTCTAGTTACAAAAAGTTAGCTCAACCGACCTAAAAATGGTCAAAAATTGACCAAACTAAGTTGGAAAATTCTAGAATCGGTTTGTTTGGTTAGGAGCTCAATTTTTTCTATAAATAGAAGCCTCCCCCTTGTTGAAAAATATATAGTGTTTATGCATCGTTACTCTACTCCACCTAAGCCAAGAACTGTGAATTCATTAATAATTCACTGGTTTTTAGAGCTTCCCTCTTTCTTCAATCCCCATTGGTGGCTCCATCAACATACTTAACCAATTGATTGGGGGCCTCTACCGTGAACAAAGAATCAAGCAATTTGTAAGGTAATTAGTGAATATTGATCTTTCCTATAATTTCTCAATGTTTCTCTCTTCTCAACCCCTCTCAAGCTTGAGAAGCTTAATTGGTATGGTTTTTTAAATGCTATTGAAGTTAATTGGTGAATAGTAGTGAAGAGTTACATAATTTGATGAATGCTATTGAAGTTAAGTAATTAATGATAGTAAAGAATTACATAAATTTCTATTTATGTTTAAATTCTAATGGTTTTTATGTAATTTCTCTCTCTCACTCAAGAAATGGTCATACTCATGACCCATTCTCAATCCAAATGAAGCTTTTCATAAAGCTTTTCCTTAACCCAAGATTAAGCTATGCTTGAGGCCAAATTAATGGCTTTTTTCTATGCTTTTATTTTATGTATATTGATGATTCAATCCATTATGGATTAATGATCCAATTAGAGATCATTTTAATTATTTCCTTAATGATAAGCTTTATCCCTTAGAAAAATTGAGATTTATCAGTCATAGCAGCGGAGCTATGGCAAAAAATTTTTATGCATAAAATAATTTCATTCAAAGCATAAAAAGAGGACTTCCTACCATATTCTAGGAATTATCATCCTAGATTAATTGAAAGAAATTCATTATAATCATGGAGAAATTGAATTTTTATATTATGCATAAAGGATAAGTTTTTATCTCAAAAGTGATATTTTTATCATTTTTATTTTCATGCATAGAAGTATGCATAATGGATAAATTTTTATATCAAAAGTGTTATTTTTATCAATTTTTATTTTCATGCATAGAAGTATGCATAAAGGATAAATTTTTATATCAAAAGTGTTATTTTTATCATTTTTATTTTCATGCATAGAAGTATGCATAATGGATAAATTTTTATATCAAAAGTGTTACTTTTACCATTTTTATTTTCATGCATAGAAGTATGCATAATGGATAAATTTTTATATCAAAAGTATTATTTTTATCAATTTTTATTTTCATGCATATAAGTATGCATAAAGGATAAATTTTTATATCAAAAGTGTTATTTTTATCATTTTTATTTTCATACATAGAAGTATGCATAAAGGATAAATTTTTATATCAAAAGTGTTACTTTTATCATTTTTATTTCATGCATAAAAGTATGCATAATGGATAAATTTTTATATCAAAAGTGTTACTTTTATCATATTTGAATTTCATGCATAAAGGTATGCATAAAAGTTGATTATTTTATTATAAAAGTGTGTCTTTTATTATATTGAATTTCATGCATAGAGGTATGCATAAAAGTTGATTATTTTATTATAAAAGTGTGACTTTTATCATAATTTAATTTCATGCATAGAGGTATGCATAAAAGTTGATTATTTTATTGTAAGAGTGTTACTTTTATCATATTGGATTTCATGCATAGAGGTATGCATAAAAGATATTCTTTTTATACTAAAAGTGTGATTTTCATCATAAATGGATTTTATGCATAACTTAGATGCATAAGAGAAATTCTTTTATTCTAAAAGTGTAATTCCTACCAAATTGAATTTATGCATAAGAAGATGCATAAAAGATTGATTTTAATTTCGAAAGTGTTAGTCTCCTTAAATGGAATTTATGCATAAATAAATGTGTAGAGAAATCTTATATCAAATATAAGAATTCTCTTAAAAAAGATATGAAATGTGATAAGATGTGATAAGAGGTGTATGAGATGTGATAAGATTTGATAAGATGCGTATGGAAAGTGATAGGATGTGATAAGAGGTGTATTAGATGTGAAAAGATGTGATAAGATGTGTATGAGATGTGATAGAATGTGTTAAGATGAGTTAGGATGTGTTAAGATGTATATGGGATGTGTTAGGACGAGAATGGATGTAATATGGTTGTATGAATGTGATGTGGATGTATACATGTAGATGTATATGTATGAATGTGAATGTGGATGTGGATGTGGATGTATGAATGTGGATGTGGATGTGGATGTATGGATGTAGATACGGATGTGTATGTATGTATGTGGATGTGTATGTATGAATGAGGATGTGAAAATGGATGTATGTATGTGGATGTGGATGTATGGATGTATGTATGTAGATGTGGATGTATGGATGTGAATGTGAATGAAGAGGTGGATGTGGATGTATGGATGTAGATACGGATGTGGATGTATGTATGTGAATGTGGATGTATGAATGAGGATGTGAAAATGGATGTATGCATGTGAATGTGGATGTATGAATATGAATGTGGATGTGTGGATGTGGAAATGGAGGTATGGATGTATGAATGTGGATGTGGATGTATGCATGTAGATGCGTATGTATGAATGTGAAATTGGATGTATGATGTGGACGTACGAACATGGATATGTATGTAGAATAATGAATATGAAGGTGTATGTGAGATAATGTGTAGTCTATATATGAGTGAATGGATAAGAACGAGTACACATTGAATGGAATGTGGAATAAGTAATGTGATCCGAGAGTGGATAATATGGAAAGACAAGAGTTCGTTATAGAAACTGTATTTTGTGACTGTTTGTAAATGACTGTTTTATGTCAAGAATGCTGGAGAAGCATTTTGACCATCTTGAGGATTAAGGTCATGAAGACCGAACTGATAAAGTTGCAACTGCTGACGGAGAGTCAATGGAGAACGTCTCGCGTAGCAAGGTCGATCGAGGTCTTGACCTCGATTTAAATGGTGAGCTTCCGGTACGGTGGATGAGGGACCAAGGAAGCGGCCTATGAGTGAAGCTCTAGGTCTCGTGCGAAGGATCCTAGAGGGTGCTGACCATACAGTGCTTGGGCTCTGGGTCGCCGAAGATACCCACACGTGCGTCGTGGAAGATATTGGAACAAGGAGTAAGAGTTGTTTTCTGAAACCGGGCATGGATCTGGTTGATTGACCTTGCTGGTCCTCAACGGATGAGTCCATGGCTCTTTTATATGGATTTGTGGGTTGATCTTGCTGATCTTCCACGGAGATTCCATTCTATTATATGAATATATTGTCGGTTACTATGAGCTAGGAACTATAGAAAAGGCCCCTGATTGAGTGAACAGGTGGTGAGCGTTCTGGTTGCCAATGATGCCATAAGTATACCGATGAATGAATGACTGGAAATAAGGATTCAACCAGAGACTTTGAGGATTGTCATCAGTGATTTCATTAAAGGATTGTTTTAAGTTAGCTGATGCTAAGGAAAAGGCAATTTCATGTTGGGTGTGTAAGTGGTGTGACTAGTTTTATGTTTGCATGAACTTCCGGCTAGGGGGCCTTGGAACTCTTTTCCTTGGTACCCGGAACAAAACCTAACCAAATTCTTAATTGGATCCCATCACTACAGTGGTTGGGCGGTTGGCTAATCCATGGGACTGGATGGGGTTAGGCTGGACTGATGGATCCGTAAATCGAGATTTAATTTCTATTATTACGATAGATGAAGTAAATCCTGGATAGAAATTGTTCTATGAAAAGGAATCAACGGCTGTGCCTCTTGATGGGGAAAAAAGCATTGATCCCAATGATCCAAGTGCAAGTTTCTTCCTTGATTTGACCAAGTACCATTAAAGGTGCAGTCAGATCAATTGATCCGTAATGATCTTGACTACATTAGAGTAAAGAGTTATCCTGGTGGAATCGCCCGTGCTTTCCGGGTAAGGGAGGTTTTTCCGGGTTCGGTTTTGGAAAAACCGACGGATTAGTCTCTTGTCCGGATATCCGTAGACGAGGCCCCGAGTGTGGGTCCCTGCCCTGCGCATGAAGTGCTACTTTCGCTGCTGGTACCACGAATCCGTTGCATGGTGGGGACAGGGATCTCACAGTTGGTATCAGAGCAGGTTTAAAACTAATACGGATAAGCGAATTCTTATCATAAATTGATAATAAAAATTCAAAAAAAAACATTTTTCATAATGTATTTTCATTCCGTAAGCCTCTTTAATGAAGAATTTTTAATCAAAGATTTTTTTTTATAGATGGAAGTTCCCTACTTATCTGGTATTCCCGACCTCACCCAGTCTCAAGATATGACTGCGTTCGCCTTCGAACATCTCATCTCTTCCGCTTCAACTCAATCAAGCCGAGCAAGACTGGCACGCCATTTCGCGGATTTATATTTTTCTACCCTAGCAGAGAGAATACAGCATAAGTGGTTTGCAGGGCAATATGTCCACGCCCCTTGCGACTGCCGTACAATGCTGTGGCAGAATCTCTCATTGACTATGATTCTATTAAAGCTGAGAATGGTGCGTGGTGTCATTCTATATCATTCGACGCCTCGAAATTTCAGACTTTCATGTCGAATTTATAGACTCCTTAGTCGATTTATCCCTAAGGAGAAAATAATAACTCCCTTCGCAGTTAGAGAACTTATGTAACATGGCATGACTATGGCCCAGTATGGTCCTCTTATATGTCTTCCGAGGAGATTTTGAACTCAGAGCCGAGTTGCTCTATGTACATATTGCAACTTTTATATAAATAAAGAAATGTTTTCCGGTTAAAAAATTCCTGTTGGATAAAAGATTGTTTATGGCGAACGATCTGCTTCTGATAAAGAAAAAAAAATCTGTTATCGGACATATGTCATAGATCTCCATTAAGATCTTGTCTTGTATAAGAAATTGTTTTCCGAACTCTTAAGTCTTAGGATCTCGTGAATAATATCAAAATAAAATTTTAATAATATATAAATTTTGGCAGAATCATGAGACGAGGAAACCGTGGTCGTCAACCAGACCCTGTCTCTGAAGATGACGAGCTTGACCTTGATGTTCGCAAGGCTCTTCATAGGTCTCAGCCAGGACCCTTCAAAGGAGAAGGGGAGAACCTGGGTGAGGCTGTGGAGAAATGGGTGGAAGCCTTGGAAGAATATTTTGACGTCACAGGATACAATCATCAGAGCAATTGGCTAATAAAGATCAACTGAGAAGCCAAATATGTCAAAAATTTATCAAGAAACACAAAAAGGTTGTAATTGTGTGATATAATTCATACAATTTGATATTCAAACTGAAAAATTCGTAATTTAGTAATTGGGTTTTCAGATGGAAGTACCGCAATTGTATGGAACCCTGACTTGCTTGAGGCCTAGACATGATGGCATCTATCTTATAGTTCCAAGTATCATGACTACCCGTATATACCGAGAGTATAATTGCAGCTCTTTACTGACAGTATATACGAGTAAATCTAAGACTTGAAATTATAAACGTTAATGCTATCCAGATGATGATTTCGAATGTGGTTGATATGATTTTTAATTCTGTTTGAGAATTGATGAATTGATTTGGATTCTGATTGAAAAATGATGATTTTTGAAATTTAGTTGAAATATTATAACCTGAGCGAAACCACAATGAGGATGAATGGTGTGAGATCCCTGTCCCCACCATGCGACGGATTCGGGGTACTAGCAGCGGAAGTAGCACTTCATGTGCGGGGCAGGGACCCGCACTCGGGGCCTCGTCCATGGATATCCGGACAAGAGACTAATCCGTCGGTTTTTCCAAAACCGAACCCGGAAAAACTTCCCTTACCCGGAAAGCACGGGCGATTCCACCAAGATAACTTTGTACTCTAACGTAGTCAAGATCATTACTGATCACGCTGATCCGACTGCACCTATAAAGATACTCGGTCGGATCAAGGAAGAAACTTGCACTTGGATCATTGGGATCAACGCTTTTTTCCCCATCAAGAGGCACAGCCGTTGATTCCTATCCATAGAACAATTACTATCCGGGATTTACTTTATCTATCGTAATAACAGAAATTGAGTCTTGATTTACGGATCCATCAGTCCAGTCTAATCCCATCCGATCCCATGGGTTAGCCAACCGCCCAACCACTGTAGTGATGGGATCCAATTTGGAATTTGGTTAGGTTTTGTCCCGGGTACCAAGGAAAAGAGTTCCAAGGCCCCCTAGCCGAAAGTTCATGCAAACATAAAACTAGCCACACCACTTACACACCCAATATGAAATTGCCTTCTTTTTCTTAGCATCAGCTAACTTTAAAACAATCCTTTAATGAAACCATAGTACCACTGATCACAATCTTCTAATTTATCCGGTTGATTCATAATTTCCCATCATTCCTTCATCAGAGTATCTATGGCATCATTGGCAACTAGAACGCTCACCACCTGTCCACACAGGGGCCTTTTCAATAGTTCCTAGCCCATAATACTCGGCAATATAATCACCTATAAAAATCAAGATGGACTCTCGTTGAAGATCAGCAAGATCAACCAACAGATCCATATAAAGAGCCATGGACTCATCCATTGAAGACCAGCAAGGTCAATCAACCGGATCCATGCCCGGTTTCACAAAACATCTCTTACTCCTTGTTCTAATATCTTCCTCGACGCACGTGTGGGTATCCTAGGCGAGACCCAGAGCCCGAGCACCGTATGGTCAGCACCCTCTAGGATCCTTCGCAGGTGACCTAGCGCTTCACTCATAGGCCGCTTCCTTGGTCCCTCATCCATCGTACCAGAAGCTCACCATTTTTAATCGAACCGAGGCTGGTTAAGACCTTGGTCGACCTTGCTACGCGAGACGTCCTCCATTGACTCTCCATCAGCAGTTGCAACTTTAACAGTTAGGTCTCCACGACCTTAATCACAAGACGGTCAAAATGCTTCCCTAGCATTCTTGACATAAAACAGCCATTTACAAACAGCATTTACAATAGTTTACAAATACAGTTTCTATATTAACTCTCATTTTTCCACATTATCCCTCATTAATCCACATTACTTATTCCACATTCCATTTATATATGTACTCATCCAATCACATCATTTTCCATCTCTTCACTTCAGATTCCTTCACATCACATATCATATATTCACATCCATATCCACATCCATACATCCACATCCACATCCACATTCACATCCATACATCCACATCTACATGCTTACTTCCTCATTTATACATCCATATCCCGTATCCACATTCATATATACACATCCATATCCACATTCATACATCCACACCCACATGCATACATCCACTATCACGTCCTCATTCATACATCCACATCCACATACATACATACATCCACATCCACATTCCCATTCACATCTATACATCCACATCTACATCCACATACATACATCCATCCACATCCACATACATACATCCATCCACATCCACATTCCACATTCACATCTATACATTCACATCTACATCCACATCCACATTCCCATTCACATCTATACATCCACATCTACATCCACATACATACATACATCCACATCCACATTCCACATTCACATCTATACATCCACATCTACATTCACATTCACATACATCCACATCCACATCCACATTCCCATTCACATCCACATTCCCATTCCCATTCACATCCACATTCACATACATCCACATCCACATTCCCATTCACATCTATACATCCACATTCACATCTATGCATATACATCCTCATGCATACATCCACATTCACATTCACATCTATACATCCACATCTACATCCACATTCACATCTATGCATATACATCTACATCCACATTCACATCTATGCATATACATCTTCATGCATACATCTACATCCACATTCACATCTATGCATATACATCTTCACGCATACATCCACTTTCACATTCATACATCCACATCTACATTCATCTATTTCTACATTTCCATTCATATGGCCTCATACGCCTTCACATCTATTCTTTTACATCACATCCATTCTCACCCTATCACAACCCATATACATCTTATCTCATCTCATACACTTCTTATCTCATCCCATACACATCTTAACTCATCTTATCACATCCTAACTCATCCCATAGGTCTCTTATCACATCTTAACTCATCTTATCACATCCTAACTCAGCCCATAGGTCTCTTATCATATCTTAACTCATCTTATCACATCCTAACTCATCTTATCACATCATAACTCTTCTCATATACGTCTTATCACATCCTATCCCTTCCCATATCTATTTATAGAATATAAGAGAATTCTTATATTTGATATAAAATTTCTTTACGCATCTAATTATGCATAAACTCCATTTAAGGATACTAACACTTTCGAAATAAAAATCAATCTTTTATGCATCTTCCTATGCATAAATTCATTTTAAATGAGAATATTAAAATTCAATCTTTTATGCATCTTCCTATGCATAAATTCATTTTAGATGAGAATGACACTTTTGAATTAAAATCAATCTTTTATGCATCTTCTTATGCATAAATTCAATTTAGATGAGAAAGACACTTTTGAATTAAAATCAATCTTTTATGCATCTTCTTACGCATAAATTCAATTTAGTAGGAATTACACTTTTAGAATAAAAGAATTTCTCTTATGCATCTAATTTATGCATAAAATCTAATTTATGCATCTAATTTATGCATAAAATCTATTTATGATGAAAATCACACTTTTAGTATAAAAATATCTTTTATGCATAACCCTATGCATCAAAACCAATTATGACAAAAGTAACATTTTTAGAATATAATAATCATCTTTTATGCATACCTCTATGCAATAATTTTAAATGTGATAAAAGCAACACTTTTACTATAAAAAAAATATCCTTTATGCATACTTCTATGCATGAAAATTAAAAATGATAAAAGTAACACTTTTGATATAAAAAAAATTATCCTTTATGCATACTTCTATACATGAAAATTAAAAATGATAAAAGTAACACTTTTGATATAAAAAAATTATCCTTTATGCATACTTCTATGCATGAAAATGAAAAATGATAAAAGTAACACTTTTAATATAAAAAAATTATCCTTTATGTATACTTCTATGCATGAAAATTAAAAATGATAAAAGTAACACTTTTAATATTAAAAAATTATCCTTCATGTATACTTCTATGCATGAAAATTAAAAATGATAAAAGTAACACTTTTAATATTAAAAAAATCCTTTATGCATACTTCTATGCATGAAAATGAAAATTGATAAAAGTAACACTTTTATGTTAAAATAATAATCTTTTATACATACCTCTATGCATGAAAATCAATTATGCATAATATCAATTTCTCTATAATTACAATGAATATCTTTCAATTAATCTAGGATGATAATTCTTAGAATATGGTAGGAAGTCCTCTTTTCATGCTTTGAATAAAATTATATTATGCATGATTTTTATAAAAATTTTGCCATAGCTCCGCTGCTATGACTGATAAATCTCAATTTGTCTAAGAGATAAAGCTTATCATTAAGGAAATAATTAGAATGGTCTCTAATTGGATCATCAATCCATAATGGATTGAATCATCAATATACATAAACTAAAAGCATAGAAAAAAAACCATTAATTTGGCCTCAAGCATAGCTTAATCTTGGATTAAGGAAAAGCTTTATGAAAAGATTCATTTGGATTGAGAATGGGTCATGAGTATGACCATTTCTTGAGTGAGAGAGAGAAATTACATAAAAACCATTAGAATTAAACATTAAGGAAATAATTAGAATGGTCTCTAATTGGATCATCAATCCATAATGGATTGAATCATCAATATACATAAACTAAAAGCATAGAAAAAAAACCATTAATTTGGCCTCAAGCATAGCTTAATCTTGGATTAAGGAAAAGCTTTATGAAAAGCTTCATTTGGATTGAGAATGGGTCATGAGTATGACCATTTCTTGAGTGAGAGAGAGAAATTACATAAAAACCATTAGAATTAAACATAAATGGAAATTTATGTAATTCTTAACCAATTAACTTCAATAGCATTCATCAAATTATGTAACTCTTCACTAACATTCATCAATTAACTTGAATAGCATTCAAAAACCATTCCAATTAAGCTTCTCAAGCTTGAGAGGGGTTGAGAAGAGAGAAACATTGAGAAATTATAGAAAATGATCAAAATTCACTAATTACCTTATAATTTGCTTGATTCTTTGTTCACGGTAGAGGTCCCCAACCAATCAATTGGTTAAGTATGTTGATGGAGCCACCAATGGGGATTGAAGAAAGAGGGAAGCTCCAAAAACTAGTGAATTATTAATAAATTCATAGTTCTTGGCTTAGGTGGAGTAGAGTAACGATGCATAAACACTATATATTTTTCAACAAGGGGGAGGCTTCTATTTATAGGAAAAATTGAGCTCCTAACCAAACAAACTGATTCTAGAATTTTCTAAATCAGTTTGGTCAATATTTGACCATTTTTAGGTCAGTTAAGCTAACTTTTTGGAACTAGACTTGAATGAGGAGAGAGGAGAGATGAAATATCTCAATTTTTATGAGTTTAAAACTCATTCAAGCATGTGAAATATGCACCTCCTTTAAAGAACTCCCCTTCCTTACATATGTCTCATAATGGAATCATTTTAATATTGCTCATAGTTTTTTACTAATAAACCTTGTACATTTTCAACTCTTCATCTTATGTGAAATATGCACCTCCTTTAAAGAACTCCCCTTCCTTACATATGTGTCATAATGGAATCATTTTAATATTGCTCATAGTTTTTTACTAATAAACCTTGTACATTTTCAACTCTTCATCTTATGTGAAATATGCACCTCCTTTAAAGAACTCCCCTTCCTTACATATGTATCATAATGGAATCATTTTAATATTGCTCATAGTTTTTTACTAATAAACCTTGTACATTTTCAACTCTTCATCTTATGTGAGCATTTACTCATTTTTGGATACCCAAAATATCTCATTTTTTTAATATTGCTCATAGTTTTTTACTAATAAACCTTGTACATTTTCAACTCTTCATCTTATGTGAGCATTTACTCATTTTTGGGTATCTTCTTTTACAAATTGGATTTATCTCCTCCCTACACATGGATTGATGCTATTGGCCCATAGGAACCTTAATTGGACCATAATCCAAAAATTTCTGAAAATCTAGACCCTTAGGCTAAGGTCCTTTATATCCATTTTCAATTAATTCCAATTGCACATTGGAAAGTTCTTTTTGAATTTCTGTTTCAGGAGAACTTATTTTAATAAGATGAGATAATTTTCTATCCAAAAATATTAAAAATTTGAATATTCTCTCTCTAGAATATTTTCTATCTCTAGGTTAAATCAGTTAGAAACAAGTCTTTTATATTTCTGAAGAGGGATTGATTACAGGGGAAGATGCTCGACATTTTGAGAGGCTGGGGAGGAATCTTACATTCTCTCCCACTTGAAAAACGCGAGATGCACTCATCTCGCAAACTGGGGGTAATTTTGCAAGATGCACAAGTATGAGACTGAGAGAAATTTATTAATTAAGATTAATCACCAATTAAAAAAGTCTCAAAGAGAGTAAGGGTCAAGACAAGAACAAGATTTAAACTTTATTCATTCTTGGAACATATACAGTAAAGATAGAAGAACTCTTTACACTTCCATAAGCCCGTCCATCATATGATCACAAAAGCAACACTTACAAGCTGCGCACGTATAAGGTAACTTATCTATGGGAATGATTCTGTTGGTTATTGCTGCGCCTATCTCAGTGGTATGAGGTGTTCTAACAAAAGGACCTCTGAGAGGCAAACCAAAAACGGGGTAAAGGCATATCTTCTGATGAGGAAGAAAACACGCCAGTAAGAAGACCCGCTCAGAAAACCCAAGATGTCTTGATCTCATGACGCAGTAGTATCGGGGACCCAAACCCAAGGCTTCAATAACCATGGCCAAGTGGACATTGTTACGAAAGTGCTGCTGACCCCAGGGTGTTACCCTAGTTATGTCTTGATAGGTCCGCCATTTGGTCTGAGCTACAGACGTTCCCAAGTGAGGAAAAAGTGAGCGCTCATACTGTTCTATAAAATCCTTCTTCACAGACTCGCTTGCGTCTTGAAGGTGAGAAATCATCATGGATAAAACTAATTCCTGTTGCCAAGCCATGAATGAGTTTAAGAAGAAGGGAGATCGATGGAAGTAAGATTACTCTGAGCGATAAGTAAAGTTACGACTTATATAAAGGAAGGAGTTAGCGTAACCTAGAAGCCAACGATATCTTGCCACTAAAGTTTTACCGTCTTTCCATGATTTGGGTTTGGCACATATTTCTATAGAAGGCATTAAGAACTTTGAGATGAGGAGATACAAGAAGTTCGTAGGCTAAGTCACTTACTTTCTTTGGTCCACAATATCTGGGGGATAACTACTTATACTCCCCTAGAGATAAAGAAATTCTTTTGGTCCGTATTCAAATGAAGACTATAACTACTTCTTTGAATTCTCTGACTGTCCTCTTCTTATCTGTATATTGTCTCTGTCAATCCTGGGCGGCGTTTATATCTTTATGAATTGCCTGCATCTGTTGCTCTAAGTCGCCAAGCATTTGACTGGTCATCTCGACCCTAATCAATGGGTCGGACCTAGTTAATGGAGTTAAGCAATCTTGTTCGAGACGGATCCTGAGTGGATTGGTATGAAGGAATTGGTCTCTGAATTTGGGTTCTAGACTTCCCTCTGCCCTTTTCATGGTAGGAGTCGGCGGGTAGTCTTTTAACTGATGGTCAAAACCTTGGCATCCAAAACACTGGTTCTCACTTCTGAACTCATCGTTCTGAATCTTTAAAACAGGTGGACCCCTGAGAAGGTATTCTGGGTAAAGTGTCTTCTCTTTTTAAACAAAATCTTTCTTTTATTTAGAGAGGGAATAATTATAAGATCAGAAAAGGAGATTCTTACTCCTATATACCTCGAAGGTTGGGGGAGGAATCTTACAAACTTCTACCCCACTTAAAAAGGTGCGAGATGTCCTCATCTCGCAAAGTAGAGGACAGCTCTTTTTCTTAAGATCCAATTTATTCTGGGTTCCTTATATTCTAGTCAACCCAACAGAATACTGGGATAAATATTCCTTATATAGAACTCATCATTAAATAATAATTCATTTAGATCATATCATTCCTACGATAATGGTCCATTAGACCGAAAAATTTCCTTCTGAACATTCCTCCACGGAAATTTCAGTTAAGCAAGTTCTCAATTTGTCATCCCTTAACTTGATCTACCGTCTCAAGTATTAACAGTAGCAATTTGACAGCACAATCCACTAATCTCATAGTGATTTGCTGAAATCATTATCATCATTTATCATCACAGGGACTCGTCCCATTCATCCTCATTGTAGTTTTGCTCAGGTTATTATATTTTAACTAAATTTCAGAAATCATCATTTTTCAATCAGAATCCAAATCAACTCATCAGTTCTCAAACAAAATTAAAATCATATCAACCACATTCGAAATCATCATCTGGATAGCATTAACGCTTATAATTTCAAGTCTTGGATTTACTCGTATATATTGCCGGTAAAGAGCTGCAGTTATACCCTCGGTATATACGGGTCATCATAATACTTGGAACTATAAGGTAAATACCATCATGTCTAGGCCTCAAGCAAGTCAGGGTTCCATATAATTGCGGTACTTCCATTTGAAGACCCAATTACTAATTTATGAATTTTCAGATTGAATATCAATTTGTATGAATTATATCACACAATTACAACCTTTTTGTGCGTCTTGATAACTTTTGACATAATTGGCTCCTCAGTTGATCTTATTGGAGATCTATGACATAAATCTGATAAACAGATTTTTCTTTATCCGATCGTCCGTAAACAATCACTTAAAAAAAACATTTGTATATTTATATACAAGTTGCAATAAGTCCATAGAGCAACTCGGCTCTGAGTTCAAAATCTCCTCGGAAGACATATAAGAGGACCGTACTGGGCCATAGTCATGCCCTGTTACATAAGTTCTCTAACTGCGAAGGGGGCTATTATTTTCTCCTTAGGGATAAATCAACTAAGGAGTCTATAAATTTGACATGAAAGTCTGAAATTTCGAGGCATCGAATGATATAGAATGACACCACGCACCATTTTCAGCTTTAACAGGATCATAGTCAATGAGAGATTCTGCCACAGCATTGTACGGCGGTCACAAGGGGCGTGGACATATTGCCCTGCAAACCACTTATGTCGTATTCTCTCCGCTGGGGTAGGAAAATATAAATCCGCAAAAGTTGACATGAAAGTCTGAAATTTCGAGGCGTCGAATGACACCACGCACCATTTTCAGCTTTAACAGGATCATAGTCAATGAGAGATTCTGCCACAGCATTGTACAGCGGTCACAAGGGGCGTGGACATATTGCCCTGCAAACCACTTATGTCGTATTCTCTTCGCTGGGGTAGGAAAATATAAATCCGCAAAATGGCGTGCGAGTCTTGCTCGGCTTGTTTGAGTTGAAGCGGAAGAGATGAGATGCTTGAAGGCAAATGCAATCATATCTTGAGACTGGGTGAGGTCGGGAATACCAGAGAAATGGGGAACTTCCATCTATAAAAACAATTTCTTTGATTAAAATTTCTTCATTAAAGAAGCTTACAGAATGAAAATACATTAGGAAAATGCTGTTTCTGAATTCTTATTACTAATTTCAGATAAGAATTTAATTATCTTTATTAGCTTTCAATTTCTCTCTGATACCAACTGTGAGATCCCTGTCCCCACCATGCGACGGATTCGGGGTACTAGCAGCGGAAGTAGCACTTCATGCGCGGGGCAGGGACCCACACTCGGGGCCTCGTCCACGGATATCCGGACAAGAGACTAATCCGTCGATTTTTCCAAAACCGAACCCGGAAAAACTTCCCTTACCCGGAAAGCACGGGCGATTCCACCAAGATAACTTTGTACTCTAACGTAGTCAAGATCATTACTGATCACGCTGATCCGACTGCACCTATAAAGATGCTCGGTCGGATCAAGGAAGAAACTTGCACTTGGATCATTGGGATCAACGCTTTTTTTCCCATCAAGAGGCACAGCCGTTGATTCCTATCCATAGAACAATTACTATCCGGGATTTACTTTATCTATCGTAATAACAGAAATTGAGTCTTGATTTACGGATCCATCAGTCCTAACCCCATCCGCCCGATCCCATGGGTTAGCCAACCGCCCAACCACTGTAGTGATGGGATCCAATTTGGAATTTGGTTAGGTTTTGTCCCGGGTACCAAGGAAAAGAGTTCCAAGGCCCCCTAGCCGGAAGTTCATGCAAACATAAAACTAGCCACACCACTTACACACCCAATATGAAATTGCCTTCTTTTTCTTAGCATCAGCTAACTTTAAAACAATCCTTTAATGAAACCATAGTACCACTGATCACAATCTTCTAATTTATCCGGTTGATTCATAATTTTCCATCATTCCTTCATCAGAGTATCTATGGCATCATTGGCAACTAGAACGCTCACCACCTGTCCACACAGGGGCCTTTTCAATAGTTCCTAGCCCATAATACTCGGCAATATAATCACCTATAAAAATCAAGATGGACTCTCGTTGAAGATCAGCAAGATCAACCAACAGATCCATATAAAGAGCCATGGACTCATCCATTGAAGACCAGCAAGGTCAATCAACCGGATCCATGCCCGGTTTCACAAAACATCTCTTACTCCTTGTTCCAATATCTTCCTCGACGCACGTGTGGGTATCCTAGGCGACCCAGAGCCCGAGCACCGTATGGCCAGCACCCTCTAGGATCCTTCGCAGGTGACCTAGCGCTTCACTCATAGGCCGCTTCTGTGAGATCCCTGTTCCCACCGAGCAACGGATTCGGGGTACTAGCAACGGAAGTAGCACTTCATGCGCGGGGCAGGGACCCACACTCGGGGCCTCGCCCACGGATATCCGGACAAGAGACTAATCCGTCGGTTTGTCCAAAACCGAAACCGGAAAAACTTCCTTTACCCGGAAAGTATGGGCGATTCCACCAGGATAACTCTTTACTCTAACGTAGTCAAGATCATTACGGATCAACTGATTTGACTGCACCTTTAACGGTACTTGGTCAATTCAAGGAAGAAACTTGCACTTGGATCATTGGCATCAACGCTTTTTTCCCCAGCAAGAGGCACAGCTGTTGATTCCTATCCATAGAACAATTTCTATCCGGGATTTACTTCATCTATCGTAATAATAGAAATTAAATCTCGATTTACGGATCCATTACTCCAGCCTAACCCCATCCGATCCCATGGGTTAGCCAACCGCCCAACCACTGTAGTGATGGGATCCAATATGGAATTTGGTTAGGTTTGTCCCGGGTACCAAGGAAAAGAGTTCCAAGGCCCCCTAGCCGGAAGTTCATGCAAACATAAAACTAGCCACACCACTTACACACCTAATATGAAATTGCCTTTTTCTTAGCATCAGCTAACTTAAAAACAATCCTTTAATGAAACCATAGTACCACTGATCACAATCTTCTAATTTATCCGGTTGATTCATAATTTCCCCATCATTCCTTCATCAGAGTATCTATGGCATCATTGGCAACTAGAAAGCTCACCACCTGTCCACACAGGGGCCTTTTCAATAGTTCCTAGCCCATAATACTCGACAATATAATCACTTATAAAAATCAAGATGGACTCTCGTTGAAGATCAGCAAGATCAACCAACAGATCCATATAAAGAGCCATGGACTCATCCATTGAAGACCAGCAAGGTCAATCAACCAGATCCATGCCCGGTTTCACAAAACAACTCTTACTCCTTTTTCCAATATCTTCCTCGACGCACGCGTGGGTATCCTAGGCGACCCAGAGCCCGAGCACCGTATGGTCAGCACCCTCTAGGATCCTTCGCAGGTGACCTAGCGCTTCACTCATAGGCCGCTTCCTTGGTCCCTCATCCACCGTACCGGAAGCTCACCATTTTAATCGAACCGAGGCTGGTCAAGACCTCGGTCGACCTTGCTACGCGAGACGTCCTCGATTGACTCTCCGTCAGCAGTTGCAACTTTATCAGTTCGGTCTCCACGACCTTAATCACAAGACGGTCAAAATGCTTCCCCAGCATTCTTGACATAAAACAGCCATTTGCAAACAGCATTTACAAACAGTTTACAAATACAGTTTCTATATTAACTCTCATTTTTCCACATTATCTCTCATTAATCCACATTACTTATTCCACATTCCATTTATATGTGTACTCATCCAATCACCTCATTTTCCATCTCTTCACTTCAGATTCCTTCACATCACATATCATATATTCACATCCATATCCACATCCATACATCCACATCCACATCCACATTCACATCCATACATCCACATCTACATGCTTATCTCCATTTTCACATCTTCATTTATACATCCACATCCCATATCCACATTCATACATACACATCCATATCCACATCCATACATCCACATCCACATCCACATTCACATCCATACATCCACATCTACATGCTTACCTCCATTTTCACATCCTCATTTATACATCCACATCCCATATCCACATTCATACATACACATCCATTCATCCACATTTACATCCACATACATACATACATCCACATCCACATTCCACATTCACATCTATACATCCACATCTACATTCACATTCACATACATCCACATCCCCATTCCCATTCACATCTATACATCCACATCTACATCCACATACATACATACATCCACATCCACATTCCACATTCACATCTATACATCCACATCTACATCCACATTCACATACATCCACATCCACATTCCCATTCACATCTATACATCCACATCCATTCACATTCACATACTTCCACATCTACATTCACATTCACATACATCCACATCCCCATTCCCATTCACATCTATACATCCACATCTACATCCACATACATACATACATCCACATCCACATTCCACATTCACATCTATACATCCACATCTACATCCACATTCACATACATCCACATCCACATTCCCATTCACATCTATACATCCACATCCATTCACATCTATACATCCACATCTACATCTACATTCACATACATCCACATCCACATTCCCATTCACATCTATACATCCACATCCATTCACATTCACATACTTTCACATCTACATTCACATTCACATACATCCACATCCCCATTCCCATTCACATCTATACATCCACATCTACATCCACATACATACATACATCCACATCCACATTCCACATTCACATCTATACATCCACATCTACATCCACATTCACATACATCCACATCCACATTCCCATTCACATCTATACATCCACATCCATTCACATCTATACATCCACATCTACATCTACATTCACATACATCCACATCCACATTCCCATTCACATACATCCACATCCACATCCACATTCCCATTCACATCTATACATCCACATCCATTCACATCTATACATCCACATCTACATCCACATTCACATCTATGCATATACATCTTCATGTATATATCCATTTTCACGTTCCTACATCCACATCTACATCTACATTCACACATCCACATACATACATCCATTTCCACATTCCCATTTATATAACCTCATATACCTTCACATCTAATCTTTTACATCACATCCATTCTCGCCCTATCACAACAACTCATATACATCTTATCTTATCACATACACTTCTTACCTCATCCCCCCATACACATTTTAATTCATCTTATCACCTCGTAACTTATTTCATAAGCATCTTATCACCTCTTATCACACCTCTTATCACATCCTATCACATCTCTTATCTATTTATAGAATACAAGAGATTTCTTACATTTGATATAAGATTTCTTTACACATTTATTTATGCATAAATTCTATTTAAGGAGATTAATACTTTCGAAGTAAAAATCAATCTTTTATGCATCTTCCTATGCATAAATTCATTTTAAATGAAAATGACACTTTTCAATTAATTTTCAATCTTTTATGCATTTTTCTATGCATAAATTTATTTTAGATGAGAATGACACTTTTGAATTAAAAAATCAATCTTTTATGCATCTTCTTATGCATAAATTCAATTTGGTAGGAATTACACTTTTAGAATAAAAAAATTTCTCTTATGCATAAAATCCATTTATGATGAAAAATCACACTTTTAGTATAAAAAGAATATCTTTTATGCATACCTATATGCATGAAATCTAATATGATAAAAGTAACACTCTTACAATAAAATAATCAACTTTTATGCATACCATTATGCATGAAATTCAATTATGATAAAAGTCACACTTTTATAATAAAATAATCAACTTTTATGCATACTTCTATGCATGAAAATTAAAAATGATAAAAGTAACACTTTTGATATAAAAAAAATTTCTTTTATGCATACTTCTATGCATGAAAATTAAAAATGATAAAAGTAACACTTTTGATATAAAAATTTTCCTTTATGCATACTTCTATGCATGAAAATTAAAAATGATAAAAATAACACTTTTGATATAAAAATTTATCCATTATGCATAATATTAAAATTTAATTTCTCCATGATTGTAATGAAATTCTTTCAATTAATCTAGGATGATAATTCCTAGAATATGGTAGGAAGTCCTCTTTTTATGCTTTGAATGAAATTATTTTATGCATAATTTTTATAAAAATTTTGCCATAGCTCCGCTGCTATGACTGATAAATCTCAATTTTTCTAAGGGATAAAGCTTATCATTAAGAAAATAATTAAAATGATCTCTAATTGGATTATCAATCCATAATGGATTGAATCATTAATATACATAAACTAAAAGCATAGAAAAAAGCCATTAATTTGGCCTCAAGCATAGCTTAATCTTGGGTTAAGGAAAAGCTTTATGAAAAGCTTGATTTGGATTGAGAACGGTTCATGAGTATGACCATTTCTTGAGTGAGAGAGAGAATTTACATAAAAATCATTAGAATTTAAACATAAATGAAAATTAACTTCAATAGCATTATGTAACTCTTCACTACTATTCAAACTTCAATAGCATTAAAAAAAAACCATACCAATTAAACTTCTCAAGCTTGAGAGGGGTTGAGAAGAGAGAAACATTGAGAAATTATAGAAAGATCAATATTCACTAATTACCTTACAACTTGCTTGATTCTTTGTTCACGGTAGAGGCCCCCAACCAATCAATTGGTTAAGTATGTTGATGGAGCCACTAATAGGGGTTGAAGAAAGAGGGAAGCTCCAAAAACTAGTGAATTATTAAATGAATTCACAGTTCTTGGCTTAGGTGGAGTAGAGTAACGATGCATAAACACTATATATTTTTCAACAAGGGGGAGGCTTCTATTTATAGGAAAAATTGAGCTCCTAACCAAACAAACTGATTCTAGAATTTTCTAAATCAGTTTGGTCAATATTTGACCATTTTTAGATCAGTTAAGCTAACTTTTTGGAACTAGACTTGAATGAGGAGAGAGGAGAGATGAAATATCTCAATTTTTATGAGTTTAAAACTCATTCAAGCATATGAAATATGCACCTCCTTTAAAGAACTCCCCTTCCTTACATATGTGTCATAATGGAATCATTTTAATATTGCTCATAGTTTTTTTTTTACTAATAAACCTTGTACATTTTCAACTCTTCATCTTATGTGAAATATGCACCTCCTTTAAAGAATTCCCCTTCCTTACATATGTCATATTTTTAATATTGCTCATAGTTTTTTACTAATAATCCTTGTACATTTTCAACTCTTCATCTTATGTGAAATATGCACCTCCTTTAAAGAATTCCCCTTCCTTACATATGTCATATTTTTAATATTGCTCATAGTTTTTTACTAATAATCCTTGTACATTTTCAACTCTTCACCTCATGTGAGCATTTACTCATTTTTGGGTATTTTCTTTTTACAAGTTGGATTTATCTCCTCCCTACACATGGATTGATGCTATTGGTCCATAGGAACCTTAATTGGACCATAGTCTAAAGATTTCTGAAAATCTAGACCCTTAGACTAAGGTTCTTTATACCTATTTCCAATTAATTCCAATTGCACATTGGAAAATTCTTTTTGAATTTCTGTTTCAGGGGAACTCATCTGAATTATAAGAGATATTTTTCTATCCAAAAATATTCAAAATCTAAATATTCTCTCTCTAGAATAATTTTTCTCTCTCTAGGCTAAAATAGTTAGCAACAGGGTCTTTATATTTCTGAAGAGGGTTGATTACAGGGGAAGATACTAGACATCAAAAAGGGGTTGGGGGAGGAATCTTACATTCTACCCCACTTAAAAAACGCGAGATGTCCTCATCTCGCAACTTGTGATAATTTCGCAAGATTCACGAATATGAGACTTAGAAAAAAAATTTAATCAAGATTAACCACCAAGATAAGTCTTAAAGAGAGCAAGATTCAAAATATGAACAAGATTTAAACTTTATTCATTCTCGGAACTTATACAGTAAAGATAAAGGAACTCTTTACACTTCCATAAGCCCGTCCATCATATGGTCACAAAAGCAGTCCTCACAAGCTGCACAAGTATAAGGTAACTCATCTATGGGAATGATTCTGTGGGTTATTGCTGCGCCTATCTCAGTGGTATGAGGTGTTCTAACAAAAGGACCTCTGAGAGGCAAGCCAAAAACGGGGTAAAGGCATATCTTCTCATGAGGGAGAAAACACGCCAGTAAGAAGACCCGCTCAGAAAACCCAGGATGCCTTGATCTCATGACGCAGTAGTATCGGGGACCCAAACCCAAAGCTTCAATAACCATGGCCAAGCGGACATTGTTACGAAAGTGCTGCTGACCTCAGGGTGTTACCCTAGTTATGTTTTGATAGGTCCGCCATTTGGTTTGCGCTACAGAAGTTCCCAAGTGAGGGAAAAGTGAGCGCTCATACTGCTCTATAAAATCCTTCTTCACAGATTCACTTGCGTCTTGAAGGTGAGGAATCATTATGGATAAAACTAGTTCTTGTTGCCAAGCCATGAAGGAGATTAAGAAAGAAAGGAGATCGATGGAAGTAAGATTACTGTGAGCGACAAGTAAAAGTTACGACTTATATAAAGGAAGGAGCTAGCGTAACTTAGAAGCCAACGGTAACTTGCCACCACTGAAGTTTTACCGTCTTTCCATGATTTGGGTTTGACACATTTTTCTATAGAAGGCATTAAGAATTTTGAGATGAAGAGATAAAAGAAGCTTGTAGGCTAAGTCACCTACTTTCATTGAATTCAGATATAAGGCTCACAATATCTGGGGGATAACTTCTTAAACTCCCCAATAGATAAAGAACTTCTTTTGGGCCGTACTCGAATGAAAACCAAAACCTTGGTATCCAAAACACCGATTTTCACTTCTGAACTCATTGTTCTGAATCCTTAAAATAGGCATGACTCCTGAGAAGTATTCTAGGAAAAGGGTCTTCCTTTTTTAAACAGAAACTTTCTTTTATTTTAGAGAGGGAATAATTATAAGATCAGAAAGGGAGATTCTTACTCCTGTATACCTCGAAGGTTGGGGAGGAATCTTACATTCTACCCCACTTAAAAAGTGCGAGATGTCCTCATCTCGCAAGGTAGAGGACAGCTCTTTTTCTTAAGATCAAATTTTTTTCTGGGGTTCCTTATATTCTGGTCAACCCAACAGAACACTAGGATAAATATCCCTTAGAACTCATCAACAATTCATTCAGATCATATCATTCATATCTTTAACATGATTATGGTCCATTAGACCGAAAAAATTCCTTCTGAACATTCCTCCACGGGAATTTCAGTCAAGTAAGTTCTCAATTTGTCATCCCTTAACTTGATCTAACGGTCAAGTATTAATAGTAGCAATCTGACAGCACAATCCACTAATCTCATAGTGATTTGCTGAAATCATTATCATCATTCCAGTTATGAATATCATCACAGGGACTCGTCCCATTCATCCTCATTGAGGTTTCGCTCAGCTTATTACATTTCAACCAAATTTCAGGGATCATCATTTTTCAATCACAATCCAAATCAATTCATCAATTCTCAAACAGAATTAAAAATCATATCAACCACATTCGAAATCATCCTCTGGATAGCAATAATGCTTATAATTTCAAGTCTTAGATTTACTCGTATATACTGTCAGTAAAGAGCTGCAGTATACTTTCGGTATATACGGGTAGTCACGGTCCTTGGAATTATAAGGTAAATACCATCATGTCTAGGCCTCAAGCAAGTCAAGGATTCTATATAATTACAGTACTTCCATCTGAAGACCCAATTACCAAATTACGAATTTTAGTTTGAATATCAATTTGTATGACTTATATCACACAATTACAACCTTTTTGTGTTTCTTGATAAATTTTTGACATATTTGTCTTCTCAGTTGATCTTTATTAACCAAATGCTCTGATACCAACTGTGAGATCCCTGTTCCCACCGAGCAACGGATTCGGGGTACTAGCAACGGAAGTAGCACTTCATGCGCGGGGCAGGGACCCACACTCGGGGCCTCGCCCACGGATATCCGGACAAGAGACTAATCCGTCGATTTGTCCAAAACCGAAACCGGAAAAACTTCCTTTACCCGGAAAGTATGGGCGATTCCACCAGGATAGCTCTTTACTCTAACGTAGTCAAGATCATTACGGATCAACTGATCTGACTGCACCTTTAACGGTACTTGGTCAATTCAAGGAAGAAACTTGCACTTGGATCATTGGGATCAACGCTTTTTTCCCCATCAAGAGGCACAGCCGTTGATTCCTATCCATAGAACAATTTCTATCCGGGATTTACTTCATCTATCGTAATAATAGAAATTAAATCTCGATTTACGGATCCATCAGTCCAGCCTAACCCCATCCGATCCCATGGGTTAGCCAACCGCCCAACCACTGTAGTGATGGGATCCAATTTGGAATTTGGTTAGGTTTGTCCCGGGTACCAAGGAAAAGAGTTCCAAGGCCCCCTAGCCGGAAGTTCATGCAAACATAAAACTAGCCACACCACTTACACACCCAATATGAAATTGCCTTTTTCTTAGCATCAGCTAACTTAAAAACAATCCTTTAATGAAACCATAGTACCACTGATCACAATCTTCCAATTTATCCGGTTGATTCATAATTTCCCCATCATTCCTTCATCAGAGTATCTATGGCATCATTGGCAACTAGAAAGCTCACCACCTGTCCACACAGGGGCCTTTTCAATAGTTCCTAGCCCATAATACTCGACAATATAATCACTTATAAAAATCAAGATGGACTCTCGTTGAAGATCAGCAAGATCAACCAACAGATCCATATAAAGAGCCATGGACTCATCCATTGAAGACCAGCAAGGTCAATCAACCAGATCCATGCCCGGTTTCACAAAACAACTCTTACTCCTTTTTCCAATATCTTCCTCGACGCACGCGTGGGTATCCTAGGCGACCCAGAGCCCGAGCACCGTATGGTCAGCACCCTCTAGGATCCTTCGCAGGTGACCTAGCGCTTCACTCATAGGCCGCTTCCTTGGTCCCTCATCCACCGTACCGGAAGCTCACCATTTTAATCGAACCGAGGCTGGTCAAGACCTCGGTCGACCTTGCTACGCGAGACGTCCTCGATTGACTCTCCGTCAGCAGTTGCAACTTTATCAGTTCGGTCTCCACGACCTTAATCACAAGACGGTCAAAATGCTTCCCCAGCATTCTTGACATAAAACAGCCATTTGCAAACAGCATTTACAAACAGTTTACAAATACAGTTTCTATATTAACTCTCATTTTTCCACATTATCTCTCATTAATCCACATTACTTATTCCACATTCCATTTATATGTGTACTCATCCAATCACCTCATTTTCCATCTCTTCACTTCAGATTCCTTCACATCACATATCATATATTCACATCCATATCCACATCCATACATCCACATCCACATCCACATTCACATCCATACATCCACATCTACATGCTTATCTCCATTTTCACATCTTCATTTATACATCCACATCCCATATCCACATTCATACATACACATCCATATCCACATCCATACATCCACATCCACATCCACATTCACATCCATACATCCACATCTACATGCTTACCTCCATTTTCACATCCTCATTTATACATCCACATCCCATATCCACATTCATACATACACATCCATTCATCCACATTTACATCCACATACATACATACATCCACATCCACATTCCACATTCACATCTATACATCCACATCTACATTCACATTCACATACATCCACATCCCCATTCCCATTCACATCTATACATCCACATCTACATCCACATCCACATTCCACATTCACATCTATACATCCACATCTACATCCACATTCACATACATCCACATCCACATTCCCATTCACATCTATACATCCACATCCATTCACATTCACATACTTCCACATCTACATTCACATTCACATACATCCACATCCCCATTCCCATTCACATCTATACATCCACATCTACATCCACATACATACATACATCCACATCCACATTCCACATTCACATCTATACATCCACATCTACATCCACATTCACATACATCCACATCCACATTCCCATTCACATCTATACATCCACATCTACATCTACATTCACATACATCCACATCCACATTCCCATTCACATCTATACATCCACATCCATTCACATTCACATACTTCCACATCTACATTCACATTCACATACATCCACATCCCCATTCCCATTCACATCTATACATCCACATCTACATCCACATACATACATACATCCACATCCACATTCCACATTCACATCTATACATCCACATCTACATCCACATTCACATACATCCACATCCACATTCCCATTCACATCTATACATCCACATCCATTCACATCTATACATCCACATCTACATCTACATTCACATACATCCACATCCACATTCCCATTCACATACATCCACATCCACATCCACATTCCCATTCACATCTATACATCCACATCCATTCACATCTATACATCCACATCTACATCCACATTCACATCTATGCATATACATCTTCATGTATATATCCATTTTCACATTCCTACATCCACATCTACATCTACATTCACACATCCACATACATACATCCATTTCCACATTCCCATTTATATAACCTCATATACCTTCACATCTAATCTTTTACATCACATCCATTCTCGCCCTATCACAACAACCCATATACATCTTATCTTATCACATACACTTCTTACCTCATCCCCCCATACACATTTTAATTCATCTTATCACCTCGTAACTTATTTCATAAGCATCTTATCACCTCTTATCACACCTCTTATCACATCCTATCACATCTCTTATCTATTTATAGAATACAAGAGATTTCTTACATTTGATATAAGATTTCTTTACACATTTATTTATGCATAAATTCTATTTAAGGAGATTAATACTTTCGAAGTAAAAATCAATCTTTTATGCATCTTCCTATGCATAAATTCATTTTAAATGAAAATGACACTTTTCAATTAATTTTCAATCTTTTATGCATTTTTCTATGCATAAATTTATTTTAGATGAGAATGACACTTTTGAATTAAAAAATCAATCTTTTATGCATCTTCTTATGCATAAATTCAATTTGGTAGGAATTACACTTTTAGAATAAAAAATTTCTCTTATGCATAAAATCCATTTATGATGAAAAATCACACTTTTAGTATAAAAAGAATATCTTTTATGCATACCTATATGCATGAAATCTAATATGATAAAAGTAACACTCTTACAATAAAATAATCAACTTTTATGCATACCATTATGCATGAAATTCAATTATGATAAAAGTCACACTTTTATAATAAAATAATCAACTTTTATGCATACTTCTATGCATGAAAATTAAAAATGATAAAAGTAACACTTTTGATATAAAAAAAATTTCTTTTATGCATACTTCTATGCATGAAAATTAAAAATGATAAAAGTAACACTTTTGATATAAAAATTTTCCTTTATGCATACTTCTATGCATGAAAATTAAAAATGATAAAAATAACACTTTTGATATAAAAATTTATCCATTATGCATAATATTAAAATTTAATTTCTCCATGATTGTAATGAAATTCTTTCAATTAATCTAGGATGATAATTCCTAGAATATGGTAGGAAGTCCTCTTTTTATGCTTTGAATGAAATTATTTTATGCATAATTTTTATAAAAATTTTGCCATAGCTCCGCTGCTATGACTGATAAATCTCAATTTTTCTAAGGGATAAAGCTTATCATTAAGAAAATAATTAAAATGATCTCTAATTGGATTATCAATCCATAATGGATTGAATCATTAATATACATAAACTAAAAGCATAGAAAAAAGCCATTAATTTGGCCTCAAGCATAGCTTAATCTTGGGTTAAGGAAAAGCTTTATGAAAAGCTTGATTTGGATTGAGAACGGTTCATGAGTATGACCATTTCTTGAGTGAGAGAGAGAATTTACATAAAAATCATTAGAATTTAAACATAAATGAAAATTAACTTCAATAGCATTATGTAACTCTTCACTACTATTCAAACTTCAATAGCATTAAAAAAAAACCATACCAATTAAACTTCTCAAGCTTGAGAGGGGTTGAGAAGAGAGAAACATTGAGAAATTATAGAAAGATCAATATTCACTAATTACCTTACAACTTGCTTGATTCTTTGTTCACGGTAGAGGCCCCCAACCAATCAATTGGTTAAGTATGTTGATGGAGCCACTAATAGGGGTTGAAGAAAGAGGGAAGCTCCAAAAACTAGTGAATTATTAAATGAATTCACAGTTCTTGGCTTAGGTGGAGTAGAGTAACGATGCATAAACACTATATATTTTTCAACAAGGGGGAGGCTTCTATTTATAGGAAAAATTGAGCTCCTAACCAAACAAACTGATTCTAGAATTTTCTAAATCAGTTTGGTCAATATTTGACCATTTTTAGATCAGTTAAGCTAACTTTTTGGAACTAGACTTGAATGAGGAGAGAGGAGAGATGAAATATCTCAATTTTTATGAGTTTAAAACTCATTCAAGCATATGAAATATGCACCTCCTTTAAAGAACTCCCCTTCCTTACATATGTGTCATAATGGAATCATTTTAATATTGCTCATAGTTTTTTTTTTACTAATAAACCTTGTACATTTTCAACTCTTCATCTTATGTGAAATATGCACCTCCTTTAAAGAATTCCCCTTCCTTACATATGTCATATTTTTAATATTGCTCATAGTTTTTTACTAATAATCCTTGTACATTTTCAACTCTTCATCTTATGTGAAATATGCACCTCCTTTAAAGAATTCCCCTTCCTTACATATGTCATATTTTTAATATTGCTCATAGTTTTTTACTAATAATCCTTGTACATTTTCAACTCTTCACCTCATGTGAGCATTTACTCATTTTTGGGTATTTTCTTTTTACAAGTTGGATTTATCTCCTCCCTACACATGGATTGATGCTATTGGTCCATAGGAACCTTAATTGGACCATAGTCTAAAGATTTCTGAAAATCTAGACCCTTAGACTAAGGTTCTTTATACCTATTTCCAATTAATTCCAATTGCACATTGGAAAATTCTTTTTGAATTTCTGTTTCAGGGGAACTCATCTGAATTATAAGAGATATTTTTCTATCCAAAAATATTCAAAATCTAAATATTCTCTCTCTAGAATAATTTTTCTCTCTCTAGGCTAAAATAGTTAGCAACAGGGTCTTTATATTTCTGAAGAGGGTTGATTACAGGGGAAGATACTAGACATCAAAAAGGGGTTGGGGGAGGAATCTTACATTCTACCCCACTTAAAAAACGCGAGATGTCCTCATCTCGCAACTTGTGATAATTTCGCAAGATTCACGAATATGAGACTTAGAAAAAAAATTTAATCAAGATTAACCACCAAGATAAGTCTTAAAGAGAGCAAGATTCAAAATATGAACAAGATTTAAACTTTATTCATTCTCGGAACTTATACAGTAAAGATAAAGGAACTCTTTACACTTCCATAAGCCCGTCCATCATATGGTCACAAAAGCAGTCCTCACAAGCTGCACAAGTATAAGGTAACTCATCTATGGGAATGATTCTGTGGGTTATTGCTGCGCCTATCTCAGTGGTATGAGGTGTTCTAACAAAAGGACCTCTGAGAGGCAAGCCAAAAACGGGGTAAAGGCATATCTTCTCATGAGGGAGAAAACACGCCAGTAAGAAGACCCGCTCAGAAAACCCAGGATGCCTTGATCTCATGACGCAGTAGTATCGGGGACCCAAACCCAAAGCTTCAATAACCATGGCCAAGCGGACATTGTTACGAAAGTGCTGCTGACCTCAGGGTGTTACCCTAGTTATGTTTTGATAGGTCCGCCATTTGGTTTGCGCTACAGAAGTTCCCAAGTGAGGGAAAAGTGAGCGCTCATACTGCTCTATAAAATCCTTCTTCACAGATTCACTTGCGTCTTGAAGGTGAGGAATCATTATGGATAAAACTAGTTCTTGTTGCCAAGCCATGAAGGAGATTAAGAAAGAAAGGAGATCGATGGAAGTAAGATTACTGTGAGCGACAAGTAAAAGTTACGACTTATATAAAGGAAGGAGCTAGCGTAACTTAGAAGCCAACGGTAACTTGCCACTGAAGTTTTACCGTCTTTCCATGATTTGGGTTTGACACATTTTTCTATAGAAGGCATTAAGAATTTTGAGATGAAGAGATAAAAGAAGCTTGTAGGCTAAGTCACCTACTTTCATTGAATTCAGATATAAGGCTCACAATATCTGGGGGATAACTTCTTAAACTCCCCAATAGATAAAGAACTTCTTTTGGGCCGTACTCGAATGAAAACCAAAACCTTGGTATCCAAAACACCGATTTTCACTTCTGAACTCATTGTTCTGAATCCTTAAAATAGGCATGACTCCTGAGAAGTATTCTAGGAAAAGGGTCTTCCTTTTTTAAACAGAAACTTTCTTTTATTTTAGAGAGGGAATAATTATAAGATCAGAAAGGGAGATTCTTACTCCTGTATACCTCGAAGGTTGGGGAGAAATCTTACATTCTACCCCACTTAAAAAGTGCGAGATGTCCTCATCTCGCAAGGTAGAGGACAGCTCTTTTTCTTAAGATCAAATTTTTTTCTGGGGTTCCTTATATTCTGGTCAACCCAACAGAACACTAGGATAAATATCCCTTAGAACTCATCAACAATTCATTCAGATCATATCATTCATATCTTTAACATGATTATGGTCCATTAGACCGAAAAAATTCCTTCTGAACATTCCTCCACGGGAATTTCAGTCAAGTAAGTTCTCAATTTGTCATCCCTTAACTTGATCTAACGGTCAAGTATTAATAGTAGCAATCTGACAGCACAATCCACTAATCTCATAGTGATTTGCTGAAATCATTATCATCATTCCAGTTATGAATATCATCACAGGGACTCGTCCCATTCATCCTCATTGAGGTTTCGCTCAGCTTATTACATTTCAACCAAATTTCAGGGATCATCATTTTTCAATCACAATCCAAATCAATTCATCAATTCTCAAACAGAATTAAAAATCATATCAACCACATTCGAAATCATCCTCTGGATAGCAATAATGCTTATAATTTCAAGTCTTAGATTTACTCGTATATACTGTCAGTAAAGAGCTGCAGTATACTTTCGGTATATACGGGTAGTCACGGTCCTTGGAATTATAAGGTAAATACCATCATGTCTAGGCCTCAAGCAAGTCAAGGATTCTATATAATTACAGTACTTCCATCTGAAGACCCAATTACCAAATTACGAATTTTAGTTTGAATATCAATTTGTATGACTTATATCACACAATTACAACCTTTTTGTGTTTCTTGATAAATTTTTGACATATTTGTCTTCTCAGTTGATCTTTATTAACCAAATGCTCTGATACCAACTGTGAGATCCCTGTTCCCACCGAGCAACGGATTCGGGGTACTAGCAACGGAAGTAGCACTTCATGCGCGGGGCAGGGACCCACACTCGGGGCCTCGCCCACGGATATCCGGACAAGAGACTAATCCGTCGATTTGTCCAAAACCGAAACCGGAAAAACTTCCTTTACCCGGAAAGTATGGGCGATTCCACCAGGATAGCTCTTTACTCTAACGTAGTCAAGATCATTACGGATCAACTGATCTGACTGCACCTTTAACGGTACTTGGTCAATTCAAGGAAGAAACTTGCACTTGGATCATTGGGATCAACGCTTTTTTCCCCATCAAGAGGCACAGCCGTTGATTCCTATCCATAGAACAATTTCTATCCGGGATTTACTTCATCTATCGTAATAATAGAAATTAAATCTCGATTTACGGATCCATCAGTCCAGCCTAACCCCATCCGATCCCATGGGTTAGCCAACCGCCCAACCACTGTAGTGATGGGATCCAATTTGGAATTTGGTTAGGTTTGTCCCGGGTACCAAGGAAAAGAGTTCCAAGGCCCCCTAGCCGGAAGTTCATGCAAACATAAAACTAGCCACACCACTTACACACCCAATATGAAATTGCCTTTTTCTTAGCATCAGCTAACTTAAAAACAATCCTTTAATGAAACCATAGTACCACTGATCACAATCTTCCAATTTATCCGGTTGATTCATAATTTCCCCATCATTCCTTCATCAGAGTATCTATGGCATCATTGGCAACTAGAAAGCTCACCACCTGTCCACACAGGGGCCTTTTCAATAGTTCCTAGCCCATAATACTCGACAATATAATCACTTATAAAAATCAAGATGGACTCTCGTTGAAGATCAGCAAGATCAACCAACAGATCCATATAAAGAGCCATGGACTCATCCATTGAAGACCAGCAAGGTCAATCAACCAGATCCATGCCCGGTTTCACAAAACAACTCTTACTCCTTTTTCCAATATCTTCCTCGACGCACGCGTGGGTATCCTAGGCGACCCAGAGCCCGAGCACCGTATGGTCAGCACCCTCTAGGATCCTTCGCAGGTGACCTAGCGCTTCACTCATAGGCCGCTTCCTTGGTCCCTCATCCACCGTACCGGAAGCTCACCATTTTAATCGAACCGAGGCTGGTCAAGACCTCGGTCGACCTTGCTACGCGAGACGTCCTCGATTGACTCTCCGTCAGCAGTTGCAACTTTATCAGTTCGGTCTCCACGACCTTAATCACAAGACGGTCAAAATGCTTCCCCAGCATTCTTGACATAAAACAGCCATTTGCAAACAGCATTTACAAACAGTTTACAAATACAGTTTCTATATTAACTCTCATTTTTCCACATTATCTCTCATTAATCCACATTACTTATTCCACATTCCATTTATATGTGTACTCATCCAATCACCTCATTTTCCATCTCTTCACTTCAGATTCCTTCACATCACATATCATATATTCACATCCATATCCACATCCATACATCCACATCCACATCCACATTCACATCCATACATCCACATCTACATGCTTATCTCCATTTTCACATCTTCATTTATACATCCACATCCCATATCCACATTCATACATACACATCCATATCCACATCCATACATCCACATCCACATCCACATTCACATCCATACATCCACATCTACATGCTTACCTCCATTTTCACATCCTCATTTATACATCCACATCCCATATCCACATTCATACATACACATCCATTCATCCACATTTACATCCACATACATACATACATCCACATCCACATTCCACATTCACATCTATACATCCACATCTACATTCACATTCACATACATCCACATCCCCATTCCCATTCACATCTATACATCCACATCTACATCCACATACATACATACATCCACATCCACATTCCACATTCACATCTATACATCCACATCTACATCCACATTCACATACATCCACATCCACATTCCCATTCACATCTATACATCCACATCCATTCACATTCACATACTTCCACATCTACATTCACATTCACATACATCCACATCCCCATTCCCATTCACATCTATACATCCACATCTACATCCACATACATACATACATCCACATCCACATTCCACATTCACATCTATACATCCACATCTACATCCACATTCACATACATCCACATCCACATTCCCATTCACATCTATACATCCACATCTACATCTACATTCACATACATCCACATCCACATTCCCATTCACATCTATACATCCACATCCATTCACATTCACATACTTCCACATCTACATTCACATTCACATACATCCACATCCCCATTCCCATTCACATCTATACATCCACATCTACATCCACATACATACATACATCCACATCCACATTCCACATTCACATCTATACATCCACATCTACATCCACATTCACATACATCCACATCCACATTCCCATTCACATCTATACATCCACATCCATTCACATCTATACATCCACATCTACATCTACATTCACATACATCCACATCCACATTCCCATTCACATACATCCACATCCACATCCACATTCCCATTCACATCTATACATCCACATCCATTCACATCTATACATCCACATCTACATCCACATTCACATCTATGCATATACATCTTCATGTATATATCCATTTTCACATTCCTACATCCACATCTACATCTACATTCACACATCCACATACATACATCCATTTCCACATTCCCATTTATATAACCTCATATACCTTCACATCTAATCTTTTACATCACATCCATTCTCGCCCTATCACAACAACCCATATACATCTTATCTTATCACATACACTTCTTACCTCATCCCCCCATACACATTTTAATTCATCTTATCACCTCGTAACTTATTTCATAAGCATCTTATCACCTCTTATCACACCTCTTATCACATCCTATCACATCTCTTATCTATTTATAGAATACAAGAGATTTCTTACATTTGATATAAGATTTCTTTACACATTTATTTATGCATAAATTCTATTTAAGGAGATTAATACTTTCGAAGTAAAAATCAATCTTTTATGCATCTTCCTATGCATAAATTCATTTTAAATGAAAATGACACTTTTCAATTAATTTTCAATCTTTTATGCATTTTTCTATGCATAAATTTATTTTAGATGAGAATGACACTTTTGAATTAAAAAATCAATCTTTTATGCATCTTCTTATGCATAAATTCAATTTGGTAGGAATTACACTTTTAGAATAAAAAAATTTCTCTTATGCATAAAATCCATTTATGATGAAAAATCACACTTTTAGTATAAAAAGAATATCTTTTATGCATACCTATATGCATGAAATCTAATATGATAAAAGTAACACTCTTACAATAAAATAATCAACTTTTATGCATACCATTATGCATGAAATTCAATTATGATAAAAGTCACACTTTTATAATAAAATAATCAACTTTTATGCATACTTCTATGCATGAAAATTAAAAATGATAAAAGTAACACTTTTGATATAAAAAAAATTTCTTTTATGCATACTTCTATGCATGAAAATTAAAAATGATAAAAGTAACACTTTTGATATAAAAATTTTCCTTTATGCATACTTCTATGCATGAAAATTAAAAATGATAAAAATAACACTTTTGATATAAAAATTTATCCATTATGCATAATATTAAAATTCAATTTCTCCATGATTGTAATGAAATTCTTTCAATTAATCTAGGATGATAATTCCTAGAATATGGTAGGAAGTCCTCTTTTTATGCTTTGAATGAAATTATTTTATGCATAATTTTTATAAAAATTTTGCCATAGCTCCGCTGCTATGACTGATAAATCTCAATTTTTCTAAGGGATAAAGCTTATCATTAAGAAAATAATTAAAATGATCTCTAATTGGATTATCAATCCATAATGGATTGAATCATTAATATACATAAACTAAAAGCATAGAAAAAAGCCATTAATTTGGCCTCAAGCATAGCTTAATCTTGGGTTAAGGAAAAGCTTTATGAAAAGCTTGATTTGGATTGAGAACGGTTCATGAGTATGACCATTTCTTGAGTGAGAGAGAGAATTTACATAAAAATCATTAGAATTTAAACATAAATGAAAATTAACTTCAATAGCATTATGTAACTCTTCACTACTATTCAAACTTCAATAGCATTAAAAAAAAACCATACCAATTAAACTTCTCAAGCTTGAGAGGGGTTGAGAAGAGAGAAACATTGAGAAATTATAGAAAGATCAATATTCACTAATTACCTTACAACTTGCTTGATTCTTTGTTCACGGTAGAGGCCCCCAACCAATCAATTGGTTAAGTATGTTGATGGAGCCACTAATAGGGGTTGAAGAAAGAGGGAAGCTCCAAAAACTAGTGAATTATTAAATGAATTCACAGTTCTTGGCTTAGGTGGAGTAGAGTAACGATGCATAAACACTATATATTTTTCAACAAGGGGGAGGCTTCTATTTATAGGAAAAATTGAGCTCCTAACCAAACAAACTGATTCTAGAATTTT
The DNA here is from genome assembly GCF_041138505.1 of Cibotium barometz. Classification (NCBI taxonomy): domain Eukaryota; kingdom Viridiplantae; phylum Streptophyta; class Polypodiopsida; order Cyatheales; family Cibotiaceae; genus Cibotium; species Cibotium barometz. The sequence goes on from NC_141056.1 coordinate 18,107,948, forward strand.
CTAAATCAGTTTGGTCAATATTTGACCATTTTTAGATCAGTTAAGCTAACTTTTTGGAACTAGACTTGAATGAGGAGAGAGGAGAGATGAAATATCTCAATTTTTATGAGTTTAAAACTCATTCAAGCATATGAAATATGCACCTCCTTTAAAGAACTCCCCTTCCTTACATATGTGTCATAATGGAATCATTTTAATATTGCTCATAGTTTTTTTTTTACTAATAAACCTTGTACATTTTCAACTCTTCATCTTATGTGAAATATGCACCTCCTTTAAAGAATTCCCCTTCCTTACATATGTCATATTTTTAATATTGCTCATAGTTTTTTACTAATAATCCTTGTACATTTTCAACTCTTCATCTTATGTGAAATATGCACCTCCTTTAAAGAATTCCCCTTCCTTACATATGTCATATTTTTAATATTGCTCATAGTTTTTTACTAATAATCCTTGTACATTTTCAACTCTTCACCTCATGTGAGCATTTACTCATTTTTGGGTATTTTCTTTTTACAAGTTGGATTTATCTCCTCCCTACACATGGATTGAACCTTAATTGGACCATAGTCTAAAGATTTCTGAAAATCTAGACCCTTAGACTAAGGTTCTTTATACCTATTTCCAATTAATTCCAATTGTCTCCGTCAGCAGTTGCAACTTTAACAGTTAGGTCTCCACGACCTTAATCACAAGACGGTCAAAATGCTTCCCCAGCATTCTTGACATAAAACAGCCATTTACAAACAGCATTTACAATAGTTTACAAATACAGTTTCTATATTAACTCTCATTTTTCCACATTATCCCTCATTAATCCACATTACTTATTCCACATTCCATTTATATATGTACTCATCCAATCACATCATTTTCCATCTCTTCACTTCAGATTCCTTCACATCACATATCATATATTCACATCCATATCCACATTCATACATCCACATCCACATCCACATTCACATCCATACATCCACATCTACATGCTTACATCCTCATTTATACATCCATATCCTGTATCCACATTCATACATACACATCCATATCCACATCCATACATCCACATCCATACATCCATATCCACATCCATACATCCACACCCACATGCATACATCCACTATCACGTCCTCATTCATACATCCACATCCACATACATACATACATCCACATCCACATTCCCATTCACATCTATACATCCACATCTACATCCACATACATACATCCATCCACATCCACATTCCACATTCACATCTATACATTCACATCTACATCCACATCCACATCCACATTCCCATTCACATCTATACATCCACATCTACATCCACATACATACATACATCCACATCCACATTCCACATTCACATCTATACATCCACATCTACATCCACATTCACATACATCCACATCCACATCCACATTCCCATTCACATCCACATTCCCATTCCCATTCACATCCACATTCACATACATCCGCATCCACATCCACATTCCCATTCACATCCACATTCCCATTCCCATTCACATCCACATTCACATACATCCACATCCACATCTACATTCGGACCATTCCCATTCACATCCACATTCACATACATCCACATCCACATTCCCATTCACATCTATACATCCACATTCACATCTACATTCGGACCATTCCCATTCACATCCACATTCACATACATCCACATCCACATTCCCATTCACATCTCTACATCCACATCCACATTCCCATTCACATCTATACATCCACATCTACATCCACATACATACATACATCCACATCCACATTCCACATTCACATCTATACATCCACATCTACATCCACATTCACATACATCCACATCCACATCCACATTCCCATTCACATCCACATTCCCATTCCCATTCACATCCACATTCACATACATCCGCATCCACATCCACATTCCCATTCACATCCACATTCCCATTCCCATTCACATCCACATTCACATACATCCACATCCACATCTACATTCGGACCATTCCCATTCACATCCACATTCACATACATCCACATCCACATTCCCATTCACATCTATACATCCACATTCACATCTATACATCCACATTCACATCTATGCATATACATCCTCATGCATACATCCACATTCACATTCACATCTATACATCCACATCTACATCCACATTCACATCTATGCATATACATCTACATCCACATTCACATCTATGCATATACATCTTCATGCATACATCTACATCCACATTCACATCTATGCATATACATCTTCACGCATACATCCACTTTCACATTCATACATCCACATCTACATTCATCTATTTCTACATTTCCATTCATATGGTCTCATACGCCTTCACATCTATTCTTTTACATCACATCCATTCTCGCCCTATCACAACCCATATACATCTTATCTCATCTCATACACTTCTTATCTCATCCCATACACATCTTAACTCATCTTATCACATCCTAACTCATCCCATAGGTCTCTTATCACATCTTAACTCATCTTATCACATCCTAACTCAGCCCATAGGTCTCTTATCATATCTTAACTCATCTTATCACATCCTAACTCATCTTATCACATCATAACTCTTCTCATATACGTCTTATCACATCCTATCCCTTCCCATATCTATTTATAGAATATAAGAGAATTCTTATATTTGATATAAAATTTCTTTACGCATCTAATTATGCATAAATTCCATTTAAGGATACTAACACTTTCGAAATAAAAATCAATCTTTTATGCATCTTCCTATGCATAAATTCATTTTAAATGAGAATGATACTTTGAATTAAAATTCAATCTTTTATGTATCTTCCTATGCATAAATTCATTTTAGATGAGAATGACACTTTTGAATTAAAATCAATCTTTTATGTATCTTCTTATGCATAAATTCAATTTAGATGAGAAAGACACTTTTGAATTAAAATCAATCTTTTATGCATCTTCTTATGCATAAATTCAATTTAGTAGGAATTACACTTTTAGAATAAAAGAATTTCTCTTATGCATCTAATTTATGCATAAAATCTATTTATGATGAAAATCACACTTTTAGTATAAAAATATCTTTTATGCATAACCCTATGCATCAAAACCAATTATGACAAAAGTAACATTTTTACAATATAATAATCATCTTTTATGCATACCTCTATGCAATAATTTTAAATGTGATAAAAGCAACACTTTTACTATAAAAAAAATATCCTTTATGCATACTTCTATGCATGAAAATTAAAAATGATAAAAGTAACACTTTTGATATAAAAAAAATTATCCTTTATGCATACTTCTATACATGAAAATTAAAAATGATAAAAGTAACACTTTTGATATAAAAAAATTATCCTTTATGCATACTTCTATGCATGAAAATGAAAAATGATAAAAGTAACACTTTTAATATAAAAAAATTATCCTTTATGTATACTTCTATGCATGAAAATTAAAAATGATAAAAGTAACACTTTTAATATTAAAAAAATCCTTTATGCATACTTCTATGCATGAAAATGAAAATTGATAAAAGTAACACTTTTATGTTAAAATAATAATCTTTTATACATACCTCTATGCATGAAAATCAATTATGCATAATATCAATTTCTCTATGATTACAATGAATATCTTTCAATTAATCTAGGATGATAATTCCTAGAATATGGTAGGAAGTCCTCTTTTCATGCTTTGAATAAAATTATATTATGCATGATTTTTATAAAAATTTTGCCATAGCTCCGCTGCTATGACTGATAAATCTCAATTTTTCTAAGAGATAAAGCTTATCATTAAGGAAATAATTAGAATGGTCTCTAATTGGATCATCAATCCATAATGGATTGAATCATCAATATACATAAACTAAAAGCATAGAAAAAAAAATCATTAATTTAGCCTCAAGCATAGCTTAATCTTGGATTATGGAAAAGCTTTATGAAAAGCTTCATTTGGATTGAGAATGGGTCATGAGTATGACCATTTCTTGAGTGAGAGAGAGAAATTACATAAAAACCATTAGAATTCAACATAAATGGAAATTTATGTAATTCTTAACTATCATTAATCAATTAACTTCAATAGCATTCATCAAATTATGTAACTCTTCACTAACATTCATCAATTAACTTGAATAGCATTCAAAAACCATTCCAATTAAGCTTCTCAAGCTTGAGAGGGGTTGAGAAGAGAGAAACATTGAGAAATTATAGAAAATGATCAAAATTCACTAATTACCTTATAATTTTCTTGATTCTTTGTTCACGGTAGAGGTCCCCAACCAATCAATTGGTTAAGTATGTTGATGGAGCCACCAATGGGGATTGAAGAAAGAGGGAAGCTCCAAAAACTAGTGAATTATTAATAAATTCATAGTTCTTGGCTTAGGTGGAGTAGAGTAACGATGCATAAACACTATATATTTTTCAACAAGGGGGAGGCTTCTATTTATAGGAAAAATTGAGCTCCTAACCAAACAAACTGATTCTAGAATTTTCTAAATCAGTTTGGTCAATATTTGACCATTTTTAGGTCAGTTAAGCTAACTTTTTGGAACTAGACTTGAATGAGGAGAGAAGAGAGATGAAATATCTCAATTTTTATGAGTTTAAAACTCATTCAAGCATGTGAAATATGCACCTCCTTTAAAGAACTCCACTTCCTTACATATGTGTCATAATGGAATCATTTTAATATTGCTCATAGTTTTTTACTAATAAACCTTGTACATTTTCAACTCTTCATCTTATGTGAAATATGCACCTCCTTTAAAGAACTCCCCTTCCTTACATATGTGTCATAATGGAATCATTTTAATATTGCTCATAGTTTTTTACTAATAAACCTTGTACATTTTCAACTCTTCATCTTATGTGAAATATGCACCTCCTTTAAAGAACTCCCCTTCCTTACATATGTGTCATAATGAAATCATTTTAATATTGCTCATAGTTTTTTACTAATAAACCTTGTACATTTTCAACTCTTCATCTTATGTGAGCATTTACTCATTTTTGGATACCCAAAATATCTCATATTTTTAATATTGCTCATAGTTTTTTACTAATAAACCTTGTACATTTTCAACTCTTCATCTTATGTGAGCATTTACTCATTTTTGGGTATCTTCTTTTACAAATTGGATTTATCTCCTCCCTACACATGGATTGATGCTATTGGCCCATAGGAACCTTAATTGGACCATAATCCAAAAATTTCTGAAAATCTAGACCCTTAGGCTAAGGTCCTTTATACCCATTTTCAATTAATTCCAATTGCACATTGGAAAGTTCTTTTTGAATTTCTGTTTCAGGGGAACTTATTTTAATAAGATGAGATAATTTTCTATACAAAAATATTAAAAATTTAAATATTCTCTCTCTAGAATATTTTCTCTCTCTAGGTTAAAACAGTTAGAAACAAGTCTTTTATATTTCTGAAGAGGGATTGATTACAGGGGAAGATACTGGACATTTTGAGAGGCTGGGGAGGAATCTTACAAATGGGACGAGTCTCTGTGTGATGATACTCATAACTAGAATGATGATAATGATTTCAGCAAATCACTATGAGATTAGTGGATTGTGCTGTCAAATTGCTACTGTTAACACTTGTCACGGTAGATCAAGTTAAGGGATGATAAATTGAGAACTTACTTAACTGAAATTTCCGTGGAGGAATGTTCAGAAGAAAATTTTTCGGTCTAATGGACCATTATCGTTTGAATGATATGATCTGAAATGAATTATTATTTAATGATGAGTTCTATATAAAGGATATTTATCCTCGTATTCTGTTGGGTTGACCAGAATATAAGGAACCCCAGAATAAATTGGATCTTAAGAAAAAGAGTTGTCCTCTACTTTACGAGATGAGGACATCTCGCACTTTTTAAGTGGGGTAGAATGTAAGATTCCTCCCCAGCCTTCGAGGTATGCAGGAGTAAGAACCTCCTTTTCTGATCTTATAAATTATTCCCTCTCTAAAATAAAAGAAAGACTGTGTTTAAAAAAGGAAGACACTTTACCCAGAATACCTTCTCAGGAGCCCACTTGTTTTAAGGATTCAGAACAATGAGTTCAGAAGTGAAAAACGGTGTTTTGGATACCAAGGTTTTGGTATTCATTCGAGTACGGCCCAAAAGAATTCCTTTATCTCTTGGGAAGTATAAGAAGTTAGCCCCCAGATATTGTGAACCTTATATCTGAATTCAATGAAAGTAGGTGACTTAGCCTACAAGCTTCTTTTACCTCCTCATCTCAAAGTTCTTAATGTATTTCATAGAAATATGTGCCAAACCCAAATCATGGAAAGACGCTAAAACTTCAGTGACAAGATACCGTTGGCTTCTAAGTTACGCTAACTCCTTCCTTTATATAAGTCGTAACTTTTACTTGTCACTCACAGTAATCTTACTTCCATCGATCTCCCTTCTTCTTAATCTCCTTCATGGCTTGGCAACAGGAATTAGTTTTATCCATGATGATTTCTCACCTTCAAGACGCAAGTGAGTCTGTGAAGAAAGATTTTAAAGAACAGTATGAGCGCTCACTTTTTCCTCACTTGGGAACGTATGTAGCTCAGACCAAATGGCGGACCTATCAAGACATAACTAGGGTAACACCTTGGGGTCAGCAGCACTTTCGTAACTAGGGTAACACCCTGGGGTCAGCAGCACTTTCGTAACAATGTCCGCTTGGCCATGGTTATTGAAGCCTTGGGTTTGGGTCCCCGATACTACTGCGTCATGAGATCAAGACATCTTGGGTTTTCTGAGCGGGTCTTCTTACTGGCGTGTTTTCTTCCTCATCAGAAGATATGCCTTTACCCCGTTTTTGGCTTGCCTCTCAGAGGTCCTTTTGTTAGATCACCTCATAACACTGAGATAGGTGCGGCAATAACCAACAGAATTATTCCCATAGATGAGTTACCTTATACGTGCGCAGCTTGGGAGTGCTGCTTTTGTGATCATATGATGGACGGGCTTATGGAAGTGTAAAGAGTTCTTCTATCTTTACTGTATATGTTCCAAGAATGAATAAAGTTTAAATCTTGTTCTTGTCTTGACCCTTACTCTCTTTGAGACTTTTTTAATTGGTGGTTAATCTTAATTAAAAATCTTCTCTCAGTCTCATACTTGTGCATCCTGCGAAATTACCCCCAGTTTGCGAGATGAGGGCATCTCGCATTTTTCAAGTGGGAGAGAATGTAAGATTCCTCCCCAGCCTCTCAAAATGTCCAGCATCTTCCCCTGTAATCAATCCCTCTTCAGAAATATAAAAGACTTGTTTCTAACTGATTTAACCTAGAGATAGAAAATATTCTAGAGAGAGAATATTCAGATTTTTAATATTTTTGGATAGAAAATTATCTCATCTTATTAAATAAATTATTTTATTGTAAGAGTGTTACTTTTATCATATTGGATTTCATGCATAGAGGTATGCATAAAAGATACTCTTTTTACACTAAAAGTGTGATTTTCATGTAATATGGTTGTATGAATGTGATGTGGATGTATACATGTAGATGTATATGTATGAATGTGAATGTGGATGTGGATGTGGATGTATGGATGTAGATACGGATGTGTATGTATGTATGTGGATGTGTATGTATGAATGAGGATGTGAAAATGGATGTATGTATGTAGATGTGGATGTATGGATGTATGTATGTAGATGTGGATGTATGGATGTGAATGTGAATGAAGAGGTGGATGTGGATGTATGGATGTAGATACGGATGTGGATGTATGTATGTGAATGTGGATGTATGAATGAGGATGTGAAAATGGATGTATGCATGTGAATGTGGATGTATGAATATGAATGTGGATGTGTGGATGTGGAAATGGAGGTATGGATGTATGAATGTGGATGTGGATGTATGCATGTAGATGCGTATGTATGAATGTGAAATTGGATGTATGATGTGGACGTACGAACATGGATATGTATGTAGAATAATGAATATGAAGGTGTATGTGAGATAATGTGTAGTCTATATGAGTGAATGGATGAGAACGATGGAATGTGGAATAAGTAATGTGGTCCGAGAGTGGATAATATGGAAAGACAAGAGTTCGTTATAGAAACTGTATTTTGTGACTGTTTGTAAATGACTGTTTTATGTCAAGAATGCTGGAGAAGCATTTTGACCGTCTTGAGGATTAAGGTCATGAAGACCGAACTGATAAAGTTGCAACTGCTGACGGAGAGTCAATGGAGGACGTCTCGCGTAGCAAGGTCAATCGAGGTCTTGACCTCGATTTAAATGGTGAGCTTCCGGTACGGTGGATGAGGGACCAAGGAAGCGGCCTATGAGTGAAGCGCTAGGTCACCTGCGAAGGATCCTAGAGGGTGCTGACCATACGGTGCTCGGGCTCTCGGTCGTCGAAGATACCCACACGTGCGTCGTGGAAGATATTGGAACAAGGAGTAAGAGTTGTTTTCTGAAACCGGGCATGGATCTGGTTGATTGACCTTGCTGGTCCTCAAAACGGATGAGTCCATGGCTCTCTTATATGGATTTGTGGGTTGATCTTGCTGATCTTCCATGGAGATTCCATTCTATTATATGAATATATTGTCAGTTACTATGAGCTAGGAACTATGGAAAAGGCCCCTGAGTGAACAGGTGGTGAGCGTTCTGGTTGCCAATGATGCCATAAGTATACCGATGAATGAATGACTGGAAATAAGGATTCAACCAGAGACTTTGAGGATTGTCATCAGTGACATAATGGTTTCATTAAAGGATTGTTTTAAGTTAGCTGATGCTAAGAAAAAGGCAATTTCATATTGGGTGTGTAAGTGGTGTGACTAGTTTTATGTTTGCATGAACTTCCGGCTAGGGGGCCTTGGAACTCTTTTCCTTGGTACTTACCCGGAACAAAACCTAACCAAATTCTTAATTTGATCTCATCACTACAGTGGTTGGGCGGTTGGCTAATCCATGGGACTGGACTGATGGATCCGTAAATCGAGATTTAATTTCTATTATTACGATAGATGAAGTAAATCCCGGATAGAAATTGTTCTATGGAAAGGAATCAACGGTTGTGCCTCTTGATGGGGAAAAAAGCATTGATCCCAATGATCCAAGTGCAAGTTTCTTCCTTGATTTGACCAAGTACCGTTAAAGGTGCAGTCAAATCAGTTGATCCGTAATGATCTTGACTACGTTAGAGTAAAGAGTTATCCTGGTGGAATCGCCCGTGCTTTCCGGGTAAGGGAAGTTTTTCCGGGTTCGGTTTTGGAAAAACCGACGGATTAGTCTCTTGTCCGGATATCCATAGACGAGGCCCCGAGTGTGGGTCCCTGCCCTGCGCATGAAGTGCTACTTTCGCTGCTGGTACCACGAATCCGTCGCATGGTGGGGACAGGGATCTCACACACACATAATGTGTATATAACATACTTCCCCTCTCGCAAAACATTGCACTCTTGCAATGAAAAGAAGGAGAACTATGCTGAACAATCTCAACCGACTCCCAAGTCGAATCCTCTATTCCCCTATCTTTCCACCTAATTTTAACCTCAGGGATTAGTCAACTACAAAGTTTCCTTTCCTTGAATTCAAGTACCTTATCAGGTTCATGTGGAACATAGGATAAATATTCAACTTCAATGAGTTGAGGAGTAACTATGTTATCATCACCTCCCAGTTTCCCTTTCAATCTATCGATATGAAAGACTAGATGAATTGTGACAATTGGAGGTAGTTTAGTTCATACGCAACCATGCCAATCCGATGTATAACTCGAAAATGGACCACAATATCTAGGAGATGAATTCAAGCATTTTCCTATTGACAAAGTCTGAGAATCTTTAGGAACATTAAAATAAACCGACGCTCCTAGTTCAAAAGACCAAGTTGAGCGTCCTCTATCAACATAGAACCGTGCCCTATCCTGAGCACTCCTCATAGAATTTCGAGCTTCGATCAGCATTTCCTACATATCATGCAAGAAATCCCTCTATGAATCAAGCTTGATGTCCTTAAGACTGACATCAATAAGTGCCTTGGATTGATACCCATACATAAGAATGAACGGACTAAAACCAAAAGCCGTATGTTTAAAGCTGTTATAGGCAAGTTCTATCATTGGAAGATATTTTTTCCAATTTGATGCTTTTCTAGAGACATATGCACGAAGCATATGTCTACAATTTGATGCTTTTCTAGAGACATATGCACGAAGCATATCCTCTACAATTTGATTCTTATGCTCTATTTTCCCATTAGACTGTGGATGATCAAAGGAACTCATACTCAAAGTAGTTTTCTCGTTGTAAACCATTCAGAATAAAGTAGGAAAACATGGCATTATAACAGTAGGAACTAGGTATCCATCGGCGGCCCGATGTACCCCACATCTACTCATGGAATTATCGGCGTCCCGAGTTGCCCATATCAACATAGAGAGTCATCAACGTCTCGATGAGTCACATATGTCCATCCGTAAACCATCAGGTTGACTGTATAAATCACCTAAAGTATGAAACTAGAGAAAGAAATGCCAACAAAGGAAAAATCTAAATGTCCTTAATCCGAACACAACAAGATAAACTCGTTGAACTTTAAAGAAAGAGATTTCAACGAGTGAAAATGTCGACGAGATTACACTCATCAATACATGTAGGCTATAGATAAAATAAGTTTATCTAGAGAGAATGCCTATACTATAACTTCTAGTGAATTCAAAAAATGAGATTGTCTTTGAATGTTAAGGTCAACATGCTAAGTGATGTAAGCAAAGCAACAATCTTGAGACCAAATTATCCAATAAGATAATATATGTGAGGGATCGCTAGTGTCCCATACCACCATGATACCACCCATACATACCTTACCAATTTGAAACTCCCTAGTATGTTGTCTAGGAAATATGAATAAAATTATGTATAAAAGGAATAAGATGGCCTTATCCCAGACTTTCATATACTAAAACTTGTCTCTGTATACCTTAGACTACATCAAGGAATAACTCTTTTCAAGTACATCATTAGAAAAGAATTTGAATTATTGGCGCCTTTCTAATGATAACTATCCAATAAACATAATAAAGCTAGGATAGAAAAATAACTTACCTAGATACATAAGCAACTAGGTATCCAAGTTAGAATATGTACAAAAGTACAAGCAATATACTCCAAAATTAAGTGCAAAAAATAAAGGCAAATGCTTCCCTCAAAGCACATGAAATTATCCAAAAGATAAAAAGATCCTTATAAAATCATGGATAAAAGCATAGAAGCTCCTCAAATCCATGCAAACCATAGTTGATCATAAAAATCAATGCATGCCATCTAATTATCATTAATCATGCCATCTAATTATCATTAATCATGCCAAAAGAAGCATTTAAAATTGGTGGCCAACTCATCAATCCGGAGTATATGAACATGATGTCGTTCAAGAAAAACTCCAAAGTAAGCAAGTGAAAACACATGTGTGTAGCACTTATTAAAAAACCCCTAGACACACAAGTGATATAGGTAGAACCTGATGAGTCCATATAAAACTTGGAAAACATCCAATAAAATCCACCAAAATAAACCGATCAACTAACCCATGATAGAATTTGTCTTAGGCTTAAGAAATTAAGCACAAACCACACTTAAATAAGTGCAAAATAAATTATCATGGAAAAGTTTCAAAGATGAAACACACTTTGAACACGGATTATAGCTATCATTGAAGAAAGTATGGAATATGTCCAAAAAAATGGCTAAACAATGGTAAAAAAATCGTTTTAGAATTGATCCAAAGAGAAATATCTACTAATACGAGGCATCATCATATTAATAATATGCGAATAACCCGCATCCATCTAATGTCAGCACGAGAAAATGTATTTCAATATTAAATAACCCTCGAAAATATTAAACTCTCGAGAAAAAGAATTATCATGATTTTTTCCAAATTTTCCCTAATTTTATAGGGCCTCAAAATACTATAATTTTAAATTCCACCAAACCTATCTTATGGCATTCCAAACCTATATTTTTTCAGAAAATTTTTAGCAATAAGATTTGCCAAAATACCATTTATATTTTAAAAATACCAATTTTCATGATTTCTAAAAATACTTTCTAGAATTCCTAATTTTTCTTGAGAATCCCATCATTTACAAAATTTCCAATTCTGCACGAAAATTCTCAAATCCAATGAAAAACTATAATTTTAATGGATTTTTTTATTTTTTGGGTCAAAAATAGTCTTTTTTAAAGGAAATTGAATGGTCACGGGCGCTTGAATGAACACACCACATTCCAAACACCAACCCCACATTTTCCAAAAATTTAAAATAACCTTTGTCTCATTTTCAAGAATTTTTTAAAAAAATTAATTTACCCCGAAGGCATTTAGAATACGAACGGTCAAAAAATTTCAGAATCCCAATGGTTTTCCTGGATCGGGGAAAGCCAACAGTTTCAGGAAAATGAAAAGACAAAAAAAATCGGAATGTGAAAGGTCAAGTTTCCAGAATCCGAAAGGTCAAAAGATTTTTTGGAATTCGGAAAACCAAAAGGTTGCCTACGCTGGGAATGCAGAAAGCCAAGAGACTCCAAGAGAAAATTTTTAGAAAAATCCAAAGATTTTTTTATAAATTTCGTATTTTCTCCTCTTTTTTTTCGAGATTTTTCCCAAGCTTTTTTCGAAAGCATGGAAAAGCTTTTTATAAAAAAAGGAATCTCTTTTTTTATTTAAAAAAATAAGCTTTAAATAAAGCTTTCTAAATATAATGTTGAAGGTTATATTTTAAAAAAATGAATTTCATGGGGGGTGGCGTTTCTTGCTGGCCGCCTGCTGCTGCAGCGCCCCCCTCCCCCCCCCCCAAATGGAGAGGGAGAGAGGACTCCCTCTCTCTTCTCCCCTCTCTTCTCTCCTTCTTCTTCTCCATTCCATTCTCTCTCCACTCCCTCCTTCTCTCTCTGTTAACAGAGAGGTTAGCTTTTAACTAATCTTTTTAATCATAACTAAATCCTAATTGTGATTAACATTAATAAAAAATGTGCTTTTTAAAGAGGTACTTATACATGCGGGAGGAAAATAGAAGGAAAATTCAGAATTGAGAGACGAAGAGGGTCCTAGGCACACGGGAGAGCACTCAATGCATCAACATGCTACCCCCTACTACATTTCAGCAAAAAATTGATAGAAATTTGATCGCATACCCATGGAAAAACCAACAAAAATGTATTAAAAATATATATTTTTAACCATAAAAATGCTCAAAAATTTTCTAAAAAGTTAGGAAAAATTTCCTTAAAAATTCTAGAAATTTAGGGAATCCATTCTACCAAAAATATCCATAATAAAATATGTGGTATTTTTGTAAAAATTTCCATTAATGCTTATTTAAACCACAAAAAATAGAAAAAAATAGCATTAAACTCATGGAATTCCCCCGCAGCATCGATTCGTACATTGAATAGTAGTAACATGCGTTCCAATCGCCATATCGACGATCCCGTGTAAATCATCAACACAAATCAACAAAATAATATTTTTATTAGTAAATATTAAAATTTACTTCAAAAAATGCCAAAAATTGCAATAGAAAAGAAGAATCAACAACAATTAACTAAATATTGCTCTGATACCACTGTTAAAACCCTAAGATCTCTCTAGATAATTATTATGCATAAACATGCATAAATCAGGCATAAACTCATCCACCCAACCACCCCCGAGAGCCCAAGGGATGCACACATGAATTATAATGAAATACATCATACCTTTACCTTGATTTCCCATACCATCAAGAGGTATAACTCCAATCCAATAGCATGTAGATATAGTGTGCAATGGTAGGTGAGTAGTTATGATTCTCTACACAAGAGAGCATAACATAACCTAGCCTCAAGCTAACATCAAGAGACCATAGCCTAAGCCTCAAAAGATAACATAGCCTTGGCCTCCAAGAGTGTGCCCCATGTCCCTATTATATAGGAGGTCCCTCAAGCGACTCTTGACTCTCCATTTCCCATATGTGACCCTTGGATGCCTGACCCTAACCTTAACCCTTAAGGTTAGTCCTAACCCATGCTCCACTAGAGCTTGTTCCCATGCTCCCACGCTCACAAGTCTAATGTGGGTTAGCCTCCTAGTATATGCACACATAATGTGCATATAACACAGATCCACTCACATCCGTTCACATTCATTCACACCATTTCACATCCATTCACATCTATTGACGCCCAATCACATTCATTCACGTCTATTCACATTCATTCACGTCCAATCCATTCACATCCATTCACATCTATTGACGTCCAATCACATCCATTCACGTCCATTCACGTGCATTCATGTGCATTCATGTCCAATCACATGCAATCACGTCCAATCACATCCAATCACATGCATTCACATGCATTCACATCCAATCACATGCATTCACATCCAATCACGTCCAATCCAATCCATTCACATCCATTCACATCCATTCACATCTATTCACATCTATTGACGTCCATTCACATCCATTCACATCTATTCACATCTATTGACGTCCAATCACATCCATTCACGTCCAATCACATGCATTCACATCCAATCACATCCAATCACATGCATTCACATCCAATCACATCCAATCACATGCAATCACATCCAATCACATGCATTCATCCAATCACATCCAATCACATGCATTCAAATCCAGTCACATCCAATCACATTCAATCACATTCAAATCCAGTCACATCCAATCACATGCATTCAAATCCAGTCACATCCAATCACATCCAATCACATGCATTCAAATCCATTCAATCACATGCATTCAAATCCAGTCACATCCAATCACATCCAATCACATTCAATCACATGCATTCACATCCAATCACATTCATTCACGTCCAATCACGTCCAATCACCTTCATTCACATGCATTCACGTGCATTCACGTGCATTCACGTCCATTCACGTCCAATCACGTCCATTCACGTCCAATCACATCCATTCACGTCTAATCACATTTACGTCCATTCACGTCCAATCACATTCATTCACATCCATTCACATCCATTCACATCCAATCACGTCCACATCCAATCACATCCATTCACGTCCACGTCCATTCACGTCCAATCACATGCATTCACATCCATTCACGTCCACGTCCATTCACGTCCATTCACATGCATTCACATCCATTCACGTCCATTCACGTCCATTCACGTCCAATCACATGCATTCACGTCCATTCACATCCATTCACGTCTAATCACGTCCATTCACGTCCAATGACATCCATTCACGTCCAATCACGTCCAATGACATCCATTCACATCCATTCACGACATCCATTCACGTCCATTCACATCCATTCACGTCCAATCACGTCCAATCACATCCATTCACGTCCATTCACATCCAATCACATCCATTCACATCCAATCACATACATTCACGTCCAATTCATGTCCAATCACATCCATTCACGTCCAATCACATCCATTCACATTCATTCACATCCATTCACGTCCAATCACATTCATTCACATCCATTCATGTCCAATCACATCCATTCACATCCAATCACATTCATTCACATTCATTCACATCCATTCACGTCCATTCACGTCCAATCACGTCCATTCACATTCATTCACGTCCATTCACGTCCAATCACGTCCAATCACGTCCATTCACGTCCATTCACATTCATTCACATCCATTCACGTCCAATCACATCCATTCACGTCCAATCACATTCATTCACATCTATTCACATCCATTCATTCACATCTATTCACGTCCAATCACATTCATTCACATCATTTCACATCTATTCACATCCATTCACGTCCAATCACATCCATTTCACATCATTTCACATCTATTCACATCCATTCACATCATTTCACATCTATTCACATCCATTCACGTCCAATCACATCCATTTCACATCATTTCACATCTATTCACATCCATTCACATCTATTTACATCCATTCACGTCCAATCACATCCATTCACGTCCAATCACATTCATTCACATCCATTCACATTCATTCACATTCATTCACGTCCATTCACGTTCAATCACATCCATTCACGTCCAATCACATCCATTCACGTCCAATC
Organism: Cibotium barometz; assembly: GCF_041138505.1. NCBI lineage: Eukaryota > Viridiplantae > Streptophyta > Polypodiopsida > Cyatheales > Cibotiaceae > Cibotium > Cibotium barometz. The sequence continues at coordinate 18,124,080 of NC_141056.1, forward strand.
ACTATCATTCACATCTATTCACGTCCAATCACATTCATTCACATCCATTCACATCTATTCACGTCCAATCACATCATTCACATCTATTCACGTCCATTCACATCTATTCACGTCCAATCACATTCATTCACATCATTTCACATCTATTCACATCCATTCACATCTATTCACATCATTTCACATCTATTCACATCCATTCACATCTATTCACATCATTTCACATCTATTCACATCCATTCACATCCATTCTCATCCATTCTCATCCAATCACATCCATTCAATGATTCTCATCTATTCACATCCATTCTCATCTATTCACATCCATTCACATCCATTCTCATCCAATCACATCCATTCAATGATTCTCATCCATTCTCATCCATTCTCATCCATTCTCATCTAATCACATCCATTCAATGATTCTATGAAATTTGTGCATAACCTTCTTTATTTTTTTGACTATTAAATAATGTTCAAAACTCCTCTTTTAACATAAACTTTATTTTGCATAGATTCATTCTCTAATGATATAAATTTTACAATAACTTCCCCGCATTTTCTATGAAATGATAATGATTAAAATTTCACTTTTAGTATAAAAATTATCATGCATAAATTCATTTTCTAAGGCTATAAATCTTGCAATAGCTTCCCCACATTTTCTATGAAATGATAATACTCAAAGTTCCTCTTTTAGAATAAATTTTTTTATGTATAAACCTTCATTTTCTAATAAGAAAATTTTGCCATAACTTCCCTACAATTTCTATGAATTGAGAATGGTTGAAATCACACTTTTAACCTAAGAATTAGTTTATGTATAAACCTAAGCTTAAACATAAACATTAATTTATCATAATCAAAAAAAGTATGGTTTTAAGAGAAAAACCACAAAATAAAATACTTTCCAAGCATGAGGGAGGTTGGAAAGAAGAATAACATTAAAAAGAGAGCATAAACAACATTGTTTAGGCTTACCCTTGGTTTGCTTGATTCTTTACCTTGCAAAAATGGTGTAGCCCTCACATGGAAGAGGCTTGGCCACCAAAAGGGGAAAGGGTAATCTTCAAGAAAGAAGAGGTTTAGTGAAGCCCCAAGAAAGTCTTTGGCCACCAAGAGAGAGAGAGAGTAATCTCCAAGAGAGGTTGGAGGAGAGAGAAGCCCCAAAGCTCTCAAGAGAAGAGGGAAATTAAAGAGATAATAGAAATAAGCTAATTTAGAGAAACTACTAGCATGGTAATGCTCCAATATGAAAATACAAAGGGATGAGGATCTATGTATAGGTGAGGGAGGCCACCAACCAAGTCCAACTGGGTTCTAGAGGTTTTCAGCTTCAGTTTTGACAAGATTTGGATCAGTTTGGCTCCCTTTTTAGTTTGCACCAAGAGAGAGGAGAGATGAAATATCTTGATTTTTTTGAATTAAAAAAGCCAAACAATCATGATAAAAAAGGCACCTACCTCAAGTGTCTTTCTCTCCTTACCAAGGTGTCAAAAATGCATCATTTCACCTAAATATCTCGTTTTTTTACTAGTATACCTTAGTTTTTAATTAATAAACCATGTACTGAGTCAACTCTTCATCTTTTGTGAGCATTTACTCATTTTTGGGCTATTTTCTTTTATTCATTGTATTTATCTCATCCCAGCACTTTGATTAATCCTATTAGCCCTTTGGAACCTTATTTGGACCTTAATCCAAAAATTTCTGAAAATGTGGATCCTTAGACTAAGGTCTCTTATACACATTTTCAATTAATTCCTAATGCACATTGGAAAGTTCATTTTGAACTTTTGTTTCAAGGAAATGCATCTTAGATATCATGAGAATTTTTGTATCCAAAAACATCTCAATTTTGAATTACGTCTCTCTAGACATTTTCTCTCTCAAGGCCAAAACAGGGTAAAACAAGATCTTTTTCCATTTCTGAGGGGGGATGATTACAAGAGACTGAAGGGAAGGTTCTTACACGTGTACATCTCAAAAGCTGGGGGAGAGGAATCTTATAAGGGTAAGCAACCAAGGGTCACACATGGAAATGGAGAGTCAAGAGTCACTTGAAAGCTCTCCTATAATAGTAGCATGGGGCACTCTCAAGGAATGTTCTCTTGTGTAGAGCATAGGATCTACTCTCTTGCCATGTCATACTAGAGCTACGTGCTACTGGATTGAAGACATACCTCTTGGTGGTATGGGACACCAAGGCCTTCATTATTTTGATGTGTGCACCCTTGGGCTCGGGGGTGGTTGGGTGGATGAGTATATGCCTAGATTATGTGTGTTGATGCATAGTGATTAGTTAGAGAGATATATGGGGTTTTAATAGTGGTATCAGAGCCGCCTCTAGTTAATTTTTGGTGTTTTTTCTCCTCTTAATTCTCTCATTATACCAAACTTTTAACATTTTTAAAAAGTAAATTTTAACGTTTAAGAAGCAAAAAATGTTACTTTTTGGTTTGTTTTGGTGTCTTACGCATTGGGAATATCAATATGGTGGTCAAACGTGGCACTTCTTAACTTGGATGGATGTATTGACGATGCGGGGAAATTTCATGAGTCAAAATGCTATTTTTATGGTAAAATAAGCAATTTACAGAATTTTTTACCAAAATACTGCACATGCTATTGTGGATATTTTTTGGTAGAATGGATTCCCTACATCTCTACAAATTTTAAGGAAATTTTTCTAATTTCTAGAACATTATTTGAGCAATTTATGGTAATTTAGGCTTTTTTGCAGGTTTCCCGCAAGAGTGTTGGCTGTAATCTGCAGTTCTTTGTTGGAAATTAGGCGAGAAGCTTGGGCCTCCCCACTCTCTACATCAGCCGCGTGCGGAGGGGGCGGGGGATATTTTTTTCCATGGCCTATGGCAGCTTGCCCCCCCCCCACGATGATTCAAATTTTTTTTAAAAGAAGGCTTTAAAAAAATCATCATTTTCATGATTTTTTTTAAAAAATCATCTTGAATCCTTTGGCCTTTCGTGTCCAAATTTATTTATTTATTTTTTGACCATTCGCATTTTGGGAAATTGCATATCCTTTTGTTTTCTGTGTCTGTTGGGGCTGTTCGGATTCCAGGATGGCTGTTCAAGTTCTGAAATTTGTGTCCCTTCATATTCTCGTGCGTTCGGGGTATAATTAAATTTTTAAAAATTTTGTAAAAATAAGACAAAGGATTTTTTCAAATTTTGGAATATCCGGGTTTGTCGTGCAGCATGTGGTGTGTCCGTTCGGGCGCTCGTGACCGTTCAATTTCCTATAAAAATCTATTTTTTTCCTAGAAAAATAGAAATTCTATTAAAATTATAAATTTTAATTGGATTTGAGGATTGTCAGGCGAAACTAAAAAACTTTGTGATTGATGGCATTCTCGGGGTAATTTTTTCATAGTTACGAGACTTAGGAAAATTTCCAAAAATATTTTAAAAATCCTAGAAATTGGTATTTTTTGTATACCAATTGTATTTTGGCAAACTTTATCGCTAAAGTTTTTTAGAAAATTTAGATTTGGAGTGCCATAAGATAAGATTTGGTGGAGTTCAAATTTAGTAAATTTTGAGGCCCTATAAAAATAAGAAAAATTAGGAAAAAATGATGATTTTTTTTTCTCGAGAATTTAATATTTTTCAGGGGTTATTTAGTGTTGAAGCACGTTTTCATGTGCTGACATTTGATGGATGCAGGTTATTCACATATAATTAATGTGAGTGTGCCTCGTATTAGTAGTTATTTCTGTTTGGATTAATTCTAGACAGTGTTTTCATGATTTTTTATCCATTGTTTAGCCACCAAATGCTAATTAAAGCATTTTTTCTTATGTGAAGTCAATTATAGTGAATTAATTCACTAGATCATTTTGGTCAAGGGTGGTCAAGTGAAGTTGACTAGAGTGATTTATAGTTTTCAAAGAACCTTATTACCATGGTATAAACTAGAAATAGATTTCTTACTATCACAATCTCTTTCCCAATTTGAGTTACAAAATCAAGTCAAGGAATTGCCCAATTTTTAATGCCATACCCAATGGTATGTGATGTATTTCAACACCCTTATCCCTTCCTTCCAATGGTTCTCTTAGGGTTGATTTGAGAACCTACTAAAACAACACCAACTACAAAGTTGATGTTAAGTCGTGTATTACATAGAAAGATCAAACTTCTCACTTTTTGTACTCCTTCATATCCATGAGTGAAGAAGCATCTTCAACAAAAAACTTTGTATTAACCTCCATGGTTGTGACCCCATTGACTTGCACTCACCCATGCCAAGTGCCTTTAGAATTTCTGATGTATACTTTTGCTGAGAAATGAAGATTCCATCTAATTATTGCCATACCTCTATCCCCAAACATAAATACATAAGCCCAAGGTATATCATATCAAACTCTGAACATAGAATCTTCTCTATCTACCAAATCTTCTCTTCATGGTTCCTCATCATAAATGAGGTCATCCATATATAGAAAAATGATCCTATACTTGCCCTTCTCAAAGAAAATATACAAATTTGCATCTTACATAAGCCCATGGTCCATCATATCAAACTCTGAACATAAAATCTCCTTTATATACGGAATCTTCTCTTTATGGTTCCTCTTCATAAAATGAGGTCATCCACATATAGGACAATGATCATGTACTTGCCGTGCTCAAAGAAAATATAGAAATTTGCATCTTAGAAAGCACAATACTTACAAAGAAAGTATGCCCAAGAGGCCTGTTTCAACCCATATAATGCGCCTTTCACAGTCTGCACACTTTGTTTTTTGAATCGGGTATCTCAAACCTGGGTGGCTGCTCCACATAAACCTCCTTCTCAAGATGGAAATGTTGAGTTTATATCCATTTGCAATATCGGCCACTTCTCATGAGTGGCCAAGGTAAGTACTATACAAATAGTATGAATAGTGTCAATCTAGTTGGGGGTGAATATCTTTGAAAATTAAATCCCTTCAACCTATGTAAAACCCTTCACCACACACGCTTTACCTTGTACTTGTCCAATGTACCATCAAACTTATACTTGGCCTTCTAAACCCACTTAGTGCCAATAACCTTTTATTTTGTAGGATGATCCACAAGACCCTAAGTGTAGTTTCTCAAAATTAAGTCAAAACTCTAACTCCATGGCCCCCTTCTAGTTTGGATCTGCTAATGCTTCCTCTAAGCTGGTTGTTAGCTCTTGTACTTTCATGTCTTAGCCACATCAAGTCCACATTGATAATGTGATTGGAGGCCTTCTTCTACTCCTCTATTCTCTTGGATCTACGAATAGCTCTATTGGTGGCTATTCTGTGTGGCAGAGTTTTCCCATCCAAGAGCTGCTTCACCTATTTAGTATATGGCCCTTTATGAGGTGTTATGGGCTTCTCTTCATCATCTAATGAATCCACCTCCTATGAAGTTGGTATTGTCACTGGTAGTTGTTTTCTGGGTTTCATCTTCATTGAAAGATAATGTGAACGATGCCTTCTCCTCTACTTGATGAGGCTATTCCTCAAACACCACATCATAGCTAACAATTATCTTTTTTACCTCTAAATCTTATAATTGGTAATCCTCTAACTCCATATTGTACCCCAAGAAGATATACCTTCTGCTCTTAGAAGCCCACTTTTGGATAAGTCTAGAACATGCTTAACCAATTATCTTGAAATATGCAACCAAGGGTTTCTTATGTGAATAAGCTTCTTAAGGTGTCATGTCCTTCACTACCTTTGTGTAACTTCTGTTAAGGATATGAAGTGCAGTATTAACAACCTCCACTCAAAAACAAATATGTAATCCTTTTCCTTTGTGAGCATACTCCTTGCCATCTCCACCACTTTGTGAGCATACTCCATGCCATCTCCACCACTGTGTGATTCTCTCTACAACCCCATTTTTTTAGGAAGTATGAGCAAATGTCAAATCTCTCTCATGCTCCTTTTATTAGATATAATCTTACATATATGTACATAAAAAACCTAAATATATAGTTTTTTTTAAATTTTATCTCTCTCTCTCTCTCTCTCTATTTACCTCCTCCATGTCTCCCCCCCTTCCGTCATACACCCTATGAGAAGTGGTCATAGGGTGCTTAATTACTTCTTGTGTCAACCTAATCTTTTCCATAATATGGTTGGAAACCCTTCAAAATTATGACTTACATGAAGGGAAAGGACAACATGATGTCCAATTCACTTTCAAGGATGTGGGCATGTTCATTGGTAGTCATCACAGAATTTCATAAGGATTGGATTATGGATATTCAAGAGAGTACATGTTAGATGAAGAGGCATCACATATGGTACAGAAATTATAGCATGGTATATGTGATGATTTGTGTCATTTGAAAGAGTGTATCTTATAACTCACTCGGCATTTAAGCAAAAAGTTTTGGTTGAGATGCATTCTTTACTAATGGCATGACACTTAGGCCTCTTTAAGCCCTACATGCAATAAGAAAGAGCTTTCATTATTAAAAAGGACTATGGAGAGATGTATATGAGTTTTTCTCGAAGTGTATTCCTTTACTAACTCAACAAGGACTCCACACAAAAACCTATTGCTAATAAATAGGAAGGTAAGGTGTACAAAATGCATTTAATGGTGCTCCTTCTAGATCTTCTCTACATATACATTTTTTTTAAATATATATATCTAATGTTTTTTATATGTGTCTTTTTTTTAATTGCGAATCTATATGAGTTTGTCTCCAATTGTATTCCTTGCCAACTCAACAAAGACCCCACACAAAAACCCATACTAATAAATAGGAAGGTAAGGTGCACAAAATGCAAATGGTGGTCCTTCCATTACTACAAATGATATGTAAAGAATCATGTTAATCCAGGAGATCTATGATGGAGAACTTCACTCACAAAATTGTTGAGATATCGAGCTCGTCTAGTGAGGCGATGGACACTGATGACCCGCTTGGGGGATAGGCACCACACTTACACCCCTGGCATGGTCGGTGAGATCTTGGGTGATATGCGGCCAGTGGGATGACAGGCTGTGTGACAACCATTCTAGAGACTGGCATAGTTATAGCGCCAGCTCATTTAGTTGGGTTCACACTACAGAGAACCCGTGTATGTATTGGTTGAGTACCTTTCATATTATGTGTACTCTTATCTTGTATATGGTGTGTTGAGTGTTGAGTGAAGAAGAAGAAGATATTCAGCCTCTCACCTTGTGTGTTCTCTATTAGGGTTTTGTGATTGTGTGTGTGCTTGCAAGAGCTCAAGCTCTCTTCCCCCCTGCATCTTTTCATGGTATCAGAGCCTGGTTCATGCTAAGGGATGGCCTGCAAGCAAGAGAACCACAAGAAGCGGTACGAGGGTAAGAGCTTCACTGCTACTCTTCCCTATTTGTGTTGGTGACTACACCCTTGTCTCGGGAGCTCTACAGGAGGCACCGGCAAACGATCTCTGATTGAGGAGCTTTCTTCGCGGGAGTAAAGCTATAGGGCAATATATAGTCCTATTGGATAGACTTTTTTGGGCCAAAAACGCATTTCGGGCGCGTCTGGACCTCCGTTTTTCAGAAAGCAGGCGATTTCGAGCACTGCGCGGGTAAGTCATCGATTCTCTGCAGAACTCTGTTTTAAGAACTACAAGAAGACAGATTGACTGTGCAGACACTATGGGTGCTGCAAAGAGGTCAACAGTTGCCATTAGGTATATGTATGCACATTGAAGTCACTGGTTGTGACATTTGAGAGTACTACAGTATCGCTGTAAAAAATACAGCAATTTGTGCAGGAAAAACCAAAGTGCTGTTTCTGGTAAATTTGTGTATCTGGCAAGATGTCAAATGATGGCATAACCCAGATTGTGGCTGAGAAGCTTGATAAGAATAACTTCCATGCTTGGAGGTTCAGGTTGACGAATTTCCTGATCCTATTTTGCATGTCAGCCTTCTTATAACATTCTGCCTGCACATGTCCAGGCTTACCACAATAATAGCATTCACGTGCATCATTATACTGCCTTTGCCAATTTCCACGGCCTCTTTGACTCCCCCTGCCTCTGAATTTGCCTCTTCCACCTGTGTGTTGTTGTTGTTGTTGTGTATTTTGGGACTGTTGTTGTTGCTACTGCTGGCCATAATTCTGATTACCTGTTCGGCCACCTCCTTGACCGCGTCCACGGCCTCCTCTACCTCGTCCTCTTCCTGAACTTGTGTAGAAGGCTTGTTGCTCTGAACTATTTTTACTTTGTGAAGACTGTTGGTCTTCACCCAAGCTCTTCTCTTCTATAATCAGCATAGACACCAAATCTGTAAAGTTGGGAATGTTTTCCCGAGTCTGAATAGACGTCTTGAACGCCTTGTATTGTGGCCCAAGACCACGTAGACAGACTTCCACCTTATCATCATCATCTACTGACACACTAATAGATGCAAGGGATTCCACAATACCCTTTATCACATAGTCATTCACAGACATGCTCTTTTTCTCCACAGTATGAAGTTCATTCTTCAACTGTATCTTGCGTGCCTTGGTATTTGTTTCATAGCATTTAACCAAGGTGTCCCACGCCTCCTTGGGGGACTTGGCATCCTGAATATGCCCAATCATGGTGTCCTGTATACTAATGGAGAGCCAATACATAACTTTCCTGGCTCCTTGGTTCCAGTCTTTAAACTCTTTCACATCTGCAGCAGTCGGATTTATGTCCGGTATCTCTGGTGCCTCTTCATGCTCACCTTCTATGTAGTCCTAATAGCCCTTTCGAAGTACTCAAACTTTTCCCTACTAAGTGGCTTTGTAAAGATGTCTGCCACTTGCTCTTCAGTCTCTTCACATACTGTAGATCCACTGTACCATCCAACACTTTCTCTCTGACAAAGTGATAATGGACCTCTATGTGTTTGGTCCGCACATGAAACACTGGATTCTTGGCCAACTATATGCTACTCATGTTGTCACAATGAATGACAACTTTGCCATCAATAGGCTCACTCAAATTAGCCAATAGATTCTTTAACCATATTCCTTCACAAGTAGCAATGGCTGCACCTGTATATTCAGCCTCTGTATTGGATAAAGCAACAGTAGGTTTCTTCTTGCTACTCCAACTCACCACACGGCACTTCCAAGTGTAAAGGCATAACCACTAGTAGACCTCCTATCATACGAGCTACCTGTCCACAATCAGCATCTGTGTAGCCATGTATATCCAAGCCTTTACCATGCTCATAAAGAAGACCATAATGTGCAGTGGTCTTTACATATCGCATAATGCGTCTCACTGCATCCAAATGAGGTTTTTTGGGGCTCTGCATAAATTGGCTTACTAGCCCCACAGCATAACTCAAATCCGGGCGTGTGATAGTCATGTAAATGAGACTACCAACTATCTTTCTGTACATAGATGGGTCATCCAACTCCTCACCAAAATCAGCCCGCAACTTCACATTCTGCTCCAAAGGTGTACTCATTGGCTTACACCCCGTCATCCCATATTTTGCCAACATATCCAATGCATATTGGCGTTGCACTAACCATGTACCTGCATGGTCTTTGATCACTTCAATTCTAAGAAAGTATCTCAATATTCACCCAAGTCTTTCATGTCAAACTGCCCACTCAATGCCTTCTTGACATGCATCACATCTGTACCATGATCACCTGTGATAATCAAGTCATCCACATAGATGACAAGGAAAACAATCCCATGATCTGTTTTCTTCACATAGAGTGAAGAATCTGCTGTAGAAACCTGAAATCCAAGGGAGATAAGATATCTGCTCATCTTATCACTTCAAGTACAAGGTGCTTGCTTTAAACCATATAAAGCTTTCTTCAAGTACAAGGTGCTTGCTTTAAACCATATAAAGCTTTCTTCAATCTGCATACATGAGTGGGATACTTTGGGTGTACATACCCTTCTGGCTGTGCCATATAAACTTCTTCTTGTAGATCACCATTTAGAAATGCATTTTTCACATCCATTTGATGCATTTCCCAACCATTTGCTGCAGCCATAGCAATGGCTGCTCTCACTATTCCCATCTTTGTCACTGGACTAAATGTTTCATCATAGTCCAAGCCTTGGGTTTGTGCATAACCCTTAGCTCCCAATCTCACTTTATGACGTTCAATGGACCCATCTGACTTGCATTTCACTTTGTAAACCCATTTGCAACCAATAACATTTTTGTCCTGTGGTAATGCAACCAAATCCCATGTATCATTATGAACCAATGCGTCCATCTCAACATCCATTGCCTTCTCCCATACATGCTTTCCATAGCTTTTGTATAGCATGTAGGTTCCACATGCTTCACCAAAGAGGTCATATATGCATAATGCATAGCAAAATCACGATATGTCAACCTCTCAACTAGATATCTGACCCTTTGGGATCTCCGCAATTGATGCATGCGGATCACTCTGAATACCTGTCACTCTAGCATGTGGTGGCACATATCTATCCTGCCTAGCACCAAGTGTGCGTAAAACAGGTATGCCAAGTTCCTCATCCAAACTCTCTGAACTTGACGACTCATAACCTGTAATTCCAATTCCTTCAACTTTCTTTTTCCCTTTATCCACAGCACTACTCCTAATGCTCACACTCTCATGTCTCAAACGTCCTGACCATGGACGTACAGTGCTACTCTCAGACTCTGCTGGCCCAGACATAGAAGTAGAACTAGAACTTGCTTGTGGAAAGTTCACATGCACATCAGCTTCAAGAGAATCAATGACACCCTCATCTTTTTCTTTGTACCAACTAGCAAGCTCATCAAACACCACATCTCGTGAGATAACCACTTGCCTAGTTTGTGGATTGTAACATTTGTATGCCTTACGATCCTGTGCATATCCAACAAACACACACTTCTCTTCCTTAGGATCCAACTTCCTCCTTCTCTTGTCATAAGCTATGCATCCAAATACTTTGAGGTATCCAATGTTTGGCCTAAAACCTGTAAGCCGCATCTCTGGCGTACTTCCATATATGGCTGCTGTGGGTGTCTTATTAAGTATGGCTGCTGTGGGTGTCTTATTAAGTATATACACTCTGCGGTAGCACATGCTTCTGCCCAATAATAATTTGGCATGCTCTTTTCATTGAGCATCGCCCTAGCCACTTCACAAATGACTCTATTCTTTCTCTCAGCAACACCATTTTGCTGAGGTGTATACCTGCAAGTCACTTGCCTTCTTATGCCATACTTTCTTAAGAAATGCTCAAAAGCATGTGAGGTGTATTCACCACCTCCATCTGTCTTCAAACACTTTATCCAAGAGCCATATTGCTTCTCTGCAAAAGCTTTAAAATCCATAAACTTTCCCAACACTTCACTTTTCTCTCTGAGAAAGTATATCCATGTCATTCTGCTGAAATTATCAATGAATGTCACATAATATAAACTGCCTTTTGTAAGATTCCTCCCCCACCCCCTTTTTGATGTCTAGTATCTTCCCCTGTAATCAATCCCTCTTCAGAATTATAAAGACCTTGTTTCTAACTATTTTAACGTAGAGAGAGAAAATATTCTAGAGAGAGAATATTCAGATTTTGAATATTTTTGGATAGAAAAATATCTCTTATAATTAAGATGAATTCCCGTGAAACAGAAATTCAAAAAGAATTATCCAATGTGCAATTGGAATTAATTGGAAATGTGTATAAAGGACCTTAGCCTAAGGGTCTAGATTTTCAGAAATTTTTGGATTATGGTCCAATTAAGGTTCCTATGGGCCAATAGCATCAATCCATGTGTAGGGAGGAGATAAATCCAATTTGTAAAAGAAGATACCCAAAAATGAGTAAATGCTCACATAAGATGAAGAGTTGAAAATGTACAAGGTTTATTAGTAAAAAAATATGAGCAATATTAAAAATATGAGATATTTTGGGTATCCAAAAATGAGTAAATGCTCACATAAGATGAAGAGTTGAAAATGTACAAGGTTTATTAGTAAAAAAACTATGAGCAATATTAAAAATATGAGATATTTTGGGTATAATGATTCCATTTTGACACATATGTAAGGAAGGGGAGTTCTTTAAAGGAGGTGCATATTTCACATAAGATGAAGAGTTGAAAATGTACAAGGTTTATTAGTAAAAAAACTATGACACATATGTAAGGAAGAGGAGTTCTTTAAAGGAGGTGCATATTTCACATAAGATGAAGAGTTGAAAATGTACAAGGTTTATTAGTAAAAAACTATGAGCAATATTAAAAATATGAGATATTTGGGTATAATGATTCCATTTGGACACATATGTAAGGAAGGGGAGTTCTTTAAAGGAGGTGCATATTTCACATGCTTGAATGAGTTTTAAACTCATAAAAATTGAGATATTTCATCTCTCCTCTCTCCTCATTCAAGTCTAGTTCCAAAAAGTTAGCTTAACTGACCTAAAAATGGTCAAAAATTGACCAAACTTATTTGGAAAATTCTAGAATCAGTTTGTTTAGTTAGGAGCTCAATTTTTCCTATAAATAGAAGTCTACCCCTTGTTGAAAAATATATAGTGTTTATGCATCGTTACTCTACTCCACCTAAGCCAAGAACTGTGAATTCATTAATAATTCACTAGTTTTTGGAGCTTCCCTCTTTCTTTAATCCCCATTGGTGGCTCCATCAACATACTTAACCAATTGATTGGTTGGGGGCCTCTACCGTGAACAAAGAATCAAGCAAATTGTAAGGTAATTAGTGAATTTTTATCATTTTCTATAATTTCTCAATGTTTCTCTCTTCTCAACCCCTCTCAAGCTTGAGAAGCTTAATTGGAATGGTTTTTGAATGCTATTCAAGCTAATTGATGAATGTTAGTGAAGAGTTACATAATTTGATGAATGCTATTGAAGTTAATTGATTAATGATAGTTAAGAATTACATAAATTTCCATTTATGCTTAATTCTAATGGTTTGTATGTAATTTCTCTCTCTCACTCAAGAAATGGTCATACTCATGACCCATTCTCAATCCAAATGAAGCTTTTCATAAAGCTTTTCCTTAATCCAAGATTAAGCTATGCTTGAGGCCAAATTAATGGTTTTTTTTCTATGCTTTTAGTTTATGTATATTGATGATTCAATCCATTATGGATTGATGATCCAATTAGAGACCATTCTAATTATTTCCTTAATGATAAGCTTTATTCCTTAGAAAAATTGAGATTTATCAGTCATAGCAGCGAAGCTATGGCAAAATTTTTATAAAAATTACGCATAAAATAATTTCATTCAAAGCATAAAAAGAGGACTTCCTACCATATTCTAGGAATTATCATCCTAGATTAATTGAAAGAATTTCATTGTAATCATGGAGAAATTAAATTTTTATATTATGCATAAAGGATAAGTTTTTATATCAAAAGTGTTACTTTTATCATTTTTATTTTCATGCATAGAAGTATGCATAATGGATAAATTTTTATATAAAAAGTATTACGTTTATCATTTTTATTTTCATGCATAGAGGTATGCATAAAAGATTATTATTTTAACATAAAAGTGTTACTTTTATCATAATTGAATTTCATGCATAGAGGTATGCATAAAAGTTGATTATTTTATTATAAAAGTGTTACTTATATCACAATTGAATTTCATGCATAGAAGTATGCATAAGAGTTGATTATTTTATTATAAAAGTGTCACTTTTATCATAATTAGATTTCATGCATAGAAGTATGCATAAAAGATATTCTTTTTATACTAAAAGTGTGATTTTCATCATAAAGTGATTTTATGCATAACTTAGATGCATAAGAGAAATTCTTTTATTCTAAAAGTGTAATTCCTACCAAATTGAATTTATGCATAGGAAGATGTATAAAAGATTGATTCAAAAGTGTCATTCTCATCTAAATTGAATTCATGCATAGGAAGATGCATAAAAGATTGAATTTTAATTCAAAAGTGTCATTTTCATTTAAAATGAATTTATGCATAGGAAGATGCATAAAAGATTGATTTTTACTTCGAAAGTATTAATCTCCTTAAATGAAATTTATGCATAAATAAATGTGTAAAGAAATCTTATATCAAATATAAGAATTCTCTTGTATTCTATAAATAGAAATGAGATGTGATAGGATGTGATAAGAGGTGATAAGATGCTTATGAAATAAGTTAGGAGGTGATAAGATGAATTAAGATGTGTATGGGATGAGGTAAGAAGTGTATGTGATAGGATAAGATGTATATGGATTGTGATAGGGCGAGAATGGATGTGATGTAAAAGATTAGATGTGAAGGCATATGGGGTTATATGAATGGGAATGTGGAAATGGATGTGTGGAAATGAATGTGGAAATGAATGTGGAAATGGATGTATGTATGTGGATGTGTGGATGTGGAGAATGGGGTGTGAATGTATGAATGTGAAAATGGATGTATGCATGAAGATGTATATGCATAGATGTTAATGTGGATGTAGATGTATGCATGAAGATGTATATGCATAGATGGGGGTGTGAATGTATGAATGTGAAAATGGATGTATGCATGAAGATGTATATGCATAGATGTTAATGTGGATGTAGATGTATGCATGAAGATGTATATGCATAGATGTGAATGTGGATGTAAATGTGGATGTATAGATGTGAATGTGAATGTGGATGTATGCATGAGGATGTATGCATGAGGATGTATATGCATAGATGTGAATGTGGATGTGGATGTAGATGTGGATGTATAGATGTGAATGGGAATGTGGATGTGGATGTATGTGAATGTGGATGTAGATGTGGATGTAGATGTGGATGTATAGATGTGAATGTGGATGTAGATGTGGATGTATAGATGTGAATGTGGAATGTGGATGTGGATGTATGTATGTATGTGGATGTAGATGTGGATGTAGATGTGGATATATAGATGTGAATGGGAATGTGGATGTGGATGTATGTGAATGTGGATGTAGATGTGGATGTATAGATGTGAATGTGGAATGTGGATGTGGATGTATGTATGTATGTGGATGTATAGATGTGAATGGGAATGTGGATGTGGATGTATGTATGTATGTAGATGTGGATGAATAAATGAGGATGTGAAAATGGAGGTAAGCATGTAGATGTGGATGTATGGATGTGAATGTGGATGTGGATGTGGATGTGGATGTATGGATGTGGATATGGATGTGAATATATGATATGTGATGTGAAGGAATCTGAAGTGAAGAGATGGAAAATGATGTGATTGGATGAGTACATATATAAATGGAATGTGGAATAAGTAATGTGGATTAATGAGGGATAATGTGGAAAAATGAGAGTTAATATAGAAACTGTATTTGTAAACTGTTGTAAATGCTGTTTGTAAATGGCTGTTTTATGTCAAGAATGCTGGGGAAGCATTTTGACCGTCTTGTGATTAAGGTCGTGGAGACCTAACTGTTAAAGTTGCAACTGCTGACGGAGAGTCAATGGAGGACGTCTCGCATAGCAAGGTCGGCCGAGGTCTTGACCAGCCTCGGTTCGATTAAAAATGGTGAGCTTCCGGTACGGTGGATGAGGAACCAAGGAAGAGGCCTTTGAGTGAAGCGCTAGGTCACCTGCGAAGGATCCTAGAGGGTGCTGACCATACGGTGCTCGGGCTCTGGGTCGCCTAGGATACCCACACGTGCGTTGAGGAAGATATTGGAACAAGGAGTAAGAGTTGTTTTGTGAAACCGTGCATGGATCTGGTTGATTGACCTTGCTGGTCTTCAATGGATGAGTCCATGGCTCTTTATATGGATCTGTTGGTTGATCTTGCTGATCTTCAACGAGAGTCCATCTTGATTTTTATAAGTGATTATATTGCCGAGTATTATGGGCTAGGAACTATTGAAAAGGCCCCTGTGTGGACAGGTGGTGGGCGTTCTAGTTGCCAATGATGCCATAGATACTCTGATGAAGGAATGATGGGAAATTATGAATCAACCAGATAAATTGGGAGATTGTGATCAGTGGTACTATGGTTTCATTAAAGGATTGTTTTCTTAGCTGAAGTTAAGAAAAAGGCAATTTCATATTGGGTGTGTAAGTTGTGTGGCTAGTTTTATGTTTGCATGAACTTCCGGCTAGGGGGCCTTGGAACTCTTTTCCTTGGTACCCGGGACAAAACCTAACCAAATTCCAAATTGGATCCCATCACTACAGTGGTTGGGCGGTTGGCTAACCCATGGGATCGGATGGGGTTAGGCTGGACTGATGGATCCGTAAATCGAGACTCAATTTTTGTTATTATTACGATAGATAAAGTAAATCCCGGATAGTAATTGTTCTATGGATAGGAATCAACGGCTGTGCCTCTTGATGGGGAAAAAAGCGTTGATACCAATGATCCAAGTGCAAGTTTCTTCCTTGATCCGACCGAGTATCTTTATAGGTGTAGTCGGATCAGCGTGATCAGTAATGATCTTGACTACGTTAGAGTAAAAAGTTATCTTGGTGGAATCGCTCGTGCTTTCCGGGTAAGGGAAGTTTTTCCGGGTTCGGTTTTGGGAAAAATCGACGGATTAGTCTCTTGTCCGGATATCCGTGGACGAGGCCCCGAGTGTGGGTCCCTGCCCCGCGCATGAAGTGCTACTTCCGCTGCTAGTACCCCGAATCCGTCGCATGGTGGGGAGACAGGGATCTCACAGTTGGTATCAGAGCATTTGGCTAATAAAGATCAACTGAGAAACCAATTATGTCAAAAATTTATCAAGAAGCACAAAAAGGTTATAATTGTGTGATATAATTCATACAATTTGATATTCAAACTGCAATTCGTAATTTGGTAATTGGGTCTTCAGATGGAAATACCGTAATTATATAGAATCCCTGACTTGCTTGAGGCCTAGATATGATGGTATTTACCTTATAATTCCAAGGGCCGTGACTACCCGTATATACCAAGAGTATACTGCAGCTCTTTACTGACAGTATATACGAGTAAATCTAAGACTTGAAATTATAAGCGTTAATGCTATCCAGATGATGAATTCGAATGTGGTTGATATGATTTTTAATTCTGTTTGGGAACTGATGAAATTGATTGGATTCTGATTGAAAAATGATGATTTTTGAAATTTAGTAAAATGTAATAAGCTGAGCGAAACCACAATGAGAATGAATGGGACGAGTCCCAGTGATAATATTCATAATTGGAATGATAATAATGATTTCAGCAAATCACTATGAGATTAGTGGATTGTGCTGTCAGATTGCTATTGTTAACACTTGACTCGTAGATCAAGTTAAGGGATGACAAATTGAGAACTTGCTTAACTGAAATTTTCGTAGAGGAATCTTCAGAAGGGAATTTTTCGGTCTAATGGACCATTATCATGTTAAAGATATGAATGATATGATTTGAATGAATTGTCATTTAATGATGAGTTCCATTTAAGGGATAATTATCCCAGTATTCTGTTGGGTTAACCAGAATATAAGGAACCCAGGAAAAAATTGGATCTTAAGAAAAAGAGTTGTCCTCTACCTTGCGAGATGAGGACATCTCGCACTTTTCAAGTGGGGTAGAATGTAAGATTCTCCCCCAGCCTTCGAGGTATACAGGAGTAAGAATCTCCCTTTCTGATCTTATAATTATTCTCTCTCTAAAATAAAAGAAAGATTCTGTTTAAAAAAGGAAGAACCTTTTCCCTGAATACTTCTCAAGAGTCCCACCTGTTTTAAGGATTCAGAACAATGAGTTCAGAAGTAAAAATCGGTGTTTTGGATACCAAGGTTTTGGTCTTCATTCGAGTACGGCCCAAAAGAAGTTCTTTATCTCTTGGGAAGTATAAGAAGTTATCTCCCAGATATTGTGGACCAAAGAAAGTAGGTGATTTAGCTTACGAACTTCTTTTATCTTCTCATCTCAAATTTCTGAATGCCTTCTATAGAAAAATGTGCCAAACCCAAATCATGGGAAGACGGTAAAACTTCAGTAGCAAGTTACCGTTGGCTTCTAAGTTACGCTAGCTCCTTCCTTTATATAAGTCGTAACTTTTAATTGTCGTTCTCAGTAATCTTACTCCCATCGATCTCCTTTCTTTCTTAATCTCCTTCATGGCTTGGCAACAAGAATTAGTTTTATCCATAATGATTCCTCACCTTCAAGACGCAAGTGAGTATGTGAAGAAGGATTTTATAGAACAGTATGAGCGCTCACTTTTCCCTCACTTGGGAACTTCTGTAGCTCAGACCAAATGGCGGACCTATCAAGACATAACTAGGGTAACACCCTGGGGTCAGCAGCACTTTCGTAACAATGTCCGCTTAGCCATGGTTATTGAAGCTTTGGTTTTGGGTCCCCGATACTACTGCGTCATGAGATCAAGGCATCTTGGGTTTTCTGAGCGGGTCTTCTTACTGGCGTGTTTTCTTCCTCATGAGAAGATATGCCTTTACCCCGTTTTTGGCTTGCCTCTCAAAGGTCCTTTTGTTAGATCACCTCATACCACTAAGATAGGTGCAGCAATAACCAACAGAATTATTCCCATAGATGAGTTACCTTATACTTGTGCAGCTTGTGAGTGCTGCTTTTGTGATCATATGATGGACGGGCTTATGGAAGTGTAAAGAGTTCTTCTATCTTTACTGTATAAGTTCCGAGAATGAATAAAGTTTAAATCTTGTTCTTATCTTGCTCTCTTTGAGAGACTTTTCTTGGTGGTTAATCTTGATTAAAATTTTTCTCTAAGTCTCATATTCGTGCATCTTGCGAAATTACCCTAGTTGCGAGATGAGGACATCTCGCGTTTTTTAAGTGCAGTAGAATGTAAGATTCCTCCCCCACCCCCTTTTTGATGTCTAGTATCTTCCCCTGTAATCAATCCCTCTTCAGAATTATAAAGACCTTGTTTCTAACTATTTTAACCTAGAGAGAGAAAATATTCTAGAGAGAGAATATTCAGATTTTGAATATTTTTGGATAGAAAAATATCTCTTATAATTAAGATGAATTTCCCTGAAACAGAAATTCAAAAAAAATTCTCCAATGTGCAATTGGAATTAATTGGAAATGTGTATAAAGGACCTTAGCCTAGGGGTCTAGATTTTCAGAAATTTTTGGATTATGGTCCAATTAAGGTTCCTATGGGCCAATAGCATCAATCCATGTGTAGGGAGGAGATAAATCCAATTTGTAAAAGAAGATACCCAAAAATGAGTAAATGCTCACATAAGATGAAGAGTTGAAAATGTACAAGGTTTATTAGTAAAAAAATATGAGCAATATTAAAAATATGAGATATTTTGGGTATCCAAAAATGAGTAAATGCTCACATAAGATGAAGAGTTGAAAATGTACAAGGTTTATTAGTAAAAAACTATGAGCAATATTAAAAATATGAGATATTTTGGGTATAATGATTCCATTTTGACACATATGTAAGGAAGGGGAGTTCTTTAAAGGAGGTGCATATTTCACATAAGATGAAGAGTTAAAAATGTACAAGGTTTATTAGTAAAAAAACTATGACACATATGTAAGGAAGAGGAGTTCTTTAAAGGAGGTGCATATTTCACATAAGATGAAGAGTTGAAAATGTACAAGGTTTATTAGTAAAAAACTATGAGCAATATTAAAAATATGAGATATTTGGGTATAATGATTCCATTTTGACACATATGTAAGGAAGGAGAGTTCTTTAAAGGAGGTGCATATTTCACATGCTTGAATGAGTTTTAAACTCATAAAAATTGAGATATTTCATCTCTCCTCTCTCCTCATTCAAGTCTAGTTCCAAACAGTTAGCTTAACTGACCTAAAAATGATCAAAAATTGACCAAACTGATTTGGAAAATTCTAGAATCAGTTTGTTTGGTTAGGAGCTCAATTTTTCCTATAAATAGAAGCCTACCCCTTGTTGAAAAATATATAGTGTTTATGCATCGTTACTCTACTCCACCTAAGCCAAGAACTGTGAATTCATTAATAATTCACTAGTTTTTGGAGCTTCCCTCTTTCTTTAATCCCCATTGGTGGCTCCATCAACATACTTAACCAATTGATTGGTTGGGGGCCTCTACCGTGAACAAAGAATCAAGCAAATTGTAAGGTAATTAGTGAATTTTTATCATTTTCTATAATTTCTCAATGTTTCTCTCTTCTCAACCCCTCTCAAGCTTGAGAGGCTTAATTGGAATGGTTTTTGAATGCTATTCAAGTTAATTGATGAATGTTAGTGAAGAGTTACATAATTTGATGAATGCTATTGAAGTTAATTGATTAATGATAGTTAAGAATTACATAAATTTCCATTTATGCTTAATTCTAATGGTTTTTATGTAATTTCTCTCTCTCACTCAAGAAATGGTCATACTCATGACCCATTCTCAATCCAAATGAAGCTTTTCATAAAGCTTTTCCTTAATCCAAGATTAAGCTATGCTTGATGGTTTTTTTTCTATGCTTTTAGTTTATGTATATTGATGATTCAATCCATTATGGATTGATGATCCAATTAGAGACCATTCTAATTATTTCCTTAATGATAAGCTTTATTCCTTAGAAAAATTGAGATTTATCAGTCATAGCAGCGAAGCTATGGCAAAATTTTTATAAAAATTATGCATAAAATAATTTCATTCAAAGCATAAAAAGAGGACTTCCTACCATATTCTAAGAATTATCATCCTAGATTAATTGAAAGAATTTCATTGTAATCATGGAGAAATTAAATTTTTATATTATGCATAAAGGATAAGTTTTTATATCAAAAGTGTTACTTTTATCATTTTTATTTTTATGCATAGAAGTATGCATAATGGATAAGTTTTTATATCAAAAGTGTTACTTTTATCATTTTTTTTTCATGCATAGAAGTATGCATAATGGATAAATTTTTATATAAAAAGTATTACGTTTATCATTTTTATTTTCATGCATAGAGGTATGCATAAAATATTATTATTTTAACATAAAAGTGTTACTTTTATCATAATTGAATTTCATGCATAGAGGTATGCATAAAAGTTGATTATTTTATTATAAAAGTGTTACTTATATCACAATTGAATTTCATGCATAGAAGTATGCATAAAAGTTGATTATTTTATTATAAAAGTGTTACTTTTATCATAATTGGATTTCATGCATAGAAGTATGCATAAAAGATATTCTTTTTATACTAAAAGTGTGATTTTCATCATAAAGGGATTTTATGCATAACTTAGATGCATAAGAGAAATTCTTTTATTCTAAAAGTGTAATTCCTACCAAATTGAATTTATGCATAGGAAGATGCATAAAAGATTGATTCAAAAGTGTCATTCTCATCTAAATTGAATTCATGCATAGGAAGATGCATAAAAGATTGAATTTTAATTCAAAAGTGTCATTTTCATTTAAAATGAATTTATGCATAGGAAGATGCATAAAAGATTGATTTTTACTTCGAAAGTATTAATCTCCTTAAATGAAAGTTATGCATAAATAAATGTGTAAAGAAATCTTATATCAAATATAAGAATTCTCTTGTATTCTATAAATAGAAATGAGATGTGATAGGATGTGATAAGAGGTGATAAGATGCTTATGATTCAGCAAATCACTATGAGATTAGTGGGTTGTGCGCTGTCAAATTGTTACTGTTAACACTTGACCGGTAGATCAAGTTAAGGGATGACAAATTGAGAACTTGCTTGACTGAAATTCCCGTGGAAGAATGTTCAGAAGGAAATTTTTCAGTCTAATGGACCATTATCATGTTAAAGATATGAATGATAAGATCTGAATGAATTGTTATTTAATTATGAGTTCTATATAAGGGATATTTATCCGAGTATTCTGTTGGGTTGACCAGAATATAAGGAACCCCAGAATAAAATTGGATCTTAAGAAAAAGAGTTGTCCTCTACCTTGCGAGATGAGGACATCTCGCACTTTTTTAAGTGGGGTAGAATGTAAGATTCCCCCAGCCTTCGAGGTATACAGGAGTAAGAATCTCCCTTTCCCCCAGCCTTCGAGGAGTAAGAATCTCTCTTTCTGATCTTATAATTATTCCCTCTCTAAAATAAAAGAAAGATTCTGTTTAAAAAAGGAAGACCCTTTCCCTAGAATACTCCTCATTCAGGAGTCACACCTGTTTTAAGGATTCAGAACAATGAGTTCAGAAGTAAAAATCGGTGTTTTGGATACCAAGGTTTTGGTCTTCATTCGAGTACGGCCCAAAAGAAGTTCTTTATCTATTGGGGAGTTTAAGAAGTTATCCCCCAGATATTGTGAGCCTTATCTGAATTCAAAGAAAGTAAGTGACTTAGCTTACCAGCTTCTTTTATCTCCTCATCCCAAAGTTCTTAATGCCTTCTATAGAATATTGTGCCAAACCCAAATCATGGAAAGACGGTAAAACTTCAGTGGTGGCAAGTTACCGTTGGCTTCTAAGTTACGCTAGCTCCTTCCTTTATATAAGTCGTAACTTTTACTTATCGCTCTCAATAATCTTACTCCCATCGATCTCCTTCTTTCTTAATCTCCTTTATGGCTTGGCAACAGGAATTAGTTTTATCCATGATGATTCGTCACCTTCAAGACGCAAGCGAGTCTATGAAGAAGGATTTTATAGAACAGTATGAGCGCTCACTTTTCCCTCACTTGGGAACTTCTGTAGCTCAGACCAAATGGCAGACCTATCAAAACATAACTAGGGTAACACCCTAGGGTCAGTAGCACTTTCGTAACAATGTCCGCTTGGCCATGGTTATTGAAGCTTTGGGTTTGGGTCCCCGATACTACTGCGTCATGAGATCAAGACATCTTGGGTTTTCTAAGCGGGTCTTCTTACAAGCGTGTTTTCTTTCTCATGAGAAGATATGCCTTTACCCCGTTTTTGGCTTACCTCTTAGAGGTCCTTTTGTTAGATCACCTCATACCACTGAGATAGGTGCGGTAATAACCAACAGAATTATTCCCATAGATGAGTTACCTTATACATGCGCAACTTGTGAGTGCTGCTTTTGTGATCATATGATGGACGGGCTTATGGAAGTGTAAAGAGTTCTTCTATCTTTACTGTATATGTTCCAAGAATGAATAAAGTTTAAATCTTGTTCTTGTCTTGAATCTTACTCTCTTTGAGACTTTTCTCCGTGGTTAATCTTTATTCGTGCATCTTGCGAAATTATCCCAAGTTGCGAGATGAGGACATCTCACGTTTTTTAAGTGGGATAGAATGTAAGATTCCTCCCCCAACCCCCTTTTGATGTCTAGTATCTTCCCCTGTAATCAATCCCTCTTTAGAAATATAAAGACCTTGTTTCTAACTGTTTTAACCTAGAGAGAGAAATTATTCTAGAGAGAGAATATTCAGATTTTTAATATTTTTGGATAGAAAATTATCTCATCTTATTAAAATAAGTTCCCCTGAAACAGAAATTCAAAAAGAACTTTGCAATGTGCAATTAGAATTTATTGAAAATGGGTATAAAGGACCTTAGCCTAAGGGTAAGGGTCTAGATTTTTAGAAATTTTTGGATTATGATCCAATTAAGGTTCCTATGGGCCAATAGCATCAATCCATGTGTAGGGAGGAGATAAATACAATTTGTAAAAGAAGATACCCAAAATATGAGTAAATGCTCACATAAGATGAAGAGTTGAAAATGTACAAGGTTTATTAGTAAAAAACTATGAGCAATATTAAAAATATGAGATATTTTGGGTATAATGATTCCATTTTGACACATATGTAAGGAAGGGGAGTTCTTTAAAGGAGGTGCATATTTCACATGCTTGAATGAGTTTTAAACTCATAAAAATTGAGATATTTCATCTCTCCTCTCTCCTCATTCAAGTCTAGTTCCAAAAAGTTAGCTTAACTGACCTAAAAATGGTCAAAAAGTGACCAAACTGACTTGGAAAATTCTAGAATCAGTTTGTTTGGTTAGGAGCTCAATTTTTCCTATACATAGAAGCCTCCCCTTGTTGAAAAAAATATAGTGTCTTATGCTTTGTTACTCTACTCCACCTAAGCCAAGAACTGTGAATTCTTTAATAATTCACTAGTCTTTGACACTTCTCTCTTTCTTCAATCCCCATTGGTGGCTCCATCAACATACTAAACCAATTGATTGGTTGGGGGCCTCTACCGTGAACAAAGAATCAAGCAATTTGTAAGGTAAGTGTGGTGAATTTTGATCTTTTCTATATTTTCTCAATGTTTCTCTCTTCTCAACCCCTCTCAAGCTTGAGAAGCTTAATTGAAATGGTTTTTTTTTGAATGCTATTGAAGTAATTAATGAATGATAGTAAAGAATTACATAAATTTTTATTTATGCTTAATTCTAATGGTTTTTATGTAATATCTCTCTCACACTCAAGAAATGGTCATACTCATGACCATTTCTCAATCCAAATGAAGCTTTTCATAAAGTTTTTTCTTAATCCAAGATTAATCTATGCTTAAGACCAAATTAATGGCTTTCCCTATGCTTTTAGTTTATGTATTTCATGAATATTGATGATTCAATCCATTATGGATTAATGATCCAATTGGGGATCATTCTAATTATTTCCTTAATGATAAGCTTTATCCCTTAGAAAAATTGAGATTTATCAGTCATAGCAGCGGAGCTATGGTAAAATTTTTATAAAAATTACGCATAAAATAATTTCATTCAAAGCATGAAAAGAGGATTTCCTACCATATTCTAGGAATTATCATCCTAGATTAATTGAAAGATATTCATTGTAATCCTAGAGAAATTGATTTTTATATTATGCATAATTGATTTTCATGCATAGAGGTATGCATAGAAGATGATTATTTAGATGATTATTTTATTATAAAAGAGTTACTTTTAGCATAATTGAATTTCATGCATAGAGGTATGCATAAGAGATGAATATTTTATTATAAAAGAGTTACTTTTAGCAAAATTGAATTTCATGCATAGAGGTATGCATAAGAGATGAATATTTTATTATAAAAGTGTTACTTTTAGCATAATTGAATTTCATGCATAGAGGTATGCATAAAAGATGATTATTTTATTATAAAAGTGTTACTTTTAGCATAATTGAATTTCATGCATAGAGGTATGCATAAAAGATATGGGAAGTGATAAATGTGAAAAGATGCATATGAGATGAGTTAGGATGTGATAAGATGAGTTAAGAAGTGATAGGATGAGTTAAGAAGTGATAGGATGTGTATGGGATGAGGTAAGAAATGTATGTGATGGGATAAGATGTATATGGATTGTGATAGGGTGAGATTATGGATGTGAATGTAGATGTGGATGTATGCATGTAGATATAGATGTATAGATGTGGATGTGAATGTGAATGTGGAGGTGGATGTATGCATGTAGATGTAGATGTAGATGTATGGATGTGAATGTGAATGTGGATATGGATGTATACATGGAGATGTGGATGTATGCATGTAGATGTAGATGTATGAATGTGGATGTGGATGTATGCATATAGATGTGAATGTACGCATATAGATGTGAATGTACGCATATAGATGTGGATGTATGGATGTGAATGTGGATGTGGATGTGGATATATGTATGGATGTGAATATATGATATGTGATGTGAAGGAATCTGAAGTGATGAGATGGAAAATGATGTGATGGGATGAGTACTCATATAAATGGAATGTGGAATAGGTAATGTGGATTGAAGAGGGATAATGTGGAAAAATGAGAGTTTATATAGAAACTGTATTTGTAAACTATTTATAAATGGCTGTTTTATGTCAAGAATGCTGGGGAAGCATTTTGACCGTCTTGTGATTAAGGTCGTGGAGACCTAACTGATAAAGTTGCAACTGCTGACGGAGAGTCAATGGTGGACGTCTCGCGTAGCAAGGTCGGCCGAGGTCTTGACCAGCCTCGGTTCGATTAAAATGGCGAGCTTCCGGTACGGTGGATGAGGGACCAAGGAAGCGGCCTATGAGTGAAGCGCTAGGTCACCTGCGAAGAGGGTGCTGACCATACGGTGCTCGGGCTCTGGGTTGCTCAGGATACCCACGCGTGCGTCGAGGAAGATATTGGAACAAGGAGTAAGAGTTGTTTTCTGAAATCGGGCATGGATCTGGTTGATTGACCTTGCTAGTCTTCAATGGATGAGTCCATGGCTCTTTATATGGATCTATTGGTTGATCTTGCTGATCTTCAACAAGAGTCCATCTTGATAAGTGATTATATTGCCGAGTATTATGGGCTAGGAACTATTGAAACGGCCCCTGAAGTGGACAGGTGGTGAGCGTTCTAGTTGCCAATGATGCCATAGATACTCTGATGAAGGAATGATGGGAAATTAAGAATCAATTGGATAAATTGGAAGATGGTGATCAATGATACTATGGTTTTATTAAAGGATTGTTTTAAAACTGGTTGAATCTGTGAAAAGGCAATTTCATATTGGGTGTGTAAGTGGTGTGATTAGTTTTATTTTTGCATGAACTTCCGGCTAGGGGGCCTTGGAACTCTTTTCCTTGGTACCCAGGACAAAACCTAACCAAATTCTTAATTGGATCCCATCACTACAGTGGTTGGGCAGTTGGCTAACCCATGGGATCGGCGGATGGGGTTAGGCTGGACTGATGGATCCGTAAATCAAGACTCAATTTTGTTATTACGATAGATAAAGTAAATCCCGGATAGTAATTGTTCTATGGATAGGAATCAACGGCTGTGCCTCTTGATGGGGAAAAAAGCGTTGATTCCAATGATCCAAGTGCAAGTTTCTTCTTTGATCCGAACGAGTACCTTTATAGGGTGCAATCAGATCAGCTTGATCAGTAATAGTCTTGACTACGTTAGAGTAAAAAGTTATCCTGGTGGAATCGCCCGTGCTTTCCGGGTAAGGGAAGTTTTTTCGAGTCTGGTTTTGGAAAAACCGACGGATTAGTCTCTTGTCCGGATATCCATGGACGAGGCCCCAAATGTGGGATCCCTGTCCCGCGCGAGAAGTGCTACTTCCGCTGCTAGTACCCCGAATCTGTTGCTCGGTGGGAATAGGGATCTCACAAAAAAGAATATAAACTTCCTAGAGGCCTACTCTTTTGTGTATCGGAACGTTGCTCCTCAACACGTTGCTCTATTTCTTGCGCACTTAACTTGTGATTGTTAGAAGCAGCTGTACCTGCAAAAACAACTCTCGCTGAGAAACATAACTTTTAACACACAAAATTGCTGAATAAATCATCTTAAATAACATCCTATTGAAAAAGATCTACCTTTAGTTTTCTTGGCACCCTCTGCTGCTTTGCAGAGTCCTTGATTTCAACTATTCTCTCTTTATTTGTAGCAAATGTAGCCTCATCAATTTCTTCAACACCCTCTGCCACCACAGAGTCCTTGATTTCAACTATTTTCCCTTTATTCGTAGCATATGTAGCCTCATCAATTTGTTCGACAATCTCTTCTTGTCTCCCCTTGGTTGCAAAAGTCTCTTGAAGCTCTTCATTAACTTTATCTTTATTCTCACTAACCTCAACATTAACTTGCAAATCAGGAATATCCTTAGTCTCTTTAGTCAACATCACTTGAAGGCCTTGAAGATGTTTGCAAAGCTGAATCATCGATGTGATCTACCTCCACCATGTTGTCTTCATTATTTCTAGCATTTGAATCATGAGAGTTGATCTCTCTAGTAGGGCTTTCATAATGATGTTCTAGTTGAGCAATGTTATCTTCGTCTTTCCCTTCTTTGTATATATCTATAAGATTAAAATAAAATGCTATTGCTTTTAGGATCTAAATAATACACCAAGGCTAATACAATACTAGTCATTTTTATATCTACACATATACTTTTTATCCAAACTTAGATTACTCAACATTAGGCGATGTACCATAATGAATTAGGAACCATATTACCGGCCAAGACTTTCACACAAGGGTCAAACTTGAGTTTGAGCCTCACTTACAAGGGCAAAGTAAAGATCTCTCAACTTGAGATTGTGCCTTGTGTTGGAAGACATCCGACATAAGTGGAGGTACGGCTCAAACTTAAGTTTGAGCCTCACCGCTACACTAGGATATGGAGTAAGTGTAATTTCTTAATAGTAAGTGTGCGTCATCATTTGTATTAGGCTCAAACTTAATTTTGAGCCTCACTACTACACTAGGATATAGAGTAATTTCTTAAAAGTAAGTGTGCATCATCATTTGTACCAGACGTTGGCATGAAATCAAGGATAATTAGAAT
Source organism: Cibotium barometz (assembly GCF_041138505.1). NCBI lineage: Eukaryota > Viridiplantae > Streptophyta > Polypodiopsida > Cyatheales > Cibotiaceae > Cibotium > Cibotium barometz. Next base: position 18,152,190 of record NC_141056.1, read on the forward strand.
AGAAACATTCACTTTAATAGAAAAATGTTAAAAGTGAATCCAAAAAAGCCGATGTATTTATCAAAAGACTAATAATTATTTCAACAAATCCAAACTTTGAACAAGACCTATGTTAATATTTGTTTTTGATAAGCTCCTTTCACATGATCACTATTCGTTGTACATTCATAAGCACTATCAGTGCACTTTTCTACCTTTCTTTGGTTGAGAGCTTGATGTGCTATGAGCATGGAAAGCCTTGTTGACATCTGTATCCGCAATCTTCTCAAATGCCATAGCAACCCCAACATTTGAAGCTTCCATGGCTTTTGCAGTATCCAATATATCATCACCATTCCCACCTTCATCATCATTTTCATGCCTTCCAATATCTTCAAAATTGTCTTCGGCATCCTCATTGAATAGAGCATCATTCCCTTGGTCCTCTTCATTCCTTTGCCCTGCATAGCATCCCCAACTTCTTTATCAGCATCTATGTCATTTTTGTTGTCAATACCATCACCTTCGTCTTCCTCCTTTGTTCTTGGCGGGTCATCACAATGTAAAGATTTTAAAGGTTCTCTTTTTCTACATCATCTAGTGTTTTCTTTTTTGTGCCGCCACTTGCACCACACCACTCTTGCAAGGACGGGTGACCGTCTAAAAGAGCAGAGCACTTTGATTCTAATGCCATCGCTTCCAAATCATCTTTGCATAAAGCAATACATCGTCTCTTCTTTAGCAAGCTCTCCTCTAGCACAACTCCACCACAATATATCTCTACAACATAGCTGTGTTCAAAACCCTGTGAGATGAGACCGTCAATAAAGCCCTTGTCGATGAATTCTCTATTTTGGCCACTAGAGCCTGAGATGAATACATTTTTTGTGAGAACCCTATCAATGGCCTCAAACTTGTCAACCTTGCTGATGAAAAGAATAACAGTTGCAATCTCAACTGTTCCAGATGTCCAGGCATCATCTTTTTGTGTGTGGATCACGCCAAATTCATAGTGCACCTTTGTTGACTGGCTAGAAATCCCTTCGATAAGAATTCCAATGGTGATGAAATCAACAAAACACACAAGAATATATTCATATTGTGAGTTTAGTGTGTTCAAAGCAAGTGCCAACTTGGAGAAAAATTCTAACGAGAGCTGCTCCTTTGTACCATGTAGGTCCATGATTGCCAGTTGAAATGGTACATGCTCTTCACTACAGAAGGTTATAATCTTTGTCATATCAAAACCCACCTCCCTAATTGTCCAAGGAATAGACTCTTGTTGAGATACAATACCCATAGATGCTCTATATAGGTGATTGAGTAAAGTTACTACACTTTTTGAAAGTGAAGGATTTTTTTTTTGGAACGATTGAGAGAGCCCCTAACAAAGGACTGGCTGTAGCTCCTCAATTGATTATACTCATACTCCCCTAGCTTATATGTCTCACACACCTGTTCCCAAGTCATCTTTTTCCTTGCCAAATCAAAATAGAAGGCGGTTATTGCATCTTTGAGCACTCGATTTGTTTTTAGCTTCCAAGCCATCTCCTCTATATCCATTCTTTGATGGGTTTGCTTTCCCTTCTTAAGCAATATTCTATTGTCAAGAAGTGCTATTTAAATGTCTAAAACTTCCCTCTTTTGAAGGCCTAAAATGCACCTAAACAATGTTGGGCCTAGCGTGACTGTTCCTGGTGCTGAATTTGCCCACTCTTCAAAGTTGGAAGTTTGGGATTTTAATCAAGACCTTTAGTTTGAGTTTCGCCCTTTGTATTTGGTAGCAAGCCTTTTGCATATAGCCTCATGATCTTAACCCAATTCTGCCATACATCATCATCACATAGAAGCAAGTGTAAATCTTTTTTGACAAAATTCTTATGTAGTGTATGCTCCGTGGTCTCCACAAAGGCCTGCAAAGTTGCAAAGTAAGAAGTTAGCCCCCTTACTATAGATATCACAAAATATTAGGAGGAATCATGCATCTATGGGTTTTCAATCATTTGGAGCTTATGCTCAAACTTGAGTTTGAGCCTCACTTGCCAGTGTGCTAAACTAGTATATAATGGTGATGCTCGATCTTAGGTTTGAGCGTCACCTCCGTATGCAAATCTAGCACTTACAAGTAAGACTCCAACTTAAGTTCGAGCCACAATTAGATATGCAAGTGCCACACCATCACAGAGAGGTGAGGCTTGAAGTTCAATTTCAAACCAAACTATTAAGTTTATGCAGTTTGAGAAGAAGCCTCACATGCATCTTTCTTATGCTACTGCTACACTTGAAACTATAGATCCGTAAAAGATATTATGAAAAGTAAAGAAGAAGTAATGTATGTCTATAATTTACCAAGATATAGCAAAGAATCAAAAGAGTACCTTCTAAGACTCATCCATCTTGGGTTGATTGACACCAGGCAAAGGTTTACTAGGACAACCGTTTGCATGACATTGTGCTCGAGCTTGTAGAAGTTGATCGAGGAATGGCTTCTTTTGCATTGACTTTGCAACAGATAAATTTGCATCCTTGGAAATGTCACGAGAAACCTTGGGCGGGCAATTTACAATTATCTTTGATCTCCTGAACCTAAATTGCTGACGCAGTTGAGGGGTCACTTTAGCCATATTTAGAGCCTGCAAGCTTTTTGCAGCACTAATGGAGTGTTGACCAGAGATAATCCAATATTCAACTTTATGAATATCTTCTTTTGCGAGTTTATCAAGGGGGTTGTTTCGTAGCACGATTACAGGGCATCAAAATTGCAAGTATCTCCTCTTGCTTTGGGTCCTCAATAAAGTCTTGGGTCAAAATATGAACCCAATCCTTATTTAACCTTCTATACGCAGTTTGAAGGAGCAGGATAACATTTCATCACATCAATGCTGAAGACCTCATTTAGACCAAAGGGACAATAACCCTTCTTTATTTCTAATGAGATCATTGCTTTGCTGTCCTTGTTTGGAGTCTCAACCTCCATTAGCTCGTCATCGAACACATCTATCTCCTTTGAACCACTTGTTGGTTTTGTCCTTTGCCTCTTTGAAGAGATTTCTTGAACCTTTGTAGAGTGCTTTGCCTTTCTCTTCTTTGCAAGTGCTTGCTCCAATTCTTGCACCTGAGAGCCTGCCATGTCTTCTGCTATTGTGCTTACATCAAGGACTTTTGTTTTGTCACCCTCCTTTTTATGTTTTGTTTGCACCAGCATTTCTAGATGCTTCTAGTGCACTCTTCACTATGGCCCTGCCTTTTTTCTCCATAACTTTCCTAACTTGAGTGGTTGTTGTCTCCTTTTCAAGTATGGACTTTTTTCGTGAATCCAAAGCCTTCTTTGCATGCCTCACCACTTTCACCAAGTCCTCCACATTATCCACCCCTCTGAGTCTTCTTGATTGAAAAAGTCAATGATCTTCAATCCTAGCTCTACAATAGAATTGTCCTTTCCTAGTTTACTACCAGTCATGTCTACTGGGTGAAAAGTGTCCAATGATAAGCAAAACTTATTTTCTTTTGTAGTTTCTCCTTCTGGCAATATATTGCATGTGAAGCATGGTTTTGCTCTTGCATCCACATCATCCTTAGCGCCTACCACAATCCCCATATCTCCATATGATGTATCACCTTGAGAAAGAAACAAATGGAGGACTCCTTTGAAGTTTGCACTAGCATCGTAGCTATCCACAAACCATTTTACTCCTTCTTTGTTACTCAATTCAAAGGTTTTATCCACCTTAATTCTAGGAGTGACACTTTTAGCTTGAGTTGTTGTTTCGAGAGCATCCAGAGTAAAGATTGGTGCACCATCCACAAACCATTTTACTCCTTTGTTACTCAATTCGAAGGTTTTATCTACCTTAATTCTAGGAGTGACACTTTTAGCTTGAGTTGTTGTTTCGAGAGCATCTAGAGTAAAGATTGGTGCACCATGTGGTTGCGAGGTAGCGGGCGCTCTGCTAGCTTCCATTCCTGTGAAAAGCACAAAAAAAGTTTTAAAACCTTAGAAAAAAATGGATTTAAATGCTACATATCAAATCAAAACCTATCAAACTTAAGAAACTTAATGCATGCTACAATTATTGATGCTTCACTTAGTTTTCTTGAATAGCGGGGGCCTCACTTGCATTTACTTAATCCATACAGAAGCTCGACTTGGAGCCTAGATCCAAGTTGTGCACTCATATGCTAGGGGTATGCTAGCATAGAGAGGCAAGGCTCAAACTCATGTTTGAGCCTTAAGGCAAAGTTCCATGTATGGGAGGCTTGAACTTAAGCTAGAGTCTAGATCCAAGTTGTGCACTCATATGCTAGGGGTACACTAGTATATTGGAGCCTTAAGGCCAAGTTCCATATAGGGGAAACCCAAACTTAAGCTAGAGCCTAGATCCAAGTTGTGCACTCATATGACAGGGGTACACCAGCATATAGAGACAAGGCTCAAGCTCAAGTTCGAGCCTTAAGGCCAAGTTTTATGTAGGAGAGGCTCGAACTTAAGCTGGAGCCTAGATCCAAGTTGTGCACTCATATGCTAGGGATACACTAGCATAGATAGGTAAGGCTTGAACTCAAAGCCTTGAGGCCAAGTTCCATGTAAAGTTAAGCATGGAGAATGAGCCTTAACACATAAGTTCCATGTAGGGGAGGTTCGATCTTAAGGTGGGGTCTATATCCAAGTTGTGCGCTGAGATGGTAGGGGTGCACTAGCATGGAGAGCAAAGGCTCAAACTCAAGTTCGAGCCTTGAGGCCGGAGAACACTAGCATGGAGAACAAAGGCTCAATCTAAAGTTTGAGCCTTAAGGCCGGTGTACACTAGCATCGAGAGCAAAGGCTCCAACTCAAGTTCGAACCTTAAGGCGTAGCATGGAGAACAAAGGCTCAATCTGAAGGTCGAGCCTTAACACCGGGGTGTACTAGCATGGAGAGAAAAGGCTCAAAATCAAGTTCGAGCCTTAAGGCCGGGGTACACTAGCATGGAGAACGAAGGCTCAATCTGAAGTTCGAGCCTTAAGGCGCCGGGGTGCACTAGCATGGAGAGCAAAGGATCAAACTCTAGTTCGAGCCTTAAGACCGAGGTGCACTAGCATGGAGAGCAAAGGCTCAAACTCAAGTTCGAGCCTTAAGGCCGCGGTACACTAGCATGGAGAATGAAGGCTCAATCTGAAGTTCGAGCCTTAAGGCCGGGATGCACTAGCATGGAGAGCAAAGGCTCAAACTCAAGTTCAAGTCTTAAGGCCGAGGTACACTAGCATGGAGAACGAAGGCTCAATCTGAAGTTCGAGCCTTAAGGTCGGGGTGCACTAGCATGGAGAGCAAAGGCTCAAACGCAAGTTTGAGCCTTAAGACCGGGGTGCACTAGCATGGAGAGCAAAGGCTCAAACTCAAGTTCGAGCCTTAACGCCGGGGTACACTAGCATGAAGAATGAAGACTCAATCTGAAGTTCCAGCCTTAAGGCTGGGGTGCACTAGCATGGAGAGCAAAGGCTCAAACTCAAGTTTGAGCCTTAAGACCGGGGTACACTAGCATGGAGAGCAAAGGCTCAATCTGAAGCTCGAGCCTTAAGGCCGGGGTGCACTAGCATGGAGAGCAAAGGCTCAAACTCAAGTTCGAGCCTTAAGACCGGGGTGCACTAGCCTGGAGAGCAAAGGCTCAAATTCAAGTTCGAGCCTTAAGGCCGGGGTGCACTAGCATGGAGAACGAAGGCTCAATCTAAAGTTTGAGCGTTAAGGTCGGGGTGCACTAGCATGGAGAGAGCAAAGGCTCAAACTGAAGTTTGAGCCTTAAGACCGGGGTGCACTAGCATGGAGAGCAAAGGAGCAAAGGCTCAAACTCAAGTTCGAGCCTTAAGGCCGGGGTGCACTAGCATGGAGATCAAAGGCTCAAACTCAAGTGTGAGCCTTAAGGCCCTGTGAGATCCCCCTGTTCCCACCGAGCAACGGATTCGGGTACTAGCAGCGGAAGTAGCACTTCTCGTACTGGACAGGGGTCCCACATTCGGGGCCTCGTCCACCCACGGATATCCGGACAAGAGACTAATCCGTCGGTTTTTCCAAAACCGAACCCGGAAAAAACTTCCCTTACCCGGAAAGCACGGGCGATTCCACCAGGATAATTTTTTACTCTAACGTAGTCAAGATCATTACTGATCACGCTGATCCAACTGCACCTATAAAGATACTCGGTCGGATCAAGGAAGAAACTTGCACTTGGATCATTGGGATCAACGCTTTTTTCCCCATCAAGAGGCACAGCCGTTGATTCTTATCCATAGAACAATTACTATCCGGGACTTACTTCATCTATCGTAATAACAGAAATTGAGTCTCGGTTTACGGATCCATCAGTCCAGCCTAACCCCATCCGATCCCATGGGTTAGCCAACCGCCCAACCACTGTAGTGATGGGATCCAATTTGGAATTTGGTTAGGTTTTGTCCCGGGTACCAAGGAAAAGAGTTCCAAGGCCCCCTAGCCGGAAGTTCATGCAAACATAAAATTAGGCACACCACTTACACACCCAATATGAAATTGCCTTATTCTTAGCATCAGCTAACTTTAAAACAATCCTTTAATGAAACCATAGTATCACTGATCACAGTCTTCCAAATTATCCGGTTGATTCTCAAATTTCCCATCATTCCTTCATCATCAGAGTATCTATGGCATCATTGGCAACTAGAACGCTCACCACCTGTCCACTCAGAGGCCGTTTCCATAGTTCCTAGCCCATAATACTCGGTAATATAATCATTTATCAAGATGGACTCTCGTTGAAGATCAGCAAGATCAACCAACAGATCCATATAAAAGAGCCATGGACTCATCCGTTGAGGACCAGCAAGGTCAGTCAACCAGATCCATGCCCGGTTTCACAAAACAACTCTTACTCCTTGTTCCAATATCTTCCTCGACGCACGCGTGGGTATCCTAGGCGACCCAGAGCCCGAGCACCGTATGGTCAGCACCCTCTAGGATCCTTCGCAGGTGACCTAGCGCTTCACTCATAGGCCGCTTCCTTGGTCCCTCATCCACCGTACCGGAAGCTCACCATTTTAATCGAACCGAGGCTGGTCAAGACCTCGGTCGACCTTGCTACGCGAGACGTCCTCCATTGACTCTCCGTCAGCAGTTGCAACTTTATCAGTTAGGTCTCCACGACCTTAATCACAAGACGGTCAAAATGCTTCCCCAGCATTCTTGACATAAAACAGCCATTTACAAACAGCATTTACAAACAGTTTACAAATACAGTTTCTATATTAACTCTTATTTTTCCACATTATCCCTCATTAATCCACATTACTTATTCCACATTCCATGTATATGTGTACTCATCCAATCACCTCCTTTTCCATCTCTTCACTTCAGATTCCTTCACATCACATATCATATATTCACATCCATATCCACATCCATACGTCCACATCCACATCCACATTCACATCCATACATCCACATCTACATGCTTATCTCCATTTTCACATCCTCATTTATACATCCACATCCCATATCCACATTCATACATACACATCCATATCCACATCCACATCCACATCCACATTCACATCCATGCATCCACATCTACATGCTTACCTCCATTTTCACATCCTCATTTATACATCCACATCCCATATCCACATTCATACATACACATCCATACATCCACATCTACATCCACATACATACATACATCCACATCCACATTCCACATTCACATCTATACATCCACATCTACATTCACATTCACATACATCCACATCCACATTCCCATACATCCACATCTATACATCCACATTCCACATTCACATCTACATTCACATTCACATACATGCATCCACATCTACATGCTTACCTCCATTTTCACATCCTCATTTATACATCCACATCCCATATCCACATTCATACATACACATCCATACATCCACATCTACATCCACATACATACATACATCCACATCCACATTCCACATTCACATCTATACATCCACATCTACATTCACATTCACATACATCCACATCCACATTCCCATACATCCACATCTATACATCCACATTTCACATTCACATCTACATTCACATTCACATACATCCACATCTACATTCACATTCACATACATCCACATCCCCATTCCCATTCACATCTATACATCCACATCTACATCCACATACATACATACATCCACATCCACATTCCACATTCACATCTATACATCCACATCTACATCCACATTCACATACATCCACATCCACATTTCCATTCACATCTATACATCCACATCCATTCACATCTATACATCCACATCTACATCCACATTTACATCTATGCATATACATCTTCATGCATATATCCATTTTCATGTTCATACATCCACACTCCCATCTCCATATCCACACATCCACATACATACATCCATTTTCACATTCCCATTTATATAACCCCATATACCTTCACATCTTATCTTTTACATCACATCCATTCTCGCCCTATCACAACCCATATACATCTTATCCTATCACATACACTTCTTACCTCATCCCCCCATACACATCTTAATTCATCTTACCACATCCTAACTTATTTCATAAGCATCTTATCACCTCTTATCACACCTCTTATCACATCCTATCACTTTCCATACGCATCTTATCAATTCTTATCACATCTCATACACCTCTTATCACATCTTATCACATTTCATATCTTGTTTTTTAAAAAAAGAGAATTCTTTTATTTGATATAAGATTTCTCTACACATTTATTTATACATAAATTCCATTTAAGGAGACTAACACTTTCGAAATTAAAATCAATCTTTTATGCATCTTCTTATGCATGATTTCAATTTGGTAGGGAATTATACTTTTAGAATAAAAGAATTTCTCTTATGCATCTAAGTTAAGCATAAAATCCATTTATGAGGAAAATCATACTTTTAGTATAAAAAAGAATATCTTTTATGCATACCTATATGCATGAAATCCAATATGATAAAAGTAACACTTTTGATATAAAAATTTTTCCTTTATGCATACTTCTATGCATGAAAATTAAAAATGATAAAAGTAACACTTTTGATATAAAAATTTTCCTTTATGCATACTTCTATGCATGAAAATTAAAAATGATAAAAGTAACACTTTTGATATAAAAATTTTCTTTTATGCATACTTTTATGTATGAAATAAAAATGATTAAAGTAACACTTTTGATATAAAAATTTATCCATTATGCATACTTCTATGTATGAAAATAAAAATGGTAAAAATAACACTTTTGATATAAAAATTTATCCTTTATGCATACTTCTATGCATGAAGGTAAAAATGATAAAAGTAACACTTTTGATATAAAAATTTATCCATTATGCATACTTCTATGCATGAAAATAAAAATGGTAAAAATAACACTTTTGATATAAAAATTTATCCTTTATGAATAATATTAAAATTTAATTTCTCCATGATTATAATGAAATTCTTTCAATTAATCTAGGATGATGATTCCTAGAATATGGTAGGAAGTCCTCTTTTTATGCTTTGAATGAAAATTTTTTATGCATAATTTTTATAAAAATTTTGCCATAGCTCCGCTGCTATGACTGATAAATCTCAATTTTTCTAAGGGATAAAGCTTATCATTAAGGAAATAATTAAAATGATTCTCTAATTGGATCCTTAATCCATAATGGATTGAATCATCAATATACATAAACTAAAAGCATAAGAAAAAGCCATTAATTTGGCCTCAAGCATAGCTTAATCTTGGGTTAAGGAAAAGCTTTATGAAAAGCTTGATTTGGATTGAGAATGGGTCATGAGTATGACCATTTCTTGAGTGAGAGAGAGAATTTACATAAGAATCATTAGAATTTAAACATAAATGAAAATTAACTTCAATAGCATTTATTAAATTATGTAACTCTTCACTACTATTCAAACTTCAATAGCATTTAAAAAAAACCATACCAATTAAACTTCTCAATCTTGAGAGGGGTTGAGAAGAGAGAAACATTGAGAAATTATAGAAAGATGAATATTCACTAATTACCTTACAACTTGCTTGATTCTTTGTTCACGGTAGAGGCCCCCAACCAATCAATTGGTTAAGTATGTTGATGGAGCCACTAATGGGGATTGAAGAAAGAGGGAAGCTCCAAAAACTAATGAATTATTAAATGAATTCACAGTTTCTGGCTTAGGTGGAGTAGAGTAACGATGCATAAACACTATATATTTTTCAACAAGGGGGAGGCTTCTATTTATAGGAAAAATTGAGCTCCTAACCAAACAAACTGATTCTAGAATTTTCTAAATCAGTTTGGTCAATATTTGACCATTTTTAGATCAGTTAAGCTAACTTTTTGGAACTAGACTTGAATGAGGAGAGAGGAGAGATGAAATATCTCAATTTTTATGAGTTTAAAACTCATTCAAGCATGTGAAATATGCACCTCCTTTAAAGAACTCCCCTTCCTTACATATGTGTCATAATGGAATCATTTTAATATTGCTCATAGTTTTTTTACTAATAAACCTTGTACATTTTCAACTCTTCATCTTATGTGAAATATGCACCTCCTTTAAAGAACTCCTCTTCCTTACATATGTCATACTTTTAATATTGCTCATAATTTTTTACTAATAAACCTTGTACATTTTCAACTCTTCATCTTATGTGAAATATGCACCTCCTTTAAAGAACTCCTCTTCCTTACATATGTCATACTTTTAATATTGCTCATAATTTTTTACTAATAAACCTTGTACATTTTCAACTCTTCATCTTATGTGAAATATGCACCTCCTTTAAAGAATTCCCCTTCCTTACATATGTCATATTTTTAATATTGCTCATAGTTTTTTACTAATAAACCTTGTACATTTTCAACTCTTCACCTCATGTGAGCATTTACTCATTTTTGGGTATTTTCTTTTTACAAGTTGGATTTATCTCCTCCCTACACATGGATTGATGCTATTGGTCCATAGGAACCTTAATTGGACCATAGTCTAAAGATTTCTGAAAATCTAGACCCTTAGGCTAAGGTTCTTTATAGCTATTTTCAATTAATTCCAATTGCACATTGGAAAATTCTTTTTGAATTTCTGTTTCAGGGGAACTCATCTGAATTAGAAGAGATATTTTTCTATCCAAAAATATTCAAAATCTGAATATTCTCTCTCTAGAATATTTTTCTCTCTCTAGGCTAAAACAGATAGAAACAAGGTCTTTATATTTCTGAAGAGGGATTGATTACAGGGAAAGATACTAGACATCAAAAAGGGAGTGGGGGAGGAATCTTACATTCTACCCCACTTAAAAAACGCGAGATGTCCTCATCTCGCAAACTGGGATAATTTCGCAAGATGCACGAATTATGAGACTTAGAGAAAAATTTAAATCAGGATTAACCACCAAGAAAAAGTCTCAAAGAGAGCAAGATTCAAGATAAGAACAAGATTTAAACTTTATTCATTCTCGGAACTTATACAGTAAAGATAGAAGAACTCTTTACACTTCCATAAGCCCGTCCATCATATGATCACAAAAGCAGCACTCACAAGCTGCACAAGTATAGGGTAACTCATCTATGGGAATGATTCTGTTGGTTATTGCCGCACCTATCTCAGTGGTATGAGGTGATCTAACAAAAGGACCTCTGAGAGGCAAGCCAAAAACGGGGTAAAGGCATATCTTCTCATGAGGAAGAAAACACGCCAATAAGAAGACCCGCTCAGAAAACCCAGGATGCCTTGATCTCATGACGCAGTAGTATCGGGGACCCAAACCCAAGGCTTCAATAACCATGGCCAAGCGGACATTGTTGCGAAAGTGCTGCTGACCCCAGGGTGTTACCCTAGTTATGTCTTGATAGGTCCGCCATTTGGTCTGCGCTACAGAAGTTCCCAAGTGAGGGAAAAGTGAGCGCTCATACTGTTCTATAAAATCCTTCTTCACAGACTCACTTGCGTCTTGAAGGTGAGGAATCATTATGGATAAAACTAATTCTTGTTGCCAAGCCATGAAGGAGATTAGGAAGAAAGGAGATCGATGGGAGTAAGATTACTGTGAGCGACAAGTAAAAGTTACGACTTATATAAAGGAAGGAGCTAGCGTAACTTAGAAGCCAACGGTAGCTTGCCACTGAAGTTTTACCGTCTTTCCATGATTTGGGTTTGGCACAATTTTCTATAGAAGGCATTAAGAACTTTGAGATGAGGAGATAAAAGAAGTTCGTAAGTTAAATCACCTACTTTCTTTGGTCCACAATATCTGGGAGATAACTTCTTATACTTCCCAAGAGATAAAGAACTTCTTTTGGGTCGTACTCGAGACCAAAACCTTGATATCCAAAACATCGATTCTCACTTCTGAACTCGTTGTTCTGAATCCTTAAAACAGGTGGGACTCTTGAGAAGTATTCAGGAAAAAGGTTCTTCCTTTTTTAAACAGAATCTTTCTTTTATTTTAGAGAGGGAATAATTATAAGATCAAAAAGGGAGATTCTTACTCCTGTATACCTCGAAGGCTGGGGGAGAATCTTACATTCTACCCCACTTAAAAAGTGCGAGATGTCCTCATCTCATAAAGTAGAGGACAACTCTTTTTCTTAAGATCCAATTTTTTTCTGGGGTTCCTTATATTCTGGTCAACCCAACAGAATACTGGGATAAATATCCCTTAGAACTCATCATTAAATAACAATTCATTCAGATCATATCATTCATATCTTTAACATGATAAAGGTTCATTAGACCGAAAAATTTCCTTCTGAGCATTCCTCCACGGGAATTTCAGTCAAGTAAGTTCTCAATTTGTCATCCCTTAACTTGATCTAACGGTCAAGTGTTAACAGTAGCAATTTGACAGCACAATCCACTAATCTCATAGTGATTTGCTGAATCATTTTCATCATTTATCATTACAGGGACTCGTCCCAATCATCCACCTTGTGGTTTCGCTCAGCTTATTACATTTCAATCCATTTTCAGGGATCATCATTTTTCAATCAGAATCCAAATCAATTCATCGGTTTCCAAACAGAACTAAAAATCATATCAACCACATTCGAAATCATCCTCTTGATAGCATTAACGCTTATAATTTCAAGTCTTAGATTTACTCGTATATACTGTCAGTAAAGAGCTGCAGTTATACTCTCGGTATATACGGTAGTCACGGCCCTTGGAATTATAAGGTAAATACCATCATGTCTAGGCCTCAAGCAAGTCAGGGATTCTATATAATTGCGGTACTTCCATCTGAAGACCCAATTACCAATTTACGAATTTCAGTTTGAATATCAAATTGTATGAATTATATCACACAATTACAACCTTTTTTGTGCTTCTTGATAAATTTTTGACATATTTGGTTTCTCAGTTGATCTTTATTAGCCAAATGCTCTGATACCAACTGTGAGATCCCCCTGTTCCCACCGAGCAACGGATTCGGGTACTAGCAGCGGAAGTAGCACTTCTCGCACGGGACAGGGGTCCCACATTCGGGGCCTCGTCCACGGATATCCGGACAAGAGACTAATCCGTCGATTTTTCCAAAACCGAACCCGGAAAAAACTTCCCTTACCCGGAAAGCACGGGCGATTCCACCAGGATAATTTTTTACTCTAACGTAGTCAAGATCATTACTGATCACGCTGATCCAACTGCACCTATAAAGATACTCGGTCGGATCAAGGAAGAAACTTGCACTTGGATCATTGGGATCAACGCTTTTTTCCCCATCAAGAGGCACAGCCGTTGATTCTTATCCATAGAACAATTACTATCCGAGACTTACTTCATCTATCGTAATAACAGAAATTGAGTCTCGGTTTACGGATCCATCAGTCCAGCCTAACCCCATCCGATCCCATGGGTTAGCCAACCGCCCAACCACTGTAGTGATGGGATCCAATTTGGAATTTGGTTAGGTTTTGTCCCGGGTACCAAGGAAAAGAGTTCCAAGGCCCCCTAGCCGGAAGTTCATGCAAACATAAAATTAGGCACACCACTTACACACCCAATATGAAATTGCCTTATTCTTAGCATCAGCTAACTTTAAAACAATCCTTTAATGAAACCATAGTATCACTGATCACAGTCTTCCAAATTATCCGGTTGATTCTCAAATTTCCCATCATTCCTTCATCATCAGAGTATCTATGGCATCATTGGCAACTAGAACGCTCACCACCTGTCCACTCAGAGGCCGTTTCCATAGTTCCTAGCCCATAATACTCGGCAATATAATCATTTATCAAGATGGACTCTCGTTGAAGATCAGCAAGATCAACCAACAGATCCATATAAAAGAGCCATGGACTCATCCGTTGAGGACCAGCAAGGTCAGTCAACCAGATCCATGCCCGGTTTCACAAAACAACTCTTACTCCTTGTTCCAATATCTTCCTCGACGCACGCGTGGGTATCCTAGGCGACCCAGAGCCCGAGCACCGTATGGTCAGCACCCTCTAGGATCCTTCGCAGGTGACCTAGCGCTTCACTCATAGGCCGCTTCCTTGGTCCCTCATCCACCGTACCGAAAGCTCACCATTTTAATCGAACCGAGGCTGGTCAAGACCTCGGTCGACCTTGCTACGCGAGACGTCCTCCATTGACTCTCCGTCAGCAGTTGCAACTTTATCAGTTAGGTCTCCACGACCTTAATCACAAGACGGTCAAAATGCTTCCCCAGCATTCTTGACATAAAACAGCCATTTACAAACAGCATTTACAAACAGTTTACAAATACAGTTTCTATATTAACTCTTATTTTTCCACATTATCCCTCATTAATCCACATTACTTATTCCACATTCCATGTATATGTGTACTCATCCAATCACCTCCTTTTCCATCTCTTCACTTCAGATTCCTTCACATCACATATCATATATTCACATCCATATCCACATCCATACGTCCACATCCACATCCACATTCACATCCATACATCCACATCTACATGCTTATCTCCATTTTCACATCCTCATTTATACATCCACATCCCATATCCACATTCATACATACACATCCATATCCACATCCACATCCACATCCACATTCACATCCATGCATCCACATCTACATGCTTACCTCCATTTTCACATCCTCATTTATACATCCACATCCCATATCCACATTCATACATACACATCCATACATCCACATCTACATCCACATACATACATACATCCACATCCACATTCCACATTCACATCTATACATCCACATCTACATTCACATTCACATACATCCACATCCACATTCCACATTCACATCTATACATCCACATCTACATTCACATTCACATACATCCACATCCACATTCCCATACATCCACATCTATACATCCACATTCCACATTCACATCTACATTCACATTCACATACATGCATCCACATCTACATGCTTACCTCCATTTTCACATCCTCATTTATACATCCACATCCCATATCCACATTCATACATACACATCCATACATCCACATCTACATCCACATACATACATACATCCACATCCACATTCCACATTCACATCTATACATCCACATCTACATTCACATTCACATACATCCACATCCACATTCCCATACATCCACATCTATACATCCACATTTCACATTCACATCTACATTCACATTCACATACATCCACATCTACATTCACATTCACATACATCCACATCCCCATTCCCATTCACATCTATACATCCACATCTACATCCACATACATACATACATCCACATCCACATTCCACATTCACATCTATACATCCACATCTACATCCACATTCACATACATCCACATCCACATTTCCATTCACATCTATACATCCACATCCATTCACATCTATACATCCACATCTACATCCACATTTACATCTATGCATATACATCTTCATGCATATATCCATTTTCATGTTCATACATCCACACTCCCATCTCCATATCCACACATCCACATACATACATCCATTTTCACATTCCCATTTATATAACCCCATATACCTTCACATCTAATCTTTTACATCACATCCATTCTCGCCCTATCACAACCCATATACATCTTATCCTATCACATACACTTCTTACCTCATCCCCCCATACACATCTTAATTCATCTTACCACATCCTAACTTATTTCATAAGCATCTTATCACCTCTTATCACACCTCTTATCACATCCTATCACTTTCCATACGCATCTTATCAATTCTTATCACATCTCATACACCTCTTATCACATCTTATCACATTTCATATCTTTTTTTTTTAAAAAAGAGAATTCTTTTATTTGATATAAGATTTCTCTACACATTTATTTATACATAAATTCCATTTAAGGAGACTAACACTTTCGAAATTAAAATCAATCTTTTATGCATCTTCTTATGCATGATTTCAATTTGGTAGGGAATTATACTTTTAGAATAAAAGAATTTCTCTTATGCATCTAAGTTAAGCATAAAATCCATTTATGAGGAAAATCATACTTTTAGTATAAAAAAGAATATCTTTTATGCATACCTATATGCATGAAATCCAATATGATAAAAGTAACACTTTTGATATAAAAATTTTTCCTTTATGCATACTTCTATGCATGAAAATTAAAAATGATAAAAGTAACACTTTTGATATAAAAATTTTCCTTTATGCATACTTCTATGCATGAAAATTAAAAATGATAAAAGTAACACTTTTGATATAAAAATTTTCTTTTATGCATACTTTTATGTATGAAATAAAAATGATTAAAGTAACACTTTTGATATAAAAATTTATCCATTATGCATACTTCTATGTATGAAAATAAAAATGGTAAAAATAACACTTTTGATATAAAAATTTATCCTTTATGCATACTTCTATGCATGAAGGTAAAAATGATAAAAGTAACACTTTTGATATAAAAATTTATCCATTATGCATACTTCTATGCATGAAAATAAAAATGGTAAAAATAACACTTTTGATATAAAAATTTATCCTTTATGCATAATATTAAAATTCAATTTCTCCATGATTATAATGAAATTCTTTCAATTAATCTAGGATGATGATTCCTAGAATATGGTAGGAAGTCCTCTTTTTATGCTTTGAATGAAAATTTTTTATGCATAATTTTTATAAAAATTTTACCATAGCTCCGCTGCTATGACTGATAAATCTCAATTTTTCTAAGGGATAAAGCTTATCATTAAGGAAATAATTAAAATGATTCTCTAATTGGATCCTTAATCCATAATGGATTGAATCATCAATATACATAAACTAAAAGCATAAGAAAAAGCCATTAATTTGGCCTCAAGCATAGCTTAATCTTGGGTTAAGGAAAAGCTTTATGAAAAGCTTGATTTGGATTGAGAATGGATCATGAGTATGACCATTTCTTGAGTGAGAGAGAGAATTTACATAAGAATCATTAGAATTTAAACATAAATGAAAATTAACTTCAATAGCATTTATTAAATTATGTAACTCTTCACTACTATTCAAACTTCAATAGCATTTAAAAAAAACCATACCAATTAAACTTCTCAAGCTTGAGAGGGGTTGAGAAGAGAGAAACATTGAGAAATTATAGAAAGATGAATATTCACTAATTACCTTACAACTTGCTTGATTCTTTGTTCACGGTAGAGGCCCCCAACCAATCAATTGGTTAAGTATGTTGATGGAGCCACTAATGGGGATTGAAGAAAGAGGGAAGCTCCAAAAACTAATGAATTATTAAATGAATTCACAGTTTCTGGCTTAGGTGGAGTAGAGTAACGATGCATAAACACTATATATTTTTCAACAAGGGGGAGGCTTCTATTTATAGGAAAAATTGAGCTCCTAACCAAACAAACTGATTCTAGAATTTTCTAAATCAGTTTGGTCAATATTTGACCATTTTTAGATCAGTTAAGCTAACTTTTTGGAACTAGACTTGAATGAGGAGAGAGGAGAGATGAAATATCTCAATTTTTATGAGTTTAAAACTCATTCAAGCATGTGAAATATGCACCTCCTTTAAAGAACTCCCCTTCCTTACATATGTGTCATAATGGAATCATTTTAATATTGCTCATAGTTTTTTTACTAATAAACCTTGTACATTTTCAACTCTTCATCTTATGTGAAATATGCACCTCCTTTAAAGAACTCCTCTTCCTTACATATGTCATACTTTTAATATTGCTCATAATTTTTTACTAATAAACCTTGTACATTTTCAACTCTTCATCTTATGTGAAATATGCACCTCCTTTAAAGAACTCCTCTTCCTTACATATGTCATACTTTTAATATTGCTCATAATTTTTTACTAATAAACCTTGTACATTTTCAACTCTTCATCTTATGTGAAATATGCACCTCCTTTAAAGAATTCCCCTTCCTTACATATGTCATATTTTTAATATTGCTCATAGTTTTTTACTAATAAACCTTGTACATTTTCAACTCTTCACCTCATGTGAGCATTTACTCATTTTTGGGTATTTTCTTTTTACAAGTTGGATTTATCTCCTCCCTACACATGGATTGATGCTATTGGTCCATAGGAACCTTAATTGGACCATAGTCTAAAGATTTCTGAAAATCTAGACCCTTAGGCTAAGGTTCTTTATAGCTATTTTCAATTAATTCCAATTGCACATTGGAAAATTCTTTTTGAATTTCTGTTTCAGGGGAACTCATTTGAATTAGAAGAGATATTTTTCTATCCAAAAATATTCAAAATCTGAATATTCTCTCTCTAGAATATTTTTCTCTCTCTAGGCTAAAACAGATAGAAACAAGGTCTTTATATTTCTGAAGAGGGATTGATTACAGGGAAAGATACTAGACATCAAAAAGGGGGTGGGGGAGGAATCTTACAGGCCCGAGGTACACTAACATGGAGAACAAAGACTCAATCTAGGTCGAGCGTTAACACATAAGTTCTATGTAGGGGAGGCTTGAACTTAAGGTGGAGTCTATATCCAAGTTGTGCACTCAGATATGTGACACATATACCATGTTTATATAGAGAACCCTTGTCATTTAGATTATATAATGTGCACAAAGATCAGTTTTATAGGTTCTCAACATATGTGAAGATACAAAAGAGAGCAGCAAGAAGTGCAAACAATCTACAACGATTGACAAATGGCACACTTAGCGTGCAATCAAGTAAGTGTTTATATTGATATAGACAATCAATTAAAGAAGGACTTACTTGTTACGTAAAGTATTCAATTAGATGAGGGAACACACGAAACGCAGTTGGGCGCACGAAAGTCTCCGATGTCGCACAGACGTGATGGATGCTTGAAGTCTCCGATGGCATGTGGGCGTGATGGTTTTGCAAGAAACAGAGGTCGAAACCAACGCAGACGTGTCAATTGCGGGAGGAAAAGAAACTGTTTGAAACGCAGGAGGACGCAGGGCTGAGCGAGTACTTCAGAGACAAGAAACAGAGATGATTATTGCATACGATGGCATGTGCGATGGTGATTACGAGCACTGTACGCTCACCACACAGAATCGCGTTCGCTCACCACACAGAATTGCTTTGGGTGTAGAATTACGTTTAGGGTTCGCAGGTCCTTTGGTTTGGTTGAAACACGGACGTGTCTTCACTGTGTGGGAACACGGCTAGTGCGATTGGGAGGAAGGGGGAAAAGAAATTTGAATTTCAAATGGGATTCGCCTAAAGACTTTCTTAGAGTCCTATACACACACAAAAAGAAGAATTCTCAAAGTATAGCCCTCTGCGCAAACACTTTACTTATTTCTGTGGCACTTCAACCTTTGCACAAACAGCAGCTGCTAGCTATAGTGTGGCGGCCATGGAAGATCGCCCTCTTTTGGGGCTACTAGTCTTGCTCTTACAAGTGGTAACCATCATAAGCATTCTATCTCTTCAGCCTTGCCCGACATTGGGCCAATAGCAGATGACTGAGTTAGTGTATGGCTTGTGTAACACAGCCAGCTTCTCTACCAAACGGCTCCTTTGCTCACAACCTCAACTCAATGCTGGGCACCCTCACCCAGCAAGCCTCTAGGTCCTTGTACTCAAATGCCACAGTAACTTCTGGTTGTTCCAACGCTTCCTATGTGTATGGCATGTACCAGTGCCGGGGAGACCTCTCTCCTTTTCCGACTACTATGTTTGTGTTTCGCCAATTTTGGGGACTTCTGCATGTAGCTTCGTAATCTTTTAATGTTGTATGAAGCTACCAAACTCATATTTCAATCA
Organism: Cibotium barometz; assembly: GCF_041138505.1. NCBI lineage: Eukaryota > Viridiplantae > Streptophyta > Polypodiopsida > Cyatheales > Cibotiaceae > Cibotium > Cibotium barometz. The sequence goes on from NC_141056.1 coordinate 18,172,396, forward strand.
TTATTCAGATTGTAAAGGCTTTCTTAAGCTTTTAGATTTATGGTTCACCCATTGTTCAAGAATTTTGATTCAATACAGATGGTGATCTTTTTAATTCTATCACCTAGTCTTTCTTACAACTTAAAGTTACATTGAATATCACCTAGTCTTTCTTACAACTTAAAGTTACATTGAATATCCTTTCTTTGTTAAAGTTTCTGTGTTTGATGGTCAACTGGAGGCTATGTGATATAAACAAACTTAATTCTTGGTGTGCATATGTGTGTGTGTGTGTGTGTGTGCAGGCAAATTTACATCCCACCAACATCATATATACTTGTTACAAATGTACAATAGTACATAAATCATATCGCATTATTTAAATGCTTGTTGAGAACATCCAATAATAAATCTTGCATATCGCACAGTAAACATTGTATTGGATCTAACAAAGAATTGTCCCAAAATTGTGCATATTTTTCAAAATTTCTAAATTTGAGTTGGATATGGATGTGTATGTGAAGAATGAATGTGAATGTGTTTGTGAAAATGGATGTGAATGTGTATCTGAAGAATGGATATGGATGTGTATGTGAAGAATGGATTTGAATGTGTATGTGAAGAATGGATATGAATGAGTATGTGAAAGAATGGATGTGGATGTATGTGAAAGAATGGATGTGGATGTGTATGTGAAAGAATGTGATGTGATGTAAAGAGATGTGATGTGACATGAATATATGTGTGTAAGATTCCTCCTCAGCCTCTCAAAATGTCCAGCATCTTCCCCTGTAATTCAATTCCCTCTTCAGAAATATAAGAGATCTCGTCTCTACCTGTTTTATCATAGAGAGAAAATATTCTAGAGAGAGAATATTCAGATTATGAATATTTTTGGATAGAAAAATAACTCATCTTATTAAAATAAGTTCCCCTGAAACAGAACTTCAAAAAGAACTTTCCAATGTGCAATTGGAATTTATTGGAAATGGGTATAAAGGACCTTAGCCTAAGGGTCTAGATTTTCAGAAATTTTTGGATTATGGTCCAATTAAGGTTCCTATGGGCCAATAGCATCAATCCATGTGTAGGGAGGAGATAAATCCAATTTTTAAAAGAAGATACCCAAAAATGAGTAAATGCTCACATAAGATGAAGAGTTGAAAATGTACAAGGTTTATTAGTAAAAAACTATGAGCAATATTAAAAATATGAGATATTTTGGGTATAATGATTTCATATTGACACTATGTAAGGAAGGGGAGTTCTTTAAAGGAGGTGCATATTTCACATAAGATGAAGAGTTGAAAATGTACAAGGTTTATTAGTAAAAAACTATGAGCAATATTAAAAATATGAGATATTTTGGGTATAATGATGCTATTTTGACACATATGTAAGGAAGGGGAGTTCTTTAAAGGAGGTGCATATTTCACATGCTTGGATGAGTTTTAAACTCATAAAAATTGAGATTATTCATCTCTCCTCTCTCCTAATTCAAGTCTAGTTACAAAAAGTTAGCTCAACTGACCTAAAAATGGTCAAAAATTGACCAAACTGAGTTGGAAAATTCTAGAATCAGTTTGTTTGGTTAGGAGCTCAATTTTTCCTATAAATAGAAGCCTCCCCTTGTTGAAAAAAATATATAGTGTTTATGCATCGTTACTCTACTCTACCTAAGCCAAGAATTGTGAATTCATTAATAATTCACTAGTTTTTGGAGCTTCCCTCTTTCTTTAATCCCCATTAGTGGCTCCATCAACATACTTAACCAATTGATTGGTTGGGGGCCTCTACCGTGAACAAAGAATCGAGCAAATTGTAAGGTAATTAGTGAATTTTGATCATTTTCTATAATTTATCAATGTTTCTCTCTTCTCAACCCCTCTCAAGCTTGAGAAGCTTAATTGGTATGGTTTTTTAAATGCTATTGAAGTTAATTGGTGAATAGTAGTGAAGAGTTACATAATTTGATGAATGCTATTGAAGTTAATTAATTAATGATAGTAAAGAATTACATAAATTTTTAATTATGTTTAAATTCTAATGGTTTTTATGTAATTTCTCTCTCTCACTCAAGAAATGGTCATACTCATGACCCATTCTCAATCCAAATGAAGCTTTTTATAAAGCTTTTCCTTAACCCAAGATTAAGCTATGCTTGAGGCCAAATTAATAGCTTTTTTCTATGCTTTTAGTTTATGTATATTGATGATTCAATCCGTTATGGATTAATGATCCAATTAGAGATCATTTTAATTATTTCCTTAATGATAAGCTTTATTCCTTAGAAAAATTGAGATTTATCAGTCATAGTAGCGGAGCTACGGCAAAATTTTTATAAAAATTACGCATAAAATAATTTCATTCAAAGCATAAAAAGAGGACTTCCTACCATATTCTAGGAATTATCATCCTAGATTAATTGAAAGAAATTCATTATAATCATGGAAAAATTGAATTTTTATATTATGCATAAAGGATAAGTTTTTATATCAAAAGTGTTATTTTTATCATTTTTATTTTCATACATAGAAGTATGCATAAAGGATAAATTTTTATATCAAAAGTGTTACTTTTATTATTTTTATTTTCATGCATAGAAGTATGCATAATGGATAAAATTTTATATCAAAAGTGTTACTTTTACCATTTTTATTTTCATGCATAGAAGTATGCATAATGGATAAATTTTTATATCAAAAGTGTTACTTTTATCATTTTTATTTTCATGCATAGAAGTATGCATAATGGATAAATTTTTATATCAAAAGTGTTATTTTTATCAATTTTTATTTTCATGCATAGAAGTATGCATAAAGGATAAATTTTTATATCAAAAGTGTTATTTTTATCATTTTTATTTTCATGCATAGAAGTATGCATAAAGGATAAATTTTTATATCAAAAGTGTTACTTTTATCATTTTTATTTCATGCATAGAAGTATGCATAATGGATAAATTTTTATATCAAAAGTGTTACTTTTATCATATTTGAATTTCATGCATAAAGGTATGCATAAAAGTTGATTATTTTATTATAAAAGTGTGTCTTTTATTATATTGAATTTCATGCATAGAGGTATGCATAAAAGTTGATTATTTTATTATAAAAGTGTGACTTTTATCATAATTGAATTTCATACATAGAGGTATGCATAAAAGTTGATTATTTTATTGTAAGAGTGTTACTTTTATCATATTGGATTTCATGCATAGAGGTATGCAAAAAAAAGATATTCTTTTTATACTAAAAGTGTGATTTTCATCATAAATGGATTTTATGCATAACTTAGATGCATAAGAGAAATTCTTTTATTCTAAAAGTGTAATTACTACCAAATTGAATTTATGCATAAGAAGATGCATTAAAAAAAAAGATTGATTTTAATTTCGAAAGTGTTAGTCTCCTTAAATGGAATTTAAGCATAAATAAATGTGTAGAGAAATCTTATATCAAATATAAGAATTCTCTTAAAAAAGATATGAAATGTGATAAGATGTGATAAGAGGTGTATGAGATGTGATAAGATTTGATAAGATGCGTATGGAAAGTGATAGGATGTGATAGGAGGTGTATGAGATGTGAAAAGATGTGATAAGATTTGTATGAGATGTGATAGAATGTGTTAAGATGAGTTAGGATGTGTTAAGATGTATATGGGATGTGTTAGGACGAGAATGGATGTAATATGGTTGTATGAATGTGATGTGGATGTATACATGTAGATGTATATGTATGAATGTGAATGTGGATGTGGATGTGGATGTATGGATGTAGATACGGATGTGTATGTATGTATGTGGATGTGTATGTATGAATGAGGATGTGAAAATGGATGTATGTATGTAGATGTGGATGTATGGATGTAGATACGGATGTGGATGTATGTATGTGAATGTGGATGTATGAATGAGGATGTGAAAATGGATGTATGCATGTGAATGTGGATGTATGAATATGAATGTGGATGTGTGGATGTGGAAATGGAGGTATGGATGTATGAATGTGGATGTGGATGTATGCATGTAGATGTGTATGTATGAATGTGAAATTGGATGTATGATGTGGACGTACGAACATGGATATGTATGTAGAATAATGAATATGAAGGTGTATGTGAGATAATGTGTAGTCTATATGAGTGAATGGATGAGAACGAGTATACATTGAATGGAATGTGGAATAAGTAATGTGGTCCGAGAGTGGATAATATGGAAAGACAAGAGTTCGTTATAGAAACTGTATTTTGTGACTCTTTGTAAATGACTGTTTTATGTCAAGAATGCTGGAGAAGCATTTTGACCGTCTTAAGGATTAAGGTCATGAAGACCGAACTGTTAAAGTTGCAACTGCTGACGGAGAGTCAATGGAGGACGTCTCGCGTAGCAAGGTCGACCGAGGTCTTGACCAGCCTCGGTTCGATTTAAATGGTGAGCTTCCGGTACGGTGGGTGAGGGACCAAGGAAGCAGCCTATGAGTGAAGCGCTAGGTCACCTGCGGATCCTAGAGGGTGCTGACCATACGGTGCTCGGGCTCTGGGTCGCCGAAGATACCCACACGTGTGTCGTGGAAGATATTGGAACAAGGAGTAAGAGTTGTTTTCTGAAACCGGGCATAGATCTAGTTGATTGACCTTGCTGGTTCTCAACGGATGAGTCCATGGCTTTTTTATATGGATCTGTGGGTTGATCTAGCTGATCTTCCACGGACATTCCATTCTATTATATGAATATATTGCCGGTTACTATGAGCTAGGAACTATGGAAAAGGCCCCTGAGCGAACAGGTGGTGAGCGTTCTGGTTGCCAATGATGCCATAAGTATACCAATGAATGAATGACTGGAAATAAGGATTCAACCAGAGACTTTGAGGATTGTCATCAGTGACATAATGGTTTTATTAAAGGATTGTTTTAAAGCTAGTTGATGCTAAGAAAAAGGCAATTTCATATTGGGTGTGTAAGTGGTGTGACTAGTTTTATGTCTGCAGCATGAACTTCCGCGGCTAGGGGGCCTTGGAACTCTTTTCCTTGGTACCCGGGGGACAAAACCTAACCAAATTCTTAATTGGATCCCATCACTACAGTGGTTGGGCGGTTGGCTAACCCATGGGACTGGATGGGGTTAGGCTGGACTGATGGATCCGTAAATCGAGATTTAATTTCTATTATTATGATAGATGAAGTAAATCCCGGATAGAAATTGTTCTATGGATAGGAATCAACGGCTGTGCCTCTTGATGGGGAAAAAAGCGTTGATCCCAATGATCCAAGTGCAAGTTTCTTCCTTGATTTGACCAAGTACCGTTAAGGTGCAGTCAAATCAGTTGATCCGTAATGATCTTGACTACGTTAGAGTAAAGAGTTATCCTGGTGGAATCGCCCATGCTTTCCGGGTAAAGGAAGTTTTTCCGGTTTCGGCGGACAAACCGACGGATTAGTCTCTTGTCCGGATATCCGTGGGCGAGGCCCCGAGTGTGAGACCCCTACCCGCGCATGATGTGCTACTTCCGCTGCTAGTACCCCGAATCCGTCGCATGGTGAGGACAGGGATCTCACAGTTGGTATCAGAGCAGGTTTAAAACTAATACGGATAAGGAAATTCTTATCATAAATTGATAATAAAAATTCAAAAAAAACATTATTTTCATGATGTATTTTCATTCCGTAAGCCTCTTTAATGAAGAATTTTGAATCAAAGAATTTTTTTTATAGATGAAAGTTCCCTACTTATCTGGTATTCCCGACCTCACCCAGTCTCAAGATATGACTGCGTTCGCCTTCGAACATCTCATCTCTTCCGCTTCAACTCAATCAAGCCGAGCAAGACTCGCACGCCAATTTGCAAATTTATATTTTCCTACCCCAGCGGAGAGAATACAGCATAAGTGGTTTGCAGGGCAATATGTCCACGCCCCTTGCGACCGCCATACAATGCTGTGGCAGAATCTCTCATTGACTATGATTCTGTTAAAGCTGAAAATGGTGCGTGGTGTCATTCTATATTGTGAGATCCCGGTCTCCACCGCGCAACGGATTCGGGGTACTAGCAGCGGAAGTAGCACATCATGCGTGGGTAGGGGTCTCACACTCGGGGCCTCGCCCACGGATATCCGGACAAGAGACTAATCCGTCGGTTTGTCCAAAACCGAAACCGGAAAAACTTCCTTTACCCGGAAAGCATGGGCGATTCCACCAGGATAACTCTTTACTCTAACGTAGTCAAGATCATTACGGATCAACTGATTTGACTGCACCTTTAACGGTACTTGGTCAAATCAAGGAAGAAACTTGCACTTGGATCATTGGGATCAATGCTTTTTTCCCCATCAAGAGGCACAGCCGTTGATTCCTATCCATAGAACAATTTCTATCCGGGATTTACTTCATCTATCGTAATAATAGAAATTAAATCTCGATTTACGGATCCATCAGTCCAGCCTAACCCTATCCAGTCCCATGGGTTAGCCAATCGCCCAACCACTGTAGTGATGGGATCCAATTAAGAATTTGGTTAGGTTTTGTCCCGGGTACCAAGGAAAAGAGTTCCAAGGCCCCCTAGCCGGAAGTTCATACAAACATAAAACTAGTCACACCACTTACACACCCAATATGAAATTGCCTTTTTCTTAGCATCAACTAGCTTTAAAACAATCCTTTAATAAAACCATTATGTCACTGATGACAATCCTCAAAGTCTCTGGTTGAATCCTTATTTCCAGACATTCTTTCATCGGTGTACTTATGGCATCATTGGCAACCAGAACGCTCACCACCTGTTCTCTCAGGGGCCTTTTCCATAGTTCCTAGCTCATAGTAACCGGCAATATATTCATATAATAGAATGGAATCTCCGTGGAAGATTAGCAAGATCAACCCACAGATCCATATAAAAGAGCCATGGACTCATCTGTTGAGGACCAGCAAGGTCAATCAACCAGATCCATGCCCGGTTTCAGAAAACAACTCTTACTCCTTGTTCCAATATCTTCCAGGACGCACGTGTGGGTATCTTCAGCGACCCAGAGCCCGAGCACCGTATGGTCAGCACCCTCTAGGATCCTTCGCAGGTGACCTAGCGCTTCACTCATAGGCCGCTTCCTTAGTCCCTCATTCACCGTACCGGAAGCTCACCATTTAAATCGAACAACCGAGGCTGGTCAAGACCTCGATCGACCGTGCTACGCGAGACGTCCTCCATTGACTCTCCGTCAGCAGTTGCAACTTTATCAGTTCAGTCTTCATGACCTTAATCCTCAAGACGGTCAAAATGCTTCTCCAGCATTCTTGACATAAAACAGTCATTTACAAACAGTCACAAAATACAGTTTCTATAACGAACTCTTGTCTTTCCATATTATCCACTCTCGGACCACATTACTTATTCCACATTCCATTCAGTGTGTACTCGTTCTCATCCATTCACTCATATAGACTACATTATCTCACATACATCTTTATACATATCCTTGTTCATTATTCTACATACATATCCTTGTTCGTACGTCCACATCATACATCCAATTTCACATTCATACATACGCATCTACATGCATACATCCACATCTACATTCATACATCCATACCTCCATTTCCACATCCACACATCCACATTCATATTCATACATCCACATTCACATGCATACATCCATTTTCACATCCTCATTCATACACCACATTCACATACATACATCCACATCCGTATCTACATCCATACATCCACATCCACCTCTTCATTCACATTCACATCCATACATCCACATCTACATACATACATCCATTTTCACATCCTCATTCATACATCCACATTCACATACATACATCCACATCCGTATCTATATCCATACATCCACATCCACCTCTTCATTCACATTCACATCCATACATCCACATCTACATACATACATCCACATCTACATACATACATCCATTTTCACATCCTCATTCATACATTCACATCCGTATCTACATCCATACATCCACATCCACCTCTTCATTCACAATCACTTCCATACATCCACATCTACATACATACATCCACATCTACATACATACATCCATACATCCACATCTACATACATACATCCATTTTCACATCCTCATTCATACATACACATCCACATACATACATACACATCCGTATCTACATCCATACATCCACATCCACATCAACATTCACATTCATACATATACATCTACATGTATACATCCACATCACATTCATACAACCATATTACATCCATTCTCGTCCTAACACATCCCATATACATCTTAACACATCCTAACTCATCTTAACACATTCTATCACATCTCATACACATCTTATCACATCTTTTTACATCTCATACACCTCTTATCACATCCTATCACTTTCCATACACATCTTATCAAATCTTATCACATCTCATACACATCTTTTTACATCTCATACACCTCTTATCACATCCTATCACTTTCCATACGCATCTTATCAATTCTTATCACATCTCATACACCTCTTATCACATCTTATCACATTTCATATCTTTTTAAAAAAAAAGAGAATTCTTATATTTGATATAAGATTTCTCTACACATTTATTTATACATAAATTCCATTTAAGGAGACTAACACTTTCGAAATTAAAATCAATCTTTTATGCATCTTCTTATGCATAAATTCAATTTGGTAGGAAATTATACTTTTAGAATAAAAGAATTTCTCTTATGCATCTAAGTTATGCATAAAATCCATTTATGAGGAAAATCACACTTTTAGTATAAAAAGAATATCTTTTATGCATACCTATATGCATGAAATTCAATATGATAAAAGTAACACTTTTGATATAAAAATTTTTCCTTTATGCATACTTCTATGCATAAAAATTAAAAATGATAAAAGTAACACTTTTGATATAAAAAATTTTCCTTTATGCATACTTCTATGCATGAAAATTAAAAATGATAAAAGTAACACTTTTGATATAAAAATTTTTCTTTTATGTATACTTCTATGCATGAAAATTAAAAATGATAAAAGTAACACTTTTGATATAAAAAAGTTTCCTTTATGCATACTTCTATGCATGAAAATTAAAATTGATAAAAGTAACACTTTTAATATAAAAAAATTATCCTTTATGCATACTTCTATGCATGAAAATTAAAATTTGATAAAAGTAACACTTTTTATGTTAAAATAATAATCTTTTATGCATACCTCTATGCATGAAATCCAAATATGATAAAAGTAACACTTTTATGTTAAATTAATAATCTTTTATGCATAGCTCTATGCATGAAAATCAATGATGCATAATATAAAAATCAATTTCTCTATGATTACAATGAATATCTTTTAATTAATCTAGGATGATAATTCCTAGAATATGGTAGGAAGTCCTCTTTTTATGCTTTGAATGAAATTATTTTATGCATAATTTTTATAAAAATTTTGCCATAGCTCCGCTGCTATGACTGATAAATCTCAATTTTTCTAAGGGATAAAGCTTATCATTAAGGAAATAATTAAAATGATCTCTAATTGGATCATTAATCCATAATGGATTGAATCATCAATATACATAAACTAAAAGCATAAAAAAAAGCCATTAATTTGGCCTCAAGCATAGTTTAATCTTGGGTTAAGGAAAAGCTTTATGAAAAGCTTGATTTGGATTGAGAATGGGTCATGAGTATGACCATTTCTTGAGTGAGAGAGAGAAATTACATAAAAACCATTAGAATTTAAACATAAATGGAAATTAACTTCAATAGCATTTATTAAATTATGTAACTCTTCACTACTATTCTTAACTTCAATAGCATTTAAAAAACCATACCAATTAAGCTTCTCAAGCTTGAGAGGGGTTGAGAAGAGAGAAACATTGAGAATTTATAGAAAAGATCAATATTCACTAATTATCTTACAAATTGCTTGATTCTTTGTTCACGGTAGAGGCCCCCAACCAATCAATTGGTTAAGTATGTTGATGGAGCCACTAATTGGGATTGAAGAAAGAGGGAAGCTCCAAAAACTAGTGAATTATTAAATGAATTCACAGTTCTTGGCTTAGGTGGAGTAGAGTAACGATGCATAAACACTATATATTTTTCAACAAGGGGGAGGCTTCTATTTATAGGAAAAATTGAGCTCCTAACCAAACAAACTGATTCTAGAATTTTCCAAATCAGTTTGGTCAGTTTTTGACCATTTTTAGGTCAGTTAAGCTAACTTTTTGGAACTAGACTTGAATTAGGAGAGAGGAGAGATAAAATATCTCAATTTTTATGAGTTTAAAACTCATTCAAGCATGTGAAATATGCACCTCCTTTAAAGAACTCCCCTTCCTTACATATGTGTCATAATGGAATCATTTTAATATTGCTCATAGTTTTTTTACTAATAAACCTTGTACATTTTCTACTCTATATCTTATGTGAAATATGCACCTCCTTTAAAGAACTCCCCTTCCTTACATATGGGTCATAATGGAATCATTTTAATATTGCTCATAGTTTTTTTACTAATAAACCTTGTACATTTTCAACTCTTCATCTTATGTGAAATATGCACCTCCTTTAAAGAACTCCCCTTCCTTACATATGTGTCATAATGGAATCATTTTAATATTGCTCATAGTTTTTTACTAATAAACCTTGTACATTTTCAACTCTTCATCTTATGTGAGCATTTACTCATTTTTGGATACCCAAAATATCTCATATTTTTAATATTGCTCATAGTTTTTTACTAATAAACCTTGTACATTTTCAACTCTTCATCTTATGTGAGCATTTACTCATTTTTGGGTATCTTCTTTTACAAATTGGATTTATCTCCTCCCTACACATGGATTGATGCTATTGGCCCATAGAAACCTTAATTGGACCATAATCCAAAATTTTCTGAAAATCTAGACCCTTAGGCTAAGGTCCTTTATACCCATTTCCAATTAATTCCAATTGCACATTGGAAAGTTCTTTTTGAATTTCTGTTTCAGGGGAACGTATTTTAATAAGATGAGATAATTTTCTATCCAAAAATATTAAAAATTTGAATATTATCTCTCTAGAATATTTTCTCTCTCTAGGTTAAAACAGTTAGAAACAAGTCTTTTACATTTCTGAAGAGGGATTGATTACAGGGGAAGACGCTGGACATTTAGAGAGGCTGGGGAGGAATCTTACATATATCATTCGATGCCTCGAAATTTCAGACTTTCATGTCAAATTTATAGACTCCTGAGTCGATTTATCCCTAAGGAGAAAATAATAACTCCCTTCGCAGTTAGAGAACTTATGTAACAGGGCATGACTATGGCCCACCAGTATGGTCCTCTTATAGGTCTTCCGAGGAGATTTTGAACTCAGAGCTGAGTTGCTCTATGTACATATTGCAACTTTTATATAAATAAAGAAACATTTTCTGGTTAAAAAAATTCCTGTTGGATAAATGATTGTTTATGGGCGAACGATCTGCTGAAAAAGAAAAAAAAAATCTGTTATCGGACATATGTCATAGATCTCCATTAAGATCTTGTCTTGTATAAGAAATTATTTTCCGAACTCTTAAGTCTTAGGATCTCGTGAATAATATCAAAATAAAAATTTAATAATATATAAAATTTGGCAGAATCATGAGACGAGGAAACCGTGGTCATCAGCCAGACCCTGTCTCTGAAGATGACGAGCTTGAACTTGATGTTCGCAAGGCTCTTCATAGGACTCAGCCAGGACCCTTCAAAGAAGAAGGGGAGAACCTGGGCGAGGCTGTGGAGAAATGGGTGGAAGCCTTGGAAGAGTATTTTAACGTCACAGGATACAATCATCAGAGCAATTGGCTAATAAAGATCAACTGAGAAGCCAAATATGTCAAAAATTTATCAAGAAACACAAAAAGGTTATAATTATGTGATATAATTCATACAATTTGATATTCAAACTGAAAAATTCGTAATTTAGTAATTGGGTCTTCAAATGGAAGTACCGCAATTATATAGAATCCCTGACTTGCTTGAGGCCTAGACATGATGGTAATTACCTTATAATTCCAAGGGTCGTGACTACCCGTATATACCGAGAGTATAACTGCAGCTCTTTACTGACAGTATATACGAGTAAATCTAAGACTTGAAATTATAAGCGTTAATGCTATCTAGAGGATGATTTCGAATGTGGTTGATATGATTTTTAATTCTGTTTGAGAATTGATGAATTGATTTGGATTCTGATTGAAAAATGATGATCCCTGAAAATTGGTTGAAATGTAATAAGCTGAGCGAAACCTCAATGAGAATGAATGAGACGAGTCCCTGTGATGATATTCATAACTGGAATGATGATAATGATTTCAGCAAATCACTATGAGATTAGTGGATTGTGCTGTCAAAGTGCTACTGTTAACACTTGACTCGGTATATCAAGTTAAGGGATGACAAATTGAAAACTTGGTTGACTGAAATTCCCGTGGAGGAATGTTCAGAAAGAACAATTTTCGATTTGATGGACCATTATCGTGTTAAAGATATGAATGATATGATCTGAAATGAATTGTTATTTAATGATGAGTTCTATATAAGGGATATTTATCTCCGTATTCTGTTGGGTTGACCAGAATATAAGGAACCCCAGAATAAATTGGATCTTAAGAAAAAGAGTTGTCCTCTACTTTACGAGATGAGGACATCTCGCACTTTTTAAGTGGGGTAGAATGTAAGATTCCTCCCCAGCCTTCGAGGTATGCAGGAGTAAGAACCTCCTTTTTTGATCTTATAAATTATTCCCTCTCTAAAATAAAAGAAAGACTCTGTTTAAAAAAGGAAGACACTTTACCCAGAATACCTTCTCAGGAGCCCACTTGTTTTAAGGATTCAGAACAATGAGTTCAGAAGTGAAAATCGGTGTTTTGGATACCAAGGTTTTGGTTTCATTCGAGTACGGCCCAAAAAAATTCCTTTATCTCTTGGGAAGTATAAGAAGTTATCCCCCAGATATTATGAACCTTATATCTGAATTCAATGAAAGTAGGCGACTTAGCCTACAAGCTTCTTTTACCTCCTCATCTTAAAGTTCTTAATGTATTTCATAGAAATATGTGCCAAACCCAAATCATGGAAAGACGGTAAAACTTTAGTGACAAGATACCGTTGGCTTCTAAGTTACGCTAACTCCTTCCTTTATATAAGTTGTAACTTTTACCTGTCGCTCACAGTAATCTTACTTCCATCGATCTCCCTTCTTATTAATCTCCTTCATGGCTTGGCAACAGGAATTAGTTTTATCCATGATGATTTCTCACCATCAAGACGCAAGCGAGTCTGTGAAGAAGGATTTTATAGAACAGTATGAGCGCTCACTTTTTCCTCACTTAGGAACTTCTGTAGCTCAAACTAAATGGCGGACCTATCAAGATATAACTAGGGTAACACCCTGGGGTCAGCAGCACTTTCGTAACAATGTCCGCTTGGCCATGGTTATTGAAGCCTTGGGTTTGGGTCCCCGATACTACTGCGTCATGAGATCAAGACATCTTGGGTTTTCTGAGGGGATCTTCTTACTGGCGTATTTTCTTCCTCATCAGAAGATATGCCTTTACCCCGTTTTTGCCTTGCCTCTCAGAGGTCCTTTTGTTAGATCACCTCATACCACTGAGATAGGTGCGGCAATAACCAACAGAATTATTCCCATAGATGAGTTACCTTATACGTGCGCAGCCTGTGAGTGCTGCTTTTGTGATCATATGATGGACGGGCTTATGGAAGTGTAAAGAGTTCTTCTATCTTTACTGTATATGTTCCAAGAATGAATAAAGTTTAAATCTTGTTCTTGTCTTGACCCTTACTCTCTTTGACTTTTTTAATTGGTGGTTAATCTTAATTAAAAATTTTCTCTCAGTCTCTTACTTGTGCATCTTGCGAAACTACCCCCAGTTTGCGAGATGAGGGCATCTCGCGTTTTTCAAGTGGGAGAGAATGTAAGATTCCTCCCCAGCCTCTCAAAATGTCCAGCATCTTCCCCTGTAATTCAATTCCCTCTTCAGAAATATAAGAGATCTCGTCTCTACCTGTTTTATCATAGAGAGAGAAAATATTCTAGAGACAGAATATTCAGATTATGAATATTTTTGGATAGAAAAATAACTCATCTTATTAAAATAAGTTCCCCTGAAACAGAAATTCAAAAAGAACTTTCCAATGCGCAATTGGAATTTATTGGAAATGGGTATAAAGGACCTTAGCCTAAGGGTCTAGATTTTCAGAAAATTTTGGATTATGGTCCAATTAAGGTTCCTATGGGCCAATAGCATCAATCCATGTGTAGGGAGGAGATAAATCCAATTTGTAAAAGAAGATACTCAAAAATGAGTAAATGCTCACATAAGATGAAGAGTTGAAAATGTACAAGGTTTATTAGTAAAAAACTATGAGCAATATTAAAAATATGAGATATTTTGGGTATAATGATTTCATATTGACACTATGTAAGGAAGGGGAGTTCTTTAAAGGAGGTGCATATTTCACATATAATGAAGAGTTGAAAATGTACAAGGTTTATTAGTAAAAAACTATGAGCAATATTTAAAATATGAGATATTTTGGGTATAATGATACTATTTTGACACATATGTAAGGAAGGGGAGTTCTTTAAAGAAGGTGCATATTTCACATGCTTGAATGAGTTTTAAACTCATAAAAATTGAGATTATTCATCTCTCCTCTCTCCTAATTCAAGTCTAGTTACAAAAAGTTAGCTCAACTGACCTAAAAATGGTCAAAAATTGACCAAACTGAGTTGGAAAATTCTAGAATCAGTTTGTTTGGTTAGGAGCTCAATTTTTCCTATAAATAGAAGCCTCCCCTTGTTGAAAAAAATATATAGTGTTTATGCATCGTTACTCTACTCCACCTAAGCCAAGAACTGTGAATTCATTAATAATTCACTAGTTTTTGGAGCTTTTCTCTTTCTTTAATCCCCATTAGTGGCTCCATCAACATACTTAACCAATTGATTGGTTGGGGGCCTCTACCGTGAACAAAGAATCGAGCAAATTGTAAGGTAATTAGTGAATTTTGATCATTTTCTATAATTTATCAATGTTTCTCTCTTCTCAACCCCTCTCAAGCTTGAGAAGCTTAATTGGTATGGTTTTTTAAATGCTATTGAAGTTAATTGGTGAATAGTAGTGAAGAGTTACATAATTTGATGAATGCTATTGAAGTTAATTAATTAATGATAGTAAAGAATTACATAAATTTCTAATTATGTTTAAATTCTAATGATTTTTATGTAATTTCTCTCTCTCACTCAAGAAATGGTCATACTCATGACCCATTCTCAATCCAAATGAAGCTTTTCATAAAGCTTTTCCTTAACCCAAGATTAAGCTATGCTTGAGGCCAAATTAATAGCTTTTTTCTATGCTTTTAGTTTATGTATATTGATGATTCAATCCATTATGGATTAATGATCCAATTAGAGATCATTTTAATTATTTCCTTAATGATAAGCTTTATTCCTTAAAAAAATTGAGATTTATCAGTCATAGTAGCGGAGCTATGGCAAAATTTTTATAAAAATTACGCATAAAATAATTTCATTCAAAGCATAAAAAGAGGACTTCCTACCATATTCTAGGAATTATCATCCTAGATTAATTGAAAGAAATTCATTATAATCATGGAAAAATTGAATTTTTATATTATGCATAAAGGATAAGTTTTTATATCAAAAGTGTTATTTTTATCATTTTTATCTTCATGCATAGAAGTATGCATAAAGGATAAATTTTTATATCAAAAGTGTTACTTTTATTATTTTTATTTTCATGCATAGAAGTATGCATAATGGATAAAATTTTATATCAAAAGTGTTACTTTTACCATTTTTATTTTCATGCATAGAAGTATGCATAATGGATAAATTTTTATATCAAAAGTGTTACTTTTACCATTTTTATTTTCATGCATAGAAGTATGCATAATGGATAAATTTTTATATCAAAAGTGTTATTTTTATCAATTTTTATTTTCATGCATAGAAGTATGCATAAAGGATAAATTTTTATATCAAAAGTGTTATTTTTATCATTTTTATTTTCATGCATAGAAGTATGCATAAAGGATAAATTTTTATATCAAAAGTGTTACTTTTATCATTTTTATTTCATGCATAGAAGTATGCATAATGGATAAATTTTTATATCAAAAGTGTTACTTTTATCATATTTGAATTTCATGCATAAAGGTATGCATAAAAGTTGATTATTTTATTATAAAAGTGTGTCTTTTATTATATTGAATTTCATGCATAGAGGTATGCATAAAAGTTGATTATTTTATTATAAAAGTGTGACTTTTATCATAATTGAATTTCATGCATAGAGGTATGCATAAAAGTTGATTATTTTATTGTAAGAGTGTTACTTTTATCATATTGGATTTCATGCATAGAGGTATGCAAAAAAAAAAGATATTCTTTTTATACTAAAAGTGTGATTTTCATCATAAATGGATTTTATGCATAACTTAGATGCATAAGAGAAATTCTTTTATTCTAAAAGTGTAATTACTACCAAATTGAATTTATGCATAAGAAGATGCATAAAAAAAAAGATTGATTTTAATTTCGAAAGTGTTAGTCTCCTTAAATGGAATTTAAGCATAAATAAATGTGTAGAGAAATCTTATATCAAATATAAGAATTCTCTTAAAAAAGATATGAAATGTGATAAGATGTGATAAGAGGTGTATGAGATGTGATAAGATTTGATAAGATGCGTATGGAAAGTGATAGGATGTGATAGGAGGTGTATGAGATGTGAAAAGATGTGATAAGATTTGTATGAGATGTGATAGAATGTGTTAAGATGAGTTAGGATGTGTTAAGATGTATATGGGATGTGTTAGGACGAGAATGGATGTAATATGGTTGTATGAATGTGATGTGGATGTATACATGTAGATGTATATGTATGAATGTGAATGTGGATGTGGATGTGGATGTATGGATGTAGATACGGATGTGTATGTATGTATGTGGATGTGTATATATGAATGAGGATGTGAAAATGGATGTATGTATGTAGATGTGGATGTATGGATGTAGATACGGATGTGGATGTATGTATGTGAATGTGGATGTATGAATGAGGATGTGAAAATGGATGTATGCATGTGAATGTGGATGTATGAATATGAATGTGGATGTGTGGATGTGGAAATGGAGGTATGGATGTATGAATGTGGATGTGGATGTATGCATGTAGATGCGTATGTATGAATGTGAAATTGGATGTATGATGTGGACGTACGAACATGGATATGTATGTAGAATAATGAATATGAAGGTGTATGTGAGATAATGTGTAGTCTATATGAGTGAATGGATGAGAACGAGTACACATTGAATGGAATGTGGAATAAGTAATGTGGTCCGAGAGTGGATAATATGGAAAGACAAGAGTTCGTTATAGAAACTATATTTTGTGATTGTTTGTAAATGACTGTTTTATGTCAAGAATGCTGGAGAAGCATTTTGACGTCTTAAGGATTAAGGTCATGAAGACCGAACTGTTAAAGTTGCAACTGCTGACGGAGAGTCAATGGAGGACGTCTCGCGTAGCAAGGTCGACCGAGGTCTTGACCAGCCTCGGTTCGATTTAAATGGTGAGCTTCCGGTACGGTGGATGAGGGACCAAGAAAGCGGCCTATGAGTGAAGCGTTAGGTCACCTGCGAAGGATCCTAGAGGGTGCTGACCATACGGTGCTCGGGCTCTGGGTCGCCGAAGATACCCACACGTGCATCGTGGAAGATATTGGAACAAGGAGTAAGAGTTGTTTTCTGAAACCGGGCATGGATCTAGTTGATTGACTTTGCTGGTCCTCAACGGATGAGTCCATGGCTCTTTTATATGGATCTGTGGGTTGATCTAGCTGATCTTCCACGGAGATTCCATTCTATTATATGAATATATTGCCGGTTACTATGAGCTAGGAACTATGGAAAAGGCCCCTGAGCGAACAGGTGGTGAGCGTTCTGGTTTCCAATGATGCCATAAGTATACCAATGAATGAATGACTGGAAATAAGGATTCAACCAGAGACTTTGAGGATTGTCATCAGTGACATAATGGTTTTATTAAAGGATTGTTTTAAAGCTAGTTGATGCTAAGAAAAAGGCAATTTCATATTGGGTGTGTAAGTGGTGTGACTAGTTTTATGTTTGTATGAACTTCCGGCTAGGGGGCCTTGGAACTCTTTTCCTTGGTACCCGGGACAAAACCTAACCAAATTCTTAATTGGATCCCATCACTACAGTGGTTGGGCGGTTGGCTAACCCATGGGACTGGATGGGTTTAGGCTGGACTGATGGATCCGTAAATCGAGATTTAATTTCTATTATTACGATAGATGAAGTAAATCCCGGATAGAAATTGTTCTATGGATAGGAAAAAAGCGTTGATCCCAATGATCCAAGTGCAAGTTTCTTCCTTGATTTGACTAAGTACCGTTAAGGTGCAGTCAGATCAGTTGATCCGTAATGATCTTGACTACGTTAGAGTAAAGAGTTATCCTGGTGGAATCGCCCATGCTTTCCGGGTAAAGGAAGTTTTTCCGGTTTCGGTTTTGGACAAACCGACGGATTAGTCTCTTGTCCGGATATCCGTGGGCGAGGCCCCGAGTGTGAGACCCCTACCCGCGCATGATGTGCTACTTCCGCTGCTAGTACCCCGAATCCGTCGCATGGTGAGGACAGGGATCTCACAATGTGGATGTGAAGTGGTAGATATGAATGAATGGATAGATGTGAGTAGTCGTACATGTGAACGATTGGATGGATGTGGAGGAATGAGATGAGATGTGTATGAATGCGATATGATGTGGATAGAAGTGATGTGATATAATGTGGATAGAATGTATGTGATGGGATGGTTATGAGACTGAATGTGGTGCATATGAATGAATGAATGTGATGTGATGGATGTAAATGGATGTGATGTAAATGAATGTGATGGACGTGAATAGATGTGATGTGATGTGATGGATGTAAATGGATGTGATGTAAATGAATGTGATGGACGTGAATAGATGTGATGTGATGTGAATCGGGATGTGAATGAATGAGATGTGATGTCATATGAATCGGGATGTGAGTGAATGAGATGTGTTGTAAATTGGGATAGATGTGATATGTGATGTGAATGAATATGATGTGATGAGATTTGGATATGGGTAGATGCAAGTGGATGAGATCTGATGATGCGGATAAATGAGGAAAGATGTGATGAGATGGAAAATGATGTGATGAGAATGGGAATACATATGAAATAAATGAGGATTGATGTGGAACAATGTGGAAAGATGAGAGTTCGTTATAGAAACTGTATTTATGACCTGTTTTTAAATGACTATTTTATGTCAAAAATGTTGGGGAAGCATTTTGACCATCTTGTGAATGAGGTCGTGGAGACCTAACTGTGATAAAGTTGCAACAACTGACGGAGAGTCAACGGAGGACATCTCGCGTATCAATCGAGGTCTTGACTAGCGGTTCGATTTAAATGGTGAGCTTTCGGTACGGTGGATGAGGGACCAAGGAAGCAGCCTATGAGTGAAGATAAAAAAACATTCCTTTATGCATCTTTGTATGCATAAAAATTAAATTTAATGAGAATAATACTTTTATAATAAAAAACTTTCCATTATGCATCTTTCTTTGCATAGAAATGAAATTTAATAAGAATAACACTTTTATAGTAAAAAATTTCCATTATGCATCTTTCTATGCATAGAAATTAAATTTAATAAGAATAACACTTTTATGATAAAAAAAATTTCTTTATGCATCTTTCTATGCATAAAAATCAAATTTAATGAGAATAATACTTTTATAATAAAAAAAATTCCATTATGCATCTTTCTATGCATAGAAATCAATTTTAATAATTAATATCAATGATATCCATGCATATTCATAGGTGAATATGTACATGGAGTAATAAGAATGTTTCTTTTAGATGCAAAAAATGGTGGGAATTACTCTTTTGGAATAACATAAAAATAAACTTTCTTTTCCACAAAATTTTGAAAAATTTTACCATAACCTCCTTTGTATGGCTGACCATTTCTCATTTTTATCATTCTTTATTTAACTTAAACTAACCTAACTTAGATTTATAGATCTCTAATCTACATAATTTTCTAAATTCAAGAGAGTAAACAATAAGAAGAGTTTAATTAATCCCTTAGTTAATCTTTCTAAGATTAAGAAATGCTAGAATATAAAGAAAAGAAGGGGGTTGCCTTTTCTTCAAAGGCATAGCATTTGAATTTAATTCAATCAACTATAAAACATTAAAATCAAGAAAACCATAGATTTAAAATATGTAAATAAGTAAGAAAATTGGCTTACATGGATCTTGTAAGCTCTCCTTTGGCTTGAGGGATTGAGGGTTCTACTCTTGTTTGAAGCAAGAGTGGCCATCAATTCACTTTGGAGAGGATTAGGCCAAAAACAATTGAATTATTAAGAAATTCAATGTAGATGGCTCAGGAGACAAGAGTAGAGTAACAGTGCATAAACACCATTAAGATTTTACAAAGGGGGAGGCTTGTATTTATAGGAAAAAGTGAGCCTCTAACCAAGCAAATTGATTCTAGAGTTTTCCAGATCAGTTTGGTCAATTTTTGACCATTTTTTGGGTCAGTTCAGCTTACTTTTTGAATCTAGTTTTGAACAGGAGAGAGGAGAGATGAAAATGTCTCATTTTATTAATTAAAAATCAGGGGTAATGATGAGAAAAAAGGCACCTACTTCATGAGGGGAGATCCCCACTCTGAGGTGTCAAAATTATGTTTTTTAATTGTTTTCGTTGGTCCTTTGGTCCTTAGTCCACTCTTTATCTTATGTGAGCATTTACTCATATTTGGGGGTGTTTTTCTTTTATTCTTCAATTTATCTCCTCCCTACATTTGGATTAATCTTATTGGTCCATAAGAATCTTAATCCAAAATTTTCAGAAAATCTGGACCCTTAGGCTGTGGTCTTTTATGCACATTATAATTTATTTCTAATGCACCTTAGAAATGTCTTTTTAAACTTCTGTTTTGGGAAAATTTATTCTCATAAGAAGGGATATTTTTCCATCCAAATATATCTAAAAATTGAATTACCTCTCTCTAGAACATTTTCTCTCTCTAGGCCAAAACACGTAGAAACAAGATCTTTTATATTTCAGAAAAGGGGATTGATTACTGGGGAAGAAACATGACATCTTGAGGGACTGGGGAGGAATCTTACAGGAACAAGCCCTTAGCAAGAGGCTATAAAGGAGAGTTTGTAAATGAGTGGGTAGCAGTGAAAAGGTGAGAGGTATCTACTGATGAGAGAATCAAGGGTAGCATGATGAGTGAATATAGGGGTGTGGAAAGATTCTAGGAAAAGGTGCCCCCAAATGTAAGGGAGGTGGCACAAATCAAGGAGAAATCAATGGGATTAGATGCTTTGCATCTTGTGGAAAGAAACGCTATAAATTGAGGCATTGGCCTAATGAGTATTTTCTGGTCTTTGACTATCCATGCCTACATTATTTGATTAGGTTAATTTTCACTAATCTTACCTTAATCATCATCTAATCTGTTATTAATTATGTTGATTCTAGCATTTGATCCACCATAGCTCACTCTTGCTTTCATTTTAACATGGTATCAGAGCCGTAGCTTAGGACTCATCTAGTTTTTAAGCAATAGATTATCTTGCTAATCATGATTAATAATCACTTTTTAAAGCCTCTTTCAACAAACTCCTTGTACCCCCAGCTCTCTCTCCCTCTAGCCTTAAAATTAGTCAAAGACCTTCTAGCCACATCTAGGCAACTCCCCAGTGCTCCACCCTCTCATCTCATTTCATTGAATCACCACGCGCTGCCCCCGATTTACGCTGATTTACAGGCACCCCAAATTTGAAGTACAGTGGAGATTACTCACTACTCCAAGTAAATCAGAGCTCAAGAGAGCATTCCTAGCAACTTTCCAATGCTACAAACATGCCTGTGTGGTCCGAATTACATAAAACGTCTCCAGCAATCAATTTTAGCTCAATGGTACTCACAGAAGCAGTTTTGGTAATCTTAAGATTAAGCATTGAATGTCAGATCAAATCCTTTGTTTCTTGGTTTTATCCTCTTCTAGACTAATTGCTATTGATGCCATTGAAAGGATTTGAGCTCATTTGAACTGTAAGGCACCAGATCTGGCCTCCCAGCACACTCTATTTTTTGCACGTAAAACAGGGGATTATTTCACTAATCAATTGATTAATTAGCACTAATCACTATTTTTGGTACAATTGATGGTTCAAATTCACTGTTGGATATCTGATAGAGATGTCTATCACTTCAGATTACAATTCGAAGATGGTTTGATGCTCCAACCATTCAGTACACATCAGCTACACTTGGCTTTATGTAATTTTTGGTGAATTTATGCTGATAAATCTGTAATCATCATTGAACACAAGATCTGAGTTGTAAAAGGGTAGACACTGCCCTTGAATCTTGAATTGGATCAAGTGGTAAGACTTGCTTCACATCATCATGAGCACGGCACAAAAAATAGCTAAATTTAATGGGGAGCAGTTTCATACACATGGCAAACAAAGACCATGTATTTGCTCATGAGAGGAAAAATCTGTGGGGGCTAGTTGAGGGAAGAGATAAATGCCCAGAGGAGATTGGGTAGAATGAGTGGAAGAGCAAGAATGAGAAAGCTTTAGGGCTCATTGCACTAAGCCTAAATGATGAAATCGTTCATCACTACATCACAGGGATACAACGGGCAAAAGATGCATGGGATGAACTCAATAAATTCTTTTGCACTCAAGCAAACAATTCAAAGATAAATCTACTAATGCAATTCTACAAACTTGACATGAAGGAAAGTGAACCTCTAACCACGCACTTGAACAAATATAAAAGTATTAAGCAACAACTGGCAGCCATTGGTGATGAGAAGGCAGAGGATGATGAGACACTAGCAGTGCTTCTGAAGAGTGTGGACAAAGGAGAATATGAAAACATTGTGGCAACCTTAAAGAATGTACCAAAAAATTGAAGCTACATGAGATAGAAGGAGCTCTACTAGAGCAAGAGACCAAGGTCAAAGAAAAGAAAGGGGTGGACCCTACAACTAGAGAGGAAAGAGCTTTCTACACCCGAGGAGGATTCTCATCACGAGGACGAGGACGAGGAAGAGGCAAGGGAGGAGGAAGGACCTTCACTTGCCACAACTGTGGGAAGCCAAGACACATGGCTAGAGACTGCTACAACCAACCTAGTGAAGAAGGATCTGCAAAATTCATGGAGACTCCTAAGGAAGAGGAGTCAAAACATATTTTCTAAGAGAGAAACCCCACAACCCAATGTAACCGGACCCAACAGAGTAAAACTACCTCTGAGCCATCGATGATGTAGTCTATGTGGTAGATGTATGTGTGAGCACTTTAGTCAAGGTCACGGGCACTTGTAGTAGCCTTGGACACATAGAGAGAGAGTGTCAAGGACTATGAGTTAGGGACTTGAGGCATTGGTCGCGGGCTACCAAGTAAGAGGGAAACTTGGTATAGGGTCCAAGTGTGCTAGGATTATTCACTTGAGGGGAGGTGTTGAAATATATAAGTGAATAGGTGTGTACATCTCCAGCAATCGATTTCAGCTCAATGGTACTCACAGAAGTAATTTTGCTAATCTTAAGATTAAGCATTAAATGTCTGATCAAATCCTTTGTTTCTTGGTTTGATCCTTCTACTAGAGTAATTGCTATTGATGTCTTGAATGGATCTGAGCTCATTTGAACTCTAAGGCACCAGATCCTTCCAGCACACTCTATTTTTTGCACGCAAACAAGGGATTATTTCACTAGGCCGTGATTAATTAGTACTAATCACTAGGTCGTGATTAATTAGTACTAATCACTATTTTGGTACAATTGATGGTTCAAATTTACCATTGGATATCTGATACAGATCTCTATCACTTCAGATTGCAATTCGGAGATTGTTTGATGCTCCAACCATTCAAATACACTTGGCTTTATGTAATGTTTGGTGAATTTATGCTGATAGATCTGTTGTAATCATCATTTAACACGAGATCTGAGTTGTAAAAGGGTAGACACTGCCCTTGAATCTTGAATGGATCAAGAGATAAGACCTCCTTCACATCATCATGTGAGTATGGCACAAGAAATAGCTAAATTTAATGGGGAGCAGTTTCATACACATGGCAAACAAAGACCATGTATTTACTCATGAGGAAAAATCTATGGGGGCTAGTTGAGAGAAGAGATGAATGCCCAGAGGATATTGGGTAGAATGAGTGGAAGAGCATGAATGAGAAAGCTTTAGGGCTTATTTCACTTCGCCTAAATGATGAATCATTCACCACATCACAGGGATACAACAAGCAAAAGATGCATGGGATGAACTCAATAAATTATTTGGCACTCACATTAGGAATTTTCTGGACCCAAAAAGGGCCTCCTAAGGATTCCTAATTTTAAGGGATTAGACCTTAAAAAGTTGGGCTTAAGGGACAAAGGCTATGATGACCCCTATTTTTTGCCTTGCCACATCAGCCATACCCCCCTAGTTTCACTTTTTAAAGGGAATATTCTCATACTCTCTCTCTTACTTTTTGACTTTTCTCATACTTTCTCTCTTACTTTTTGAATTTTTTATCTTCACTCTGTACAAATTGAATCTTTCTTGTCAATTTGAAATCTCCTTTATCATTAACTCCCACCATATCTCCCTTCCACATCAACAAAACATTCTCGTATTTAGGTGGGCCCTAAAAAGTGAAAATTTTTTATTTTTTATTTTTTTACATTTTGAGGTGGAAAAAACACCACCCAACCAATATGTATGATGAAAATAATTTTTTTCCTCCAAAAAGCTTGTAATTCAAGGGTCACGTCAGAAGCCTGTCAGGAGCCATTACATCCATAACTAACTGTCAGGTCCCCACAACCCCATAAACATAACTAACTGTCAGGAACTAAATCCATGAGATCCCGAAATTGTGGGGACCCCAATTTTTTTAAAATTTTTCTCATAAATGTAATTTATTGATGAAAAACTAGTATATTTGTATATCAAAATTATCATTTTCTACTTAGAAAAACAGATTTGTGTTGAACCTGCAACAGCAAAGTTTTAACAGTCTCTCTCACTCACTCCCTCTCCCCCCCCCCTCTCTCTCTCTCTCTCTCTCTCTCTCTCTCTCTCTCTCTCTCTCTCTCTCTCTCTCTTTGAGAATCTCTCTCTCTCTCTCTCTCTCTCTCTCTCTCTCTCTCTCTCTCTCTCTCTCTCTCTCTCTCTTTGAGAATCTCTTTGCTTTAGCTTCTTCCTCTGCTTAGCTATGGAGCCTTTGCAAGCTGTGTGTGTAGCCCCTTGTGAAGCCCTTGTGAAGCTAGAAAATGGAAGATTGATTTACACATTCCTATTCTTGAAGAGTATGGCAGCTCTAAAAAAACCCATCCTACTGATGCACAATCTGTCCAAGCTCATAGGATAGCTAAGGAGAAAACTGTAGATCTTTGGGTTGATGGGCATCTCTATCCAGTTGACCCCCCATTAAGAGAAAACCCTCCTTTCTGCAATTTATCATCTTTTATGCAATTTGTTGGTGAAGGAGAGCTTGGCTTGTTAGGATATTGCAGAGAAGATTGACTACAAACCCATATTCTCCAATCTCCATTGCAAGCATCACAATTCAGCCTTTTACAATGTCAAGAAGGACTTAAAACATCATCAGTGAATAAGCAGACCTCTGGTATGTCATACGAGGTTGCTCAAAAGGTCTCCATGACTGGATCAAAGGCAAGGAGATTTTTGGAGAAGCCAGCAAACATAGAGAAATTCAAAGAAGACTTGGGGACTCTGGAGAGACCTGTGTGCAATCACCATAAATGTAGATTGTCCAATGCCAGCTCTTGTAAATATGCGCAAACAGCTTTGGATAAATTTCAATAACATGGTTCGTATTATGAATCAAAGTAGCACAACTGCCCAAGAACAAGCATCATTCCAACAACATATCATAGAATTCACCAAAAGTGTGCTAGGTGCTTGGGGGGAGAGAGTAAAGTAACACACTATATGGTAAGTTATATAGTAAAAAAATAAATTGGTGTTTTAACCTTGACTTTTTCTAATTAAATTCTATTGTCATGTGTACAGCACATAGTTTATGTGCATGGTGCGTATTTCATGAACAGGCTCGACATGTGGAGTACCTAAGGGATGGAGAAATCACATTATAAAGCAAGAGGGGTTTATTTCAAAAATACAAGACATGGAGGTGGAGCTTCTGCAGAGGAGGAACACGTACAAGAGATGTTCACTTGGTTTTATCGCACAACCTTTGGAAGGGTATTGGTTAGGGAGCGGGCCCAACAATCTAAGCTTGCATAAGAGGCACGCAAGGCTGCAAAAAGTCATGCTTGGCTTGAATGATTGCAGACCAATGCTCCCCATAGGCATGGTGCTTGGCATGCACGAATGAGGAGACAAGGGAGATGTTGGGTTGTGCACGCACCAGCATAAATCTAGATGTAATAAGGCTAAGAAAATAAGTTTAGTTAGGTTTTTTTTTCCATTCAAAAAAACTATTAATAGTTCCTTCTCTCACTTCATTTTCATTTCACCTTTTTAGAGAGCTTGAGCTCAACATCTATGTAGACACCCACGTAAGGACACCAGCACATCACCGCGTTAGCATAGTCGTACATGGATATGGCACGCACCAAGAACACTGCACATGCTACCATGCCTTCACAAAACTTAGTTCAAGGCACCCAACAACCACATACTCACGACACCAGGGAAGAGAGTGACCTCTTGGATTCTAGGACATGCCCAATGGGATCACTAGAGTCCAACCCTCCTCCCACAGCAACACCAGGGAAGAGAGTGACCCCTTGGATTCTAGGACATGCCCAATGGGATCACTAGAGTCCAACCCTCCTCCCACAGCAACACCAACGCACACACATGCAGGCCCTTCTAGTGGGAGCAAGCGTGTGAAGAAGACCCCACAATGCAGCCAGCCTAGAGATCAAGATAGAGAGGCCGATGATGAGCAGTTCGACTGGGTTGGTGAAAACAATCCTACATTGTGCAGTACCATAGGTGGCAAGACCCTACTACCAGGACAGGGTCCCCTACCTACCTGGGAGGAACTTGATACACAAGTAGCAACAAGAGGAGGAGGATTTAGACTATGAGAGAGACCAAGAGGAGGTTCCTGCAAGTGCGCGCAAGCGTAGAAAGGTCAAGCTCTTCAAGCCAAGGAAGTCCCAACCTCGCCAACGCACTAACACAACACAGAGAGCAGGATGCGCCAAGGGCACAGGGCTCTACAAGAAATCAAGTTTTATCAGAGGAACACTGAGTTGCTGATAAGAAGAGCCCCTTTCGCTCGCACAGTGAAAGAGATTCTCCAATGATATAGAACAGAGTTCCGTGTGCAGGGGATTGCCCTTGAAGCATTGCAAGAAACCT
This sequence comes from Cibotium barometz, assembly GCF_041138505.1. NCBI lineage: Eukaryota > Viridiplantae > Streptophyta > Polypodiopsida > Cyatheales > Cibotiaceae > Cibotium > Cibotium barometz. The sequence continues at coordinate 18,199,921 of NC_141056.1, forward strand.
CCGAGGTTTACCTTGTTGGGCTTTTTGAAGACACCAACCTCCTTGCAATACATGCAAAGAGGATTACCAACCTCCTTGCAATACATGCAAAGAGGATTACCATATCTTCCAAGGACATGCAACTAGCTCGGCGTATTCGAGGGGTGAGCAAGACACGATCTAGAGATCTTAGATGTTAACCTTTTTTTTGAAGCAACTCTTTCGTTTCAAACCCCCCCTTTGTAACAAGCCTATCTGGCTTTCATTTGTAACCTTCTGATAATTAAAATTTTAAGTTTCTCTTACAATGTCTCGGTGTCATCATGTTTGTTTAACATGGAGTGTCTATCATGTGCCAGTTTGTCACCCAAGGCATCAGAAATGCTCCTAGGAGGACTGAGGAAGCTATGCCAGAACAGTGCGAATTTGGCCTCCTGCAACAACGATGTAGGCTCAAAATTTGCACTATTCTAGCACTTCTCCCCTAGCCACTCAGGATCATTTTTTATGCATTTATAATGAAGTTGAGCACACTAATTGTGAGAAACAATAGTTTAATAGATAAAAACACCTTTAATCATGTGTAAAAATATAGTGTTTATCATCCAATGCATCAGAATTGCTCCTGGAGGACTGGGGAAGCTATGCCAGAACAGTGCGAATTTAAGCTCTGCCCAGTGACGTAGGCTCAAAATTTGCACTGTTCTGGCACTGCTCTCCTAGCCACTCAGGATCATTTCTGATGCATTTATAATGAAGTCGAGTACACTAATTGTGAGAAACAATAGTTTATAAGATAAAAACAGCTTTAATCATGTGTAAAATTACATTGTTTGTCATCCAATGCATCAGAATTGCTCTTGGAGGACTGGGGAAGCTATGCCAGAACAGTGCAAATTTAGGCTTTGTAGTGACGGTGCAGGCTCAAAATTCACATTGTTCTGGCACTGCTCCTTCCCTAGCCACTCAAGATCATTTTTGATGCATTTATAATGAAGTTGAGTACACTAATTGTGAGAAACAATAGTTTATAAGATAAAAACAGCTTTAATCATGTGTAAAATTACATTGTTTGTCATCCAATGCATCAGAATTGCTCCTGGAGGACTGGGAAAGCTATGCTAGAATAGTGTGAATTTGTCATCTAATGCATCAGAATTGCTCCTGGAGGACTGGGGAAGCTATGCCAGAACAATGCGAATTTGGGCTCTACAGCAGCGGTGCAGGCTCCAAATTTGCACTATTGTGGCACTGCTCCCCAGCCACTCAGAATCATTTCTCATGCATTTATAATCAAGTTGAGTACATTGATTATGAGAAACAGTTACAAATTTGGGCTCTACAGCAGCGGTGCAGGCTCAAAATTCACACTATTTTGGCACTGCTCCCCTAGGTTTCCCAGGTCATTTCTGATGCATTCACAAAAACATTGATGGTACAAACTAGAAAAAATAATGATTTTAATTAAGGTTCCTATGGACCAATAAGATTAATCCAAATGTAGGGACGAGATCAATTGAACAATAAAAGAAAACCTCCCCAAAAATAAGTAAATGCTCACATAAGATGAAGAGTGGACTAAGGACCAAAGAAAACAATTAAAAAATTTAAATTTTGACACCTCAGTGTGGGGATCTCCCCTCATGAAGTAGGTGCCTTTTTCTCATCATTACCCCCAATTTTTAATCAATAAAATGAGATATTTTCATCTCTCCTCTCTCCTATTTCAAAACTAGATCCAAAAAGTAAACTGAACTGAACAAAAAATGGTCAAAAATTGACCAAACTGATCTGGAAAATTCTAGAATCAGTTTGCTTGGTTAGAGGCTCACTTTTTCCTATAAATAGAAGCCTCTCCCTTTGTAAAAGCTTAATGGTGTTTATGCACTATTACTCTACTCCTGTCCTGAGCCATCTACATTGAATTTTTTAATAATTCAATTGTTTTTGGTCTAATCCTCTCCAAAGTGAATTGGTGGCCACTCTTGCTTCAAACAAGAGTAGAACCCTCATTGATCCCTCAAGCCAAAGGAGAGCTTACAAGCTCTATGTAAGCTAATTTTCTTACTTTATTTATAAATTTTAATGAAAACTCTATGGTTTTCTTTTGATTTTTATGTTTTGCTAATGTTGAATTAAATTCAAATGCTATGCCTTTGATAAAAAGGCCACCCCCTTCTCTTCTTTACATTCCAATCTTTCTCAATCCTAGAAAGATTAACTAAGGGATTAATTAAACTCTTATTATTGTTTACTCTCTTGAATTTAGAAAATTATATAGATTAGAGTTCTACAAATATAATTTGGGTTAATTTAAGTTAAATAAAGAATGATAAAAATGAGAAATGGTCAGCCATACAAAGGAGGTTATGGCAAAATTTTCCAGAATTAAGTGGAAAAGAAAGTTTGTTTTATGTTATTCCAAAAGAGTAATTCCCACCATTTTTGCATCTAAAAGAAATATTCTAATTACTCCATGTACATATTCACCTATGAATATGCATGGATATTTCCTAATATTAATTATTAAGTTTGATTTTTATGCATAGAAAGATGCATAAAGAAATTTTTTTAATTACAAAAGTGTTATTCTCATTAAATTTAATTTTTATGCATAGAAAGATGCATAAAGGAATTTTTTTTATTACGAAAGTGTTATTCACATTAAATTGATTTTTATGCATAGAAAGATGCATAAAGAAATTTTTTTTATAACAAAAGTGTTATTCTCATTAAATTTGATTTTTATGCATAGAAAGATGCATAAAGGAATTTCTTTTATATAAAAGTGTTATTCTTATTAAATTTGATTTTTACGCATAGAAAGATGCATAAAGGAATTTTTTTATTATAAAAGTGTTATTATTATAAAAAATGATTTTTATGCATAAATAGATGCATAAAGAAATTCTTTTTATTTTAAAACTGTTATTCCTATTAAATTTAATTTTATGCATAAATAGCTGTATAAAAGGATTTTTTTAATAAAAGTGTTATTCCCATTGAAGTTGATTTTTATGCATAAATAGATGTATAAAGAATTTTTATATCAAAATTAGAATTCTCTTAAATTCTATGTTTAAATTCTATGAGTATTTGATAAATGAATAATTAAATACTCTAAGAGAGAAATTCTTATCGTTTTATATTCACACGGATTGTAAAAAGAAAATTCACAAAATCTATCGAGATCAAAATATTCAGATAAATGATTAATTTATTTCTCATTGGAATTCGTAACTAATTTAGAAATCAATTAAGTGAATATTCAAAGAAAGAAATTCAGTAAAATAGTAACTGAATTATCAAACCTTTTTGAGAAAGATAGTTCAGGAAAAATCTTATCTGACTCAAACCTTGAATCAGACTATGACCAAGACCAAACTCTTTCGTCAGTTTCGAGGAAAGAAGGTGTGACCAGTTTAGAAAAATACACTCAAAACTCCCGCCAAATCTGAAACTAAGTTTGAGACCCTTCGAATTGATATGTGGATCAAGGTTATAGAATTAGAGGAATTCTGGTATGAAATTCAGAATATCGATCAAGAAGTTTTGGGGATATTGATTCAAGAAATACTCCTTGTATTCAAAAGAAATACTCCTTGTATTCAAAAGAAAATCAAATTGAAAACTTGCTTAGAAACCCTGTTTTCTTAAAGGACTGTCTTACGCCAGAATGGAGGGATGAGATGTGATGTGAATAGATGTGATGAGATGTCATGTGAATTAGATAGATGTGAATGAATGGATGAGATGTAATGTGATGTGAAATGGGATATGAATGTGTATGTGAAGAATGGATGTGGATGTGTATGTGATGAAAATGGATGTGAATGTGTATGTGAAGAATGGATGTGAATGTGTATGTGAAAGAATGGATGTGGATGTGTATGTGAAAGAATGGATGTGGATGTGGATATGTATGTAAAAGAATGTGATGTGATGTAAAGAGATGTGATGTGACATGAATATATGTGGATGTGAAGTGATAGATATGAATGTATGGATAGATGTGGGTAGTCGTACATGTGAACGATTGGATGGATGTGGATGAATGAGATGAGATGTGTATGAATGAGATATGATGTGGATAGATGTGATGTGATGTTATGCGGATGGAATGTATGTGATGGGATGGTGATGAGAATGAATGTGATGGATATGAATGGATGTGATGTGATGTGAATCGGGATGTGAATGAATGAGATGTAATGTCATGTGAATCAGGAGATGTGAATGAATGATATGGGATGTGAATGGATGAGATGTGATGTGATGTGAATCGAGATGTCACATGAATGAGATGTGATGTCATGTGAATCAGGATGTGAATGAATGATATGGGATGTGAATGGATGAGATGTGATGTGATGTGAATCGAGACGTGAATGAATGAGATGTGATGTGAAATGGGGATGTGGTGATGTAAATGGGATAGATGTGAATGGATGATATGTGATGTGAATGAATGTGATGTGATGTGATGTAAATTGGGATAGATGTGAATGGATGATATGTGATGTGAAACGGGATAGATGTGAATGAATGAGATGTGAGGTGAAATTGATGTGATGTGGATCGGGGTAGATATGAATGGATGAGATGAGAATGAATGTGATGTGATGTGATGAGATGTGGATATGGGTAGATGCGAGTGGATGAGATCTGATGAGGATAAATGAGGAAAGATATGATGAGATGAAAATGATGTGATTGGATGAGAATGGGAATACATGTGAAATGGATGTGGATTAAATAATGTGGATTGATGTGGAACAATGTGGAAAGACGAGAGTTTGTTTTATAGAAACTGTATTTATGACATGTTTTTAAATGACTGTTTTATGTCAAGAATGCTGGGGAAGCATTTTAACCGTCTTGTGAATGAGGTTGTGGAGACCTAGTTGATAAAGCTAATGGAGAGTCATTGGAGGACGTCTCACGTAGCAAGGTCGTGGCCGAGGTCTTGACCAGCCTCGGTTCGATTTAAATGATGAGCTTCCGGTACGGTGGATGAGGGACCAAGGAAGCGGCCTATGAGTGAAGCGCTAGGTGACCTGCGAAGAATCCTAGAGGGTGCTGACCATACGGTGCTCGGGCTCTGGGTCGCCGAAGATACCCACACGTGCGTCGTGGAAGATATTGGAACAAGGAGTAAGAGTTGTTTTCTGAATTCGAGCATGGATCTGGCTGATTGACCTTGCTGGTCCTCAACGGATGAGTCCATGGCTCTTTTATATGGATCTATTGGTTGATCTTGCTGATCTTCAATGGAGATTCCATTTTGATTTTTATAAGTGAAAATATTTTCAGGTACTATGAGCTAGGAATTATCGAAAAGGCCCCTGAGTGGATAGGTGGTGAGCATTCTGTTTGCCAATGATGCCATAGGTACACCGATGAAGGAAAAATTGGAAATTAGGATTCAACCGGATATTTTGGAGGTTTATGATCAGTGATACTATAGTTTCATTTAAAGATTGTTTGAAAGACAGCTGAATCTATGAAAAAAGGCAATTTCATATTGGGTGTGTAAGTGGTGTGACTAGTTCTAAGTTTGCATGAATATCCGGCTAGGGGGCCTGGGAACTCTTTTCCCTTGTATACCCAGGACAAAACCTAACCAAATTCTTAAATGGATCCTATCACTACAGTGGTTGGATCCTATCACTACAGTGGTTGGGTGATTGGCTAACCCAAAGGACTAGGCTGGACTGATGCATCCCTAAAATGAGACTCAATTCTGTTACGATAGATGAAGTAAATCCCGGATAAAAATTGTTCTACGGAAAAGAATCAACGGTTGTGCCTCTCAATGAGGAAAAAAGTGTTAGTCTCTATGATCCAAGTGCAAGTCTTTTCCTTGATCTGACTATGGGACTTACGGGTTCGATCAGATCAGTTCAGTTAGTTAAGGCTCTTGACTACGTTAGAGTAAATTTATCCTGGAGGAATCGCCTGTGCTTTCCGAGCAAGGGAAGTTTTTCCCAGGTTTGGTTTTGGAAGAACCGATGGATTAGTCTCTTGTCCGGATATCCGTGGTGGGCAAGGCCTCGAGTGAGGGACCCTGCCCCGTGCAAGAAGTGCTACTTCTGCTGCTAGCACCCCTGAATTCATTTGCGTTGAGGGGACAGGGATCTTTCAATAAAAGAAAATTCAGGCATCCATCTCTCTTGTGTCTTGCACTCTTTTGTGTGTGTATGTGTTTGCTTGCAAGGAACTCAAGCTCTCTCTCTCTCCCCCACATTCTCTTTATGGTATCAGAGCTTTAGTTTGTGTGAGAGCTAAGGAGGCAAGAAATAGCAACCAAGGAAGCGGTACACAGGTAAGAGCATCACCATCTCTTTCCCTTCTTGGTTTAGGTACAACACCCCTCGGTAGCTCCAGGTGCTTGTGTGCTACATAGTACTTTATACTTCAGTTTTTCAGCCAAAATTACATTTTGGGTGTGTCTCGGTCTTCGTTCTGTCATTGCAAGGTATTTTTGACAGTTTTGAGAAGTTCTAGTTAAGAACTATCCATGGTTGAAATCTGGTTATTGTAGTGTAATAGTGCATTTTGGGAGTGCAGACAGTGTTTGCACATGTATTGTTGACATTGGGTGTATGTACATGTATTTTGGTCAAATTTGGTGACATACTGAAGTACTCCCTATAATAGTCACAAAAGATACTCCTGTGTTACAGGTTGCATACATAAATTGTCTATTGTAGGTTTTTGGTTGTTTGTAGGAAAACATGTCTGGTAACGACATCAATCAGATTGTCAGTGAGAAGTTGGAAAAGAACAACTTCCATGTGTGGAAGTTCAAAATGATCGATTTCCTTATGGGTAAAGGATTTTGGGACTGTCGAAGGAGACAATGAGGAGCCTCTTGAGTTGTTTGAAGAGAATGCCACTCCCGCAGACATAAAGGCATTCAAGGATTGGAACCAAGGTGCAAGAAAAGTCATATATTGGCTTTCCATTAGTGTCACAGACACGATGATAGTACACATACATGATGCCAACACTCTAGCAGTTGCATGGTAGAATCTAGTGCAAATGTTTCAAACCAACACGAAGGCAAGGACTAAAGCAAGAGCTACATACTGTGGAAAAGAAAAGCATGTCAATTATAATGAGTATACTTTAAAGATCAAGGACATTTTTTAATCCCTTGGGTCTATCAATGTATCGATGGAAGATGATGACTTGGTAAGTGTCTGTTTGAATGGGCTTGGCAAAGAGTACAAGCCATTCAAGACATCCATTGTAGTCAGGGAGAATATTCCCAACTTTTGGGACTTGGTGTGTCTATGTTGATAATAGAGGAAAAGTCACAAGGTGAGGAGTCTTCTTCACAAAGTAAGAACACATCGGAACATGCCTTTTACTCTACTATAGGTAGAGGCAGAGGTAAAGGTCATGGTCGAGGCCAAGGTGGTGGTCAACAAGGAAATCAGAATTCTGGACAACAACAGTCTAATGATTCGTACACAGGTGGAATAGGCCAGTCTAGGGGCAAGGGGAGCCAAATAGGTCGAGGTGGTTGGCCAAAAAAATCAGAATGCAAATAGTATAGAGTTCTATATGCAAATAGCACTATATGCAAATAGCATATATTGCTATTATTATGGAAAACCATGGCACATGGCAAAGGACTGCTATAAAAAATAGAATGACATTAAAAGTGGAAAGTTGCAGCAGGGTAACTATACATCATCTAGTAAACAAGGAGGTGATGAGACAGAAGTGAGCAGTTGTTTGTGATGCAACACATGCTCAGTTCCATAACTAGAGATGTGTCAAGATCTCAAGATATATGGTATGTGGATTATGGTGCCTGTAACCACATGACTAGTCATGCTAAGTAGCTTGGAAACATGTAGAAAATGTAAAAAACTAGGTTATGTAGAAACAGTTGAGGATACTGCGCATCATTGTGCATGTTGGTAAAGTGTCATTGTCTATGCAGGATGGCAAAATGAAGTACATAGAATATGTACTTCGTGTTCCAAGTATTACAAAGAACCTGGTTTTTATTGGACAGATGGTTGAACAGGGTCTGTAAGTGAGGTTTATTCCTCAAGGATGTTTTGTGGAAGACTTCAAAATCAGTGTTGCTTGGTTGCAAAGGATAACAAAAATGGCAGGATGTTGTTACTTTGGATGTGAACATGCTTGAAGTAAAGGCAGCCATGTTTGCACATGGAAAAGGTGTTGTTGTAGATATTGACATATGGCACAAACGCATTGGTCATGTAGCGACTGAAGTCTATGCAGGCCCAAAATATTGTTGTAGCGACTGAAGTCTATAGGTTTGCCAAAGTTTAAGGTTGATGGTATGCATAAAGTATGTGAAGCATGTCGGCTTGGTAAGCAGGCCAAACATGCTTTCCCACATGAAAAGCATGTCAGTGCAAGGCCATGAGATGTCATACATTCAAATGTATAAGGATCGACCAAGACTGCAACAATTGTAGGTTGCAGGTACTATGATGACCACACTAGGAAAGTGTGGGTTTACTTCATGAAGGAGAAAAGTGAGGTGTTTGCTCACTTTCAGAGATTTAAAGCCTTGGTTGAGAAGGAAAAAGGCATGCAAATAAAATGCTTGAGATCAGATGGTAGGGGAGAATATTTCTCCAATGAGTTCAACGATTTCCTGAGAGAAAGCAGGGAATCAAGAGACAATCTACATATGTAGGTACACTCTGGAATAGAATGGTGTTGCAGAAAGGAAAAACAAACACATTGCAAAAGTGGCATGTGCCTTGATGGTGGCTGAAAAGAATATGCCACATTATTTTTGGACAGAAGCAGTAGCAACTATTGTGTACATTATGAACAGGACATCCACTGTAGCTGTTCATAGTATGACACCTAAATAGAAGTTTATAGGTATAAGACCAGATGTGTCTCACTTGAAAGTGTTTGGGTGTATTGCATATGTGCATGTTTTTGATGAAATGAGACCAAAGTTGGATCCAAAGGTAGAGAAATGCATCTTAATTGGTTATGCTATGGAGCAGACAGGTTATAAATGTTATAACCCTACCACTCGTGAGATACGAGTAAGCAGAGATGTTGTTTTTGATGAGATGAGTATGCACCAGCAGTGAAGGAAATAGAAGATGTAGATGTAAGAAGTGTTGATGCTGCACCACATGTACAGCAACAATCACAAGTGCTTATTGAACCTAGAGAGTCCTCTAGCACTAGATCCAATGTTTTAACACCCATGGTCAGGCACGTTAAAGACATATGTAGGTACACATGTATCACGCAAAGGGAAGGAAAAGGTAGATCAAACCTTTGTGCTTGATCTATTAGTAGGTCACTCATATGTGGATGGTGACTCTAGTGGCTCTGAGTAGAGCCTTGATGAGGAGTTTGGCATTCCATCTATGGTTACTCCTAGTGTAAGGAGAATGAGGGATATTTTGAGGACACTTGTTGGTAGTGATCCACGTGTACATAGGTCTACAAGGGTTAGGTACCCTATTGATAGGTTAAGATATGATGGATATGCCAACCATCATTATACTTACAAAATTTTTGAGTTTGTGTTATTTTAGGACTTAATCTCACCATTAATCTCTTTAAAAACACCATTGTGTTGCATTGTGCATATCATTAGATAGGTTAGTGAAACCTAAAGCACTCTATCAAATTAAAAAATCCAAAAGCATGCACCCATTAAGGAGAAATCAAAGGGAAAAATCTGGATTTTTTGACCAAAACATAGAAAATTGCTCTCTAGTTTGCCTACGTACATGCTTGACTAGGTCTGCGTATGTTTGAAATTAAGAACACAATTCGATGTAAGTGGGTGTATAAAGTCAAGCATAATGTTGATGGTTCAGTGAGCAGGTATAAGGCAAGATTGGTAGCCAAAGGCTATGCGCAGACTTACGGCATTGACTATGAAGAGACATTCAGCCCGGTTGCAAGAATGGCAACCGTGAGAGCTATCATTTTGCTATGGGTGCAATAAATGGTTAGTCTTTACATCAGATGGATGTAAAGAATCCCTTCTTACATGGTGATTTGCAAGAAGAAGTTTACATGATGTAGCCACCAAGTTATGAGAGTGATGCACATCTAGATTTCATGTGCAGGTTATGCAAAGCCTTGTATAGCTTGAAGCAAGCCCCAGAGTATGGTCAAACATGATCGGGGAGTATCATGTTACCATTGGATTTCAGATATCCAAAGCAAATTTTTCACTTCATGTGAAAAAGACAAATAGAGGGATCATGCTATTAGTCATCTATGTGGATGACTTGATTATCACTGGTGATAGTGATGTTGATATACAGGATGCCAGGAGGCTTTTAAAGCAAAAGTTTGAGATAAAGAATTTGAGTGAGCTGCGGTATTTCTTGGGCATAGAGGTGGTGATATCAACTCATGGAATTTTGTTATTGCAGAGGCAATATGGATTGGACATGTTGTCCAAGTATGGTATGACAGGCTGTAAGCCTATTTTAGTGCCATTGGAGTAGAACACAAAGCTTTTCGTAGATACAGGTGAGCTTTTGGAGGACCCCACTACATACAAGCGCATAGTGGGTAGCTTGATCTACATAACCATTACTAGGCTAGACTTGAGTTATGATGTTGGATTTGTGAGTCAATTTATGTGGATCCCTAGGAAGCCACACTTGGATGCGGCTAGACGGATTCTCAGGTACATAAAGTCCACAGTTGATTATGGACTTTTCTATGAGGTTGGTATAGAGATACAACTACATGGGTACACAGATGTTGATTGGGCTGGTAACGTTACATGCAGGAAATCTACCAGTGGTTTTATGTTCTCATTTGGGAGTGCTGCTGTGAGAAGCAGCCAACAATTGCCTTGTCGAGTATAGAGGCAGAGTACAGGGGTGATGCTATGGCAACTTGTGAGGTAGCTTGGTTTCAGAAGGCTACTTAGTGATATGGGTGAGCCTGTGGATAGGGCAGTTGTCATTTATTGTGACAACATGAGTAGCATACAGTTCGCCAGTAACCCGGTATACCATGCTAGAATGAAGCACATTGAGGTGCACTATCACTTTGGAGGGAGAAGGTTCTAGAGAAGGTGATGTGTCAGCAGCACAGAGGATCAGGTGGCTGACATCTTCATGAAGGCATTGGACATAGAGAAGCTCCATAGGTTTAGGAGCTTACTTAGAGTATAGTGTGTGGAGTTGAGCTTGAGGGGGAGTGTTGAGATATCGAGCTCAACTAGTGCTACAAGACGGACATTGATGACCCGCCTCTAGGTGATAGCTTCTGCACTTATGTCACCGGCATGGTTGGTGTGATTGTGGTTGATATGTTGCCAGTGGTGGATGATAGGCTGTGTGATAGCCACTTTGGAGTACTAGAGTTATGGCATAGTTACAGCGCCAGCTCATATAGTCGGGTTCACACTATAGATCAGCAGCTACATTGTATGTTGTTGTAAGAGAGTACTTTCCCTTTATGTATGTACTCTTATCTTTTAGTTATATGGATATAGAGAAGAGAAGAAGATAGAAGAAAATTCAGCCATCCATCTCTCTTGTGTCTTGCACTCTTTTGTGTGTGTGTGTGTGTGTGTGTGTGTGTTTGCTTGCAAGGAACTCAAGCTCTCTCTCTCTCTCCCCCACATTCTCTTTAAACTGCATGTAGCTTCTGCCCAATTCATGGGCTGCCCTTGGTGTACCCTGGCCAATGTAGATATGGGTGAACCTATATGTCCATCTGGTTGTCAAAAGAAACTACAATGCCCTCGCCGCTGGCATTACCAGCTCCTCCTATGTGATGTTGGCCCATTTGACTCCATCTTTGTTTGTTGCACCTTTGTAAGTGCCTTTGGTCAACTTTGGGGTGTTTGTTAGCCGCATTAAGGTTGGTCTAGGCGGGGGAGCTGGAGGGTGTCTCTGATCAAATCCACGCTCAAGTGAACTCTTGTGGTGGCTACCCCTCATTGTTGAGCACCTCGTCTGTGTGTAGGTTGGCATCATAGGTCTTAGTAAAATATAGGCAGTTATATAGATCCAGCTCCCATGGTTCCATTGTTGGCAGACCTCCTAGCCCCAACTACTCCAGTCAGTGTACCACTGCTGGGTCTTTCGCAAACTACCCTGTAGCATTGCCCTATGTAGTAAAGGAGCTTGTGCTCTCCTTTACGGTTGTTCTTCATCCCCAGGAGTGCTGTAAGATTCTTCCCTCTAGCTTTTGAGGTGTAAAGGTGTAAGAACCTCCCCTTCTATTCTTGTAATTATTCCCTTCTCTGAAATAGAAGAAAGATCTTGTTTTACCCTATTTTGGCCTAGAGAGAGATAATCCAACAAAATTAAGATATCTTTGGATATAAAAATCCTCCTAGTGTCTAAAATGGATTCCCCTGAAACAGAAATTCAAAATGAACTTTCCAAGGTACATTTGGAATTAATTAAAAATGGTATAAGGGACCTTAGCCTAAGGGTTTACATTTTCAGAAATTTTTTGGATTATGGTCCAATTAAGGTTCCAATGGGCTAATTGGATTAATCCAAGTGTGGGGATGAGATAAATCCAAAAGAATAAAAGAAAATACCCAAAAATGAGTAAATGCTCACATAAGATGAAGAGTTGATTGAGTACAAGGTTTATTAGTTAAAAACTATGAGATATTACTAAAAAAATGAGATATTTTAGAATAATGATGCATTATATATATAAAAAGAGGAATTCCCATGATAATTGAGATTCAAGTAATTAATGGTAAAAGATAAATTTTTGATAAATTTATTTTATGCAAAAAGAGGAATTCCCATGATAATTGAGATCCAAGTAATTAATGGTAAAAGAGGAATTTTTGGTAAATTTATTTTTATGAAAAAAGAGGAATTCCCATGATATTTGAGATCCAAGTAAATTTTAGTATAATTCAAATTTTGAGTATCAAAAGTAAAATTTTGAGCATTATTGGGAAATATGGGTAGATATGATTTTTGTAAATCCCATGAATCTTTTACTCACAAGAAGAATATTGAATATATTTCACTTGAGAAATTTGAGAAAGATTATGAAAATATCCATCAAGAAAAAGTACCTTTATCTAGGCCAAGCAATTGGTACAAATTTAGAAAAGTCCCATCATCAGTATCGAAAGTAGAAAATGTTACTAAATATGAATAGATGTAAATACGATGTGATAAGATGTGAATGTGATGTGATAAGATATGAGTGGATGTGATAAGATGTAAATGCGATGTGATAGGATGTGATAAGATGTGAGTGGATGTGATAAGATGTAAATGCGATGTGATAGGATGTGATAAGATGTGAGTGGATGTGATCAGATGTGAATGTGATGTGATGTAAATGGATGTGGATGTGGATGTGATGAGATGTGGGTGGGATGTGATGTGATGTAAATGGATGTGGATGTGGATGTGAAGAGATGTGGATGGGATATGATGTGATATAAATGCATGTAGATGTGAATGTGATGAGATGAGATTGAGATGTGATGATATGTGAAAGGATGTGATGTGATGTAAATGAGAATGAGATGTGGATGTGATGTAATGTGGATCGAATGAATGTGATGTGATGTGGATGTTAACAATCCTAAAATGGGATTTATCATGGTGATAGACATAGATTAAGCAACATAATTAAGATGGATTAAACCACACTAAAAACTCCATAAGAGAGAGAGAGAGAGATTGCACACTCAACACAAGTTCTATTTCATATCTCAAGTGAACCATACAATGATATAGGCTCTCTAGCCTTATCCCACTTTACATGTCATCATCCATGTGGCAACTCCTTTTCCACTTCTTTGGTCACACACACCATACATGTGGCATTCTTATCTTATGACAATATCTTGCACCTCTAGGGTGCTTTCCCACATACACACAACACCACGATTACATCTCTCAACACCCCCTCTTAATCAAGGTGTTCCACAATGTGAGATCCCAATCTCCACCACGCAACAGATTCGGGGTACTAGCAGCGGAAGTAGCACATCGTGCGCGGGTAGGGGTCTCACACTCGGGGCCTCGCCCACGGATATCCGGATAAGAGACTAATCCGTCGGTTTGTCCAAAATCGAAACCGGAAAAACTCCCTTTCCCCGGAAAGCACGGGCGATTCCACCAGATAACTTTGTACTCTAACGTAGTCAAGATCCTTACCGATCACGCTGATCCGACTGCACCTATAAAGATACTCGGTCGAATCAAGGAAGAAACTTGCACTTGGATCATTGTGATCAACGCTTTTTTCCCCATCAAGAGGCACAGCCGTTGATTCCTATCCATAGAACAATTACTATCCGGGATTTACTTTATCTATCGTAATAACAGAAATTAAAATCTCGATTTACGGATCCATCAGTCCAGCCTAACCCCATCCGATCCCATGGGTTAGCCAACCGCCCAACCACTGTAGTGATGGGATCCAATTTGAAATTTGGTTAGGTTTTGTCCCGGGTACCAAGGAAAAGAGTTCCAAGGCCCCCTAGCCGGAAGTTCATGCAAACATAAAACTAGCCACACCACTTACACACCCAATATGAAATTGCCTTTTTCTTAGCTTCAGCTAACTTTAAAACAATCCTTTAATGAAACCATAGTACCACTGATCACAATCTTCCAATTTATCTGGTTGATTCATAATTTCCCATCATTCCTTCATCAGAGTATCTATGGCATCATTGGCAACTAGAACGCTCACCACCTGTCCACACAGGGGCCTTTTCAATAGTTCCTAGCCCATAATACTCGGCAATATAATCACTTATAAAAATCAAGATGGACTCTCGTTGAAGATCAGCAAGATCAACCAACAGATCCATATAAAGAGCCATGGACTCATCCATTGAAGACCAGCAAGGTCAATCAACTAGATCCATGCCCGGTTTCACAAAACAACTCTTACTCCTTGTTCCAATATCTTCCACGACGCACGTGTGGGTATCTTCGGCGACCCAGAGCCCGAGCACCGTATGGTCAGCACCCTCTAGGATCCTTCGCAGGTGACCTAGCGCTTCACTCATAGGCCGCTTCCTTGGTCCCTCATCCACCGTACCGGAAGCTCACCATTTAAATCGAACCGAGGCTGGTCAAGACCTCAGTCGACCTTGCTACGCGAGACGTCCTCCATTGACTCTCCGTCAGCAATTGCAACTTTAACAGTTAGGTCTTCATGACCCTAATCCACAAGACGGTCAAAATGCTTCCCCAGCATTCATGACATAAAACAGTCATTTACAAACAGTCACAAAATACAGTTTCTAAATCGAACTCTTGTCTTTCCATATTATCCACTCTCGGACCACATTACTTATTTCACATTCCATTCACTCATATAGACTACATTATCTCACATACATCTTCATATTCATTATTCTACATACATATCCATGTTCGTACGTCCACATCATACATCCAATTTCACATTCATACATACGCATCTACATGCATACATCCACATCTACATTCATACATCCATACCTCCATTTCCACATCCACACATCCACATTCATATTCATACATCCACATTCACATGCATACATCCATTTTCGCATCCTCATTCATACATCCACATTCACATACATACATCCACATCCGTATCTACATCCATACATTCACATCCACCTCTTCATTCACAATCACATCCATACATCCACATCTACATACATACATCCACATCTACATACATACATCCATACATCCACATCTACATACATACGTCCATTTTCACATCCTCATTCATTCATACACATCCACATACATACATACACATCCGTATCTACATCCATACATCCACATCCACATCAACATTCACATTCATACATATACATCTACATGTATACATCCACATCACATTCATACAACCATATTACATTCATTCTCGTCCTAACACATCCCATATACATCTTAACACATCCTAACTCATCTTAACACATTATATCACATCTCTTACACATCTTATCACAATCTTTTATGCATCTTCTTATGCATAAATTCAATTTGGTAGGAAATTACACTTTTAGAATAAAAAAATTTCTCTTATGCATCTAAGTTAAGCATAAAATCCATTTATGAGGAAAATCACACTTTTAGTATAAAAAGAATATCTTTTATGCATACCTATATGCATGAAATCCAATATGATAAAAGTAACACTCTTACAATAAAATAATCAACTTTTATACATACCTCTATGCATGAAATTCAATTATGATAAAAGTCACACTTTTATAATAAAATAATCAACTTTTATGCATACCTCTATGCATGAAATCCAATATGATAAAAGTAACACTTTTGATATAAAAAATTTTCTTTTATGCATACTTCTATGCATGAAAATTAAAATGATAAAAGTAACACTTTTGATATAAAAAATTTTCTTTTATGCATACTTCTATGCATGAAAATTAAAAATGATAAAAGTAACACTTTTGATATAAAAAATTTTCCTTTATGCATACTTCTATGCATGAAAATTAAAAATGATAAAAATAACACTTTTGATATAAAAATTTATCCATTATGCATACTTCTATGCATGAAATAAAAATGGTAAAAATAACACTTTTGATATAAAAATTTATCCATTATGCATACTTCTATGCATGAAATAAAAATGGTAAAAATAACACTTTTGATATCAAAATTTATCCATTATGCATACTTCTATGTATGAAATAAAAATGGTAAAAATAACACTTTTGATATAAAAATTTATCCATTATGCATACTTCTATGCATGAAATAAAAATGGTAAAAATAACACTTTTGATATAAAAATTTATCCATTATGCATACTTCTATGCATGAAATAAAAATGGTAAAAATAACACTTTTGATATAAAAATTTATCCATTATGCATACTTCTATGCATGAAATAAAAATGGTAAAAGTAACACTTTTGATATAAAAATTTAACCATTATGCATACTTCTATGCATGAAATAAAAATGGTAAAAATAACACTTTTGATATAAAAAATTATCCTTTATGCATACTTCTATGCATGAAAATAAAAATTGATAAAAATAACACTTTTGATATAAAAATTTATCCTTTATGCATGATATTAAAATTCAATTTCTCCATGATTGTAATGAAATTCTTTCAATTAATCTAGGATGATAATTCCTAGAATATGGTAGGAAGTCCTCTTTTTATGCTTTGAATGAGATTATTTTATGCATAATTTTTATAAAAATTTTGCCATAGCTCCGCTGCTATGACTGATAAATCTCAATTTTTCTAAGGGATAATGCTTATCATTAAGAAAATAATTAAAATAATCTCTAATTGGATTATCAATCCATAATGGATTGAATCATTAATATACATAAACTAAAAGCATAGAAAAAAGCCATTAATTTGGCCTCAAGCATAGCTTAATCTTGGGTTAAGGAAAAGCTTTATGAAAAGCTTGATTTGGATTGAGAACGGTTCATGAGTATGACCATTTCTTGAGTGAGAGAGAGAATTTACATAAAAATCATTAGAATTCAAACATAAATGAAAATTAACTTCAATAGCATTATGTAACTCTTCACTACTATTCAAACTTCAATAGCATTAAAAAAAAACCATACCAATTAAACTTCTCAAGCTTGAGAGGGGTTGAGAAGAGAGAAACATTGAGAAATTATAGAAAGATCAATATTCACTAATTACCTTACAACTTGCTTGATTCTTTGTTCACGGTAGAGGCCCCCAACCAATCAATTGGTTAAG
Organism: Cibotium barometz; assembly: GCF_041138505.1. Classification (NCBI taxonomy): domain Eukaryota; kingdom Viridiplantae; phylum Streptophyta; class Polypodiopsida; order Cyatheales; family Cibotiaceae; genus Cibotium; species Cibotium barometz. Next base: position 18,217,621 of record NC_141056.1, read on the forward strand.
TATGTTGATGGAGCCACTAATGGGGATTGAAGAAAGAGAGAAGCTCCAAAAACTAGTGAATTATTAAATGAATTCACAGTTCTTGGCTTACGTGGAGTAGAGTAACGATGCATAAACACTATATCTTTTTCAACAAGGGGGAGGCTTCTATTTATAGGAAAAATTGAGCTCCTAACCAAACAAACTGATTCTAGAATTTTCTAAATCAGTTTGGTCAATATTTGACCATTTTTAGGTCAGTTAAGCTAACTTTTTGGAACTAGACTTGAATGAGGAGAGAGGAGAGATGAAATATCTCAATTTTTATGAGTTTAAAACTCATTCAAGCATGTGAAATATGCACCTCCTTTAAAGAACTCCTCTTCCTTACATATGTGTCATAATGGAATCATTTTAATATTGCTCATAGTTTTCTTTTACTAATAATCCTTGTACATTTTCAACTCTTCATCTTATGTGAAATATGCACCTCCTTTAAAGAATTCCCCTTCCTTACATATGTCATATTTTTAATATTGCTCATAGTTTTTTACTAATAATCCTTGTACATTTTCAACTCTTCATCTTATGTGAAATATGCACCTCCTTTAAAGAATTCCCCTTCCTTACATATGTCATATTTTTAATATTGCTCATAGTTTTTTACTAATAAACCTTGTACATTTTCAACTCTTCATCTTATGTGAAATATGCACCTCCTTTAAAGAATTCCCCTTCCTTACATATGTCATATTTTTAATATTGCTCATAGTTTTTTTACTAATAAACCTTGTACATTTTCAACTCTTCATCTTATGTGAGCATTTACTCATTTTTGGGTATCTTCTTTTACAAATTGGATTTATCTCCTCCCTACACATGGATTGATGCTATTGGCCCATAGGAACCTTAATTGGACCATAATCCAAATTTTTTTTGAAAATCTAGATCCTTAGACTAAGGTTCTTTATACCTATTTCCAATTAATTCCAATTGCACATTGGAAAATTCTTTTTGAATTTCTGTTTCAGGGGAACTCATCTGAATTATAAGAGATATTTTTCTATCCAAAAATATTCAAAATCTGAATATTCTCTCTCTAGAATAATTTTTCTCTCTCTAGGCTAAAATAGTTAGCAACAGGGTCTTTATATTTCTGAAGAGGGTTGATTACAGGGGAAGATACTAGACATCAAAAAGGGGTTGGGGGAGGAATCTTACATTCTACCCCACTTAAAAAACGCGAGATGTCCTCATCTCGCAACTTGTGATAATTTCGCAAGATTCACGAATATGAGACTTAGAAAAAAAAATTTAATCAAGATTAACCACCAAGATAAGTCTTAAAGAGAGCAAGATTCAAAATACGAACAAGATTTAAACTTTATTCATTCTCGGAACTTATACAGTAAAGATAGAGGAACTCTTTACACTTCCATAAGCCCGTCCATCATATGGTCACAAAAGCAGTCCTCACAAGCTGCACAAGTATAAGGTAACTCATCTATGGGAATGATTCTGTGGGTTATTGCTGCGCCTATCTCAGTGGTATGAGGTGTTCTAACAAAAGGACCTCTGAGAGGCAAGCCAAAAACGGGGTAAAGGCATATCTTCTCATGAGGAAGAAAACACGCCAGTAAGAAGACCCGCTCAGAAAACCCAAGATGCCTTGATCTCATGACGCAGTAGTATCGGGGACCCAAACCCAAAGCTTCAATAACCATGGCCAAGCGGACATTGTTACGAAAGTGCTGCTGACCCCAGGGTGTTACCCTAGTTATGTCTTGATAGGTCCGCCATTTTGTCTGCGCTACAGAAGTTCCCAAGTGAGGGAAAAGTGAGCGCTCATACTGCTCTATAAAATCTTTCTTCACAGACTCCCTTGCGTCTTGAAGGTGAGAAATCATCATGGATAAAACTAATTCTTGTTGCCAAGCCATGAAGGAGATTAAGAAAGAAAGGAGATCGATGGAAGTAAGATTACTGTGAACGACAAGTAAAAGTTACGACTTATATAAAGGAAGGAGCTAGCGTAACTTAGAAGCCAACGGTAACTTGCCACTGAACCACTGAAGTTTTACCGTCTTTCCATGATTTGGGTTTGGCACATTTTTCTATAGAAGACATTCAAAACTTTGAGATGAGGAGATAAAAGAAGTTCGTAAGCTAAATCACCTACTTTCTTTGGTCCACAATATCTGGGAGATAACTTCTTATACTTCCCAAGAGATAAAGAACTTCTTTTGGGCCGTACTCGAGACCAAAACCTTGATATCCAAAACATCGATTCTCACTTCTGAATCCTTAAAACAGGTGGGACTCTTGAGAAGTATTTAGGAAAAAGGTTCTTCCTTTTTTAAACAGAATCTTTCTTTTATTTTAGAGAGAGAATAATTATAAGATCAGAAAGGGAGATTCTTACTCCTGTATACCTCTAAGGCTGGGGGAGGAATCTTACATTCTACCCCACTTAAAAGGTGCAAGATGTCCTCATCTCGCAAGTAGAGGACAACTTTTTTGCTTAAGATCCAATTTATTCTGGGGTTCCTTATATTCTGGTCAACCCAACAGAATATGGGGATAAATATCCCTTATATAGAATTCATCATTAAATAACAATTCATTCAAATCATATCATTCATATCTTTAACATGATAATGGTCCATTAGACCGAAAATTTCCTTCAGAACATTCCTCCACGGAATTTAAGTTAAGCAAGTTCTCAATTTGTCATCCCTTAACTTGATCTACCGTCTCAAGTATTAACAGTAGCAATTTGACAACATAATCCACTAATCTCATAGTGATTTGCTGAATCATTTTCATCATTTATCATTACAGGGACTCGTCCCAATCATCCACATTGTGGTTTCGCTCAGCTTATTACATTTCAACCCATTTTCAAGGATCATCATTTTTCAATCAGAATCCAAATCAATTCATCAGTTCCCAAACAGAATTAAAAATCATATCAACCACATTCAAAATCATCATCTGGATAGCATTAACGCTTATAATTTCAAGTCTTAGATTTACTCGTATATACTGTCGGTAAAGAGCTGCAGTTATACCCTCGGTATATACGGATAGTCATGATACTCGAAACTATAAGGTAAATACCATCATGTCTAGGTCTCAAGCAAGTCAGGGTTCCATACAATTGCGGTACTTCCAATTGAAGACCCAATTACTAATTTACGAATTTCAATTTGAATTAACAATTTGTATGAATTATATCAAACAATTACAACCTTTTTGTGCGTCTTGATAAACTTTTGACATAATTTGCTCCTCAGTTGATCTTATTGGAGATCTATGACTTAAGTCTGATAAATAGATTTTTCTTTATCCGATCGTCCGTAAAAAAACATTTGTATATTTATATACAAGTTGCAATAATTACATAGAGTGGCTCGGCTCCAAAATTCAAAATCTCTTCGAGAGACGTATAAGACGACGGTACTGGACCATAGTCATGCCTTGTTACATAAGTTCTCTAACTGCGAAGGGAGCTATTATTTTCTCCTTAGGGATAAATCGACTAAGGAGTCTATAAACTCGGCAAGCACGTCTGAAATTTTGAGGCGTTGAAAGATATAGAATGACACCACGCGTCATTTTCAGCTTTATCAAAATCATGGCCAATGAGAGGTTCTGCCTCAGCATTGCACGCCGGTTATAAGAGGCGTGGATATATAACCCTGCAACCCACTTATGCTGTTGTCTCTCCACTGGGTTAGGAAAATATAATTCCTCGAAATGGCGTGCGAGTCTTGCTCGGCTTGTTCGTGTTGAAGCGGAAGAGATGAGATGCTCGAAGGCAAATGCAATCATATCTTGAGACTGGGTGAGGTCGGGAATACCAGATAAATGGGGAACTTCCATCTATAAAAACAATTTCTTTGATTAAAATTTCTTCATTAAAGAAGCTTACGGAATGAAAATACATTATGAAAATGCTGTTTCTGAATTCTTATTACCAATTTCAAATAAGAATTTAATTATCTTTATTAGCTTTCAAAACCTTGCTCTGATACCAACTGTGAGATCCCAATCTCCACCACGCAACAGATTCGGGGTACTAGCAGCGGAAGTAGCACATCGTGCGCGGGTAGGGGTCTCACACTCGGGGCCTCGCCCACGGATATCCGGATAAGAGACTAATCCGTCGGTTTGTCCAAAATCGAAACCGAAAAAACTCCCTTTCCCCGGAAAGCACGGGCGATTCCACCAGATAACTTTGTACTCTAACGTAGTCAAGATCCTTACCGATCACGCTGATCCGACTGCACCTATAAAGATACTCGGTCGGATCAAGGAAGAAACTTGCACTTGGATCATTGTGATCAACGCTTTTTTCCCCATCAAGAGGCACAGCCGTTGATTCCTATCCATAGAACAATTACTATCCGAGATTTACTTTATCTATCGTAATAACAGAAATTAAAATCTCGATTTACGGATCCATCAGTCCAGCCTAACCCCATCCGATCCCATGGGTTAGCCAACCGCCCAACCACTGTAGTGATGGGATCCAATTTGAAATTTGGTTAGGTTTTGTCCCGGGTACCAAGGAAAAGAGTTCCAAGGCCCCCTAGCCGGAAGTTCATGCAAACATAAAACTAGCCACACCACTTACACACCCAATATGAAATTGCCTTTTTCTTAGCTTCAGCTAACTTTAAAACAATCCTTTAATGAAACCATAGTACCACTGATCACAATCTTCCAATTTATCTGGTTGATTCATAATTTCCCATCATTCCTTCATCAGAGTATCTATGGCATCATTGGCAACTAGAACGCTCACCACCTGTCCACACAGGGGCCTTTTCAATAGTTCCTAGCCCATAATACTCGGCAATATAATCACTTATAAAAATCAAGATGGACTCTCGTTGAAGATCAGCAAGATCAACCAACAGATCCATATAAAGAGCCATGGACTCATCCATTGAAGACCAGCAAGGTCAATCAACTAGATCCATGCCCGGTTTCACAAAACAACTCTTACTCCTTGTTCCAATATCTTCCACGACGCACGTGTGGGTATCTTCGGCGACCCAGAGCCCGAGCACCGTATGGTCAGCACCCTCTAGGATCCTTCGCAGGTGACCTAGCGCTTCACTCATAGGCCGCTTCCTTGGTCCCTCATCCACCGTACCGGAAGCTCACCATTTAAATCGAACCGAGGCTGGTCAAGACCTCAGTCGACCTTGCTACGCGAGACGTCCTCCATTGACTCTCCGTCAGCAATTGCAACTTTAACAGTTAGGTCTTCATGACCTTAATCCACAAGACGGTCAAAATGCTTCCCCAGCATTCATGACATAAAACAGTCATTTACAAACAGTCACAAAATACAGTTTCTAAATCGAACTCTTGTCTTTCCATATTATCCACTCTCGAACCACATTACTTATTTCACATTCCATTCACTCATATAGACTACATTATCTCACATACATCTTCATATTCATTATTCTACATACATATCCATGTTCGTACGTCCACATCATACATCCAATTTCACATTCATACATACGCATCTACATGCATACATCCACATCTACATTCATACATCCATACCTCCATTTCCACATCCACACATCCACATTCATATTCATACATCCACATTCACATGCATACATCCATTTTCGCATCCTCATTCATACATCCACATTCACATACATACATCCACATCCGTATCTACATCCATACATTCACATCCACCTCTTCATTCACAATCACATCCATACATCCACATCTACATACATACATCCACATCTACATACATACATCCATACATCCACATCTACATACATACGTCCATTTTCACATCCTCATTCATTCATACACATCCACATACATACATACACATCCGTATCTACATCCATACATCCACATCCACATCAACATTCACATTCATACATATACATCTACATGTATACATCCACATCACATTCATACAACCATATTACATTCATTCTCGTCCTAACACATCCCATATACATCTTAACACATCCTAACTCATCTTAACACATTATATCACATCTCTTACACATCTTATCACAATCTTTTATGCATCTTCTTATGCATAAATTCAATTTGGTAGGAAATTACACTTTTAGAATAAAAGAATTTCTCTTATGCATCTAAGTTAAGCATAAAATCCATTTATGAGGAAAATCACACTTTTAGTATAAAAAGAATATCTTTTATGCATACCTATATGCATGAAATCCAATATGATAAAAGTAACACTCTTACAATAAAATAATCAACTTTTATACATACCTCTATGCATGAAATTCAATTATGATAAAAGTCACACTTTTATAATAAAATAATCAACTTTTATGCATACCTCTATGCATGAAATCCAATATGATAAAAGTAACACTTTTGATATAAAAAATTTTCTTTTATGCATACTTCTATGCATGAAAATTAAAATGATAAAAGTAACACTTTTGATATAAAAAATTTTCTTTTATGCATACTTCTATGCATGAAAATTAAAAATGATAAAAGTAACACTTTTGATATAAAAAATTTTCCTTTATGCATACTTCTATGCATGAAAATTAAAAATGATAAAAAATAACACTTTTGATATAAAAATTTATCCATTATGCATACTTCTATGCATGAAATAAAAATGGTAAAAATAACACTTTTGATATAAAAATTTATCCATTATGCATACTTCTATGCATGAAATAAAAATGGTAAAAATAACACTTTTGATATCAAAATTTATCCATTATGCATACTTCTATGTATGAAATAAAAATGGTAAAAATAACACTCTTGATATAAAAATTTATCCATTATGCATACTTCTATGCATGAAATAAAAATGGTAAAAATAACACTTTTGATATAAAAATTTATCCATTATGCATACTTCTATGCATGAAATAAAAATGGTAAAAATAACACTTTTGATATAAAAATTTATCCATTATGCATACTTCTATGCATGAAATAAAAATGGTAAAAGTAACACTTTTGATATAAAAATTTAACCATTATGCATACTTCTATGCATGAAATAAAAATGGTAAAAATAACACTTTTGATATAAAAAATTATCCTTTATGCATACTTCTATGCATGAAAATAAAAATTGATAAAAATAACACTTTTGATATAAAAATTTATCCTTTATGCATGATATTAAAATTCAATTTCTCCATGATTGTAATGAAATTCTTTCAATTAATCTAGGATGATAATTCCTAGAATATGGTAGGAAGTCCTCTTTTTATGCTTTGAATGAGATTATTTTATGCATAATTTTTATAAAAATTTTGCCATAGCTCCGCTGCTATGACTGATAAATCTCAATTTTTCTAAGGGATAATGCTTATCATTAAGAAAATAATTAAAATAATCTCTAATTGGATTATCAATCCATAATGGATTGAATCATTAATATACATAAACTAAAAGCATAGAAAAAAGCCATTAATTTGGCCTCAAGCATAGCTTAATCTTGGGTTAAGGAAAAGCTTTATGAAAAGCTTGATTTGGATTGAGAACGGTTCATGAGTATGACCATTTCTTGAGTGAGAGAGAGAATTTACATAAAAATCATTAGAATTTAAACATAAATGAAAATTAACTTCAATAGCATTATGTAACTCTTCACTACTATTCAAACTTCAATAGCATTAAAAAAAAACCATACCAATTAAACTTCTCAAGCTTGAGAGGGGTTGAGAAGAGAGAAACATTGAGAAATTATAGAAAGATCAATATTCACTAATTACCTTACAACTTGCTTGATTCTTTGTTCACGGTAGAGGCCCCCAACCAATCAATTGGTTAAGTATGTTGATGGAGCCACTAATGGGGATTGAAGAAAGAGAGAAGCTCCAAAAACTAGTGAATTATTAAATGAATTCACAGTTCTTGGCTTACGTGGAGTAGAGTAACGATGCATAAACACTATATCTTTTTCAACAAGGGGGAGGCTTCTATTTATAGGAAAAATTGAGCTCCTAACCAAACAAACTGATTCTAGAATTTTCTAAATCAGTTTGGTCAATATTTGACCATTTTTAGGTCAGTTAAGCTAACTTTTTGGAACTAGACTTGAATGAGGAGAGAGGAGAGATGAAATCTCTCAATTTTTATGAGTTTAAAACTCATTCAAGCATGTGAAATATGCACCTCCTTTAAAGAACTCCTCTTCCTTACATATGTGTCATAATGGAATCATTTTAATATTGCTCATAGTTTTTTTTTACTAATAATCCTTGTACATTTTCAACTCTTCATCTTATGTGAAATATGCACCTCCTTTAAAGAATTCCCCTTCCTTACATATGTCATATTTTTAATATTGCTCATAGTTTTTTACTAATAATCCTTGTACATTTTCAACTCTTCATCTTATGTGAAATATGCACCTCCTTTAAAGAATTCCCCTTCCTTACATATGTCATATTTTTAATATTGCTCATAGTTTTTTACTAATAAACCTTGTACATTTTCAACTCTTCATCTTATGTGAAATATGCACCTCCTTTAAAGAATTCCCCTTCCTTACATATGTCATATTTTTAATATTGCTCATAGTTTTTTTACTAATAAACCTTGTACATTTTCAACTCTTCATCTTATGTGAGCATTTACTCATTTTTGGGTATCTTCTTTTACAAATTGGATTTATCTCCTCCCTACACATGGATTGATGCTATTGGCCCATAGGAACCTTAATTGGACCATAATCCAAATTTTTTTTGAAAATCTAGATCCTTAGACTAAGGTTCTTTATACCTATTTCCAATTAATTCCAATTGCACATTGGAAAATTCTTTTTGAATTTCTGTTTCAGGGGAACTCATCTGAATTATAAGAGATATTTTTCTATCCAAAAATATTCAAAATCTGAATATTCTCTCTCTAGAATAATTTTTCTCTCTCTAGGCTAAAATAGTTAGCAACAGGGTCTTTATATTTCTGAAGAGGGTTGATTACAGGGGAAGATACTAGACATCAAAAAGGGGTTGGGGGAGGAATCTTACATTCTACCCCACTTAAAAAACGCGAGATGTCCTCATCTCGCAACTTGTGATAATTTCGCAAGATTCACGAATATGAGACTTAGAAAAAAAAATTTAATCAAGATTAACCACCAAGATAAGTCTTAAAGAGAGCAAGATTCAAAATACGAACAAGATTTAAACTTTATTCATTCTCGGAACTTATACAGTAAAGATAGAGGAACTCTTTACACTTCCATAAGCCCGTCCATCATATGGTCACAAAAGCAGTCCTCACAAGCTGCACAAGTATAAGGTAACTCATCTATGGGAATGATTCTGTGGGTTATTGCTGCGCCTATCTCAGTGGTATGAGGTGTTCTAACAAAAGGACCTCTGAGAGGCAAGCCAAAAACGGGGTAAAGGCATATCTTCTCATGAGGAAGAAAACACGCCAGTAAGAAGACCCGCTCAGAAAACCCAAGATGCCTTGATCTCATGACGCAGTAGTATCGGGGACCCAAACCCAAAGCTTCAATAACCATGGCCAAGCGGACATTGTTACGAAAGTGCTGCTGACCCCAGGGTGTTACCCTAGTTATGTCTTGATAGGTCCGCCATTTTGTCTGCGCTACAGAAGTTCCCAAGTGAGGGAAAAGTGAGCGCTCATACTGCTCTATAAAATCTTTCTTCACAGACTCCCTTGCGTCTTGAAGGTGAGAAATCATCATGGATAAAACTAATTCTTGTTGCCAAGCCATGAAGGAGATTAAGAAAGAAAGGAGATCGATGGAAGTAAGATTACTGTGAACGACAAGTAAAAGTTACGACTTATATAAAGGAAGGAGCTAGCGTAACTTAGAAGCCAACGGTAACTTGCCACTGAACCACTGAAGTTTTACCGTCTTTCCATGATTTGGGTTTGGCACATTTTTCTATAGAAGGCATTCAAAACTTTGAGATGAGGAGATAAAAGAAGTTCGTAAGCTAAATCACCTACTTTCTTTGGTCCACAATATCTGGGAGATAACTTCTTATACTTCCCAAGAGATAAAGAACTTCTTTTGGGCCGTACTCGAGACCAAAACCTTGATATCCAAAACATCGATTCTCACTTGTGAATCCTTAAAACAGGTGGGACTCTTGAGAAGTATTTAGGAAAAAGGTTCTTCCTTTTTTAAACAGAATCTTTCTTTTATTTTAGAGAGAGAATAATTATAAGATCAGAAAGGGAGATTCTTACTCCTGTATACCTCTAAGGCTGGGGGAGGAATCTTACATTCTACCCCACTTAAAAGGTGCAAGATGTCCTCATCTCGCAAGTAGAGGACAACTTTTTTGCTTAAGATCCAATTTATTCTGGGGTTCCTTATATTCTGGTCAACCCAACAGAATATGGGGATAAATATCCCTTATATAGAATTCATCATTAAATAACAATTCATTCAAATCATATCATTCATATCTTTAACACGATAATGGTCCATTAGACCGAAAATTTCCTTCAGAACATTCCTCCACGGAATTTAAGTTAAGCAAGTTCTCAATTTGTCATCCCTTAACTTGATCTACCGTCTCAAGTATTAACAGTAGCAATTTGACAACATAATCCACTAATCTCATAGTGATTTGCTGAATCATTTTCATCATTTATCATTACAGGGACTCGTCCCAATCATCCACATTGTGGTTTCGCTCAGCTTATTACATTTCAACCCATTTTCAAGGATCATCATTTTTCAATCAGAATCCAAATCAATTCATCAGTTCCCAAACAGAATTAAAAATCATATCAACCACATTCAAAATCATCATCTGGATAGCATTAACGCTTATAATTTCAAGTCTTAGATTTACTCGTATATACTGTCGGTAAAGAGCTGCAGTTATACCCTCGGTATATACGGATAGTCATGATACTCGAAACTATAAGGTAAATACCATCATGTCTAGGTCTCAAGCAAGTCAGGGTTCCATACAATTGCGGTACTTCCAATTGAAGACCCAATTACTAATTTACGAATTTCAATTTGAATTAACAATTTGTATGAATTATATCAAACAATTACAACCTTTTTGTGCGTCTTGATAAACTTTTGACATAATTTGCTCCTCAGTTGATCTTATTGGAGATCTATGACTTAAGTCTGATAAATAGATTTTTCTTTATCCGATCGTCCGTAAAAAAACATTTGTATATTTATATACAAGTTGCAATAATTACATAGAGTGGCTCGGCTCCAAAATTCAAAATCTCTTCGAGAGACGTATAAGACGACGGTACTGGACCATAGTCATGCCTTGTTACATAAGTTCTCTAACTGCGAAGGGAGCTATTATTTTCTCCTTAGGGATAAATCGACTAAGGAGTCTATAAACTCGGCAAGCACGTCTGAAATTTTGAGGCGTTGAAAGATATAGAATGACACCACGCGTCATTTTCAGCTTTATCAAAATCATGGCCAATGAGAGGTTCTGCCTCAGCATTGCACGCCGGTTATAAGAGGCATGGATATATAACCCTGCAACCCACTTATGCTGTTGTCTCTCCACTGGGTTAGGAAAATATAATTCCTCGAAATGGCGTGCGAGTCTTGCTCGGCTTGTTCGTGTTGAAGCGGAAGAGATGAGATGCTCGAAGGCAAATGCAATCATATCTTGAGACTGGGTGAGGTCGGGAATACCAGATAAATGGGGAACTTCCATCTATAAAAACAATTTCTTTGATTAAAATTTCTTCATTAAAGAAGCTTACGGAATGAAAATACATTATGAAAATGCTGTTTCTGAATTCTTATTACCAATTTCAAATAAGAATTTAATTATCTTTATTAGCTTTCAAAACCTTGCTCTGATACCAACTGTGAGATCCCAATCTCCACCACGCAACAGATTCGGGGTACTAGCAACGGAAGTAGCACATCGTGCGCGGGTAGGGGTCTCACACTCGGGGCCTCGCCCACGGATATCCGGATAAGAGACTAATCCGTCGGTTTGTCCAAAATCGAAACCGGAAAAACTCCCTTTCCCCGGAAAGCACGGGCGATTCCACCAGATAACTTTGTACTCTAACGTAGTCAAGATCCTTACCGATCACGCTGATCCGACTGCACCTATAAAGATACTCGGTCGGATCAAGGAAGAAACTTGCACTTGGATCATTGTGATCAACGCTTTTTTCCCCATCAAGAGGCACAGCCGTTGATTCCTATCCATAGAACAATTACTATCCGGGATTTACTTTATCTATCGTAATAACAGAAATTAAAATCTCGATTTACGGATCCATCAGTCCAGCCCAACCCCATCCGATCCCATGGGTTAGCCAACCGCCCAACCACTGTAGTGATGGGATCCAATTTGAAATTTGGTTAGGTTTTGTCCCGGGTACCAAGGAAAAGAGTTCCAAGGCCCCCTAGCCGGAAGTTCATGCAAACATAAAACTAGCCACACCACTTACACACCCAATATGAAATTGCCTTTTTCTTAGCTTCAGCTAACTTTAAAACAATCCTTTAATGAAACCATAGTACCACTGATCACAATCTTCCAATTTATCTGGTTGATTCATAATTTCCCATCATTCCTTCATCAGAGTATCTATGGCATCATTGGCAACTAGAACGCTCACCACCTGTCCACACAGGGGCCTTTTCAATAGTTCCTAGCCCATAATACTCGGCAATATAATCACTTATAAAAATCAAGATGGACTCTCGTTGAAGATCAGCAAGATCAACCAACAGATCCATATAAAGAGCCATGGACTCATCCATTGAAGACCAGCAAGGTCAATCAACTAGATCCATGCCCGGTTTCACAAAACAACTCTTACTCCTTGTTCCAATATCTTCCACGACGCACGTGTGGGTATCTTCGGCGACCCAGAGCCCGAGCACCGTATGGTCAGCACCCTCTAGGATCCTTCGCAGGTGACCTAGCGCTTCACTCATAGGCCGCTTCCTTGGTCCCTCATCCACCGTACCGGAAGCTCACCATTTAAATCGAACCGAGGCTGGTCAAGACCTCAGTCGACCTTGCTACGCGAGACGTCCTCCATTGACTCTCCGTCAACAATTGCAACTTTAACAGTTAGGTCTTCATGACCTTAATCCACAAGACGGTCAAAATGCTTCCCCAGCATTCATGACATAAAACAGTCATTTACAAACAGTCACAAAATACAGTTTCTAAATCGAACTCTTGTCTTTCCATATTATCCACTCTCGGACCACATTACTTATTTCACATTCCATTCACTCATATAGACTACATTATCTCACATACATCTTCATATTCATTATTCTACATACATATCCATGTTCGTACGTCCACATCATACATCCAATTTCACATTCATACATACGCATCTACATGCATACATCCACATCTACATTCATACATCCATACCTCCATTTCCACATCCACACATCCACATTCATATTCATACATCCACATTCACATGCATACATCCATTTTCGCATCCTCATTCATACATCCACATTCACATGCATACATCCACATCCGTATCTACATCCATATATTCACATCCACCTCTTCATTCACAATCACATCCATACATCCACATCTACATACATACATCCACATCTACATACATACATCCATACATCCACATCTACATACATACGTCCATTTTCACATCCTCATTCATTCATACACATCCACATACATACATACACATCCGTATCTACATCCATACATCCACATCCACATCAACATTCACATTCATACATATACATCTACATGTATACATCCACATCACATTCATACAACCATATTACATTCATTCTCGTCCTAACACATCCCATATACATCTTAACACATCCTAACTCATCTTAACACATTCTATCACATCTCTTACACATCTTATCACATCTTTTTACATCTCATACACCTCTTATCACATCCTATCACTTTCCATACGCATCTTATCAAATCTTATCACATCTCATACACCTCTTATCACATCTTATCACTTTCCATACGCATCTTATCAATTCTTATCACATCTCATACACCTCTTATCACATCCTATCACTTTCCATACGCATCTTATCAATTCTTATCACATCTCATACACCTCTTATCACATCTTATCACATTTCATATCTTTTAAAAAAAAAAGAATTCTTATATTTGATATAAGATTTCTCTACACATTTATTTATACATAAATTCCATTTAAGAATACTAACACTTTCGAAATTAAAATCAATCTTTTATGCATCTTCTTATGCATAAATTCAATTTGGTAGGAAATTACACTTTTAGAATAAAAGAATTTCTCTTATGCATCTAAGTTAAGCATAAAATCCATTTATGAGGAAAATCACACTTTTAGTATAAAAAGAATATCTTTTATGCATACCTATATGCATGAAATCCAATATGATAAAAGTAACACTCTTACAATAAAATAATCAACTTTTATACATACCTCTATGCATGAAATTCAATTATGATAAAAGTCACACTTTTATAATAAAATAATCAACTTTTATGCATACCTCTATGCATGAAATCCAATATGATAAAAGTAACACTTTTGATATAAAAAATTTTCTTTTATGCATACTTCTATGCATGAAAATTAAAATGATAAAAGTAACACTTTTGATATAAAAAATTTTCTTTTATGCATACTTCTATGCATGAAAATTAAAAATGATAAAAGTAACACTTTTGATATAAAAAATTTTCCTTTATGCATACTTCTATGCATGAAAATTAAAAATGATAAAAATAACACTTTTGATATAAAAATTTATCCATTATGCATACTTCTATGCATGAAATAAAAATGGTAAAAATAACACTTTTGATATAAAAATTTATCCATTATGCATACTTCTATGCATGAAATAAAAATGGTAAAAATAACACTTTTGATATCAAAATTTATCCATTATGCATACTTCTATGTATGAAATAAAAATGATAAAAATAACACTTGATATAAAAATTTATCCATTATGCATACTTCTATGCATGAAATAAAAATGGTAAAAATAACACTTTTGATATAAAAATTTAACCATTATGCATACTTCTATGCATGAAATAAAAATGGTAAAAATAACACTTTTGATATAAAAATTTATCCATTATGCATACTTCTATGCATGAAATAAAAATGGTAAAAGTAACACTTTTGATATAAAAATTTAACCATTATGCATACTTCTATGCATGAAATAAAAATGGTAAAAATAACACTTTTGATATAAAAAATTATCCTTTATGCATACTTCTATGCATGAAAATAAAAATTGATAAAAATAACACTTTTGATATAAAAATTTATCCTTTATGCATGATATTAAAATTCAATTTCTCCATGATTGTAATGAAATTCTTTCAATTAATCTAGGATGATAATTCCTAGAATATGGTAGGAAGTCCTCTTTTTATGCTTTGAATGAGATTATTTTATGCATAATTTTTATAAAAATTTTGCCATAGCTCCGCTGCTATGACTGATAAATCTCAATTTTTCTAAGGGATAATGCTTATCATTAAGAAAATAATTAAAATAATCTCTAATTGGATTATCAATCCATAATGGATTGAATCATTAATATACATAAACTAAAAGCATAGAAAAAAGCCATTAATTTGGCCTCAAGCATAGCTTAATCTTGGGTTAAGGAAAAGCTTTATGAAAAGCTTGATTTGGATTGAGAACGGTTCATGAGTATGACCATTTCTTGAGTGAGAGAGAGAATTTACATAAAAATCATTAGAATTTAAACATAAATGAAAATTAACTTCAATAGCATTATGTAACTCTTCACTACTATTCAAACTTCAATAGCATTAAAAAAAAACCATACCAATTAAACTTCTCAAGCTTGAGAGGGGTTGAGAAGAGAGAAACATTGAGAAATTATAGAAAGATCAATATTCACTAATTACCTTACAACTTGCTTGATTCTTTGTTCACGGTAGAGGCCCCCAACCAATCAATTGGTTAAGTATGTTGATGGAGCCACTAATGGGGATTGAAGAAAGAGAGAAGCTCCAAAAACTAGTGAATTATTAAATGAATTCACAGTTCTTGGCTTACGTGGAGTAGAGTAACGATGCATAAACACTATATCTTTTTCAACAAGGGGGAGGCTTCTATTTATAGGAAAAATTGAGCTCCTAACCAAACAAACTGATTCTAGAATTTTCTAAATCAGTTTGGTCAATATTTGACCATTTTTAGGTCAGTTAAGCTAACTTTTTGGAACTAGACTTGAATGAGGAGAGAGGAGAGATGAAATATCTCAATTTTTATGAGTTTAAAACTCATTCAAGCATGTGAAATATGCACCTCCTTTAAAGAACTCCTCTTCCTTACATATGTGTCATAATGGAATCATTTTAATATTGCTCATAGTTTTTTTTTACTAATAATCCTTGTACATTTTCAACTCTTCATCTTATGTGAAATATGCACCTCCTTTAAAGAATTCCCCTTCCTTACATATGTCATATTTTTAATATTGCTCATAGTTTTTTTACTAATAATCCTTGTACATTTTCAACTCTTCATCTTATGTGAAATATGCACCTCCTTTAAAGAATTCCCCTTCCTTACATATGTCATATTTTTAATATTGCTCATAGTTTTTTACTAATAAACCTTGTACATTTTCAACTCTTCATCTTATGTGAAATATGCACCTCCTTTAAAGAATTCCCCTTCCTTACATATGTCATATTTTTAATATTGCTCATAGTTTTTTTACTAATAAACCTTGTACATTTTCAACTCTTCATCTTATGTGAGCATTTACTCATTTTTGGGTATCTTCTTTTACAAATTGGATTTATCTCCTCCCTACACATGGATTGATGCTATTGGCCCATAGGAACCTTAATTGGACCATAATCCAAAATTTTTTTGAAAATCTAGATCCTTAGACTAAGGTTCTTTATACCTATTTCCAATTAATTCCAATTGCACATTGGAAAATTCTTTTTGAATTTCTGTTTCAGGGGAACTCATCTGAATTATAAGAGATATTTTTCTATCCAAAAATATTCAAAATCTGAATATTCTCTCTCTAGAATAATTTTTCTCTCTCTAGGCTAAAATAGTTAGCAACAGGGTCTTTATATTTCTGAAGAGGGTTGATTACAGGGGAAGATACTAGACATCAAAAAGGGGTTGGGGGAGGAATCTTACATTCTACCCCACTTAAAAAACGCGAGATGTCCTCATCTCGCAACTTGTGATAATTTCGCAAGATTCACGAATATGAGACTTAGAAAAAAAAATTTAATCAAGATTAACCACCAAGATAAGTCTTAAAGAGAGCAAGATTCAAAATACGAACAAGATTTAAACTTTATTCATTCTCGGAACTTATACAGTAAAGATAGAGGAACTCTTTACACTTCCATAAGCCCGTCCATCATATGGTCACAAAAGCAGTCCTCACAAGCTGCACAAGTATAAGGTAACTCATCTATGGGAATGATTCTGTGGGTTATTGCTGCGCCTATCTCAGTGGTATGAGGTGTTCTAACAAAAGGACCTCTGAGAGGCAAGCCAAAAACGGGGTAAAGGCATATCTTCTCATGAGGAAGAAAACACGCCAGTAAGAAGACCCGCTCAGAAAACCCAAGATGCCTTGATCTCATGACGCAGTAGTATCGGGGACCCAAACCCAAAGCTTCAATAACCATGGCCAAGCGGACATTGTTACGAAAGTGCTGCTGACCCCAGGGTGTTACCCTAGTTATGTCTTGATAGGTCCGCCATTTTGTCTGCGCTACAGAAGTTCCCAAGTGAGGGAAAAGTGAGCGCTCATACTGCTCTATAAAATCTTTCTTCACAGACTCCCTTGCGTCTTGAAGGTGAGAAATCATCATGGATAAAACTAATTCTTGTTGCCAAGCCATGAAGGAGATTAAGAAAGAAAGGAGATCGATGGAAGTAAGATTACTGTGAACGACAAGTAAAAGTTACGACTTATATAAAGGAAGGAGCTAGCGTAACTTAGAAGCCAACGGTAACTTGCCACTGAACCACTGAAGTTTTACCGTCTTTCCATGATTTGGGTTTGGCACATTTTTCTATAGAAGACATTCAAAACTTTGAGATGAGGAGATAAAAGAAGTTCGTAAGCTAAATCACCTACTTTCTTTGGTCCACAATATCTGGGAGATAACTTCTTATACTTCCCAAGAGATAAAGAACTTCTTTTGGGCCGTACTCGAGACCAAAACCTTGATATCCAAAACATCGATTCTCACTTCTGAATCCTTAAAACAGGTGGGACTCTTGAGAAGTATTTAGGAAAAAGGTTCTTCCTTTTTTAAACAGAATCTTTCTTTTATTTTAGAGAGAGAATAATTATAAGATCAGAAAGGGAGATTCTTACTCCTGTATACCTCTAAGGCTGGGGGAGGAATCTTACATTCACGGGCGATTCCACCAGGATAAGTTTTTTCTCTAACGAAGACAAGATCAATTCTGATCAAGCTAATCCAATTGTATCTTCAAGATACTAGATCAGATCAAGGAAGAAACTTGCACTTGGATCATTGGGATCAACGCTTTTTTCCCCATTCAAGAGGCACAGCCGTTGATTCCTATCCATAGAAAAATTACTGTCCGGGATTTACTTTATCTATCGTATTAACAAAAGTTGAGTCTCGATTTACGGATCCATCAGTCCAGCCTAACCCCATCCGATCCCATGGGTTAGCCAACCGCCCAACCACTGTAGTGATGGGATCCAATTTGGAAGTTGGTTAGGTTTTGTCCCGGGTATCAAGGAAAAGAGTTCCAAGGCCCCCTAGCCGGAAGTTCATGCAAACATAAAATTAGGCACACCACTTACACACCCAATATGAAATTGCCTTATTCTTAGCATCAGCTAACTTTAAAACAATCCTTTAATGAAACCATAGTACCACTGATCACAGTCTTCCAAATTATCCGGTTGATTCTCAAATTTCCCATCATTCCTTCATCATCAGAGTATCTATGGCATCATTGGCAACTAGAACGCTCACCACCTGTCCACTCAGAGGCCGTTTCCATAGTTCCTAGCCCATAATACTCGGCAATATAATCATTTATCAAGATGGACTCTCGTTGAAGATCAGCAAGATCAACCAACAGATCCATATAAAAGAGCCATGGACTCATCCGTTGAGGACCAGCAAAGTCAGTCAACCAGATCCATGCCCGGTTTCACAAAACAACTCTTACTCCTTGTTCCAATATCTTCCTCGACGCACGCGTGGGTATCCTAGGCGACCCAGAGCCCGAGCACCGTATGGTCAGCACCCTCTAGGATCCTTCGCAGGTGACCTAGCGCTTCACTCATAGGCCGCTTCCTTGGTCCCTCATCCACCGTACCGGAAGCTCACCATTTTAATCGAACCGAGGCTGGTCAAGACCTCGGCCGACCTTGCTACGCGAGACGTCCTCCATTGACTCTCCGTCAGCAGTTGCAACTTTAACCATGACCTTAATCACAAGACGGTCAAAATGCTTCCCCAGCATTCTTGACATAAAACAGCCATTTACAAACAGCATTTACAATAGTTTACAAATACAGTTTCTATATTAACTCTCATTTTTCCACATTATCCCTCATTAATCCACATTACTTATTCCACATTCCATTTATATATATACTCATCCAATCACATCATTTTCCATCTCTTCACTTCAGATTCCTTCACATCACATATCATATATTCACATCCATATCCACATCCACATCCACATTCACATCCATACATCCACATCTACATGCTTACCTCCATTTTCACATCCTCATTTATACATCCACATCCCGTATCCACATTCATACATACACATCCATATCCACATCCATACATCCACACCCACATGCATACATCCACTATCACGTCCTCATTCATACATCCACATCCACATACATACATACATCCACATCCACATTCCCATTCACATCTATACATCCACATCTACATCCACATACATACATCCATCCACATCCACATTCCACATTCACATCTATACATTCACATCTACATCCACATTCACATACATCCACATCCACATTTCCATTCACATCTATACATCCACATCTACATCCACATACATACATACATCCACATCCACATTCCACATTCACATCTATACATCCACATCTACATCCACATTCACATACATCCACATCCACATTCCCATTCACATCTATACATCCACATCCATTCACATTCACATACTTCCACATCTACATTCACATTCACATACATCCACATCTCCATTCACATACATCCACATCCCCATTCTCATTCACATCTATACATCCACATCTACATCCACATACATACATACATCCACATCCACATTCCACATTCACATCTATACATCCACATCTACATCCACATTCACATACATCCACATCCACATTCCCATTCACATCTATACATCCACATCCATTCACATCTATACATCCACATCTACATCTACATTCACATACATCCACATCCACATTCCCATTCACATCTATACATCCACATCCATTCACATCTATACATCCACATCTACATCCACATTCACATCTATGCATATACATCTTCATGTATATATCCATTTTCACGTTCCTACATCCACATCTACATCTACATTCACACATCCACATACATACATCCATTTCCACATTCCCATTTATATAACCTCATATACCTTCACATCTAATCTTTTACTTCACATCCATTCTCGCCCTATCACAACCCATATACATCTTATCTTATCACATACACTTCTTACCTCATCCCCCCATACACATTTTAATTCATCTTATCACCTCGTAACTTATTTCATAAGCATCTTATCACCTCTTATCACACCTCTTATCACATCCTATCACATCTCTTATCTATTTTTAGAATACAAGAGATTTCTTACATTTGATATAAGATTTCTTTACACATTTATTTATGCATAAATTCTATTTAAGGAGATTAATACTTTCGAAGTAAAAATCAATCTTTTATGCATCTTCCTATGCATAAATTCATTTTAAATGAAAATGACACTTTTGAATTAAATTTCAATCTTTTATGCATTTTTCTATGCATAAATTTATTTTAGATGAGAATGACACTTTTGAATTAAAAAATCAATCTTTTATGCATCTTCTTATGCATAAATTCAATTTGGTAGGAATTACACTTTTAGAATAAAAAAATTTCTCTTATGCATAAAATCCATTTATGATGAAAAATCACACTTTTAGTGTAAAAAGAATATCTTTTATGCATACCTATATGCATGAAATCTAATATGATAAAAGTAACACTCTTACAATAAAATAATCAACTTTTATGCATACTTCTATGCATGAAAATTAAAAATGATAAAAGTAACACTTTTGATATAAAAAAATTTCTTTTATGCATACTTCTATGCATGAAAATTAAAAATGATAAAAGTAACACTTTTGATATAAAAAAAATTTCTTTTATGCATACTTCTATGCATGAAAATTAAAAATGATAAAAGTAACACTTTTGATATAAAAATTTTTCCTTTATGCATACTTCTATGCATGAAAATTAAAAATGATAAAAGTAACACTTTTGATATAAAAATTTTCCTTTATGCATACTTCTATGCATGAAAATTAAAAATGATAAAAATAACACTTTTGATATAAAAATTTATCTATTATGTATACTTCTATGCATGAAATAAAAATGGTAAAAATAACACTTTTGATATAAAAATTTATCCATTATGCATACTTCTATGCATGAAATAAAAATGGTAAAAATAACACTTTTGATATAAAAATTTATCCATTATGCATAATATTAAAATTCAATTTCTCCATGATTGTAATGAAATTCTTTCAATTAATCTAGGATGATAATTCCTAGAATATGGTAGGAAGTCCTCTTTTTATGCTTTGAATGAAATTATTTTATGCATAATTTTTATAAAAATTTTGCCATAACTCCGCTGCTATGACTGATAAATCTCAATTTTTCTAAGGGATAAAGCTTATCATTAAGAAAATAATTAAAATGATCTCTAATTGGATTATCAATCCATAATGGATTGAATCATTAATATACATAAACTAAAAGCATAGAAAAAAGGCATTAATTTGGCCTCAAGCATAGCTTAATCTTGGGTTAAGGAAAAGCTTTATGAAAAGCTTGATTTGGATTGAGAACGGTTCATGAGTATGACCATTTCTTGAGTGAGAGAGAGAATTTACATAAAAATCATTAGAATTTAAACATAAATGAAAATTAACTTCAATAGTATTATGTAACTCTTCACTACTATTCAAACTTCAATAGCATTTAAAAAAAACCATACCAATTAAACTTCTCAAGCTTGAGAGGGGTTGAGAAGAGAGAAACATTGAGAAATTATAGAAAGATCAATATTCACTAATTACCTTACAACTTGCTTGATTCTTTGTTCACGGTAGAGGCCCCCAACCAATCAATTGGTTAAGTATGTTGATGGAGCCACTAATGGGGATTGAAGAAAGAGGGAAGCTCCAAAAACTAGTGAATTATTAAATGAATTCACAGTTCTTGGCTTAGGTGGAGTAGAGTAACGATGCATAAACACTATATATTTTTCAACAAGGGGGAGGCTTCTATTTATAGGAAAAATTGAGCTCCTAACCAAACAAACTGATTCTAGAATTTTCTAAATCAGTTTGGTCAATATTTGACCATTTTTAGGTCAGTTAAGCTAACTTTTTGAAACTAGACTTAAATGAGGAGAGAGGAGAGATGAAATATCTCAATTTTTATGAGTTTAAAACTCATTCAAGCATGTGAAATATGCACCTCCTTTAAAGAACTCCCCTTCCTTACATATGTCATATTTTTAATATTGCTCATAGTTTTTTACTAATAAACCTTGTACATTTTCAACTCTTCATCTTATGTGAAATATGCACCTCCTTTAAAGAACTCCCCTTCCTTACATATGTCATACTTTTAATATTGCTCATAATTTTTTACTAATAAACCTTGTACATTTTCAACTCTTCATCTTATGTGAAATATGCACCTCCTTTAAAGAACTCCTCTTCCTTACATATGTCATACTTTTAATATTGCTCATAATTTTTTACTAATAAACCTTGTACATTTTCAACTCTTCATCTTATGTGAGCATTTACTCATTTTTGGGTATCTTCTTTTTTCAAATTGGATTTATCTCCTCCCTACACATGGATTGATGCTATTGGCCCATAGGAACCTTAATTGGACCATAATCCAAAAATTTCTGAAAATCTAGACCCTTAGACTAAGGTCCTTTATACACATTTCTAATTAATTCCAATTGCACATTGGAAAGTTCTTTTTTGAATTTCTGTTTTAGGGGAACTTATTTTAATAAGATGAGATAATTTTCTATCTAAAAATATTAAAAATCTGAATATTCTCTCTCTAGAATATTTTCTCTCTCTAGGTTAAAACAGTTAGAAACAAGTCTTTTATATTTCTGAAGAGGGATTGATTATAGAAGAAGATACTAGACATCAAAAAGGGGTTTGGGGGAGGAATCTTACATTCTACCCCACTTAAAAAACGCGAGATGTCCTCATCTCGCAAACTGGGATAATTTCGCAAGATGCACGAATTATGAGACTTAGAGAAAAATTTAAATCAGGATTAACCACCAAGAAAAAGTCTCAAAGAGAGCAAGATTCAAGATAAGAACAAGATTTAAACTTTATTCATTCTCGGAACTTATACAGTAAAGATAGAAGAACTCTTTACACTTCCATAAGCCCGTCCATCATATGATCACAAAAGCAGCACTCACAAGCTGCGCATGTATAAGGTAACTCATCTATGGAAATAATTCTGTTGGTTATTGCTGCACCTATCTCAGTGGTATGAGGTGATCTAACAAAAGGACCTCTGAGAGGCAAGCCAAAAACGGGGTAAAGGCATATCTTCTCATGAGGAAGAAAACACGCCAGTAAGAAGACCCGCTCAGAAAACCCAGGATGCCTTGATCTCATGACGCAGTAGTATCGGGGACCCAAACCCAAAGCTTCAATAACCATGGCCAAGCGGACATTGTTACGAAAGTGCTGCTGACCCCAGGGTGTTACCCTAGTTATGTTTTGATAGGTCCGCCATTTGGTTTGTGCTACAGAAGTTCCCAAGTGAGGGAAAAGTGAGCGCTCATACTGCTCTATAAAATCCTTCTTCACAGATTCACTTGCGTCTTGAAGGTGAGGAATCATTATGGATAAAACTAGTTCTTGTTGCCAAGCCATGAAGGAGATTAAGAAAGAAAGGAGATCGATGGAAGTAAGATTACTGTGAGCGACAAGTAAAA
The DNA here is from genome assembly GCF_041138505.1 of Cibotium barometz. Lineage (NCBI taxonomy): Eukaryota > Viridiplantae > Streptophyta > Polypodiopsida > Cyatheales > Cibotiaceae > Cibotium > Cibotium barometz. Next base: position 18,241,945 of record NC_141056.1, read on the forward strand.
GTTACGACTTATATAAAGGAAGGAGCTAGCGTAACTTAGAAGCCAACGGTAACTTGCCACTGAAGTTTTACCGTCTTTCCATGATTTGGGTTTGACACATTTTTCTATAGAAGGCATTAAGAACTTTGAGATGAGGAGATAAAAGAAGCTCGTAAGCTAAGTCACTTACTTTCTTTGAATTCAGATATAAGGCTCACAATATCTGGGGGATAACTTCTTAAACTCCCCAATAGATAAAGAACTTCTTTTGGGCCGTACTCGAATGAAAACCAAAACCTTGGTATCCAAAACACCGATTTTCACTTCTGAACTCATTGTTCTGAATCCTTAAAATAGGCGTGACTCCTGAGAAGTATTCTAGGAAAAGGGTCTTCCTTTTTTAAACAGAAACTTTCTTTTATTTTAGAGAGGAAATAATTATAAGATCAGAAAGGGAGATTCTTACTCCTGTATACCTCGAAGGTTGGGGAGGAATCTTACATTCTACCCCACTTAAAAAGTGCGAGATGTCCTCATCTCGCAAGGTAGAGGACAGCTCTTTTTCTTAAGATCCAATTTTATTCTGGGGTTCCTTATATTCTGGTCAACCCAACAGAACACTAGGATAAATATCCCTTATATAGAACTCATCATTAAATAACAATTCATTCAGATTATATCATTCATATCTTTAACATGATAATGGTCCATTAGACCGAAAAGTTTCCTTCGGAACATTCCTCCACGGAAATTCAGTCAAGCAAGTCCTCAATTTGACATCCCTTAACTTGATCTACCGATCAAGTATTAACAGTAGCAATCTGACAGCACAACCCACTAATCTCATAGTGATTTGCTGAATTCATTATCATCATTCTAGTTATGAATATCATTACAGGGACTCGTCCCATTCCCCCTCATTTTCAACTCTTCATCTTATGTGAAATATGCACCTCCTTTAAAGAATTCCCCTTCCTTACATATGTCATATTTTTAATATTGCTCATAGTTTTTTACTAATAATCCTTGTACATTTTCAACTCTTCATCTTATGTGAAATATGCACCTCCTTTAAAGAATTCCCCTTCCTTACATATGTCATATTTTTAATATTGCTCATAGTTTTTTACTAATAAACCTTGTACATTTTCAACTCTTCATCTTATGTGAAATATGCACCTCCTTTAAAGAATTCCCCTTCCTTACATATGTCATATTTTTAATATTGCTCATAGTTTTTTTACTAATAAACCTTGTACATTTTCAACTCTTCATCTTATGTGAGCATTTACTCATTTTTGGGTATCTTCTTTTACAAATTGGATTTATCTCCTCCCTACACATGGATTGATGCTATTGGCCCATAGGAACCTTAATTGGACCATAATCCAAATTTTTTTTGAAAATCTAGATCCTTAGACTAAGGTTCTTTATACCTATTTCCAATTAATTCCAATTGCACATTGGAAAATTCTTTTTGAATTTCTGTTTCAGGGGAACTCATCTGAATTATAAGAGATATTTTTCTATCCAAAAATATTCAAAATCTGAATATTCTCTCTCTAGAATAATTTTTCTCTCTCTAGGCTAAAATAGTTAGCAACAGGGTCTTTATATTTCTGAAGAGGGTTGATTACAGGGGAAGATACTAGACATCAAAAAGGGGTTGGGGGAGGAATCTTACATTCTACCCCACTTAAAAAACGCGAGATGTCCTCATCTCGCAACTTGTGATAATTTCGCAAGATTCACGAATATGAGACTTAGAAAAAAAAATTTAATCAAGATTAACCACCAAGATAAGTCTTAAAGAGAGCAAGATTCAAAATACGAACAAGATTTAAACTTTATTCATTCTCGGAACTTATACAGTAAAGATAGAGGAACTCTTTACACTTCCATAAGCCCGTCCATCATATGGTCACAAAAGCAGTCCTCACAAGCTGCACAAGTATAAGGTAACTCATCTATGGGAATGATTCTGTGGGTTATTGCTGCGCCTATCTCAGTGGTATGAGGTGTTCTAACAAAAGGACCTCTGAGAGGCAAGCCAAAAACGGGGTAAAGGCATATCTTCTCATGAGGAAGAAAACACGCCAGTAATAAGAAGACCCGCTTAGAAAACCCAAGATGCCTTGATCTCATGACGCAGTAGTATCGGGGACCCAAACCCAAAGCTTCAATAACCATGGCCAAGCGGACATTGTTACGAAAGTGCTGCTGACCCCAGGGTGTTACCCTAGTTATGTCTTGATAGGTCCGCCATTTTGTCTGCGCTACAGAAGTTCCCAAGTGAGGGAAAAGTGAGCGCTCATACTGCTCTATAAAATCTTTCTTCACAGACTCCCTTGCGTCTTGAAGGTGAGAAATCATCATGGATAAAACTAATTCTTGTTGCCAAGCCATGAAGGAGATTAAGAAAGAAAGGAGATCGATGGAAGTAAGATTACTGTGAACGACAAGTAAAAGTTACGACTTATATAAAGGAAGGAGCTAGCGTAACTTAGAAGCCAACGGTAACTTGCCACTGAACCACTGAAGTTTTACCGTCTTTCCATGATTTGGGTTTGGCACATTTTTCTATAGAAGGCATTCAAAACTTTGAGATGAGGAGATAAAAGAAGTTCGTAAGCTAAATCACCTACTTTCTTTGGTCCACAATATCTGGGAGATAACTTCTTATACTTCCCAAGAGATAAAGAACTTCTTTTGGGCCGTACTCGAGACCAAAACCTTGATATCCAAAACATCGATTCTCACTTGTGAATCCTTAAAACAGGTGGGACTCTTGAGAAGTATTTAGGAAAAAGGTTCTTCCTTTTTTAAACAGAATCTTTCTTTTATTTTAGAGAGAGAATAATTATAAGATCAGAAAGGGAGATTCTTACTCCTGTATACCTCTAAGGCTGGGGGAGGAATCTTACATTCTACCCCACTTAAAAGGTGCAAGATGTCCTCATCTCGCAAGTAGAGGACAACTTTTTTGCTTAAGATCCAATTTATTCTGGGGTTCCTTATATTCTGGTCAACCCAACAGAATATGGGGATAAATATCCCTTATATAGAATTCATCATTAAATAACAATTCATTCAAATCATATCATTCATATCTTTAACACGATAATGGTCCATTAGACCGAAAATTTCCTTCAGAACATTCCTCCACGGAATTTAAGTTAAGCAAGTTCTCAATTTGTCATCCCTTAACTTGATCTACCGTCTCAAGTATTAACAGTAGCAATTTGACAACATAATCCACTAATCTCATAGTGATTTGCTGAATCATTTTCATCATTTATCATTACAGGGACTCGTCCCAATCATTCACATTGTGGTTTCGCTCAGCTTATTACATTTCAACCCATTTTCAAGGATCATCATTTTTCAATCAGAATCCAAATCAATTCATCAGTTCCCAAACAGAATTAAAAATCATATCAACCACATTCAAAATCATCATCTGGATAGCATTAACGCTTATAATTTCAAGTCTTAGATTTACTCGTATATACTGTCGGTAAAGAGCTGCAGTTATACCCTCGGTATATACGGATAGTCATGATACTCGAAACTATAAGGTAAATACCATCATGTCTAGGTCTCAAGCAAGTCAGGGTTCCATACAATTGCGGTACTTCCAATTGAAGACCCAATTACTAATTTACGAATTTCAATTTGAATTAACAATTTGTATGAATTATATCAAACAATTACAACCTTTTTGTGCGTCTTGATAAACTTTTGACATAATTTGCTCCTCAGTTGATCTTATTGGAGATCTATGACTTAAGTCTGATAAATAGATTTTTCTTTATCCGATCGTCCGTAAAAAAACATTTGTATATTTATATACAAGTTGCAATAATTACATAGAGTGGCTCGGCTCCAAAATTCAAAATCTCTTCGAGAGACGTATAAGACGACGGTACTGGACCATAGTCATGCCTTGTTACATAAGTTCTCTAACTGCGAAGGGAGCTATTATTTTCTCCTTAGGGATAAATCGACTAAGGAGTCTATAAACTCGGCAAGCACGTCTGAAATTTTGAGGCGTTGAAAGATATAGAATGACACCACGCGTCATTTTCAGCTTTATCAAAATCATGGCCAATGAGAGGTTCTGCCTCAGCATTGCACGCCGGTTATAAGAGGCATGGATATATAACCCTGCAACCCACTTATGCTGTTGTCTCTCCACTGGGTTAGGAAAATATAATTCCTCGAAATGGCGTGCGAGTCTTGCTCGGCTTGTTCGTGTTGAAGCGGAAGAGATGAGATGCTCGAAGGCAAATGCAATCATATCTTGAGACTGGGTGAGGTCGGGAATACCAGATAAATGGGAAACTTCCATCTATAAAAACAATTTCTTTGATTAAAATTTCTTCATTAAAGAAGCTTACGGAATGAAAATACATTATGAAAATGCTGTTTCTGAATTCTTATTACCAATTTCAAATAAGAATTTAATTATCTTTATTAGCTTTCAAAACCTTGCTCTGATACCAACTGTGAGATCCCAATCTCCACCACGCAACAGATTCGGGGTACTAGCAGCGGAAGTAGCACATCGTGCGCGGGTAGGGGTCTCACACTCGGGGCCTCGCCCACGGATATCCGGATAAGAGACTAATCCGTCGGTTTGTCCAAAATCGAAACCGGAAAAACTCCCTTTCCCCGGAAAGCACGGGCGATTCCACCAGATAACTTTGTACTCTAACGTAGTCAAGATCCTTACCGATCACGCTGATCCGACTGCACCTATAAAGATACTCGGTCGGATCAAGGAAGAAACTTGCACTTGGATCATTGTGATCAACGCTTTTTTCCCCATCAAGAGGCACAGCCGTTGATTCCTATCCATAGAACAATTACTATCCGGGATTTACTTTATCTATCGTAATAACAGAAATTAAAATCTCGATTTACGGATCCATCAGTCCAGCCTAACCCCATCCGATCCCATGGGTTAGCCAACCGCCCAACCACTGTAGTGATGGGATCCAATTTGAAATTTGGTTAGGTTTTGTCCCGGGTACCAAGGAAAAGAGTTCCAAGGCCCCCTAGCCGGAAGTTCATGCAAACATAAAACTAGCCACACCACTTACACACCCAATATGAAATTGCCTTTTTATTAGCTTCAGCTAACTTTAAAACAATCCTTTAATGAAACCATAGTACCACTGATCACAATCTTCCAATTTATCTGGTTGATTCATAATTTCCCATCATTCCTTCATCAGAGTATCTATGGCATCATTGGCAACTAGAACGCTCACCACCTGTCCACACAGGGGCCTTTTCAATAGTTCCTAGCCCATAATACTCGGCAATATAATCACTTATAAAAATCAAGATGGACTCTCGTTGAAGATCAGCAAGATCAACCAACAGATCCATATAAAGAGCCATGGACTCATCCATTGAAGACCAGCAAGGTCAATCAACTAGATCCATGCCCGGTTTCACAAAACAACTCTTACTCCTTGTTCCAATATCTTCCACGACGCACGTGTGGGTATCTTCGGCGACCCAGAGCCCGAGCACCGTATGGTCAGCACCCTCTAGGATCCTTCGCAGGTGACCTAGCGCTTCACTCATAGGCCGCTTCCTTGGTCCCTCATCCACCGTACCGGAAGCTCACCATTTAAATCGAACCGAGGCTGGTCAAGACCTCAGTCGACCTTGCTACGCGAGACGTCCTCCATTGACTCTCCGTCAACAATTGCAACTTTAACAGTTAGGTCTTCATGACCTTAATCCACAAGACGGTCAAAATGCTTCCCCAGCATTCATGACATAAAACAGTCATTTACAAACAGTCACAAAATACAGTTTCTAAATCGAACTCTTGTCTTTCCATATTATCCACTCTCGGACCACATTACTTATTTCACATTCCATTCACTCATATAGACTACATTATCTCACATACATCTTCATATTCATTATTCTACATACATATCCATGTTCGTACGTCCACATCATACATCCAATTTCACATTCATACATACGCATCTACATGCATACATCCACATCTACATTCATACATCCATACCTCCATTTCCACATCCACACATCCACATTCATATTCATACATCCACATTCACATGCATACATCCATTTTCGCATCCTCATTCATACATCCACATTCACATGCATACATCCACATCCGTATCTACATCCATATATTCACATCCACCTCTTCATTCACAATCACATCCATACATCCACATCTACATACATACATCCACATCTACATACATACATCCATACATCCACATCTACATACATACGTCCATTTTCACATCCTCATTCATTCATACACATCCACATACATACATACACATCCGTATCTACATCCATACATCCACATCCACATCAACATTCACATTCATACATATACATCTACATGTATACATCCACATCACATTCATACAACCATATTACATTCATTCTCGTCCTAACACATCCCATATACATCTTAACACATCCTAACTCATCTTAACACATTCTATCACATCTCTTACACATCTTATCACATCTTTTTACATCTCATACACCTCTTATCACATCCTATCACTTTCCATACGCATCTTATCAAATCTTATCACATCTCATACACCTCTTATCACATCTTATCACTTTCCATACGCATCTTATCAATTCTTATCACATCTCATACACCTCTTATCACATCCTATCACTTTCCATACGCATCTTATCAATTCTTATCACATCTCATACACCTCTTATCACATCTTATCACATTTCATATCTTAAAAAAAAAAAAAAGAATTCTTATATTTGATATAAGATTTCTCTACACATTTATTTATACATAAATTCCATTTAAGAATACTAACACTTTCGAAATTAAAATCAATCTTTTATGCATCTTCTTATGCATAAATTCAATTTGGTAGGAAATTACACTTTTAGAATAAAAGAATTTCTCTTATGCATCTAAGTTAAGCATAAAATCCATTTATGAGGAAAATCACACTTTTAGTATAAAAAGAATATCTTTTATGCATACCTATATGCATGAAATCCAATATGATAAAAGTAACACTCTTACAATAAAATAATCAACTTTTATACATACCTCTATGCATGAAATTCAATTATGATAAAAGTCACACTTTTATAATAAAATAATCAACTTTTATGCATACCTCTATGCATGAAATCCAATATGATAAAAGTAACACTTTTGATATAAAAAATTTTCTTTTATGCATACTTCTATGCATGAAAATTAAAATGATAAAAGTAACACTTTTGATATAAAAAATTTTCTTTTATGCATACTTCTATGCATGAAAATTAAAAATGATAAAAGTAACACTTTTGATATAAAAAATTTTCCTTTATGCATACTTCTATGCATGAAAATTAAAAATGATAAAAATAACACTTTTGATATAAAAATTTATCCATTATGCATACTTCTATGCATGAAATAAAAATGGTAAAAATAACACTTTTGATATAAAAATTTATCCATTATGCATACTTCTATGCATGAAATAAAAATGGTAAAAATAACACTTTTGATATCAAAATTTATCCATTATGCATACTTCTATGTATGAAATAAAAGTGATAAAAATAACACTTTTGATATAAAAATTTATCCATTATGCATACTTCTATGCATGAAATAAAAATGGTAAAAATAACACTTTTGATATAAAAATTTAACCATTATGCATACTTCTATGCATGAAATAAAAATGGTAAAAATAACACTTTTGATATAAAAATTTATCCATTATGCATACTTCTATGCATGAAATAAAAATGGTAAAAGTAACACTTTTGATATAAAAATTTAACCATTATGCATACTTCTATGCATGAAATAAAAATGGTAAAAATAACACTTTTGATATAAAAAATTATCCTTTATGCATACTTCTATGCATGAAAATAAAAATTGATAAAAATAACACTTTTGATATAAAAATTTATCCTTTATGCATGATATTAAAATTCAATTTCTCCATGATTGTAATGAAATTCTTTCAATTAATCTAGGATGATAATTCCTAGAATATGGTAGGAAGTCCTCTTTTTATGCTTTGAATGAGATTATTTTATGCATAATTTTTATAAAAATTTTGCCATAGCTCCGCTGCTATGACTGATAAATCTCAATTTTTCTAAGGGATAATGCTTATCATTAAGAAAATAATTAAAATAATCTCTAATTGGATTATCAATCCATAATGGATTGAATCATTAATATACATAAACTAAAAGCATAGAAAAAAGCCATTAATTTGGCCTCAAGCATAGCTTAATCTTGGGTTAAGGAAAAGCTTTATGAAAAGCTTGATTTGGATTGAGAACGGTTCATGAGTATGACCATTTCTTGAGTGAGAGAGAGAATTTACATAAAAATCATTAGAATTTAAACATAAATGAAAATTAACTTCAATAGCATTATGTAACTCTTCACTACTATTCAAACTTCAATAGCATTAAAAAAAAACCATACCAATTAAACTTCTCAAGCTTGAGAGGGGTTGAGAAGAGAGAAACATTGAGAAATTATAGAAAGATCAATATTCACTAATTACCTTACAACTTGCTTGATTCTTTGTTCACGGTAGAGGCCCCCAACCAATCAATTGGTTAAGTATGTTGATGGAGCCACTAATGGGGATTGAAGAAAGAGAGAAGCTCCAAAAACTAGTGAATTATTAAATGAATTCACAGTTCTTGGCTTAGGTGGAGTAGAGTAACGATGCATAAACACTATATCTTTTTCAACAAGGGGGAGGCTTCTATTTATAGGAAAAATTGAGCTCCTAACCAAACAAACTGATTCTAGAATTTTCTAAATCAGTTTGGTCAATATTTGACCATTTTTAGGTCAGTTAAGCTAACTTTTTGGAACTAGACTTGAATGAGGAGAGAGGAGAGATGAAATATCTCAATTTTTATGAGTTTAAAACTCATTCAAGCATGTGAAATATGCACCTCCTTTAAAGAACTCCTCTTCCTTACATATGTGTCATAATGGAATCATTTTAATATTGCTCATAGTTTTTTTTTACTAATAATCCTTGTACATTTTCAACTCTTCATCTTATGTGAAATATGCACCTCCTTTAAAGAATTCCCCTTCCTTACATATGTCATATTTTTAATATTGCTCATAGTTTTTTTACTAATAATCCTTGTACATTTTCAACTCTTCATCTTATGTGAAATATGCACCTCCTTTAAAGAATTCCCCTTCCTTACATATGTCATATTTTTAATATTGCTCATAGTTTTTTACTAATAAACCTTGTACATTTTCAACTCTTCATCTTATGTGAAATATGCACCTCCTTTAAAGAATTCCCCTTCCTTACATATGTCATATTTTTAATATTGCTCATAGTTTTTTTACTAATAAACCTTGTACATTTTCAACTCTTCATCTTATGTGAGCATTTACTCATTTTTGGGTATCTTCTTTTACAAATTGGATTTATCTCCTCCCTACACATGGATTGATGCTATTGGCCCATAGGAACCTTAATTGGACCATAATCCAATTTTTTTTTGAAAATCTAGATCCTTAGACTAAGGTTCTTTATACCTATTTCCAATTAATTCCAATTGCACATTGGAAAATTCTTTTTGAATTTCTGTTTCAGGGGAACTCATCTGAATTATAAGAGATATTTTTCTATCCAAAAATATTCAAAATCTGAATATTCTCTCTCTAGAATAATTTTTCTCTCTCTAGGCTAAAATAGTTAGCAACAGGGTCTTTATATTTCTGAAGAGGGTTGATTACAGGGGAAGATACTAGACATCAAAAAGGGGTTGGGGGAGGAATCTTACATTCTACCCCACTTAAAAAACGCGAGATGTCCTCATCTCGCAACTTGTGATAATTTCGCAAGATTCACGAATATGAGACTTAGAAAAAAAAATTTAATCAAGATTAACCACCAAGATAAGTCTTAAAGAGAGCAAGATTCAAAATACGAACAAGATTTAAACTTTATTCATTCTCGGAACTTATACAGTAAAGATAGAGGAACTCTTTACACTTCCATAAGCCCGTCCATCATATGATCACAAAAGCAGCACTCACAAGCTGCGCATGTATAAGGTAACTCATCTATGGAAATAATTCTGTTGGTTATTGCTGCACCTATCTCAGTGGTATGAGGTGATCTAACAAAAGGACCTCTGAGAGGCAAGCCAAAAACGGGGTAAAGGCATATCTTCTCATGAGGAAGAAAACACGCCAGTAAGAAGACCCGCTCAGAAAACCCAGGATGCCTTGATCTCATGACGCAGTAGTATCGGGGACCCAAACCCAAAGCTTCAATAACCATGGCCAAGCGGACATTGTTACGAAAGTGCTGCTGACCCCAGGGTGTTACCCTAGTTATGTTTTGATAGGTCCGCCATTTGGTTTGTGCTACAGAAGTTCCCAAGTGAGGGAAAAGTGAGCGCTCATACTGCTCTATAAAATCCTTCTTCACAGATTCACTTGCGTCTTGAAGGTGAGGAATCATTATGGATAAAACTAGTTCTTGTTGCCAAGCCATGAAGGAGATTAAGAAAGAAAGGAGATCGATGGAAGTAAGATTACTGTGAGCGACAAGTAAAAGTTACGACTTATATAAAGGAAGGAGCTAGCGTAACTTAGAAGCCAACGGTAACTTGCCACTGAAGTTTTACCGTCTTTCCATGATTTGGGTTTGACACATTTTTCTATAGAAGGCATTAAGAACTTTGAGATGAGGAGATAAAAGAAGCTCGTAAGCTAAGTCACTTACTTTCTTTGAATTCAGATATAAGGCTCACAATATCTGGGGGATAACTTCTTAAACTCCCCAATAGATAAAGAACTTCTTTTGGGCCGTACTCGAATGAAAACCAAAACCTTGGTATCCAAAACACCGATTTTCACTTCTGAACTCATTGTTCTGAATCCTTAAAATAGGCGTGACTCCTGAGAAGTATTCTAGGAAAAGGGTCTTCCTTTTTTAAACAGAAACTTTCTTTTATTTTAGAGAGGGAATAATTATAAGATCAGAAAGGGAGATTCTTACTCCTGTATACCTCGAAGGTTGGGGAGGAATCTTACATTCTACCCCACTTAAAAAGTGCGAGATGTCCTCATCTCGCAAGGTAGAGGACAGCTCTTTTTCTTAAGATCCAATTTTATTCTGGGGTTCCTTATATTCTGGTCAACCCAACAGAACACTAGGATAAATATCCCTTATATAGAACTCATCATTAAATAACAATTCATTCAGATTATATCATTCATATCTTTAACATGATAATGGTCCATTAGACCGAAAAGTTTCCTTCGGAACATTCCTCCACGGAAATTCAGTCAAGCAAGTCCTCAATTTGACATCCCTTAACTTGATCTACCGATCAAGTATTAACAGCAGCAATCTGACAGCACAACCCACTAATCTCATAGTGATTTGCTGAATTCATTATCATCATTCTAGTTATGAATATCATTACAGGGACTCGTCCCATTCCCCCTCATTTTCAACTCTTCATCTTATGTGAAATATGCACCTCCTTTAAAGAATTCCCCTTCCTTACATATGTCATATTTTTAATATTGCTCATAGTTTTTTACTAATAATCCTTGTACATTTTCAACTCTTCATCTTATGTGAAATATGCACCTCCTTTAAAGAATTCCCCTTCCTTACATATGTCATATTTTTAATATTGCTCATAGTTTTTTACTAATAAACCTTGTACATTTTCAACTCTTCATCTTATGTGAAATATGCACCTCCTTTAAAGAATTCCCCTTCCTTACATATGTCATATTTTTAATATTGCTCATAGTTTTTTTACTAATAAACCTTGTACATTTTCAACTCTTCATCTTATGTGAGCATTTACTCATTTTTGGGTATCTTCTTTTACAAATTGGATTTATCTCCTCCCTACACATGGATTGATGCTATTGGCCCATAGGAACCTTAATTGGACCATAATCCAATTTTTTTTTGAAAATCTAGATCCTTAGACTAAGGTTCTTTATACCTATTTCCAATTAATTCCAATTGCACATTGGAAAATTCTTTTTGAATTTCTGTTTCAGGGGAACTCATCTGAATTATAAGAGATATTTTTCTATCCAAAAATATTCAAAATCTGAATATTCTCTCTCTAGAATAATTTTTCTCTCTCTAGGCTAAAATAGTTAGCAACAGGGTCTTTATATTTCTGAAGAGGGTTGATTACAGGGGAAGATACTAGACATCAAAAAGGGGTTGGGGGAGGAATCTTACATTCTACCCCACTTAAAAAACGCGAGATGTCCTCATCTCGCAACTTGTGATAATTTCGCAAGATTCACGAATATGAGACTTAGAAAAAAAAATTTAATCAAGATTAACCACCAAGATAAGTCTTAAAGAGAGCAAGATTCAAAATACGAACAAGATTTAAACTTTATTCATTCTCGGAACTTATACAGTAAAGATAGAGGAACTCTTTACACTTCCATAAGCCCGTCCATCATATGGTCACAAAAGCAGTCCTCACAAGCTGCACAAGTATAAGGTAACTCATCTATTGGAATGATTCTGTGGGTTATTGCTGCGCCTATCTCAGTGGTATGAGGTGTTCTAACAAAAGGACCTCTGAGAGGCAAGCCAAAAACGGGGTAAAGGCATATCTTCTCATGAGGAAGAAAACACGCCAGTAAGAAGACCCGCTCAGAAAACCCAAGATGCCTTGATCTCATGACGCAGTAGTATCGGGGACCCAAACCCAAAGCTTCAATAACCATGGCCAAGCGGACATTGTTACGAAAGTGCTGCTGACCCCAGGGTGTTACCCTAGTTATGTCTTGATAGGTCCGCCATTTTGTCTGCGCTACAGAAGTTCCCAAGTGAGGGAAAAGTGAGCGCTCATACTGCTCTATAAAATCTTTCTTCACAGACTCCCTTGCGTCTTGAAGGTGAGAAATCATCATGGATAAAACTAATTCTTGTTGCCAAGCCATGAAGGAGATTAAGAAAGAAAGGAGATCGATGGAAGTAAGATTACTGTGAACGACAAGTAAAAGTTACGACTTATATAAAGGAAGGAGCTAGCGTAACTTAGAAGCCAACGGTAACTTGCCACTGAACCATTGAAGTTTTACCGTCTTTCCATGATTTGGGTTTGGCACATTTTTCTATAGAAGACATTCAAAACTTTGAGATGAGGAGATAAAAGAAGTTCGTAAGCTAAATCACCTACTTTCTTTGGTCCACAATATCTGGGAGATAACTTCTTATACTTCCCAAGAGATAAAGAACTTCTTTTGGGCCGTACTCGAGACCAAAACCTTGATATCCAAAACATCGATTCTCACTTCTGAATCCTTAAAACAGGTGGGACTCTTGAGAAGTATTTAGGAAAAAGGTTCTTCCTTTTTTAAACAGAATCTTTCTTTTATTTTAGAGAGAGAATAATTATAAGATCAGAAAGGGAGATTCTTACTCCTGTATACCTCTAAGGCTGGGGGAGGAATCTTACATTCACGGGCGATTCCACCAGGATAAGTTTTTTCTCTAACGAAGACAAGATCAATTCTGATCAAGCTGATCCAATTGTATCTTCAAGATACTAGATCAGATCACGGAAGAAACTTGCACTTGGATCATTGGGATCAACGCTTTTTTCCCCATTCAAGAGGCACAGCCGTTGATTCCTATCCATAGAAAAATTACTGTCCGGGATTTACTTTATCTATCGTATTAACAAAAGTTGAGTCTCGATTTACGGATCCATCAGTCCAGCCTAACCCCATCTGATCTTATGGGTTAGCCAACCGCCCAACCACTGTAGTGATGGGATCCAATTTGGAATTTGGTTAGGTTTTGTCCCGGGTACCAAGGAAAAGAGTTCCAAGGCCCCCTAGCCGGAAGTTCATGCAAACATAAAATTAGGCACACCACTTACACACCCAATATGAAATTGCCTTATTCTTAGCATCAGCTAACTTTAAAACAATCCTTTAATGAAACCATAGTACCACTGATCACAGTCTTCCAAATTATCCGGTTGATTCTCAAATTTCCCATCATTCCTTCATCATCAGAGTATCTATGGCATCATTGGCAACTAGAACGCTCACCACCTGTCCACTCAGAGGCCGTTTCCATAGTTCCTAGCCCATAATACTCGGCAATATAATCATTTATCAAGATGGACTCTCGTTGAAGATCAGCAAGATCAACCAACAGATCCATATAAAAGAGCCATGGACTCATCCGTTGAGGACCAGCAAGGTCAGTCAACCAGATCCATGCCCGGTTTCACAAAACAACTCTTACTCCTTGTTCCAATATCTTCCTCGACGCACGCGTGGGTATCCTAGGCGACCCAGAGCCCGAGCACCGTATGGTCAGCACCCTCTAGGATCCTTCGCAGGTGACCTAGCGCTTCACTCATAGGCCGCTTCCTTGGTCCCTCATCCACCGTACCGGAAGCTCACCATTTTAATCGAACCGAGGCTGGTCAAGACCTCGGCCGACCTTGCTACGCGAGACGTCCTCCATTGACTCTCCGTCAGCAGTTGCAACTTTAACCATGACCTTAATCACAAGACGGTCAAAATGCTTCCCCAGCATTCTTGACATAAAACAGCCATTTACAAACAGCATTTACAATAGTTTACAAATACAGTTTCTATATTAACTCTCATTTTTCCACATTATCCCTCATTAATCCACATTACTTATTCCACATTCTATTTATATATATACTCATCCAATCACATCATTTTCCATCTCTTCACTTCAGATTCCTTCACATCACATATCATATATTCACATCCATATCCACATCCACATCCACATTCACATCCATACATCCACATCTACATGCTTACCTCCATTTTCACATCCTCATTTATACATCCACATCCCGTATCCACATTCATACATACACATCCATATCCACATCCATACATCCACACCCACATGCATACATCCACTATCACGTCCTCATTCATACATCCACATCCACATACATACATACATCCACATCCACATTCCCATTCACATCTATACATCCACATCTACATCCACATACATACATCCATCCACATCCACATTCCACATTCACATCTATACATTCACATCTACATCCACATTCACATACATCCACATCCACATTTCCATTCACATCTATACATCCACATCTACATCCACATACATACATACATCCACATCCACATTCCACATTCACATCTATACATCCACATCTACATCCACATTCACATACATCCACATCCACATTCCCATTCACATCTATACATCCACATCCATTCACATTCACATACTTCCACATCTACATTCACATTCACATACATCCACATCTCCATTCACATACATCCACATCCCCATTCCCATTCACATCTATACATCCACATCTACATCCACATACATACATACATCCACATCCACATTCCACATTCACATCTATACATCCACATCTACATCCACATTCACATACATCCACATCCACATTCCCATTCACATCTATACATCCACATCCATTCACATCTATACATCCACATCTACATCTACATTCACATACATCCACATCCACATTCCCATTCACATCTATACATCCACATCCATTCACATCTATACATCCACATCTACATCCACATTCACATCTATGCATATACATCTTCATGTATATATCCATTTTCACGTTCCTACATCCACATCTACATCTACATTCACACATCCACATACATACATCCATTTCCACATTCCCATTTATATAACCTCATATACCTTCACATCTAATCTTTTACTTCACATCCATTCTCGCCCTATCACAACCCATATACATCTTATCTTATCACATACACTTCTTACCTCATCCCCCCATACACATTTTAATTCATCTTATCACCTCGTAACTTATTTCATAAGCATCTTATCACCTCTTATCACACCTCTTATCACATCCTATCACATCTCTTATCTATTTTTAGAATACAAGAGATTTCTTACATTTGATATAAGATTTCTTTACACATTTATTTATGCATAAATTCTATTTAAGGAGATTAATACTTTCGAAGTAAAAATCAATCTTTTATGCATCTTCCTATGCATAAATTCATTTTAAATGAAAATGACACTTTTGAATTAAATTTCAATCTTTTATGCATTTTTCTATGCATAAATTTATTTTAGATGAGAATGACACTTTTGAATTAAAAAATCAATCTTTTATGCATCTTCTTATGCATAAATTCAATTTGGTAGGAATTACACTTTTAGAATAAAAAAATTTCTCTTATGCATAAAATCCATTTATGATGAAAAATCACACTTTTAGTGTAAAAAGAATATCTTTTATGCATACCTATATGCATGAAATCTAATATGATAAAAGTAACACTCTTACAATAAAATAATCAACTTTTATGCATACTTCTATGCATGAAAATTAAAAATGATAAAAGTAACACTTTTGATATAAAAAAATTTCTTTTATGCATACTTCTATGCATGAAAATTAAAAATGATAAAAGTAACACTTTTGATATAAAAAAAATTTCTTTTATGCATACTTCTATGCATGAAAATTAAAAATGATAAAAGTAACACTTTTGATATAAAAATTTTTCCTTTATGCATACTTCTATGCATGAAAATTAAAAATGATAAAAGTAACACTTTTGATATAAAAATTTTCCTTTATGCATACTTCTATGCATGAAAATTAAAAATGATAAAAATAACACTTTTGATATAAAAATTTATCTATTATGTATACTTCTATGCATGAAATAAAAATGGTAAAAATAACACTTTTGATATAAAAATTTATCCATTATGCATACTTCTATGCATGAAATAAAAATGGTAAAAATAACACTTTTGATATAAAAATTTATCCATTATGCATAATATTAAAATTCAATTTCTCCATGATTGTAATGAAATTCTTTCAATTAATCTAGGATGATAATTCCTAGAATATGGTAGGAAGTCCTCTTTTTATGCTTTGAATGAAATTATTTTATGCATAATTTTTATAAAAATTTTGCCATAGCTCCGCTGCTATGACTGATAAATCTCAATTTTTCTAAGGGATAAAGCTTATCATTAAGAAAATAATTAAAATGATCTCTAATTGGATTATCAATCCATAATGGATTGAATCATTAATATACATAAACTAAAAGCATAGAAAAAAGGCATTAATTTGGCCTCAAGCATAGCTTAATCTTGGGTTAAGGAAAAGCTTTATGAAAAGCTTGATTTGGATTGAGAACGGTTCATGAGTATGACCATTTCTTGAGTGAGAGAGAGAATTTACATAAAAATCATTAGAATTTAAACATAAATGAAAATTAACTTCAATAGTATTATGTAACTCTTCACTACTATTCAAACTTCAATAGCATTAAAAAAAAACCATACCAATTAAACTTCTCAAGCTTGAGAGGGGTTGAGAAGAGAGAAACATTGAGAAATTATAGAAAGATCAATATTCACTAATTACCTTACAACTTGCTTGATTCTTTGTTCACGGTAGAGGCCCCCAACCAATCAATTGGTTAAGTATGTTGATGGAGCCACTAATGGGGATTGAAGAAAGAGGGAAGCTCCAAAAACTAGTGAATTATTAAATGAATTCACAGTTCTTGGCTTAGGTGGAGTAGAGTAACGATGCATAAACACTATATATTTTTCAACAAGGGGGAGGCTTCTATTTATAGGAAAAATTGAGCTCCTAACCAAACAAACTGATTCTAGAATTTTCTAAATCAGTTTGGTCAATATTTGACCATTTTTAGGTCAGTTAAGCTAACTTTTTGAAACTAGACTTAAATGAGGAGAGAGGAGAGATGAAATATCTCAATTTTTATGAGTTTAAAACTCATTCAAGCATGTGAAATATGCACCTCCTTTAAAGAACTCCCCTTCCTTACATATGTCATATTTTTAATATTGCTCATAGTTTTTTACTAATAAACCTTGTATATTTTCAACTCTTCATCTTATGTGAAATATGCACCTCCTTTAAAGAACTCCCCTTCCTTACATATGTCATACTTTTAATATTGCTCATAATTTTTTACTAATAAACCTTGTACATTTTCAACTCTTCATCTTATGTGAAATATGCACCTCCTTTAAAGAACTCCTCTTCCTTACATATGTCATACTTTTAATATTGCTCATAATTTTTTACTAATAAACCTTGTACATTTTCAACTCTTCATCTTATGTGAGCATTTACTCATTTTTGGGTATCTTCTTTTTTCAAATTGGATTTATCTCCTCCCTACACATGGATTGATGCTATTGGCCCATAGGAACCTTAATTGGACCATAATCCAAAATTTTTTGAAAATCTAGACCCTTAGACTAAGGTCCTTTATACACATTTCTAATTAATTCCAATTGCACATTGGAAAGTTCTTTTTTGAATTTCTGTTTTAGGGGAACTTATTTTAATAAGATGAGATAATTTTCTAGCTAAAAATATTAAAAATCTGAATATTCTCTCTCTAGAATATTTTCTCTCTCTAGGTTAAAACAGTTAGAAACAAGTCTTTTATATTTCTGAAGAGGGATTGATTATAGAAGAAGATACTAGACATCAAAAAGGGGTTTGGGGGAGGAATCTTACATTCTACCCCACTTAAAAAACGCGAGATGTCCTCATCTCGCAAACTGGGATAATTTCGCAAGATGCACGAATTATGAGACTTAGAGAAAAATTTAAATCAGGATTAACCACCAAGAAAAAGTCTCAAAGAGAGCAAGATTCAAGATAAGAACAAGATTTAAACTTTATTCATTCTCGGAACTTATACAGTAAAGATAGAAGAACTCTTTACACTTCCATAAGCCCGTCCATCATATGATCACAAAAGCAGCACTCACAAGCTGCGCATGTATAAGGTAACTCATCTATGGAAATAATTCTGTTGGTTATTGCTGCACCTATCTCAGTGGTATGAGGTGATCTAACAAAAGGACCTCTGAGAGGCAAGCCAAAAACGGGGTAAAGGCATATCTTCTCATGAGGAAGAAAACACGCCAGTAAGAAGACCCGCTCAGAAAACCCAGGATGCCTTGATCTCATGACGCAGTAGTATCGGGGACCCAAACCCAAAGCTTCAATAACCATGGCCAAGCGGACATTGTTACGAAAGTGCTGCTGACCCCAGGGTGTTACCCTAGTTATGTTTTGATAGGTCCGCCATTTGGTTTGTGCTACAGAAGTTCCCAAGTGAGGGAAAAGTGAGCGCTCATACTGCTCTATAAAATCCTTCTTCACAGATTCACTTGCGTCTTGAAGGTGAGGAATCATTATGGATAAAACTAGTTCTTGTTGCCAAGCCATGAAGGAGATTAAGAAAGAAAGGAGATCGATGGAAGTAAGATTACTGTGAGCGACAAGTAAAAGTTACGACTTATATAAAGGAAGGAGCTAGCGTAACTTAGAAGCCAATGGTAACTTGCCACTGAAGTTTTACCGTCTTTCCATGATTTGGGTTTGACACATTTTTCTATAGAAGGCATTAAGAACTTTGAGATGAGGAGATAAAAGAAGCTCGTAAGCTAAGTCACTTACTTTCTTTGAATTCAGATATAAGGCTCACAATATCTGGGGGATAACTTCTTAAACTCCCCAATAGATAAAGAACTTCTTTTGGGCCGTACTCGAATGAAAACCAAAACCTTGGTATCCAAAACACCGATTTTCACTTCTGAACTCATTGTTCTGAATCCTTAAAATAGGCGTGACTCCTGAGAAGTATTCTAGGAAAAGGGTCTTCCTTTTTTAAACAGAAACTTTCTTTTATTTTAGAGAGGGAATAATTATAAGATCAGAAAGGGAGATTCTTACTCCTGTATACCTCGAAGGTTGGGGAGGAATCTTACATTCTACCCCACTTAAAAAGTGCGAGATGTCCTCATCTCGCAAGGTAGAGGACAGCTCTTTTTCTTAAGATCCAATTTTATTCTGGGGTTCCTTATATTCTGGTCAACCCAACAGAACACTAGGATAAATATCCCTTATATAGAACTCATCATTAAATAACAATTCATTCAGATTATATCATTCATATCTTTAACATGATAATGGTCCATTAGACCGAAAAGTTTCCTTCGGAACATTCCTCCACGGAAATTCAGTCAAGCAAGTCCTCAATTTGACATCCCTTAACTTGATCTACCGATCAAGTATTAACAGCAGCAATCTGACAGCACAACCCACTAATCTCATAGTGATTTGCTGAATTCATTATCATCATTCTAGTTATGAATATCATTACAGGGACTCGTCCCATTCCCCCTCATTTTCAACTCTTCATCTTATGTGAAATATGCACCTCCTTTAAAGAATTCCCCTTCCTTACATATGTCATATTTTTAATATTGCTCATAGTTTTTTACTAATAATCCTTGTACATTTTCAACTCTTCATCTTATGTGAAATATGCACCTCCTTTAAAGAATTCCCCTTCCTTACATATGTCATATTTTTAATATTGCTCATAGTTTTTTACTAATAAACCTTGTACATTTTCAACTCTTCATCTTATGTGAAATATGCACCTCCTTTAAAGAATTCCCCTTCCTTACATATGTCATATTTTTAATATTGCTCATAGTTTTTTTACTAATAAACCTTGTACATTTTCAACTCTTCATCTTATGTGAGCATTTACTCATTTTTGGGTATCTTCTTTTACAAATTGGATTTATCTCCTCCCTACACATGGATTGATGCTATTGGCCCATAGGAACCTTAATTGGACCATAATCCAATTTTTTTTTGAAAATCTAGATCCTTAGACTAAGGTTCTTTATACCTATTTCCAATTAATTCCAATTGCACATTGGAAAATTCTTTTTGAATTTCTGTTTCAGGGGAACTCATCTGAATTATAAGAGATATTTTTCTATCCAAAAATATTCAAAATCTGAATATTCTCTCTCTAGAATAATTTTTCTCTCTCTAGGCTAAAATAGTTAGCAACAGGGTCTTTATATTTCTGAAGAGGGTTGATTACAGGGGAAGATACTAGACATCAAAAAGGGGTTGGGGGAGGAATCTTACATTCTACCCCACTTAAAAAACGCGAGATGTCCTCATCTCGCAACTTGTGATAATTTCGCAAGATTCACGAATATGAGACTTAGAAAAAAAAATTTAATCAAGATTAACCACCAAGATAAGTCTTAAAGAGAGCAAGATTCAAAATACGAACAAGATTTAAACTTTATTCATTCTCGGAACTTATACAGTAAAGATAGAGGAACTCTTTACACTTCCATAAGCCCGTCCATCATATGGTCACAAAAGCAGTCCTCACAAGCTGCACAAGTATAAGGTAACTCATCTATGGGAATGATTCTGTGGGTTATTGCTGCGCCTATCTCAGTGGTATGAGGTGTTCTAACAAAAGGACCTCTGAGAGGCAAGCCAAAAACGGGGTAAAGGCATATCTTCTCATGAGGAAGAAAACACGCCAGTAATAAGAAGACCCGCTTAGAAAACCCAAGATGCCTTGATCTCATGATGCAGTAGTATCGGGGACCCAAACCCAAAGCTTCAATAACCATGGCCAAGCGGACATTGTTACGAAAGTGCTGCTGACCCCAGGGTGTTACCCTAGTTATGTCTTGATAGGTCCGCCATTTTGTCTGCGCTACAGAAGTTCCCAAGTGAGGGAAAAGTGAGCGCTCATACTGCTCTATAAAATCTTTCTTCACAGACTCCCTTGCGTCTTGAAGGTGAGAAATCATCATGGATAAAACTAATTCTTGTTGCCAAGCCATGAAGGAGATTAAGAAAGAAAGGAGATCGATGGAAGTAAGATTACTGTGAACGACAAGTAAAAGTTACGACTTATATAAAGGAAGGAGCTAGCGTAACTTAGAAGCCAACGGTAACTTGCCACTGAACCACTGAAGTTTTACCGTCTTTCCATGATTTGGGTTTG
Source organism: Cibotium barometz (assembly GCF_041138505.1). NCBI lineage: Eukaryota > Viridiplantae > Streptophyta > Polypodiopsida > Cyatheales > Cibotiaceae > Cibotium > Cibotium barometz. The sequence continues at coordinate 18,263,915 of NC_141056.1, forward strand.
GCACATTTTTCTATAGAAGGCATTCAAAACTTTGAGATGAGGAGATAAAAGAAGTTCGTAAGCTAAATCACCTACTTTCTTTGGTCCACAATATCTGGGAGATAACTTCTTATACTTCCCAAGAGATAAAGAACTTCTTTTGGGCCGTACTCGAGACCAAAACCTTGATATCCAAAACATCGATTCACACTTGTGAATCCTTAAAACAGGTGGGACTCTTGAGAAGTATTTAGGAAAAAGGTTCTTCCTTTTTTAAACAGAATCTTTCTTTTATTTTAGAGAGAGAATAATTATAAGATCAGAAAGGGAGATTCTTACTCCTGTATACCTCTAAGGCTGGGGGAGGAATCTTACATTCTACCCCACTTAAAAGGTGCAAGATGTCCTCATCTCGCAAGTAGAGGACAACTTTTTTGCTTAAGATCCAATTTATTCTGGGGTTTCTTATATTCTGGTCAACCCAACAGAATATGGGGATAAATATCCCTTATATAGAATTCATCATTAAATAACAATTCATTCAAATCATATCATTCATATCTTTAACACGATAATGGTCCATTAGACCGAAAATTTCCTTCAGAACATTCCTCCACGGAATTTAAGTTAACCAAGTTCTCAATTTGTCATCCCTTAACTTGATCTACCGTCTCAAGTATTAACAGTAGCAATTTGACAACATAATCCACTAATCTCATAGTGATTTGCTGAATCATTTTCATCATTTATCATTACAGGGACTCGTCCCAATCATCCACATTGTGGTTTCGCTCAGCTTATTACATTTCAACCCATTTTCAAGGATCATCATTTTTCAATCAGAATCCAAATCAATTCATCAGTTCCCAAACAGAATTAAAAATCATATCAACCACATTCAAAATCATCATCTGGATAGCATTAACGCTTATAATTTCAAGTCTTAGATTTACTCGTATATACTGTCGGTAAAGAGCTGCAGTTATACCCTCGGTATATACGGATAGTCATGATACTCGAAACTATAAGGTAAATACCATCATGTCTAGGTCTCAAGCAAGTCAGGGTTCCATACAATTGCGGTACTTCCAATTGAAGACCCAATTACTAATTTACGAATTTCAATTTGAATTAACAATTTGTATGAATTATATCAAACAATTACAACCTTTTTGTGCGTCTTGATAAACTTTTGACATAATTTGCTCCTCAGTTGATCTTATTGGAGATCTATGACTTAAGTCTGATAAATAGATTTTTCTTTATCCGATCGTCCGTAAAAAAACATTTGTATATTTATATACAAGTTGCAATAATTACATAGAGTGGCTCGGCTCCAAAATTCAAAATCTCTTCGAGAGACGTATAAGACGACGGTACTGGACCATAGTCATGCCTTGTTACATAAGTTCTCTAACTGCGAAGGGAGCTATTATTTTCTCCTTAGGGATAAATCGACTAAGGAGTCTATAAACTCGGCAAGCACGTCTGAAATTTTGAGGCGTTGAAAGATATAGAATGACACCACGCGTCATTTTCAGCTTTATCAAAATCATGGCCAATGAGAGGTTCTGCCTCAGCATTGCACGCCGGTTATAAGAGGCGTGGATATATAACCCTGCAACCCACTTATGCTGTTGTCTCTCCACTGGGTTAGGAAAATATAATTCCTCGAAATGGCGTGCGAGTCTTGCTCGGCTTGTTCGTGTTGAAGCGGAAGAGATGAGATGCTCGAAGGCAAATGCAATCATATCTTGAGACTGGGTGAGGTCGGGAATACCAGATAAATGGGGAACTTCCATCTATAAAAACAATTTCTTTGATTAAAATTTCTTCATTAAAGAAGCTTACGGAATGAAAATACATTATGAAAATGCTGTTTCTGAATTCTTATTACCAATTTCAAATAAGAATTTAATTATCTTTATTAGCTTTCAAAACCTTGCTTTGATACCAACTGTGAGATCCCAATCTCCACCACGCAACAGATTCGGGGTACGAGCAGCGGAAGTAGCACATCGTGCGCGGGTAGGGGTCTCACACTCGGGGCCTCGCCCACGGATATCCGGATAAGAGACTAATCCGTCGGTTTGTCCAAAATCGAAACCGAAAAAACTCCCTTTCCCCGGAAAGCACGGGCGATTCCACCAGATAACTTTGTACTCTAACGTAGTCAAGATCCTTACCGATCACGCTGATCCGACTGCACCTATAAAGATACTCGGTCGGATCAAGGAAGAAACTTGCACTTGGATCATTGTGATCAACGCTTTTTTCCCATCAAGAGGCACAGCCGTTGATTCCTATCCATAGAACAATTACTATCCGGGATTTACTTTATCTATCGTAATAACAGAAATTAAAATCTCGATTTACGGATCCATCAGTCCAGCCTAACCCCATCCGATCCCATGGGTTAGCCAACCGCCCAACCACTGTAGTGATGGGATCCAATTTGAAATTTGGTTAGGTTTTGTCCCGGGTACCAAGGAAAAGAGTTCCAAGGCCCCCTAGCCGGAAGTTCATGCAAACATAAAACTAGCCACACCACTTACACACCCAATATGAAATTGCCTTTTTCTTAGCTTCAGCTAACTTTAAAACAATCCTTTAATGAAACCATAGTACCACTGATCACAATCTTCCAATTTATCTGGTTGATTCATAATTTCCCATCATTCCTTCATCAGAGTATCTATGGCATCATTGGCAACTAGAACGCTCACCACCTGTCCACACAGGGGCCTTTTCAATAGCTCCTAGCCCATAATACTCGGCAATATAATCACTTATAAAAATCAAGATGGACTCTCGTTGAAGATCAGCAAGATCAACCAACAGATCCATATAAAGAGCCATGGACTCATCCATTGAAGACCAGCAAGGTCAATCAACTAGATCCATGCCCGGTTTCACAAAACAACTCTTACTCCTTGTTCCAATATCTTCCACGACGCACGTGTGGGTATCTTCGGCGACCCAGAGCTCGAGCACCGTATGGTCAGCACCCTCTAGGATCCTTCGCAGGTGACCTAGCGCTTCACTCATAGGCCGCTTCCTTGGTCCCTCATCCACCGTACCGGAAGCTCACCATTTAAATCGAACCGAGGCTGGTCAAGACCTCAGTCGACCTTGCTACGCGAGACGTCCTCCATTGACTCTCCGTCAGCAGTTGCAACTTTAACAGTTAGGTCTTCATGACCTTAATCCACAAGACGGTCAAAATGCTTCCCCAGCATTCATGACATAAAACAGTCATTTACAAACAGTCACAAAATACAGTTTCTAAATCGAACTCTTGTCTTTCCATATTATCCACTCTCGGACCACATTACTTATTTCACATTCCATTCACTCATATAGACTACATTATCTCACATACATCTTCATATTCATTATTCTACATACATATCCATGTTCGTACGTCCACATCATACATCCAATTTCACATTCATACATACGCATCTACATGCATACATCCACATCTACATTCATACATCCATACCTCCATTTCCACATCCACACATCCACATTCATATTCATACATCCACATTCACATGCATACATCCATTTTCGCATCCTCATTCATACATCCACATTCACATACATACATCCACATCCGTATCTACATCCATACATTCACATCCACCTCTTCATTCACAATCACATCCATACATCCACATCTACATACATACATCCACATCTACATACATACATCCATACATCCACATCTACATACATACGTCCATTTTCACATCCTCATTCATTCATACACATCCACATACATACATACACATCCGTATCTACATCCATACATCCACATCCACATCAACATTCACATTCATACATATACATCTACATGTATACATCCACATCACATTCATACAACCATATTACATTCATTCTCGTCCTAACACATCCCATATACATCTTAACACATCCTAACTCATCTTAACACATTCTATCACATCTCTTACACATCTTATCACATCTTTTTACATCTCATACACCTCTTATCACATCCTATCACTTTCCATACGCATCTTATCAAATCTTATCACATCTCATACACCTCTTATCACATCTTATCACTTTCCATACGCATCTTATAAATTCTTATCACATCTCATACACCTCTTATCACATCCTATCACTTTTCATACGCATCTTATCAATTCTTATCACATCTCATACACCTCTTATCACATCTTATCACATTTCATATCTTTAAAAAAAAAAAAGAATTCTTATATTTGATATAAGATTTCTCTACACATTTATTTATACATAAATTCCATTTAAGAATACTAACACTTTCGAAATTAAAATCAATCTTTTATGCATCTTCTTATGCATAAATTCAATTTGGTAGGAAATTACACTTTTAGAATAAAAGAATTTCTCTTATGCATCTAAGTTAAGCATAAAATCCATTTATGAGGAAAATCACACTTTTAGTATAAAAAGAATATCTTTTATGCATACCTATATGCATGAAATCCAATATGATAAAAGTAACACTCTTACAATAAAATAATCAACTTTTATACATACCTCTATGCATGAAATTCAATTATGATAAAAGTCACACTTTTATAATAAAATAATCAACTTTTATGCATACCTCTATGCATGAAATCCAATATGATAAAAGTAACACTTTTGATATAAAAAAAATTCTTTTATGCATACTTCTATGCATGAAAATTAAAATGATAAAAGTAACACTTTTGATATAAAAAATTTTCTTTTATGCATACTTCTATGCATGAAAATTAAAAATGATAAAAGTAACACTTCTGATATAAAAAATTTTCCTTTATGCATACTTCTATGCATGAAAATTAAAAATGATAAAAATAACACTTTTGATATAAAAATTTATCCATTATGCATACTTCTATGCATGAAATAAAAATGGTAAAAATAACACTTTTGATATAAAAATTTATCCATTATGCATACTTCTATGCATGAAATAAAAATGGTAAAAATAACACTTTTGATATAAAAATTTATCCATTATGCATACTTCTATGTATGAAATAAAAATGGTAAAAATAACACTTTTGATATAAAAATTTATCCATTATGCATACTTCTATGCATGAAATAAAAATGGTAAAAATAACACTTTTGATATAAAAATTTATCCATTATGCATACTTCTATGCATGAAATAAAAATGGTAAAAATAACACTTTTGATATAAAAATTTATCCATTATGCATACTTCTATGCATGAAATAAAAATGGTAAAAGTAACACTTTTGATATAAAAATTTAACCATTATGCATACTTCTATGCATGAAATAAAAATGGTAAAAATAACACTTTTGATATAAAAAATTATCCTTTATGCATACTTCTATGCATGAAAATAAAAATTGATAAAAACAACACTTTTGATATAAAAATTTATCCTTTATGCATGATATTAAAATTCAATTTCTCCATGATTGTAATGAAATTCTTTCAATTAATCTAGGATGATAATTCCTAGAATATGGTAGGAAGTCCTCTTTTTATGCTTTGAATGAGATTATTTTATGCATAATTTTTATAAAAATTTTGCCATAGCTCCGCTGCTATGACTGGTAAATCTCAATTTTTCTAAGGGATAATGCTTATCATTAAGAAAATAATTAAAATAATCTCTAATTGGATTATCAATCCATAATGGATTGAATCATTAATATAAGCATAATCCCTTGGAGCATAGGGCCATGGTGGGTGGCCCTTATCCACCCACCATATTCTTTCTTCCTATCTCTACTGCACATCTGAGTTTTCCAACACTGCGAGCTATGCTTTTCTCTGTGCGGCATAAGCTCTCTTTCTAGCTACCATTGAATTGCTTCTTCTTTTTATTTCCATTGTCTTTTCTTGGTGCTCTTCTTGCTGCATGCATTGCTTCTCTACATGCTTGCATTATCTATACGTGCGAAGCATTTTTTTTCTTGCGACTCCTACATATTGACGGCTGAAAATTGTACCCGTTTACAAGCTCCCATTTCTTGCGGCTAAAAATCTTCATTTGATGCTTGCCTTCTTCACTATGGTTCTCCTATAGCCTCCGTTGCTTGACTACCTTGTGTTGCTAGCTCCTCTACTTCATCACATACTACAATAGAGACAGTTTGCCTTGTCTCTATCTGCTCACTCTCTAAACTGTTCCCTGCATGTTCTTTCATGAGTGCAATAACCTTTGTTGGTTGCTTCTCAAGTAGAAAATCTTGCTCTACTTTGTAGCACCTTCAATGCTACAAATTGTGAACTTGATGAACTTTACTCTCCGTCATTGCAAGCCTTATTACTTCAATGACTTATCACTCCTTTGTGTATGTAGCTTCTCTTAGGTGCATATCTCTTTGCCTCTTCCATGCCCAAAACCTCCATTCTTAATGGTGACTACAGTCATTAGAAAGATTTTCTTGAGCTCCACATGTGCATGCTACTTCCTAGCATGCAAATCTTCAAGGGTTTTTCTTTTAAGGTTTCATTACCATGAAACCAAGGTGCAAAACATGTGGAAACTGCCAAGGTTTCCATCCCCTTCTTCTTCTTTTAAGGTTTCATTACCATGAAACCAAGGTGCAAAACATGTGGAAATTGCCAAGGTTTCCATCCCCTTCTTTGCTTTCCTTCATTGATAAAACTACAAGCCAAGCCATTTTCTTGACAAGCTCCAACATGGACTGTGAATCAGCCCATAACCACCTGTCCACCACTTGAACAAGTATGTGCACCTCTGCATGCTCTTTATCTTTTTGCAAAGAACCATGGGATCCTCTCATCCCATAAATCAGCAACCTTTCTTTACATTGAGCATTCTTTCATGCTCAAACTAAAAATCTTTGAGGCAAAACTTCAAAACCAACTGTATCTTTGAGACACCATTGTCTCCTTGGCAGCTTCCTTGGAGATGACGTAGACTCCAAAGGTCTTCATATTGTTGAATTCTCCATTTTCAGCTTTGTAGGCAGCTCCATGGTCTCTCCAATCACCAATAGCACAATCTCTCTCTAAATGCAATACTAATGATAATATGAGTGTGCATATTATTTTTTTCATATAACTGAAAATAATGCTTAATCAAAGAATTCATAACCAAGAAAAACTATACATAAATAATCACCATGACCAAGAGCCCACCCAAGCTCTGATACCATGTTAACAATCCTAAAATGGGATTGATCATGGTGATAGACATAGATTAAGCAACATAATTAAGGTGGATTAAACCACACTAAAAACTCCATAAGAGAGAGAGAGAGATTGCACACTCAACACAAGTTCTATTTCATATCTCAAGTGAACCATGCAATGATATAGGCTCTCTAGCCTTATCCCACTTTACATGTCATCATCCATGTGGCAACTCCTTTTCCACTTCTTTGGTCAACACTCACACACCATACATGTGGCATTCTTATCTTACCCCACAATATCTTGCACCTCTAGGGTGCTTTCCCACATACACACTACACCACGATTACATCTCTCAACAGTGGATGCAATGAATGTGATGGATGTGAATGGGTGTGAGTGGATGTGATGAGATGTGAATGGATGCGATGAGATGTGAATGGATGCGATAAGATGTGAATGGATGTGAATGTGATGTGATGATATCTAAATGGATACGATGCGATGTGAATATGACATTCTCATCCATTTACATCACAACACATCCTTTCACATATCATCACATCTCAATCTCATCTCATCACATTCACATCCACATCCATTTACATCACATCACATCCCATCCACATCTCTTCACATCCACATCCACATCCATTTACATCACATCACATCCTTTCACATATCATCACATCTCAATCTCATCTCATCACATACACATCCACATCCACATCCACATCCACATCCATTTACATCACATCACATCCCATCCACATCCTATCACATCGCATTTACATCTTATCACATCGCATTTATCACATCTTATCACATCGTATTCACATCTTATCACATCGTATTCACATCTATTCATATTTAGTAATATTTTCTACTTTCGATACCGATGATGGGACTTTTCTAAATTTTCGCCAATTGCTTGGCCTAGTTAAAGGTACTTTTTCTCGATGGATATTTTCATATTCTTTCTCAATGTTCTCAAGTGAAATATATTCAATATTATTCTTTTGAGTAAAAGAGTCATGGGAGTTACAAAAATCAATTCTACCCATATTTTCCAATAAAATTAATAATGCTCAAAATTTCACTTTTGATAAATACTCATAATTTGAATTATGCTAAAAATTCCTCTTTTACCATTTAATTTCTTGGATCTCAATTGTCATGGGAATTCCTCTTTTTATATAAAATTAAATTTACCAAAAATTCATCTTTTTCCATTTAATTACTTGATTCTCAAATATCATGGAAATTCCTCTTTTTGCATAAAAATAAATTTACCAAAAATTACTCTTTTCTCTTAATCAATTAATTAAGCATAATTATAAAAAATTATTTCTCATGAATATGATGAAAATCATTCTTTTTTCATAGGATGTCCAATCCTAGAATATGGTAGGAAGTCCTCTTTTAGCATTATGCATAAAAATAATATAGGTGTTAATTTCTAAAAAATTTACCATAGTTTCGCTACTATTATAGATAATTTTTAAATTTTCTAGAAAAGAATAAGACTTTGTAATACAATTATGATAGAAGAACTATCCTTAAACTTAAATCCAAATTATGAAATTAAATCATAAATTTATCATAATTTTATTAACATAAAAGCATAAAAATACTATTTTCTTAACCTCTAGCTTAACAAGCTTAGAGTTTGGTTTTGAATTAAGAATTTATCAATGAGAAGCATTCTTTTTCTAAAGAATTAGCCATAGGAATGACTATTCTTTTTTGGGAGAGAGAGATATACATAAGAAGTATTCAAAATAAGCATAAAGATTAACTTTTTTGTGATTAATCATTAAAGTTCTTAGAGAAAGCTTGATTTATATTAAAAACAACTAATTAGAAACTTCTCAAGCATGAGAGGGGTTCATAAGTGAAATCATTTGAGACTATTAACAAAAACCATAAAATTCCTTCTTACCTCAAGGTTTGGCTTGCTTCTTTATCTAGAAGTGAAGCCCCCAACCAATCAATTGGTTTAGTAAGTTGAGAAGAAAGCTCCAAGGGTTGTTGAAGAGAGAGAGAGAGAGAGAGAAGCTCCAAGCTCTCCAAAATTAGAGGATTTTTAAGGGATAATAGAAAATATCATTATTTTAATGTAATACTGGCATGGTATAGTTCACAGATTTTTTTACAAAAGACTAAGGATCTATTTATAGGTGAGGGAAGCCACTAACCAAGTCCAACTGGGTTCTAGAATTTTCCAGGTTCAGTTTCACTCAATTTTCCAGGTTCAGTTTCACTCAATTCGGACAAGATTTGGACCAGTTTGGCTCCCTTTTTTATTTGGTTTGATCCAGGAGAGAGGAGAGATAAAAATATCATAATTTTTTTGAATTAAAAACCCTTCCACATGTGTGAAATAGGCGCCTACCTCAAGAGTCCCCCTTTCCTTACACCAAGGTGTCAAAAATGCATCATTATTCTAAAATATCTCATTTTTTTAGTAATATCTCTTAATTTTTAACTAATAAACCTTGTACTCATTCAACTCTTCATCTTATGTGAGCATTTACTCATTTTTGGCTATTTTCTTTTATTCTTTGGATTTATCTCATCCCAACACTTGGATTAATCCTATTGGCCCCATAGGAACCTTAATTGGACCATAATCCAAATTTTTTTGAAAATGTAGACCCTTAGGCTAAGGTCCTTTATACATGTTTTCAATTTCCAAATGCACCTTGGAAAGTTCATTTTGAATTTCTGTTTCAGGGGAGTCCATTTTAGACACTAGGAGGATTTTTATATCCAAAGATATCTTAATTTTGGATTTCTGTTTCAGGAGAGTCCAAAGATATCTTAATTTTGAATTTCTGTTTTAGGGGAGTCCGTTTTAGACACTAGGAGGATTTTTATATCCAGAGATATCTTAATTTTGGATTATCTCTCTCTAGGCCAAAACATGGTAAAACAAGATCTTTCTTTTATTTTTCAGAGGGGAATAATTACAAGAACAGAAGGGAAGGTTCTTACACCTTTACACCTCAAAAGCTGGAGGGAGGAATCTTACAGCTTGAGTGTATTTGGCTGTAGGACTAATGGGCCCAATGAAATCAATGCCCCACTTTTCAAATGGTTGCAAGGACACTACAGAATTCAAGGGCATGCTGTCTTTAAAGCGGGGAATTGCTGCACGTTGGCATTCATCATCGCTTGTTGACATATTCTGCTGATCAGCCATTAAGGTGGTGGGCCACCATAGCCCGACTGTGAGGACTTTATGTGTAGTGATATCTGTTGCGAAGTGCCCCCCACAGTGAGCTTGTTCGAAGGAAGACTTATTCATCTTCATGGACACAATGTCGTAGAATCTTGTTTTTCCCTTTCCTCTAGAGTTGTCCTGCAATGAGTTGGTAGGGGGCTGCCTATTTAATTAGGTGATGCGCACGACCTTTGTTTAGGAGGGGGTCCATTGGTAAGCCATTGGCTAGAAAGTGTGCTACATCCTCACTCCCCACTCAAAAATTCAGCATAGTTGGAATAGGGTGGCATCTGGTAAATCATCATCTACTCCCATTTGGTAGCTCGCCGTTAGGGATTCTTCACATGTGCTCTACCAAGACATGTTATAAGCCCTTCCTCACTGTGACGATGAAGTCAAACTCAAGCAAGATGAGTAGAGAAACTTGGTGATCCTTCCTTTTATTGTACATGGTTTGTTTTACCAATGTATAGAAGAGCTTAATGGTCTACAAAGAATACAAATTTGGTCGCCAGAAGATAATGGCAGAACTTCTTAATAGTGTAGACCATGGCCAACCCTTCTCTTTCCATCGTGGTATAATTTCTCTCAGCCTCATTTAGTTGGTAGCTAGCAAAGCTGATGGGAAAATCCATCTTGTGTTCACTAGTAGGTTGGGCCAGCACACATCCAACGACAAAGGCAGAGGCATCAATGTGGACATGAAAGATAATGTCCCAGTTGGGGGACCTAAGAATAAGAGCACTAACCAAGGCGTATAAGCTTGTTGGCATTCCTCCGTCCACTCGAAAAGGATCAAGAGTCTATAAAGAGGTCGAGCTATATCAACATATATGAAAATGAATCACCAAAAAAACAACATGTCCCATGAATCGTTGGACTCCTTTGAAATTGGTGGCTGGGGGCAGCTCAAGGATGAGCCACACCTTGCTATCATCTATTGAGATTCCTTGTCTAGAGATAATGTGTCCCAAGATTACTCCGTGTCTAACCAAAAATTAACATTTGAGTGGGTTCAACGAAATGCGATACAACCTGCATCTTTCTAACACCTTATGTAAACAATCAAGGTGCGCCTTCCATGAGAAGTTGACACAAAGGTCATCCATAAAGACCTCAAGGAATTTTCAAAGATATTCCTTATAGGCCATACACATGAGTCATTGGAAGGTGCATGGGGCATTGGTTTGCCCGAAGGGCATGACACGGTATGTGTAAGTGCCCCACTCTGTGACAAAGGCTGTTTTGTGTTGATCCTTAGGGTCGATCAACACTTGGTGGTAGCCACATAATCCATCAAGGAAGCTGTAGGCTTCCTTTCCTGCTACTCATTCTAGCACATGTTCAGTGAAGGGTAAGTTGTAACGATCCCTTATGGTGGCGGCATTGACCTTTTTGATGTTTACACACACTCTTACCTTCCCATTCTTTTTGGGCACTATCACGATGGGTGATACCCATTCTGCTGCATGCTCTATTTTGTAGATGAATCCGGCATCAATAAGTATGTTGATCTCTTCTTGAACCATCTTGGAATATTTTGGCTTCATAGGATAAGCCCTTTGTTTGACTAGCCTTACTCCATCAACCATCGGGATGGTGTGCTTGACTACTTCGGGTGGTACACCTTTCATATATGTGTGCTTCTAGGCAAAGCAATCCTGGAATTTTGTAAGCAGAGTGACGAGCTCAGTCTCTTCCTATATAGAGAAGTCTTCTCCAATGTGTATTGACCTTGGGTCTTTGCCCAAGCCTGCCAAGTTAGTTTCTTTTACCTTGGCTAGACCATCATACAAGGTCCCTGGTTGTCCATTGTGGAACCTTTGGGCCAAGTCATATTGCACAAAGCTGTCGGCCATATGAAAGGTCTTGAAGTATTTGGGCACTTGTTTAGTCTCTTCTGCCCTAGTGCTTTCTTCGTCTACAAGCCTTTTGGCCTCTTTTTCTGCCAGCGCTAACCTCTTATTGCATGCTCTATGTGCAGAGCGGCAAAGCTTTTCCGGTTCAAGTTTGGGATCCATGGATTCCACTGGCTTTGGGGTGGTTGTGTGGACCAGAAGAAGGGAGCTATTTACAAACTCCTTTTTCCATATTTGGTTGAAGTGGTCATGTGCTTCAACCGCCCCGACATACTTTAGCTAGTGAGTATCTGAATCATCAGGGAAAACATAGCGCTCTGGCCTAGGGAATCCATCAGGCTTTTGAGTCCTGTGCGAACCTGTTTCACATGATGGTTCTGCTTTGTGGGCCTGTTCAAGTTCTTGGGTGGTGACATTAGGCAAGTATGTTGAGCTAAGCATGTATAGAGATGTGATCTCCTACCTATCTGCCATAGAAAACCTCGTGCTGGTGCGCCTAGGGAGTATGTCTAGGGTGGCGAGGATATGCATCCAATTCTCAGAGTCTTCTGGCTCTAGAAGAGGTGCACACTTCTCACTATCGTTTTCATCATCTAGTGTTTTGTGGCACGTCTGACATAGATGAACTACAGTGGATCTGGTAGTTGTTACTCAGTTCTCTGCGAAGGGTCTACCACTCATGGGATGTACCTTCCACGTGCATTAGTTGAACTTTACTGTTTGATCTTTCCTTCAAATGTACCTTCCACGTGCATTGGTTGAACTTTACTGTTTGATCTTTCCTTCAAATGTAGATGTGGTTGGCATCCTAATCGTGGATCATTTTAGATTCTCTCATGAATGGTCGCCCAAGGATGTAGTTATATGAAACGAGTTGACGTCCAAAGTTCATCACCACAAAGGTGTGGTGGTAAGTAATTCCAAGGATATTTATTTTCAAATCCTTCAGTAGACCAATGGGTCTACTAGCTATGGCTCCATCAATGAGTTTTACTAGCAATGTGGTGTCATCTATGACAGCTGTGCCCCATTTTTCCCAGCATTGTTTTGTAACAATGCTCACTCCTGCTCCCTCGTTTACTAGGATTGCTGTAACTTGGAGGCCATCGAAGGTTATCAGCAGTGCCGCAATTGATTTCATCACCTTCAAAGCATTGTTTGAGCTTATTTACTTGAATTGTGGGGGATTTTGTGAGGTGCAACAATTTCATCTTCCTCAAACTCATTAGAACTATCTAGCTCTATAAACTCTTGCATGCTTGCCCCCTAGGTGTCCCTCCATCCAGTCGTTCAGATGTTTCCATAAGCTTGGGCTACCTTGAAGCAAGGTGCTGATAGGGATCTGGATCTGAGAAGAAAGGAAGAAAGAGAGACTAGCAATGTCTCTTGGAAAGGAGGCTATCCCATGAGGAAGGTTGCTTTGGCTTAATCTTAAGCTCTTATGTGTATACGGTATATGGATGGGGATTTCTGTGTCCATTCTTTTAATATGTTCATCCCCTAAATTTCTAAGATATTCAGCTACTCGGTTTCCCTGGTGGGGGGTAGCTGCTGTAGTGGGTGCTGCCGCTTCTATTGGCCTTTGTAGGGGTGATTGGTTTGGGAGCTCTCTAGAATATACCTGAGCTTCTTCAACAGGTCTCATGTTGGAGACCGATGGACATGGCTCAAGGTAGGTAGTAGGAGGCTTGTCTTCTCTTTGTGCTTGGCAATCCTTGACCAATTCTTAGGCTGCCAAGAATCTTTCTTTCTCCCCTATGGGGTTAGGGTATTCACAAGCTTTTTCGTGGGTTGGCTAGCATCAATAGGTTCCCTAGCTTGGGAGGCTGAGCATAGAAGATCTTCCTCTTCTGACGAAGAGGTTGATGCATGTGTTGTCATGACATCTTATGAATCACTCTTGATAACTACCCGAGTGTCTCTCGTGTCTATCTTTGTGGTTTTCTTTTTTGAGCATTTAGTTGCTCGTGTGCTTGTTCAGGGACATTCTTTGAGGATAAGACCTTTCCTTGTCCCTATTCTTGTGAGGTTGATGCCTCTGTTGTAGCATGAGCTGCAGCCCTCTATTTGTTTTGCATTTTGGTTACAACATTGAGAGGGACTGTGAGCCATCTCTTACACTCAACAAGTTAATGCTAGTGTTGGGATTAGCTTCACGAGCCTTCCCTGTTGTTCTAGGTCTTAGCAAACAATATTTATACATATGGTCTACCAATGCATAAAGGGGTTAAAACAGAAGCGCCTATACAGGTGCTTTCCATCGCTTTCTTGATTGGACACTCAGCCACTTAGTGAGGTCATGCGCAATGATAGCATTTCATGGGTGGTCATTTTGCTATTGTGTTCATGTCTTGACCCTGTGTGGCATTGGGACCAACTAAGTACACTGGGTACATTTGGTCACCCTCCATCACATAGTGGCTTAGAATTTGAGGGGGTGGACTATTTGGCTCTAGAGTTTTGTAGATAGGACCCTTATGAATTTCCTCCTCGTCTCCTTACTCAAAGATTTCCATCAGGGTTAACTGACAAACAGGTGCGACTCGTGGAAATGGGGGTTGTGGTGGGAGAACTAGGGGTGGTAAGGGCATTTCACATACCCTAATAATTCCTCTTTGGGCCACTTCTTGGCCTGGTTGAGGTAAGTTGGCAAGGCCAACTTACCTTGGGTTTGTAGGCAGGCTTGAGGTAGAGTGCGAGCTTGAGCAGCCCTTTGTTGATAACAGTTCGTGACTTCGTGATTGCCCCATCTTTGACAATGTGCCCAATAGAGGGTGGGATGGGGTCGCAAATGTGGACACTCCATGATGCTGGTATGGTTAGCTTGACAAATCGGGCACCATACAAGCTCCCTTTTCGAATAGAGATGGGGTTGGTCGAACCGATCTCGGATCTCCAATGTTGGGTCATCTACTGCATTAATGATGCAATGGCCAACTGCTCAACTTGCTATACAGACATTGAATCCTTGCTCTCTCTGTTAGATTTTGTGCTGGTGGTCTTGAATGAGGCTTCTAATGTACCCTCATAAAGTTCTGGGGAACGTGTTCCCTTCAAGTTTTCCTCAAAGTCCATAGCACTCTTGCAGTATTACTTGAAGGAGGTATGGGACAAGGCATACAATGAAATGTGTAAGGGTACGTCATCCAAACCTTCCATAAATCTCCCTACTATTAATCTTTCCTTAGAGAGAACTTGTCTCTGGCACTATAGCGAGAGTGGAGATATCTGACTTTATTGATATAGTCTTGGATGGTTTCACCATCCTTTTATTTGACATTGTGCATTTTCTCAATAGGACTCCATATGGTCCCTTGTGACGAGAATATCCTACCTTGAAGGCCTCTTTCAAGGCTGCAAAGGTGGCCTTTTCCTCAGCTTTCAAGGACCTAAACCATTGGTTGGCTTTACTGTACTAGGGTGAGGCCAAAGGTACTCACCTTAACTTGATCTTCCACGTAGCCAAAGGCTTCGCAAATTTGGTTGACATCTCCAAGTGTGGGATGGGGTCTCCAGTCCCATCAAATTTAGTGATCATCTTTGAGATGTTTTCAGGTTTATTCCCCTCTAATCTCGGTCCTAGTACTAGTTGAGATGGTGTTGAGATGTTTTCGGGTTTATTCCCCTCTAATCTCGGTCCTAGTACTAGTTGAGATGGTGTTGGGGGCGTGATGCCTGCAATCACCCCCTCCCTATTTCCATGGCTAATATTAACATTTCTAGCGCTAGCCCTACCTTGGCTAGATCAGGTGTTGGTTGGGGAATGGTTGGTGGAGGAGCAAGGCTGGGCGGATAATAGACCATTGGAGGGCCTTCTCTCATGGGTGGGTTAGGTTGTGCCCCATGTGGCCCCATGTGGTATCCATTGGAGGGCCTTCTCTCATGGGTGGGTTAGGTTGTGCCCCATGTGGCCCCATGTGGTATCCATGGTATGCTCCTTGTGGTGGATACTGTTGATATACATAGGTAGATTGGGTTGATGTGATGGCCCCGAGTAGATGCTTTCTCTTTGGTATGATTTTTTTGGTCCTTTGGGAAGATGGATCTGGCCCTGGGTTTTGTATGCATCTTTGGGCCCTGTATGAATTGGCCACTCCTAAGACATGCATGGCTGAGTCTGGGTGTGATGGCTCTCACTTTGTCCTATTTTCGCTCTAGGATCTAGAGATGGTGTAGGCTCACTTTCTTGTGGATGTTCCATACCTCTCACCCTGGGTTGTGGCTCTTCAGACTGTGTTACCCAGGATAAAGTTGTAGAGCCTCGAAGCAAGGTTTCTCTATGAATGTACAAGAGAGGCATGGTCTTGCTCCTAGACAGGCGGTCTGTCCATACACTGAACTTTAGGTTCTCCTGTTTCGAGGTCAGGAGTTTCTCGTCCCGTGCTGGGATGGTCTTAGCTCTCACTAGTGCTGTTAAGACGAGCACCATTTGGCTCCATTATGCGGTATTGACCAATGGGTCTGACCTTATGAGCAAGGGAGCTTTGGGAGAGTTTACATCGTCCAAAAAGAGAGTTGTTTTGTACCAATTTACCCAAACGTAGGTGCATGGAAGTGTGGAGCTACTCTGCAGAACCCCCATGTGAACAATCTTTTTTTATATTGTTATGAGTAGAGTCGTACGCTTTGGGAATGGTATAGGCATACGCTTCTCAGAAGGGAAGTGGAATGGTAATACTCTTTAGATGGAGAAGGTACGGGCGTGGCAAAGATATGGCACGGAGATGGCAAGTTTGCCACATGCGTATGCTGCAAAAGAGACAAAATGGTACGGGCTTGGCACAAGTGGAACGACTGTACGCTTGCTAGAGTTGGGACATGGGAAAAAGACAATGATACGGACGTGGAAAAATTGGTATGGAGGTGGCAAATCAGTGGAAAACTTGGTGCGCGCGTACGCTCTGAGATGGTACGATCGTGACAGAAATGAAACGACAATTGCAATGTCAAGTTTCAGAGAATTTAAGGTTGCGGGTCAGACTACCACCTACTATATTCCCTAACAGTGCAGCTGTACCCACTTAGTTAAATGCAATCAAATACAATTTATGGCCACTTAATGCAAATATTCTATTTTTAATGCTAATTGCCACATTCAAGGCTGGAGATTTTCCAAGATCTACCCAAAAAGAATGGTACGTGCATGGCTCATTCACCATGGCTACTGCCTGTGAAAGGAACGTCCGTTCGCTTCTCAGAAAAGTCTGCAAAATGTGATTTTTTGCCTTGTTTCCCCCTCATATTCTTACAATTTTAGGTATCTACCCATTTTTTTTTGGGAGTTTTGATTTGATAAATAGCTGGAGTAGTCTCAAGCTATCTATTGATGCCTACAATGCTTAAAGAAACCTAACTAATTAAGATTAATTTGAAATTTAAGCTATGGTGCAAACTTCATTAAGCGCTTAGCATGGTTACAAAAAGATAAGTTACAATGATGAGCATAGCCATGCTTGGAAAATAATGTTAACCAGAGTGGTTAACACCAATTTTCAAAGGTGGCTAGTCTTCAAATTTTAGCAACTATTCCCAACCAACATGCCCTGGGGCTTGCATGGTTTCTTCACATGGATTTGCACAAACCACACCCTTCTTAACTAGTTTCCCACTACGATAGAATTTGGATTTGAAGGGCTCCATTTGTTGTTTGTACGAGTGCTTTTCATAACCCCTCCATGTTACTTCTTTTCTAAATCAATTTTTGAGATTTGGACATGCCCAATACTAGCATACAATAAATTGTAGTCTTTCATCCCTACTGTGAGAGAAAAATAGCTTCCACATCCTCTCTATGCCTCCTTTTCATTTTACAAATGTCCACCACCCTCATAAATAGTATTGAAGCATCTCATTGCTAGTCCTGTACAATGCCACCATTACCATTGGTTCATCCAAGTCACGACAAAAAAAAGAAAGAACCCACTCAAAAAAAGAAGAAGAAAGGTGGTGTTAGTCATTTATTATCACAGCTCAAGGTGGCCGATGTAGTTTGTTTCTTGCTAAGCCATGATATACATGAATCACCAATATGAAAGCACTAGTGTCATAACATCCAGCCCAATCGAAATCACTAAAAGCATGCAGATGAATATCACCCCCCTTAACATAGAATAAGCCAAGGGACTGAGTGCCCTATAAGTATCTAAACACTCACTTGGTAGCCTACCAATTCTTGGTTTTGAGACTTTGCATAAACCAACTCAACTATGAGACCCAAAACTAAAACTATGGCCTCATATTACATAGATCGATGAGACACCCACCAATAGCTTATTGATAGAGTGATGTAACAAATGGTTCAGCTACATCCTAGAGACTAAGCCTAGCATGTCTCTACTTGTGTAGAAACATGCTTATAGTCTTCAAGACCAAATTGTCTAAGTAGCCTTTATATGTACTTTGACTGCAACAACATCATAATACCATCATTGTGCTCCATAAATTGTATGCCTAAATAATAATGCAACGAGCCCAAATCTGTGATATCAAATAACATAGTTTAGCCTTGAAGGTTGAAATCTTCTTCTCATTATGGCTTGAGCAACATGTCATCAACATATAAAATGATGACAAAAAAAATCTTTACTCCTCTTTACATAGAGGGTACTCTCTGTTGGACTGTTACCAAAACCATTTAAAACCAAGTATGCATTTATCCTCTCATACCATGCTTTAGGAGCCTACTTTAGGCTATATAAAGCTTTTCTTAACTTGCATACATTAGACTCGTATGTCCTTCTCAACAAAACCACTAGGCTAAGATACATATACCTCCTCATGAAAATAACCATTCAAGAAGGCAGCCTTGATATTTGATTGATGTACATTCCAACCATGATGCACTGTTGATGCAATAATACACATGATCATAGTCATACAAGATGTGGATGCAAAGGTCTTATATATCTCCACATGTAAATCACCATTTAGGAAGGCATTAGGAAGGCAGTGTTGACATCCAATTGATGTACATTCAAACCATGATGTGTTGCCAATGCAATAAAACACCTGATCGTAGTCATATGAGATGTGGATGAAAAGGCCTCATTATAATCTATGTCCTCTTGTGCATAGTCAAACAAGATGTGGATACAAAGATCTTATATATCTCCTCATGTAAATCACCATTTAGAAAGACAGTCTTGATATTTAATTAATGTTATATACATTATTCCAACCATGATTCATTGCCAATGCAATAATACACCTAATCGTTAGTCATACGAGATGTGGATGCAAAGGAGGTCGCATCATAATATATGTTCTTCTATTGAGCATAATCCTTTACAATAAGCCTTGCCTTGTAGAAGTCTGATCATAATCTATACAAGATTTGTTTTGTTGTGGTCAATGCTACCACTAGCTTTATGGTTTAAGCTTATAACCATAATCTATGCCCTTCTCCTGTGTGCACACAACAAGCCTTTTCTTATAATAGTCAATTCTACCACCAGCTTTATGCTTAAGCTTATAAACCCACTTTTGTACCAATAGCCTTTTCACCTGCTAAATACTAAGTTTCATTTTTAAGGATTGAGTCGTTCTCATCCTGCATCCAATGATCATTTTTCCTGTTCTTCCTCAAAGGAGCTTATAAACCCACTTTTGTACCAATAGCCTTTTCACCTGCTAAATACTAAGTTTCATTTTTAAGGATTGAGTCGTTCTCATCCTACATCCAATGATCATTTTTCCTGTTCTTCCTCAAAGGAAATCAGTTCCTGTATATACTGGAAATGAGAGCATGAACCACAAAAGAATAAGATGCATGATGAGAACTTGCATGTGTCCCGCTAGTAGAGGAATGGCCGATTTGCTATCCTGCAATGTCTGCACCACCAGCCATTTTGGCATATTCTTAGACACCTGTATGGATTATGAATTCCTTTCCTCATCCACCACTGCATCATCCATGATTTACTCATCAACACGATGATCTATGGGTTGAACCTTGAGTTGGTTTTTAGCCGTTATGAGCTGATTTGCAGCCCATTGTTGAGAATTTATTTACTCCACATATGGCATTGTTGAGAATTTATTTACTCCACATATGGCTACCCAGCATTGTATAAAGGTAGTATTGCATTAAAGATGTCACGTGAACATACATTTTGTTTTTTTTTGCTTTTTGCATAAAAGCATGGGCTAAACTGAGTTCTCAATAAAAAACACATCTCTACTCACCAAAATCCACTTTATGGCTAGATGGTAGAATTTGTACCCTTTTATTTCTAAGTTATATCCCATAAAATTCATTTTACCACCTTATCATCCACCTTATTGCATTGTTGCTTAGGCAAAAAAGTATAAGCAAGACAACGAAAGACACATAAATGAGTCATAGAGGGCTTCTTACCATTCTAAGCTTCATAAGGGGTAATTGTGTGCATAAGGCCTTAGTGAGGCATCATCTGTTTAGCACATAAGTGGCACACATAACTGCCTCTAACCAAAAAACATGAGGCAAATCCTAGCCTTTAACCATGTGATGGCCACCTCCATGAGAGATTTGTTCTTTCTCTCAACCACACCATTTCGCTAACGTGTGTAAGACATTGTGCATTGATGTTTTATGCCTCTTTCAATCATATATACATGAATCTCCTTTGACATATATTCCCTCCCTTGATATATATAAAGGGTCCCAATTTTACATGTAGAAACATTTTCAACCATAGAAACAAAGTGCTTGAAGCATGTAAAAACCTTTCGCTTTGATTTCAATGTGGCAGATACACCCAAGTGTGCCTAGAGTAGTCATCAATAAAAGTCACAACGTACAAATATCCATAGATCGATGGTATCCTCGTAGTAGGACCACATACATTACTATATATAAGCTAGAATATTTGGATCCATCTTTTAGGAATGGAACCCATTACATCTTGCCTAAAATGCACCCCCTCACATACATGTTTGACATGAGCCTCAAGCTTTGGTAACTCTGACACCATCTCTTACCTTCTAAGGCGCAACAAACTACCAAAATTCAAGTGACCAAGCGGGCATGCCATAGCTCCATGTCACTCATAGCATGTGTGGTAGTAATTGAACAAGTATTATGTGCCAATCTCTCATACATGTCCAAACTATCAAGCCCTTGGCTTAGAGTACCGGATACCACACGGATGTCTCCATCACTCTAGTCATCATGAATTGTATACGTGTCATCAAAAAAGTTGACCACTAGGCTTACGCTAGCAATGGTAGAGACTAACAACCAACAACAAGTTTTTTTAATGCTTATCACACAAACAAGACTTATGAGAGAGTGGTTATTCCACCATTTGCAATAATGAGAAAAACCTTATCAACTCCTTTTACTAGATATGAGGAGTTATTTGCACATGTGACTATTCCTCATTAAGGAGTAGACTTAAGGGAGAAAAATAAATCATACTAAGAAGTAATGTGCTTACTAGCACCACAATCAAAGTACCAGACATGTTGATCTATCATGTTGATTTGTCATTAACATGCATATTATCTACTAATCCTCATTAATTAACTAATGGGCTCATAAATCTGATTGATTCTAGGCATGACTCTGATACCATGTTGAAATTTGAGCAAAACGATGAGCTATGGTGGATCAAACACTAGAATCAACATCATTAACAAAGTGATTAGCAAATGATTAAGACGTAATTAGCAAATACATTATTGTAGGCATGGATACTCAAAAACCAGCAAATTCTCATTAGGTCTATGCCTCAATTTATAGAGTTTACATCAAGCATCAAATCCCATTGATTTCTCCATGATTCACTCCCAGAATATCTCCACCTTTTGCCTGATTCTCTCCACCTCTTCTCTTTTCCCTGAATATCTCCCAGAATAACTCCACACTCCTAAATTCCCTCATGCTACCCATTATTCTCTCCCAGTAGATTCTTCTCACCTTTTCACAAGTTCTTTCACAATTACTCAATCTCTTTTATAGCCTCTATCCAAGAGCTTGTTCCCACACACCCCCTATTCACTTGTATATTTCAACAGTGTAGAAGGGGGTGGATACTCACAAGCATTGGATGCCTTAGCTCATGGCAGCCATGTCCATATATACATGTCCATATATAGTACTGTAGCCAGTGTGGTAGATGTGTATACAACGAGGACGGTTACATTGCATAGACATGGTCACTGCTCGCGTATCAAGAACGCGGCCCACCGCCCACTAATGATGGACCTAGTATCCAAGAGAATATTCTTCATACCGTCGCCTCGGGGGCTCCCACCCTCAAACCCCCACCAGGGGGGTTGCTAGCCCCCCTGGGACCCCCCAGCCCCGCAGTGGTGATGTCCCAGACCCCAACTAACGCTCGTACCCCTGACCATCCCCTAACCATCATCAATGGTCACAATAATGATCCCATCGACGTCTAAGTTGGGGTTCCCACTAAAGACATATGCACCATGGCTACTCCTCATAATGGGGGCCTAACAAATGTGCATTATACATCAAAGTGAGATACATGCTGAGAGGCGAGCATTGAGTGTATACTAACATAGGTTATGTGTGCCACATCTCTATATCTCTATATTATCTTAAGGAAGAGTTTTACAAAGTTGCCACGCAAGAATTTGGAGGTTCGAAAAGGAGAGGAGGAGGTTTGGATAGAATTTGATTTTGGAAGCCTCAAAAGATGTGCGAAGCACGGGTTCCCAGCTAGTGACACCTTAAAAAGAAGCTTGGAAAAAATAATTTGGGTCACATTGCCATGTGGCAATATGGTATCTCCAAAAAAAATCCTGAAAAAAGGGTCACACCGCTACATGTGCCATATGGCACCTTTAAAAAAAAGAATTACATTGCCACATGACAATGTAGGCAACATGTTCCACATTGCACATTAATAATCTTAAAAAAGTTTTTTTATTTTGTGTGTGTGTGTGTTGAGAGAGAGAGAGAGAGCGCTTAGGTGCAAACACACCTCGCTCATCATCACCACTTGCATCCGTCCGTCCGTCCGGCCCTTTGTGAACCCTCTAATATGCATAGGAGTAGGGTTGGGATTCACTTGGGAAAGTTAGGGTTTTTTTCCGAGCCTATAAAAATACAAAACTTTACTCGAGGAAGGTGTGAGCTAGTGTTGCGTGTGTGTGCTGCAGCAGTGAACGGAGGAGGAGGGGCTCCTGGAAGTGATGATACTCTTTCCCCGTATGAGCGACGCTGATTCCAACTCTCTCTTTTTATGCTCTCTCTCTCTTCGGAGGGAGCTAAAGCCAGAATGTTCTGATCCGCAGCCCCCTGCCAAAGTGAACAGCTCTCAGTCACAATGCTCTGTTTGTGGTTGGTAGGTCGCTTGCTTGTCTTCGTTCTCCTCACAAGTGATCAAGGTTTCTGTGGGCTTAACTGTTCTATTTATCTGTCGTAACTGAGGTTTTCTGTAATTAGTCCATTATTGTGAATGACATCCATGAGCATAATGAATGGTGATGAAGATAGGTCATCTGTTTTGGATGCATCAGTAGGCACTAAATCTTCCTTTGATAGATTGGTAGGTGTACTTTTCTTTTGGGCTAGACATACCCATCCTCTGATAGGTTAGCTGTGTGGATACTGTTTCTTTTAGGACATACCCATCCTCTGACAGGTTGGTGTGTGCATACTGTTTCTTCTTATAGGACATACGTATTCTTCATTTGGGATAGGTTGGCATACATCCTCTTCTGATGAATTGATATGGTGGGTCTCTCTTTGTTGATCGACAATAGCATTGTCATTCTTTGGCTATTTCAGTATGCTTCCTCTAGAGTACTGAAAAACATATAATAGAGAGACAAGCTGCTTTGCTTCAAGTTGAGGATTACAAGGACAAAGCACAATAAGCTTTAAATATGGAATCGTGTACCCAAAGACATTCTAATTTAACTATGGCCAGGGTCCACATACCCACAAGTGCTCAAGTATTGTAGTTTAAGATTCTGTATTACACGTGTAATGAACTTAAGTGGGCGGGCTTAAGGGCAGATCCACAAGAGCGTGGGACCGTGTGTAATGAACTTAAGTGGGCGGGCTCATCCGTTCGTCCGGCCCTTTGTGAACCCTCCAACCGGGAAAGTTAGGGTTTTCCTTCAAGGCTATAAATTTACAAAGTTTACTGCCGATCTCTGTTGTGGCGGGCAAAGGCAAGCTAGGGCGGAGGAGGGGCTGCTGGAAGTGATGATACACTTTCCCCGTATGAGCGACGCTGATTCCAACTTTCTCTTTTTATGCGCTCTCTCTTCGGAGGGAGCCAAAGCCAGAATGTTCTGATCCGCAGCCCTCTCCCAGCTTGGAGTCACGAAGATATGTTTGTGTGTGATAAGTCGTATCACAGGTGATGCCTGCCTCGCTTGTCTTGTTTCTCTTCACGTTGTCAAGCATACGGTAGGCTATAATGTTCTCGCCATCTCTCTTCCCTCGTTGTATTCTGCGTGCAACCAGCCGATTAGCAAGTATGATGTTCAAGTAAGACATGGAAAGGTGCAGGTCTACATCAATATCCTCGTAGGAGGATAACGCTCAATAAATCTATGTATCGTTTGTTAGACAAACACTTCCACATGGTATATAAGGATCTTGTGTCTTTTGATTCATTTTAATTTAATTTGGTTCGACTTCTGCCCTAATATATTGATTTAATTACTCCTTGACCATCTTAATGCTTCCAATTGGCACTTGCAAATTGTTAGTTTAGAGATGGTTTTAGGTTGTAGGTTACGGGACCAGACTGGTTTCTAAAGCTTCCACATCCTTACCATGCCTATTTTTTATTTTACAAATGGCCACCACCCTCATAAATAGTATTGAAGCATCTCATTGATAGTCCCAATCAGTGTCACCATTACTGTCGGTTTATAAAGTTTCTACTAAAAAGAAAGAACCTTCCCAAAAGAAGAAAGGTGGTGTTAGTCATTTAC
Source organism: Cibotium barometz (assembly GCF_041138505.1). Lineage (NCBI taxonomy): Eukaryota > Viridiplantae > Streptophyta > Polypodiopsida > Cyatheales > Cibotiaceae > Cibotium > Cibotium barometz. The sequence goes on from NC_141056.1 coordinate 18,289,035, forward strand.
ATTGTAGTTTACTTCTTGTTAAGCCATGATATACATGAATCATTAAGATGAAAGCAAATGTCACTAGTGTCATAACATCTACTCTAATTGAAATCGCTAAAAGCATGTTAATGTATATCATTTTCTTTAACAAACAATAAGCCAAGGGATTGAATGTTGGGTTGGTATCCAAACGCTTGTATAAGCTTACTCATGCTTGTCAATTCTTGCTTTTAAAATTGCGTAAACCTACTCAATTGGAAGACCCAAAACAAAAAGTTACATAAATTGATGACACTCATCAATAGCTCATTGGTAAAGCGATGTAATATATGGTTCAGTATATTTGGTAAAGCGATGTAATATATGGTTTAGTGTATGTCTCTACTTGTGTAGAAGCATGCTTATATTTTCAAGAGTAAATTGTGTAAGCAATGTCCATATGTACTTTGATGGTAACATTATAATACTATCATTATGATATGTACCTTGATGGTAACATTATAATACTATCATTATGATATGTAAATTGTATGTCTAAATAGTAATACAACTTGTCTAAATCTATGATCTCAAATAACACATAATTCAGCTAAGAAGGTTGAAATATTCTCCTCAATATGGCTTGTGAGTAACATGTCGTTATTGTATAAAATGATGACCAAAAAATAATCTACACTCCTTTACATCGAAGATACTCTTTATTGGATTGTTATCAAAACTATTTAAAATCAAGTGTGTATGTATCTTCTCATACCATGTTTTGGAAACCTACTTTAGGCTATATAAAGTTTTTCTTGACTTCTTTACAGTAGAATCAAATGTCTCTTTACAACGAAACCACTAGGCTAAGATACATATATCTCCTCATGAAAAACTTTGTTTAAGAAAGTAATCTTAACATCTAATCTATGTACATTTCCACTATGATGCATTGTTGATGTAATTAAATACTTTATCAAAGTCATATGAGACGTAGATGTAAAAGTCTTATATCTCTCCATGTAAGTCAACATTTAGGAAGGCATTCGTGATATCCAATTGATGTACATTTTAACCATAGTGCATGTAAATCAACATTTAGGAAGGCATTCTTGATATCCAATTGATGTACATTCTAACCATAGTGCATTGTCAATACAATAATACCTTGATCGTAGTCATATGAGATGTGGATGAAAAGGTCTCATTATGATCTATATCCTCTGGAACATAGTCAAAACAAGATGTGGATACAAAGATCTTGTATATCTTCTTATGTAAATTACCATTTAGAAAGATAGTCTTGGTAATTGCTAATTGATGTACATTTCAACCATGATGCATTGTGGATGCAATAATACACTTGATCGTTAGTCATACGAGATGTGGATGCAAAGGTTGTATTATAGTTAATGTTTTTCTCTTGAGGATAATCTTTTGCAACAAGCCTTGCCTTGTAGGGGGGCTCGCGCAGAGGGGGCGAAGGGAGCCTTATCTTGTAGTGGTCAATGCTACCACTAGCTTTATGTTAAAGCTTATAATCATAATCTATGCCCTTCTCTTATGCACAAGAAGCCTTTTCTTATAGTAGTTATGCTACCACCAGCATTACGCTTAAGCTTAAAAATCCACTTTTGTGCCAATAGCCTTTTCATCGTCGTAAGGTAAATTTGATAAATACCAAGTATCATTTTTAAGGATTAAGTCATTTTCATCTTGTATGACTTGCATTCATTTCTTGTGCTTCCTCAAAGAAAATTGGTTCCTCTTTATTGTATATACTGGAAATGAGAGTATGACTCCATAAAAGAACACAAGATATATGATGAGAACTTGCACCTATCCTACTAGGTAGAGGAGTGGTCCATTTGCTATCTTGTAATGTTTGCACCACTAGTCATTTGACATACTCTTACACACTTGTATGGATGCTCTCTCATCAGCCACCACTGTACCATTCATAATTTCTTTACCAATGGGATGATCTAAGGTTTGAAACTTGAGTTGATTTTTAGCCATTCATAATTTCTGTACCAATGGGATGATCTAAGGTTTGAAACTTGAGATGATTTTTAGCCGTTATGGGTTAATTTGCTGTCCATTGTTGAGCATTAATTTACTCCACATTTGGCTACCGAAAATGGTAGGATTGTATTAAAGATGCCATTTGAACATACATTTTGTTGTTCTTTTTTTGGCATAAAAGCATGGGCTAAATTGAGTTCTCAATAAAAAACATACCTCTACTCACCAAAATCCACCTTATGGCTAGATGGTAGAGTTTGTACCCTTTTCTCTTTGAGTTGTATCCCATAAAAATGCATTTTACCACCTCAACATGGGCAAATCTTGGCCTTTAACCATTCGATGGTCACCTCCGTGAGAGATTTGTTCTCTCTCAACCACACCATTTTGCTAAGGTGTGTAAGTCAATGTGCATTGATGTTTAATGCCTCTTTCATCTATATATACATGAATCTCCTTTGACAGATATTTCCTCCCTCGATATATATAAAGGGTGTCGATTTTGCGTGTAGAAACAATTTCAACCATAGAAACAAAGTGCTTGAAGCATGTAAAAATCTTTCACTTTGATTTCCAAGGTGGATACACCCAAGTGTGCCTAGAGTAGTCATCAATAAAAGTCACAAAGTAAAAATATCTGTAGATCGATGATATCCTCATAGTAGGACCACATACATAACTATATATAGCTACAATCTTTGGATCTAGCTTTTAGGAATGATGCCCATCACATCTTGCCTAAAATGCATCCCCTCACATACATGTTTGACATGAGCCTCAAGCTTTGGTAACTCTCAGACCATCTCTTGCCTTTTGAGGTGCAATAAATTGCCAAAATTCAAGTGACCAAGCGGGCATGCATAGCTCCATGTCACTCATAGCGTGTGTGGTAGTAATTGAACAAGTATTATTTGCCAATCTCTCATACATGTCCAAACTATAAAGCCCTTGGCTTAGAGTACTGGATACCGCATTGATGTCTCCAAACCTCTAGTCATGAATCGTACACGTGTCATTAAAAAATTTGACCGCCTAGGCTTACCCTAGCAATGGTAGAGATTGAGAGGAGCATGTTTTTTTAATGCTTGTCACACAAACAAGACTGATGAGAGTGATTTTTCCACCATTTGCAATAGTGAGAAAAACATTATCGGCTTCTTTTATTGGACATGAGGAGTTATTTGCACATGTGACTGTTCCTCCAAGAGGAGTAGACTTAAGGGAGGAAAATAAATCATATTAAGAAGTAATGTGCTTACTAGCACCACAATCAAAGTATCAGACATGTTGATCTATCATGCTGAATTGTTATTGACATGCATATGTCATAGAATAAGGATCATAAAAACTACAGTGCACAATAAATGCCTAATCATCTTATGCATAGTTTGTCGATATTCTTTTCAACACTTGGTGCTAATGCATCAGTCCCATAGCCATGCCTTACTCTTTCTTCTTATCTAGTCTTTTTTTGCATTCTTTGATACAATGGCATGGCTTCTATTACCCTCTTCTGATAATAGTTGCATTTGCCTTTCTTCTTAGGCTTATCACCCCCCTTCTCGGCATCCTTGCCATAGAAGACTAGGTTGATCTTGCCTTTGGCTTACATCTACCCCCAAGAAAAGGCTTTACCTTTAGCTTTTTGACCAGTAGGCCTAATCTCTTACACGTATACTACTTTGGTTTTGCCAAGATTGCTCTTTAGCACTACAATCAACTCATTAAACATAAGGGCATTGGGGCTACCCTTCATCATTAGTGAAGTATGGATGCAGAATCTTGGTATGAATATGGTAAAGCTATGAGAACAATAGACACCAATGAACTATTTGGATATGACTCATCGATACATGTAAGCTATAATGCTTATGAGAAGCTCATCCATTAAATCTTTCTCAATCATTCAAATGTTTGGACTCGAACTGCTTGTGTAAATAGACTACGCATGCCTCATTACGCACTCCGTAAAGTGCAACAAATGGATCTTGACACATACATGAGTGAATATAAGGAATAATGCTCCTCTTCTCACAAAGAGTGCCACCAATACATGTTTTTGGCTTGTGCATTCCTGCCATCTCACTTGACTTGTTCTGTGTTATGGCTGCGAAGACATATGCCACAATTACATGTGAACTAGTGTTACAATCCAAAGTACTTTCACTATCTTAAGTTGAAAAGGCATGTTTTAATGCATTTGATGCCATTCAAAAGCCCTTTTGGCAAACCAATATAGGAAAGCATCCCAAATGCATCACTATCTTAAGTTGAAAAGGCATGTTTTAATGCATTTGATGCCATTCAAAAGCCCTTTTGGCAAACCAATATAGGAAAGCATCCCAAATGCATCACTACCTACCATTTTAGTTTGTAAATAACTAGTCTCTTAGACAAAATGCAAATATTGCAATCAGATGGCCCACCAATAGGATCAGTGTGATGAAGGAAGCTTGCAAAGTGTATGAAAAACTCTAGAGTGTAGAGTGTGGAAATGATACTTGGTAGGAATGCAAGAATGATAATGTGACAATATTGTTGAAGCTACTAAAGATGAGCTTGAAGATGCGATGTCAAAGATGACGACACCTCTCTATGCACACCAAATATTGCCACTGTAGTGCAAAAAACCCAAAATCAAACAAAAGTAGTTCAAACTAATGCTCCCTCCTCAGGTGTCTGCAAAAACATTACTGTGCATGTGAACGAGCCCTGAAACATGTTTGAAACGCTCCAAAATATGTAAAAATTTGGTAATATGGTTATTGTTAATATAATTAATGACACACTGTAAGGTATACCTTGTCCACCTAAGAGAATCAAAAGAGCAGACCAGGGCCAAGAGATCTTCCTCTGATACGAATTGCTAGAGTGGAGATCAAGGTAGCAACACATGTATAGATGCACTAGGTAAGGAGAGGTAGATGGAAGCATAACACTCAAGTAGATTGATGAGTGAGTGAAGTACAAGTGAAGTGGCATGATAAGGTCACTTACACACATTCATAAGAGTGTGTACATATGCTTGGGTGAAAAAACCTCCTTAAGAGGGAAAAAGTGCCCCAATCCATTTTCTTAGCCTATGTCCACACATCACTACCATATAAATCACTACAACAATAGGATGGGAGCATAGTAATGTTAGGAAAGTTGGGTTTTTTTTTAAAAAATATGGGGTAAAATATAGAACAAAAAAACTTTAGGGTAAAATAGTTAAAAAAACCTATGGGGCAAAATATAGAGCTTAGCAATTACACTTGTTGCTAATTTTGGACCTTGTAATAATCCTTGCTATTATCCTTATAATAAGTGCAACAAATAACAAGATTTATAATGAGACATATTACAAGGGTTATTATTACAATACTTGATCTTTGTGTGTGAAGCTCGTGTACATCTTGATTTTTTATGTTGACCTTATCCATGTTGGGGTCCTCGGGATAACAAGGAACCTGAGAGCCCACACACATGAACCTGAAGAGCAAGAGGATGAGTTGTGCCACATTGAACACCCTCCCTCTTGATAGAATTTGTGCATCTCGCTATGTGTGGGTAGTACTGGACCTTTTATTGGACACTATGTATTTTTCCATGTTTGCTAGGTCATGGGCTACAGCACCATGGGGGTAGTCGGGGCTAGCTACACTCCTCCCTATATAAAATCCTCTTCCCTCCTCACTTGTTTAATTAAACACTCATTCGCATATATGCCCTACACCCATTTGTTTGTAGGTATTGCCATTGTTGTAAAGTGTCATGCTACATAATATGATGTTCATTGTCTAATGTCTCGCTCTCTCAACCTCTTTCCCTCTCTTCTATGCTTTTTTTTCGCATTGTGCAACTTTATAATAGTATCATTGCCCAGGTTTCCTATACTGATCAAGCCATCCTTCTCATGATCAGCCATCCTTCTCACATCTTGTTGATCGCTTGATGTTCTCTCTCCTCCATTTGCAAATCACCTCTCTTTGTTGATCGCTTGATGTTCTCTCTCCTCTTTCCCTCTCTTCTATGCTTTTTTTTCGCATTGTGCAACTTTATAATAGTATCATTGCCCAGGTTTCCTATACTGATCAAGCCATCCTTCTCACATCTTGTTGATCGCTTGATGTTCTCTCTCCTCCATTTGCAAATCACCTCTCTTTGGTGCCTCCAAGTGGCGACACTCGGCCTTTTGCATTTGCGATTTCTGGTGGCATCATTTGAAGTAGGCAAGGTGGCTCATTCTCTGTGTTTTCAGCACAGCAACTTTTGCAAGGTTCGAACATCCTATTTCAGAGTTTTGTCCGGGTGCTTTCCTCTTCATGGTTGGTATCTGATGCCTAGATACTTGGTTGCCCATATGTGCATTTTTCTACCTCGTGGTACTTTATTTTTATAGCTTGAAGGTGGCTGCATTTTCTTCACTGCTCTGCTGGATCAATGTTTTCTATAGTGACACTAGTGTGTTCTCTTCTGGTTCAAGGTTTTATCTAGAGGGGGGCTTTGTTGGTGATCGATGGGCTCTTTTTATAGCTTGGATTGCAACCGGAGGTATGTTTCTTGCTTGTGTGGTGAAGCCCAATAAGTGGCTCTTGTTGTTCATCTTATTCCCTGCCTTCCCTCCCCTCTCGGGTGGGTGTTTCTTGAAGGATTTTTGTGGAATTTTTTGCTGTTGTGTTAAGTTGCTTTGTATCTCAAACTTTTGAGGGGATTGATTGGTCCTTGTGATTCCTGCTGCTCTAGAAGTTCTAGAGATTGGTGTGGTGGACTGCTAAGATCATCGATGGCACAAAGCTTATGGAGGTTTGCTATTGGTAGATATGGGTTCACTCTTGGAGGAGGAATCTCTCCTCGTTTCTATAGAGAAGGTAAGGTTCCCTCCTAGTAGACACGATCAAGCACTTGCTACAATGCAAAAGATAGGGTAGTGTCACTAGTACTCTTGTGGAAAACAGGGTCATTTGGCCCAAAGATTGCAAGAACAATGGTAAAACCCAGGCTAGGACCAAGTTTTCAAAGAAGTGCAATGCTCATATATAGGATGATGACTTTGATACTTTTAGTGTCTCCATGGCTACAAGCCAGGGAGACCCATAGATGGTCATCTTCTATAGTTGTACAGCTAGTTTACCCATTAAAAAAAAAACTCTCAAGGTCAAAATCTACAAATTCATCAAATTAGGCCATTTCACGAAATAACCCTTCACGGCTAATTTCTCACGAATTATAGTCTCACGGCTTAAGAACCTGCACTTTCACGATTTAAGCCCCATAAGCCATATCATGCACTAGCCACTATATATTTGTTAAGCTTATTGCTTACTATTCTTTTGGCTAAATTAATGTAGCAGCTGCTCTATGAGTGTGAGACCCCCACCCCCTCTGAGGGCGCTGGCGATGGCGAAAGCAGCATCAGCCTCTTGCGCGGGGCAGGGATCCACACTCGGGGCCTCGCCCACGGCGGATGTTCGGACAAGAGACTAGCCCGGCGGTTCCTCCGAAAGCCGAACCCAGAAAAACTTCCCTCACCCGGAAGGTACGGGTGATTCCACCAGGAAAATCATCTAACGGGAGAATTGATCTAACGAGTCAAAGTCTTAACTAACCAAACTAATCGGATCGAACCCGAAAGTCACATGGTCAGATCAAGGAAGAGACTTGCACTTGGTCCATTAAATCACCGCTTTTTTCCTCCTTTAACGAGGCACAGCCGGCTGGTTCCCTCCCACAAAACAAGGGTCTTTCTAGGACTTAATCTAACTAACGTAACTTAATTGTAACTATTTGTATCATCGCAGGAATCCCCCGATCCACCTACCGGCCCATGGTTGCCCCATGGTTCGGTCCAACCACTGTATTGGTGGGATTTCTTTATAAAAATTTGGTTCTATTTTTCTCGGGTACCGAGGAAAAGAGTTCCCAGGCCCCCTAGCTGGTATTTCAAGCAAAATTCAAGGTAGTCATACCACTCACACACCCAATATGAAATTGCCATTTTAATAGATTCGGCTGTCTTTAAAACAATTTTTCAATGAAACCATAGTATTACTGATCATAATCCTCCAAAATATTGAGTCCATTGTTTTACAAAATATATCATCCGGACTCTCCATTGAAGACCAGCTGGTCAACCACCACGAGATCCAATAATCAAAATTCCATTCACAAAAGTCATTCTTTTGGTTCATCCATATATTCCTCGACATACGCATGGGTATCCTAGCAACTACGAGCCCGTGCATCACCTGCTTAGAACCCTCTAGGATCCTACTTAGGTGTCCTAGCACTTCACTCAGGGACCGCTTCATCGGGCCTCGCCCATCGTACCGGAAGCGCACCATTTTAACCATACCGAAGTCGGCTAAGACCTCGGCAAGTTTTGCTGAGCGATGTCCCTCTCGAGACAACTCCCTACTAGCTGTTTTGCAATGTTCTTATCCTCTAGCTTAACAAGCTTAGAGTTTGGTTTTGAAATAAGAATTTATCAATGAGAAGCATTCTTTTACTAAAGAATTAGCCATAGGAATGACTATTCCTTTTGAAGAGAGAGATATACATAAGAAAACATTCTAATTAAGCATAAAGATTAACTTTTTCTTGATTACACATTAAAATTCTTAGGGAAAGCTTGATTTGAATTTAAAACAACTAATTAGAAACTTCTCAAGCTTGAGAGGGGTTGAGAAGAGGAGTCATTTGAGAGAATATTGACAAAAAACCATAAAATTTATTCTTACCTTAAGGATTAGCTTGCTTCTTTTTCTAGAAGTGAAGCCCCCAACCAATCAATTGGTTTAGCAAGTGGAGAAGAGAGCTCCAAGAGTTGTTGAAGAGAGAGAGAAGCACCAAGCTCTCCAAAAGTAGAGGATTTTTAAGGGATAATAAAAAATATGATTATTTTAATGCAATACTGGCATGGTATAGCTCGCAGATGAGAATAAAAAAGAATGAGGGTCTATTTATAGGTGAGGGAGTCCACTAACTGAGTCCAACTGGGTTCCAGAATTTTCATGCTTCAGTTTGACTGAATTTGGACTAGTTTGGTTTGATCCAGTTTGATCCGGGAGAGAGAATATCACAATTTTTTTGAATTTAAAAACCTTCCCACGTATGTGAAGGAAGCGCCTACCTCAAAGGTCCCCCCTTCCTTACCAAGGTGTCAAAAATTCATCATTTCTCTAAAATATCTCATTTTTTTAGTAATATCTCTTAATTTTTAACTAATAAACCTTGTACTCAGTCAACTCTTCATCTTATGTGAGCACTTACTCATTTTTGGGTATTTTCTTTTATTCTTTGGATTTATCTCATCCCAACACTTGGATTAATCCTATTGGCCCATAGGAGCCTTAATTAGACCATAATCCAGAAATTTCTAAAAATCTAGACCCTTAGGCTAAGGTCCCTTATATCATTTTTAATTGATTCCTAATGCACCTTAGAGAATTTATTTTGAACTTCTGTTTCAAGGAAATATATTTTTGATATTAGGATAATTTTTATATCTAAAAATATCTCAATATTGAATTACCTCTCTATAGAATTTTTCTTCTCTCTAGGAAAAAACAAGAAAAAATAATATTTTATTGTATTATGAAATAGGGAATGATTACAAGGGATTGAGGTAAAAGCTTATTCATTATTTAGGCTGAGGAGGAATCTTACAATGAGTACATATCCATACTCATGCACTGGAGAACATTTGCACCAAAGCCTCACCATCGACAACTTCCAGGTACATCTCTGGATGGGGGGGCCATGGTGGGCGAAATCTTGGTGAATGGTACAACCCATCGCTTGGAATTTTCCTTCAAATTATAAACCTCTCTAAACGACACCACCATCTTCACAAATCAATGATCTTCAATCCTTAATGAAGATAGCTATATTAGCCTCGCAAGTCGACGTAATTCTTTCAATCCTCACCAACAAGTGGCTACTTCAACACAGAACAGTTCAATAAGAGTCTATATGACTCATTTCTTTTACTTCGTAAATTTGCTTCATAAGAGCACTTAAATATACATAAAAACATAAAAAGAACAGGTCCTTCTCAACAACATTTGACAAGAATCCTGCCACACAAAGGGATATCATCAAAGGCCAAATTCTTCAAATGATGAATGTCGCTTCAATGAATCAAATGAGGAATTGAGAATCACCATCTCTTTTTGATGATTAAGTCTACGTTCCTCCGGATCCATCCCTCTCCTCTCCCATTATTAACATCTCTTAGTGTCCCCACTAACAAAAATCACATGTAACCTTGCCGATGATTGCCCAAAAACAAATTGAGCCAATAAAAAGGGGCTCACACAAATATAAAAATGCAATCATTTGAAAAAACCCCCACCCCCCATCCTGTTAGGAATTCCCAATACACCACTAACCTCTTCATTCATTAACTAGATTTTCTTATTTCTTCCAGAGGAGGAACAAAGACCATTGAACGTCACTCAACATCAATGCCATCGACAAATCTTGTTCATTCTCCCCACACAAAGGTCTTCAACGCGATCACGAGGATGCGATCGCCACCATTAGGAAGGGGGGGATGTTAATCCAATTCTAGGATTAACAAGAGCTACCGCCATTATCTTACATCAAGGAGTCACGATAGATACACCAAAGGGTCATACATTCAGGATATGAAGCAATAGTGTCCAAAGCTGCAACTTAGACAGGCGCCTGTAATGGTGTGACGGAGTATTTATGGTAATTCTCGCTCTACAAGAGCATGTCGTAATAGCAAGTTAGGATGAAGTCCTAAGTGATGTACTTCATGGATATATTATGAGAGTAGTCATTGTAATAGTTTTAGGCCTCTTATGAGCCTAAAGTGCCTAGTTAGCCAGAGTTAAAGTGAGTGTGAATACTTATGGCCATGTATATAAGTGAATTTCAACATACTGTCCCATTGTGCAATTGAGTCTTGGTCATGTGCTTCAACTGCCCCCACATACTTTAGCCAGTGAGAGTGTCTAAATCATCAAGAAAAACATAGTGCTCTGTCCTAGGGATTCCATTAGGCTTGTGAGTCCTGTTTGAGCACGTTTCCCATGATGGTTTTGCTTTGTGGACCTGTTCAAGTTCCTAGGTGGTAACATTAGGTAGGTATGCTGATCTAAGCATGTATAGAGACGTGATCTCCTACCTATCTACCATAGAAAACCTCGTGCCGGTGCGCCTAGGGAGTATGTCTAGGGTGGCTCAGATAGGCTAATTTTCCTCCATTCCCCTCTTGCTAGGAGGCAGTGTCCTTAACTCTTCTCCCCCCCACCCCCCCGTGTGAAGAAACTTACAGCAGCCCCTCACAACCCTCTCCATGTTTTTAGCCTTAAGGACATCTCACAATCCCCCCCATTTGCGTAGACTTTAATATCGTAGACTTTAATAAGGGTTTTTTGCCTTAAGAGAGGGTTCGTGCGTCATACTCTTTTGCTCATACGGTGAGCAAACGAACTCAGAATTCAGATCCGATTGAAGCGTTTCGATCGCAGCAGCGAGCTCTCTTAGGCAATGCCTAAGATGGCATCTTCTCGAAGACATCAAAATATTGCCTCAAGAGGAGCGCGCAATAACGAGATTAGAGAAGATGCTCCCAATGCGGCTCCACCAGCCCTCCCTTTTCAAGCTCCTCAAGGAAATGGTGGCCAAGTTAGCTTGGTTAATTTTTAAAAGAAGAGATTTTCCTTAAAATAGTATTAATGAATGGTATCTTTTCCTTTTAAAATGACGACATAAAAATTGTATGAAGTTACGAATCATGTGATGTAAATTGCGTTGAAATTGTTATGTTCACGAATTGTGAATGCTATATTTAATAAATTGCATTGAAGTTGTTATCTTTAGAATTCAAGATTTTTTTTGGGCTTCAACGCTAACTCCATTCCGTGCTTGTGTAGCCAGGCAGCGTCGTTTAGCAAAGCCCGGGAACGGCCCAAGGTATCCCTCATACCATTGGGAGAATAAGGATCGCTGATTGAGGCGAGAGATTATGAGGCTGCCTAGTTTTGAGGGCCCAGGCTAGTGCGGTAAATAAGCCCACCCTAGTGTGTAGACATCCCTCTGAGGGTGGGGAGGATCAAGCGATGGAGCCTGAGAGGGCGACAGACCGGCTTGAGTCCTCGCTAGTGGCCGACGATGAGGTGTATGGTCCCGTAGGGTTTTGCCCAACATGTAGAGGCTGGAAGGCCGAATTCTAGATCATCGGCAGTATAAGAATAAGAGAGCCAATTTGGCTTGTATGGAATTGATTCATGTATAAACTTTTTATATAAATATATCTTATCTTTGGCATGATTGTATTGTGTAAAAAGGCTGTTTTAACAAACCTTGTGAAAAAAGGACCTTAATTAAGGAATATGTTTATTTATGTCAAATAGTGTGGTAGGATTAATTAGAAAACAAATTGATGCGTGAGTAGGGTGGAAAGTGGGAGGATGGAATGCCCCGACGGCACCATCCTACGGACGGGTGGACCTGATTAGTCGGGTAGCTTTCCAACAGATTAAGTGAAAGCCCTACGCTGGATAATTAGGTTCTTGGGCAACTCTACTCTAGAAGACTAGTGTGCCTTGCATAAGATGAGGAAAAAAGCGTTGTCTCTAGAAATCAAGTCTAGTAGTTGCCCAATTTATGATCAATTGCCCTATGGGTGATTTGATGTTTAGAAAATCACGCTCCCCCTGCGGAATAGAGCTAGGTTATACCTATGAATCGTATCCTTGAATCTCTACAGGGTCAAGGTGTCGACGATGAATAGGAAATTTTTCCCAAGATAAGACTTAGTGGACTATCTTAAGTGTTTCCCCCATTTTAGAAGGGAGGAACCTCACAATTGGTATCAGAGCCGATCTTAGCTCCTAGGAATTGTCATTTAAGGATAGTTTTGCAATGAATGTTTTACCTAACATAATGCTAATTAGTAAAAACATCCCACTAAAACAAATAAGTTGAATTGATGTTTGAATGATTGTAGGAAGAGGAAGATGCCTACTCCAAGTTTCTAGTTTTCCAATGCATCTTCGAGACTGCTAGTCACTCCTCGAATTTCGAGTTCCGCGACACCATGGTGTAGATACTAGAGAAGATGTCCCTCCCTCATTTCTCTCGTATTCAAAGAGGATGGGGTAGAGATTTCTGGAGTCGTGGGCCGAGATACTTCTTCATCCGAGCAGATCAAATTGGGAACCTTACCACCGCCGAGGATTCGTTGGATTGAGAAGTTGAAGATGATCCGTTTATTTTTGGTTTGTCGGTACCCCCAGGGGCCGACACCTCGGTGACTATAGATGGGGTTCGCATACCTCAGGATTGTTGGGTGTATAACCAAGTGATGCAGATTTTACCTGCTGATAGAGTAGCTGTGTTGGGATCTACCCCAATCCAGAGTCTACCACCCTTACCATCAATTTTTAGAGTCTTAGAAACTACAACAGAACCCCCATATTTCACCTATATGGACCGCTCTACCCTTATGTCATAGTCAAGCCTAGGAATTTCCCTTGATGTCAAATAAGACTAATTATATTAGTCTCAGATCTTTGTAATAAAACTTGTCCTTGTAAATATTTGGAAATAAAATAATTTCAATGTTTTACTCTTCAAAAATAAGCGTTGTGCAAATATGAATCTTGTAATCTTAAAATTGTTTTTACAATGATGGCCAGGACGACCACCCTCCACCTCCCAATGTGCTTTACACCGATACCCTAGGAGAAGAAGCTCCTGCTCAAGCAAATGCAACCTCCCTCCTTTAAAGGGGAAGGTTCAAAGGTTGAGAAGGATGCTGAAGTCTGGATTGAGGCGATGGACGATTATTTCTCTACTGCCGGTACTGGAGTAGCAAATCAGTCTATGCTCGCATGGTTTTGCCTCATCAGAGATGCTAAACTCTGGTGGAAACAGTGGTGCCGTGACAAGGAAGTCACCGAGCATTCTCAAACGTGGGAAGACATCAAGCAGGCAGTGAAGGAAAGATATCTTCCCCCATCCCATGAATTCATAAAGATGAATGAGTTTTTTTGTCTTAAGCAGTGCAGCTTAACTCTTGAGGACTACTATTCCAAATTTATCACCCTTCAGAAGTATGCCCTAGCTATGACTACTTCCCAGCAAGTGGCTCGTTTCTGCCAAGGGCTAAATGAACCCTTAGATTCCCGCCTTGAAGCAATGAGGCCAAGCACATTACAGGATGCTCTCATACGAGCAAAGCCCCTTGTGAAAGAAATGAAGGCTGACAAACCGAAGAATCAAAAGAGATCTTACCCTGAGGCAAATCTTAAAGATCAACCCTACAAGAAACCCCAACAGAATTTCCCCTACTACAACAGAGGGCGACAAGGCAACTCTTTTGTCCCCCGCTCGTATGCTGCTTCTTCCAAAGAAGACCCTCTGTGTTTTGAGTGCAATGAGAGCCGGGACACTTTAGAGCCAATTGTCCCAAGATGGCAACATCATTTCCCCAAGGTAGCAGAGGAAATCAAGGCCGTGGAACCCCTATCCACCCACCAAGGTGCAAGAGGCAGTGGCCGTGTGGCGGCAGAGGCCACGGAGGAGCAGTTGCTAGGACTGCCTGTGTTATAAGTGAAGAACCGACCTTGGAAACGGCTGAAGAAGAGCGCGCCACCGTCCATGGGACAGTAGAACACCAAGGTCCGAATAAATAATTTGGTGTAATCCAAACCCCCGCCACTCATCACGGTAAGCCATTTCAGCTTTTGATTGATTGTGGCAGTACCCATTCATTCCTTTCTCCTAGGTGTTTGCAAAAATTAAACTTGGGTCAAAAAACAGCTAGAAGAATGATTGTAGAGTTAGCCAGTGGGAAAGAAGTAGTATCTCGCCACTCTATAGGAAACCTTGATTTTGAGCTGGGTAATGAGCAAACTCATGGTCACTTTAGAGTCTTGCCATTAGGAATTTATGATGGAATCCTTGGGATGGATTGGTTAATTGCAAACAAAGCTAGCATTCATTGTAACCAGGGGAGTATCACTTTTGAAAATGAGCATGGCCAAGTAATATCTGTTCAGGGGATCACAGGAAAACCTAAATCTAGGGTAGTCAAGGTAAAACATCTTCTCAAGGGAACACGTAAGGGTCAGCAAGTTTTCTTAGTCAAACTCAACAAAGTCATTGAACCTAGTATGGAGACAGAACCCTCTTGGCTCCAAGAATTCTTTGACATCTTCCCTGACGAGCTTACAGGGTTACCGCCTCCTCGAGAAGTCGATCATGAAATCGAGGTGATCCCTGGAGCTCAACCCGTCTCAAAAACTCCCTATAAAATGTCCCTTCCTGAAGCCATTGAACTTAAGAAGCAACTTTCCCAACTCATTGAACAAGGATTTGTACACCCCAGTAGCTCTCCTTGGGGAGCACCTGTTCTTTTCCAAAAAAAGGACGGAACTCTCCGCCTCTGCATAGATTATCGAGGGCTAAATCAAGTCACTGTCAAGAATAAGAATCCTATCCCTCGCATCGATGAACTTCTTGACAGGCTTATGGGGCCAAAGTCTTCTCAAAAATAGATTTGAGGTCTGGTTACTATCAGATCAAAGTCAAGGAAGCAGATATACCCAAAACAGCCTTCAATACGTGTTATGGCCACTATGAGTTTACTGTAATGTCATTCAGGTTAACCAATGCTCCTGCAACCTTCAACCGCCTAATGCAAGATATATTCCGTCCTTACTTGGATGAATTTGTGCTTGTTTTCTTTGATGACATCTTAATCTACTCCAAATCAATGGAAGAGCATGAGGAGCATGTGCGTAGAGTTCTGCAATTACTGCGCAGACACAAACTCTATGCCAAGAAAAGCAAATGTACCTTCTTTACTCATCAAATTGAGTATCTTGGATTCATCGTCTCCAAAGATGGCATCTTAGTAGACCCCGCCAAGGTCAAGGATATTCTAGAATGGCCACCTCCTAAATCAGTTCGTGAAGTTCGTAGGTTTTTGGGAATCACGGGTTGGTATAGGATTTTTATCAAAGATTATGCCTTGGTAGCTGCACCTCTGACGGATCTTCTTAAGAAGGATTGCAAAATAGTGTGGCTGCCAATCCATCAAAACAGTTTTGATTAGCTCAAGATCATTATTACTTCTGCCCTAGTCCTGAAACTTCCTGATTTTGCCAAGGAATTTGAAGTAGTTACTGATGCTAGTAGTCTAGCACTTGGTGGTGTCTTAGACCAAGAAGGAAGACCAGTTGCTTATACTTCCTGCAAGCTGAAGCAATATGAGGCAAATTATGCCACCCATGATTTGGAGCTCTTGGCAGTTGTTCATTGCCTTAAATTATGGAGACATTATCTCTTGGGGGGCAAATTTCAGCTGGTAACTGATCACAAAAGTCTAAAGTGGATCTTCACCCAACCTAACCTCAACATGCGGCAAAGGAGATGGATTGAAATTCTACAAGAATATGATTTCGACATCAAATTCTGCCTTGGGAAAGATAATGTGGTAGCAGATGCACTTAGCCGCAAATCTTTCTTGAGTGCTATTTCAATGCCAAATAATCCCATTCTGGTCAAGGTGGAAGAAGTCTCATCTCATGATCCAGATTATCAGAGAATGATGAAATTAGTAGAAGAAGGGGAAAATTCAGAGAAAGAGAAGAATCTAATCAAGGGATACTCCACTCACGAAGGAAGCCTCTACTTCAATCAAACAGGCTATGTATCCCTAAGGATCCTGCTTTAAAGAAACTAATCCTCCATGAAGCTCATGATAGCCCTGCTGCTGCAAGACACCTAGGCTATGCAAAAACATTAAATGCTGTAAGAAGGAGCTTTCATTGGGCAGGCTTGAAAAATGATGTCCTTCAGTACTTGAAGCAATGTCTCTCATGCCAAAGGATCAAAGCTGAAAGAGTCAAGATGCATGGAAAACTTCAACCCTTAGATATTCCCCAAATGAAGTGGGAGTGCAAGTCTCCCCACTATTCAAGGAGGATATGACTCCATTCTGGTAGTAGTGGACTTACTTAACAAAGTAGCTCACCTTATACCAGCGAAGAAGACCTTCAAAGCTTCTGATGTTGCCGAGTATTCATCAAGGAAGTCCTCAAACTTCATGGTCTCCCAAAAAGGATAGTAAGTGACCGAGATTCTGACTTCACTTCAAAATTTTGGCAGTCCTTATTTCAAGCCCTGGGAACTCAACTTTGCTTTAGCACAGCAGAGACCGATGGCCAGACTGAGAGAGTCAATCAAGTAATTGAAGACATTCTTAGAGCATACTGTGGACGGGAACCAAGAAGGTGGATTCAATACCTTCCTCTGGTAGAATTTGCCTACAATGCGTCTTATCATCAAAGCATAGGAATGTCTCCATTCAAGGCACTCTATGGGCAAGAATGCCTGTCTCCTCTAAATTTCTCTGATCCAACCATAAGAGTTGAGGCATCCAAGAAAATGCTCGAAGAAATGGAGGAATAAACCAAGGCAATCCAAAAGGATATTAAAGCTGCCCAAGATCGACAAAAGCATTATGCTGACAACAAGAGGTCTGAAAGGATCTTCAAGGAAGGAGATAGAGTTCTTCTACGAGTGTGACCCAAACGAAGTTCTCTATCAGTTGGGAAATATAAGAAGCTCAGCCCTAGGTATTGTGGTCCTTATATACAGTTATCAAGTGTCTAGGTAAAAGTGCCTATAAACTCCAACTCCTAGCCCATATCAAAGTCCATAATGTATTTCATGTAAGTTTATTAAAACCTTATGTACCCAGTCTCGATCATATTCTTGATGATGAACAAGTTGTAATCCCTACTCAAGGAGTCCTTGAATTACAGTCCAATAGCATCATAGATTCTAGGGAAAGGCAACTCCGAAATAGAACTCTTGTGGAACATCTAGTACAGTGGAAAGATTACCCTGAAGAAGATGCAACTTGGGAAGATGAAGCTACACTCTTAAGGGATTATCCCCAATTCATGACGAGATGAGGACATCTTGATTTCTTTAAGGGGGGAAGGATGTAACATACCCATCTTCATTAATAAAGAAATGTTCATGAAATAGATAAATTTATGAGTTTTTATGGTATAAAAATCAATGATTTTATTATTTGAGTCATTTATACTTAGAATCTTCAAATTATGAGCCCAAATTTGGAATCTGCGCGCGATTTTACCCTAATATAGGATTTTACAGCATCCAAAACGGACACCGGATCAAGCTTATACGCAAATTTCAGTCATTTTAGTTAAAAAGTGACGACCTTTAAACCTTAATAAATACACAACCGGGCGTCAGATTGACGAACGGTCTGAACCCAAACGACCAAGAGAACCTCCCGGACAAAAAAAATTTTCGCCCCTCGGGGCGATCCGGCACGTAAATCGAGACGGGTGTCCCAAATTTGGGTACATTGGGTCGTACACACTTACTAGGGTGCCCGTACAATGGCCGCCCAAGAACCAAAGGACAGCCGCCCACTGTATGGTCCACACGTACCCCTACGTGGACACCCATGCTGCCCCAGACCAGATAAGGTACATGCGTACCACTCCTTTCCTGAACAACCGACACCGTACCTTTCCCCTAGACCCATGCAGGCCATTGATCCATAGCCTTTGAAGGTACACCGTCCTTTCGTCCTTGCTTTGCGCAGTGCCCGTACCCTCACCCCTCAGCTATATAAACCCCCGGGGTGTTCCACAGACGACACGCATCTCTGTGCTCTGCGTATGCCCTGTTGTACCGTCGTCCGTACCGCTGTCCGTCCCTGTGTGGCGTACTTGATGAAGTACAGCCGCCCCTTGCAGCCACCCCTCTCACACCCCCTCATTTGCCTCTTTTCAGATAGGCTAATTTTCCTCCATTCCCCTTTTGCTACTAGGAGGCAGTGTCCTTAACTCTTCTCCCCCCCCCCCCGTCCCCACCCCCCGTGTGAAGAGCCTTACAGCAGCCCCTCACAGCCCTTTCCACGTTTTTAGCCTTAAGGACATCTCACAATTCCCCCCCCATTTGCGTAGACTTTAATAAGGGTTTTTTGCCTTAAGAAAGGGTTCGTGTGTCATACTCTTTTGCTCATACGGTGAGTAAACGAACTCAGAATTCAGATCCGACTGAAGCGTTTCGATCGCAGCAGCGAGCTCTACAAGGCGACACCTAAGATGGCCTCTTCTCGGAGACATCAAAATATTTCCTCAAGAGGAGCGCGCAATAACGAGATTAGGGAAGATGCTTCCACCAATGCGGCTCCAGCCCTCCCTTTTCAAGCTCCTCAAGAAAATGGTGGCCAGGTTAGCTTGGTTAATTTTTAAAAGAAGAGATTTTTCTTAAAATAGTATTAATGAATGGTATCTTTTCCTTTTAAAATGACGATATAAAAATTGTATGAAGTTATGAATCATGTGATGTTGTATTCGATAAATTGCGTTGAAATTGTTATCTTCACGAATTGTGAATGCTATATTTAATAAATTGCATTGAAGTTGTTATCTTTAGAATTCAAGATTTTTTTTGAGCTTCAACGCTAATCCGTTCCGTACTTGTGTAGCCAGGCGGCATCGTTAGCAAAGCCCGAGAATGGCCCAAGGTATCCCTCATACCATTGGGAGAATAAGGATCGCCGATTGAGGCGAGAGATTATGAGGCTGCCTACTAGTTCTGAGGGCCCAGGCTAGTGCGGTAAATAAGCCCACCCTAGTGTGCAGACATCCCTCTGAGGGGCGGGAGGATCAAGCAATGGACCCTGAGAGGGCGACAGGCCGGCTTGAGTCCTCGCCAGCGGCGGCCGACGATGAGGTGTATGGTCCCATAGGGTTTTGCCCAGCATGTAGAGGCTGGAAGGCCGAATTCTAGATCATCGGCAGTATAAGAATAAGAGAGCCAGTTTGGCTTGTATGAAATTGATTCATGTATAAACTTTTTATATAAATATATCTTGTCTTTGGCATGCTTGTATTGTGTAAAAAGGCTGTTTTAACAAACCTTGTGAAAAAGGGCCTTAATTAAGGAATATGTTTATTTATGTCAAACAGTGTGGTAGGATTAATTAGAAAACAAATTGATGCGTGAGTAGGGTGGAAAGTGGAAGGATGGAATGCCCCAACGGCACCATCCTATGGACGGGTAGACCCGATTAGTCGGGTAGCTTTCCAACAGATTAAGTGAAAGCCCTACACTAGATAATTAGATTCTTGGGTAACTCTACTCTAGAAGACTAGGCCAGCCATTGTGCCTTGCATAAGATGAGGAAAAAAGCGTTGTCTCTAGAAATCAAGTCTAGTAGTTACCCAATTTATGATCAATTGCCCTATGGGTGATTTGATGTTTAGAAAATCACGCTCCCCCTGCGGTGCTCTACCTCAAGCCATGAACATTATATGCTCTACTTCAATAGATTTCGCGAAAAACCAGCTATATCCGATCTTGGTTATTCGGATAGGTAAGCCTGGAAGAAGCTTTACAAACAAAGGCCGGAGGCCGAAGTCTATGAATCGTATCCTTGAATCTCTACAGGGTCAAGGTGTCGATGAATAGGAATTTTTTTCCAAGATAAGACTTAGTGGACTATCTTAAGTGTTTCTCCCATTTTAGAAGGGAGGAACCTTACAAATCCCCCCAAAAATGAGTAAATACACACATAAGATGAAGAGTTGACTAAGGACAAGGTTATTAGTTAAAAAAGAAGAGATATTTAGAAGAAATGATGCTTTTTTGACACCTCAGTGTGGGGAAATTCCCCTCATGAAGGAGGCGCCTATTTCACATGTGTGGTTGAGTTTTAAACTCACAAATAATGAGATATTTTCATCTCTCCTCTCTCCTGCTTCAACTAGATCCAAAAAGTAAGCTAAACTAACCTAAAAATGGTCAAAAATTGACCAAACTGATCTGGAAAATTTCTAGATCCAGTTTGCTTGGTTAGAGGCTCACTTTTTCCTATAAATGAAGCCTCCCCCTTTGTAAATGGTTAATAGTGTTTTATGCACTATTACTCTACTCCTCCCCCCCTGAGCCAAAAATAGTGAATTTATTGATAATTCATTAGTTTTTGACCATTTCCTCTTCAAAAGAATTGGTGACCACTCTTGTTGCAAACAAGAGTAGATCCCTCAAACCATCAAGCCAAAGGAAAGCTCACAAAAATTCATGTAAGCTAGAAATCCTACTTTTTCTTTATTCCATTTAATGGTTTTCTAATTTTTGTTTTCTTTAAAATGAAAAATGATGCTATGCCTTGTTGGAAAGGCTTTCCCCCTCTCTTCATTCTTGAATTCAGCATTTCTTTATCCTAGATGTGTAATCAAATTGTTAGAATTAAACTTTTCATATTGTTTCTCTTTAAAAAGTGAAATTTGATTAGTTTAGAATGCTTTAAACCATTTGGGATAATTTCTAAGTAACTTGAAAATGAAAAAAATTGAAAAATGGTCAGCCATACAAAAGAGGTTATGGTAAAATTTTCTTAAATTTTGTGAAATAAGTTTTATCTTTTATTATTCAAAAAGAGTAATCATTAGAAAGATGCATAAAAGATTTATTTTTATTTCAAAAGTGTTATTCTCCTAAAAATTAAATTTATGCATAAATGGATTTTTATAAAAGTATTATTTCCCCCACTGGAGTTGTTCTTATGCATAAATACATGCGTAAAGAATCTTTATATCAAAAATAAGAATTCTCTTATATTCTATAAATAGATGTGATAAGATGTGATATGAATCAGATAGATGAGAATGAATAGAGGATGGATGTGATGAGAATAGAAGTGATGAGGATAGAAGTGATGAGAATGAAAGGTAAATAGATGTGATGATATGTGATGCAAATCAGATAGATGGAAATGAATGGATGGATGGATGTGATGAGAATGAATGGATGGATGTGATGAGAATAGAAGTGATGAGAATGAGAGGTAAATAGATGTGATGAGATGGGATGCGAATCAGATAGATGGGAATGAATGGATGGATGGATAAGATGAGAATAGAAGTGACGATAATGAGAGGTAAATAGATTTGATGAGATGGGATGCGAATCAGATAGATGGGAAAGAATGGATGGATGGATGTGATGAGAATAGAAGTGATGAGAATGAGAGGTAAATAGATGTGATGATATGTGATCTCTATGTGATGCGAATCAGATAGATGTGAATGAATGGATGGATGGATGCGATGAGAATAGGAGTGACAAGAATGTGATGTGAATAGATGTGATGAGATGTAATGCGAATCAGATAGATGGGAAAATATGGATGGATGGGAAAATATGGATGGATGTGATGAGAATAGAAGTGATGAGAATGAAAGGTAAATAGATGTGATGATATGTGATGCGAATCAGATAAATGTGAATGAATAGATGAGATGTGATGTCATGTGAATCAGGATATAAATGAATGAAATATATAGAGAACAGAGATGTACCCACCACTATTTAGTATCTATGTACCCACTATTTAGCATCTACTTATGCTTCCCCATCCTATCCTTTTGTGGTTTAGCCTTTCATTAATTTCAATTGTTGTTCTCATAAGTATCTATGTACCTTTTGTGGTTTAGCCTTTCATTAATTTCAATTGTTGTTCTCATAAGCACCACAACAATCATCATTCCCCTTGACTTCTACTCTTATCTTTGGGTGAGCAAAACTTTCCTCTCACACGTCGTATAAAGAGATGAAGGAAACTTCACTATATGCAGTGTTTAGACTTGTTTGTTGGGAGCTTCTTCAAGGATTAAAAAAAGATGTTACTTTACATGTAGCATAATTGTACTTAGTATAAATTTCATGAAAGCTTATTTAAAAGTTCAACTTTCGAGCTCTATCACTACATTGGTATCTCTTAGTGTGTTGATTGTCTTTAACTAGAATTGTATATAAAGGTAAATTTTATATTGAATCAAGAGTTCCTTTTGCACTTTAGCAAATATATGAATGATTATCATTTTTTTAAAATCTAGAACACATAACTCATAATGCAAACTACACTATCATTAGTCACATCTTTGTAGCCAAAATTATAATCTCAACACATAGATAGGTCAATCTTTTCTTTTTATGAAGGATATTAGGCATTCAAAGATAAAATATGGTCACCAATATTTGAATGTAGCTTAATATGAAGATGTGATTAATATTATGTCCAACCATTAGCAAAGTAACTAAATATGAAGATGTGATTAATATTAATAGGATGTGAATAAATGTGATAACATGTGAATCGGGATGTGAATGAACGATAAGGGACGTGAATGAATGTGTTAGCATGTGAATTGGGATGTGAATGAATGAGATGTGATGTGAAATGGATGTGATAAGATGCGATGTAAACTGGATAGATGTTGATGTATGTGAAGTGATGAGATGTATGGGTAGATGCAAGTAGATGTGATCTGATGAGGATAAATGAGGAAATAAGTGACGAGTTAGAAAAAGATGTGATTAGATGAGAATGGGAATACTTATGAAATGAATGTGGATTGACGTGTGGATTGATGTGATTCCACAGTACCCTTGATCTTCAATGCATATTCATTCATAGACATACTCTTTTTCTCCACGGTATGAAGTTCATTCTTCAACTGTATCTTTCGTGCCTTGGTATTCATTTCATCACCAGCTTTACGCTTAAGCTTATAAACCCACTTTTGTACCAACAGCCTTTTCACCTGCTAAATACTAAGTTTCCTTTTTTAGGATTAAGTCATTCTCATCCTGTATGCATCCACTGATCATTTTTCTATGCTTCCTGAAAGGAAATCAATTCCTGTATATACTGGAAATGAGAGCATGAACCACAAAAGAATAAGATGCATGTTGAGAACTTGCACGTGTCCTACTAGTAGAGGAGTGGCTGATTTGCTATCCCGCAATGTCTGCGCACCATCAGCCATTTTGGCATATTCTCAGAAACCTAGATATGGATTCCCTTTCCTCATCCACGATTTTCGCATCAACAGGATGAACTATGGGTTGAGCCTTGAGTTGATTTTTAGCCATTATGGGCTAATTTGCAGCCCATTGTTGAGAATTTATTTACTTCACATATGGCTACCCAGCATTGTACAAAGGTAGTATTGCATTAAAGATGTCACGTGAACATACAAATTTTATTTATTTATTTTGCACAAAATCATGGGCTAAGCTGAGTTCTCAATAAAAAACACCTCTACTCACCAAAATCCACCTTATGGCCAGATGGTAGAATTTGTACCCTTTTCTTTCTAAGTTATATTCCATAAAAATGCATTTTATCACCTTATCATCCACCTTATTGCGTTGCTGCTTAGGCACAAAAGCATAAGCAAGACAACCAAAGACACATAAATGAGTCATAGAGGGATTTTTTCCATTTTAAGCTTCATAAGGGGTAATTGTGTGTATAAGACCTTGGTGAGGCATCAATTGTTTAGCACATAAGTGGCACACATAACTGCCTCTAACCAAAAAACATGAGGCAAATCCCACACTGATGTCTCCATCACTCCAGTCATGAATTGTACACGTGTAATAAAAAAAGTTGACCACTAGGCTTACCCTAGTAATGGTAGAGACTGGCAACAACAACATGTTTTTTTAATGCTTATCACACAAATAAGACTTATGAGAGAGTGGTTATTCCACCATTTGCAATAGTGAGAAAAAACTTATCAACTCTTTTTACTAGATATGAGGAGTTATTTGCACATGTGACTATTCCTCATTGAGGAATAGACTTAAGAGAAAAAAATAAATCATACTAAGAAGTAATGTGCTTACTAGCACCACAATCAAAGTACCAGACATGCTGATCTATCATGCTGATTTGTCATTAACATGCATACATCATGGAATAAGGATGCCTAATCATCTGATGTATAGTTGGCCGATATTCTTTTCAACACTTGGTGCTAATGCATCAGCCCCATAGTCATGCCTAATCATGGAATAAGGATGCCTAATCATCTTATGTACAGTTGGCCGATATTCTTTTCAACACTTGGTGCTAATGCATCAGCCCCATAGTCATGCCTAACTCTTTCTTTTTATCCTTCTCTAGCCTTTTTTGGCATTCTTTGATACAATGACCTGGCTTCTATTACCCTCTTCTGATAATAGTTGCATTGGCCTTTCTTCTTAGTCTTATCACCCCCCTTCTCGGCATCCTTGCCATAGAAGACTGGGTTGATTCTGCCTTTGTCTTACATCTACCCTGAGAAAAGGCTTTATCTTTACCTTTTTGATTGGTAGGCCTAATCTCTCACACACGTATACTACTTTGGTTTTGCCAAGATTACTCTTCAGCACTACAACCAACTCATTAAATATAAGGGCATTGGGGTTACCCTTCATCATGAGTTGAACTATGGATACAGAATCTTGGTATGAATATGGTAAAGCTATGAGAACAATAGACACCAATTAACTATTTAGATATGACTCGTCAATACATGCAAGCGACTGTGTGAGATCTTTATAAATCTTCCTCAATCATTCAAATGTTTGGACTCTAATTGCTTGCGTAAATAGGCTACTCATGCCTCATCACGCACTTGGTAAAGTGTAACAAATGGATCCCAAGCTTGCTTGGCACATACATGAGTGAATATAAGAAATAATACTCCTCTTCAAAAAGAGTGCCACCAATGCATGTTTTTTTCTTGTGCATTCCTGCCATCTCGATTGGCTTGTTCCACATTGGGAATTCCTGCCTCTCCCTTAGCTTGTTTCATGTTGTGGGATATGCCACAATTACATGTGAACTAGTGTCACCATCCAAAGTACTTGTACTATCTCATGTTGATGAGGCATGCCTTAATGCCAATGATGACATTCCAAAGCTCTTTTGGCAAACCAATATAGGAAAGCATCCCAAATACATCACTACCTTCCATTTTAGTTTGAAAATAACCAATCTCTTAAACAAAATGCAAATATTCCAACTACTTGCAGGTATTATCAATGCCCCCACTCAAAATGCAATCAGATGGCTTGCCAATAGATCACTGATAAAGGAAACTTGCAAAGTGTATAAAAAATTACAGTGTAGAGTGTGAAAATGATACTTAGTAGGAATGCAAAATGGATGATAATGTGATGATATTGTTGAAGCTACCGAAGATAAATATTGCCACTGTAGTGCAAAAAACCCAAAATCAAACAAAAGTAGTTCAAACTAATGCTCCCTTGGGGTGTCTGCAAAAACATTACAACAAGTGAACGAGCCCAAAAACACGTTTGAAATGCTCCAAAATGTGTAAAGAATTTTTAATATGGTTATTGTTAATATAATTAATGACACACTATAAGGTATACCTTCTCCACCTAAGATGATAGCTCAATAAGAGAATTAAAAGATTAGATCGAGGAGAAGATAACAAGGAAGAGATCTTGCTTTGATACTAAATGCTAAAGTGGAGATCAAGGTAGCAACACATGTATAGATGCACTAAGTAAGGAGAGATAGATGGAAGCATAACACTCAAGTAGATTGATGAGTGAGTGAAGTACAAGTAAATTGACATGATGATAAGGTCACTTACACACATTCATAAGAGTGTGTACATATGCTTGGGGGAAAAAAACCTCCTAAAGAGGGAAAAAGTGCCCAAGTCCATTTTATTAGCCTATGTCCACACATCACTACCATATAAATCGCTACAACAATAGGAAGGGAGCATAGTAATGTTAGGAAAGTTGGGTAGTTTCAAAAAACTATGGGGTAAAATATAGAACAAAAAACTTTAGGGTAAAATAGTTAGAAAAACCTATGGGGAAAAATATAGAGCTTAGCCAATTACACTTGTTTACTGATTTTGGACCTTGTAGTAATCCTTTGTTTTACCCTTACAATAAGTGCCACAAATAGCAAGATTTATAATGAGACATATTACAAGGGTTATTATTACAATGCTTGAACTTTGTGAGGGTTTTTCTAGAGAGAAAATGCTTATTCTTTCCAGCTCACATTGATGCTAGTTATTCATCCATAGGATGACCATTGGCATCTTGTGCTAGATCTTAGAATCTCATAATCTCTATCTTCAAATCTATAGCTATAGATAGGACTTTAGTAGATGTAGGAGAACTTAGTGTTAGAATTTCATTGCATAAATTATCCTTAATATCTTCTCTAATGTAGGTTGTTGATCATGGTCAACCTCGTCTACATCTTGATTTTTGATGTTCACTTGATCCATGTTGGGGTCCTTGGGATGATAGGGGACCTTTGCTATTGGTAAATATGGGTTCACTCTTGGAGGAGGAATCTCTCCTCCTTGTTTCTATATAGAAGGTAAGGTCCCCTCCTAGTGGACATGATCAGGCCCTTGCTATAATGCAAAAGATAGGGTTATGTCACTACTCTTATGGAAAACAAGGTCATTTGGCCCAAAGATTGCAAGAACAATGGTAAAGCCTAGGCCATGACCAAGTTTTCAAAGAAGTGCAATGCTCATATATAGGATGATGACTTTGATACTTCTAGTGTCTCCAAGGCTGCAAAAGCCAGGGAGACATAGATGGTCAACTTCTATAGTTGTACAGATAGTTTCCCCCCATGTGATTCTAGGCCAGAGGAGGCTTGTGGGTGGGAGAGGGGGACTGTCATAAGCCTAGAAATTTTGTGCATGATGGGATGAGTGTATCAGAGTTCCAACTAGGTAAAATATCTAGTGAGACAAGTTTATTTTTTAGAGCTATGGATTGGATGTATTCCAAGTCTATTGCTGGTGTAGTAGAGATTATGGACTGGATGAGTTCCAAGTTCATTGTTCAAGGTTTTCTGGATGTGATGTGTTCACTGTCTACTATTGGGGGGGATGATGGGCGTGGTGTCTTTCTACAAACTCATAATTTTATACCAAGAGCTAAGAAGATTTCTTTGGTGTTTAAGGTGGCATTTTGTTTCAAGGAGTCAAGTTGGCAGGTGCTATTTTCGGAGGTGTATCCAATATCTGTAGTATTGAAGTCTCCATCATCGCATCTTCACCAACTTATCTTCTTCAAAATTTTGCAGACTATGAGCTACAAAGTGGGTGTTAGAATTTGTGCATCTCACTGTGTGTGGGGATTGGACCTTTTATTCTCGGGGGGGTCACTCGTATAAATATGTAAGTATCACGTGGGTTCAACAGAAGGACATTTTAAATATTTAAAACTTACAGAAATATATTTACAGAGGGGATTTATTTATTGTATTTTAAAAAAAATTTACAGATTTGAATAGGAAAGGATACATTATATTCACTAAAAAATTCACAGATAAGGGACTTTTTAAATAGGCCTTGAACGCACGTGATATAGAGGATTTACATATAGTGACCCCCCCGAGCTTTTATTGGACATCACATTTTATTGGACATCACATTTTTTTCCATGTTTGCTAGGTCTTGGACTGCTGTTTGGCTAGCTCCATGGGGGCAATCGGGTAGCTACACTCCTTCATGAAGTCGTTTTCCCTTCTCATTTGTTAATAATTCAACAATCATCTATAGGCATATGCTCTACACCCATCTGTTGGTTAGTATTGCCATTGGCAAAGCCTCACACTACATAATATGATGTTTATTGTCTAATGTCTCTCTCTCTCTCCCTCTCTCCTATGTTCTGTTTTTGCATTGTGCAACTTTATCACCTCCATACAAAGACCAAAGCATAGCTGAAATTGCTAGATGAAAACATAGCTAAATCTTCAAACATCCTTCAAGAATGTGAAGATTGACCTTCGAGGTAAGCTTCCACCACATTACCAGATCAGGATTAATGAGCAAGATATCCCAAAGACAGCCATCAATACTCTG
Source organism: Cibotium barometz (assembly GCF_041138505.1). Classification (NCBI taxonomy): domain Eukaryota; kingdom Viridiplantae; phylum Streptophyta; class Polypodiopsida; order Cyatheales; family Cibotiaceae; genus Cibotium; species Cibotium barometz. The sequence continues at coordinate 18,317,762 of NC_141056.1, forward strand.
TATGGGCATTATGAATTCACTGTCATGCCATCAATACTCTGTATGGGCATTATGAATTCACTGTCATGTCGTTTGGATTGACAAATGCCCCAGCTACATTCAATCGCTTAATGCAAGACATTCTCAGAGAATACTTGGATGATTTTATTCTTGTTTTCTTTGATGATATTCTGATTTACTCAAAGAATGCAGCTGACCATGAAGCTCATGTTAGAAAAGTTCTTGAGATTCTAAGGAAGCACCAACTCTTTGCAAAAAAGAGCAAATGCACTTTCTCTGCCGACCATGTTGAATACTTGGGCTTTCTGGTATCAAAAGATGGAATTTCTCCAGATTTTGTAAAAGTCCAAGCAGTCATAGATTGGCCTGAACCAAAGATAGTGAAAGAAGTCAGAGGATTCTTGGGATTGACTGGTGGTATAGAATTTTTATACCAAAGTATGCTCTCATAGCTTCCCCCCTAACTAATCTTCTCAAGAAGAATATTCCGTTTTAATGGCCTACCAGGTGCCAGAATGCTTTTGATAAATTGAAGACCGCCTTGGTAACCAATCCTATTCTGAAGCTACCAGATTTCTCTCTACCCTTTGAGGTAGTAACTGATGCATAAAATTTTACCGTGGGAGGTGCACTCATGCAGGAAGGTCATGCAGTGGCCTATGAATCTCGAAAACTCAGAACGCATGAGAGGAATTATGCTGTCCACCACGACCTAGAACTACTTTTAGTAGTATATGCCCTGAAGTTGTGGAGACATTACCTACTGGGACAAAGATTCACTTTGATGACAGATCATCAGAGCTTAAAGTGGATCTTCACTTAGAAGGATCTCAACATGCGCCAAAGAAGGTGGATGCAGACCCTGTAGGAATTTGATTTTGAAATCAAGTACCGCGCCTAGGCAAAGAAAATGTGGTAGCAGATGCCCTTAGCAGAAAAGCCTCCTTGCTTGCAATTACTGTAGTATCAAATCCTTTTATTATTGAAGCAAGAGAGAAGATCATGCAGGATAGATTCTTTGGCCCTATTGCTACCCTACTTATGAAGGAAAGCAAGACTCCACAGGAGTTGAACAAAGTTCAAGGGTATAGCCTGGATGATGGCATTATGTATTATAATCGTAGGCTATGCATTCCCAATGATGAGGGAACTAGGGATCAAATTCTGAATGAAGCCCATGACGAAGTAGCAATAAAAGGTTGTAATTGTGTGATGAAATTCATACAAATTGATATTCAGAATGAAGATTCATAAATAGGTAATTGGGTCTTCAAATGGAAGTACCGCAATTGTATGGAATCCCTCACTTGTTTGAGGCCTAGACATGATGATATTTACCTTAAATTTCCAAGGATCGTGACTACCTGTATATACGAAGGATATAACTGCAACTCTTTACTGGCAGTATATACGAGTAAATCTAAGACCTTGAAATTATAAGCAAAAATGCTATCCAAATGATGAATTCAAATGTGGTTGATATGATTTTAAAATTCTAGTTGAGAACTGATGCTATCCAGATGATGAATTCAAATGTGGTTGATATGATTTTAAAATTCTAGTTGAGAACTGATGAGTTGAATTGGATTCTGATTGAAAAATGATGATTCTTGAATTTTGGTTGAAAAGCGATAAGCTGAGCAAAACCACAATGAGGATGAATGGGACGAGTCCCTGTGATGATGTTCGTAACTGGAATGATGATAATGACTTCAGCAAATCACTGTGTATCTGAAGAATGGATATGGATGTGTATGTGAAGAATGGATGTGAATGTGTATGTGAAGAATGGATATGGATGTGTATGTGAAGAATGGATTTGAATGTGTATGTGAAGAATGGATGTGAATGAGTATGTGAAAGAATGTATGTGGATGTATGTGAAAGAATGGACGTGGATGTGTATGTGAAAGAATGTGATGTGATGTGACATGAATATATGTGGATGTGAAGTGATAGATATGAATGTATGGATAGATGTGAGTAGTCATACATGTGAACGATTGGATGGATGTGGATGAATGAGATGAGATGTGTATGAATGAGATATGATGTGGATAGAAGTGATGTGATATAATGCGGATAGAATGTATGTGATGGGATGGTTATGAGAATGAATGTGGTGCATATGAATGAATGAATGTGATGGATATGAATGAATGTGATGTGATGGATGTAAATGACTGTGATGGGGACGTGAATAGATGTGATGTGATGTGAATCGGGATGTGAATGAATGAGATGTCATGTCATGTGAATCGGGATGTGAGTGAATGAGATGTGATGTAAATTGGGATAGATGTGATATGTGATGTGAATGAATATGATGTGATGTGATGAGATGTGGATATGGGTAGATGCGAGTGGATAAGATCTGATGTGGATAAATGAGGAAAGATGTGATGAGAATGGGAATACATATGAAATAAATGAGAATTGATGTGGAACAATGTGAAAAGACAAGAGTTTGTCATAGAAACTGTATTTATGACCTATTTTTTAATGAATTTTTTATGTCGAAAATGCTGGGGAAGCATTTTGACCGTCTTGTGAATGAGGTCGTGTGGAGACCTAACTGGTAAAGTTGCAACAGGTGATAGAGAGTCAACAGAGGACGTCTTGCGTAGCAAGGTCGACTGAGGTCTTGACCAGCCTCGGTTCGATTTAAATGGTGAGCTTCCGGTACGGTGGATAAGGGACCAAGGAAGCGGCCTATGAGTGGAGCGCTAGGTGACCTGCTCTGGGTCGTCGAAGATACCCACACGTACGTCGTGGAAGATATTAGAACAAGGAGTAAGAGTTGTTTTCTGAATTTGGGCATGGATCTAGTTGATTGACCTTGCTGGTCCTTAACGGATGAGTCCATGGCTCTTTTATATGTATCTGTTGGTTGACCTTGCTGAATCTTCAACGGAGATTCCATTTTTATTTTTATAAGTGAAAATATTGCCGGGTACTATGAGCTAGGAACTATCAAAAAGGCCCCTGATGAGTGGACAGGTGGTGAGTGTTCTGGTTACCAATGATGCCATAGGTACACCGATGAAGGAAAAATTAGAAATTAGGATTCAACCAAATATTTTGGAAGATTATGATCAATGATACTATAGTTTCATTAAAAGATTGTTTTAAAGATAGCTGAATCTGTGAGAAAGGCAATTTCATATTGGGTGTGTAAGTGGTGTGAGTAGTTTTAAGTTTGCATGAATATCGGGCTAGGGGGCTTGGAAACTTTTTTCCCTAGTACCCAGGATAAAACCTGACCAAATTCTTAAATGGATCCCATCACTATAGTGGTTGTGGGCGGTTGGCTAACCCACGGGATTGGATGGGGTTAGGCTGGACTGATGGATCTCTAATATGAGACACAATTCTATTATGGTACGATAGATAAAGTAAATCTCGGATAAAAATTGTTCTATGGAAAAGAATCAATGGCTGTGCCTCTCAATGAGGAAAAAAGCGTTGGTAGTGCAAGTCTTTTCCTTGATCTGACTATGGGAACTTACAGGTTTGGTCAGATCAGTTCAGTTAGTTAAGACTCTTGACTACATTAGAGTAAAAATATCCTGGAGGAATCGCCTGTGGCGAGGGAAGTTTTTCCGGGTTTGATTTTGGAAGAACCGAGGGATTAGTCTCTTGTCTGGATATACATGGGCGAGGCGCTGAGTGAAGGACCTTGTCCCATGCAAGAAGTGCTACTTTCGTTGCTAGCACCCCAGGATTCGTTGCACGGAGGGGATAGGGATCTTTCAGATTCTCTCATCTCAGTAGATACCTCTCACCTTTTCACTCACCTTTTCACTGCTACCCACTCATTTAGAGACTCTCTTTTATAGCCTCTTGCTAATGGGCTTATTCCCGTATACACCTATTCACTTGTATATTTCAACACCTCCCCTCAAGTGAATAATCCTCTCTTTTAGAGACTCTCTTTTATAGCCTCTTGCTAATGGGCTTATTCCCGTATACACCTATTCACTTGTATATTTCAACACCTCCCCTCAAGTGAATAATCCTAGCACACTTGGACCCTATACCAAGTTTCCTTCTAACTTGGTAGCCCAGGACCAGTGCCTCAAGTCCCTAACTCATAGTCCTTGACACTATCTCTCTATGTGTCCAAGGCTACTACAAGCGCCCGTGACCTTGACTAAAGTGTTCACCCATACATCTACCACATGGCCTACATCATCGGCGGTGGCTCAGAGGTAGTTTTACTCTGGTTGGGCAGGTTACATTGGGTTGTGGGGTTTCTCTCTCAGAAAAGATTGTATGACTCCTCTTCCTTAGGAGTCTCCACCCATGACGTTTGCCGATGTCGATCCTTCTTCACTGGGTTTGTTGTCTCTAGCCATGTGTCTTGGCTTCCCACAGTTGTGGCAAGTGAAGGTCCTTCCTCCTCCCTTGCCTCTTCCTCGTCCTCGTCCTCGTCCTCGTCCTTGTGAGAATCCTCCTCGGGTGTAGAAATCTCTTTCCTCTCCAGTTGTAGGGTCCACCCCTTTCTTTTCTTTGACCTTGGTATCTTGCTCTAGTAGAGCTCCTTCTATATCATGTAGCTTCAATTTTCTGGTACATTCTTTAAGGTTGCCACAATGTTTTCATATTCTCCTTTGTCCACACTCTTCAAAAGCACTGCTAGTGTCTCATCATCCTCTACCTTCTTACCAATGGCTGCTTAATGCTTTTATATTTGTTCAAGTGTGTGGTTAGAGGTTCCCTTTCCTTCATGTCAAGTTTGTAGAATTGCATTAACAGATTTATCTTTGAATATTTTGCTTAAGTAAAAAATAATTTATTTTCATCCCATGCATCTTTTGCCCGTTGTATCCCTATGATGTGGTGAATTATTTCATCATTTAGGCTAAGTGCAATGAGCCCTAAAGCTTTCTCATTCCTGCTCTTCCACTCATTCTACCCAATCTTCTCTAGGCATTCATCTCTTCCCTCAACTAGCCCCCACAGATTTTTTCTCATTAGCAAATACATGGTCTTTGTTTGCCATGTGTATGAAACTACTTTCCCATTAAATTTAGCTATTTCTTGTGCCGTGCTTATGATGATGTGGAGGAGGTCTTACCTCTTGATCCAATTCAAGATTCAAGGGTAGTGTCTACCCTTTTACAACTCAGATCTCGTGTTAAATGATGACTACAACAGCATAAATTCACCAAAAATTACATAAAGCCAAGTGTAGCCGATCTGTACTGAATGGTTGGAGCATCAAACCATCTTCGAATTGCAATCTGAAGTGATAGGGATCTGTATCAGATATCCAACGGTGAATTTGAACCATCAATTGTACCAAAAATAGTGATTAGTGCTAATTAATCATGAATTAGTAAAATAATCCCCTATTTGCGTGCAAAAAACAGAGTGTGCTCTAGGAGGCCAGATGTGGTGCCCTACAGTTCAAATGAGCTCAGATCCTTTCAATGGCATCAATAGCAATTACTCTAGTAGAGGATCAAACCAAGAAACAAAGGGTTTGATCAGACATTCAATGCTCAATTGCTTCTGTGAGTACTATTGAGTTGAAATTGATTGCTGGAGACGTTTTTATGTAATTCTGACCACACAGGCATGTTTGCAGCATTGCAAAATGGCTGGAAATGCTCTCTTGAGCTCTTATTTGCTTGGAGTAGTGAGTAATCGCCACTGTACTTCAGATTTGCGGCGCTTGCAAATCAGCGTAAATTAGGGGCAACACACGGCAATTCGATGAAATGAGATGACATGGTGGAGCACCGAAAAGTTGCCTAGATGTGGCTAGAAGGTCTTTGACTAATTTTAAGGCTCGAGGGAGAGAGAGCTCCTCCACCAGCTGGGGGTATAGGGAGTTTGTTGAAAGAGGCTTTAAAAAGTGATTATTAATCATGATTAGCAAGATAATCTATTGCTTAAAAACTAGATGAGTCCTAAGCTGCTACGGCTCTGATACCATGTTAAAATGAAAGCAAGAGTGGGCTATGGTGGATCAAATGCTAGAATCAACATAATTAATAAGAGATTAGATGATGATTAAGGTAATATTAGTGAACAATTAACCTAATCAGATAATGTAGGCATGGATACTCAAAAACCAACAAATACTCATTAGGCCAATGCCTCAATTTATAGTGTTTACATCTATAAGATGCCAAGCATCTAATGCTACTGATTTCTCCTTGATTTGTGCCACCTCCCTACATTTGGGGGCACCTTTTCCTAGAATCTTTCCACACCCCTGTATTCACTCATCATGCTACCCTTGATTCTCTCATCAGTAGAGATACCTCTCACATTTTCACTGCTACCCACTCATTTACAGACTCTCTTTTATAGCCTCTTGCTAAGGGCTTATTCCCGTACATACCCATTCACTTGTATATTTCAACACCTCCCCTCAAGTGAATAATCTTGGCACACCTGGACCCTATACCAAGTTTTCCTCTTACTTGGTAGCCCGCGACCAATGCCTCACTAACTCATAGTCCTTGACACTCTCTCTCTATGTGTCCAAGGCTACTACAAAGTGCCCGTGACCTTGACTAAAGTGCTCACACATACATCTACCACATGGCCTACATCATCACTGGCTCAGAGGTAGTTTTACTCATAGGTTACATTGGGTTGTGGGGTTTCTCTCTCAGAAAAGATGTTCTGACTCCTCTTCCTTAGGAGTCTCCACCCATGACGTTTGCCGATGTCGATCCTTCTTCACTGGGTTTGTTGTAGCAGTCTCTAGCCATGTGTCTTGGCTTCCCACAGTTGTGGCAAGTGAAGGTCCTTCCTCCTCCCTTGCCTCTTCCTCGTCCTCGTCCTTGTGAGAATCCTCCTCGGGTGTAAAAAGCTCTTTCCTCTCTAATTGTAGGGTCCACCCCTTTCTTTTCTTTGACCTGTTGAGATATCGAGCTCGTCTAGTGAGGCGGTGGCCACTGATGACCCGCCTGGGGGATAGGCCCCACACTTACACCACTGGCATGGTTGGTGAGATCTTGGGTGATATGCGGCCAGTGGGATGGCAGGCTGTGTGACAGCCACTCTAGAGACTGGCATAGTTATAACGCCAGCTCATTTAGTCAGGTTCACACTATAGAGAACCCGTGTATGTATTGGTTGAGTACCTTTCATATTATGTGTACTCTTGTTGCGTGACGAGTGAAGATCAATGCAAGGATGCAACAAAAAAGACACTTAGGGCTCTTGTAAAGAGTTCCAAGTTGTAGATGAATGTGGGAGTGGGCTTGACAATAATCCCACATGGGAACTTTTGAGAGTTTTAGAGTTTTTGTATAAAAAGTGGCTCATTTGAGAGCTAAAGGCACTTTTGGTCATTTGGTTGAGAGGCTCATAGAGAGAGCTTGCTCCATAGCTCCTTCTCATGTGCTCTCCCAAGGCTCTCCATCTCCATTCTTGCTTCAATCTTGTACTCTCTATTCTCTACGTATTCAATGATATGAGGTTGCGGTCTACACACTTGCTAATCTAGATTTCGTAATGATGTTTTGATGCTAAAATCTGATTTGTGAATTGTAGAGTGCATGTGATGAAGCTTGTGCATGAAATGATGTGTAGTTGAGGCTTGTGTGATAGTTCTTTGCATGTTAGATTCTTTGCATAAGTTGCATTTTTGTGCTTAAGTGTAGCCTAATCTTGATGCGTTGATTATGTTAGATTGAGAAGGAATCAACGATTGATTGCTTGATTGTTGAAGAAGGATTGAGTAGGATTAGAAGTCATTAGTGTGTGGTTAACTAATCTTCTCCCATTCGGGATAGCCTCTATGCGCTAACCGGGTTGCATTCACGGATTGACAATCTGTGTGGGTTGGAGTGTAGACTCCGCTATGCTATGATGTCCCAAACAATGGCACCACTGCCGGGGAACGCACACCTAAGTTAGTGAAGGGTGTTAACCATTACTTCTTACTACTAAGTGCTCCATTGATTGCAAAATCGTGGATTAGAGGTAGATTAGAGTAGAGTTTGCAAGGGCATTGAGTGTGTGATCTCAAGGGCGCCTTGTGTGTTTTCTATTTTTTGATTAGAAGCAAAAAAATTAAAACCCCATTGCGGTAGAGTAATCCCGCCATTAATTAGGTTTAAGTGCTTTCTGTTTTTGTATTTTTTAAAGTGGCTGTGGGAGGTGAGTAGCTGGAGGCGCAGCAAAGAAATATATATATATATATATATATATATATATATATATATATATATATATATATATATATATATATACATTGAAGCGTGGCAGCAGGCGACGTGGCTGTGGGGAGGCGTCTTCATCGGGCGCAGCAGCCGTGTGAAGGTGGTGTTTGTAGGCAACCAAGCACCAGTAGGCGAAGCTCCTGTGGGAGGTAGAAGGTGGTGGCGTGGAGTAGTAGTCGAGGCGGCTGGCGACTCAGAGGAAGGCAAGCGCAAGCAAAAAGCAGTCGAGGCGACCGAGTGGTGTGTGGTGGCATGGAGCAGCAGTCGAGGCGGCTGGCGGGCTGTAGCTGCAGTTGTGTAGGCGGCGGGCTGCAGCAGTGGTGGATGTAGACGAGGCTGAAGGCGTTGCAGTGGTGGCCGGCTGCAGAAGAAAGCAGTGGGCGCATTGAAGAAGGCAGTCGTGGAGGCGTTGAAGTCGACCCGCGTGGATGCAGCAAGAAATCCGGAACGACGCAGAGAGATTCGAGCTGATAAGGTTGGTTCCTTTTTATTTTTTATTTTTTATTTTTTAATTAATTTTTCATGTTTTTGTATTTTTTAAATAAATAATAATAATAATAAAAAACAACAAAACAATAAAAAAATATTTTTTTTTAAAAAAAGAAAAAAAAAGAGAGAAAAAAAGAGAGAAGAAAAAGGAGAGAAAAAAATTAAATTTTTTTTTAAAAAAAAACAAGAAAACAATTATAGTGTTTGTGATTTGAGTGCATTATGCATTTTTTAAATTTCTGTAAAATTTTGCATAATTAGAGTAATTTGCTTTGTTTTAAATTTCTATAATTTTGTGCATAAGTAGTATATTTTTAGCGTAATTCATATTTTTATGTAATTAGTACGAAATTTATTAGTTTAAAAAAAACAACAAAAGGAGAAGAAAACAAAAGAAAAGAAAGGAAAAGAAAAAGAAATAGAAAAAAATTCTATAAATTATGTGTTTTTTTTAGGAGTCCATATTCTTTGCATAATTTGTAATTTTTTATTTTTTTTATTTTTTTTGTAATTTTTTGCATAATTAGAGTACTTGCATTTTTTTAAATTTTTTATAATTTTGTGCGTGATTCATATTTTTTGTAATTAGAAAAAAAGGTAAAAAAATAAAATCATTTAAAAAAAGGAGAAATTCAAAAAAATAAGATAGGTATTTATACACATTCATTTTAGTTGCATTTAGTGGTTAGGTAGGGTAATATATATATATATATATATATATACATATATATATATATATTTATATTTATATTAAAAAAAACAAAAACAAAAACAAAAAAAAACATAAAAAACCCAAAAAAATTGACCTTATGCACTTGCGGTCGGGACGTCTTATAGATTCTGCCATAGGGCCTAGGGCACCTTCTAGAGTACCTACGCAGGAAAGTGGGACCCAATCGGTAGGAAATTTGGCAGATATTGCTGAAGCCCTTTCCGAATCCCAATCCGATACCCTTTCCTCCAGAACAACTAGCTCATTGTCCATGGACAATCTAGGGCCGTCAAATAGTCATCCCTTAGCCCCAAATAGAACACCCACAAGATCTTTTAATCCATTTGAAGCCGACACCATGGGGTTAACACTCAATGTGAGACTCCAATATGTCTACACGAATGCTCAAGGAGCTGAGATCTTTAGGGATCCACAACAACGGTATCTTGTTAAGATCGCAGACATTTTCTCAGAACTTGATAGAGCACCTCTAGTCAATGACCAGGGTAACATGTACATGGGTGGAGATGGTGTTCGCTACGAAGTCACCTACCATCCAGAGAATGTAGACAAATTAGGGGAGCTCTCTAAAACCGAGTTCTTAGACTTATCAAAGCTTTCCAAAGCAAGGGAGTCTAGAGATGACTGGCTCATTGAGCCGGACATGCTAGGACCATCCAATGCCCAGTCCTCAAAGCCATCCATAGATGATTTACTTCTTGTAGATCTAAATTTGGAAAGGGATAGGAAAGACAAGAACAAAATGGATCAGGGGGCTGAGAACCAATGGGAGTTTGTACGACAAATTCCAGTGACAAAGGTCTTACAGGATGACCCACTTCAAGAGGTCTATAAGGACTCTTTAGAGGGATATTATGCCACAACTAGAATGCCAGAGCTCGATCTTCCTCTAGCACTTGTGGTGGTAGTTGAGAAGCTTGCAGGACACATGAACCGAATAATTGATAAATGGGCCAATGAATACCGAACCTTAGATTGGAAGGAGATTCGGGAGCTCACGTGGAAAGGAAAACCATTATTCATGGAAGTGTTCTCAACAAATACAGCCAAACCAGGAGAGACAGCCTTTCTTGGAGAAACTGTTGCTCCTCCCCTACGAGAGTTCACTAGAGAGGGACCCTCAACATCAAAGTGGACCACTGCTAGTAGCCCAACTCTAGCACCAAGATATTGTCCTACACCAAATGTGCAACCACAGGTCACACCACAACAACATCTTTCTCACTATGACAATCGGAGGAGAGGGGAGCCAACTCGGCCTCCCATAAATGCACCTCCTGAAATGCGGGTGACAGGATCTTTGGAGGGGTTTGGTGAGGCTGGTAATAGGGGACCCACACCAATTTGGGATGCATGTGGACCATCTTACCAAAGAGAGGAACAATTCCCACTGAGAGTGAGAGGCCGTAGGCCCTATGACGAGTATTCAAGACAAGTAAGGCCATCAACTCTTCAGAAACTGGTAAAGAAGTACGAAGGGTCGGGAGATCCATACGACCATGTAGCAGCATTTAGGCAAGCAGTTCGAGCTGAGCAAGCATACTCAAATTGAAGGATTTGGGCTTACTCTTGAGGGAAGGGCCCTTGCTTGGTTTCAGGCATTAGAGGCTTCAGACAAATCTTCTTTACGAGTTTTGGAAGAGAGATTCATTGCTACTTTTTCCTTGATGGGAATTCAACATGACACGGTAGCACACATCTACTCTTTCAAGCAAGGCGAGACTGAGAGTGTTAGAGACTGTGTAAATAGAATGAAGTAGTACATTAATCGTTACCCAGAAGATGAGAAGCCCGCCCAAAGTCGATTAATTTCTCTCTTCTTAAAAGGACTCAAAAATTCAACACTGCATACACATCTCTATGCAAAGAAGCATACAAATTTCAATGAGTGTTGCCATGATGCTATGGATTTCACAGATAACTTCAAATTCCAAGATGGTTCTAGCCCTGAGGTGAAACCTAGAGATCAGTGGGGTGATGACCAAAGTTCAGGGTCTAGCGCACTAGTAAATCCAGACCAAATAGCTAACCTAGTACTAAGGAGATTGGGACAAACCTATTGCCCACCCATGCAGCCACAACAACAACAGCAACAACAACGAATGAGGAGTGTACTTCCTATAGGTCCTCATCTTTGTGGAGCATGTGGCGGTAACCATAAAACCGAGGAATGTAATACCTTTTCTCCTCTAGTCACAAACCAACCCACAAAGAAGTGGTGCCAGGCCTGTGCTTGGAACTTTACCCACACCACACAGGAATGTACTCGCATTGCAAGAATGAGACAGGAACGTGAGCAACCAAGGGGTGGAGTGACTCCACAAATGTATCAACAGTATACTAATTTTGAACGTAAGCCACCGATGGCACAAGAGCAAGCACGACCTGTTCTTGGAGCTCAACCTCCTGCTCCTGGGACTGCTCCTATAAGGGTTGTGGACTACAACAATTCAAATATGCGTAGAGAATTGGTAAACCCAGGCTATGGGGAGGAGGAATATGCATCATATTCATCCAAAGAAAATCTCTTTAAAAGTCCCGCATACCCAAGCCAAGCACTGGGAGGCTCAACCACCAGGGGAACAAAATTCTTTGATGTTGCTAGGCGGCTACCAACCTAGGACTCTAGGCCCCTCAGGTCAATGGCAGCAAAGGAAAGTAGAAGCCAAACTAATGGGCCCCTGTTATAAGTGCAGAGAACCCCATTAGGCTCGTGATTGTCCACATCGCTCAAGGCAAGCATCTCAATCCAATACAACAGTACAACAGTTTCCACCAATTGAAAGATATTGTCTAGGGTGTTGTGTAGAACACTTCCCAAAGGATTGTTTGCTGAAACCACATGAGGAAGGCACCTCTCAACCAAAGGTCTCATTCAACCTTGTAGGGGCAGTTCCATCACCACCTTCATCTGAGAATGAGGATGTCGTGCCACTTAGAGTCATGACTAGATCACAGACACGAAATGCCGAAATACAGACTGATGAGACACCTCGAACTAGGGATGCAAAGGCAAATCTAGTGGACAAGACCCTACAGTCCAATAGAAAAAAGACCACTAGGAGGAAAAAGAACCGAAACAAGCGAACTAAAAGTGCATCCACTATTCTCAAGAAGCCTCTAAACAAAACATGAAGGATCAAACTTCTACATCCCAAGAAGTGCATGAGGAACATCAACCTCAACCTAGGCCTAGTGCTAAACAAGATGAGGCTAGTACGACCGAGGATAGTTCTGGGGGTTCTGTTTTTGTGGATAAGGTGAATGAAACTCTAGATGCCATCATTGATGCTCATAGAAGTCGCATTGTAGCTTTATCTGAGCTACCCAAGAAGCTTCAAGAATACCCAAACCCTCTGAGGAGAAGATCAATCTAGCTGTACATCAGCAACTCATTAGGGAAGCTCAGTCAATACTTGTTGAGGGACCACCACCACCTATTCCTCGGGGCCCAACCTCTCTTAAGCCCACATTAGAAACCATACCAGAAGTGTCATCAAGTCGGGAAATGAAAAGTGAGCTCATTTCACAAGCTCATAGTGAAAGGTCTGCACCAATTGAAAGGAGGTATTCTGCCAATTGAAAGGAGGTATTCTGCCACCAATTGAAAGGAGGTATTCTGCCACCACCTAGCCTTGTCTTCCCATGCAATGATGAAGTTATTGATGCTAATGAGGACATGGCAAATGAGATGTGAGCAGCAGTTCACGAGTAAGCATACAATGAAAACCTTACCATCATATTTGGGAGAATATGAGAACTGTTCTCAAACCTTGATGAGGATACCCTCCGTGCATAAAAGGTTGACAAAGGAGAAGGATATGAGTATCGTGCAAGCTATTTTATCAGCACCAGTAGCTTGTACCTTACCTTTGCTTGAGTTGATAAAGCTTCGACCTGAGTTGTGGAATGATATTGCCACATGTTTGTCAAAGCAGGTATTGCTACAAAAGGGTCACCATGAGTGTACTCTACACCCTGATGAGACAAAGCATGTTATGCCAGTTCCTATCAACAAAGTAGGAAAATTTTGTGAGGACGATCAAGGAAATGCTACCCTCCCATTAGAAGTGCGAAAAGTAGCATCAACTGCAATACTTGATAGTGGTGCAGGAGTGGGCATTGTAACAAGGTCCATTTGGGAAAAGTGGGACAAACCAGCTATTAGGAGTACCAGGATGCGCTTGCAGCTAGCAGATGGAAGCTTAGAACATTCCCTTGGGCTGCTTGAGAACATATTGGTCACCACATGTGGGATTGAATATGAGCACACCTTTGCAGTAGTGGATTTTGGAAAACATCCAAACTATGAAGTGATATTGGGTAGACCATTCATGTGACAATTTCAAATGATTCAAGATTGGGGATACAATTATTTGTACCTCCGACATGATTCTGTCATCACAAGGGTCAACCTAAGGAATCACTCATATCGTGATGTAACAAAGTCTCCAATAGATGAGTTTGATTCTGCTTCATCTGAGGGCTCAAGGGTTACATTGTCAGATGGGCGAGAAGATCTATGGATGTGTGGGGCCTCATGTAAGGATTTCAACACTCGGAGACTTAAGGGTAATCGGATGAGACATACATTTCACAACCCTTCCCTGAGCATTTAATTGATCCACTAGAATGGAGTCATGTCCTTGCAACATTATCAACATGTGCTTTACCTAAGCCAATTCAATTTTGTGACTCAGATGGATATGACATTATTCCTATACAAATGGTACAACCACGTGACCTTCTAGATGATTTGTACTATAGGAATGCATCCACAACATCATTGCATGTAGAGGAAGTCTCTGCTACTCCACGAGCTTTATCATGTCAAAAGAGTGGTGTTTCTACCCTACACAACCCACTTTCAAAATCTACTCTTGAAGCTCCAACACAAATGATGTGGATAATTGATGAGTACTCAAGTGAGGGCCATGGTTGGCATGTTCCAACTACTTTAGTCACTGCTCAAAGAAGGCCAGGCAAGAAGGAATTATCAATTTGGCTACCCAAAGATGCGTACAAACTTGTACCATCTAGCCCAGTTACTAAGCCTCCTAAAAAGCACATCATTTCCAAGCCTAAACCTCAGATTGTTACTCGTTGGGTCCCAAAACATGTTCTTAAAGCACAAGGCTATTATGAGGGTGCAACAGCAATTTGGCTTCCAAAATGCCATGGTTTGCTAGGGGTAAAAGAGTGTATCAGAAAGATTCCAAAAGCCACCCTTGGTTTTCCATATCAGTGGGTGTGCAAAAGAAATCAACACAAACTCTTCAAGATAGGATAGGTGGCTGTGATAGCACCTACAAATCTACTTGTGTTGATCTTCCTAAAACATGTATTGAAACACCAGTTGTCCCGATTTCTCCTTGTTACACAATTCCACCATCAACTTGTGTACCGAACCAAATGAGTCTCATTTGAGCATAGATTCTAGCACTTCAATGCCTAAATCCTCTTATCTTGCTCACATTCCAAGACAATTGCTAAAATTCCCTCTTAAGAAGGACATACCCAAAACCAAAGATAAGGCATTAACACTACAATTGAAGCTCTTTGGTAGATCAATGTTTGAATAGAGTGGTTCCTTATGCCTTTAGAGGATTGTGTTCTTTTTGAGATGATCTCCACCACCAGGGCAAGGGTAAGCTCAGCGACTCCACAATAAGATCAACAAGCCAGGGCACTTTTCTCCCACTGGGTTTTTTCCCCTCGGCTATATTCGGTGATTGGCACCAATAGCAAATTTTATTCCTTTCTTTTCTTTTCTTGTTTGTTAATAAAAATTTTACAGAGATCTCTGCTAAACAAGAGCATCAAACACGTCCCAACAGTCCACCTACCATGCACACAAATTAGGAAGGGGGGAGACATGCTACAAAGACCAAGGAGGAGCAATCTGCACAAAATCAGCAATGCATCACTGCAAACGAACAACATCAACGGGCACTACAACAGGTGTATTCAAATCATAATCTTTTGTTCTTTATGTGTTTTTATCTTTTGGATATATGGTTTGCATGTTCACACAATGTTGGCTGGTTTAAGTTTTTGATTAGTTGTTAAAATGAGGTGAGTGATTTTTAGCACTTGAAGGACTTATTAGTAGAAGGTAATTCTATTTGAAGACAGTGGAGGATATATACCAATGGAGTATGCCAAGTTCTTATGCTCTCAAGGTATATTAGTTATCCCTAGTGGTAGCTACCTCTTAGGTATGAGCTAGGTGCTAGGATTAATTAAATTTTTTTTAACGAAAATATACCCTTAAAAAAAAGTATATAAAGTGAATCCAGACATGACGTGTCTACAGCCATGTGGAATGCTTGGTAGGACCTGGGGTTGTCTTAGCACCTTGGGGCCGATGCCTTGGTTTCCATGGGGTGACACTGGTGTCTAAAAACTTCAGAAAAAGACCTTCAAGGAATCTATCGCCTTGATAGATGTTGGTAGGACTCTGGGGTACATTATGGGCCCTCGCGACCGATGCCCTCATCTTCATGGGGTACTCCTTATGTCATAAAAGAAAGAAAAGGGTCTGTCGCCCTTGAGATACTTAGCGGCCTTTAGATTCTCTTGGCGGAGGTCTCTTGGCTATTGCTTGGGTCTCATCGGGATGAAACCTTAATCTTTATCATCCTCTACACACACATCAAAAAGTTTAAAAAAAAAAAAGAGTTCCAATCACCTTTGCTCATATTTAGGAGTAGGTTTGTCACTTAGGAATAACTTAAATACTTGTAGGACATTGAGACTGCGGTCATAACCTGTGGTGTGCAAGCACACTTGCCTTTGCATAGCACTATCTACTGTTGAGATTCAAGCTCGATGTGAGTGTGAGCCAGCTATGCTATGTGCTGGCAGATTAGGTAGGAACATGTGTGAGACATAAATGACCGCGTGTCTAGCTGGTCATAAAGTGTGGACATTAGCTAGGGTTAGTAGAGTGTGGACACAACTCATTGTGTGTTGTGTGGATTATGGATTAGTGCATTATGCTTTGTGTGAGAGTGGACATGGCTTCCCTCTATGGTTAGGGTTTGCTCCTGTGTGTGTGTCTCCTCCTCCTCTACCGTTCTTTCAACATGGTATCAGAGCCTTGTGCTGTTTATTAGGGTTTATGAGTGAGTGAGTGAAGAGGGAGAAGAAGAAGCTGTGAAAAGAAGCTGTGAAGCTGCCATTGGAGCTGTGAAGCTTGGAGCACACCAAATACTATCAGATCTGAAAGCTTGGCCTACCGGGTAAGGTCTTCTAAACATCCTTAAGCGGATTGCAGGTGAAACAGGCAAAAGCAAAGCATTTTTAGAGCAAATCAAAGCAAGGCAAAATTCTGGTTTTTGAAGCTTTCCATTAAAGCTTGGGAACATTGATGTATGGTGGAAATACGCGTGATTCTGGCAAAAGACATATGTATCTGACAAAGAGGGATGTATTGGCAACCCATGTGCAAGCCTTGAACAAAATTTGGAGCACTTTACATGCATTTAATTGAGTGAAATTACTGGTTTTTTGAGCTCACACAAAACAGAGAAAAGGAAGCCAAAAATTGATGAAATTGGAGCATGTATTTGGTAAAAATCAAAGCATTTATGGGTCACACATATGCCTAGGTGTGTTGGGCACTCAAATACATCATCAAATAGCACTTCAATCACTCCCAAAGAGCCCATTTGCAGGCAGGGCAGCCAGACAGGAGAAAACAGGGCAGATTTTGATCACTTTGACTACGAGGAGGTTGATTTCTCACTTGGTGCTTGATATCTTCCACAAATTCCTTAGCAATTGGATGCTTTACATCTTGGAGAAGAGGGCTATGTGATTTGTTTGGTCAATGATGCTTAATTGAGCTGGGAATGAGCTGATTAAAACAGGCTGTCCACTGGTTGCAGAGAAACAGAGCATTTTAATCGAGCAATTAATCTTTGGTGTTTTACAATTGGACAAATTCCTCTTACATGGAGTTGATGGACACTATTGCTAAGCCAATGAATGCCTGGTTGCTCAATTTGGTGAAATATTGAAGAAATTAGAGCCAAATCATTACTGGTTTTTCTGGTTTTTTCAAAAACAGAGAAAGGGGTTTTCAAAAATCGATATGTACACATGTCAGATAGTGTTGATACTCAACATTGAGGTTCATTAGGTGTCAATGCAAGTTGCCCATACTTGATTGCACCATTACATTGTGATTTGGAGCCTTGAAAGGCGTGTACATTCAGGGTATTCCGCACTGCGTGAGTCAGTTCATCTTGGATGATTACAGGTTGATTTTATACATCAAATTTGGAGTTTATTGGCTATCCTGGAGTATCTGGAACATTCATTGAAGTGTGGTTGAGTTGAGGAAGGCTCGGTTTCAGATTTGGACGAGTGTGGAAGGTGCACATTTGAGCAGATATGTCGGACAATCCAGTTCAGATTGTTGGTGAAAAGCTGGATAGGAAGAACTTCCAGGCATGGAAGTACAGGATAAAGAGTTTCTTGAAAGGGAAAGGATTCTGGAATCTCATTACAGGTGCTGAGCCAGAGCCTGAGCTACCTCGGCAACCTACACAGCAGTAGCTTATTGCTCATAAGCAGTGGTCAGAGAGAGCATTCAAAGTGCTGCATTATTTGTCTATATGTATATCTGATGCTATGCTCATACACATTCAGGATGCTGAGAATCCCAAAGATGCATGGGATACTTTGGTCAAAATGTTTGATACAGATACGAGTGCTCGCAAGTCTCAATTGCGATAGCAGATACACAATGTGAAAAGGAATAAAAGGAGCATACATGATTATGTGCAAGAAATCAAGAAGTTTGCAGATGCATTGGCCACAATAAATGCCCCCATGCCTGATGATGATTTGGTGGATATTACCTTGCGTGGTCTTGGCAAGGAATACAAATCCTTTGATACATCTATCTCAATGAGGAGTACAAGTTTACCCGACTTCGATGAGTTGGTTTCACTCTTATTGGTTGAGGAAATCAAGCTCAGTGATTCATTTCTGGATGCATCTACTAGCCATGATGATGGCAGAAATCAGGCTTTCTACTCGCAGAGAGGCTTTAGAGGCAGGGGGAGATTTGCATCACGTGGACGTGGTGGTAATGGTCGTGGATGGCAGGATAGACCTCCACAACAGAATTTTCAGCCTTCTTATGGTGCTCGAGGTGGTCGTGGTTATGCACCTCAGCGAGGCAGAGGTACCCCCCGTGGTCGAGGACGTTGGCAAGGCCAACAAAATTCTATGCAAGATGTGGAATGCCATTATTGTGGCAAATATGGTCATATGGCGAGAGATTGCTTTCGCAAACAGAATGATTTGAGAGGGGGAAGAGCACAACATGGTGGTCATTATGGTGGAAACTATGCACAACATGGTGGCAACTATGCATCAAGTAGCAATGATGGAACTGCAAATCATTTGTTTGCCATGAAGCATGTTGTGGGTTCTATGACAACAAATGCTGAGAATGATGATACATGGTATATGGACTCAGGAGCATCAAATCATATGACATGCCATGGTGAATGGTTTGAGCACATGAAGCCAATGGATGTCAAAGGCTATGTGGAAACAGGTGATGATACCCAGCATGTCATTACACATGTTGGAAGCGTACCATTGGTCATGCATAATGGTCAGACAAAGTCTATGTCAGATGTGCTGTATGTGCCTTCGATCACTAAAAGCTTGGCCTCAGTTGGTCAAATGGTAGAACAGGGATTACAGGTTAGATTCAATGAGCATGGATGCTTTGTTGAAGACTTCAAACATGGATGTAGAGTGATTGCTAAAGGCAAGAAAGAAGGAAGATTGTTTAAGCTGGATGCTGGAATTCCTGAGCTTAAATCAGCTATGTTCTCAAAGAGCAGGAATGTGGTACAGGATATTGATATGTGGCACAAGAGGATTGGCCATGTAAATATACAGAGATTAAAGAACATGCAAACAAGAGGCATTGTCAATGGTTTGCCTAGGTTCAAATATGATGGACATATGCATGTTTGTGAAGCCTGTCAGTTTGGGAAGCAGGCAAGATTGAGATTTCCTAGAGAAGGAAATATGAGTAACAGGCCACTTGAGATCGTACATAGTGATGTATGGGGTCCTGCACAAAACCCATCTATCAAAGGCAGTTTATACTATGTTACATTCATAGATGATTTCAGCAGGATGACATGGATATACTTTCTCAAAGAGAAGAGTGAAGTGTTGGAAAAATTCATGGATTTCAAAGCTTTTGCAGAAAAGCAGTATGACTGTTGGATTAAATGTCTGAGGACAGATGGAGGTGGTGAATACACCTCAAAAGCTTTTGAGCATTTCTTGAGGAAGCATGGAATAAGAAGACAGTTGACATGCAGGTATACACCTCAGCAGAATGGTGTGGCTGAGAGAAAGAATAGAGTTATATGTGAAGTGGCAAGGGCAATGCTTAATGAAAAGAGCATGCCAGATTACTATTGGGCAGAAGCATGTGCTACTGCCGTATATATATTGAACAAAACACCTACAGCAGCCATTCATGGAAGCACGCCAGAGATGCGGCTCACAGGTTACAGGCCAGACATTGGACATCTTAAAGTTTTTGGATGCATAGCTTATGTTCATGTGCCTGATGAAAGGAGAAGAAAGTTGGATCCTAAGGCAGAGAAATGTATATTTGTTGGATATGCACAGGATCGAAAGGCCTACAAGTGTTATAATCCACAAACTAGACAAGTGGTCATCTCACGTGATGTGGTGTTTGATGAGCTTGCTAGTTGGTATAAAGCAAAAGATGAGGGTGTTATTGAGTCACTTGAGGCTGATGTACATGTGAACTTGCCACCACAAGCAAGTTCTAGTTCTACTACTATGTCTGGGCCAGCAGAGCAGAAGCTGAGAGTAGCAGTGTACGTCCATGGTCAGGACGTTTGAGGCATGAGAGTGTGAGCACTGGGAGTAGTGCTATGGACAAAGGCAAAAAGAAAGTCGAAGGAATTGGAATCACAGGATATGAGTCATCCAGTTCTGAAAGTTTCGATGAGGAGCTTGGCATACCTGTTTTACGCACACCTGGTGCTAGACAGGATAGATATGTGCCACCACATGCTAGAGTTACAGGTGTTCAGAGTGACCCGCAGGCATTGCGGAGATCCCAGAGAGTCAGATATCCTGTTGATGACAGATTGACATATAGAGACTTTGCTATGCACTATGCATATATGACATCTATGGTGAAGCATGTGGAACCTACATGCTATACAAAGGCTATTGGAGAGCATGTATGGGAAAAAGCAATGGATGTGGAGATGGACGCATTGGTCCATAATGATACATGGGACTTGGTTGCTCTACCAAAGGACAAGAATGTTATTGGATGTAAATGGGTTTACAAAGTGAAGTGCAAATCTGATGGTTCTATTGAAAGACATAAAGCAAGATTGGTAGCAAAGGGATATGCATAGACCCATGGATTGGATTATGATGAGACGTTTAGCCCAGTGGCTAAGATGGGCACAGTGAGAGCAGTCATTGCTATGGCTGCAGCTAATGGCTGGGAAATGCATCAGATGGATGTAAAGAATGCATTTCTGAATGGAGATCTACAAGAGGAAGTCTACATGGCACAGCCAGAAGGGTATGTACACCCTAGATATCCCACTCACGTATGCAAGTTGAAAAAGGCATTGTATGGTCTAAAGCAAGCACCCATGCTTGGAGTGATAAGATGAGTAGATATCTTATCTCACTTGGTTTTCAGATTTCTACAGCAGATTCTTCACTCTATGTGAAGAAGACACAGCATGGGATTGTTTTACTAGTCATCTATGTGGATGACTTGATTATCACAGGTGATCATGGTGCAGATGTGATGCATGTCAAGAAAGCTTTGAGTGGGCAATCTGACATGAAAGATCTTGGTGAGTTGAGATACTTCCTTGGAATTGAAGTGGTGAAAGATCATGCAGGTACTTGGTTAGTACAGCGCCAATATGCATTGGATATGTTGGCAAAGTATGGCATGACAGGGTGTAAGCCTATGAGTACACCATTGGAGCAAAATGTGAAGTTGCGGGCTGATTATGGCGAGGAATTGGATGATCCTTCTATGTACAGGAAGATGGTTGGTAGTCTCATATACATGACTATCACACGCCCAGATTTAAGTTATGCAGTGGGGCTAGTTAGCCAGTTTATGCAGAGCCCAAGGAAACCACATTTGGATGCAGTGAGACGCATCATGAGATATGTGAAGACCACAGCACATTATGGTCTATTTTATGAGAGTGGTAAAAGCTTGGACATTCATGGCTACACAGATGCTGATTGGGCAGGTAGCGCATATGACAGGAGGTCTACTAGTGGATATGCTTTTACACTTGGAAGTGCTGTGGTGAGTTGGAGTAGCAAAAAGCAACCTACAGTTGCTTTATCCAGTACAGAGGCTGAGTACAGAGGTGCAGCCATTGCTACTTGCGAGGCTGTTTGGTTAAAGAGTCTCTTGGCAGATTTATGTGAGCCTATTGGTGGCAAAGTTGTCATTCATTGTGACAACATGAGCAGTATACAGCTGGCAAAGAATCCAGTGTTTCATGCGAGGACCAAACACATAGAGATCCATTATCACTTTGTCAGAGAAAAGGTGCTGGATGGTACAGTTGATCTTCACTATGTGAAGACTGATGAGCAGGTGGCTGATATCTTCACGAAGCCACTTAGCAGGGAGAAGTTTGAGTACTTCCGGACTATGTTGGGAGTACATGGGATGAGCTTGAGGGGGAGTGTTGAGAGTCTTGATATCCCAAGCTCATCTACATCTTCATCGGCAGTACATCATGAGCTTGAGAGGGGCTGTTGAGATTAAAGCTCGATGTGAGTGTGAGCCAGCTATGCTATGTGCTGGCAGATTAGGTAGGAACATGTGTGAGACATAAATGACTGCGTGTCCAGCTGGTCATAAAGTGTGGACATTAGCTAGGGTTAGTAGAGTGTGGACACAACTCATTGTGTGTTGTGTGGATTATGGATTAGTGCATTATGCTTTGTGTGAGAGTGGACATGGCTTCCCTCTATGGTTAGGGTTTGCTCCTGTGTGTGTGTCTCCTCCTCCTCTACCGTTCTTTCAACTTCTACCACTTAGTCTCACTTTGACTAGTCTTTACTCACCTATTTTAGTACTCTTTAAAACTCTAATCAGCCTTTCACTTGTATGCTCACATGTGAAATTGTCATTGCTGTTTTTTCTTTTCTTCTTTTCTTTTCTTTTTTTTCAATAAAAGGGCTTTACTTGTATCCATTGTTTTTTGCAGTACCGTGCTCGAGGACGTGCGCAAAATAGGAAGGGGGGAGTGTTGCGTGACGAGTGAAGATCAATGCAAGGATGCAACAAAAAAGACACTTAGGGCTCTTGTAAAGAGTTCCAAGTTGTAGATGAATGTGGGAGTGGGCTTGACAATAATCCCACATGGGAACTTTTGAGAGTTTTTGAGTTTTTGTATAAAAAGTGGCTCATTTGAGAGCTAAAGGCACTTTTGGTCAGTTGGTTGAGAGGCTCATAGAGAGAGCTTGCTCCATAGCTCCTTCTCATGTGCTCTCCCAAGGCTCTCCATCTCCATTCTTGCTTCAATCTTGTACTCTCTATTCTCTACGTATTCAATGATATGAGGTTGCGGTCTACACACTTGCTAATCTAGATTTCGTAATGATGTTTTGATGCTAAAATCTGATTTGTGAATTGTAGAGTTCATGTGATGAAGCTTGTGCATGAAATGATGTGTAGTTGAGGCTTGTGTGATAGCTCTTTGCATGTTAGATTCTTTGCATCAGTTGCATTTTTGTGCTTAAGTGTAGCCTAATCTTGATGCGTTGATTATGTTAGATTGAGAAGGAATCAACGATTGATTGCTTGATTGTTGAAGAAGGATTGAGTAGGATTAGAAGTCATTAGTGTGTGGTTAACTAATCTTCTCCCATTCGGGATAGCCTCTATGCGCGTTGCATTCACGGAGTGCATGTGATGAAGCTTGTGCATGAAATGATGTGTAGTTGAGGCTTGTGTAATAGCTCTTTGCATGTTAGATTCTTTGCATAAGTTGCATTTTTGTGCTTAAGTGTAGCCTAATCTTGATGCGTTGATTATGTTAGATTGAGAAGGAATCAACGATTGATTTCTTGATTGTTGAAGAAGGATTGAGTAGGATTAGAAGTCATTAGTGTGTGGTTAACTAATCTTCTCCCATTCGGGATAGCCTCTATGCGCTAACCGGGTTGCATTCACGGATTGACAATCTGTGTGGGTTGGAGTGTAGCCTCCGCTATGCTATGATGTCCCAAACAACTCTTATCTTGTATATGGTGTGTTGAGTGCTGTGTAGAGAAGAAGAAGATTTTTAGCCTCTCACCTTGTGTGTTCTCTATTAGGGTTTTGTGAGTGTGTGTGTGTGCTTCCAAGAGCTCAAGCTCTCTTCCCCCTGCATCTTTTCATGGTATCAGAGCCTAGTTCGTGCTAAGGGCTGAGCTGCAAGCAAGAGAACCACAGGAAGCGGTACGAGGATAAGAGCTTCAACTACTCTTCCCTATTGTGTTGGTGTGACTACACCCTTGTCGGGAGCTCTACGGGAGGCACCGGCATTCGGTCTCTGATTGAGGAGCTTTCTTCGCAGGAATAAAGCTATAGGGCAACTATTCTGTCCTATCGGACGATATTTTGTGGACTGAAAACGCGTTTCGGGCGCGTCTGGATCTCCGTTTTTCAAAAAGCAGGCGATTTCGAGCACTGCGGGTAAGTCATCGATTCTCTGCAGAACTCTGTTTTAAGAACTCTGCAGAACTCTGTTTTAAGAACTGCAGGAAGACAGATTGACTGTGCAGACACTGTGGGTGCTGCAAAGAGGTCTACAGTTGCCATTGGGTGTATGTATGCACATTGAAGTCACTGGTTGTGACATTTGAGAGTACTACAGTACCGCTGTGCAGAAAATACAACAGTTTGTGTAGAAAAACCAGAGTGCAGTTTCTGGTAAAATTGTGTGTTTGGCAAGATGTCTAATGATGGCATAACACAGATTGTGGCTGAGAAGCTGGATAAGAATAACTTCCATGCTTGGAGGTTCAGGTTGACGAATTTCCTGATGGGAAAAGGCTATTGGGACTACATAGAAGGTGAGCATGAAGAGGCACCGGAGATACCGGCCGACTGTTGCAGATGTGAAAGAGTTTAAAGACTGGAACCAAGGAGCCAGGAAGGTTATGTATTAGCTATCCATTAGTATACAGGACACCATGATTGGGCACATTCAGGATGCCAAGTCCCCCAAGGAGGCGTGGGACACCTTGGTAAAGCTCTATGAAACAAATACCAAGGCACGTAAGATACAGTTGAAGAATGAACTTCATACTGTGGAGAAAAAGAGCATGTCTGTGAATGACTATGCGCTGAAGATAAAGGGTATTGTGGAATCCCTTGCATCTATTGGTGTGTCAGTAGATGATGATGACAAGGTGGAAGTCTGTCTACGTGGTCTCGGGCCACAATACAAGGCGTTCAAGACGTCCATTCAGACTCGGGAAAACATTCCCAACTTTACAGATTTGGCATCTATGCTGATTATCGAAGAGAAGAGCTTGGGTGAAGACCAGCACTCTTCACAAAGCAAAAACACTTCAGAGCAACAGGCCTTCTACACGAGTTCAGGAAGAGGACGAGGTAGAGGAGGCCGTGGACGCGGTCAAGGAGGTGGCCGAACAGGTAATCAGAATTATGGTCAGCAGCAGTAGCAGCAACAACAGTCCCAGAATCAACAACAACAACAACAACACGCAGGTGGAAGAGGCAAATTCAGAGGCAGGGGGAGTCAAAGAGGCCGTGGAAATTGGCAAAGGCAATATAATGATGCACGTGAATGCTATTATTGTGGTAAGCCTGGACATGTACAATCAGAATGTTATAAGAAGCAGGCTGACATGCAAAATGGGAAAGTGCAGCAAAACAACTATGCATCCTCAAGCAGAAATAATGAGGATAATGAAAGGTTGTTTGTTATGCAGCATGTCGTGAATGCCATGTCTGAAAATGTTGATGCAGTACAAAAAGATAATGTATGATATGTGGATTCAGGTGCTTCGAACCACATGACGAGTCATGGGGAGTGGTTCAAGGAGATGAAAAACCCGGAAAGACCAGGTTTTGTGGAAACAGGGGATGACACTGCTCATCCAATTGCCCACGTTGGAGATGTGCCATTGTCTATGCAGGATGGCAAAGTGAAGTACCTTGCAGATGTGAGATCCCTGTCCCCACCATGCGACGGATTCGGGGTACTAGCAGCGGAAGTAGCACTTCATGTGCAGGCCAGGGACCCACACTCGGGGCCTCGCCCACGGATATCCGGACAAGAGACTAATCCGTCGGTTTGTCCAAAACCGAAACCGGAAAAACCGGAAAGCATGGGCGATTCCACCAGGATAACTCTTTACTCTAACGTAGTCAAGATCATTACGGATCAACTGATCTGACTACACCTTTAACGGTACTTGGTCAATTCAAGGAAGAAACTTGCACTTGGATCATTGGGATCAACGCTTTTTTCCCCATCAAGAGGCACAGCCGTTGATTCCTATCCATAGAACAATTTCTATCCGGGATTTACTTCATCTATCGTAATAATAGAAATTAAATCTCGATTTACGGATCCATCAGTCCAGCCTAACCCCATCCAATCCCATGGGTTAGCCAACCGCCCAACCACTGTAGTGATGGGATCCAATTTGGAATTTGGTTAGGTTTTGTCCCGGGTACCAAGGAAAAGAGTTCCAAGGCCCCCTAGCCGGAAGTTCATGCAAACATAAAACTAGCCACACCACTTACACACCCAATATGAAATTGCCTTTTTCTTAGCATCAGCTAACTTTAAAACAATCCTTTAATGAAACCATAGTACCACTGATCACAATCTTCCAATTTATCCGGTTGATTCATAATTTCCCATCATTCCTTCATCAGAGTATCTATGGCATCATTGGCAACTAGAACGCTCACCACCTGTCCACACAGGGGCCTTTTCAATAGTTCCTAGCCCATAATACTCGGCAATATAATCACTTAAAAAAATTCAAGATGGACTCTCGTTGAAGATCAGCAAGATCAACCAACAGATCCATATAAAGAGCCATGGACTCATCCATTGAAGACCAGCAAGGTCAATCAACCAGATCCATGCCCGGTTTCACAAAACAACTCTTACTCCTTGTTCCAATATCTTCCTCGACGCACGCGTGGGTATCCTGGGTGACCCAGAGCCCGAGCACCGTATGGTCAGCACCCTCTAGGATCCTTCGCAGGTGACCTAGCGCTTCACTCATAGGCCGCTTCCTTGGTCCCTCATCCACCGTACCGGAAGCTCACCATTTAAATCGAACCGAGGCTGGTCAAGACCTCGGTCGACCTTGCTACGCGAGACGTCCTCCATTGACTCTCCGTCAGCAGTTGCAACTTTAACAGTTAGGTCTTCATGACCTTAATCCACAAGATGGTCAAAATGCTTCCCCCCAGCATTCTTGACATAAAACAGTCATTTACAAACAGTCACAAAATACAGTTTCTAAATCGAACTCTCGTCTTTCCACATTATCCCTCCTTAGTCCACATTACTTATTCCACATTCCATTCAATGTGTACTCATTCTCATCCATTTCCTCATATCGACGACACATTAATTCACATACACATTCACATTCACATCCATACATCCACATTTACATGCATACATCCATTTTCACATCCTCATTTATACATCCACATCCCATATCCACATTCATACATACACATCCATATCCACATCCATACATCCACATCCATATCCACATTCACATCCATACATCCACATTCACATCCATACATCCATATCTACATGTATACCTCCATTTTCACATCCTCATTTATACATCCACATCCCATATCCACATTCATACATACACATCCATATCCACATCCATACATCCACATCCATATCCACATTCACATCCATACATCCACATTCACATCCATACATCCATATCTACATGTATACCTCCATTTTCACATCCTCATTTATACATCCATATCCCATATCTACATTCATACATACACATCCATATTGACATCCATACATCCACATCCACATCCACATTCATATTCACATCCATATATCCACATTTACATGCATACATCCATTATCACGTCCTCATTCATACATCCACATCCACATTCATATCCATATATCCACATCTACATGCATACATCCATTATCATGTCCTCATCCACATTCACATACATCCACATTCCCATCCACATTCACATACATCCACATTCACATCCACATCCACATTCCCATTCACATCTATACATCCACATCTACATCCACATACATACATACATCCACATACATACATACATACATCCACATCCACATTTCCATTCACATCTATACATCCACATCTACATCCACATTCACATCCACATTCCCATTCACATCTATACATCCACATCTACATCCACATTCACATCTATGCATATACATCTTCATGCATACATCCATTTTCACATTCATACATCCATACTCCCATCTCCACATCCACACATCCACATACATACATCCATTTCCACATTCCCATTCATATAACCCCATATGCCTTCACATCTAATCTTTTACATCACATCCATTCTTGCCCTATCACAACCCATATACATCTTATCCTATCACATACACTTCTTACCTCATCCCATACACATCTTATCACATCTTAATTCATCTTATCACCTCTTATCACCTCTTATCACATCCTATCACATCTCATATCTATTTATAGAATACAAGAGAATTCTTATATTTGATATAAGATTTCTTTACACATTTACTTATCCATAAATTCCATTTAAGGAGATTAATATTTCCGAAGTAAAATCAATCTTTTATGCATCTTTCTATGCATAAATTCATTTTAAATGAAAATGACACTTTTGAATTAAAATTCAATCTTTTATGCATCTTCCTATGCATAAATTCAATTTAGATGAGAATGACACTTTTGAATTAAAAATCAATTTTTTATGCATCTTCTTATGCATAAATTCAATTTAGTAGGAATTACACTTTTAGAATAAAAGAATTTCTCTTATGCATCTAAGTTATGCATAAAATCCATTTATGAGAAAAATCACACTTTTAGTATAAAAAGAATATCTTTTATGCATACCTCTATGCATGAAATCCAATATGATAAAAGTAACACTCTTACAATAAAATAATCAACTTTTTATGCATACCTCTATGCATGAAATTCAATTATGATAAAAGTCACACTTTTATAATAAAATAATCAACTTTTATGCATACCTTTATGCATGAAATTCAAATATGATAAAAGTAACACTTTTGATATAAAAATTTATCCATTATGCATACTTCTATGCATGGAAATAAAAATGATAAAAATAACACTTTTGATATAAAAATTTATCCTTTATGCATACTTCTATGCATGAAAATAAAAATGGTAAAAGTAACACTTTTGATATAAAAATTTAACCATTATGCATACTTCTATGCATGAAATAAAAATGGTAAAAATAACACTTTTGATATAAAAATTTTTCCTTTATGCATACTTCTATGCATGAAAATTAAAAAAAGCCATTAATTTGGCCTCAAGCATAGCTTAATCTTGGGTTAAGGAAAAGCTTTATGAAAAGCTTGATTTGGATTGAGAATGGGTCATGAGTATGACCATTTCTTGAGTGAGAGAGAGAAATTACATAAAAACCATTAGAATTTAAAACATAAATGGAAATTAACTTCAATAGCATTTATTAAACAATGCAACTCTTCACTACTATTCACCAATTAACTTCAATAGCATTAAAAAAAACCATACCAATTAAGCTTCTCAAGCTTGAGAGGGGTTGAGAAGAGAGAAACATTGAGAAATTATAGAAAAGATCAATATTCACTAATTACCTTACAATTTGCTTGATTCTTTGTTCACGGTAGAGGCCCCCAACCAATCAATTGGTTAAGTATGTTGATGGAGCCACTAATGGGGATTGAAGAAAGAGGGAAGCTCCAAAAACTAGTGAATTATTAAATGAATTCACAGTTCTTGGCTTAGGTGGAGTAGAGTAACGATGCATAAACACTATCTATTTTTCAACAAGGGGGAGGCTTCTATTTATAGGAAAAATTGAGCTCCTAACCAAACAAACTGATTCTAGAATTTTCTAAATCAGTTTGGTCAATATTTGACCATTTTTAGGTCAGTTAAGCTAACTTTTTGAAACTAGACTTGAATGAGGAGAGAGGAGAGATGAAATATCTCAATTTTTATGAGTTTAATACTCATTCAAGCATGTGAAATATGCACCTCCTTTAAAGAACTCCCCTTCCTTACATATGTGTCATAATGGAATCATTTTAATATTGCTCATAGTTTTTTTTTAACTAATAAACCTTGTACATTTTCAACTCTTCATCTTATGTGAAATATGCACCTCCTTTAAAGAACTCCCATTCCTTACATATGTGTCATAATGGAATCATTTTAATATTGCTCATAGTTTTTTTACTAATAAACCTTGTACATTTTCAACTCTTCATCTTATGTGAAATATGCACCTCCTTTAAAGAACTCCCCTTCCTTACATATGTGTCATAATGGAATCATTTTAATATTGCTCATAGTTTTTTACTAATAAACCTTGTACATTTTCAACTCTTCATCTTATGTGAGCATTTACTCATTTTTGGATACCCAAAATATCTCATATTTTTAATATTGCTCATAGTTTTTTACTAATAAACCTTGTACATTTTCAACTCTTCATCTTATGTGAGCATTTACTCATTTTTGGGTATCTTCTTTTACAAATTGGATTTATCTCCTCCCTACACATGGATTGATGCTATTGGCCCATAGGAACCTTAATTGGACCATAATCTAAAAATTTCTGAAAACCTAGACCCTTAGGCTAAGGTCCTTTATACTCATTTCCAATTAATTCCAATTGCACATTGGAAAGATCTTTTTGAATTTCTGTTTCAGGGGAACTTATTTTAATAAGATGAGATAATTTTCTATCCAAAAATATTAAAATTTTGAAAATCCTCTCTCTAGAATATTTTCTCTCTCTAGGTTAAAACAGTTAGAAACAAGTCTTTTATATTTCTGAAGAGAGATTGATTACAGGGGAAGATACTAGACATCAAAAGGGGGTTGGGGGAGGAATCTTACAGCAGATGTACTTCATGTACCGAACATAACAAAGAATCTGGTTTCAGTTGGCCAGATGATTGAGCAGGGTTTGCAGGTTTGGTTTAACCCTGATGGATGTTATGTTGAAGACTTTAAAGACAAGTGCAGGTTGGTTGCAAAAGGTAACAGAGTGGGCAGAATGTTTACGTTGGATGTAGACATGCCTGAGATGAGTGCTGCGATGTTTGCAAATGGTTCAGGAATTGTTGCAGACACAGACATTTGGCATAAAAGGATTAGACATGATGTAAATGTGCAGAGATTGAAGTCTATGCAGACAAAAGGAATTGTGACAGGGCTGCCAAAATTTAAAGTGGAAGGTATGCAGAAAATATGTGAAGCATGCCAATTTGGGAAGCAAACAAAGCATGTGTTTCCATGTAACAGATATGTGAGCAGAAATGCACTAGATGTTATGCATTCAGATGTATGGGGTCCTACGAAGACCATATCTATGGGGTCCTACGAAGACCATATCTATGGTCACATATCTATGTAATAGATATGTGAGCAGAAATGCACTAGATGTTATGCATTCAGATGTATGGGGTCCTACGAAGACCATATCTATGGGAGGCTGCAGGTATTATGTGACTTTCATTGATGACCACACAAGGAAAGTGTGGGTATATTTCATGGAAGGAGAAGAGTGAGGTGTTCACTCACTTTCAGAATTTCAGAGTTTTGGTTAAAAAGCAAACAGGGAAATATGTAAAGTGCCTAAGGTCAGATGGAGGGGGAGAGTACTTCTCCAATGAGTTCTCTGAATTTTTGAAGAAGAATGGTATTCGAAGAAGACAGTTTACATGCAGATACACTCCGCAGCAAAATGGAGTTACTGAGCGAAAAAACAGGCACATTGCTGAGATTGCGCGAGCATTGATGGAAGAGAAGAATATGCCGCATAGCTATTGGGCTGAGGCTATTTCTACAGCAGTATACATCATGAACAGGACTCCAACTGCAGCCATACATGATGTAACTCCAGAGGAGAGGTTTACTGATAGAAAACCAGATTTGTCTCATCTGAAAGTCTTTGGATGCATTGCATATGTGCATGTGCCAGATGAGCTGAGAACTAAGCTGGATCCAAAAGCTGAAAAATGTGTGTTTATTGGATACTCCCTTGAGCAAAAGGGATACAGGTGTTATAACCCTGCTACACGTGAGTTGAGAGTAAGTAGGGATGTTGTCTTTGATGAGATGAGCAGCTGGTATGCTGCTGAAAAGGAAGCTATTGGGGCTGATGTGAGTGGAAGTGTGGTTGCACAGAATGCAGGTCAGAGCAATCACAGTCTTTGAGTGGACCAGGAGAGTCCTCATCTAGTGGGTCTGTTATAGACCATGGAGTGGCAGGCTGTGTCATAATACCAGCCGCCTACAAATGTGATTACTACATTACGTAAAGGAAAAGAGAAAGTGGTTGAGCCCCTTGGTATGCCTGACATTTCTGCAGGGCATTCTCATGTTGATGGAGAGTCTAGTGGCTCAGATATGAGCCTTGATGAGGAGCTTGGGATCCCAGCTATGAGAACACCTGGTGTAAAGAAGGCTATGGAAGCCATGAATGAAAAGCTGCGAAGATCAGGGAGAGTAAAGAACCCTGTGCAGAGATTTACATATGATGGTTATGTGGCACATCACTATGCATATATGGCAAAGGTTGTGCAGGCTGTTGAGCCCACATGCATTGATGAGGCTGTTGGAAATGTGTGTTGGGAGAAAGCTATGGATGAGGAGATGGATGCACTATATGGAAATGAAACTTGGGATTTAGTGCAATTGCCTGAAGGCAAGAAAGCTATTGGATGCAAGTGGGTGTACAAAGTAAAATATAACAGTGATGGAAGCATAAACAGGTACAAGGCTAGATTGGTAGCCAAAGGATATGCGTAGACATATGGGATTGATTATGAGGAAACTTTCAGCCTAGTTGCCAAGATGGCAACGGTGAGAGTTGTGATAGCAGTGGCTGCGTCAAAGCAATGGTCTTTACATCAGATGGATGTAAAGAATGCATTCTTGCATGGGGATTTGCAAGAAGAGGTGTATATGTTGCAGCCACCTGGTTATGAGGATGCGAGTCACCCCCCCGAGCATGTTTGCAGGTTGAAGAAAGCCTTGTATGGCTTAAAACAAGCACCAAGAGCATGGTCTGACAAGATTTCTGAATATCTTGTCACTATTGGCTTTCATGTAGCCAATGCAGATTTCTCATTGTATGTGAGACATGGTGATAGAGGGGTTGTGCTTGTTGTCATCTATGTAGATGACTTGATCATTACGGGGGACCATGATGCAGAGATCTTTGATGTAAAGATCTTGCTTAGACAGAAGTTTGAGATGAAGGATCTGGGGGAGCTCAGATATTTCTTGGGCATTGAGGTGATTAGGTCACCACATGGTATTGGATTACTGTAGAGACAGTATGGCTTGGACATGTTGTCCAAGTATGGTATGACAGGCTGTAAGTCTATTTCTGTGCCATTGGATCAGAATGGCAAGTTGAGTGTAGATTCAGGAGAGATCTTGGAGGATCCTACTATGTATAGGCACATAGTAGGAAGTTTGATCTACATGACGATCACCAGACCAGATTTGAGCTATGCTGTTGGGTTGGTGAGTCAATTTATGCAGGTTCCACGGAAATCGCATTTGGATGCAGTGACGCATACTGAGGTATGTGAAGTCTACTTTGCATTGTGGACTATTCTATGAGACTGGGACAGAGATATGTGTACATGGGTACACAGATGCTGATTGGGCTGGTAGTATCTCAGACAGAAGATCTACCAGTGGCTTCATGTTTTCTTTGGGGAGTGCTGCTGTGACTTGGAGCAGCAAGAAGCAGCCTACGGTTGCTCTATCCAGTACAACAGAGGCTGAGTACAGAGGAGCTGCTATGGCAGCATGTGAGGTAGCTTGGTTGAGAAAGCTACTTGCAGATTTGGGTCTATCAGTGGATAGACAAGTTGTCATTTTCTGTGACAACATTAGCAGTATACAGCTGGCCACCAGGAACCCAGTCTTTCATGCTCGTACTACGAAGCACATAGAGGTCCACTACCACTTCGTCAGAGAGAAGGTCTTGGCAGGAGATCTTGACCTTGTTTATGTCTGTAAGATTCCTCCCCCAACCCCTTTTTGATGTCTAGTATCTTCCCCTGTAATCAACCCTCTTCAGAAATATAAAGACCCTGTTGCTAACTATTTTAGCCTAGAGAGAGAAAAATTATTCTAGAGAGAGAATATTCAGATTTTGAATATTTTTGGATAGAAAAATATCTCTTATAATTCAGATGAGTTCCCCTGAAACAGAAATTCAAAAAGAATTTTCCAATGTGCAATTGGAATTAATTGGAAATAGGTATAAAGAACCTTAGTCTAAGGGTCTAGATTTTCAGAAATCTTTAGACTATGGTCCAATTAAGGTTCCTATGGACCAATAGCATTAATCCATGTGTAGGGAGGAGATAAATCCAACTTGTAAAAAGAAAATACCCAAAAATGAGTAAATGCTCACATGAGGTGAAGAGTTGAAAATGTACAAGGATTATTAGTAAAAAACTCTGAGCAATATTAAAAATATGACATATGTAAGGAAGGGGAATTCTTTAAAGGAGGTGCATATTTCACATAAGATGAAGAGTTGAAAATGTACAAGGATTATTAGTAAAAAACTATGAGCAATATTAAAAATATGACATATGTAAGGAAGGGGAATTCTTTAAAGGAGGTGCATATTTCACATAAGATGAAGAGTTGAAAATGTACAAGGATTATTAGTAAAAAACTATGAGCAATATTAAAAATATGACATATGTAAGGAAGGAGAATTCTTTAAAGGAGGTGCATATTTCACATAAGATGAAGAGTTGAAAATGTACAAGGATTATTAGTAAAAAAAAACTATGAGCAATATTAAAATGATTCCATTATGACACATATGTAAGGAAGAGGAGTTCTTTAAAGGAGGTGCATATTTCACATGCTTGAATGAGTTTTAAACTCATAAAAATTGAGATATTTCATCTCTCCTCTCTCCTCATTCAAGTCTAGTTCCAAAAAGTTAGCTTAACTGACCTAAAAATGGTCAAATATTGACCAAACTGATTCAGAAAATTCTAGAATCAGTTTGTTTGGTTAGGAGCTCAATTTTTCCTATAAATAGAAGCCTCCCCCTTGTTGAAAAAGATATAGTGTTTATGCATCGTTACTCTACTCCACCTAAGCCAAGAACTGTGAATTCATTTAATAATTCACTAGTTTTTGGAGCTTCCCTCTTTCTTCAATCCCTATTAGTGGCTCCATCAACATACTTAACCAATTGATTGGTTGGGGGCCTCTACCATGAACAAAGAATCAAGCAAGTTGTAAGGTAATTAGTGAATATTGATCTTTCTATAATTTCTCAATGTTTCTCTCTTCTCAACCCCTCTCAAGCTTGAGAAGTTTAATTGGTATGTTTTTTTTTTAATGCTATTGAAGTTTGAATAGTAGTGAAGAGTTACATAATGCTATTGAAGTTAATTTTCATTTATGTTTAAATTCTAATGATTTTTATGTAAATTCTCTCTCTCACTCAAGAAATGGTCATACTCATGAACCGTTCTCAATCCAAATCAAGCTTTTCATAAAACTTTTCCTTAACCCAAGATTAAGCTATGCTTGAGGCCAAATTAATGGCTTTTTTCTATGCTTTTAGTTTATGTATATTAATGATTCAATCCATTATGGATTGATAATCCAATTAGAGATCATTTTAATTATTTTCTTAATGATAAGCTTTATCCCTTAGAAAAATTGAGATTTATCAGTCATAGCAGCGGAGCTATGGCAAAATTTTTATAAAAATTATGCATAAAATAATTTCATTCAAAGCATAAAAAGAGGACTTCCTACCATATTCTAGGAATTATCATCCTAGATTAATTGAAAGAATTTCATTACAATCATGGAGAAATTGAATTTTAATATTATGCATAATGGATAAATTTTTATATCAAAAGTGTTATTTTTACCATTTTTATTTCATGCATAGAAGTATGCATAATGGATAAATTTTTATATCAAAAGTGTTATTTTTACCATTTTTATTTCATGCATAGAAGTATACATAATAGATAAATTTTTATATCAAAAGTGTTATTTTTATCATTTTTAATTTTCATGCATAGAAGTATGCATAAAGGAAAATTTTTATATCAAAAGTGTTACTTTTATCATTTTTAATTTTCATGCATAGAAGTATGCATAAAGGAAAAATTTTTATATCAAAAGTGTTACTTTTATCATTTTTAATTTTCATGCATAGAAGTATGCATAAAAGAAATTTTTTTATATCAAAAGTGTTACTTTTATCATTTTTAATTTTCATGCATAGAAGTATGCATAAAAGAAATTTTTTTTAATATCAAAAGTGTTACTTTTATCATTTTTAATTTTCATGCATAGAAGTATGCATAAAAGTTGATTATTTTATTATAAAAGTGTGACTTTTATCATAATTGAATTTCATGCATAGAGGTATGCATAAAAGTTGATTATTTTATTGTAAGAGTGTTACTTTTATCATATTGGATTTCATGCATATAGGTATGCATAAAAGATATTCTTTTTATACTAAAAGTGTGATTATCCTCATAAATGGATTTTATGCTTAACTTAGATGCATAAGAGAAATTCTTTTATTCTAAAAGTGTAATTTCCTACCAAACTGAATTTATGCATAAGAAGATGCATAAAAGATTGATTTTAATTTCGAAAGTGTTAGTCTCCTTAAATGGAATTTATGCATAAATAAATGTGTAGAGAAATCTTATATCAAATATAAGAATTCTCTTAAAAAAGATATGAAATGTGATAAGATGTGATAAGAGGTGTATGAGATGTGATAAGATTTGATAAGATGCGTATGGAAAGTGATAGGATGTGATAAGAGGTGTATGAGATGTAAAAAGATGTGATAAGATGTATATGAGATGTGATAGAATGTGTTAAGATGAGTTAGGATGTGTTAAGATGTATATGGGATGTATTAGGACGAGAATGGATGTAATATGGTTGTATGAATGTGATGTGGATGTATACATGTAGATGTATATGTATGAATGTGAATGTTGATGTAGATGTATATGTATGAATGTGAATGTTGATGTAGATGTATATGTATGAATGTGAATGTGGATATAGATGTGGATGTATAGATGTGAATGGGAATGTGGATGTGAATGTGGATGTAGATGTGGATGTATAGATGTGAATGGGAATGTGGATGTGGATGTATGTATGTGGATGTGTGGATGTGGAGATGGGAGTATGGATGTATGAATGTGAAAATGGATGTATGCGTGAAGATGTATATGCATAGATGTGAATGTGGATATAGATGTGGATGTATAGATGTGAATGGGAATGTGGATGTGAATGTGGATGTAGATGTGGATGTATAGATGTGAATGGGAATGTGGATGTGGATGTATGTATGTGGATGTGTAGATGTGGAGATGGGAGTATGGATGTATGAATGTGAAAATGGATGTATGCATGAAGATGTATATGTATAGATGTGAATGTGGATGTAGATGTGGATGTATAGATGTGAATGGGAATGTGGATGTGAATGTGGATGTATGGATGTGGATGTGAATGTGGATGGGAATGTGGATGTGAATGTGGATGTAGATGTGGATGTATAGATGTGAATGAGAATGTGGATGTGGATGTATGTAAGTATGTGGATGTAGATGTGGATGTATAGATGTGAATGGGAATGTGGATGTGGATGTATGTGAATGTGGATGTAGATGTGGATGTATAGATGTGAATGGGAATGTGGATGTAGATGTGGATGTATAGATGTGAATGGGAATGTGGATGTGGATGTATGTGGATGTGGATGTATGAATGAGGACGTGATAATGGATGTATACATGTAGATGTGGATATATGGATGTGAATATGAATGTGGATGTGGATGTATGGATGTGGATATGGATGTGTATGTATGAATGTAGATATGGGATGTGGATGTATAAATGAGGATGTGAAAATGGAGTATGCATGTAGATGTGGATGTATGGATGTGAATGTGGATGTGGATGTGGATGTATGGATGTGGATATGGATGTGTATGTATGAATGAGGATATGGGATGTGGATGTATAAATGAGGATGCGAAAATGGATGTATGCATGTAAATGTAGATGTATGGATGTGAATGTGAATGTGTATGTGAAATAATGTGTCGTCGATATGAGGAAATGGATGAGAATGAGTACACATTGAATGGAATGTGGAATAAGTAATGTGGACTAAGGAAAGATAATGTGGAAAGACGAGAGTTCGATTTAGAAACTGTATTTTGTGACTGTTTGTAAATGACTGTTTTATGTCAAGAATGCTGGGGAAGCATTTTGATTGTCTTGTGGATTAAGGTCATGAAGACCTAACTGTTAAAGTTGCAACTGCTGACGGAGAGTCAATGGAGGACGTCTCGCGTAGCAAGGTCGACCGAGGTCTTGACCAGCCTCGGTTCGATTTAAATGGTGAGCTTCCGGTACGGTGGATGAGGGACCAAGGAAGCGGCCTATGAGTGAAGCGCTAGGTCACCTGCGAAGGATCCTAGAGGGTGCTGACCATACGGTGCTCGGGCTCTGGGTCGCCGAAGATACCCACACGTGCGTCGTGGAAGATATTGAAACAAGGAGTAAGAGTTGTTTTGTGAAACCGAGCATGGATCTGGTTGATGACCTTGCTGGTCTTCAATGGATGAGTCCATGG
Organism: Cibotium barometz; assembly: GCF_041138505.1. Taxonomy (NCBI): domain Eukaryota; kingdom Viridiplantae; phylum Streptophyta; class Polypodiopsida; order Cyatheales; family Cibotiaceae; genus Cibotium; species Cibotium barometz. The sequence goes on from NC_141056.1 coordinate 18,356,225, forward strand.
CTCTTTATATGGATCTGTTGGTTGATCTTGCTGATCTTCAACGAGAGTCCATCTTGATTTTTATAAGTGATTATATTGCCGAGTATTATGGGCTAGGAACTATTGAAAAGGCCCCTGTGTGGACAGGTGGTGAGCGTTCTAGTTGCCAATGATGCCATAGATACTCTGATGAAGGAATGATGGAAAATTATGAATCAACCGGATAAATTGGAAGATTGTGATCAGTGGTACTATGGTTTCATTAAAGAATTGTTTTAAAGTTAGCTGATGCTAAGAAAAAGGCAATTTCATATTGGGTGTGTAAGTGGTGTGGCTAGTTTTATGTTTGCATGAACTTCCGGCTAGGGGGCCTTGGAACTCTTTTCCTTGGTACCCGGGACAAAACCTAACCAAATTCCAAATTGGATCCCATCACTACAGTGGTTGGGCGGTTGGCTAACCCATGGGATCGGATGGGGTTAGGCTGGACTGATGGATCCGTAAATCGAGATTTAATTTCTATTATTACGATAGATGAAGTAAATCCCGGATAGAAATTGTTCTATGGATAGGAATCAACGGCTGTGCCTCTTGATGGGGAAAAAAGCGTTGATCCCAATGATCCAAGTGCAAGTTTCTTCCTTGAATTGACCAAGTACCGTTAAAGGTGCAGTCAGATCAGTTGATCCGTAATGATCTTGACTACGTTAGAGTAAAGAGTTATCCTGGTGGAATCGCCCATGCTTTCCGGGTAAAGGAAGTTTTTCCGGTTTCGGTTTTGGACAAACCGACGGATTAGTCTCTTGTCCGGATATTCGTGGGCGAGGCCCCGAGTGTGGGTCCCTGCCCCGCGCATGAAGTGCTACTTCCGTTGCTAGTACCCCGAATCCGTTGCTCAGTGGGAACAGGGATCTCACAGTTGGTATCAGAGCATTTGGTTAATAAAGATCAACTGAGAAGACAAATATATCAAAAATTTATGAAGAGACACAAAAAGGTTATAATTGTGTGAGATAATTCATACAATTTGATATTCAAACTGAAATTCGTAATTTGGTAGTTGGGTCTTCAGATGGAAGTACCGCAATTATATAGAATCCTTGACTTTCTTGAGGCCTAGACATGATAGTAGCTACCTTATAATTCCAAGGGCCGTGACTACCCGTATATACCGAGAGTATACTGCAGCTCTTTACTGACAGTATATACGAGTAAATCTAAGACTTGAAATTATAAGCGTTAATGCTATCTAGATGATGATTTCAAATGTGATTGATATGATTTTTAATTCTGTTTGAGAATGGATGAATTGATTTGGATTCTGATTGAAAATTCTGATTGAAAAATGATGATTTTTAAAAATTAGTTGAAATATAATGAAACCACAATGAGGGGGAATGGGACGAGTCCCTGTGATGATATTCATAACTAGAATGATGATAATGAATTCAGCAAATCACTATGAGATTAGTGGGTTGTGCTGTCAGATTGCTGCTGTTAATACTTGATCGGTAGATCAAGTTAAGGGATGTCAAATTGAGGACTTGCTTGACTGAATTTCCGTGGAGGAATGTTCCGAAGGAAACTTTTCGGTCTAATGGACCATTATCATGTTAAAGATATGAATGATATAATCTGAATGAATTGTTATTTAATGATGAGTTCTATATAAGGGATATTTATCCTAGTGTTCTGTTGGGTTGACCAAAATATAAGGAACCCCAGAATAAAATTGGATCTTAAGAAAAAGAGCTGTCCTCTACCTTGCGAGATGAGGACATCTCGCACTTTTTAAGTGGGGTAGAATGTAAGATTCCTCCCCAACCTTCGAGGTATACAGGAGTAAGAATCTCCCTTTCTGATCTTATAATTATTCCTTCTCTAAAATAAAAGAAAGTTTCTGTTTAAAAAAGGAAGACCCTTTTCCTAGAATACTTCTCAGAAGTCACGCCTATTTTATGGATTCAGAACAATGAGTTCAGAAGTGAAAATCGGTGTTTTGGATACCAAGGTTTTGGTTTTCATTCGAGTACGGCCCAAAAGAAGTTCTTTATCTATTGGGGAGTTATCCCCCAGATATTGTGAGCCTTATATCTGAATTCAATGAAAGTAGGTGACTTAGCCTACAAGCTTCTTTTATCTCTTCATCTCAAAATTCTTAATGCCTTCTATAGAAAAATGTGTCAAACCCAAATCATGGAAAGACGGTAAAACTTCAGTGGCAAGTTACCGTTGGCTTCTAAGTTACGCTAGCTCCTTCCTTTATATAAGTCGTAACTTTTACTTGTCGCTCACAGTAATCTTACTTCCATCGATCTCCTTTCTGTCTTAATCTCCTTCATGGCTTGGCAACAAGAACTAGTTTTATCCATAATGATTCCTCACCTTCAAGACGCAAGTGAATCTGTGAAGAAGGATTTTATAGAGCAGTATGAGCGCTCACTTTTCCCTCACTTGGGAACTTCTGTAGCGCAAACCAAATGGCAGACCTATCAAAACATAACTAGGGTAACACCCTGGGGTCAGCAGCACTTTCGTAACAATGTCCGCTTGGCCATGGTTATTGAAGCTTTGGGTTTGGGTCCCCGATACTACTGCGTCATGAGATCAAGGCATCCTGGGTTTTCTGAGCGGGTCTTCTTACTGGCGTGTTTTCTTCCTCATGAGAAGATATGCCTTTACCCCGTTTTTGGCTTGCCTCTCAGAGGTCCTTTTGTTAGAACACCTCATACCACTGAGATAGGCGCAGCAATAACCCACAGAATCATTCCCATAGATGAGTTACCTTATACTTGTGCAGCTTGTGAGGACTGCTTTTGTGACCATATGATGGACGGGCTTATGGAAGTGTAAAGAGTTCCTCTATCTTTACTGTATAAGTTTCGAGAATGAATAAAGTTTAAATCTTGTTCGTATTTTGAATCTTGCTCTCTTTAAGACTTATCTTGGTGGTTAATCTTGATTAAATTTTTTTTTCTAAGTCTCATATTCGTGAATCTTGCGAAATTATCACAAGTTGCGAGATGAGGACATCTCGCGTTTTTTAAGTGGGGTAGAATGTAAGATTCCTCCCCCAACCCCTTTTTGATGTCTAGTATCTTCCCCTGTAATCAACCCTCTTCAGAAATATAAAGACCCTGTTGCTAACTATTTTAGCCTAGAGAGAGAAAAATTATTCTAGAGAGAGAATATTCAGATTTTGAATATTTTTGGATAGAAAAATATCTCTTATAATTCAGATGAGTTCCCCTGAAACAGAAATTCAAAAAGAATTTTCCAATGTGCAATTGGAATTAATTGGAAATAGGTATAAAGAACCTTAGTCTAAGGGTCTAGATTTTCAGAAATCTTTAGACTATGGACCAATAGCATCAATCCATGTGTAGGGAGGAGATAAATCCAACTTGTAAAAAGAAAATACCCAAAAATGAGTAAATGCTCACATGAGGTGAAGAGTTGAAAATGTACAAGGATTATTAGTAAAAAACTATGAGCAATATTAAAAATATGACATATGTAAGGAAGGGGAATTCTTTAAAGGAGGTGCATATTTCACATAAGATGAAGAGTTGAAAATGTACAAGGATTATTAGTAAAAAACTATGAGCAATATTAAAAATATGACATATGTAAGGAAGGGGAATTCTTTAAAGGAGGTGCATATTTCACATAAGATGAAGAGTTGAAAATGTACAAGGATTATTAGTAAAAAAAACTATGAGCAATATTAAAATGATTCCATTATGACACATATGTAAGGAAGAGGAGTTCTTTAAAGGAGGTGCATATTTCACATGCTTGAATGAGTTTTAAACTTATAAAAATTGAGATATTTCATCTCTCCTCTCTCCTCATTCAAGTCTAGTTCCAAAAAGTTAGCTTAACTGACCTAAAAATGGTCAAATATTGACCAAACTGATTTAGAAAATTCTAGAATCAGTTTGTTTGGTTAGGAGCTCAATTTTTCCTATAAATAGAAGCCTCCCCCTTGTTGAAAAAGATATAGTGTTTATGCATCGTTACTCTACTCCACCTAAGCCAAGAACTGTGAATTCATTTAATAATTCACTAGTTTTTGGAGCTTCCCTCTTTCTTCAATCCCTATTAGTGGCTCCATCAACATACTTAACCAATTGATTGGTTGGGGGCCTCTACCGTGAACAAAGAATCAAGCAAGTTGTAAGGTAATTAGTGAATATTGATCTTTCTATAATTTCTCAATGTTTCTCTCTTCTCAACCCCTCTCAAGCTTGAGAAGTTTAATTGGTATGTTTTTTTTTTAATGCTATTGAAGTTTGAATAGTAGTGAAGAGTTACATAATGCTATTGAAGTTAATTTTCATTTATGTTTAAATTCTAATGATTTTTATGTAAATTCTCTCTCTCACTCAAGAAATGGTCATACTCATGAACCGTTCTCAATCCAAATCAAGCTTTTCATAAAACTTTTCCTTAACCCAAGATTAAGCTATGCTTGAGGCCAAATTAATGGCTTTTTTCTATGCTTTTAGTTTATGTATATTAATGATTCAATCCATTATGGATTGATAATCCAATTAGAGATCATTTTAATTATTTTCTTAATGATAAGCTTTATCCCTTAGAAAAATTGAGATTTATCAGTCATAGCAGCGGAGCTATGGCAAAATTTTTATAAAAATTATGCATAAAATAATTTCATTCAAAGCATAAAAAGAGGACTTCCTACCATATTCTAGGAATTATCATCCTAGATTAATTGAAAGAATTTCATTACAATCATGGAGAAATTGAATTTTAATATTATGCATAATGGATAAATTTTTATATCAAAAGTGTTATTTTTACCATTTTTATTTCATGCATAGAAGTATGCATAATGGATAAATTTTTATATCAAAAGTGTTATTTTTACCATTTTTATTTCATGCATAGAAGTATACATAATAGATAAATTTTTATATCAAAAGTGTTATTTTTATCATTTTTAATTTTCATGCATAGAAGTATGCATAAAGGAAAATTTTTATATCAAAAGTGTTACTTTTATCATTTTTAATTTTCATGCATAGAAGTATGCATAAAGGAAAAATTTTTATATCAAAAGTGTTACTTTTATCATTTTTAATTTTCATGCATAGAAGTATGCATAAAAGAAATTTTTTTATATCAAAAGTGTTACTTTTATCATTTTTAATTTTCATGCATAGAAGTATGCATAAAAGAAATTTTTTTTAATATCAAAAGTGTTACTTTTATCATTTTTAATTTTCATGCATAGAAGTATGCATAAAAGTTGATTATTTTATTATAAAAGTGTGACTTTTATCATAATTGAATTTCATGCATAGAGGTATGCATAAAAGTTGATTATTTTATTGTAAGAGTGTTACTTTTATCATATTGGATTTCATGCATATAGGTATGCATAAAAGATATTCTTTTTATACTAAAAGTGTGATTATCCTCATAAATGGATTTTATGCTTAACTTAGATGCATAAGAGAAATTCTTTTATTCTAAAAGTGTAATTTCCTACCAAACTGAATTTATGCATAAGAAGATGCATAAAAGATTGATTTTAATTTCGAAAGTGTTAGTCTCCTTAAATGGAATTTATGCATAAATAAATGTGTAGAGAAATCTTATATCAAATATAAGAATTCTCTTAAAAAAGATATGAAATGTGATAAGATGTGATAAGAGGTGTATGAGATGTGATAAGATTTGATAAGATGCGTATGGAAAGTGATAGGATGTGATAAGAGGTGTATGAGATGTAAAAAGATGTGATAAGATGTATATGAGATGTGATAGAATGTGTTAAGATGAGTTAGGATGTGTTAAGATGTATATGGGATGTATTAGGACGAGAATGGATGTAATATGGTTGTATGAATGTGATGTGGATGTATACATGTAGATGTATATGTATGAATGTGAATGTTGATGTAGATGTATATGTATGAATGTGAATGTTGATGTAGATGTATATGTATGAATGTGAATGTGGATATAGATGTGGATGTATAGATGTGAATGGGAATGTGGATGTGAATGTGGATGTAGATGTGGATGTATAGATGTGAATGGGAATGTGGATGTGGATGTATGTATGTGGATGTGTGGATGTGGAGATGGGAGTATGGATGTATGAATGTGAAAATGGATGTATGCGTGAAGATGTATATGCATAGATGTGAATGTGGATATAGATGTGGATGTATAGATGTGAATGGGAATGTGGATGTGAATGTGGATGTAGATGTGAATGGGAATGTGGATGTGGATGTATGTATGTGGATGTGTAGATGTGGAGATGGGAGTATGGATGTATGAATGTGAAAATGGATGTATGCATGAAGATGTATATGTATAGATGTGAATGTGGATGTAGATGTGGATGTATAGATGTGAATATGAATGTGGATGTGAATGTGGATGTAGATGTGGATGTATAGATGTGAATGAGAATGTGGATGTGGATGTATGTAAGTATGTGGATGTAGATGTGGATGTATAGATGTGAATGGGAATGTGGATGTGGATGTATGTGAATGTGGATGTAGATGTGAATGTATAGATGTGAATGGGAATGTGGATGTAGATGTGGATGTATAGATGTGAATGGGAATGTGGATGTGGATGTATGTGGATGTGGATGTATGAATGAGGACGTGATAATGGATGTATACATGTAGATGTGGATATATGGATGTGAATATGAATGTGGATGTGGATGTATGGATGTGGATATGGATGTGTATGTATGAATGTAGATATGGGATGTGGATGTATAAATGAGGATGTGAAAATGGAGTATGCATGTAGATGTGGATGTATGGATGTGAATGTGGATGTGGATGTGGATGTGGATGTATGGATGTGGATATGGATGTGTATGTATGAATGAGGATATGGGATGTGGATGTATAAATGAGGATGCGAAAATGGATGTATGCATGTAAATGTAGATGTATGGATGTGAATGTGAATGTGTATGTGAAATAATGTGTCGTCGATATGAGGAAATGGATGAGAATGAGTACACATTGAATGGAATGTGGAATAAGTAATGTGGACTAAGGAAAGATAATGTGGAAAGACGAGAGTTCGATTTAGAAACTGTATTTTGTGACTGTTTGTAAATGACTGTTTTATGTCAAGAATGCTGGGGAAGCATTTTGATCGTCTTGTGGATTAAGGTCATGAAGACCTAACTGTTAAAGTTGCAACTGCTGACGGAGAGTCAATGGAGGACGTCTCGCGTAGCAAGGTCGACCGAGGTCTTGACCAGCCTCGGTTCGATTTAAATGGTGAGCTTCCGGTACGGTGGATGAGGGACCAAGGAAGCGGCCTATGAGTGAAGCGCTAGGTCACCTGCGAAGGATCCTAGAGGGTGCTGACCATACGGTGCTCGGGCTCTGGGTCGCCGAAGATACCCACGTGCGTCGTGGAAGATATTGGAACAAGGAGTAAGAGTTGTTTTGTGAAACTGAGCATGGATCTGGTTGATGACCTTGCTGGTCTTCAATGGATGAGTCCATGGCTCTTTATATGGATCTGTTGGTTGATCTTGCTGATCTTCAACGAGAGTCCATCTTGATTTTTATAAGTGATTATATTGCCGAGTATTATGGGCTAGGAACTATTGAAAAGGCCCCTGTGTGGACAGGTGGTGAGCGTTCTAGTTGCCAATGATGCCATAGATACTCTGATGAAGGAATGATGGAAAATTATGAATCAACCGGATAAATTGGAAGATTGTGATCAGTGGTACTATGGTTTCATTAAAGAATTGTTTTAAAGTTAGCTGATGCTAAGAAAAAGGCAATTTCATATTGGGTGTGTAAGTGGTGTGGCTAGTTTTATGTTTGCATGAACTTCCGGCTAGGGGGCCTTGGAACTCTTTTCCTTGGTACCCGGGACAAAAACTAACCAAATTCCAAATTGGATCCCATCACTACAGTGGTTGGGCGGTTGGCTAACCCATGGGATCGGATGGGGTTAGGCTGGACTGATGGATCCGTAAATCGAGATTTAATTTCTATTATTACGATAGATGAAGTAAATCCCGGATAGAAATTGTTCTATGGATAGGAATCAACGGCTGTGCCTCTTGATGGGGAAAAAAGCGTTGATCCCAATGATCCAAGTGCAAGTTTCTTCCTTGAATTGACCAAGTACCGTTAAAGGTGCAGTCAGATCAGTTGATCCGTAATGATCTTGACTACGTTAGAGTAAAGAGTTATCCTGGTGGAATCGCCCATGCTTTCCGAGTAAAGGAAGTTTTTCCGGTTTCGGTTTTGGACAAACCGACGGATTAGTCTCTTGTCCGGATATCCGTGGGCGAGGCCCCGAGTGTGGGTCCCTGCCCTGCGCATGAAGTGCTACTTCCGTTGCTAGTACCCCGAATCCGTTGCTCGGTGGGAACAGGGATCTCACAATGTCAGCACAGAGGATCAGGTAGCTGACATCTTCACCAAAGCATTGGGTACAGAGAAGCTCCGCAGATTCAGGGCTTCGCTTGGTGTACATGAGATGGAGTTGAGCTCGAGGGGGAGTGTTGAGATATCGAGCTCGTCTAGTGAGACGGTGGCCACTGATGACCCGCTTGGGGGATAGGCCCCACACTTACACCACTGGCATGGTTGGTGAGATCTTGGGTGATATGCGGCCAGTGGGATGACAGGCTGTGTGACAGCCACTCTAGAGACTGGCATAGTTATAGCGCCAGCTCATTTAGTCGGGTTCACACTATAGAGAACCCGTGTATGTATTGGTTGAGTACCTTTCATATTATGTGTACTCTTATCTTGTATATGGTGTGTTGAGTGTTGTGTAGAGAAGAAGAAGATTTTCAGCCTCTCACCTTGTGTGTTCTCTATTAGGGTTTTGTGAGTGTGTGTGTGCTTGCAAGAGCTCAAGCTCTCTTCCCCCCTGCATCTTTTCATGACCTTGGTCTCTTGCTCTAGTAGAGCTCCTTCTATCTCATGTAGCTTCAATTTTTTGGTACATTCTTTAAGGTTGCCACAATGTTTTCATATTCTCCTTTGTCCACACTCTTCAGAAGCACTGCTAGTGTCTCATCATCCTCTACCTTCTTACCAATGGCTGCCAGTTGTTGCTTAATGCTTTTATATTTGTTCAAGTGTGTGGTTAAGGTTCACTTTCCTTCATGTCAAGTTTGTCGAATTGCATAAGCAAATTTATCTTTGAATTGTTTGCTTCATTAGGATTTTTTTGGACCCAAAGAGGGCCTCTTGGATTAACTTTTGATTAAGAATGGACCAATAGGAAGAGGGCTGGTGGGTGCACATTTTTGACTTCTTTGACCCTAGGGGGCCTAGGCTTTGTTTGGTTTGCTAATGGGGCCTAATTACTACTCTCGTCCCCCTACCTCTTGGGCCCAAACTTAGAGGTCCCCCCCACCTAGAATCGCGCAGGTTAAACACCCTAAAAATTGAAAATTTTTAATTTTTTGCCAAAAGTGTGTTTTCCCTCTCACACTTCCCTCCAACATACTCTAGGTTTGGAAAGCTCATTTTGAAACTCTTTCTTCCTCTTCTAAGCTCTCTATTGCTGTAGAAACTCCATACCTCTCAAGCTCTCCCTCCTTGTCAAGCTCCCTTAGTCTCAAGCTCCCTCTCCCTCTTTCTTCCTTTTCTAAGCTCTCCATTGCTATAGAAACTCCATCCCTCTCAAGCTCTCCCTCCTTCTCAAGCTCTCTCCCTCTCAATCTCCCTCTCTCTCTCTCTCTCTCAAGCTCCCTCCCTCTCCATTGCTATAGAAACTCTATCCCTCTTTAGTCTACTCTATCCCTCTTTAGTATACTCTAGGTTTAGGAAGCCTATTCTCAAACTCTATCCCTCTTTAGTCTACTCTAGGTTTAGGAAGCCTATTCTCAAACTCTAACCCTCTTTTAAGCTTTCCATTGCTGCACTGAAAACCCTGAACTTTCTCTCCTCTCCACTCCTCTGTTGTAAAAGCAAGCTTTTCTTTTCCCTTCTTCTCTTTTCTTACCACCATGGCCTCTTCCAGTAATGTGAGAAGACCTAGGGAGAAGGTGGAAGAGCTTGTGCTGTATAACACAAGAGATGAGAATGGAGTTTGGGCTCCAACAAGTTTCAGGGTTGGGGCTTGGGTCTACATGTAGCCAAGCTCTAAGGGACCACATCGAGTGCATCAACTGGGGAATATGCTACATCATTAGAAGGGGTGGCTACAAGGCTTTAAGAATACTAAGAAGGAAGGACTGGTTGCCATGGTGCAACATGTGTATACCCTTGGAGACCTGTACATTCAAGGCCAACGACCAAGGTTTCCTTCAAATTGTTAGTGTAGCATAAACACAGCTTTAACAAAATGCTAATATTGGATTTTTTCTTTTAAATTTTCTTATGATTCTCATTTTCTTATGTCTCTCTGCAGATATTTTCCCCTCTAATTATGTTGAGGAACAACCACTCCAAAGCCTCACTGGAGTTTTCTATACTATGCATGCATCCATTGGAGAGGCAATGTTTGTATCTCAAAGCCCAACTGATCTTGTACAGAACAATATCTTTTTCTTTTCTCACTCATATTTTGTAGATAAAAAACCAGGTTTATTTGGCAAGCTAGAAGAGATCCCCAACCCCCCTCTTAACAATCCCGAATGGCCCAAACCTAATGCTTGGACCATCTTATGCTTAAAGTTTAAGATGGTCTTGAGTGATATCAAGACATCACTCAAGTTTTCAAAGGCATCTAGGTCAGTAGGGCTAAATTGGTTTTGTCCTTTACTGTTTTTGTGCACATGGTCAATCCATGCCAATGCACCAAACAAAAATAATGTATATTTGTAAGGAGGTACGGTCTGACCTCATTCAAGGATTACTAGGAGAGGGTTGGGAGGTTAATGAGGGGTCACATCAAGGTGATGTGTACAAGTGCAATGTAGTAGATTCTACAGTGTCTTTCAGGTTCTTGAAGGCATGTTCTATTTTATACATGCGTCTGCACTACCAAAGATGGATGCAAAAGCACGGGACATGGATCCCACTTCAAGCCTCAGAAGAAGAAATTATGCCTATTGATATAGCTGTGATGATGCAAAATGGAGCCTCAGAAGAAGAAATTATGCCTATTGATATAGCTGTGATGATGCAAAATGGATGGATTGAGCGAGTGGCAGCAAAGCAAGCATTGGAGCCTAGCAGACCTGCATCAACACTTTAGCATCATGGGCTTTGACAATGTGGAAGAGTCAAGTTTCAAGTTGATGAGAAGAAAGATATATTTGATTCCACTACATGTCTAGAATTAACCCTTACACTTTTTGGTTATTGTGCCACTTTCTATATTTTTACAGATTGGGAAGCGTAAGGAGGGGACAACCATGGTCTCAGAATCATGGCAAATGGGGGACCTTGAATTTTCAACAACAAGGTGCATAGCCCTACCAACACATAGTAGGCATGTGGAAGAGTATATGGGAAAATAGCCTCTGTTTTGATGCACATGAGGGGCAAGAGTTTCAGGATCGAGGTGAAGGCAATGACAAGCTTTCAAGTCAACAAGGAGATGGAGATCAACATGAAGTAAATGTCACAAGAAACCATAATCCAAAAAATTCTGAAAATCTGGACCCTTAGGCTAAGGTCCTTTATACCTATTTTCAATTAATTCCAATTGCACATTGGAAACTTCTTTTTGAATTTTTGTTTTAAGGGAAACCATTTTAGACATTAGGAGGATTTTTATATCCAAAAATATCTCAATTTTTAATTACCCCCCTCTAGACATTTTCTCTCTCCAGGCCAAAACAGGATCTTTCTTTTATTTCAAAGAGGGGAATAATTTTAAGATTAGAAGGGAAGGTTCTTACACCTGTACACCTCAAAAGCTAGAGGGAGGAATCTTACATTTATCTTCTTCTCTTCTCTATATCCATATAACTAAAAGATAAGAGTACATTCATAAAGGAAAAGTACTCTCCTACAACAACATACAAAGTAGTCTGTCTCTATAGTGTGAACACGACTATATGAGATGGTGCTATAACTATGCCATAACTCTAGTACTCCAAAGTGGTTGTCACACAGCCTATCATCCCAGTGGCGGCATATCAACCATAATCGTACCAACTGTGCTAGTGACGTAAGTGCGGAAGTTATCATCCAGGCGGCTCATCAATGTTCACCGCCATAGCACTAGTTGAGCTTGATAACTCAACATAGTTTGCTCAAACCCGTAGGGAAAACTTACAAGCAGCCACACTCGTAAACAAAAGTGCTCTACCAGGCTGCTGGGTGGGAGGAGCTTCCCAGGGCCATCCAACTTAGTGGGCTGGATGCTGTGCCCATTTCTCTACAACCACCCCCATCCTCTCCACAACCACTGCTCGCACACCATCAACCAAAACCCAAAGGCAAGGAACAATGGCTGCATCACTACATACCAAACATCAACCATATGTGCCACAAAATCATTTGAGAACACTTCACCCACAACAAACCTCCTTGTCTTCAAAACCTGTGGCATTGCAACATTTAGCAACCAATTCATCAATACCAGTGAAGGCCAAGTTTCAACATTTTGACCTTTATGCACACAAAAATCTAGATCCTTTCCAACAGCAGTGTCCACAAGCACTTCCAACTCTTGTAAAATAGGCATCTCTTCACAACCATACAACTCAACTGGTTCAGAACCCTTGTCATCCATGGACTTTGTCTTTAGCATTTCAGCAAAACGCAAAGAAGCCTTAGTTACACTCTCAACCATATTTACATCCATGTCCATTTCTGGCTCTTGTTCATCAAGGCTAGCAACTTCCCACATATCATCCTCAACAAGCATAATACTCACATCACAACACTCTTCATCAACCCAATCTACATGCATATCTTCTTGAGTGTTGCCAACCCCCCTGGTATCATCGTCCAAAGACTCCCCAGCACATAATGCATCAAATGGAAAAACATCCACATCATTCATCTCGCAGGTACCATACCACCATCAAGCTGTCCAAGAAAATCCATAACAATAGGATCTTCCTCCATACTCTCCACATCCGCATTGCAAACTATCTTTACTTCATCACAAGTCTCTACCCCATCCTCCTCCCTTGTAGAATCTGGCAAAGAATCATCCTCAAAGCATTCTGTATCCAACTCCTCTTCCTTCTTATCATTAGCCAATCCCAAGGCATCATCCTCTTTGCTTCCATGTGCATGCATGTCATCCAAATCCGAATGCAAATGATCTTCAATAGAGCATTCCAAATCACTGTCATGTACAACCATGACGTCCAAATCCAAAGAAGAATCCATTGGCAACTCCTCATCTGCAAAAGTCTCAAACCTTGACTCAGATTCCTCACCCTGCTTTTCAACATGCACACCCTTAGTTTCAATCGCAACATCAATAGGGAAAACCTTAGCTACATCCACATCATTCATCAAACACACATCTTCACTTTGCTCCTTCACCTGCTTTTCATCCACCTTCACATGCTTTAAAGACTTTGGAAAAAAATCAGAAGGCACATAAAACATCCCCCTTTGCACCTGTATAGGCCTTTGAGGCTCCTGTCTAATCAAACTTTGCATAGGACCACCTCAACCAAATTTACATGCATATTCTTTGCAGACACAACACCTTCATGCGGATAAATACCCATCTCCATCTGCTTCAAAATCTTGCCTTCCTTTTCCCTAGAAACCCTAACTGCATCATCAAATGACTTGGGATTCTTCAACTCAACCCTGACTTTCAAATGGGGTAGCAAACCATCAATAAACAAGCTTTTCTTCAGAAACATAGGAGGAATTTCCTGCTTTAATGTCGTACACCACTTACCCCACCACTTACCCCATAGATATGTAAATACCTTCACAAAATCATCCAGTGATTGCCCATGGACCTGCTTCAAGATGCTCAACTCCTGCCAAAGCACACTAGGCTCCTCTGCTTGTTGAAAATGCTCCAAAAGGCTTTCTTTCAACCTATCTAAGGTCAACACACCATGTAGCTCATATGCCGCATCCTTTGCTTCAAAATCTTTAAGCCTGCTTCGGGCATCTTCCTTCAAGAAAATCTTTACTAACCTCAAAACCTGCTCTTCATTTGTAGCATGATTGCTAATGCATGCCAACTCCATTTGCTCCAAAAAGTTAGACACATCTTCACCCTTCCTGCCATGAAATTCTGGATAAGACCACATCATGAAAATCTGCAACAGTCCCTGCCAAAAGAAGCGGTACGAGTCTCTTTCCTATAGGACGTACACCCTTCTAGACAAAGAAAAATCCTGAGCTCTCCTCAGTGGGGGCACCAAAAAGAATGTGGAGTGGAAAAAAGAACAGGAAACATGCCTCTATAGCTTCCCACTCCCCCAATCCTTGGAAACACTAGCACAAACGGGGCACCACCACCGCCACTACCGGCTGGAACACTTCTCACACGGCTCACCACACCACCCACACCGGAACAATAGCCAAAACAGGGGCACCACATACACTTCCACCGCGTGCATGACGAGGTAATCGAAGGCTGGCACAAAGTGCGCTGTGAGAGTGTAAACTTGTGGACTACACCACCAAACATGTTAATCACGCCTTCTCCTACAAATCAACACACACAAGATACCAACACACAACCATAGCCAGATACATCACCAGTATCATTCATCCTCGAATTCCCAACCAACACTTCCATACAGCTTCTTCCGACACAGAAGCTTTTACTCACACAACCTCACATAGACGACACCTTCACATCAACACACAAGATGTACACTCACAAGGCTGTCCCTGCTCATCTTGGCTAATCCCTTTTTCACCTTTCCTTAGAACTTCATCACCTCTGCCCTCGAGCTGCCCTGAGACACCAGCCGTAGCTAATCAGCAAAACACACACCCCTACCCTGAGACACTAGGAGGCAGTAGCCCAACAAAACAACCCACAGATGAGCCCTCTCTCACTCTGTGACCAGCAGCAGGTCCTTCCCTGTCTCCACACCTGTAGTTGATGCCACCCCTTGTTCTCTCTGCTTGGTGCAATCGACGTACTCTATCCTCTCGTCTGTAGTTGCCGACCTCCACTCCTCTACTTCCCTCGTCGACCTTCAGTTGACAGTCGTTACCAGAGGCGGCCCCCTCTACAGTGAACTCCTTCTTCCTTGCTCCCCCAAGCGGCTCCCCCACAAGTCGGCACCACCCTTTGCTTCCTCTCTGCCTGCGTGCTACCAGCCTCTCCCAGCGTGAGCGCCACTCTGCGCTTCACACCAGTCGATGTGAAAACACAACAACCTACTCTTCAGCAGCCATACTCCCTCTTCCTTGCCACCAACACATTGCTTCCTCTCTGCCTGCGTGCTACCAGCCTCTCCCAGCGTGAGCGCCACTCTGCGCTTCACACCAGTCGATGTGAAAACACAACAACCTGCTCTTCAGCAGCCATACTCCCTCTTCCTTGCCACCAACACATTGCCAGTTCTCAAAGCAAAAACCCAGCCACCCCTCTGTTGCGTGACGAGTGAAGATCAATGCAAGGATGCAACAAAAAAGACACTTAGGGCTCTTGTAAAGAGTTCCAAGTTGTAGATGAATGTGGGAGTGGGCTTGACAATAATCCCACATGGGAACTTTTGGGAGTTTTAGAGTTTTTGTATAAAAAGTGGCTCATTGGAGAGCTTAGGGACACATTGGGCAAACTCATGTTTGAGCTCTCTTGAGACTAGCTCTCCCTCTTTTCCCATAGAGGTGCAAGCTCTTCTCTCTCCCCATCTACATTGTTGTAAGTTCTATGTTTGTTAATTCAATGCAATGAGTTGATATTTGTCTCTCTTCTCATGTCTATTCTCTAGTGTGCATGTTTCATGGTTGATAGTTTCAAGGTTTGTGAGCATGGTAGGGAAATGAGTATTTGAGAATGAAGAATGCTTTGATCTTGTGTATGCAATAGCTAAGCTTTCTTCTTGTTTGGATGCATGGATGAGTGGAATGTGGAGTTGAGTGAGCAATAGAAAGATTGAGCTTATGTGTATGTCTATGTCAATAGTAGTAGTATTCCTAGCATTCTCTCCATCAAATGGATAAGCTTTTGTGCATGGGTTGAATCCCTAGCTCCGAAAGGGATGCAAATCCCATTGGATTGAGCTACGTGTGGATCATACTACTCTTGCTACAAGTGAGAGAGTTTTTCGTCTCTCCACCCTCTATCATCGTCTCTCTCTCTCTTCAGAAGTGGCCACCACCAACAACCCATCTCCCTCTTTCTCTGCAGACCCCCCACGCGGCTCTCCAACCAGTCGGCCCTCTCTTTTTCTTTTTTACTAGCCGTTGGTAGTTGGCGGAGTCTTCCTCTCTCTCCTTCGCTGCAGTTGGAGTCACCAGCCACCATCGCCAGCCTCACAGCAACACATGTTACCCCAGTCAGCTCTCTCCACACGTCGGTACCACACTCCTCTCTTCTTTTAGTGGGCGCCACCACCTTCGCTCTACTATCAACGCCTTCTCCTGGTGACCCTTTTCTCTGCACCTCCTCTCTCCTCGTCTTCGCTACTGTAGCCAGGCAGCATACAGAGCGACACCTCCCACAACCACTAGCCGCAGCCAGCCCACCAAAACTAAGGCAACCCTGGCGCCAGAGCAGCTGCAGCCAACACCACAATTGCTCGCCCGGCTCTACTCCTTCTTTTTGTCGCTCCAACCACCACCCTTGGACGTCTTTTGGAAGAACCCGCTAGCCTGACCTAAATCGGGCATATACTACTAAACCACCCACTCTGTACACCTGCCAGGGCATTCAGGGCAAAGCCTTTTTACATGCCATGCATCCCATATGTACACAACCCAAAACACCTTTCAAAATTTTGCCTAACAATAACTTTTGATCTATGGGCGAGCAGTCAGCAGTCTGGAGGCATCCCTTTCTATTGAAGTCATTAATTTGGGAGACCTACTACAAGATGCCGAGACGCCTCCGCATCAACCCAGAGTACCTACCGATTAGAAGACTTTGGACATGGAACCTCTTCCACCACGAGGAGCAGCAAAAGAACCCTGAGATGAAATTCAACTTTCCGTGGTTCGCTCCTCCAACTCCCCTGCAATCCTGCAATAAGACCATGATTGAGAGCTTCCATGAGTTCATCCCGCAGATATGATCAGGTCCTCAACCTAGCCATGACACCAACAATCATATTCTTCACCTTGATCATCATGCTGCTAGAGGCGTTCCCAAATTGGGACCATTACCATGAAGGCACGTAGGGATTGGCCTTCAATATCAACAATGGGCCAACACTTGAGCAAATTTTTGGCCACTCTACGAGCGCATCATCTGGATGCCCGCTTGGTGACTCTAGAAATTTGAAGACATGATGGAGACTACTTTTTGGACAAGCTATCGAGTCTTCCATCAAGCCCCCCCAACTCCTATCTCACACCGTGATTTTATCGGTACTTTTATTTGATCTACTATAGCTAGATATGTCTAGCTCCGAGGATAGACTTGAACTAGGAAGGGGGATATCTTAACCTTTCTTGTTAACATTATTTTCCAAGCCTAGCTACGCTCACCTGTAACTTATCTTTTTGTAACCGCGCCGCTAAGCGCTTAATGATAGGCTATCTTTATATTCTTTATTGGATTCTAACCCATCATGCCTCTTGTTGGCATTCCATCTTTATTTTCTTGTGTTTCCCTAGATAAGGAAGAATCTATGAGTTTCCATTAGCACATCTACTAAGCTTTAACTTGATGTCATTTTATGCATATTATTATTTAGGAAGGTGGCCCATCTATAGCATTTATCAAATAAGAATGAGTCCTTCATGAGCAAGGAATTATGTCTTGATAGTTCTTAATCTTTCTAACACAGAGAGAGAGAGAGAGAGAGAGAGAGAGAGAGAGAGAGAGAGAGAGAGAGAGAGAGGGAATTAATATATATCTAAATCATAGAATTTTTCGAATTAATATTTTTTGAAAAAAAATATTTTTTTTTCAAAAAAAAATAATTACTTTAAAACGGTCACGGCCAACTTATTTGAGGGTGTTAATCACAATTCATTTCGTGTGTGCTTAGTTCCTGTTGTGCCATTCTTTCTTGTTCTTGTGTACTTCTTTTTAATTCCTCTTTACAATGAGTTGTATAATCACATTCCCATCTTCTAAGAAGAATCTATGTTTCAGCAATGGACGAGTTCTCGTGAGTGCAAAGTTATTACAAGAACAAGTAGCTCCCCACTCATTTTATGGATTGCAAGAAATAGTAAATATTGGGTCCTGAGAGTTGTATATCCCTCTAGAGGCAACCTCTAATCATGAGGGGGAGGATTTCTATATACTTGAGGACTCTCTTTCACAATTACTCCGCAGCAATAGTTGATGCTTCCATTAACTCAAACCCACAACCAATAGCCATCTTAGATAGCCAACCCAAAGGACTTCCAACTTAGACTAATGTGATTGATTTATGCAGCCGCTTTCAAGATAACAACAAACCGGTGCACCAGGCTCATCCATTGTTGTGCAAGAGGAGATGGTAAGAGAATTTTGAAATACCTTTGGAGCATGAAGAAGGGAAACACATTAACAAAGATTTTTTTGAATGTCACAAAGAAGTTATCAAGGCTGTGGAGATCCCTATGCAATATAACGGTGATATTGCATTTGAGTTCCCACCAACCATGGGAACATGTTCAGGAATGGACTCCATGGAGCATAAGTATGATCCCCACCGGTGGTCAACGCCACAAACCTCTAACATTTCCTTCCTTGGAGTATGTTAGAGAAGCCATTGCCTAGGTAGTTTGAAGTGTGTGAATGAACTTTGCATGCATTTAAAGAACCACAGGGTGTCAAATACATCACATTTTACTGCGCATGCTAAAGGCATGACCATTGGAGAGGAGTGCAGCATTGCATCTAGAAAGCTCCTTTGCCATTACTGCTCAGGTGGCGGGGCGATGTGCATTGATACATCTATTATGTGATGTCCTTCGACAAGACAATAAGTCGATTAATGATACACATCGGTTTCCTTCAAAACAAGGAAATTGAGAGTGAATAATCTGCTCCTGAAGGATCCACTCTTTGTGGAATATACAGAAGAAGCAATTAGAAAACTTAAAAGGAGAAAGGGGGCTGATGGTTCTTGGAGGCACTTTGCTAATGAAATGCAAGGGACTTTCAAAGTTGTGGGTAAATTTAGGGCCGAGGAAAGGAGAGGAGAGATAAGGAAGTGGACTACCTTGTTAGAGGAACTTCTGGTGAAGAGGCAAACCATAGGGTTGGATGCTGCTAATACAGCTTTGTATTTTAAGTGCGAGGCTAGTATTAAGTAAGAGGAGGATAGATGTTATAGAGAACATGAGAACTGGGCTAAATGGAATCGATTCAATAACAAAAGAAAACCATATAATAGGCTATTTAAACCATAGGGTTGGATGCTGCTAATACAGCTTTGTATTTTAAGTGCGAGGCTAGTATTAAGTAAGAGGAGGATAGATGTTATAGAGAACATGAGAACTGGGCTAAATGGAATCGATTCAATAACAAAAGAAAACCATATAATAGGCTATTTAAACTTCCGAAGAAGAAGAGTGATAGTGAGGTTGTGGGAAGCATTCTGGATGAAGATGGTACCCCTTTGAATGATATGAACACACTTACTTTGAAATGGGAAGCATTCTGGATGAAGATGGTACCCCTTTGAATGATATGAACACACTTACTTTGAAATGGGTTAAATTTTTGAGATCTACCCTTAGTCTGAAGGAGGATTGTTCTTTGAGGAGGTTTCAAAGCTGAAGATAGGCTATTGGGCCTACTAAAACAAATGGTGGACTCAGATAAAGCTAGATGGTTAGAAAGAGACATTGAGGTGGATGAATGCTGGTGTGCCTTGCTTAAGCTGGGGAGGGAGAAAGCCCCAGGTTGGGATGGCCTATCTACAAAAATCTTTATAGCCTTTTGGCCTTCCTTGAAAGAGGTTGTGGGTGATATTTGTAAAAAAGCCTTTAACTCAAGACTTTGGGATAAGGTTTTTAAAGAAGGGCTTGTAAAGATCATCCCAAAACAAACTACTTGCAAATAGGTTTGGTCATTGGAGGCTCATTGCCTTGTTAACAATAATGTACAAAATTCCGGCTACAGTGATTGCTCTTAGAATCACTCGTGTGCTGCAAGATGTTGTTTCCAGAAAACAACATGGTTTTATCAAAGGAAGGTCAATTTATGATTACATTTTTGCTGCCTTTCCTTCCATACATCCATCCACATCAATCCACACGTCAATCCACATCATCCATACATCCATCCATATCAATCCACATTATCCACACATCCATCCACATCATCCATACATCCATCCATATCAATCCACATTATCCACATATCAATCCACATCATCCATACATCCCATTCACGTCAATCCACATCATCAATACATCCATCCACATTATCCACACATCAATCCACATCATCCATACATCCATTCATGTCAATCCACACATCAATCCACATCATCCATACATCTATTCACGTCAATCCACATTTATTTCATAAGTATTCCCATTCTCATCTAATCACATCTTTTTCTATTTCATTACTTATTTCCTCATTTATCCTCATTAGAACTCATCCACTTGCATCTACCCATACATCTCATCACTTCACATACATTAACATCTATCCAGTTTACATCGCATCTTATCACATCCATTTCACATCACATCTCATTCATTCACATGCTAACACATTCATTCACATCTTATATCATTCATTCACATCCCGATTCACATGTTAACACATTCATTCACATCCTATATCATTCATTCACATCTCGATTCACATGCTAACACATTCATTCACATCCTATATCATTCATTCACATCCCAATTCACATGCTAACACATTCACTCACATCCTATATCATTCATTCACATCCCAACTCACATGCTAACACATTCATTCACATCCTGATTCACATGCTAACACATTCATTCACATCTTATATCATTCATTCACATCCCGATTCACATGCTAACACATTCATTCACATCTTATATCATTCATTCACATCCCAATTCACATGCTAACACATTCACTCACATCCTATATCATTCATTCACATCCCAACTCACATGCTAACACATTCATTCACATCCTGATTCACATGCTAACACATTCATTCACATCTTATATCATTCATTCACATCCCGATTCACATGCTAACACATTCATTCACATCCTATATCATTCATTCACATTTATCTGATTCACATCACATCTCATCACATGTATTTACCTCTCATTCTCATCACATCCATCCATCCATTCATTCCCATCTATCTGATTCGCATTACATCTCATCACATCTATTTACCTCACATTCTTGTCACTCCTATTCTCCATTCATTCCCATCTATCTGATTCGCATCACATATCATCACATCTATTTACCTCTCATTCTCATCACTTCTATTCTCATCACATCCATTCTCTATTCATTCTCATCTATCTGATTCATATCACATCTATTTATATAATGTAAGAGAATTCTTATTTTTGATATAAAGATTTTTTACGCATCTATTTATGCATAAGAACAACTTCAGTGGGAAATAACACTTTTATAAAAATTGGTTTATGTATCTATTTATGCATAAATTCAATTTTAAGGAGAATAACACTTTCAAAATTAAAAAAAAATCTTTTATGCATCTTTCTATGCATAAATTCAATTTTAATGAGAACAACTCTTTTGAAATAAAAATAATTTTCTTTATGCATCTTTATATGCATATAATCAAAATTAATGAGAGTAACTCTTTTGAAATAAAAATAAATTTCTTTATGCATCTTTCTATGCAAAAAAATAAAAATTAATGAGAATAACTCTTTTGAAATAAAAATAAATTTCTTTATGCATCTTTCTATGCATAAAATCAAAATTAATGAGAATAACTCTTTTGAAATAAAAATAAATTTCTTATGCATCTTTCTATGCATAAAATCAAAATTAATGAGAATAACTCTTTTGAAATAAAAATAAATTCTTTATCCATCTTTCTATGCATAAAATCAAAATTAATGACAATAACTCTTTTGAAATAAAAAAGAATTCTTTATGCATCTTTCTATGCATAAAATAAATTTCTTTATGCATCTTTCTATGCATAAAATCAAAATTAATGAGAATAACTCTTTTGAAATTAAAATAAATTCTTTATGCATAATTCTATATGCATAAAATGAAAATTTGATGAGAATTATACTTTTGGAATAAAAATCAATTCTTTATGCATCTTTCTATACATAAAATCAAAATTTGATGAAAGTAACACTTTGATAATAAAAAAATTTGATGAAAGTAACGCTTTTATCAAAATTTGATGAAAGTAACGCTTTTATAATAAAAAAATTTCTTTTATGCATCTATTTATGCATAAATTTAATTTTAATGAAAGTAGCAAAAAAATTCTTTTATGCATCTATTTATGCATAAAAATCAAATTTGATGAAAGTAACACTTTTATAATCAAAATATTCCCAATATGCATTTTTCTATGCATAGAAATTAATTCTAATAAAAATAACACTTTTATAATAAAAATATTTCTAATATGCATTTTTCTATGCATAGAATAAAAATAACACTTTTAGAATACACAAGCGGTGGGGATTACTCTTTTCGAATAATAAAAAGATCAAACTTACTTCACCAAATTTAAGAAAATTTTGCCATAACCTCCTTTGTATGGCTGACCATTTTTGAATTTTTTTCACTCTAAAATTTACTAGTAATTATCCAAGATGATTTAAATCATTCTAATCTAATCAATTTTTACTTTATTAAGAGTAAACAATATGAAAAGTTTAATTCCATCAATTTGATTACACATCTAGGATAAAGAAAGGCTAAAGTCAATAATGAAGAGAAGGGGGAAAGCCTTTCCAGCAAGGCATAACATCCATTTTCATTTTAAAGAAAGCAAAAATCAAAAAAACCATAAAATAGAATAAGAAAAAGTAGAATTTCTAACTTACAAGGAGTTTTGTGAGCTTTCCTTTGGCTTGATGGTTTGAGGGATCTACTCTTGTTTGCAACAAGAGTGGCCACCAATTCTTTTGAAGAGGAAATGGTCAAAAACAAATGAATTATCAATGAATTCATTGTTTTTGGCTTTGGGGAGGAGTAGAGTAACAGTGCATAAAACACTATTAACCATTTACAAAGGGGGAGGCTTCATTTATAGGAAAAAGTGAGCCTCTAACCAAGAAAACTGATTCTAGAATTTTCCAGATCAGTTTGGTCAATTTTTGACTCAGTTTAGCTTACTTTTTGGATCTAGTTGAAGCAGAAGAGAGGAGAGATGAAAATATCTCATTATTTGTGAGTTTAAAACTCAACCACACATGTGAAATAGGCGCCTCCTTCATGAGGGGAATTCCCCACACTGAGGTGTCAAAAATTATGCATCATTTCTTCTAAATATCTCTTCTTTTTTAACTAATAACCTTGTCCTTAGTCAACTCTTCATCTTATGTGAGCATTTACTCATTTTTGGGAGATTTTCTTTTATTATTCCATTTATCTCCTCCCTACATTTGGATTAATCTAATTGGTCCATAGGAACCTTAATTCAAAAATTTCAGAAAATCTGGACCCTTAGGCTAAGGTCCTTTTTACCTGATTTCAATTTATTCTAATTGCACATTGGAAATTTCTTTTTGAATATCTATTTCAAGGGAAACCATTTTAGACACTAGGAGGATTTTTATATCCAAAAATATATCAATTTCAAATTACCTCTCTCTAGATATTTTCTCTCTCTAGGACAAAACAGGGTAAAACAAGATCTTTCTTTTATTTCAGAGAGGGGAATAATTATAAGATCAGAAGGGGAGGTTCTTACACCTGCACACCTCAAAAGCCAGAGGGAGGAATCTTACATCCTACCCCACTTAAAAAACGCGAGATGTCCTCATCTCGCAAAATTAGAGGAGAACTCTTCCAACTGATTCTAGGGTTCCTTATAGTCTGGTGAACCCAACAGAATCCTGGGATAAAGATCCCTTATATAAAACTCATCATCAGATAATAATTCACTCTAATCGTAACATTCAATCCTTATCACAATAATGGTCCATTAGATCGAAATTTCTATCTAAACAGTCCTTAATGGAAATTATCAATTATACAGACTTTTAATTTGACATCCCTTAACTTGATCCACTGGGTCAAGTGTTAACAGCAGCAATCTACCAGCATAATCCACTAATCTTATAGTGATTTGCTGAAGTCATTAACGTCATTCTAGCTACGAACATCATCACCACAGGGACTCGTCCCATTCATCCTCATTCTGGTTTTGCTTAGTCTGGTTTTGCTTAGTTTATTACATTTCAACCAAAATTCAGGAATCTTCATTTTTCAATCAAAATCCAAATCAACTCATCAGTTCTCAACCAGAATTTAAAATCATATCAACCACATTCGAATTCACCGTCTAGATAGTATTAATGCTTATAATTTCAAGTCTTAAATTTACTCGTATATACTGCCAGTAAAGAGCTGCAGTTATACCCTCGATATATACGGTAGTCACGGTTCTTGGAACTATAAGGTAAATACCATCATGTCTAGGCCTCAAGCAAGTTAGGGATTCCATACAATCACGGTACTTCCATCTGAAGACACAATTACCAATTTACGAATTTCAGTTTGAATATCAAATTATATGAATTTTATCACACAATTACAACCTTGTACTGCTTCCTCATAAATTTTTGACATTTTTGGCTTCTCAGTTGATCCTCATTAGCCAATTTGCTCTGATACTAGCTATGAGGTCCCTATCCCCACCGCGCAACGAATTCAGGGGTGCTAGGAGCGGAAGTAACACTTCTTGCGTGGGACAGGGTCCCACACCCACCGAGGTCTCGTCCACGGATATCCGGACAAGAGACTAATCCATCGGTTCTTCCAAAACCGAACCCGGAAAAACTTCCCTTGCTCGGAAAGCACGGGCGATTCCTCCAGGATAACTTTTCTCTAACGTAGTCAAAAGCCTTAACTAACAAAACAACTGATCTGACCGCGAACTCGTAAGTCCCATAGTCAGATCAGAGAAAAGATTGCACTTGGATCATAGAGACTAACGCTTTTTTCCTCATTAAGAGGCACAGTCGCCGTTGATTCTTTTCCATAGAATAATTTTTATCTGGGATTTACTTCATCTATCGAACCAAAACAGAATTGAGTCTCAATTTAGGGATCCATCAGTCCAGCCTAGTCCCATGGGTTAGCCAACCGCCCAACCACTATAGTGATGGGATCCAATTAGGAATTTGGTTAGGTTTTGTTCCAGGTACCAGGGGAAAGATTTCCCAGGCCCCCTAGCCGGATATTCATGCAAACTTAAAACTAGTCACACCACTTACACACCCAATATGAAATTACCTTTTTCACAGATTCAACAGTCTTTAAATCAATCATTTAATGAAACCATAGTGTCACTGATCATAATCCTCTAATTATCCAGTTGAATCCCTATTTCCAAACATTCCTTCATCGGTGTACCTATGGCATCATTGGCAACCAGAACGCTCACCCCCTGTCCACTCATCAGGGCCTTTTCGATAGTTCCTAGCTCATAGTAACTGGCAAGTATTCACTTTAACAAAAATGGAGTCTCCGTTGAAGATCAGCACGATCAACCAACAGATCCATATAAAAGTGCCCCGTTGAGGACCAGCAAGGTCAATCAACCAGATCCATGCCCAAATTCAGAAAACAACTCTTACTCCTTGTTCCAATATCTTCCCCGACGTACGTATGGGTATCTTCGGTGACCCAGAGCCCGAGCACCGTATGGTTAGCACCCTCTAGGATCCTTCGTCGCTCGCAGGTCACCTAGCGCTTCACTCATAGGCCGCTTCCTTGGTCCCTCATCCACTGTACCGAGCGGAAGCTCACCATTTAAATCAAACCGAGGCTGGTCAAGACCTCTCGGCCAACCTTGCTACGCAAGACATCCTCCGTTGACTCTCCGTTAGCAGTTGTAACTTTAACAGATCGGTCTCCCACGACCTCATTCACAAGACGGTCAAAATGCTTCCCCAGCATTCTTGACATAAAACAACCATTTAAATACAGATTTCATATACAAATACAGTTCCAACAATATTTCCATCTTTTCTCATCACTCCACATCCTTTCACATTAGTCCCTATCTTTTCTCATCTTCCCACAATTTTTTTTCTTCATCGATCCCTATCACATCACATCATTTCCACACATTAAATCACATCCAATCGTATCATCCACACGCAATCCACATCATCCATACATCCATCCTCATCATCCACATCAATCCACATCAATCCACATCATCATCAAGCTGTCGGAGGGAGGAATCTTACAAAACAAATAATGCCTCACCAAGGCCTTATGCACACAATTGTCCCTTATGAAGCTTAGAATGGCAAGAAGCCCTCTATGACTCATTTATATATCTTTGGTTGTCTTGCTTATACTTTTGTTTATAAGCAACCCACAATAAGGTGGATGATACGATGGTAAAATGCACTTTTCATGGGATACAACTCAGAAAGAAAAGGGTACAAACTCAACTATCTGGCCATAAGGTGGATTTTGGTGAGTAGAGATGTGTTTTTTTATTGAGAACTCAGTTTAGCCCATGCTTTTATGCAAAAAAACAAACAGCAAAATGTATGCTCAGGTGGCATCTTTAATACAATCCTACCTTAGAACAATGTTGGGTAGCCAGATGTGGAGTAAATAAATACTCAACAATGGACTGTAAATCAACCCATAACAGCTAAAAATCAACTCAAGTTTCAACCCTTACATCATCCTATTGATGAGGAAATTATGGATGGTACAGTGGTGGATGCCGGAAGAGAATCCATACAGATGTCTAAGAATATGCCAAGTGGCTAGTGGTGCAGACATTGCGGGATAGAAAATGGGCCACTCCTCTACAACCTAGCAAGACACGTGCAAGTTCTCATCATGCATCTTATTCTTTTATGGGTCATGCTCTCATTTCAAGTATACATTGAAGAGGAACCGATTTCCTTTGAGGAAGCACATGAAAATGAATGCAAGCCATACAAGATGAGAATGATTCAATCCTCAAAAATGATACTTGGTATCTAACAAATTTACCTGATGGTGAAAAGGCTATTGGTACACACAAAGTGGGTTTATAAGCTTAAGCGTAATGCTGGTGGTAGCATTGACTACTATAAGAAAAGGCTTCTTGTGCATAGGAAAAGGGCATAGCTTATGATTATAAGCTTAAACCTAAAGCTAGTGGTAGCATTGACCACTATAAGACAAGGCTTGTACAGCTTATGATTAGACTTCTATAAGGCAAGGCTTATTGAAAAGAATTATGCTTAAGAAAAGAACATATATTATAATGCGACCTTTGCATCCATATCTTATATGACTAATGATCAGGTGTATTATTGCATTGGCAATGCATCATGGTTGAAATGTACATCGGTTAGCAGTTAGATATCAAGATTGTCTTTCTAAATGGTGATTTACATGAGAAGATATATAAGATCTTTGCATCCACATCTTGTTTGACTATGCTCAAGAGGACATAGATTATAATGAGACCTTTTCATCCACATCTCATATGACTACGATTAGATGTATTATTGCATTGGCAATGCATCATGGTTGGAATATACATTAATTGGATATCATGATTGCCTTCCTAAAATGGTGATTTACATGAGGAGATATATAAGACTTTTGCATCCACACCTTGTATGACTATGATCAGGTGTATTATTACATTAACAGTGCATCATGGTTGAAATGTACATCAATTGGATATCAAGATTGCCTTCTTGAACAATGATTTTCATGAGAAGGCATATGTATCTTAGCCTAGTGGTTTTGTTGAGAAGAGACATATGAGTCTAATGTATGTAAGTTAAGAAAAGTTTTATATTGTAAGATTCCTTCCCAGCCTCTCAAAATGTCCAGCATATTCTCCTGTAATCAATTTCCTCTTCAGAAATATAAGAGATCTCGTCTCTGCCTGTTTTGACATAGAGAGAGAAAATATTCTAGAGAGAGAATATTCAGATTATGAATATTTTTGGATAGAAAAATAACTCATCTTATTAAAATAAGTTCCCCTGAAACAAACATTCAAAAAGAACTTTCCAATGTGCAATTAGAAGTAATTGAAAATGGATATGAAGGACCTTAGCCTAAGGGTCTAGATTTTCAGAAATTTTTAGATTACGGTCCAATTAAGGTTCCTATGGGGCCAATAGCATCAATCCATGTGTAGGGAGGAGATAAATCCAATTTTGTAAAAGAAGATACCCAAAAATGAGTAAATGCTCACATAAGATGAAGAGTTGACTATGTACAAGGTTTATTAGTAAGAAACTATGAGTAATATAAAAAATATGAGATATTTTGGGTATCCAAAAATGAGTAAATGCTCACATAAGATGAAGAGTTGAAAATGTACAAGGTTTATTAGTAAAAAACTATGAGCAATATTAAAAAATATGAGATATTTTGGGTACCGAAAAATGAGTAAATGCTCACATAAGATGAAGAGTTGAAAATGTACAAGGTTTATTAGTAAAAAACTATGAGCAATATT
Organism: Cibotium barometz; assembly: GCF_041138505.1. Taxonomy (NCBI): domain Eukaryota; kingdom Viridiplantae; phylum Streptophyta; class Polypodiopsida; order Cyatheales; family Cibotiaceae; genus Cibotium; species Cibotium barometz. The sequence goes on from NC_141056.1 coordinate 18,384,847, forward strand.
AAAAATATGAGATATTTTAGGTATAATGATTCCATTTTGACACATATGTAAGGAAGGGGAATTCTTTAAAGGAGGTGCATATTTCACATGCTTGAATGAGTTTTAAACTCAAATATAATGTGATATTTTTATCTCTCCTCTCTCTTGAACCAAACCAAATCAAAATGGAACCAAACCGAATCAAAAAGTAACCAAACCAGGTCCAAATCTAGTCCAAATTCACCCAAACTGAATTTGGAAAATTCTAGAATTCAGTTAGCTTTGGTTAGAGGTTCACTCTCCTATAAATAGAACATGAGTCCTTTGAAAAAAATAGAAGAATTTTACTATACTAGAGTTATGCTGAAATAATGCTAATTTCTACTATTCTCTAAAATTCTCTCCAAATTTCTACTATTCTCTAAAATTCTCTCCAAATTGAAGAAATTGGAGATTCCCTCTTTCTTCAATCCCCATTGGTGGCTCCATCAACATACTTAACCAATTGATTGGTTGGGGGCCTCTACCGTGAATAAAGAATCAAGCAATTTATAAGGTAAATGGTGAATTTTGATCTTTTCTATAATTTCTCAATGCTTCTCTCTTCTCAACCCCTCTCAAGCTTGAGAAGCTTAATTGGAATGGTTTTTGAATGCTATTGAAGTTAATTGATAAATGGTAGTGAAGAATTACATAATTTGAAGAATGCTATTGAAGTTAATTGATTAATGATAGTAAAGAATTACATAAATTTCCATTTATGCTTAATTCTAATGGTTTTTATGTAATTTCTCTCTCTCACTCAAGAAATGGTCATACTCATGACCCATTCTCAATCCAAATGAACTTTTCATAAAGCTTTTTCTTAATCCAAGATTAATCTATGCTTGAGGTCAAATTAATAGCTTTTTCTATGCTTTTAGTTTATGTATTTCATGAATATTGATGATTCAACCCATTATTGGGTTAATGATCCAATTAGGGATCATTCTAATCATTTCCTTGATGATTCAACCCATTATTGGGTTAATGATCCAATTAGGGATCATTCTAATCATTTCCTTGATGATAAGCTTTATCCTTTAAAATAAATTGAGATTTTATCAGTCATAGTAGTGGAGCTATAGCAAAATTTTTATAAAAATTACACATAAAATAATTTTATTCAAAGCATGAAAAGAGAACTTCCTACCATATTCTAGGAATTATCATCCCCTAGACTAATTGAAAGAATTTTATTGTAATCATGGAGAAATTGATTTTTATGTTATGCATAATTGATGATTATTTTATTGTAAAAGTGTTACTTTTATCATATTTGGATTTCATGCATAGAGGTATGCATAAAAGAATTATTATTTTAATATAAAAGTATTTCTTTTATCATATTTAGATTTCATGCATAGAGGTGTGCATAAAAGAATTATTATTTTAATATAAAAGTGTTTCTTTTATCATATTTAAATTTCATGCATAGAGGTATGCATAAAAGTTGATTATTTTATTATAAAAGTGTGACTTTTATCATATTTGGATTTCATGCATAGAGGTATGCATAAAATTTGATTATTTTATTATAAAAGTGTGACTTTTATCATATTTGGATTTCATGCATAGAGGTAAGCATAAAAGTTGATTATTTTATTATAAAAGTGTGACTTTTATCATAATTGGATTTCATGCATAGAGGTATGCATAAAAGTTGATTATTTTATTATAAAAGTGTGACTTTTATGAAAATTGGATTTCACGCATAGAGGTATGCATAAAAGTTGATTATTTTAATATAAAAGTGTGACTTTTATCATATTTGAATTTCATGCATAGAGGTATGCATAAAAGATTATTATTTGAATTTCATGCATAGAGGTATGCATAAAAGATGATTATTTTATTATAAAAGTGTTACTTTTAGCATATTTGAATTTCATGCATAGAGGTATGCATAAAAGATGATTATTTTATTACAAAAGTGTTACTTTTAGCATGATTGAATTTCATGCATAGAGGTATGCATAAAAGATGATTATTTTATTACAAAAGTGTTACTTTTAGCATGATTGAATTTCATGCATAGAGGTATGCATAAAAGATGATTATTTTATTACAAAAGTGTTACTTTTAGCATGATTGGATTTCATGCATAGAGGTATGCATAAAAGATGATTATTTTATTATAAAAGTGTTACTTTTATCATATTTGGATTTCATGCATAGAGGTATGCATAAAAGTTGATTATTTTATTATAAAAGTGTTACTTTTATCATATTTGGATTTCATGCATAGAGGTATGCATAAAAGTTGATTATTTTATTATAAAAGTGTTACTTTTATCAATTGGATTTCATGCATAGAGGTATGCATAAAAGTTGATTATTTTATTATAAAAGTGTTTTTTTATCATATTTGGATTTCATGCATAGAGGTATGCATAAAAGTTAATTATTTTATTATAAAAGTGTTGCTTTTATTATATTGGATTTCATGCATAGAGGTATGCATAAAAGATATTCTTTTTATACTAAAAGTGTGATTTTCATCATAAAGAGATTTTATGCATAACTTAGATGCATAAGAGAAATTCTTTTATTCTAAAAGTGTAATTCCTACCAAATTGAATTTATGCATAAGAAGATGCATAAAAGATTGATTTTTATTTCGAAAGTGTTAGTCTCCTTAAATGGAATTTATGCATAAATAAATGTGTAGAGAAATCTTATATCAAATATAAGAATTCTCTTAAAAAAGATATGAAATGTGATAAGATGTGATAAGAGGTGTATGAGATGTGATAAGATTTGATAAGATGCGTATGGGAAGTGATAGGATGTGATAAGAGGTGTATGAGATGTGAAAAGATGTGATAAGATGTGTATGAGATGTGATAGAATGTGTTAAGATGAGTTAGGATGTGTTAAGATGTATATGGGATGTGTTAGGATGTGATAAGAGGTGTATGAGAAGTGAAAAGATGTGATAAGATATGTATGGGATGTGATAGAATGTGTTAAGATGAGTTAGGATGTGTTAAGATGTATATGGGATGTGTTAGGACGAGAATGGATGTAATATGGTTGTATGAATGTGATGTGGATGTATACATGTAGATGTATATGTATGAATATGAATGTGGATGTGGATGTGGATGTATGGATGTAGATACGGATGTGTATGTATGTATGTGGATGTGTATGTATGAATGAGGATGTGAAAATGGATGTATGTATGTAGATGTGGATGTATGGATGTGAATGTGAATGAAGAGGTGGATGTGGATGTATGGATGTAGATACGGATGTGGATGTATGTATGTAAATGTGGATGTATGAATGAGGATGTGAAAATGGATGTATGCATGTGAATGTGGATGTATGAATATGAATGTGGATGTGTGGATGTGGAAATGGAGGTATGGATGTATGAATGTGGATGTGGATGTATGCATGTAGATGCGTATGTATGAATGTGAAATTGGATGTATGATGTGGACGTACAAACATGGATATGTATGTAGAATAATGAATATGAAGGTGTATGTGAGATAATGTGTAGTCTATATGAGTGAATGGATGAGAACGAGTACACATTGAATGGAATGTGGAATAAGTAATGTGGTCCGAGAGTGGATAAAGACAAGAGTTCGTTATAGAAACTGTATTTTGTGACTGTTTGTAAATGACTATTTTATGTCAAGAATGCTGGAGAAGCATTTTGATCGTCTTGAGGATTAAGGTTATAAGGACCGAACTGATAAAGTTGCAACTGCTGACAGAGAGTCAATGGAGGACGTCTCGCGTAGCAAGGTCGATCGAGGTCTTGACCAGCCTCGATTCGATTTAAATGGTGAGCTTCCGGTATGGTGGATGAGGGACCAAAGAAGCGGCCTATGAGTAAAGCGCTAGGTCACCTGCGAAGGATCCTAGAGGGTGCTGACCATACGGTGCTCAGGCTCTGGGTCGTCGCCGAAGATACCCACATGTGCATCATGGAAGATATTGGAACAAGGAGTAAGAGTTGTTTTCTGAAATTGGGCATGGATCTGGTTGATTGACCTTGCTGGTCCTCAACGGATGAGTCCATGGCTCTTTTATATGGATCTGTGGGTCGATCTTGCTGATCTTCCACGGAGATTCCATTCTATTATATGAATATATTGCCGGTTACTATGAGCTAGGAACTATGGAAAAGGCCCCCCCTGAGAGAACAGGTGGTGAGCGTTCTGGTTGCCAATGATGCCATAAGTACACCGATGAAAGAATGACTGGAAATAAGGATTCAACTAGAGACTTTGAGGATTGTCATCAGTGACATAATGGTTTTATTAAAGGATTGTTTTAAAGCTAGTTGTTGATGCTAAGAAAAAGGCAATTTCATATTGGGTGTGTAAGTGGTGTGACTAGTTTTATGTTTGCATGAACTTCCGGCTAGGGGGCCTTGGAACTCTTTTCCTTGGTACCCGGGACAAAACCTAACCAAATTCTTAATTGGATCCCATCACTACAGTGGTTGGGCGGTTGGCTAACCCATGGGACTGGATGGGGTTAGGCTGGACTGATGGATCCGTAAATCGAGATTTAATTTCTATTATTACGATAGATGAAGTAAATCCCGGATAGAAATTGTTCTATGGATAGGAATCAACGGCTGTGCCTCTTGATGGGGAAAAAAGCGTTGATCCCAATGATCCAAGTGCAAGTTTCTTCCTTGATTTGACCAAGTACTGTTAAAGGTGCAGTCAGATCAGTTTGATCAGTAATGATCTTGACTACATTAGAGTAAAGAGTTATCCTGGTGGAATTGCCCGTGCTTTTCGGGTAAAGGAAGTTTTTCCGGTTTCGGTTTTGGACAAACCGACGGATTAGTCTATTGTCCGGATATCCGTGGGCGAGCCCCCCGAGTGTGAGACCCCTACCCGCGCACGATGTGCTACTTCCGCTGCTAGTACCCCGAATCCGTTGCGCGGTGGAGACTGGGATCTTACAGTTGGTATCAGAGCATTTGGCTAATAAAGATCAACTGAGAAACCAAATATGTCAAAAATTTATCAAGAAGCACAAAAATGTTGTAATTGTGTGATATAATTCATACAATTTGATATTCAAACTGAAATTCGTAATCTGGTAATTGGGTCTTCAGATGGAAATACCGCAATTATATAGAATCCCTGACTTGCTTGAGACCTAGACATGATGGTATCTACCTTATAATTCCAAGGGCCGTGACTACCGTATATACGGAGAGTATAACTGCAGCTCTTTACTGACAGTATATATGAGTAAATCTAAGACTTGAAATTATAAGCGTTAATGCTATCCAGATGATGAATTCGAATGTGGTTAATATGATTTTTAATTCTGTTTGAGAATTGATGAATTGATTTGGATTCTGATTGAAAAATGATGATTTCTGAAATTTAGTTAAAATGTAATAAGCTGAGCGAAACCACAATGAGGATGAATGGGACGAGTCCCTGTAATGATAAATGATGAAAATGATTCAGCAAATCACTATGAGATTAGTGGATTGTGCTGTCAAATTGCTACTGTTAATACTTGAGACGGTAGATCAAGTTGAGAACTTGCTTAACTAAAATTCCCGTGGAGGAATGTTCAGAAGGAAAATTTTCGGTCTAATGGACCATTATCGTGTTAAAGATATGAATGATATGATCTGAATGAATTGTTATTTAATGATGAGTTCTATATAAGGGATATTTATCCCCATATTCTGTTGGGTTGACCGGAATATAAGGAACCCCAGAATAGATCTTAAGCAAAAGAGTTGTCCTCTACTTGCGAGATGAGGACATCTTGCACCTTTTAAGTGGGGTAGAATGTAAGATTCCTCCCCCAGCCTTAGAGGTATACAGGAGTAAGAATCTCCCTTTCTGATCTTATAATTATTCCCTCTCTAAAATAAAAGAAAGATTCTGTTTAAAAAGGGAAGACACTTTTCCCAGAATACCTTCTCAGGAGCCCACCTGTTTTAAGGATTCAGAACGATGAGTTCAGAAGTGAGAACCGATGTTTTGGATACCAAGGTTTTGGTCATCAGTTGAAAAGACTGCCCGACTCCTACCATGGAAAGGCCACAGGGAAGTCTAGAACCCAAATTCAAAGACCAATTCCTTCATACCAATCTAATCAGGGTCCGTCTCTCGGACAAGATTGCTTGACTCCATTAACTAGGTCCGACCCATTGATTAGGGTCGAGATGACCAGTCAAATGCTTGGCGACTTAGAGCAACAGATGCACGCAATTCATAAAGATATAAACGCTGCCCAGGATTGACAGAGATAATATACGGATAAGAAGAGGACAGTCAGAGAAATCAAAGAAGCAGTTATAGTCTTCAATTGAATACGGACCAAAAGAATTTCTTTATCTCTAGGGGAGTATAAGTAGTTATCCCCCAGATATTGTGGACCAAAGGAAGTAAGTGACTTAACCTACGAACTTCTTTTATCTCCTCATCTCAAAATTCTTAATGCCTTCCATAGAAAAATGTGCCAAACCCAAATCATGGAAAGACAGTAAAACTTCAGTGGCAAGTTACCGTTGGCTTCTAGGTTACGCTAGCTCCTTCCTTTATATAAGTCGTAACTTTTACTTGTCGCTCACAGTAATCTTACTTCCATCAATCTCCCTTCTTCTTAATCTCCTTCATGGCTTGGCAACAGGAATTAGTTTTATCCATGATGATTTCTCGCCTTCAAGACGCAAGCGAGTCTGTGAAGAAGGATTTTATAGAACAGTATGAGCGCTCACTTTTTCCTCACCTAGGAACTTCTGTAGCTCAAACCAAATGGCGGACCTATCAAGACATAACTAGGGTAACACCGTGGGGTCAGCAGCACTTTCGTAACAATGTCCGCTTGGCCATGGTTATTGAAGCTTTGGGTTTGGGTCCCCGATACTACTGTGTCATGAGATCAAGACATCTTGGGTTTTCTGAGTGGGTCTTCTTACTGGCGTGTTTTCTTCCCCATCAGAAGATATGCCTTTACCCCGTTTTTGGCTTGCCTCTCAGAGATCCTTTTGTTAGATCACCTCATACCACTGAGATAGGTGCGGCAATAACCAACAGAATCATTCCCATAGATGAGTTACCTTATACGTGCGCAGCTTGTGAGTGCTGCTTTTGTGATCATATGATGGACGGGCTTATGGAAGTGCAAAGAGTTCTTCTATCTTTACTGTATATGTTCCAAGAATGAATAAAGTTTAAATCTTGTTCTTGTCTTGACCCTTACTCTCTTTGAGACTTTTTTAATCGGTGATTAATCTTAATTAAAAATTTTCTCTCACTCTCATACTTGTGCATCTTGCGAAATTACCCCCAGTTTGCGAGATGAGGACATCTCGCATTTTTCAAGTGGGAGAGAATGTAAGATTCCTCCCCAGCCTCTCGCGTTTTTCAAGTAGGAGAGAATGTAAGATTCCTCCCCAGCCTCTCAAAATGTCCAGCATATTCCCCTGTAATCGATTCCCTCTTCAGAAATATAAGAGATCTCGTCTCTGCCTGTTTTGACATAGAGAGAGAAAATATTCTAGAGAGAGAATATTCAGATTATGAATATTTTTGGATAGAAAAATAACTCATCTTATTAAAATAAGTTCCCCTGAAACAAACATTCAAAAAGAACTTTCCAATGTGCAATTAGAAGTAATTGAAAATGGATATGAAGGACCTTAGCCTAAGGGTCTAGATTTTCAGAAATTTTTAGATTACGGTCCAATTAAGGTTCCTATGGGGCCAATAGCATCAATCCATGTGTAGGGAGGAGATAAATCCAATTTTGTAAAAGAAGATACCCAAAAATGAGTAAATGCTCACATAAGATGAAGAGTTGACTATGTACAAGGTTTATTAGTAAGAAACTATGAGTAATATAAAAAATATGAGATATTTTGGGTATCCAAAAATGAGTAAATGCTCACATAAGATGAAGAGTTGAAAATGTACAAGGTTTATTAGTAAAAAACTATGAGCAATATTAAAAAATATGAGATATTTTGGGTACCGAAAAATGAGTAAATGCTCACATAAGATGAAGAGTTGAAAATGTACAAGGTTTATTAGTAAAAAACTATGAGCAATATTAAAAATATGAGATATTTTGGGTATAATGATTCCATTTTGACACATATGTAAGGAAGGGAAATTCTTTAAAGGAGGTGCATATTTCACATGCTTGAATAAGTTTTAAACTTAAATATAATGTGATATTTTTATCTCTCCTCTCTCTTGAACCAAACCAAATCAAAATGGAACCAAACCGAATCAAAAAGTAACCAAACTAGGTCCAAATCTAGTCCAAATTCAACCAAAATGAATTTGGAAAATTCTAGAATTTAGTTAGCTTTGGTTAGAGCTTCACTCTCCTATAAATAGAACATGAGTCCTTTGAAAAAAATAGAAGAATTTTACTATACTAGAGTTATGCTGAAATAATGCTAATTTCTACTATTCTCTAAAATTCTCTCCAAATTGAAGAAATTGGAGCTTCCCTCTTTCTTCAATCCCCATTGGTGGCTCCATCAACATACTTAACCAATTGATTGGTTGGGAGCCTCTACCGTAAACAAAGAATCAAGCAATTTGTAAGGTAAATGGTGAATTTTGATCTTTTCTATAATTTCTCAATGCTTCTCTCTTCTCAACCCATCTCAAGCTTGAGAAGCTTAATTGGAATGGTTTTTGAATGCTATTGAAGTTAATTGATAAATGATAGTGAAGAATTACATAATTTGAAGAATGCTATTGAATTTAATTGATTAATGATAGTAAATAATTACATAAATTTCCATTTATGCTTAATTATAATGGTTTTTATGTAATTTCTCTCTCTCACTCAAGAAATGGTCATACTCATGACCCATTCTCAATCCAAATGAACTTTTCATAAAGCTTTTTCTTAATCCAAGATTAATCTATGCTTGAGGTCAAATTAATGGCTTTTTTCTATGCTTTTAGTTTATGTATTTCATGAATATTGATGATTCAACCCATTATTGGGTTAATGATCCAATTAGGGATCATTCTAATCATTTTCTTAATGATAAGCTTTATCCTTCAAAATAAATTGAGATTTATCAGTCATAGTAGCGGAGCTATGGCAAAATTTTATAAAAATTACACATAAAATAATTTTATTCAAAGCATGAAAAGAGAACTTCCTACCATATTCTAGGAATTATGATCTTGGATTAATTGAAAGAATTTTATTGTAATCATGGAGAAATTAATTTTTATGTTATGCATAATTGATGATTATTTTATTATAAAAGTGTTACTTTTATCATATTTGGATTTCATGCATAGAGGTATGCATAAAAGAATTATTATTTTAATATAAAAGTGTTTCTTTTATCATATTTGGATTTCATGCATAGAGGTATGCATAAAAGAATTATTATTTTAATATAAAAGTGTTTCTTTTATCATATTTGAATTTCATGCATAGAGGTATGCATAAAAGTTGATTATTTTATTATAAAAGTGTGACTTTTATCATATTTGGATTTCATGCATAGAGGTATGCATAAAAGTTGATTATTTTATTATAAAAGTGTGACTTTTATCATATTTGGATTTCATGCATAGAGGTATGCATAAAAGTTGATTATTTTATTATAAAAGTGTGACTTTTATCATAATTGGATTTCATGCATAGAGGTATGCATAAAAGTTGATTATTTTATTATAAAAGTGTGACTTTTATCATAATTGGATTTCATGCATAGAGGTATGCATAAAAGTTGATTATTTTATTATAAAAGTGTGACTTTTATCATATTTGAATTTCATGCATAGAGGTATGCATAAAAGATTATTATTTTAATGTAAAAGTGTTACTTTTATCATATTTGAATTTCATGCATAGAGATATGCATAAAAGATGATTATTTTATTATAAAAGTGTTACTTTTAGCATATTTAAATTTCATGCATAGAAAAGATGATTATTTTATTACAAAAGTTTTACTTTTAGTATAATTGAATTTCATGCATAGAGATATGCATAAAAGATGATTATTTTATTACAAAAGTGTTACTTTTAGCATAATTGAATTTCATGCATAGATGTATGCATAAAAGATGATTATTTTATTATAAAAGTGTTACTTTTATCATATTTGGATTTCATGCATAGAGGTATGCATAAAAGTTGATTATTTTATTATAAAAGTATTACTTTTATCATATTTGGATTTCATGCATAGAGGTATGCATAAAAGTTGATTATTTTATTATAAAAGTGTTACTTTTATCATATTTGAATTTCATGCATAGAGGTATGCATAAAAGTTTATTATTTTATTATAAAAGTGTTACTTTTATCAATTGAATTTCATACATAGAGGTATGCATAAAAGTTGATTATTTTATTATAAAAGTGTTACTTTTATCATATTTGGATTTTATGCATAGAGGTATGCATAAAAGTTGATTATTTTATTATAAAAGTGTTACTTTTATTATATTGAATTTCATGCATAGAGGTATGCATAAAAGATATTCTTTTTATACTAAAAGTGTGATTTTCATCATAAATGGATTTTATGCATAACTTAGATGCATAAGAGAAATTCTTTTATTCTAAAAGTGTAATTCCTACCAAATTGAATTTATGCATAAGAAGATGCGTAAAAGATTGATTTTTATTTCGAAAGTGTTAGTCTACTTAAATGGAATTTATGCATAAATAAATGTGTAGAGAAATCTTATATCAAATATAAGAATTCTCTTAAAAAAGATATGAAATGTGATAAGATGTGATAAGAGGTGTATGAGATGTGATAAGATTTGATAAGATGCGTATGGGAAGTGATAGGATGTGATAAGAGGTGTATGAGATGTGAAAAGATGTGATAAGATGTATATGAGATGTGATAGAATGTGTTAAGATGAGTTAGGATGTGTTAAGATGTATATGGGATGTGTTAGGATGTGATAAGAGGTGTATGAGAAGTGAAAAGATGTGATAAGATGTGTATGGGATGTGATAGAATGTGTTAAGATGAGTTAGGATGTGTTAAGATGAGTTAGGATGTGTTAAGATATATTTGGGATGTGTTAGGACGAGAATGGATGTAATTTGGTTGTATGAATGTGATGTGGATGTATACATGTAGATGTATATGTATGAATATGAATGTGGATGTGGATGTGGATGTATGGATGTAGATACGGATGTGTATGTATGTATGTGGATGTGTATGTATGAATGAGGATGTGAAAATGGATGTATGTATGTAGATGTGGATGTATGGATGTGAATGTGAATGAAGAGGTGGATGTGGATGTATGGATGTAGATACGGATGTGGATGTATGTATGTAAATGTGGATGTATGAATGAGGATGTGAAAATGGATGTATGCATGTGAATGTGGATGTATGAATATGAATGTGGATGTGTGGATGTGGAAATGGAGGTATGGATGTATGAATGTGGATGTGGATGTATGCATGTAGATGCGTATGTATGTGAAATTGGATGTATGATGTGGACATACGAACATGGATATGTATGTAGAATAATGAATATGAAGGTGTATGTGAGATAATGTGTAGTCTATATGAGTGAATGGATGAGAACGAGTACACATTGAATGGAATGTGGAATAAGTAATGTGGTCCGAGAGTGGATAATATGGAAAGACAAGAGTTCGTTATAGAAACTGTATTTTGTGACTGTTTGTAAATGACTATTTTATGTCAAGAATGCTGGAGAAGCATTTTGACCGTCTTGAGGATTAAGGTCATGAAGACCGAACTGATAAAGTTGCAACTGCTGATGGAGAGTCAATGGAGGACGTCTCGCGTAGCAAGGTCGATCGAGGTCTTGACCAGCCTCGGTTCGATTTAAATGGTGAGCTTCCGGTATGGTGGATGAGGGACCAAAGAAGCGGCCTATGAGTGAAGCGCTAGGTCACCTGCGAAGGATCCTAGAGGGTGCTGACCATACGGTGCTCGGGCTCTGGGTCGCCGAAGATACCCACACGTGCGTCGTGGAAGATATTGGAACAAGGAGTAAGAGTTGTTTTCTGAAACTAGGCATGGATCTGGTTGATTGACCTTGCTGGTCCTCAACGGATGAGTCCATGGCTCTTTTATATGGATCTGTGGGTTGATCTTGCTGATCTTCCACGGAGATTCCATTCTATTATATGAATATATTGCCGGTTACTATGAGCTAGGAACTATGGAAAAGGCCCCTGAGAGAACAAGTGGTGAGCGTTCTGGTTGCCAATGATGCCATAAGTACACCGATGAAAGAATGACTGGAAATAAGGATTCAACTAGAGACTTTGAGGATTGTCATCAGTGACATAATGGTTTTATTAAAGGATTGTTTTAAAGCTAGTTGATGCTAAGAAAAATGCAATTTCATATTGGGTGTGTAAGTGGTGTGACTAGTTTTATGTTTGCATGAACTTCGGGCTAGGGGGCCTTGGAACTCTTTTCCTTGGTACCCGGGACAAAACCTAACCAAATTCTTAATTGGATCCCATCACTACAGTGGTTGGGCGGTTGGCTAACCCATGGGACTGGATGGGGTTAGGCTGGACTGATGGATCCGTAAATCGAGATTTAATTTCTATTATTACGATAGATGAAGTAAATCCCGGATAGAAATTGTTCTATGGATAGGAATCAACGGCTGTGCCTCTTGATGGGGAAAAAAGCGTTGATCCCAATGATCCAAGTGCAAGTTTCTTCCTTGATTTGACCAAGTACCGTTAAAGGTGCAGTCAGATCAGTTTGATCAGTAATGATCTTGACTACGTTAGAGTAAAGAGTTATCCTGGTGGAATCGCCCGTGCTTTCCGGGTAAAGGAAGTTTTTTCGGTTTCGATTTTGGACAAATCGACAGATTAGTCTCTTGTCCGGATATCCGTGGGCGAGGCCCCGAGTGTGAGACCCCTACCTGCGCACACGATGTGCTACTTCCGCTGCTAGTACCCCGAATCTGTTGCGCGGTGGAGACCGGGATCTTACATATATAATCTAAAATAGGCTCCCAAAGCATGGCATAAGAGGATAAATGTATACTTGGTTTTAAATAGTATGGTAACAATCCAATAAAGAGTATCCTCTATGTAAAAAGGAGTGAAGATTATTTTTTTATTCATGATTTTATACATTGATGACATTTTACTCACAAGCCAGAATTATTAGTAAAATGGAAGTTCTATCCTTTTGAAGATGCCACATGGGAGAATGAAGCCAATCTGTTTGCGGGATTACCCCCAGTTTGCGAGATGAGGACATCTCGCGTTTTTCAAGTGGGAGAGAATGTAAGATTCCTCCCTTGCCTCTCAAGATGTCCAGCATCTTCCCCTGTAATCAAATCCCTCTTCAGAAATATAAAAGATCTTGTTTCTACCAGTTTTGGCCTAGAGAAAGAAAATGTTCTAGAAAGAGAATATTCAGATTTTAAATATTTTTGGATAGAAAAATATCTCATCTTATTAAAATAAGTTTCCCTGAAACAGAAGTTCAAAAAGATTTCCTGAAGGTGCATTAGAAATTAAGTATAATTTGTTAAAGAATCATTATCCTGGGGAGGTAAAGATTTTTTTGAAATTTTAAATTAAGGTTCCTATGGACCAATAAGATTCATCCAAATGTAGGGAGGAGATAAATGAAGAAATAAAAGAAAAATCTCCCAAAAATGAGTAAATACTCACATAAGATGAAGAGTTGACTAAGGACAAGGTTAATAGTTAAAAAAGAGAGATATTTAGGTAAAATGATGCATTTTTGACACCTCTGCATGGGGGAATTTCCCTCATGAAGGAGGCGCCTATTTCACATGCTTGAATGAGTTTTAAACTCCCAAATAATGGGATATTTTTATCTCTCCTCTCTCCTGTTTCAACTAGATCCAAAAAGTGAGCAAAACTAACCTAAAAATGGTAAAAAATTGACCAAACTGATCTGGAAAATTCTAGAATCAGTTGGCTTGGTTAGAAGCTCCCTTTTTCCTATAAATAGAAGCCTTTCCCTTTGTTGAAACTCAATAGTGTTTTGCACTGTTACCCTGTCTCTCCCAAGTGCCAAAAACAGTGAATTGTATTCATAATTCATTAGTTTTTGACCTTCCTTCTTCTAGAAGATTGGTGGCCACTCTTGTCTCAAACAAGAGTTGAACCCTCAAACCATCAAGCCAAAGAAAAGCTCTCAAATTCATTAGTAAGTTGGTGATTCTTCTCGTTTCCATTTATTTTATGGTTTTTATGGTTTTTTATGCTTTTTGTCTTCTCTAAAATTGCAAGTGATGTTATGCCTCATTGCAAAAGGCATTCCCCTCTCTTCTCTAGTAAATCCAACCATTCTCTATCCTAGGAGAATGATTAATGATTAAAGTCAAGTTTTTTATAATGTTTGTCTTCAATAAGTAGAAAAATGTTTACTTTAGAATAATTTCAATACTCTTGGTGCACTTTAGTTAATTTTAGAGACTTAAAAATTGAAAAATGGTCAGCCATACAAAGGAGGTTATGGCAAAATTTTTAGAAATTAGTGAAATAAATTTCATCTTTTATTATTCTAAAAGAGTAATCCTTATGGTTTCTATATTCTAAAGTATCATTTTCATGCATAGAAGATGCATTTTGATTATTTGTATAAAAGAAAATTAGTATTATTATAAAAGTATTACTTTCATTATATTTGATTTTTATGCATAAAATATTATTTTTTATTATAAAAGTGTTACTTCTATCATATTTGATTTTCATGCATAGAAGTATGCATAAAAGATTATTATTTTTTATTATAAAAGTGTTACTTTTATCATATTTGATTTTCATGCATAGAAGTATGCATAAAAGATTAATTTTTATTATAAAAGTGTTACTTCTATCATATTTGATTTTCATGCATAGAAGTATGCATAAAAGATTATTTTCTTATTATAAAAGTGTTACTTTTATCATATTTAATTTTCATGCATAGAAGTATGCATAAAAGATTAATTTTTATTATAAAAGTGTTACTTCTATCATATTTGATTTTCATGCATAGAAGTATGCATAAAAGATTATTTTCTTATTATAAAAGTGTTACTTTTATCATATTTGATTTTCATGCATAGAAGTATGCATAAAAGATTAATTTTTATTATAAAAGTGTTACTTCTATCATATTTGATTTTCATGCATAGAAGTATGCATAAAAGATTATTTTTTTATTATAAAAGTGTTACTTTTATCATAATTGATTTTCATGCATAGAAGTATGCATAAAAGATATTTTTTTATTTTAAAAGTGTGATTTTCATCATAAATGATTTTTATGCATAAATGGGTGCATAAAAGATATTTTTTTAAATTAGAAGTGTGATTTTCATCATAAATGGTTTTTATGCATAAATGGGTGCATAAAAGATATTTTTTAAATTAAAAGAGTGATTTTTACCATAAATGATTTTTTTTATGATGATAAAAGTGTGACTTTTATCAAAATTAGATTTTATGCATAATTAGATGCATATAGAATCTTAATAATTGGATTTTATATGCATAATTAGATGCATATAGAATCTTTATAATTAAATAAGGGTTCTCCTTAATCCTCTATTTAATTTTCACAAAAATTAGAAAAATGAATAAGTAGATAATCTGTGAGAAGAAATGCTACCGTAATGAAAAAAATTCATTAAAACTATCGAAGTTAGAGATCGAGATAAATGAATATCTTATTCCTCATAAGAAATTCATGTTTTAGAAACCTGTAAGCAAATATTCATCGAACGAAATTTAGAAAAAGAGAAATTGAAATAGTACCTTCGAGAGAGATAGTTTAAGAAGAACCTTTCCAGACCCAAACTCAGATTCAGACTATTGACCAAGACCTAATTCCTTCGTCAAATTCAACCAATGACGATGTGCCCAATTCAGGAAAAATGTACTCAAATCCCCCACCAAATCTGAAACTAAGTTAAGACTCTTGATTTTAATCTGAGAATCAAGTTAACAGAATTTGAGGAATTTTGTTTGGAATTCAGACCTAGATTTAGAAGTATTGGGATACGGATTTAAGATTATTCATGGTTTTCAAACAAAAATCAAAACAAAACTTGCATAGAAATCCTGTTTTCTTAAAAGACTGTCTTATGCCAGAATGCTGGAGTTAGCATTTGGCATATATGTTTATCTAAGGGAAGTTCGGTTGCAACAGCTGGCGGGGAGTGTTCGAGGGACAGCTCACGCGGCAAAGCCTGCCGAGGTCTTGACCAGCCTTGGTATGGTTAAAATGGTGTGCTTCCAGTATGATGGGTGAGGGTCAAGGAAGCGGTCCCTGAGTGAAGTGCCAGGACACCTAAGGAGGATCCTGGAGCGTTCTGACCAGGCGATGCATGGGCTCGCGGTGCCGAGGACACCCATTCGTATGTCGAGGAAGATATTGTATGACAGACCAATGTTATTGTAATCTATCACTGGATCTCGTTGTTGACTCGCTGGTCTCAACGGAGAGTCCAGAGTGATACTGTTTTGAAAGAAACAAAGACAATGGAAATTTTGAAGTATGACATGTGTAACCAGTAATTTGTTTGTCAATGGATTGTTTTTATTAAAGTTTTAAAGAGGAGTGTGTGCGTATCTATTTTCTAAAGCTAAAGTTAAGAAAGGCATTTTAATTATGGGTGGGTGAGTACTTGTTTGGTTCCACCGATTCTAGTGGTAGGGTGGTGGCTAACCCATGGGCCGGATGGGGCTAGGCTGGAATCATGGAGTTTTAATAATCAAACTGAAAAATCTTAGGATTACGCTAGGCTTCGAGTAGATAGTTAATGCCTTGATAAATTTCTTGATTGAGTGGATCAACGGCTGTGCCTAATCTTGATTAGGAAAAAAGTATTGAATTGCTCAGATGATCAAATTATATCAGTGATAGTTTCCTTCTATCTGGTTTATTCAGGTGGAGGATAGTTTAGATTTTGATCTCGTTAGAAAACTCGTTAAGAACAATTCAAAAAGGTGGAATCATCCCCGCTTTCCGGGCATGGGAAATTTTCCCGGTTTCGGTTTTCGGAGTAACCACCAGCCTAGTCTCGTGCCTAGACATTCGTGGGCGAGGCCCCGAGTGAGAAACCCTGCCCCGCACATGAGGGGGCTGCTTCCGCTGTCAGCTACCGGGAGTGCGTGGAGGGGGCAGAGGGATCTCACAACAACACTCTGATACTTCGATTTAATGGGATCGAGAAAAAGTTACCTTTAACTAAGCCAAGCAATTGGTTGAAACGTAGAAAAGTCCTATCAGTATCCAAAGTAGAGAAACCGTACTAGAAATGGATGTGATGAGATGTAGATGGATGTAAATGGATGTGAGTGTGATGAGATGTAGATGGATGTAGATGGATGTAAATGGATGTGAGTGTGATGTGATGAGATGTAAATGTGATGTGATGATATGTGGATGGATGTAAATAGATGTGAATGTGATGTGATGATATGTGGATGGATGTGATGAGATATGGATGGATGTAAATAGATGTGAATGTGATGTGATGAGATGTGAATGGATGTGATGAGATGTGAATGGAAGTGATAAGATGTGAATGGATGTGATGTGATATAAATGGATGTGAATGTGATGAGATGTGGATGTGGATGGATGTAAATGGATGTGAGTGTGAGTGTGATGTGATGGATGAGAATGAGATGTGAATGGATGTGATGAGATGTGAGTGGATGTGATGATATGTGAATGGATGTGATGACATGTGAATGAATGTGATGAGATGATGATTGTGAATGAATGTGATGAGATGATGATTGTGAATGGATGTGATGATATGTGAATGGATGTGATGAGATGATGATTGTAAATGGATGTGATGTGATGTAAATGGATGTGATGAGATGATGATTGTGAATGGATGTGATGTGATGTAAATGGATGTGAATGTGATGAGATGTGGATGGAGGATTATGATCAGTGATACTATGGTTTCATTAAAAGATTGTTATAAAGACAGTTGAATCTGTGAAAAAGGTAATTTCATATTGGGTGTGTAAGTGGTGTGACTATCTTGAACTTTGCTTGAAACACCGGCTAGGGGGCCTGGGAACTCTTTTTCTCGGTACCTGGGACAAATATAATGGATCTTATCAATACAGTGGTTGGGTGGTTGGCTAACCCATGGGATAGGCTGGACTGATGGATCCCTAAAATAAGACTCAATTCTATTATGTTATGATAGTTGGAGTAAAATCATGGATGATCCTTGTTCTATGGAAAAGAATCAATAGTTGTGCCTCTTGAGATGAGGGAAAAGAATCAATAGTTGTGCCTGTTGAGATGAGGAAAAAAGCGTTGGTCTCTGTGATCCAAGTGCAAGTTCCTCCCTTGACCTGGCCATGGTGACCTGTGGGTTTGGTCGGAATGTCAATGGGTAAATTTAAGGCTCTTGACTACGTTAGAATAAATTTTCCTATAGGAATCGCGTGTGCTTTCAAGACGACGAGGGAAGTTTTTTTCGGGTTCGGTTTTTGAAGAACCGAAGGATTAGTCTCTTGTCCGGATATGTGTGGGCGAGGCCCCGAGTGAGAGGCTTTGCCCTGTGCAAGAAGTGCTACTTCCGCTGCTAGCACCCCCGAATTTGATGCGCGGTGGGGGCAGGGATCTTTCAAAGTGTGTGCGGGACTGGCTAAATGAGAGACTCTGTGCACACGTGAAAAATAAGGCATGTTTAAAGCTTACCAGGATTTCGTCAACATCAGAAGCCAAATAGGTCTGTTTTCGATGTGCAACGTATTCATCTTTTGTCCAGGTAAGCCTTCGTCGAAGGGTGAATTAGGACGATGGCTTCAGGAGAGTATTCTACATGATTGTGCTGTTTCTAAGATCTTTTACTTGGGGAAAGGCTTCTTCAATGTTCTTTTTATTAAGGGCCTCTGAATTATTTGCTAAAGGCCCTCTATTCTTTGAGCAACGCCTGGTGTCCTTTTGATCTGTTATATATTTGATGTTAATTAAAAGCCTACAGAATGCTTGCCCTATATGGGTAGAAGTAGTTGGTCTCCCCCTTGGCTTAGGCTTGCGTTACGTGATATAGCTCAATCTCTAGGTTCTATGCTGGTGATGACATCGGAGGGAGGGAAGGTAACAGTGTGTGTATTACTTGGAACACATCCATTGAAACCCCAAATTCGATAGACGTGGATCTAGGTCAACTAGGCACTCTCGAATTAGGGCTTAAATTTGGAGCTTTCCCTGGTGCATGCTTCAAGTGTGGTGCATTTGGTCATATTGCCAAGGACTTCCCTGAATTGATTGCTTAATAGGCAAGAGGTAAATGAGGATAATTTGGGAGGAAGTGACAAAGAGAAAACCCTCCGAGAAAATCAGAAGAAAGAGGAAAAAGGAAAGGAAATAGTGATGGAAACGGGGAAAAAAATGGTAGAAGGGGGATGGGTTAAAGTAAAAGGAAAACCTAGTGTTAGGCAGGCTAAGGCTGAGGCCAGAAGGCTGAGGCCAGAAGGCTGAGGCCAGGAAGGCTCAACCTAACCGTGGAAGGCTTGGGAATAGTGGGAATCAGAGTTTATTTGAATCCCTTTAACCCACTGAATGATAGAGGTCGCCGTCCTTCGTCAGAGCAAAATTTTGATCTATTAGCAGGTAAAACTAGGAAAGGATTTCAAATTGATCAAAGTTGTCTGAGGAATGAGGAGGAAGTTGAGATGGTTTCGGAAATTGCTTTACCATGAAAAATCCTATAGAGTTTATGGGGGACATGTGGAACGTTAAGGGCATTAAGGACAAAAAGAAAAATGCCCTGTTTTGGGGATTAGTAAAATCGTGGGGCTTGTCGGTCTTTGGTGTACATGAGCACAAATTTTTGAGAAAATTCCTAGATTAGATAGATTTAGCGAATGGAAAATATTTTATGGCGGAGTTAATTTTGGGTATAGTGGAGTTATGACTCTAGTTAGGAGAGACCTTAATCCTAGTGTTATTGCTAATCACCCTGATGGAAGAGTCTTAGTGGTTAAGATCTTAGTAGATGGGGAGAGAATATGGGTTATTAATGTATATTGGGCACACAATCATAAAGTTAGAAGCAATATATGTGGAATTGGATTGCCAATTTAAATGCACAAGTTCCTTGTATTGTTCTTGGGGATTTCAACATGGTGGAAAAGGTGGTTGATAGATGTGGTGATAGCTCTATACTTATAGGGAAGGAAAAAGGGAAATGGGAAGAGCTTAGAAGGGGGTTGGGACTCAAGGATAGTTGGTCTTTGGGTGACTGGAGAGACAAGTCGGGGCATACTTATTTCAGCCTTCAATATCTTTCTTCTTCCTCCAGAATTGATAGAATCTTCTTTAGCCAGTAGGCCTCATAAGTCCCTCGCACTTTGAGAGTTTTGGTTAACTGTAGCTCCACTTGCAAAATGCTATGCAAATGTTGGAAGGACAGTTTGGGTATCATGGTTGGCCCTACTTGATATCTTTGCTGCAGAGTCTCAACAATAAAGGCATTAGGCATCTGGTTGATTTCTAGGATAGGGATATGGTAGGGTGGAAAGATATGGATCAGTTATCTTTGGAATATCAGTTAGCTAGGAAGGAAAGAGATCTGATGGCTCAAGTTTTGGAGTTGCTTCAAAGGGAGTTATGCTCTACTACTACTAATATCTCAGTCATTAGCGAGAAAATGGACTATAAAGTGGGCCCTTTACTAATCAAAAAATTAGTGCTAATCAAGATATCCACCAATGGAAAGGGGGGGGAGTGCACATTCTATCCACTAGCTTTAGCTATAAAATATAGGGTAGTTATTATATTTCTTAGCCTTGTCCCCTTATCTTCCACCTCTCTCTAGAGGTCACACCAAAGTTCAAGGCAAGGGTCAAATCTCCTTTTTGAAATGACATGGGCCAACATTTTTAAATAAAAAAGTGTAGCTCGGCCAAAAAAACCCTAAAAATTTGAAATTTTGGTTTTCCCTTCAAAAAGATGTTTTTACCTCAAAAAATGCTATCTAATCATATTCTATGGTGGGAAACCCATTTTTCAAGCTCATTTCAGCTCTCTAAGCTCTTAATCTCTCTATAATCCTCTTCTACAAGCTTCTTTAATCTTCTATTATTGCATAATCATCTCTAAAGCTATTCTACTCTCCCTAATCTCATCTTGCTCTCTCTTGCTCACCCATACCAAATCTTCTATTTCTTCATAATCTTCTATTTCTTTAATTATTTCTTAAGCTATTGTGACCTCTCTTTTCCTCACTCTTCTTCACCCATACATCTCATTATGCCTATCTCTAGTAAGAGACCAAGTGATTCCATCTTTGAATACCTTCTCTACAACACTACAGATGATGAAGGTGAGTGGATCATGCATCCATTTAGGGTGAAAGATTGGGTTTATATGCAACCAAGTGCCACAGGTCCACATCGAGTTCTTAACCGTGGTGTTTTGGAACACCATTGGAAGGGAAGGATTTTTCATTTCAAGAAGGATAAGAATGGAGAAAAAAATCAAGGCAATAATACAACATGTCTACATGGTTGTAGACATGTATCTTCCTCCTTCCATGGAGCGGAATAGGCTCCCTTGCAACTATAAGTATGTAGTTGTAATTTTTTTTGGAAATGGCTTGTTTTGTTTTACTAATTATGGTATGTGGGTTGTAGATATTTTCCCATCAAGCTATATTGAAGAACAATCTTTGAGAAGCCTCACTGGTGTGTTTAGTTCTTCTCATAGTACAATAGGTGAGCTTATGTTTCCTGGTGAGAATCATAGAGCCCTCTTCAACAAAAATATATTCTTTTACAAAGTCCCTTCTCGGCCTATAGAATATGGTAGCCTTGAGAGGAGATCCCTATGGACTCTTTACATAGTGTAGAGTGGCCAGTTCTGAATAGGTGGAGTGTGAATGCTTTCAAAAACAAGATGTATTCTGACACCACATACACTCCTCCTTGAAATTCTCTAAGGCCTCTAAGTCTGTGGGGCTTGGATAGTTTGCCCCAATCCATCTATTTGTAATTATGTTCTCTACGATTTCTCCACAACCCACCCCAATAATGTTCATTTGCAAGAAATTACAAATTGAACAAATTAACAACGTCTTGGGAATTGGATGGAATATTGTGGAGGGGTTTCACAAAGGGGACATCTACTCATGTAAAGTGGTGCCTTCAAGTGTGACCTTTTGATACTTGAAGACTCGTTAGAGCTTATCCATTCAATTTTTCTATGAACGATGGATGAAGAAGAATGGGGAGTGGGTTCCCTTGCAATCAAGTGAGGGTGTGGATACACCCGTAGATTTATCTGTGACTCTTCCTGATGGTTCAATTGAGGTGATGAATGCAAGCAATGAATGGAGGTTAGGAGATGTTCGAGAGCATTTTCTCATTCTCGGATTTCAAGATATCCAAGAAGCAAGCATCAAGATTAGCCGATGAAAGGTGAACTTTGATATTTGTAAATTTAGGTTGTTTTGTGTTTTTTGAATATGTTATTTTATTTATTACACTTGAATTTCCTTGTTTAGATTGGAAAACGTTTGGAGAAGAGCTTAAAGGTTTGCAAGAACTGGAGTAACGGTGGATGCAACTTTCAACTTTAGAATTAGTGTTGCAAGTCATCGACGAGGGGCTATTTGTCTTTTTTATATATAATTAAGATGGTTTTGTATCAAACCTGTTATAAAATGATGAATGACCACTTGTGTTATGTCTTGTCAATTTAATTTATATTTTTATATAAATTTGGGGTTATTTACTGGTCACTTATGTTATAGTCTAAAATGCCCAATGTTTAATTTTGAGATCTATAAATATAGGACCTCTCTCATTTTCTAACACTTTGTTTTGAAGTTCCTCTCTCTTTCACCACTCATCTCTCCATTTCTAGCATTCGTCACTCCCTTCTACCATGGACCCAAACATGGCATACGAGAGGTTTCTCGAGTTCTTGAAGACGATCGAGTGGACAGAGAGGAACGTTTCTTCATCTTCTCTCATGGTGAGATTAACTTTGGAACAACCATCCTCTTGGCAGAAGAGGACTACAGAGGTACTCTTGACTATATGGAGGAGTACATGAGGCCTGGATTGTCAAGCTACCACAGGAGGACGGTGATTGGGTGCCATGCAATCTCCTATGATATATCAACAAGAATGACACAATGCTCTTGAGAGTTTGCAAAAATTCCAGAATGTTATGCTCCTTTGTAAGATTCCTCCCCCTGCCTCTCAGGATGTCCAGTATCTTCCCCTGTAAATCAAATTCCTCTTCAGAAATATAAAAGATCTTGTTTCTACCAGTTTTGGCCTAGAGAGAGAAAATGTTCTAGAAAGAGAATATTCAGATTTTAAATATTTTTGGATAGAAAAATACCTCATCTTCTTAAAATATTCAGATTTTAAATATTTTTGGATAGAAAAATACCTCATCATATTAAAATAAGTTCCCCTGAAACAGAAGTTCAAAAAGATTTTCAGAAGGTGCATTAGAAATTAAGTATGAGGCATTATCCTGGGGGTGAAGATTTTTTCAAAATTTTAAATTAAGGTTCCTATGGACCAATAAGATTCATCCAAATGTAAGGAGGAGATAAATAGAAGAATAAAAGAAAAATCCCCCAAAAATGAGTAAATACTCACATAAGATAAAGAGTTGACTAAGGACAAGGTTAATAGTTAAAAAGGAGAGATATTTAGGTGAAATGATGCATTTTTGATACCTCAGTAAGGAGGAATTCCCCTCATGAAGGAGGTGCCTATTTCACATGCTTGAATGAGTTTTAAACTCCCAAATAATGAGATATTTTCATCTCTCCTCTCTCCTGTTTCAACTAGAAAAAGTGAGCAAAACTGACCTAAAAATGCCAAACCTATCTTAATGGCCGAAGCAATAAGAATGGCGAAGGATTTCGCCAAAGCCTTTGACGTCAAAGTCTCGCCAAGGCCAGCACCATCACCTTTCAAAAGATTTTTATTCCCAGAAGGTGATTCCAACCTTCCTCCGCCTAAGAGATATCAAGGTCAAACCCAGGATATGGGAAGTTCCCGAAATGGAAGAAATGTCCTTTTCCTAAAACTCAATCCCCTGGATTTCAACTTCAGAAGTTCCACCCTTGAACAAGAGAGTGAAATGTTATAACTGTCAAGGGTTTGGACATCGCAGCATGGATTGCCCAACTCCTTTTGGATCAAGGTTTTTAGGGCAAGAAAATCAAGGCTCTATCCAACCTGCAGTTTCAACCCAAAGTAATGCAAGACCTCCAACTCAGAATAGGGAAAGTCAAAGAGAGTTGTTCCCAAATCGGCCGTCCACTTCCAAGGCAGTAACGCTGGAAGTGATTGAAGAAGAAGAAGAAGATGAAAGAGATCATACTCCACATGCGAGATGAGGACATCTCGCGTTTTTTAAGTGGGGTAGAATGTAAGATTCCTCCCCCAACCTCTCAAAATGTCCAGTATCTTTCCCTGTAATTAAATCCCTCTTCAAAAATATAAAAGATCTTGTTTCTACCTGTTTTGGCCTAGAGAGAGAAAATATTCTAGAAAGAGAATATTCAGATTTTAAATATTTTTGGATAGAAAAATACCTCATCTTATTAAAATAAGTTTCCCTGAAACAAAAGTTCAAAAAGATTTTCAGAAGGTGCATTAGAAATTAAGTATAATCTGTTCAAGAGGCATTATCCTAGGGGTGAAGATTTTCTCGAAATTTTAAATTAAGGCTCCTATGGACCAATAAGATTCATCCAAATGTAGGGAGGAGATAAATAGAAGAATAAAAGAAAAATCCCCCAAAAATGAGTAAATACTCACATAAGATGAAGAGTTGACTAAGGACAAGGTTAATAGTTAAAAAAGAGAGATATTTAGGTGAAATGATGCATTTTTGACACCTCAATATGGGGGAATTCCCCTCATGAAGGAGGCGCCTATTTCACATGCTTGAATGAGTTTTAAACTCCCAAATAATGAGATATTTTCATCTCTCCTCTCTCCTATTTCAACTAGAAAAAGTGAGCAAAATTGACCTAAAAATGGTCAAAAATTGACCAAACTGATCTGGAAAATTCTAGAATCAGTTTGCTTGGTTAGAGGCTCACTTTTTCCTGTAAAAAGAAGCCCTCCCCTTTGTTGAAACTCAATAGTGTTTTTGCACTGTTACCCTGCCTCTCCCAAGTGCCAAAAACAATGAATTTTACTCATAATTCATTAGTTTTTGACCTTCCCTCTTCCAAAAGATTGGTGGCCACTCTTGTCTCAAACAAGAGTTGAACCTTCAAACCATCAAGCCAAAGGAAAGCTCTCAAATTCATTAGTAAGTTGGTGATTCTTCTCTTTTTCATTTATTTTATGGTTTTTATGGTTTTTTTTATTTTTGTCTTCTCTACATTGCAAATGATGTTATGCCTCATTGCAAAAGGCTTTCCCCTCTCTTCTCTAGTAAATCCAACCATTCTTTATCCTAGGTGAATGATTAATGAATAAACTCAAGTTTTTCATAATGTTTCTCTTAAATAAGTAGAAAAATGTTACTTTAGAATGATTTAAATACTCCTGATGCATTTCTAATTAATTTTAGACACTTAAAATTGAAAAATGGTCAGCCATACAAAGGAGGTTATGGTGAAATTTTTCAAAAATTTGGAGATAAGTATTATCTTTCATTATTCTAAAAGAGTAATCCTTATGAATTCTATATTCTAAAGTGTCATTTTCATGCATAGAAGATGCATTTTAATTAATCGTATAAAAGAAATTTAATTTTATTATAAAAATATTACTTTCATTATTATTGATTTTTATGCATAAAAGTATGCATAAAAGATTATTATTTTTATTATAAAAGTGTTACTTTTATCATATTTGATTTTCATGCATAGAGGTATGCATAAAATATTATTATTTTATTGTAAAAGTGTTACTTTTATCATATTTGATTTTCATGCATAGAGGTATGCATAAAAGATTATTATTTTATTGTAAAAGTGTTACTTTTATGATATTTGATTTTCATGCATAGAGGTATGCATAAAAGATTATTATTTTTGTAAAAGTGTTACTTTTATCATATTTGATTTTCATGCATAGAGGTATGCATAAAAGATTATTATTTTATTGTAAAAGTGTTACTTTTATCATATTTGATTTTCATGCATAAAAGTATGCATAAAAGATTATTATTTTTATTATAAAAGTGTTACTTTTATCATAATTTATTTTTATGCATAAAAGTATGCATAAAAGATATTTTTTTTAATTATAAAAGTGTTACTTTTATCATGTTTGATTTTCATGCATAGAAGTATGCATAAAAGATTATTTTTTATTATAAAAGTGTTACTTTTATCATATTTGATTTTCATGCATAGAAGTATGCATAAAAGATTATATTTTTTAATTATAAAAGTGTTACTTTTACCATATTTGATTTTTATGTATAAACATATGCATAAAAGATAATTTTTTATATTAAAAGTGTGATTTTCATCATGAATGATTTTATGCATAAATTAGATGCATAAAAGAAATTCTTTTATATTAAAAGAGTGATTTTCATCATAAATGATTGTATGCATAAAAGATATTTTTTATATTAAAAGTGAGATTTTCATCATAAATGATTTTATGCATAAATAGGATGCATAAGAGAAATTCTTTTATTCTAAAAGTGTAATTCCTACTAAATTGGATTTATACATGGAAAGATGCATAAAGAAATCTATTTTTAGTTCAAAAGAGTTATTTTCATCAAATTTGATTTTATGCGAAGAAGATTGATTATAATTCAAAAGTGTCATTCTCATTTAAAATGAATTTATGCATAGGAAGATGCATAAAAGATTGATTTTTATTTCGAAAGTGTTAGTCTCCTTAAAATGGAATTTATGCATAAATAGATGCGTAAAGAAATCTTATATCAAAAATAAGAATTCTCTTGTATTCTATAAATAGATATGAGGATGTGAAACGAATCAAATAGATGAAAATGAACGAGGAATAGATGAAGATGTAAGTATGTGAAAGAATGGATGTAGTTATATGTATGTGAAAGAAATGATGTAGATGTGGAATGTGGATATGGATGTATGGATGTGAATGTGAATGTGAATGTGGATGTATGTGAAAGAAATGATGTAGATGTGGAATGTGGATATGGATGTGAATGTGGATATGGATGTATGGATGTGAATGTGAATGTGAATGTGAATGTGGATGTATGTGAATGTGAATGTGGATGTGTGAATAGGGATATGGATGCAGATATGGAATGTGGATGTGGATGTATGTGAATGTGAATGAGGATGTGGAATGTGGATATGGATGTATGGATGTGAATGTGAATGTGGATGTGGATGTGGATGTATGAATGTGTTATGTGGATATGGATGTATGAATGTGGAATGTGGGTATGGATGTATGGATGTGAATGTGAATGTGGATGTATGAATGTAGATGTGGATGTGGATGTATGGATGTAGATGTGAATGTGGATGTACGAATGTGGATGTGTGTGTGGAATAATGAATGCAAATATGAATGTGAATGGATATGAAGTCGATATGAGCGAATGGATGAGATGAGATATCATGTGAATTAGAATGTGAGTGAATAAAATAAGATCTGAACGATTGAGATATAATGAGAAAATTATGTGATGAGACGTAATGTAAATTAAGAAAGATAGGAATGGATGTTATGTGAAGTGAATGAATCTGATGTGGTGGATTGGAAAATGATGTATCTGGTCAAGAATGGATACACATGATTTGGAATTGGATTAAGTAATATGGATTGATGTGGAATAATGTGGAAAGACGAGAGTTCAATATAGAAACTGTATTTGTGACCTGTTTGTAAATGACCGTTTTAGGTCAAGAATGCTGGGGAAGCATTTTGACCATCTTGTGATGAAGGTCGTGGAGGCCTAACTGATAAAGTTGCAACTGCTGAGACGAAGAGTCAATGGAGGACGTCTTGCGTAGCAAGGTCAGCCGAGGTCTTGACCAGCCTCGGTTCGATTTAAATGGTGAGCTTTCGGTACGGTGGATGAGGGACCAAGGAAGCGGCCTATGAGTGAAGCGCTAGGTGACCTGCGAAGGATCCTAGAGGGTGCTGACCATACGGTGCTCGGGCTGTGGGTCGCCAAAGATACCCACACGTGCGTCGTGGAAGATATTGGAATAAGAAGTAAGAGTTGTTTTCTGAAACCGGGCATGGATCTGGTTGATTGACCTTGCTGGTCCTCAACGGATGAGTCCATGGCTCTTTTATATGGATCTGTTGGTTGATCTTGCTGATCTTCAACGAAGATTCCATCCTGATTATTATAAGTGATTATATTGCCGGGTACTATGAGCTAGGAACTATTGAAAAGACCCCTGAACAGGTGGTGAGCGTTCTGGTTGCCAATGATGCCATAAGTACACCGATGAAGGATTGATTGGAAATAAGAATTCAACCAGAGATTTTCAGGATTGTGATAAGTGATGCAATGGTTTCATTAACGGATTGTTTTAAAGATAGCTGATGCTAAGAAAAAGGCAATTTCATATTGGGTGTGTAAGTGGTGTGACTAGTTTATGTTTGCATGAACATCCGGCTAGGGGGCCTGGGAATTCTTTTCCCTGGTACTCCGGACAAAACCTAACCAAATTCTAAATTGGATCCCATCACTACAGTGGTGGGGCGGTTGGCTAACCCATGGGACTTGATGGGGTTAGGCTGGACTGATGGATCCGCAAATCGAGACTCAATTTCTGTTTAGTTCGATAGATGAAGTAAATCCCAGACAAAAATTGTTCTATGGAAAAAGAATCAACGGCTGTGCCTCTCGATGAGGAAAAAAGCGTTGGTCTCTATGATCCAAGTGCAATCTGTCCCTTGATCTGACTATGGAACTTACAAGCTCGGTCAGATCAGTTCACTTAGTTAAGGCTTTTGACTACGTTAGAGAAAAGTTATTCCGGTGGAATCGCCCGTGCTTTCTAGGCAAAGGTAGTTTTTCCGGGTTCGCGGTTTTGGAAAAACCGATGGATTAGTCTCTTATCCGGATATCCATGGGCGAGGCCCCGAGTGTGGGACGGCGGACCCTGCCCCGCGCAAGAAGTGCTACTTCCGCTGCTAGCACCCAGAATCCATTGCGCGGTGGGGACGGGATCTCACAGTTGGTATCAGAGCTATTTGGCTAATGAGGATCAACCAAGAAGCCAAATATGTCAAAAATTTATCAAGAGGCACTAAAAGGTTGTAATTGTGTGATAAAATTCATACAATTTGATATTCAAACTGGAATTTTTAAATTGGTAATTGGGTCTTCAGACGGAAGTACCGCAATTGTATGGAATCCCTGACTTGCTTGAGGCCTAGACTTGATGGTATTTACCTTATAGTTCCAAGAACCATGACTACCCGTATATACCGAGGGTATAATTGTAGCTCTTTACTGGTAGTATATACGAGTAAATCTAAGACTTGAAATTATAAGCATTAATGCTATCCAGATGACGAATTCGAATGTGGTTGATGACGAATTCGAATGTGGTTGATATGATTTTTACATTCTGGTTGAGAACTGATGAGTTGATTTGGATTCTGATTGAAAAAATGAAGATTTCTGAATTTTGGCTGAATTATAATTAACTAAGTAAAACCACAAATGAGGATGAATGGGACGAGTCCGTGTGATGATGTTCTTAACTGGAATGATGTTAATGACTTCAGCCAATCACTATGAGATTAGTGGATTGTGCTGGCAGATTGCTACTGTTAACTTGATCAGTGGATCAAGTTAAGGGATGATAAATTAAAAATCTTAAAAAATGAAATCCCCATGGAGGATTGTTTAGATAGAAAAATTCAGTTTGATGGTGTAACGTACCTATCTTCACTAATAAAGAAATGTCCATGTAATTATGAGTTTTTATGGTATAAATATCAATGATTTTATTATTTGAGTCATTTCTACTTAGAATCTTCAAATTCTGAGCCCAAATTTGGAATGTGCGCGTGGTTTTACCCTAATATAGGATTTTACAGCATCCAAAACGGACACCGGATCAAGCCTATACGCTAATTTTAATCATTTTAGTTAAAAAACGGTGACCTTTAAACCTTAATAAATGCACGACCGCACGTCCGATTGACGAACGGTCTGAACCCCTGCGACCAGGAGAACCTCCCGGACAAAAAAAAATTCGCCCCCCGGGCGATCCGGCATGCAAATCGAGGTGGGCGTCCCAAATTTGGGTACCCCGCCCCAAAATTTGGTCCGTACACACTTACTAGGGCGCCCGTACAATGGCCGCCCAAGAACCAAAGGACGGCCGCCCACTGCATGGTCCACGCGCACCCTTAGGTGGACACCCAGACCGGATAAGGTACATGCGTACCCACTCCTTTCACAGACAACCGACACCGTACCTTTCCCGTAGACCCATGCAGGCCACTGATCCATAGCCTTTGAAGGTACACCGTCCTTTCGTCCCTGCTTTGCGCAGCGCCCGTACCCTCACCCCTCAGCTATATAAACCCCCGGGGTGCTCCTCAGTCGGAACGCACT
This sequence comes from Cibotium barometz, assembly GCF_041138505.1. Taxonomy (NCBI): domain Eukaryota; kingdom Viridiplantae; phylum Streptophyta; class Polypodiopsida; order Cyatheales; family Cibotiaceae; genus Cibotium; species Cibotium barometz. The sequence goes on from NC_141056.1 coordinate 18,415,391, forward strand.
TCTGTGTAGCGTATGCCCTGCTGTGCCGCTGTCCGTACCGCCGTAGCGTACTCGCTGCAAGTACAGCCGCCCTTGCAGCCACCCCTCTCACACCCCCTCATTTGGCTCTTTTCAGATAAGCCAATTTTCCTCCATCCCCCTCTTGCTAGAGGCCAGTGTCCTTAACTCTTCTCCCCCCCCCCCCCCCCCCCCGTGTGAATAGACTTACAGAGAGGCTTGCAGCAACCCCTCCCAGCCCTCTCCACGTTTTTGCCTTTGGCCTTAAGGACATCTCACAATTCCCCCCCCCCCCATGTGCGTAGACTTTAGCAAGGGATTTTTGGCTCAAGCGAGGATTCGTGCGCCATATTCTTTTGCTCATACGGTGAGCAAACGAGCTCGGAATTCAGATCCGACTGAAGCGTTTCGATCGCAGCAGCGAGATCTACAAGGCGACGCCTAAGATGGCCTCATCCCGGAGACGACAAAATATTGCCTCAAGAGGCGCACGTAACAACGAGATGGAGGGAGATGCGCCCAATGCGGCTCCAGTCCTCCCTTTTCAAGTCCTTCAAGGAAACGGTGGCCAGGTTAGCTTGGTTAATTTTCAAAAGAAGAGAATTTTCCTTAAATTAGTATTAATGAATGGTGTGTTTTTCTTTTAAAACGAGGACATAAAAGTTATATGAAATTACGAATTATGTGATGTTGTTTTCGATAAATTGCGTTGAAATTGCTATCTTCATGAATTGTGAATGCTATACTTAGAAAATTGCATTGAAGTTGTTATCTTTGAAATTCAAGATTTCTTTTGGCTTCAACGCTAACTCCGTTCCGTGCTTGTGTAGCCGGGCAGCGTCATTAGCAAAGCCCGGGAATGGCCCAAGGTATCCCTCATACCTTTGGGAGAATAAGGATCGCCGATTGAGGCGAGAGATTATGAGGCTGCCTAGTTCTGAGGGCCCAGGCTAGTGCGGTAAATAAGCCCACCCTAGTGTGCAGACATCCCTCTGAGGGGCAGGAGGATCGAGCGATGGAGCCTGAGAGGGCGACAGGCCGGCTTGAGTCCTCGCCAGCAGCCGACCATGAGGTGTATGGTCCCGTAGGGTTATGCCCAGCATGTAGACGCTGGAAGGCCGAATTCTAGATCATCGACAGAATAAGAATAAGAGAGCCGAATTGGCTTGTATGGAAATGGATTCATGTATAAACTTTTTATATAATTGCATCTTGTCTTTGGTATGATTGTATTGTGTAAGAAGGCTGTTATAACGAACCTTGTGAAGAAGGGCCCTAATTAAGGAATATGTTTATTCATGTCAAACAGTGTGGTAGTATTAATTAGAAAACAAATTGAGACGTGAGTAGGGTGGAAAGTGGGAGGATGGAATGCCCTGACGGCACCATCCTACGGACGGGTGGACCCGATTAGTCGGGTAGCTTTCCAATAGATTAAGTGAAAGCCCTACGTTAGATAGTTAGGTTCTTGGGCAACTCTATTCTAGAAAACTAGGTCAGCGGCTGTGCCTTGCATAAGATGAGGAAAAAAGCGTTGTCTCTAGACATCAAGTCTAGTAGTTGCCCAATTTTTGATCAATTGCCCTATGGGTGATTTGATGTTTAGGAAATCACGCTCCCCCTGCGGGATAGAGCTAGGTCATACCTATGAATCGTATCCTTGAATCTCTACAGGGTCAAGGTGTCGATGAATAGGAAATTTTTCCCAAGATAAGACTTAGCGGGCTATTTTAAGTGTTTCTCCCATTTTTAAAGGGAGGAACCTTACAGATGGACCATTATTGTGTTAAAGATATGAATGAGATAATTCTGAATGAATTGTTAACTAATAATACGTTCTATATGAGTATCTTTATCCCTTGACTCCGTGGGGAGCTGAGAACCGCGGAATCAGTTGAATCAAAAATCGGATTGAATCTTAAGTAAAGAGACTTAACAAGAGTTTTTATATTGATAGGAACATGGATCGAGGTCGTCGTGGTAGAAATGTTAACCCCCAACTCCATGAAGAAGAACTCGACTTGGATGTTCGTAAAACTCTTCATAGTTCACAGCCTGGACCTTTCAAGGGTGAAGGGAAAAACTTGGGCGAGACTGTGGAGAAGTGGATCGAATCAATGGAAGAATACTTCGATGTCATCGGTTACAATGAGAAGAGCAAAATGGCTCTTGCAAGGCTGAAGATAGTGGAGACAGCTAGAGTGGCGTGGAGGAACCACTGCGAGACAAACCGTCTCGATCGAAATACCCAAACTTGGACCGATCTCAAGGCTTACCTCAGAAAGAGATTTTGTCCCCCAAGCTTTCTTGAAATTAAGATGAATGAGTTCTTGGAACTAAAGCAGGAAACCCAAAAAATTGAAGAGTACCATGAGGTTTTTGCCCTTCTCCTTAAATATTCCCCTCAATTGGATGAAGAGCAGCTGATGGCCAGGTTCATTCGGGGAATGAACGAGTCATTGGATACTTTAGTCAAGAATGCCAAACCTATCTCAATGGCCGAAGCAGTAAGAATGGCGAAGGATTTCGCCAAAGCCTTTGATGTTAAAGTCCCGCCAAGGTCAGCACCATCACCTTTCAAAAGGTTTTTATTCCCAGAAGGTGATTCCAACCTTCCTCCGCCTAAGAGATATCAGGAATTTTACTCATAATTCATTAGTTTTTGACCTTCCCTCTTCCAAAAGATTCGTGGCCACTCTTGTCTCAGGCAAGAGTTAAACCCTCAAACCATCAAGCCAAAGGAAAGCTCTCAAATTCATTAGTAAGTTGGTGATTCTTCTCTTTTCCATTTATTTTATGGTTTTTATGTTTTTTTTATTTTTGTCTTTTCTACATTGCAAATGATGTTATGCCTCATTGCAAAAGGCATTCCCCTCTCTTCTCTAGTAAATCCAACCATTCTTTATCCTAGGTGAATGATTAATGAATAAACTCAAGTTTTTCATAATGTTTCTCTTAAATAAGTAGAAAAATGTTACTTTAGAATGATTTAAATACTCTTGATGCTTTTCTAATTAATGTTTAGAGACTTAAAATTGAAAAATGGTCAGCCATACAAAGGAGGTTATGGCAAAATTTTTCAAAAATTTTGAAATAAGTATTATCTTTCATTATTCTAAAAGAGTAATCCTTATGAATTCTATATTCTAAAGTGTCATTTTCATGCATAGAAGATGCATTTTGATTAATTAAATAAAAGAAATTCAATTTTATTATAAAAATATTACTTTCATTATTATTGATTTTTATACATAGAGGTATGCATAAAAGATTATTATTTTATTGTAAAAGTGTTACTTTTATCATATTTGATTTTCATGCATAGAGGTATGCATAAAAGATTATTATTTTATTGTAAAAGTGTTACTTTTATCATATTTGATTTTCATGCATAGAGGTATGCATAAAAGATTATTATTTTATTGTAAAAGTGTTACTTTTATCATATTTGATTTTCATACATAGAGGTATGCATAAAAGATTATTATTTTATTGTAAAAGTGTTACTTTTATCATATTTGATTTTCATGCATAAAAGTATGCATAAAAGATTATGTTTTTATTATAAAAGTGTTACTTTTGTCATAATTGATTTTTATGCATAAAGATATTTTTTTATTATAAAAGTGTTACTTTTGTCATAATTGATTTTTATGCATAAAGATATTTTTTTATTATAAAAGTGTTACTTTTGTCATATTTGATTTTCATGCATAAAAGTATGCATAAAAGACTATTTTTTAATTATAAAAGTGTTACTTTTATCATATTTGATTTTTATATATAAACATATGCATAAAAGATAATTTTTTATATTAAAAGTGTGATTTTCATCATGAATGATTTTATGCATAAATTAGATGCATAAAAGAAATTCTTTTATATTAAAAGAGTGCTTTTCATCATAAATGATTGTATGCATAAAAGATATTTTTATATTAAAAGTGTGATTTTCATCATAAATGATTTTATGCATAAATAGGATGCATAAGAGAAATTCTTTTATTCTAAAAGTGTAATTCCTACTAATAGGATTTATACATGGAAAGATGCATAAAGAAATCTATTTTTAGTTCAATAGAGTTAATTTCATCAATTTTGATTTTATGCATAGGAAGATGCATAAAAGATTGATTATAATTCAAAAGTGTCATTCTCATTTAAAATAAATTTATGCATAGGAAGATGCATAAAAGATTGATTTTTATTTCGAAAGTGTTAGTCTCCTTAAAATGGAATTTATGCATAAATAGATGCGTAAAGAAATCTTATATAAAAAATAAGAATTCTCTTATATTCTATAAATAGATGAAAATGAACGAGGAATAGAATTTTCTTATATTCTATAAATAGATATGAGGATGTGAAACGAATCAAATAGATGAAAATGAACGAGAAATAGATGAAGATGTATGGTTGATATGATTTTTACATTCTGGTTGAGAACTGATGAGTTGATTTGGATTCTGATTGAAAAAATGAAGATTTCTGAATTTGGGCTGAATTATAATTAACTAAGTAAAACCACAAATGAGGATGAATGGGACGAGTCCGTGTGATGATGTTCTTAACTGGAATGACGTTAATGACTTCAGCCAATCACTATATGAGATTAGTGGATTGTGCTGGCAGATTGCTACTGTTAACTTTTGATCAGTGGATCAAGTTAAAGGATGATAAATTAAAAATCTTAAAAATTGAAATCCCCATGGAGGATTGTTTAGATAGAAAAATTCAGTCTGATGGACCATTATTGTGTTAAAGATATGAATGAGATAATTCTGAATGAATTGTTAACTAATAATACGTTCTATATGAGTATCTTTATCCCTTGACTCTGTGGGGAGCCGAGAACCCCAGAATCAGTTGAATCAAAAATCGGATTGAATCTTAAATAAAGAGACTTAACAAGAGTTTTTGTATTGATAGGAACATGGATCGAGGTCATCGTGGTAGAAATGTTAACCCCCAACTCGATGAAGAAGAACTCAACCTGGATGTTCTTAAAACTCTTCATAGTTCGCAGCCTGGACCTTTCAAGGGTGAAGGGGAAAGCTTGGGCGAGACTGTGGAGAAGTGGATCGAATCAATGGAAGAATACTTCGATGTCACCGGTTACAATGAGAAGAGCAAAATGGCTCTTGCAAGGCTGAAGATAGTGGAGACACCTAGAGTGGCGTAGAGGAACCACTGCGAGACAAACCGTCTCGATCGAAATACCCCCCAAACTTGGACTGATCTCAAGGCTTACCTCAGAAAGAGATTTTGTCCCCCAGGCTTTCTTGAAATTAAGATGAATGAGTTCTTGGAACTAAAGCAGGAAACCCAAAAAATTGAAGAGTACCATCGGGCTTTTTCCCTTCTCCTTAAATATTCCCCTCAACTAGATGAAGAGCAGCTGATGGTTAGGTTCATTCGGGGAATGAACGAGCCATTGGATACTTTAGTCAAGAATGCCAAACCTATCTCAATGGCCGATGCAGTAAGAATGGCGAAGGATTTCGCCAAAGCCTTTGATGTCAAAGTCCCGCCAAGGCCAGCACCATCACCTTTCAAAAGGTTTTTATTCCCAGAAGGTGATTCCAACCTTCCTCCGCCTAAGAGATATCAGGGTCAAACCCAGGATATGGGAAGTTTCCGAATGGAAGAAATGTCCTTTTCCCGAAACTCAATCCCCTGGATTTCAACTTCAGAAGTTCCACCCTTGAACAAGAGAGTGAAATGTTATAACTGTCAAGGGTTTGGACATTGCAGCATGGATTGCCCAACTCCTTTTGGATCAAGGTTTTTAGGGCAAGAAAATCAGGGATCAAGATTCCAGACTCCAGCCCCTCCCGTCCAGAGTAATCACAGTTCTACCCGCTAAAATCAGGGAAATCCTAGAGGTAGACCCTCTATCCAACCTAGAGTTTCAACCCAAAGTAATGCAAGGAAGTCAAAGAGAGTTGTTCCCAAATCGGCCGTCCACTTCCAAGGCAGTAATGCTGAAAGTGATTGAAGAAGAAGAAGAAGATGAAAGAGATCATACTCCACATGCGAGATGAGGACATCTCGCGTTTTTTAAGTGGGGTAGAATGTAAGATTCCTCCCCCAACCTCTCAAAATGTCCTGTATCTTCCCCTGTAATCAAATCCCTCTTCAAAAATATAAAAGATCTTGTTTCTACCAGTTTTGGCCTAGAGAGAGAAAATGTTCTAGAAAGAGAATATTCAAATTTTAAATATTTTTGGATAGAAAAATACCTCATCTTAATAAAATAAGTTCCGCTGAAACAGAAGTTCAAAAAGATTTTCAAAAGGTGCATTAGATATTAAGTATAATCTATTCAAGAGGCATTATCCTGGGGGTGAAGATTTTCTCGAAATTTGAAATTAAGGTTCCTATGGACCAATAAGATTCATCCAAATGTAGGGAGGAGATAAATAGAAGAATAAAAGAAAAATCTCCCAAAAATGAGTAAATACTCGCATAAGATGAAGAGTTGACTAAAGGACAAGGTTAATAGTTAAAAAAGAGAGATATTTAGGTGAAATGATGCATTTTTGACACCTCAGTATGTATGGCGGAATTTCCCTCATGAAGGAGGTGCCTATTTCACATGCTTGAATGAGTTTTAAACTCCCAAATAATGAGATATTTTTATCTCTCCTCTCTCCTGTTTCAACTAGATCCAAAAAGTGAGCAAAACTAACCTAAAAATGGTCAAAAATTGACCAAACTGATCTGGAAAATTCTAGAATCAGTTTGCTTGGTTAGAGGCTCACTTTTTCTTGTAAATAGAAGCCCTCCCCTTGTTGAAACTCAATAGTGTTTTTGCACTGTTACCCTGCCTCTCCCAAGTGTCAAAAACAATGAATTTTACTCATAATTCATTAGTTTTTGACCTTCCCTCTTCCAAAAGATTGGTGGCCACTCTTGTCTCAAACAAGAGTTGAACCCTCAAACCATCAAGCCAAAGGAAAGCTCTCAAATTCATTAGTAAGTTGGTGATTCTTCTCTTTTCCATTTATTTTATGGTTTTTATGGTTTTTTTTATTTTTGTCTTCTCTACATTGCAAATGATGTTATGCCTCATTGCAAAAGGCATTCCCCTCTCTTCTCTAGTAAATCCAACCATTCTTTATCCTAGGTGAATGATTAATAAATAAACTCAAGTTTTTCGTAATGTTTCTCTTAAATAAGTAGAAAAATGTTACTTTAGAATGATTTAAATACTCTTGATGCATTTCTAATTAATTTTAGAGACTTAAAATTGAAAAATGGTCAGCCATACAAAGGAGGTTATGGCAAAATTTTTTAAAAATTTAGAAATAAGTATTATCTTTCATTATTCTAAAAGAGTAATCCTTATGAATTCTATATTCTAAAGTGTCATTTTCATGCATAGAAGATGCATTTTGATTAATTGTATAAAAGAAATTTAGTTTTATTATAAAAATATTACTTTCATTATTATTGATTTTTATGCATAAAAGTATGCATAAAAGATTATTATTTTATTGTAAAAGTGTAACTTTTATCATATTTGATTTTCATGCATAGAGGTATGCATAAAAGATTATTATTTTATTGTAAAAGTGTTACTTTTATCATATTTGATTTTCATGCATAGAGGTATGCATAAAAGATTATTATTTTATTATAAAAGTGTTACTTTTATCATATTTGATTTTCATGCATAGAGGTATGCATAAAATATTATTATTTTTGTAAAAGTGTTACTTTTTACATTTTTGATATTCATGCATAGAGGTATGCATAAAAGATTATTATTTTTTTGTAAAAGTGTTACTTTTATCATATTTGATTTTCATGCATGAAAGTATGCGTAAAAGATTATTTTTTTATTATAAAAGTGTAACTTTTATCATAGTTGATTTTTATGCATAAAAGATATTTTTTATCATAAAAGTGTTACTTTTATCATATTTGATTTTCATGCATAGAAGTATGCATAAAAGATTATTTTTTATTATAAAGGTGTTACGTTTATCATATTTGATTTTCATGCATAGAAGTATGCATAAAAGATTATATTTTTTTATTATAAAAGTGTTACTTTTATCATATTTGATTTTTATGCATAAACATATGCATAAAAGATAAATTTTTATATTAAAAGTGTGATTTTCATCATGAATGATTTTATGCATAAATTAGATGCATAAAAGAAATTCTTTTATATTAAAAGAGTGATTTTCATCATAAATGATTGTATGCATAAACATTTGCATAAAAGATATTTTTAATATTAAAAGTGATATTTTCATCATAAATGATTTTATGCATAAATAGGATGCATAAGAGAAATTCTTTTATTCTAAAAGTGTAATTCCTACTAAATTGGATTTATACATGGAAAGATGCATAAAGAAATCTATTTTTAGTTCAAAAGAGTTATTTTCATCAATTTTGATTTTATGCATAGGAAGATGCATAAAAGATTGATTATAATTCAAAAGTGTCATTCTCATTTAAAATGAATTTATGCATAGGAAGATGCATAAAAGATTGATTTTTATTTCGAAAGTGTTAGTCTCCTTAAAATGGAATTTATGCATAAATAGATGCGTAAAGAAATCTTATATCAAAAATAAGAATTCTCTTGTATTCTATAAATAGATATGAGGATGTGAAACGAATCAAATAGATGAAAATGAACGAGGAATAGATGAAGATGTATGTATGTGAAAGAATGGATGTAGTTATATGTATGTGAAAGAAATGATGTAGATGTGGAATGTGGATATGGATGTATGGATGTGAATGTGAATGTGAATGTGGATGTATATGAAAGAAATGATGTAGATGTGGAATGTGGATATGGATGTATGGATGTGAATGTGAATGTGAATGTGGATGTATGTGAATGTGAATGTGGATGTGTGAATAGGGATATGGATGCAGATATGGAATGTGGATGTGGATATATGTGAATGTGAATGAGGATGTGGAATGTGGATATGGATGTATGGATGTGAATGTGAATGTGGATGTGGATGTATGAATGTGGAATGTGGATATGGATGTATGAATGTGGAATGTGGGTATGGATGTATGGATGTGAATGTGAATGTGGATGTATGAATGTAGATGTGGATGTGGATGTATGGATGTAGATGTGAATGTGGATGTACGAATGTGGATGTGTGTGTGGAATAACGAATGCAAATATGAATGTGAATGGATATGAAGTCGATATGAGCGAATGGATGAGATGAGATATCATGTGAATCAGAATGTGAGTGAATAATATAAGATCTGAACAAATGAGATATAATGAGAAATGGATGTGATGAGACGTAATATAAATTAAGAAAGATAGGAATGGATGTTATGTGAAGTGAATGAATCTGATGTGATGGGATGGAAAATGATGTATCTGGTCAAGAATGGATACACATATGATTTGGAATTGGATTAAGTAATATGGATGGATGTGGAATAATGTGGAAAGACGAGAGTTCAATATAGAAACTGTATTTGTAACCTGTTTGTAAATGACCGTTTTATGTCAAGAATGCTGGGGAAGCATTTTGACCATCTTGTGATTAAGGTCATGGAGACCTAACTGATAAAGTTGCAACTGCTGAGACGGAGAGTCAATGGAGGATGTCTCGTGTAGCAAGGTCGGCCGAGGTCTTGACCAGCCTCGGTTCGATTTAAATGGTGAGCTTCCGGTACGGTGGATGAGGTACCAAGGAAGCGGCCTATGAGTGAAGCGCTAGGTGACCTGCAAAGGATCCTAAAGGGTGCTGACCATACGGTGCTCGGGCTTTGGGTCACCGAAGATACCCACACGTGCGTCGTGGAAGATATTGGAATAAGAAGTAAGAGTTGTTTTCTAAAACCGGGCATGGATCTGGTTGCTTGACCTTGCTGGTCCTCAACGGATGAGTCCATGGCTCTTTTATATGGATCTGTTGGTTGATCTTGCTGATCTTCAATGAAGATTCCATCCTAATTTCATTAACGGATTGTATTAAAGATAGCTGATGCTAAGAAAAAGGCAATTTCATATTGGGTGTGTAAGTGGTGTGACTAGTTTATGTTTGCATGAACATCCGGTTAGGGGGCCTGGGAATTCTTTTCCTTGGTACCCGGGACAAAGCCTAACCAAATTCTAGATTGGATCCCATCACTACAGTGGTTGGGCGGTTGGCTTACCCATGGGACTGGATGGGGTTAGGCGCTGGACTGATGGATCCATAAATCGAGACTCAATTTCTATTTAGTTCGATAGATGAAGTAAATCCCGGACAAAAATTGTTCTATGGAAAAAGAATCAACGGCCGTGCCTCTCGATGAGGAAGAAAGCGTTGGTCTCTATGATCCAAGTGCAATTTGTCCCTTGATCTGACTATGGAACTTACGAGTTCGGTCAGATCAGTTCAGTTAAGGCTTTTGACTACGTTAGTGAAAAGTTATTTCGATGGAATCGCCCGTGCTTTCCGGGCAAAGGAAGTTTTTCCGGGTTCGGTTTTGGAAAAACCGATGGATTAGTCTCTTGTCCGGATATCCGTGGGCGAGGCCCCGAGTGCGAGACCCTGCCCCGCGCAAGAAGTGCTACTTCCGCTGCTAGCACCCAGAATCCATTGCGCGGTGGGGACGGGGATCTCACAGTTGGTATCAGAGCTATTTGGCTTATGAGGATCAACTGAGAAGCCAAATATGTCAAAAATTTATGAAGAGGCACTAAAAGGTTGTAATTGTGTGATAAAATTCATACAATTTGATATTCAAACTGAAATTTGTAAATTGGTAATTGGGTCTTCAGACGGAAGTACTGCAATTGTATGGAATCCTTGACTTGCTTGAGGCCTAGACATGATGGTATTTACCTTATAGTTCCAAGAACCATGACTACCCGTATATACCGAGGGTATAATTGCAGCTCTTTACTAGCAGTATATACGAGTAAATCTAAGACTTGAAATTATAAGCATTAATGCTATCCAGATGATGAATTCGTATGTGGTTGATATGATTTTTACATTCTGGTTGAGAACTGATGAGTTGATTTGGATTCTGATTAAAAAAATGAAGATTTTTGAATTTTGGCTGAATTATAATTAACTAAGTAAAACCACAATGAGGATGAATGGGACGAGTCCCTGTGATGATGTTCTTAACTGGGATGACGTTAATGACTTCAGTCAATCACTATGAGATTAGTGGATTGTGCTGGGCAGATTGCTACTGTTAACTTTTGATCAGTGGATCAAGTTAAGAGATGATAAATTAAAAATCTTAAAAATTGAAATCCCCATGGAGGATTGTTTAGATAGAAAAATCTAGTCTGATGGACCATTATTGTGTTAAAGATATGAATGAGATAATTCTGAATGAATTGTTATCTAATAATACATTCTATATGAGTATCTTTATCCCTTGACTCTGTGGGGAGCCGAGAACCCCGGAATCAGTTGAATAAAAAATCGGATTGAATCTTAAATAAAGAGACTTAACAAGAGTTTTTGTATTGATAGGAACATGGATCGAGGTCGTCGTGGTAGAAATGTTAACCCCCAACTCGATGAAGAAAAACTTGACCTGGATGTTCGTAAAACTCTTCATAGTTCGCAGCCTGGACCTTTCAAGGGTGAAGGGGAAAACTTGGGCGAGACTGTGGAGAAGTGGATCGAATGAATGGAAGAATACTTCGATGTCACCGGTTACAATGAGAAGAGCAAAATGGCTCTTGCAAGGCTGAAGATAGTGGAGATAGCTAGAGTGGCGTGGAGGAACCACTGCGAGACAAACCATCTCGATCGAAATACCCAAACTTGGACCGATCTCAAGGCTTACCTCAGAAAGAGATTTTGTCCAACAAGCTTTCTTGAAATTAAGATGAATGAGTTCTTGGAACTAAAGCAGGAAACCCAAAAAATTGAAGAGTACCATCAGGCTTTTGCCCTTCTCCTTAAATATTCCCCTTAATTGGATGAAGAGCAGCTGATGGCCAGGTTCATTCGCGGAATGAATGAGCCATTGGATACTTTAGTCAAGAATGCCAAACCTATCTCAATGGCCAAAGCAGTAAGAATGGCGAAGGATTTCGCCAAAGCCTTTGATGTCAAAGTCCCGCTAAGATCAGTACCATCACCTTTCAAAAGGTTTTTATTCCCAGAAGGTGATTCCAGCCTTCCTCCACCTAAGAGATATCAGGGTCAAACCCAGGATATGGGAAGTTCCCGAATGGAAGAAATGTCCTTTTCCTGAAACTCAATCCCCTGGATTTCAACTTCAGAAGTTCCACCCTTGAACAAGAGAGTGAAATATTATAACTATCAGGGTTTGGACATCGCAGCATGGATTGCCCAACTCCTTTTGGATCAAGGTTTTTAGGGCAAGAAAATCAGGGATCAAGATTCCAGACTCCAGTCCCTCCCGTCCAGAGTAATCACGGTTCTATCCGCCAAAATCAGGGAAATCCCAGAGGTAGACCCTCTATCCAACCTGTAGTTTCAACCCAAAGTAATGCAAGACCTCCAACTCATAATAGGGGAAGTCAAAGAGAGTTGTTCCCAAATCGGCTGTCCACTTCCAAGGCAGTAACGCTGGAAGTGATTGAAGAACAAGGAGAAGATGAAAGAGATCATACTCCACATGCGAGATGAGGACATCTCGCGTTTTTTAAGTGGGGTAGAATGTAAGATTCCTCCCCCAGCCTCTCAAAATGTCCAGTATCTTCCCCTGTAATCAAATCCCTCTTCACAAATATAAAAGATCTTGTTTCTACCAGTTTTGGCCTAGAGAGAGAAAATGTTCTAGAAAGAGAATATTCAGATTTTAAATATTTTTGGATAGAAAAATACCTCATCTTATTAAAATAAGTTCCCCTGAAACAGAAGTTCAAAAAGATTTTCAAAAGGTGCATTAGAAATTAAGTATAATCTGTTCAAGAGGCATTATCCTGGGGGTGAAGATTTTCTCGAAATTTTAAATTAAGGTTCCTATGGATCAATAAGATTCATCCAAATGTAGGGAGGAGATAAATAGAAGAATAAAAGAAAAATCTCCCAAAATGAGTAAATACTCACATAAGATGAAGAGTTGACTAAAGGACAAGGTTAATAGTTAAAAAAGAGAGATATTTAGGTGAAATGATGCATTTTTGACACCTCAGTATGTATGGCGGAATTTCCCTCATGAAGGAGGCGCCTATTTCACATGCTTGAATGAGTTTTAAACTCCCAAATAATGAGATATTTTCATCTCTTCTCTCTCCTGTTTCAACTAGATCCAAAAAGTGAGCAAAACTAACCTAAAAATGGTCAAAAATTGACCAAACTGATCTGGAAAATTCTAGAATCAGTTTGCTTGGTTAGAGGCTCAATTTTTCCTATAAATAAAAGCCTTCCCCTTTGTTTAAACACAATAGTGTTTTTGCACTGTTACCTTGCCTCTCCCAAGTGTCAAAAACAATGAATTTTACTCATAATTCATTAGTTTTTGACCTTCCCTCTTCCAAAAGATTGGTGGCCACTCTTGTCTCAAACAAGAGTTGAACCCTCAAACCATCAAGCCAAAGGAAAGCTCTCAAATTCATTAGTAAGTTGGTGATTCTTCTCTTTTTCATTTCATTTATTTTATAGTTTTTATGTTTTTTTTAATTTTTGTCTTCTCTACATTGCAAATGATGTTATGCCTCATTGCAAAAGGCATTCCCCTCTCTTCTCTAGTAAATCCAACCATTCTTTATCCTAGGTGAATGATTAATGAATAAACTCAAGTTTTTCATAATGTTTCTCTTAAAATAAGTAGAAAAATGTTACTTTAGAATGATTTAAATACTCTTGATGCATTTCTAATTAATTTTAGAGACTTAAAATTGAAAAATGGTCAGCCATACAAAGGAGGTTATGGCGAAATTTTTCAAAAATTTGGAAATAAGTATTATCTTTCATTATTCTAAAAGAGTAATCATTATGAATTCTATATTCTAAAGTGTCATTTTCATGCATAGAAGATGCATTTTGATTAATTGTATAAAAGAGTAATCCTTATGAATTCTATATTCTAAAGTGTCATTTTCATGCATAGAAGATGCATTTTGATTAATTGTATAAAAGAAATTTAGTTTTATTATAAAAATATCACTTTCATTATTATTGATTTTTATGCATAAAAGTATGCATAAAAGATATTTTTTTAATTATAAAAGTGTTACTTTTATCATATTTGATTTTCATGCATAGAAGTATGCATAAAAGATTATTTTTTTATTATAAAAGTGTTACTTTTATCATATTTGATTTTCATGCATAGAAGTATGCATAAAAGATTATATTTTTTAATTATAAAAGTGTTACTTTTATCATATTTGATTTTTATGTATAAACATATGCATAAAAGATAATTTTTTATATTAAAAGTGTGATTTTCATCATGAATGATTTTATGCATAAATTAGATGCATAAAAGAAATTCTTTTATATTAAAAGAGTGATTTTCATCATAAATGATTGTATGCATAAAAGATATTTTTTATATTAAAAGTGTGATTTTCATCATAAATGATTTTATGCATAAATAGGATGCATAAGAGAAATTCTTTTATTCTAAAAGTGTAATTCCTACTAAATTGGATTTATACATGGAAAGATGCATAAAGAAATCTATTTTTAGTTCAAAAGAGTTATTTTCATCAATTTTGATTTTATGCATAGGAAGATGCATAAAAGATTGATTATAATTCAAAAGTGTCATTCTCATTTAAAATGAATTTATGCATAGGAAGATGCGTAAAGAAATCTTATATCAAAAATAAGAATTCTCTTGTATTCTATAAATAGATATGAGGATGTGAAACGAATCAAATAGATGAAAATGAACGAGGAATAGATGAAGATGTATGTATGTGAAAGAATGGATGTAGTTATATGTATGTGAAAGAAATGATGTAGATGTGGAATGTGGATATGGATGTATGGATGTGAATGTGGATGTATGTGAAAGAAATGATGTAGATGTGGAATGTGGATATGGATGTATGGATGTGAATGTGGATGTCTGTGAATGTGAATGTGGATGTGTGAATAGGGATATGGATGTAGATATGGAATGTGGATGTGGATGTATGTGAATGTGAATGAGGATGTGGAATGTGGAATGTGGATATGGATGTATGGATGTGAATGTGAATGTGGATGTGGATGTATGAATGTGGAATGTGGATATGGATGTATGAATGTGGAATGTGGGTATGGATGTATGGATGTGAATGTGAATGTGGATTTATGAATGTAGATGTGGATGTGGATGTATGGATGTAGATGTGAATGTGGATGTACGAATGTGGATGTGTGTGTGGAATAATGAATGCAAATATGAATGTGAATGGATATGAAGTCGATATGAGCGAATGGATGAGATGAGATATCATGTGAATCAGAATGTGTGTGTGGAATAATGAATGCAAATAATGAATGCAAATATGAATGTGAATGGATATGAAGTCGATATGAGCGAATGGATGAGATGAGATATCATGTGAATCAGAATGTGAGTGAATAATATAAGATCTGAACGAATGAGATATAATGAGAAATGGATGTAATGAGACGTAATGTAAATTAAGAAAGATAGGAATGGATGTTATGTGAAGTGAATGAATCTGATGTGGTGGGATGGAAAATGATGTATCTGGTCAAGAATGGATACACATATGATTTGGAATTGGATTAAGTAATATGGATTGATATGGAATAATGTGGAAAGACGAGAGTTCAATATAGAAACTGTATTTGTGACCTGTTTGTAAATGACTATTTTATGTCAAGAATGCTGGAGAAGCATTTTGACCATCTTGTGATTAAGGTCATGGAGACCTAACTGATAAAGTTGCAACTGCTGAGACGGAGAGTCAATGGAGGACGTCTCGCATAGCAAGGTCGGCCGAGGTCTTGACAAGCCTCGGTTCAATTTAAATGGTGAGCTTTCGGTATGGTGGATGAGGGACCAAGGAAGCGGCCTATGAGTGAAGCGCTAGGTGACCTGCGAAGGATCCTAGACGGTGCTGACCATACGGTGCTCGGGCTCTGGGTCGCCGAAGATACCCACACGTGCGTCATGGAAGATATTGGAATAAGAAGTAAGAGTTGTTTTCTGAAACCGGGCATGGATCTGGTTGATTGACCTTGCTGGTCCTCAACGGATGAGTCCATGGCTCTTTTATATGGATTTGTTGGTTGATCTTGCTGATCTTCAACAAAGATTCCATCCTGATTTTTATAAGTGATTATATTGCCGGGTACTATGAGCTAGGAACTATTGAAAAGACCCCTAAGTGAACAGGTGGTGAGCGTTCTGGTTGCCAATGATGCCATAAGTACACCGATGATGAAGGATTGATTGGAAATAAGGATTCAACCAGAGATTTTCAGGATTGTGATAAGTGACGCAATGGTTTCATTAACAGATTGTTTTAAAGATAGCTGATGCTAAGAAAAAGGCAATTTCATATTGGGTGTGTAAGTGGTGTGACTAGTTTATGTTTGCATGAACATCCAGCTAGGGGGCTTGGGAATTCTTTTCCCTGGTACCCGGGACAAAACCTAACCAAATTCTAAATTGGATCCTATCACTACAGCGGTTGGGCGGTTGGCTAACCCATGGGACTGGATGGGGTTACGCTGGACTGATGGATCCGTAAATCGAGACTCAATTTCTGTTTAGTTCGATAGATGAAGTAAATCCCGGACAAAAATTATTCTATGGAAAAAGAATCAACGGCTGTGCCTCTCGATGAGGAAAAAAGCGTTGGTCTCTATGATCCAAGTGCAATCTGTCCCTTGATCTGACTATGGAACTTACGAGTTCGGTCAAATCAATTCAGTTAGTTAAGGCTTTTGACTACGTTAGGGAAAAGTTATTCTGGTGGAATCGCCCGTGCTTTCTGGGGGCAAAGGAAGTTTTTCCGGGTTCGGTTTTGGAAAAACCGATGGATTAGTCTCTTGTGCGTGGGCGAGGCCCCGAGTGTGGGACCCTGCCCTGCGCAAGAAGTGCTACTTCCGCTGCTAGCACCCAGAATCCATTGCGTGGTGGGGACGGGGATCTCACATCCTTGATGGTCACTCTATAAGCAGATCACCAATGCTTGCACTTCAGAGGGGGAAGATTGGCCTTGATTTCCTCTCTTGGGTTGCCACCTTCATATACCTTTGTGGTGAGCAAGACTCTGATGAAGAGGTAGAGGTGGAGGAGATCTCAAGTGGAGGCATGAAACAAGGCAAGGAGGAGGATCCTAAACCTGAGGTCCTCAACCAGCTTGTTGAGGCCGTTATGGCCAAAGGTCTCCTCCTCCAAATTGAGGCACCTCAATCTCGTGAAGCATCCTCATCAAAGTAGTTTTATTTAATTTAGCCAATACTCAGCTTTAATTGATAGTAAGGTCTATGTATATGTGAATATGAATACATATAAATGTTTGTACATGACAATTAGAGGCCACCAAATACAAAAATAGCCCCAACCTGAACAGGGTGACTTTTGCCCAGACAAGCAAGCTTCTGGGCAAAAGACACCCTGTTCAAGTTAGGGCTCTATTTTTATTTTTTAGCCTTCAATTGTCATGTATAAGCATTTATATAGACCTTATTATAAATTAGGTACTTAAAATTAAAGATATATACTGCCTTACAAAGTAGTATTAAGATCATAAAAGATGTGCCTTCACATTAGGCCTGATATCACACCTAGTTATCATACATTGCAAGTTTTGCTATCACCAAGCAATTTACAACTAAATAATATTAAAGCAAAAAAATATTAGTACATATGGTTGAGAGGAAGGTTTACAAAGTCAAAAAGACCCCCAACAGGGTGACTTTTGCCTAGACAGGCTTCCTATTTGGGCAAAAGTCGCCCTGTTCAGGTTGGGGTTTTTTTTAACTTTTTTAAGCCTTCAAACTGTACTAACAAGTGAAATATACAAATCACCCTTATAAATGAAATATACAAATCAAATACATTTACATTTTTTTGATACAGATACACATGCAATCAAGGCCTTGATGGACAACTTGAGAAGCACTAAAAAGAGAATATATTAAGTGAAGTTTTACATTGTCCAATCATGTACATCATAAGGAAAAATATCCAGAGATTATCACGTCAAATGGTGTGTGCCAACTTCATGTCTTTACATATGATTATGACCTGCTTTGCATGGATTGCACACAGGTTAGAATCTTCAAACATGGTGACCAAAAATGGCTCCATTGCTTCTTGGATTGCAGCCATGGCAAGGCTTTGCATCCTCTTGTCTCAAGCCCCTAAATCGTATAGTATCTCTTTGACAAGACGTGCAAAAGGAGATCTTGGGATGAGGAGGTCGACACTCTTCTGGAACCTCCGAATCTCCTTTAGAGATGCCATGCCATTGTGTTGTTTCCTCCTGGGGGCACGAGGAGGAGGGTTTCTTGCAGGTGGTCAAGGAGGACGTGTATGAGCACTCCAATCTCGTGCACGTTTACACCGAGAGGATGATGAATCTCCTTGAGCTCTGCTGCTACTTCTTCTATTGTTACTGCTTTCGTTGTTGCTCCTGCTCTGCCACCTCTTCTCGTGTTAGCAACGGACCCATGCCTCGATGATGCAAGCTCTTCCCTCTAGTTGTGGAACAACGTATTGGGGGGATAGGAATATTAGCCCATGGCACTCCATCAGGGTCAACATCACTCCCTATCTCTCGAGCAGGGTCAGTGGTGTCCAGATGAGGGGGAGAGGGAGGTGGTGGTGGATGATGAGGTGATGGTGGATGCTTATGTGCAGTGTTTTTCGTGCAAGCCATGGCAAAAAGTGAAGTCAAAATATAGAAATGAGAATGAATGACACTATTACACCTTTATATAAAGTCATTTATAATGTGTTCAGATAGTCTGAAATTGGCCAAAAATTACAAAACCACAAAATTAGACACGTTTAACCTAACGTCTGCTATGTCTTGCCATTGTGGCACGCCATGTGACATGGCCTACTCTTGAACTTTGATTCCACTTCTCTATGTTTTCCTCCTTTCTTTTGAGTCATGCGGCTTTAGCAATTGCTGACATTCGAGCCTTTTCCCTAGTAACATTTCTTGCAAGATTGTTGCGATAGATTCAATTGATAATTACTACGTGCCTTCCCTCCACCATGTCGAGTATTCTTGAAGTACACTCCTTTGGCTACATAATGTGGATTTTCCATGCCTTGGGTGCTGAACATGTCCAAGGACCCGTATTTTTGTAGAAAATACAGTCCATGTGCATATACAATGTGCTATGAAAAAATGTCCAAGTAAGAAATTATGAAGACAAATGTTTATGGAATTTTAGTAAGCAATTGCAATAGTAATTAATGAACGGAGATAATTAAGATGAGATCTTAGCATGTAATATGTAATGGAGGTATCTCCCCAACTCTCACTAACAAGCTTGATGAATTCTGTCACACCTATTTTGAACACACCTTGTTCTTCTTGAGTTGTTGTGCTCTTTAACATAGTTGTCACAACCTTGTCAAAGTAAGCCCACACCTTCTTTTGCTTGTTTTGTAGAGTTGGATCCTTGTCGAGATCTGTGGTGCACTTGCAAAGATCTTTCCAATGCTCCCATCGTAGGCTTCTCCCTCGATCGTTCATAGGATGCAAGAATCGCCTCGCCTTTGCACCACTCATTGACACTTGTTGAGCAACAATATGATGTGCCCCAAACTTCTTAAGATCTTTCACAATCTTTACATTCCCGCCATGCACTCCTAGAGAGTTGAGGAGCACCTCCACTTGCTTTATTGCTTCGGTTGTATAGTGAATGCATAGTCAATGTGAAGCTTAAGCAACCTATCAAAAATCCTCATCATGGTATGCAATGTGCAAAAGTGTATACTTTTCATTGGAAAAGGAATAATTGGTGCCCAATTTGGATCCTTTGTGTCCCTATTGGGTGTTGCATCTAAATCGAAAGACAAGATCCCCTCCACCCATCGGAGCTCATCATCACTCTTTGGCTTGAGAATTGACCGCTTCATGCACAATGGACACGGATGGAGGCATTGTGCACTATTGTCACAATACACATGCATTTTATGGTCTTCAAATCACCACCTAGATGCCAATCCACATGAAAGGAGCCTACACCATCAGTGTTCTCCTTTGGAACCTCAATGTTCTCCTTTGGAACCTCAAAGGCTCCAAGCCACCAATTATCCTTCTCAGATTGAACACTGAAAGAAGGGATTTTTATCCTTGTCCTTTGCATATGCCATTTCTTCATTCATATATGTGACTATTCGCTCCAATCTTTTCCCTTTTACTAGTTGAGCCTCAT
Organism: Cibotium barometz; assembly: GCF_041138505.1. NCBI lineage: Eukaryota > Viridiplantae > Streptophyta > Polypodiopsida > Cyatheales > Cibotiaceae > Cibotium > Cibotium barometz. The sequence continues at coordinate 18,435,700 of NC_141056.1, forward strand.
CCCCAACTTCAGTATAAGTGATAGGACTCCCTCCGATTCTACATATCACATAAACCAAGCCAAACAACACATGTAATTCTTGTCATTGATAAGGTAAATTTGGAAGATAAACGATAAATGCTCAAACCCAACCTTGATGTGAAACCTTATAGAATCGGATCATATGTCGTTGAAGGTTCTTTAGGTCCACAAAGAGGTTATTGTATGTGTTGTACTGTACTTCAAGCCTATCCTTGGACTTAGGATCTAAAACCATTGTTCCTTCTACATGAATATACTCACCAAGGATTGATTCAACATCTGCATTGCTTGCCTTCTTTTCTAATGATACTTTGTAGGAAGGAGGAAGAAAGTGCCCTCGAATCCCTCAAGTAACAAAGAGCTCCTTTGATGACTCCATAAATTTCCTCGTAACCTTTGCGCGACTGATGTCAGCTTCATCACATGCATCTTGTACATCCCTTGCACTAATAAGCCCCTTGATGTCTTGCATAATGTCCTTTGTAACCACCTCAACAACTCTCTTGTAATTTGGATCATGGATGATTGATGTTATCTCTTTGTTCTTCATGCAGGCTTTGAAAACGTGCATAGTATCTCCCACACCAAAGGCATCAGCTAAGAAATTCCTAGGACATAACGAAACCACCATTAAATCTATCAAGAAAAACCTTTAAATTAACACATACATAAAAAATACAAGCAAAAAATTCCATGGAAACATACCTTGTTGCCATGACTCTCCATTTCCTTGCACCGCCTTGCACTGAAAGATTTTGAATATTAGAAAGCTTTCGTTTATGCTCACGTCCACTAATTGGTGTGTGTTGAAACCTCCTTGTTTTTCTTTATAACCTAGACAATTTATCTCTTTGATTATTCATGAGTATTTCTTGTTCCTTATTTTTCATGTCTAGGTCATGTGTGAAAGATCCCTGTCCCCTCCGCACAACGAATTATGGGGTGCTAGTAACGAATTCTGGGGTGCTAGTATTTCTTGTTCCTTATTTTTCATGTCTAGGTCATGTGTGAAAGATCCCTGTCCCCTCCGTGCAACGAATTCTGGGGTGCTAGTAGCGGAAGTAGCACTTCTTGCGCAGGGCAGGGTCCCTCACTCGGGGCCTCGCCCACGTATATCCGGACAAGAGACTAATCCCTCGGTTCTTCCAAAACCAAACCCGAAAAAACTTTCCTCGTCCCCCGGAAAGCACGGGCGATTCCTCCGTGATTTTTTTTACTCTAACATAGTCAAGAGCCTTTACTAACAGAACTGATCTGACCAAACCCGTAAGTCCCATAGTCAGATCAAGGAAAACACTTGCACTTGGATCATAGAGACCAACGCTTTTTTGCTCATTGAGAGGCACAACCATTGATTCTTTTCCATAGAACAATTTTTATCCGGGATTTACTTCATCTATCATACCATAACAGAATTGAGTCTTATTTTAGGGATCCATCAGTCCAGCCTAACCATTGATTCTTTTCCATAGAATAATTTTTATCCGGGATTTACTTCATCTATCATACCATAACAGAATTGAGTCTTATTTTAGGGATCCATCAGTCCATCCAGTCCCATGGGTTAGCCAACCGCCCACCAACCACTGTAGTGATGGGATCCATTTAAGAATTTGGTTAGGTTTTGTCCTAGGTACCAGGGAAAAGAGTTCTCAGTTCCCCTAGCCGGATATTCATGCAAACTTAAAACTAGTCACACCACTTATACACCCAATATGAAATTGCATTTTTCACAAATTTAGCTGTCTTTAAAACAATCTTTTAATGAAATTGCATTTTTCACAGATTCAGCTGTCTTTAAAACAATATTTTAATGAAACTATAGTATAACTGATCATAATCCTCCAAAATATCCAGTTGAATTCTCATTTCCAATTCTTCCTTCATCGGTGTACCTATGGCATCATTGGTAACTAGATCGCTCACCACCTGTCCACTCAGGGGCCTTTTCCATAGTTCCTAGCTCAAAGTACCCGGCAATATATTCACTTATAAAAATCAAAATGGAATCTCCGTTGAAGATTAGCAAGATCAACCAACAGATCCATATAAAAGAGCCATGGACTCATCCATTGAGGACCAGCAAGGTCAATGAACCAGATCCATGCCTAAATTCAGAAAAAAGCTCTTACTCCTTGTTCCATATCTTCCACGACGCATGTGTGGGTATCTTCGGCGACCAAGAGCCCGAGCATCGTATGGTCAGCAACCTCTAGGATCCTTCGTAGGTCACCTAGCGCTTCACTCATAGGCCGCTTCCTTGGTCCCTCATCCACGTGTGCCGGAAGTTCACCATTTAAATCAAACCCCGACCTTGCTACGCGAGACGTCCTCCATTGACTCTCCGTCTCAGCTATTGCAACTTTATTAGCTAGGTCTCCATGACCTCATTCACAAGACGGTCAAAATGCTTCCCCACCATTCTTAACATAAAATAGTCATTTAAAAACAGGTCATAAATACAGTTTCTATAACGAACTCTCCTCTTTCCACATTGTTCCACATCAATCCACATTATTTAATCCACATCCATTTCATATGTATTTCCATTCTCATCCAGTCACATCATTTTCATCTCATCACATCTTTTCTCATTTATCCTCCTCACATCTCAGCCACTCGCATCTACCAATATCCGCATCTCATCACATCACATTCATTCAATCACATCATTTTCATCTCATCACATCTTTCCTCATTTATCCTCATCAGATCTCAGCCACTCTCTCGCATCTACCCATATTCGCATCTCATCACATCACATTCATTCACATCTCATCCATTCTTATCTACCCGGATCCACATCACATCACATCACATCCATTCACATCACATCCATTCACATCACATCTCATTCATTCACATCTTTCCTGTATCACATTCATTCACATCACATATCATCCATTCACATCTATCCCAATTTACATCACATCCATTTCACATCACATCTCGTTCATTCACGTCTATCTCGATTCACATCACATCACATCTCATTCATTCACATCCTGATTCACATCACATCTATCCATTTCACATCACGTCACCTCCATCCATTCACATCCATCACATCACATTCATTCATATCCATCACATTCATTCTCATCACCATCCCGTCACATAAATTCTATCCACATAGCATCACATCACATCTATCCACATTATATCTCATTCATACACATCTCATCTCATTCATCCACATCCATCCAATCGTTCACATGTGTACGACTACCCACATCTATCCATACATTCATATCTATCACTTCACATCCACATATATTTATGTCACATCACATCACATTCTTTCACATACACATCCACATACATTCTTTCACATACACATCCACATCCATTTTCACATACACATTCACATCCATTCTTTCACATACACATTCACATCCATTCTTTCACATACACATCCACATCCATTCTTCACATACACATCCACATCCATTCTTCACATACACATCCACATCCATTCTTCACATACACATCCACATCCATTCTTCACATACACATTCACATCCATTCTTTCACATACATCCACATCCATTCTTCACATACACATCCACATCCATTCTTCACATACACATTCACATCCATTCTTTCACATACATCCACATCCATTCTTCACATACACATCCACATCCATTTTTCACATACACATTCACATCCATTTTCACATACACATTCACATCCATTCACATCCCATATCATTCATTTATATCCTGATTCCCATGACATCACATCTCATTCATTCACATCCCGTTTCACATCACATTACATATCATCCATTCATTCACATCTATCTGATTCACATCGCATCTCATCACATCTATTCACATCACATCTCATCCATCCATTCATTTACATCTATCTGATTCACATCACATCTCATCCATCCATTCATTTACATCTATCTGATTCACATGACATCTCATCATATCACATCTCATTTCTATGCAAGTTTTCAGTTTGATTTTCTTTTGAATACAAGGAGTATTTCTTGAATCAATATCCCCAAAACTTCTTGATCGGAATTCTGAATTTTATACCCGAATTCCTCGGATTCTATAACCTTGATCCACAGATCAATTCGAAGGGTCTCAAACTTAGTTTCAGATTTAGAGGGAGTTTTGAGTGTATTTTTCTAAACTGGTCACACCTTCTTTCCTCGAAACTGACGAAAGAGTTTGGTGTTGGTCATAGTAGGATTCAAGGTTCGAGTCGAATAAGATTTTTTCCTGAACTATCTTTCTCGAAAAGGCTTGGTTATTCCAGTTACGAACATCATCATAGGGACTCATTCCATTCATCCTCATTGTGGTTTTGCTCAGCTTAACGCTTTTCAACCAAAATTCGGGAATCATCATTTTTTCAATTAGAATCCAAATCAACTCATCAGTTCTCAACCAGAATTTTAAAATTCATATCAACCACATTTGAATTCATCATCTAGATAGCATTTTTGCTTATAATTTCAAGGTCTTAGATTTACTCGTATATATTACCAGTAAAGAGCTGCAATTATACCCTCAATATATACGGGTAGTCACGGTCCTTGGAATTTTTAAGATAAATACCATCATGTCTAGGCCTCAAGCAAGTCAGGGATTCCATACAATTGCGGTACTTCCATCTGAAGACCCAATCACTAAATTATGAGTTTCAGTATGAATATCAATTTGTATGAATTTCATCACACATTTTCAAACTTTTTATTGTTACTTCATAACTTTTTGACACTTTTGGCTTCTTGGTTGATCCACTTTAGCCAATTTGCTCAAATACCAGTTGAAAGATCCCTATCCCCTCCGTGCAACGAATTCTGGGGTGCTAGCAGCGGAAGTAGCACTTCTTGCGCAGGGCAGGGTCCCTCACTCAGGGCCTCGCCCACGTATATCCGGACAAGAGACTAATCCCTCGGTTCTTCCAAAACCGAACCCGAAAAAACTTTTCTCGCCCCCGGAAAGCACGGGCGATTCCTCCGTGATTTTTTTAACTCTAACATAGTCAAGAGCCTTTACTAACAGAACTGATCTGACCGAACCCGTAAGTCCCATATTCAGATCAAGGAAAAGACTTGCACTTGGATCATAGAGACCAACGCTTTTTTTCTCATTGAGAGGCACAGCCATTGATTCTTTTCCATAGAACAATTTTTATCCGAGATTTACTTCATCTATCATACCATAACAGAATTGAGTCTTATTTTAGGGATCCATCAGTCTAGCCTAACCCCATCTAGTCCCATGGGTTAGCCAACCGCCCAACCACTGTAGTGATGGGATCCATTTAAGAATTTGGTTAGGTTTTGTCCCGGGTACCAGGGAAAAGAGTTCCCAGTCCCCCTAGCCGGATATTCATGCAAACTTAAAACTAGTCACACCACTTACACACCCAATATGAAATTGCATTTTTCACAAATTCAGCTGTCTTCAAAACAATCTTTTAATGAAATTGCATTTTTCACAGATTCAGCTGTCTTTAAAACAATCTTTTAATGAAACTATAATATCACTGATCATAATCCTCCAAAATATCCGGTTGAATTCTCATTTCCAATCATTCCTTCATCGGTGTACCTATTGCATCATTGGTAACTAGATCGCTCACCACCTGTCCACTTAGGGGCCTTTTCCATAGTTCCTAGCTCAGAGTACCCGGCAATATATTCACTTATAAAAATCAAAATGGAATCTCCGTTGAAGATTAGCAAGATCAACCAACAGATCCATATAAAAGAGCCATGGACTCATCCATTGAGGACCACCAGGGTCAATGAACCAGATCCATGCCTGAATTCAGAAAACAACTCTTACTCCTTGTTCCATATCTTCCACGACGCACGTGTGGGTATCTTCGGGGCGAGACCAAGAGCCCGAGCACCGTATGGTCAGCACCCTCTAGGATCCTTCGCAGGTCACCTAGCGCTTCACTCCTCATAGGCCGCTTCCTTGGTCCCTCATCCACGTGCCGGAAGCTCACCATTTAAATCGAACCCCGACCTTGCTACGTGAGACGTCCTCCATTGACTCTCCGTCTCAGCTATTGCAACTTTATTAGTTAGGTCTCCATGACCTCACTCACAAGACAGTCAAAATGCTTCCCCACCATTCTTAACATAAAATAGTCATTTAAAAACAGGTCATAAATACAGTTTCTATAACGAACTCTCCTCTTTCCACATTGTTCCACATCAATCCACATTATTTAATCCACATCCATTTCATATGTATTCCCATTCTCATCCAATCACATCATTTTCATCTCATCACATCTTTCCTCATTTATCCTCATCAGATCTCAGCCACTCGCATCTACCCATATCCGCATCTCATCACATCACATTCATTCAATCACATCATTTTCATCTCATCACATCTTTCCTCATTTATCCTCATCAGATCTCAGCCACTCTCTCCCATCTACCCATATCCGCATCTCATCTCATCACATCACATCATATCCGCATCACATCACATTCATTCACATCTCATTCATTCTTATCTACCCAGATCCACATCACATCACATCACATCCATTCACATCTTTCCCGTATCACATTCATTCACATCACATATCATCCATTCACATCTATCCCAATTTACATCACATCCATTTCACATCACATCTCGTTCATTCACATCTATCCCAATTCATATCACGTCACATCTCATTCATTCACATCCTGATTCACATCACATCTATCCATTTCACATCACGTCACCTCCATCCATTCACATCCATCACATCACATTCATTCATATCCATCACATTCATTCTCATCACCATCCCATCACATACATTCTATCCACATAACATCACATCACATCTATCCACATTATATCTCATTCATACACATCTCATCTCATTCATCCACATCCATCGAATCATTCACATGTACGACTACCCACATCTATCCATACATTCATATCTATCACTTCACATCCACATATATTTATGTCACATCACATCACATTCTTTCACATACACATCCATACATTCATATCTATCACTTCACATCCACATATATTTATGTCACATCACATCACATTCTTTCACATACACATCCACATCCATTCTTTCACATACACATCCACATCCATTTTCACATACACATTCACATCCATTCTTTCACATACACATCCACATCCATTCTTCACATACACATCCACATCCATTCTTCACATACACATCCACATCCATTCTTTCACATACATTCACATCCGTTTTCACATACACATCCACATCCGTTTTCACATACACATTCACATCCATTCTTCACATACACATTCACATCCATTTTCACATACACATTCACATCCATTTTTCACATACACATTCACAACATCCATTCTTCACATACAGATTCACATCCATTCTTCACATACACATTCACAACATCCATTCTTCACATACACATTCACATCCATTCTTTCACATACATCCACATCCATTCTTCACATACACATCCACATCCATTCTTCACATACACATTCACATCCATTCTTTCACATACATCCACATCCATTCTTCACATACACATCCACATCCATTTTTCACATACACATTCACATCCATTTCACATACACATTCACATCCATTTTCACATACACATTCACATCCATTCACATCCCGTATCATTCATTTATATCCTGATTCCCATGACATCACATTTCATTCATTCACATCCCGTTTCACATCACATTACATATCATCCATTCATTCACATCTATCTGATTCACATCGCATCTCATCACATCTATTCACATCACATCTCATCCATCCATTCATTTACATCTATCTGATTCACATCGTGAACATCTCATCCATCCATTCATTTACATCTATCTGATTCACATGACATCTCATCACATCACATCTCATTTCTATGCAAGTTTTCAGTTTGATTTTCTTTTGAATACAAGGAGTATTTCTTGAATTAATATCCCCAAAACTTCTTGATCGGAATTCTGAATTTCATACCCGAATTCCTCGGATTCTATAACCTTGATCCACAGATCAATTCGAAGGGTCTCAAACTTAGTTTCAGATTTAGAGGGAGTTTTGAGTGTATTTTTCTAAACTGGTCACACCTTCTTTCCTCGAAACTGACGAAAGAGTTTGGTGTTGGTCATAGTAGGATTCAAGGTTCGAGTCGGATAAGATTTTCCCTGAACTATCTTTCTTGAAAAGGCTTGGTAATTCAGTTACTATTTTACTGAATTTCTTCCTTTGAATATTCACTTTACTGATTTTTTAAAAGAGTTACGAATTCCAATGAGGAATAAATTAATCATTTATGTGAATACTTTGATCTTGATAGATTTTCTAAATTTTCTTTTTACAATCCGTGTGAATATAAAATGATAAAAATTTCTCTCTTAGAGTATTTAATTATTCATTTATCAAATACTCATAGAATTTAAACATGGAATTTTAGAGAATTCTAATTTTGATATAAAAATTCCTTTCTGCATCTTTGTATACATAAAAATCAAATTTAATAAGAATAACACTTTTATAATAAAAAAATTTCCTTTATGCATCTTTCTATGCATAAAAATCAAATTTAATAAGAATAACACTTGTGTAATAAAAAAATCCTTTATGCATCTTTCTATGAATAAAAATCAAATTTAATAAGAATTGCACTTTTATAATTAAAAAAATTCCTTTATGCATCTTTCTATGCATAGAAATCAAATTTAATAAGAATAACACTTTTGTAATAAAAAAATTCCTTTATGCATCTTTATATGCATAGAAATCAAATTTAATAATAATAACACTTTTGTAATAAAAAAAATCCTTTATGCATCTTTCTATGCATAGAAATCAAATTTAATAATTTATATCAGTGATGTCCATGCATATTTATAGGTGAATATGTACATGGAGTAATTAGAATATTTCTTTTACATGCAAAAAATGGTGGGAATTACTCTTTTGGAATAATATAAAAATAAACTTTCTTTTTCACAAAATTCAAGAAAATTTTGCCATAACCTCCTTTGTATGGCTGACCATTTCTCATATCAATCTTTATTTAACTTAAATTAACCCAAATTAGATTTATAGAACTCTAATCTACATAATTTTCTAAATTCAAGAGAATAAACAATAAGAAGTGTTTAATTAATCTCTTAGTTAATCTTTCTAGGATTGAGAAAGGTTGGAATGTAAAGAGGATAAGGGGGTGGCCTTTTTATTAAAGGCATAGCATTTGAATTTAATTCAACATTTGCAAAACATAAAAATTAAGAAAACCATAGATTTTTCATTAAACGAGTAAGAAAATTAGCTTACATGAAGCTTGTAAGCTCTCCTTTGGCTTGAGGGATTGAGGCTTCTACTCTTGTTTGAAGCAAGAGTGGCCCACCAATTCACTTTGGAGAGGATTAGGCCAAAAATAATTGAATTATTAAAAATTCAATGTAGATGGCTCAGGACAAGAGTAGAGTAACAGTGCATAAACACCATTAAGCTTTTACAAAGGGGGAGGCTTCTATTTATAGGAAAAGTGAGCCTCTAACCAAGCAAACTGATTTTAGAAATTTTCAGGTCAGTTTGGTCAATTTTTGACCATTTTTGGATTAGTTCAGCTTGCTTTTTGGATCTAGTTTTGAAATAGGAGAGAGGAGAGATGAAAATATCTCATTTTATTGATTAAAAATTGGGGGTAATGATAAGAAAAAGGCACCTACTTCATGAGGGGAGATCGCCATCCCTTCTTTCCTCAAAACTGACAAAAGAGTTTGGTATTGGTCATAGTCTGATTCAAGGTTTGAGTCGGATAAGATTTTTCTTGAACTATCTTTCTCTAAAAGGCTTGGTAATTCAGTTTCTATTTTATTGAATTTCTTCCTTTGAATATTCACTTAACTGATTTCTAAAATAGTTACAAATTCCAATGAGGAATAAATTAATCATTTATTTGAATATTTCGATCTTGATAGATTTCCTAAATTTTCTTTTTACAATCCGTGTGAATATAAAACGATAGAAATTTCTCTCTTAGAGTATTTAATTATTTATTTATCAAATACTCATAGAATTTAAACATGGAATTTTAGAGAATTCTAATTTTGATATAAAAATTCCTTTCTGCATCTTTGTATACATAAAAATCAAATTTAATAAGAATAACACTTTTATAATAAAAAAAATCCTTTATGCATCTTTCTATGCATAAAAATCAAATTTAATAAGAATAACACTTTTGTAATAAAAAAATCCTTTATGCATCTTTCTATGCATAAAAATTAAATTTAATAAGAATAGTACTTTTATAATTAAAAAATTTCCTTTATGCATCTTTCTATGCATAGAAATCAAATTTAATAAGAATAATACTTTTGTAATAAAAAAATTCCTTTATGCATCTTTATATGCATAGAAATCAAATTTAATAAGAATAACACTTTTGTAATTAAAAAAAATCCTTTATACATCTTTCTATGCACAGAAATCAAATTTAATAATTAATATCAGTGATATCCATGCATATTCATAGGTGAATATGTACATGGAGTAATTAGAATATTTCTTTTAGATGCAAAAATGGTGGGAATTACTCTTTTGGAATATAAAAATAAACTTTCTTTTTTCACAAAATTTTGGAAAATTTTGCCATAACCTCCTTTGTATGGCTGACCATGTCTCATTTTTATCAATCTTTATTTAACTTAAATTAACCCAAATTAGATTTATAGAACTCTAATCTACATAATTTTCTAGATTCAAGAGAATAAACAATAAGAAGTGTTTAATTAATCCCTTAGTTAATCTTTCTAGGATTGAGAAAGGTTAGAATGTAAAGAGGAGAAGGGGGTGGCCTTTTTATTAAAGGCATAGCATTTGAGTTTAATTCAACATTTGCAAAACATAAAAATTAAGAAAACCATAGATTTTTCATTAAACGAGTAAGAAAATTAGCTTACATGGAGCTTGTAAGCTCTCCTTTGGCTTGAGGGATTGAGGGTTCTACTCTTGTTTGAAGCAAGAGTGGCCACCAATTCACTTTGGAGAGGATTAGGCAAAAAATAATTGAATTATTAAAAACTTCAATGTAGATGGCTCAGGACGGGACAGGAGCAGAGTAATAGTGCATAAACACCATTAAGCTTTTACAAAGGGGGAGGCTTCTATTTATAGGAAAAGTGAGCCTCTAACCAAGCAAACTGATTCTAGAATTTTCTAAGTCAGTTAGGTCGGTCAGTTCAGCTTACTTTTTGGATCTAGTTTTGAAATAGGAGAGAGAAGAGATGAAAATATCTCATTTTATTGATTAAAAATTGAGGGTAATGATGAGAAAAAGGTGCCTACTTCATGAGGGGAGATCCCCACATTGAGGTGTCAAAATTTAGTTTTTTAATTCTTTTCTTTGGTCCTTAGTCCACTCTTCATCTTATATTAAAAGATTGTTTTAAAGACAGTTGAATATGTGAAAAGGCAATTTCATATTGGGTGTGTAAGTGGTACGATAGATGAAGTAAATCCCGGATAGTCTTGTTCTATGGAAAAGAATCAACAGTTGTGCCTCTTGATGAGGAAAAAAGTGTTGGTCTCTATGATCCAAGTGCAAGTTTCTTCCTTGATCTGACCACATGAGACTTACGGATTCAATTGGATTAGTTTGCTTTCTAGGAGGGCGAGGGAAGCTTTTCCGGTTTGGTTTTGGAAGAACCGAGGGATTAGTCTCTTGTTTGGATATCTGTGGGTGAGGCCCCGAGTGAGAGGCTCTGCCGTGCGCAAGAAGTGCTACTTCCGAATTCGTTGCGCGGAGCGGGCAGGGATCTTTCAGTTGGTATCAGAGCGAATTAGCTAAAGTGGATCAATCGAGAAGCAAGAAATGTCAAAAACTTATGAAGTACCAGTAAAAGATTGTAATTGTGTGATGAAATTCATACAAATTGATATTCAAAATAAAAATTCATACAAATTGATATTCAAAATAAAAATTCATAAATTGGTAATTGGGTCTTTAGATGGAAGTACCGCAATTGTATGGAATCCCTGACTTGCTTGAGACCTAGATATGATGGTATTTACCTTATAATTCCAAGGACCGTAACTACTCGTATATACCGTGGGTATAACTGCAGCTCTTTACTGGCAATATATACGAGTAAATCTAAGACCTTGAAGTTATAAGCAAAAATGCTATCTAGAGGATGAATTCGAATGCTGGTTGATATGATTTTTAAATTCTAGTGAGAATTGATGAGTTGATTTGGATTCTGATTGAAAGATAATGATTCCTGAATTTTGGTTGAAAGGAGATAAGTTGAACAAAGCCATAATGGGGTGAATGAGACGAGTCCCAGTAATGATGCTAATAACTGGAATGGCGATAATGACTTCAGCAAATCACTATGAGATTAGTGGATTGTGCTGACAGATTGTTGCTGTTTGACCTTTGACCCAGTGGCTTAAATTAAGGGATGACAAATTGAGAACCTGCATAACTAAAATTCCCGTGGAGGAATGTTAAGATGGAATTTTCGGTCTGATGGACCATTATTATGTTAAGGATATGAATGATATGTTCTGAATCAATTGTTATCCGTAAAAGAGTTCTATATGTTCTTCTTGGGAAGGGATCTTTATCCCAGGATTCTGTGGGGGCTAACCAAACTATAAGGAACCCCAGAATCAATGGATCTAAAGTCGAATTCGAATTTTAAATAAAGTGGTCTTTTCACCCGAGCGTCTTGGTTAATATGGAAAAAAGGGACTTAACAAAATTTTTGTATAAACAGGATCATGGATCAAGATATCCAAGGGGTAGCTTTCATGCAGGATATTCTCAGGGAATACTTGGGTGATTTTGTTCTTGTCTTCTTCGATGATATTCTGATATACTCTAAGAATGCGGCAGATCATGAGGATTATCTACATAAATTCATTGTAAAGATGAGTAAATATACCTTGTTCATAGATTGCATTGATTTTGGATTCATAGTATCTAAGGATGGAGATTCCCCTAACATCGTTCAAATCCAAGCAGCCGTAGATTTGGCCAGAACCTAAGTCAGTGAAAGAAGTCAGATATTTCTTAGGATTAACTGGGTGGTATCAAATCTTTATACCCAGATATGCTCAAATGGCATCCCCTTTGACTAACCTTCTCAAGAATAATGTTCCATTTCAGCACTCAATTCTATTATATATCTCAAGTGAACTATACAATGATATAGGCTTTCTAGCCTTATCCCCACTTTACACATCATCATCCATGTGGCACTCCCTTTTGGTCAACACTCACACACCATTCAATATTACATGTGGAATTCTTATCTTGCCACAATATCTTGCACCTCTAGGGTGCTTTCCCACATACACACAACACCGCGCGATTACATCTCTCAACACCCCCTCTTAATCGAGGTGTTCCACAATCACCCATCAATGTAGCATTGCACAACCGGAATTGCTACCTCTCATACATTGGAGTGTCCATCAACCAAACATGTGTGCGCGTGTCTACCATCTTAGACACCAAGTCCATTTTGAGCCAACCTGCTTACAGCGGAACCACTGAGTCTAATTTGAACATATAAGTTCGGGTAGGAAACAACCATTTTGAGCTTCTCGGTGAGCTCGGGTAGGGCAATCCTCATACCAATGGGTGAATACAAAATTTTCTCATTTTGAGCTTCAAGCTCGGGTACAGTTATCCATCATAAATTATGATTGAGAATAAAAATTACAAAGTCTTTTGTGTGTAAATTCTTAAGAGCATGTGAATGGGGGCTTAATTTGGGTCCCTTCAAATTGGAAATTTTAAAACCTTATCTCTAAAAATTTTAAACAACTGCCACAAAATAATAAAAAATCATTATTGCTTCATTCTCTCTCATTGTGAGCCAACCACCACTGAGAGTGTCTTCTTCTCTTTAGCGTGGATGCTTTCTGGCCGCACGACCAATCCTCTCGTCTACAATTTCTCTTCGTACGACTCCACTCTCATTTTCTTCTTCAAGGATCTTTCCTTCTTGGTCTGTTTCATGAGCAGCGCAGGGCTTGGCCTTCAATTTATTTTGTCAAAGCTGCCTGCTTCTCTTCTTTGAAATGTAGACTTCTATTGAAGTTACCATGCCCATCAAACAGCTCGCCATAGCTCCTACTTCTACATCTTCTATATCTTCCTAGAACCCTTACCCTCATCCTTGCTCATTTTTATTTTCACTCTCATCGCGCAGAGCATATGCAGGCCCTCTATCATCGCAGAGCATATGCAGGCCCACTATCATCCATGTCCTCATCCTTCACCAAGGTGCGCTCGCCCTCTCTAGACCATCTACTTTACTGGGCGAGACTCATCTGTATGGCATATGCTCTTCGAATGCAGTTATCCATTGCTGCAAATTATTGCCTCCAAAAAGCTTGTAAATTCTCAGCTAATGCAAGCTTTAATATGAGCTGAAATCATGTACATGCTTCTCCTTTGCATGCAATTAATCCAAGGGTGCTGTTATAAAAGTTTCTTCCATAGAGAAACCATGAGATGCCAAACAGGTGAAAGTCGACATCATGCCCATCATTTCCATGAGTGCATCTTCTTCTTGATGCACACACATGTGAACTCCATTGAGTCCACCATCTCACTTGCCATCATCTTAACAAGCATGCACCTCCACACGTTCTCCTTGCCATAATGCAAGAGAGCCATGGACTCACTCATCCCATAAATCAACAACCCTTCTCAAATACGAGCATTCTTCCATGCTCAAACACCAAATTAGAGGCAAAAACACCAAAATACCTTCACAAATCTCCTTGGAAGCTTCTCCTTCATGACACTGAAGACTCCATAGCCTTCATACTTGCTGAAATCTCCATTTTCAGCTTCTTTGATGATGAGTATGTTGCAAAACTCCCATTTGCAACTCTCTTGGAAAGCTCGTATGTTGGAATTAGGGTTGCAGGAAAGCACACAAAGCTTGGAGAAGAAGAAGCAAGAATGCACACAACACAAAGTGTATTAGATTGTGTCAATGTACAAAAGATAAGTTAGCCCTAGAAGGATGGGCATATATACAAGTCGGGGGAAAAAACCTCCTAAAGAGGAAAAAAGTGCCCCGGCGGTCCTAAGTGTGTTCACACACATCACTGCCTATATATATATATGGCAACAAATCCCCCCTAGGAGTGATGGTGTGAACGAGAGCTGGCACTCATGTATAGGGGAGTGCCATGCCCAAAGTAGATCAGTCCACAAAGGGGAGCAAGCCCAAAGCTTTGCGGAAAGCTTTGAACTTCTCACGAGGAAGCGCCTTTGTGAAAAGATCGACGAGGTTGTCCTGTGTTGGCACATAGGCCAAGCTGATCTCTCTTGCTGAGAGTCTCTCTGTGACATAGTGATAATGCACCTCAATGTGCTTTGTGCGAGCATGAAAAACTGGGTTTCTCGCAACTGCCAATGCACTCTGACTGTCAGTGAAGATAGAGGTGGTAGACTCCTGTCCAACACCCAAGTTAGCCATAAGCCGTCTGAGCCACACACACTCAATCGTAGCTGTGAAAGCTGCCTTGTACTCAGCTTCACAACTAGAAGTGGCCACAGTAGGTTGCTTCTTGCTCAACCAAGATATGCATGAGCTATCGAGCATGAAACAAAAGCCACTTGTGGACACTCTTGTGTCATAGCAACCAGCCCAATCTGAGTCCGAAAAAGCATGTAAATCTGGTGGCAACGATCCCCCCTTGGGATAAAACAACCCAAGATGTATGGTGCCACTCTAGTAGCAAAAGATGTGTTTAACCAATGCTGAGACCCTGGGCTATGCATAAACCTACTCACCTGTGAGACTGCAAACTAAATGTCCGGCCTCGTAATGCATACATAAATGAGGCAACCAACAGCTGTCTGATAGAGTGTGACATCAAAGTGATCTCCAGCATCATGAAGACAACTTCAAACCTGTCTCCATTGGAGTAGCAATAGGCTTGCAGTCTTCAAGGCCAAATCTCCGCAACAATGTCTCAATATACTTTGTCTGACACAAAGCAATACCTCCATCACACTGCTTAAATTGTATCCCCAAATAATGATGCAAATGCCCCAAATCTGACATTTCAAAAGAGGCATTCAAATCAGCCTTAAAATCAGCAATATGACTCTCATTTGGTCCTGTGAGCAGCATGTCATCGACATAGAGAGCAATGATTAGATGTACATCATCCACACGTTTAACATACAAAGTGCTTTCTGTTGGACTATTCTGAAAACCATGTGCAGTCAAATATGCATGTATCTTTTCATACCAAGCTCGTGGAGCTTGCTTTAAACCATATAAAGCCTTTTTCAACCTGCACACTTTGTTTTCGTGCCCTCTTTGAACAAAACCACGAGGCTGCGATACATACACCTCCTCATGCAAATCTCCATTCAAGAACGTAGTCTTTATGTCCAGTTGATGTACATTCCAACCATTATGAGCTTCCAATGCACAAATGCTACGAATGGTAGTCATATGACAAGTGGGAGCAAAGGTCTCATCAAAATCAATGTCCTTTTCTTGAGCATAACCCTTTGCAACAAGCCTAGCCTTATAGCGATCAACACTGCCATGGGCTTTCGTTTCAACTTAAAAACCCACTTACATCCAATGGCCTTTTTACCCAATAGGCAAATCACACAAAGACCATGTACCATTCTTGATTATAGCATCATATTCACTTTGCATTGCAGCCAACCAATTTTCTGATTTTTGTGCCTCATCAAATGAAAGAGGTTCTTCCTCTTCACACATACTAGACACAGCCAAAGCATAACAATTTGATGCATAAGAGGCATGCTGAAAACCTGAACGAGTACGACTAGATATAGGTGCATCAATTTTACTATCACGCAAGGTTTGCACCAGCCATTTAGGCATACCCCTCTAGCCTGCTCATTTTCAGCCCTATCCTCAGAAATTACATCCTGTAAATCTGCATCAGAAATAGGCTGATCTATGATGTCGTTTGAAATCTGCATAGGCTGAATATTTACCTCATTAGGACTTACATTTGAATTCCCACCTGTAAACAGAGGCAACAATGTATCAAATACATCCCGTGAGCTCACACCTGTCTCTTTGGTACATGATAACAAAGGCTGCACAGCATCTTCCACAAAAACAACATCTCGACTAATCAAGATACGCTTTGACTGCGGATGATACAATCTGTAACCCTTGCTCTCAGCACTGTAACCAACAAAAATGCATTTGACAGCCTTATCATCCAATTTTATGCGTTGTTGCACAGGCACTAAAGCATAGGCCAAGCAACCAAAGACACGTAAGTGACCAATAGAAGGCTTCCGCCATGCCAAGCTTTGTATGGAGTAATAGACTGCAAGTGTGAGATCCCAATTCCCACCGAGCAGCAACGGATTCAGGATACTGGCAGCGGAAGTAACACATCATGCGTGGGTAGGGGTCTCACACTCGGGGCCTCGCCCACGGATATCCGGACAAGAGACTAATCCGTCGGTTTGTCCAAAACCGAAACCGGAAAAACTTCCTTTACCCAGAAAGCATGGGCGATTCCACCAATTAACTCTTTACCCTAACGTAGTCAAGATCATTACGGATCAACTGATCTGACTGCACCTTTAACGGTACTTGGTCAAATCAAGGAAGAAACTTGCACTTGGATCATTGGGATCAACGCTTTTTTCCCCATCAAGAGGCACAGCCATTGATTCCTATCCATAGAACAATTTCTATCCGGGATTTACTTCATCTATCGTAATAATAAAAAATTAAATTTTGATTTACGGATCCATCAGTCCAGCCTAACCCCATCCGATCCCATGGGTTAGCCAACCGCCCAACCACTGTAGTGATGGGATCCAATTTGGAATTTGGTTAGGTTTTGTCCCGGGTACCAAGGAAAAGAGTTCCAAGGCCCCCTAGCCGGAAGTTCATGCAAACATAAAACTAGCCACACCACTTACACACCCAATATGAAATTGCCTTTTTCTTAGCATCAGCTAACTTTAAAACAATCCTTTAATGAAACCATAGTACCACTGATCACAATCTTCCAATTTATCCGGTTGATTCATAATTTCCCATTCCTTCATCAGAGTATCTATGGCATCATTGGCAACTAGAACGCTCACCACCTGTCCACACAGGGGCCTTTTTAATAGTTCCTAGCCCATAATACTCGGCAACTAGAACGCTCACCACCTGTCCACACAGGGGCCTTTTCAATAGTTCCTAGCCCATAATACTCGGCAACTAGAACGCTCACCACCTGTCCACACAGGGGCCTTTTCAATAGTTCCTAGCCCATAATACTCGGCAATATAATCACTTATAAAAATCAAGATGGACTCTCGTTGAAGATCAGCAAGATCAACCAACAGATCCATATAAAGAGCCATGGACTCATCCATTGAAGACCAGCAAGGTCAATCAACCAGATCCATGCCCGGTTCCACAAAACAACTCTTACTCCTTGTTCCAATATCTTCCTCGACGCACGCGTGGGTATCCTGGGTGACCCAGAGCCCGAGCACCGTATGGTCAGCACCCTCTAGGATCCTTCGCAGGTGACCTAGCGCTTCACTCATAGGCCGCTTCCTTGGTCCCTCATCCACCGTACCGGAAGCTCACCATTTAAATCGAACCGAGGCTGGTCAAGACCTCGGTCGACCTTGCTACGCGAGACGTCCTCCATTGACTCTCCGTCAGCAGTTGCAACTTTAACAGTTAGGTCTTCATGACCTTAATCCACAAGATGGTCAAAATGCTTCCCCAGCATTCTTGACATAAAACAGTCATTTACAAACAGTCATTTAAAAACAGTCACAAAATACAGTTTCTAAATCGAACTCTCGTCTTTCCACATTATCCCTCCTTAGTCCACATTACTTATTCCACATTCCATTCAATGTGTACTCATTCTCATCCATTTCCTCATATCGACGACACATTAATTCACATACACATTCACATTCACATCCATACATCCACATTTACATGCATACATCCATTTTCACATCCTCATTTATACTTCCACATCCCATATCCACATTCATACATACACATCCATATCCACATCCATACATCCACATCCATATCCATACTTCCGAAGTAAAATCAATCTTTTATGCATCTTCCTATGCATAAATTCATTTTAAATGAAAATGACACTTTTGAATTAAAATTCAATCTTTTATGCATCTTCCTATGCATAAATTCAATTTAGATGAGAATGACACTTTTGAATTAAAAATCAATTTTTTTTATGCATCTTCTTATGCATAAATTCAATTTAGTAGGAATTACACTTTTAGAATAAAAGAATTTCTCTTATGCATCTAAGTTATGCATAAAATCCATTTATGAGAAAAATCACACTTTTAGTATAAAAAGAATATCTTTTATGCATACCTCTATGCATGAAATCCAATATGATAAAAGTAACACTCTTACAATAAAATAATCAACTTTTTATGCATACCTCTATACATGAAATTCAATTATGATAAAAGTCACACTTTTATAATAAAATAATCAACCTTTATGCATACCTCTATGCATGAAATTCAATATAATAAAAGACACACTTTTATAATAAAATAATCAACTTTTATGCATACCTTTATGCATGAAATTCAAATATGATAAAAGTAACACTTTTGATATAAAAATTTATCCATTATGTATACTTCTATGCATGAAATAAAAATGATAAAAGTAATACTTTTGATATAAAAATTTATCCATTATGCATACTTCTATGCATGAAAATAAAAATGATAAAAATAACACTTTTGATATAAAAATTTATCCATTATGCATACTTCTATGCATGAAAATAAAAATGGTAAAAGTAACACTTTTGATATAAAAATTTAACCATTATGCATACTTCTATGCATGAAATAAAAATGGTAAAAATAACACTTTTGATATAAAAATTTTTCCTTTATGCATACTTCTATGCATGAAAATTAAAAATGATAAAAGTAACACTTTTAATATAAAAAAATTATCTTTTATGCATACTTCTATGCATGAAAATCAATTATGCATAATATAAAAATTAATTTCTCTATGATTACAATGAATATCTTTCAATTAATCTAGGATGATAATTCCTAGAATATGGTAGGAAGTCCTCTTTTTATGCTTTGAATGAAATTATTTTATGCATAATTTTTATAAAAATTTTGCCATAGCTCCGCTGCTATGACTGATAAATCTCAATTTTTCTAAGGGATAAAGCTTATCATTAAGGAAATAATTAAAATGATCTCTAATTAGATCATTCATCCATAATGGATTGAATCATCAATATACATAAACTAAAAGCATAGAAAAAAGCCATTAATTTGGCCTCAAGCATAGCTTAATCTTGGGTTAAGGAAAAGCTTTATGAAAAGCTTGATTTGGATTGAGAATGGGTCATGAGTATGACCATTTCTTGATTGAGAGAGAGAAATTACATAAAAACTATTAGAATTTAAACATAAATGGAAATTAACTTCAATAGCATTTATGTGACTCTTCACTAACATTATCAATTCACTTCAATAGCATTCAAAAAAAACCATACCAATTAAGCTTCTCAAGCTTGAGAGGGGTTGAGAAGAGAGAAACATTGAGAAATTATAGAAAAGATCAATATTCACTAATTACCTTACAAATTGCTTGATTCTTTGTTCACGGTAGAGGCCCCCAACCAATCAATTGGTTAAGTATGTTGATGGAGCCACTAATTGGGATTGAAGAAAGAGGGAAGCTCCAAAAACTAGTGAATTATTAAATGAATTCACAGTTCTTGGCTTAGGTGGAGTAGAGTAACGATGCATAAACACTATCTATTTTTCAACAAGGGGGAGGCTTCTATTTATAGGAAAAATTGAGCTCCTAACCAAACAAACTGATTCTAGAATTTTCTAAATCAGTTTGGTCAATATTTGACCATGTTTAGGTCGGTTAAGCTAACTTTTTGGAACTAGACTTGAATGAGGAGAGAGGAGAGATGAAATATCTCAATTTTTATGAGTTTAAAATTCATTCAAGCATGTGAAATATGCACTTCCTTTAAAGAACTCCCCTTCCTTACATATGTGTCATAATGGAATCATTTTAATATTGCTCATAGTTTTTTACTAATAAACCTTGTACATTTTCAACTCTTCATCTTATGTGAAATATGCACCTCCTTTAAAGAACTCCCCTTCCTTACATATGTGTCATAATGGAATCATTTTAATATTGCTCATAGTTTTTTTACTAATAAACCTTGTACATTTTCAACTCTTCATCTTATGTGAAATATGCACCTCCTTTAAAGAACTCCCCTTCCTTACATATGTGTCATAATGGAATCATTTTAATATTGCTCATAGTTTTTTACTAATAAACCTTGTACATTTTCAACTCTTCATCTTATGTGAGCATTTACTCATTTTTGGATACCCAAAATATCTCATATTTTTAATATTGCTCATAGTTTTTTACTAATAAACCTTGTACATTTTCAACTCTTCATCTTATGTGAGCATTTACTCATTTTTGGGTATCTTCTTTTACAAATTGGATTTATCTCCTCCCTACACATGGATTGATGCTATTGGCCCATAGGAACCTTAATTAGACCATAATCCAAAAATTTCTGAAAATCTAGACCCTTAGGCTAAGGTCCTTTATACCCATTTCCAATTAATTCCAATTGCACATTGGAAAGTTCTTTTTGAATTTCTGTTTTAGGAAAACTTATTTTAATAAGATGAGTTATTTTTCTATCCAAAAATATTCATAATCTGAATATTCTCTCTCTAGAATATTTTCTCTCTCTAGGTTAAAACAGTTAGAAACAAGGTCTTTATATTTCTGAAGAGGGGTTGATTACAGGGGAAGATACTAGACATCAAAAGGGGGTTGGGGGAGGAATCTTACAGCAAGGCCTTAGTGGGACACATGTTGAGTACATATGCAGCACACATGACAGCCTCAAGCCAAAACGCATGTGGCAAAGCTTGGCTCTTGACCATACATCGTGCCATCTCCATAAGTGACCTGTTTTTCCTCTCAGCAACACCATTTTGCTGAGGGGTATACGACGGCACTGTACATTGGTGTTTTATCCCACGACTAGCCAGAAATGCATCAAACTCTTTAGACATGTACTCCCCCCCGATCAGAACGGAGGGTGCCCACATTACAATTGGATACATTTTCAACCATAAGCAAAAACTGTTTGAAGCACAAAAACACTTCGAACTTTGCCTTCAGTGGATATACCCATGCATGCCTTGAGTAATCATCAATGAAAGTCACGAAGTACAAGTGTTTACCAAATGACGGAGTTTGCATAGGCCCACATACATCACTATGTACAAGTTGCAATTTGCGATTGGCCTGCACAGAACCATCCTTTGGAAACGCAGAATGCTGCAATTTGCCCAAAATACAGCCTTCACAAACATGTTTCAATGGTGCCTCAAGAGGGGGCAATGAAGCAACCATATCAAATTTCTGCAAACGTAGCAAACTAGCAAAGTTCAGATGACCAAAACGAGCATGCCATAGTTTTGCATCTGAAACTACCTTTTCATCAGAAACTGCATTTGCTAAATCTTCCACACTTGTCATAAGAATTGAGCCTATACAGCCCACGAAACAAGGTGCCAGATACAATAATCGTATCACCAAAAAGTCAAATCATGAACAGTACATCTGTCATCCACAAATTTGACTACAAGTCCAAGTCTAGCAAGCGCAGAGACAGACAATAGATTCTTCTTTATCCCTGGCACATACAAAGCATATGAAAGTGTGAAAGCGCTGCCATTTGCAGTAGTAAGCATAATTTTACCAATGCCCTTCACTGGGTAAGAAGCATTATTGGCACATGCGACAGTATTCCCATTAGGGATAGCCTCAAGAGAAGTGAACATATCACGATGCGAGGTAATGTGCTTTGTAGCACCACTGTCAAAATACCAAACATGAGAGTCAACAGAAACTACCAAACATGCATCATGTACAGATGGGTCATACTGGCAATACACGCTAAACGCCCATTCTGTATCCTGCACAACATTTGCAGAATCTGCATTTGTAGAAGCATCCGCTATTGTGGCTGCATTTGACTCTTTCTTCTTTGCCTCTTTAGCCTTTAGCTTAGGGAAATTCTTAATGACATGATCATTTGCCTTACAATAGTTGCACCTGGTCTTTTTCTTGCCTTTATCAAGAGCCTTCTCAGACTTATTGTTGCTACCTGTGGAAGGAGAAGAAGTTGCAGACCTACTAATAGGAGAAGAAACAGTGGAAGGGGCTGCCTTACCACTTCTTCTCTGCTGCTGGGCAGTAAAATAAATGCTTGATCAACTGCACGCTGCCTGGCCCTGTTTTTCCTGGACTGCGCTTCTTGCAAGAGCTTGTTGACTAAAGTATCATACTTTTGACAGCATCAGGTCTGTTAAGAAGTCTCCACGTGGAAGCAAAAGTCTGATATGTCTCAAGTAAAGCATCAAGAACAGTCTGCACAAGAGAATGATCAGGAATAATCTCACCTGTTCTTTGAGATCTTTAATCTCAGCAAGAAAAACATTCATGTCATCATCTTCTTGCATAATCTTCAATTCTAGCTCTTTACGCAGATAAGTGATTTTTGCCTCGTTACGACCTGCATACAAACCAGCTAGAATATCCCAAGCCTGTTTTGCTGTTTTAGCTGAAGGAATATGTGGGGTGATGTTACGTTTGACAGAAAGTGCAATCAAGGCATGAGCCTGCGCATCTTTACCATCCCAACGAGCTTGTTCAGCAGTGGATAAAACAGCAGCAACAGTAGAGCTGCTAGAACCTGCAACATCCTCAATAGATCCTACATCCACAGAACCTGGACGTACATCCATACCTTGCACAATGTTCCACACTCCTTTTGCAACCAAAACATGCTACATCATGTATGCCCAAAGTGGGTAGTTGCTGTCTCCATCCAATTTGTCATCAGCAGCAGATAACATGCGAAATACATCATTGTTGTTATCAGCCATGGCCACTGATTGAAACTGATGCAAAAGCTACCTGTAATGAAGCAAAGACTGAACAGAAAACAACTCGTGCTATGTAGCACAGTCCACAATAGAGTACGTATGCCAGTTTTGCAAAAAACTGCATTGTCGAAATTTCTACAGAAAATGACGAAAACACATGTGCAGTACTTGAAATGCAAAAACGGAGCCCGAAACGACCTCAGATGCGATTTCTGAGAACGCAAAACCCTACGGGCCTATTTGCAGAGTATAGGGACCTGGAAGTGCTTGTGAAAGCTCACCTCAATTGGAGAACGTGAGTCGGAGGGTGCTGGCGGCGTAGTCTTGGGAGCCGATGCCTGCTCTGATACCAATTGTTGGAATTAGGGTTGCAAGAAAGCTCACAAAGCTTGGAGAAGAAGAAGAAAGAATGCACACAACATAAAGTGTATTAGATTGTGTCAATGTACAAAAGATAAGTTAGCCCTAGAAGGATGGGCGTATATACAAGCCGGGGGAAAAACCCTCCTAAAGAGGGAAAAAGTGTCCCGGCAGTCCTAAGTGTGTTCACACACATCACTGCCTATATATATATGGCAACATCCTATGCAACCTCCTTGTTGCAAATCTCCTCTCAAACTTGAGAATGGCATCTCCAAATCTCTCTCAAATCCTCACAAATGCAAATCCAAATGATAATATAAGTGTGTTTTTTTTCATAATAAACTAAAAATCATGCTTAATCAAATAAACACATAACCAAGAAACTAGACATAAGTATTCACCATGACCAAGAGCCCACCCAAGCTTTGATACCATGTTAAACAATCTTAAAATGGGATTGATCATGGTGAAAGACATAGATTAAGCAACATAATTAAGGTGGATTATACCACACTAAGAACTCCATAAGAGAGAGAGAGAGAGAGAGGAGAGAGAGAGAGAGAGAGAGATTGCACACTCAACACTCAATTCTATTGCATATCTCGAGTGAACCATACAATGATGTAGGCTTTCTAGCCTTATCCCCACTTTACACATCATCATCCATGTGGCACTCCCTTTTCCACTTCTTTTGGTCAACACTCACACACCATTCAATGTTATGTGGCATTCTTATCTTGCACCTCTAGGGTGCTTTCTCACATACACACAACACCGCAATTACATCTCTCAACAGTCCATCCTTACGACCCTCGACCAGCAAAATGCGGGACTTTCCACTGGGCAGGCTTCCAAGCTTGGGATTCTCAAGTAGCCAAGCACGTCTTTGTTCATTGCAAAATCCGATATCTTGGGCCCCAAGCTATAAGTTTTGTTGGGATACATCTTTAGATCTAGTTCATCCTCCTCTTCAAGCTCCATCTCCTTGTCATTCTCACAAGCTTACTTTGTTGCCTATTTGCACTGTGGACATGTCTGGCATCAAATCATCGAGGTCGTACGATGGGACCATTTAGGACGGCTTCTTGCAGATCCCAAACTCTTGCATCAAACATGGGGTGTAGGCCTTCAACAACAAAGATCTTAGGGAACGATCGTTTTAGGGGGGGTTTCCTTCTTTGATGGGCCTTGACATGTTCATACATGAGGCTACTCTGCACATGCCATGTAGAAGACCAACTTGTGGCCTGTGTTGGTGGGTATGCTGGCACAGAGGGTCTAGAGAACGAAGATAGGAGGGAGAGTTGTGGCACATAAACATGTTCTTGTTGCACCCGCCGAAGTCTGCCGCCACGCCTATCACGATAGGCTGCTCTGATCATGCCATATAGAAGACCAATTTGTGGCGTGTGTTGGGTGTGCTGGTGGAGGGGCTAGAGAATGAAGAAGGGAGGGAGAGTTGGTGCATAGTTGGTAATGACTCTCTCTTTCTTTGCATTCAATGCCAACCTGCCAACGACTCTCTCCCGCCAGGACTATCACGATAGGCTGCTCTGATCATGCCATACAGAAGACCAATTTGTGGCATGTGTTGGGTGTGCTGGTGGAGGGGCTAGAGAATGAAGAAGGGAGGGAGAGTTGGCACATAAACATTGGGTAATGACTCTCTCTTTCTTTGCATTCAATGCCAACCTGCCAACGGCTCTCTCTCTCTCTCTCCACATTCAATGCCAACCTGCCAACGGCTCTCTCTCTCTCTCTCTCTCTCTCTCTCTCTCTCTCTCTCTCTCTCTCTCTCTCTCTCTCTCTCTCTCTCTCTCTCCACATTCAATGCCAACGTGCCAATGGCTCTCTCTCTCTCTTCGCATTCAACACCAACCTACCAATGCTAATAAATTTCAAATGAGCACGTCTCTCACCTGATCTTTGAGTGGCTTGTTTCTATACAAGACCAGTATTAACAATATCGGTGCTACTTAGATAGAAGAGACATTAGTGCACCTACTCCATGCGCTCAAGGGTATCATGGTGGCTAACAGCTTTGTGTACTTTAATTTGTGCTTTGTGGATGAATTTTTCAAAATAGGATTAAATAACCTTTCTTGATGTATTTGTCCTCAAGATTGTTATCAAGCCATTGTTTATTTTCTTCTTAGCTTCTCAATAATCATTCCATGGACATCGCATATTTTAGGATTAAAATTTTGAAATAGAAACATGTTTGCTCTGTCCACCGCTTAGTTTCAACCTCACTTGGTCTACCATCACTCCATGTTTTAACCACCTCTATGTGTTCGCAAGATTGAACTTGCACCTATGCTTTAATTATTAAATTTCATAGGCCCTATTAGCCCATTTTGATGCTCCATTAGAGCACTAAACATTGTTCTTTAGAAATTTTTGAATTCCATCTTTTAACCTATAGATGTGGTCATTTCAAGGCTAATGAGGGTGTAACATCACAAATATTACAAGTGTTCATTGCCTGAACTATTAGAATGTATGGCATGCTCAATAAAATAGAAAAATAATGAAGGACTATAAAACCATGTGGAAGTATCGCCTCCTATTTTACCCAATGATTTTCTTGAAATGAAATTGAATAGGAAATTATTAACATCCTTCTATGAGAAAGACCATCCAAAAGGGATGAGACATGGGTGAAAGTATCACTTATCTCCAGATTCTACAGCATCCTAAACATCACTAAGTAGCCAAAATACGTGGATAATCTATTCTTCAAAAGTTGTAGCACTTCATGATTGATGCTCATGAATACAAGCCTAATTAAGAGTGGTATGGAATACAATAGCCTCTCTGAGGGCATTATATCTTCACTAATTTTTTAATATAGGAAGGGCTTGTCTAGAGCACAATAATGATTGGGATATTCCATTATCCTTGCACACATGACAAGCATGTGCATGTTCAATTACATAAGAAATGAAGGACTTGGTGTTCTCTTTCTAGAAAAAGAAAATTGTATCTTACCCAATAGGAAAGATGTAATCTAACAATAAATTGGTAGGAAGGTTTCCATCACATCCTCTTTATTTCCTTGATGAGACCTACAAATAGGTTATAACTAGACTTCATAAAAAAATATTGTATTATATCTATTCTTGATTTTGAAAAGGTTCTTGTAATGCTATGTACTAGTGATGCTCTTGTGGGGTATAACATATACATCTCTCATGTAATGGTACATTGTTATTTGTGCTACATAGCATAATATTTCTAGACTCTAGCACTCATGGAACTACTAATAAATCTCACAGTTCAAATTTTATGAGATTGTTTTCACACCATGGATAGATTTGAGCTTGTAAATTTTTACTCCTCGAAATAATTCAAATCCAACCTCTATTCTAGGAAGCTTTCGGTTAGGTTCAGGAACTGGGGGCTTCAACTCTTTTGAGGTTTCCTCCTCTCATAAGAGCATTGTGAAAACTCTTATAGGAGTTTCTAAGGTGGAAATTTACATGGATTGATCAATGAAGAGTCACAAATTGAGTACCACATGTTACGTATCCAAGTCTGCCACCCAAGGATTTCTTCCTCCATCACAGGGGGCTAACATATAACTTGAGTTCCATGTTTTTCACCTATTATGAGATTTGCTTAAAATACCCAAGATTTCAATGTACTCCCCATCTAGCACAATAATGTGTCTAAGGGTGATTGTTGGTGGTTGGCCTAAAGATATCCAAGTTTCCCAGGACATGATATTGTGGTTAACATGAGATCTAAAAATGCTCTTTTTCATTTTGACATTCTTACCCACTGGAAGATCTAGACATAGCTTGAGCGCAAACATTGAATTTGTAGTATTATCTTTGTTTCCAATAATTGGTCTACATTGTAAATCTTATCTTTATGACTCTCAACATTGTCAAGTGTGCCTAATGCCTAATGTGTACAATGGCAATGTAGGAACCATGGTTGTTGTGATTTTTTTTAAAGATTACGAATCCTTTGGAAGTTTGCATTTGGTATGTGAATTCCCTTCTATATAGTCTTTGGTCTCTATATTGTAAAGCTTCTCTTTATGACTCTCAACATTGTCAATGCCTAATGCCTTACATGTACAATGGCAATGTAGGAACCATAGTTGTTGTGACTTTTTGAGAAGATTACGAATTGGTATGTGAATTCCCTTCCATATAGTCTTTAAGGCTTCTTCATACATCAAGTTCAAAATGTAGGAGTGCACAACACCATCATCAACTTTGCAAGGTAAGAATGCATCTCCCAATATTGATTTATATTAATGTGTGGGAACACTTTTAGTCTCAGATTTTCTAGGTCCTACAATGTATATGACAAATATATATTATCTTGGCACCATAGAAATCCTCAATTTCCCTCAGCTCTGAATAGCTTTCTACATCATCTCTTAATTCTTTCTCTTACTCTTTTCTACAGTACAAGGGATGTATTTTAGTAGGAAAATCCTCTTGCACCTACAAAGGGAAAGTTGTTCTCCTCCTCCTTTTGGGTTTGGTTACTGACCATGAGTTTGAAATGATATCCCTCACAATGTTAGCCACCATGATTTTGAAATGATATTGTTCAATGCTAATAGGTGACTTGGTGAAAAGCTTTATAATCCTAACTATGCACTCATGGGCTTCATCATTGTGTTTCTCATGGACCTTGGCCAAATTCTTATCATAGCATGGGGTAGTGCATTAGTTTGTAATGCACGGACTTGATTTTTAAGGGCATTAAGTGAGGTCCTAGACATTGTTTCGTCATCTGATCCTCCTTAGATTGCCAATTCCTCATTATTCTTGCCCATGGGGCTATAACAAACATTATTTTACCATTTTTAGCAAGTGCCTTACATGTGAGTCCCTTAGGGCTATAACAAACTGTTTTGTTGAGTAGTACTACAAGGTGTTTTGCATTAAATTAGCTCTCCTTGGGCATTCTATGAGCAAGTGGCACATCATTCACATAGGGAATGTAAGGTATTAGTAGTTACAAGTATTGGAGCATTCCAATTCGGATGGTTTGCCACCTTGCACAATCCACAACATAATAGTAGAAGAACTATAATGATTGTTTGCTTTCTTCTTAACAGCTTCTACCCCTTGGCATGTTTCTTTTTGGGTCAAGGGAACTTGATTTCCCATAGGGGTTATAATGTGTATAGGGGTTTTAAGGTATCAGGACAAGTATTGGAGTATTCTAAATTGGCATGTTTCTTTTTGGGTCAAGGGAACTTGATTTCCCCATAGGGGTTATAATGTGTATAGGGGTTTTAAGGTATCAGGACAAGTATTGGAGTATTCTAATTTGGATGATTTGTCACCTTGCACAGTCCACAACATAGTACTAGAAGCACTGCAATGATTCTCTAATTGCTTCTTAGCAACTTCTACCCCTTGGTTTGTTTCTTTCTAGGTCAAGGGAACTTGATTTCTCATAGGTTTTTAAGGTATCAATAGCTACAAGTATTGGAGTATTCCAATTTGGATGGTTTGCCACCTTGCATAGTCCACAATATAGCAATAGAAGCACTACAATGATTGTCTAACTGCTTCCTAGTTGCTTCTACCCCTTGGTTTGCTTCTTTTTGGGTCAAGGGAACTTGATTTCCCAAGGTTCCCTTAGGCTTCATATGTTAAGAGTTCTATCCCATTCATTGGTGGGTCATGTGTCTATATGGTGCAAGGGGTGATGTACCTATCATCAAGAGTTGGGGTACAACTAGCAATTGAAATGGTCTTTGTGCACTTGCTACACATCTATAGACACTTTGAGATCCCATGACCCAAAATTTTACAACAATCATAGTAAGAAAATACTAGCTTAGGGTATGGAAAATACTAGCTTAGGAAAATATAAATTGGGGGTTGGTAGTGATGGCAATGTACACAACACATTTGGGAAGGGGTTTTAAGGTGTTTTTAATAGTAAGCTCGTCCTTCTTCAGGAGTTTTTGTTCAAAGCTCTAAAGCAAGGTAGTAGAAATTGTTTGTTTGACATTTCAAAGATTAATTTTTCTTTACACTGAGCTTTACGCTCTTCTACTAGTTTAGATGAGGAAGATCCCATTTCATCCTCCAACATGTTAACATCTAAATGGATTCATTGATCAAAAGAGTATAGATTTGAGACTATGATCAAGTTACGAAAACTATTCTCCACTCAATCCCATGAGGAAAATTTTATTCATTTATGCATCATTGAGTTTCTCCTAGTCCTCACATCAAGAGTTTAGGGTTTTCATGCACAAGATGTAATCCCATTGGTTTCCTCATGTTTTTACTCTAGTGTAGAGTTCTCTTGTTGCACTCCACCTAGGACCTTGCTTTGAAAATCTGTGTAGGAAGGCTTCCTTCAATGTTCTAAAGTTCACCTTAATCGCAAGCTTTAAAGTGATGAACCACCTATTGACCTATCCCATTAAGCATAGTTTCAAGGAAAATTTAGTGATGAGGCAGTCATGACTTCCAAAAGCTTTATACCATTGTTCATAAACTTCCATGAAGTAAATAGGATCATACTTGCCAAAAGAGATCATACTTGCCAAGATTTAAAGTGATGAACCACCTATTGACCTATCCCATTAAGCATAGTTTCAAGGAAAATTTAGTGATGAGGCAGTCATGACTTCCAAAAGCTTTATACCATTGTTCATAAACTTCCATGAAGTAAATAGGATCATACTTGCCAAAAGTTTAAAGATATCTACAGCCATATTTTTGGGTGGCTTCCTTGGGCCTTGTGCAGCTCCTTCAAGGCTTAGGAGTTTATCCCTTTTGCAACCCGCCTTCCTAGATGGTTCAATATAGATACATTTTGATCATTTAGGGGGGTTGCAAAGGTCAAGGACAAGGGTTTTGAGTGGTGAGTCCCAACATTTATAGGATATTGTTGTAGCATTTATATAGTAGTGATGTGTGGACATAGGCTAATAATAGGCCAAGGCACTTTTTCCCTCTTTAAGAGGTTTTTTTCCCATGAAATAATTATTTGTTTAAAGAATAAATCGCAAAAGTTAAACAATCATAAATCTATTGTCAAAGTTAAGTTGACGAAAATCTCATTTTGTCAGAATCATGAGGCGCGCGGCTTGTGCAAGGCAACCGAATCCTCTAACTGATGAGGAAGAGTTAGATTCGGATGTTCGTAAAGCCCTGCATAGATCCCAACCTAGTCTCTTCAAGGGAGCAGTTAGGTGAAGTAGTGGAAAAGTGGATTGAGGCAATGGAAGAATACTTTAATGTAACTGGCTATAAGGAGAGAAGCAAGATGGCTCTCGCCAGATTAAAGATTGTGGAAACGGCCAGGGTCGCATGGAGGAACCATTGCAAGACAAACTGTCTCAACAGAAATACCCAGACCTGGTCATATCTTAAAGCATACCTTAGGAAAAGGTTCTGTCCTCTAGGCTTCCTTGAAACCAAAATGAATGAGTTCTTAGAACTAAAGTAGGATAGCCAGACAATTGAAGAGTACCATCAGGCCTTTGCCCTTCTCCTCAAATATTTTCCACAATTGGATGATGAAGAGCAGCTGGCCAGATTCATTCGAGGAATGAACGAGCCATTGGACACCTTAGTGAAGAGAATGCCAAACATGTCTCAATGGTCGAAGCTGTATGAATGGAAAAGGCCTTTGCCAAAGCCTTTGTTGTTAAGATTCCACCGAAGCTTGCACCCTCTAACTTTAAAAGATTCCAAACCTCGGGAAGTACTTCAAACTTTCCACCCCCAAAGAGGCAACAAGGCCCAAATCAGAATTAGGATACTTGGAGATTCAGAAGTGAAGGAAGACCCTTTCCTCTCAGAACACTTTCTCAGGAGCCCCACCTATTTCAAGGATTCAGAGGGATGAGCTCAGAAGTGAGAACCGATGTTTTGGATG
The DNA here is from genome assembly GCF_041138505.1 of Cibotium barometz. NCBI lineage: Eukaryota > Viridiplantae > Streptophyta > Polypodiopsida > Cyatheales > Cibotiaceae > Cibotium > Cibotium barometz. Next base: position 18,467,987 of record NC_141056.1, read on the forward strand.
TCAGGGTTTTTGTCACCAGCTTAAAGACTGCCCAACTCCTGCCATGTCAAGAGGACAAGGAAGTCAAGGACCCAGAATGTAGAGACCAACCCCTTCCTATCAGTCAAATCAGGGTCCATCTCATCCAAATCAGGGTAATCCTAGGAGAACTCTAGCTCAGCCATCTGCCTCTATTAAGAGTAATCTCAGAACTCCTTCCTAGAACTGGAGTAACCAGAGAGAAAGAGTTCTGCCCTAGTCTGCACAGCAGCCAGAGCGGTTACAATAGTAGAAGTAGTGGAAGAGAAAAGAGGCCAGATTTATGCCGCAATTGAAAACCAAGGGCCAAATCATCAATTCTCAGTCACCCATACTCCAGCTGAGTATAAGGGCAAGTCATTCAAACTTTTGATTGATTCACGCAGTACTCATTCATTTATTTCCCCTGGACGCTTGTGTAAGCTAGTCTTAGATAAAAAATCAGGGAAACCTATGCAAGTTGAATTGGCCAGTGGGATTAAGATCCTTTTCACTCACCATGAGACAGATTGTATTCGGTTCAATCTAGATGGGAAAATAACTGACTATCAATTCAAAGTCCTACCTTTGGGAGTTTTTGACGGGATCCTTGGAATGGATTGGCTCCACAAAAATCAAGCTGACATTCACTTTCATAATGGAACCATTTCCTTTCGTGACCTTCACGGAAACAAAGTTCAAGGAACCGAAATTTTAGAGTCCCCAATTAGTAAAAGATTCTAAGTTACTAAAAGGACTTAGAAAGAAGCAGCTCATTTACGTTGTCAAAATGAATCCGGTAGACACAAAGTTAAAAGTTAAAGAACGTGAATGGTTAAGGGAATATGATGATTTACTCCCAGCAGAGCTAATAGAGATGCCTCCAGTTTGGGAAGTAGATCATGTGATAGAGTTGACCCCTGGAGCTCAACCAGTAGCCCAGCACACGTAGAAAATGCCACTTCTTGAAGCCAATGAACTCAAGGAACAGCTTAGACAGCTGTTAGAACAAGGGTTTGTAAGACCCAGTGTTTCACCTTAGGGAGCGCCAGTTCTCTTTCAGAAAAAGAAGGATGGAACGTTAAGACTCTCTCTGGATTACAGAGGTCTCAACTAGCTGCTGACAGTTAAGAATAGATATCCTATTCCCAAAATTGATGAGCTTCTAGACAGGCTAAATGGAGAGCCCAGATCTTCACAAAGATAGATCTCAAATCAGGGTATTACCAGATCAGGATTAATGATCAAGATATCCCGAAGACAGCCATCAATACTCGGTATGGGCACTATGAATTCACTATCATGCCATTTGGTTTGACAAATGTCCCAGCTACATTCAATCGCCTAATGCAGGCCATTCTCAGAGAATACTTGGATGATTTTGTTCTTGTTTTCTTTGATGATATTCTGATTTACTCAAAGAATGTAGCTGACCATGAAGCTCACGTCCGAAAAGTTCTTGAGATTCTAAGGAAGCACCAACTCTTTGTAAAAAAGAGCAAATGCACTTTCTCTGCCCACGACCATGTTGAATACTTGGGCTTTCTGTTATCCAAAGATAGAATTTCTCTAGATTCTGAAAAAGTCCAAGCCGTCATAGATTGGCTTGAACCAAAGACCGTGAAACAAGTCAGTGGATTCTTGGGATTGACTGGTTGGTATAGAACTTTTATACCAAAGTATGCTCTCATAACTTCCCCCTGACTAATTTTCTCAAGAAGAATACCCCGTTTCAATGGTCTGCCAGGTGCCAGAGTGCTTTTGATCAGCTGAAGACCGCCTTGGTAAACCAATCCCATTCTGAAGTTACCAGATTTCTCTCTACCCTTTGAGGTAGTAACTGATGCCAGTGGTTTTGCCCTGGGAGGTGCACTCATGCAAGAAGGTCATGCAGTGGCCTATGAATCTCGAAAACTCAGAACACATGAGAGGAATTATATTGTCCACGACCTAAAACTACTTTCAGTAGTCTATGCCCTGAAAGTGTGGAGACATTACCTACTGGGTCAAAGATTCACTTTGATCAGACAGATCATCAGAGCTTAAAGTGGATCTTCACCTAGAAGGATCTCAACATGCGCCAAAGAAGGTGGATGCAGACCCTGCAGGAATTTGATTTTGAAATCAAGTACCGCCCAGGCAAAGAAAATGTGGTAGCAGATGCCCTCAACAGAAAAGCCTCCTTGCTTGCAATTACAGTGGTGTCAAATCCATTGATTAATGAGGCAAGAGAGAAGATCACGCAGGATAGATTCTTTGGCCCTATTGCTACCCTACTTATGTAGGAAAGCAAAACTCCTCAGGAGTTGAACCGAGTTCAAGGGTACAGCCTGGATGATGGAATTATGTATTATAATCGTAGGCTATGCATTCCCAATGATGAGGAGACTAAGGGTCAAATTCTGAATGAAGCCCATGACAGCCTTATTGCAGGACATCCAGGTTTCATCAAAACCTACATGTCTATAAAGAAAAGCTTCTTTTGGCCTGGACTAAAAAAAGATGTACTTAATCATGTACGTCAATGTCTGACATGTCAGAAAGTCAAAGCTGAGAGAGTAAAAATGCTTGGGAAGTTACATACATTAGACATCCCCTAGATGAAGTGGGAATGTATCAGTATGGATTTTATTACTGGATTACCTTCAGTGCAATCAGGTTACAACTCCATCTTCATGGTAGTTAATAGACTAACCAAAGTTGCCCATCTGATTCCAGTAAAAGAAACCTACATTGCAGTGGATGTGGGAACTTTCTTGGATCTGAGCACAGCTTGCCACCCCGAGACCGACGGTCAAACAGAAAGGGTAAACCAAGTAATCGAAGATATACTTTGGTCATGCTGTTGGCAGGGAACCTAAGAAGTGGCTAAGCTATCTACACCTAGTCAAGTTTGCCTACAATGCTTCTTATCACCGAAGTATCGGGATGAGCCCTTTTAGAGCTGTGTATGGGCAAGATTGCTTAACTCCATTAACTTGGTCCGACCCATTGATAAGGGTCGAGATGTCAGGACAGATGCTTGATGATGTGGCGCAGCAGATGCAGTCAATTCGCAAAGATATAAAAGCTGCCCAGGATAGACAGAAGCAGTATGTAGATAAGAAGAGGTCAGACAAAGAGTTCAAAGCAGCAGATATGGTCTTCATTCGAGTACGCCCCAAAACAAGTTCTCTATCTCTTGGGAAGTACAAGAAGTTATCCCCCAGATATTGTGGGCCAAGTTATCCCCCAGATATTGTGGGCCATATCTGATTACAAAGAAAGTAGGTGACTTAGCCTATGAACTTCTTCTGCCTCCTCATCTCAAAGTACATAATGTATTTCATGATGTCAGCCTACTTAAGAAGTATGTACCAAGCCCAAATCATGTTCTTGATGATGAAATCTTAACTTCTTCAACCCAAGGGGGTAGATGGAACTCCAACCTGAAGAAATCCTTGATGTTCGAGAGAAGGTTCTCAGGAACAAAATTGTGAGAGAATTATTGGTCAAATGGAAGTCCTGTCCTTTTGAAGATGCCACCTGGGAGAAAGAAGCTGAACTGTTGTGGGATTATCCCCAGTTTGCGAGATGAGGACATCTCGTGTTTTTCAAGTGGAAGAGAATGTAAGATTCCTCCCTAGCCCTCAAGATGTCCGATATCTTCCCCTGTAATAATCAATCCCTCTTCAGAATAATAAAAGATATTGTTTCTACCTATAGAGAGAGAAAATGTTCTAGAGAAAGATTATTCAATTTTTAGATAGTTTTGGATGGAAAAATATCTCTTCTTATTAAAATAAATTTCCCCGAAACAGAAGTTCAAAAAGAATTTCAGAAGGTGCATTAGAAATAAATTATAATCTGTTCAACCTAAGGGTCCAGATTTTTTGAAAATTTTAGATTAACACCCGAATCCAATGGTATAAATACAAAATTCACTTTCTTTCTACAAAGTAAATCCAATGGTATAAATCCAAAATTTCCTTTATTTCTATAAAATAAATTGCAACACTAAGATCAAAATGTAAATAGGTTAGTTTAAACCCATCATGAATTACGATTTTGGAATATAAATTTTATTTTTCCAAGGTTCTGGCGTTGCTATGAATAAACTTAAAAACTAATATTAAATAAAACTTGACGATGTAAAATAGAATGCAAAAGTAAGAATGTAAGATTCCTCACCAGCCCTCAAGATGTCTAGTATCTTCCCCTGTAATCAATCCCCTCCAGAATAATAAAAGATATTGTTTCTACCTATTTTGGCTTAGAGAGATAAAATATTCTAGAGAGAGATTATTAAGTTTTTAGATATTTTTGGATGGCAAAATATCTCTTCTTATTAAAATAAATTCCCCCAAAATAGAAGTTCAAAAAGAATTTCAGAAGGTGCATTAGAAATAAATTATAATCTGTTCAAAAGGCCTTAGTATAAGGGTCTAGATTTTCTAAAAATTTTAGATTAAGGTTCCTAAAAAGACCAATAAGATTAATCCAAATGTAGGGAGGAGATAAATTGAAAAATAAAAGAAAAACCCTCCAAAAGTGAGTTAATGTTCACATAAGATGAAGAGTGGACTAAGGACCAAGGAAAATAGTTAAAAAACTGATTTTTGACACCTCAGGATAGGGATTCCCCCTCATGAATTAGGCACCTTTTTCCAATCATTGCTTTTCAATTTTAAATCAAAAAATTAGATATTTCATCTCTCCTCTCTCCTAATTCAAAACTGGATCCAAAAAGTGAACTAAACTGACCCAAAAATGGTCAAAAATTGACCAAACTGATCTAGAAAATTCTAGAATCAGTTTGCTTGGTTAGAGGCTCAATCTTTCCTATAAATAGAAGCCTCCCCCTTTGTAGAAGCTTAATAGTGTTTTATATACTGTTACTCTACTCCTCCCGAGAGCAAAAATTCTAGAATCAGTTTGCTTGGTTAGAGGCTCATTTTTTCCTATAAATAGAAGCCTCCCCCTTTGTAGAAGCTTAATAGTGTTTTATATACTATTACTCTACTCCTCCTCCCCAGAGCAAAAAACATTGAATTCATTGATAATTCATCTTTTTTTGACTAATTCCTCTACAAAGAATTGGTGGCCACTATTGATCCAAGCAAGAGAAGAACCCTCAATCCCTCAAGCCAAAGGAAAGCTCACAAAACTCCATGTAAGTTAGAAATTCTACTTTTTTTAAATTCTATTCTATGGTTTTCAGATTTCTTGCTTTTTTTAATGTGAAATTGGATGTTATGCCTTGATGGAAAGACTTCCCCCTTCTCTTCATTGAATTCAGCCCTTCTTTATCCAATATGTGTTTACAATCAAATAAATAGAGTTAAACTTTTTGTATTGTTTACTCTTAAAAAAATGAGAATTGATTAGATTAGAGTGCTAAATTCATCTTGGGGTAAATTCTAAGTAGATTTAAACTGAGAAATGGTCAGCCATACAAAGGAGGTTATGGCAAAATTTTCTTAAATTTTATGGAAATAAGTTTTATCTTTATGTTATTCAAAGAGAGTAATTCCCTCCGTTTTTTGTGTATTCTAAAAGTGTTATTTTCATTCTATGCATAGAAAGATGCATATTAGAAATATTTTTATTATAAAAGCATTACTTTTATTAGAATTAATTTCTATGCATAGAAAGATGCATATTGGAAATATTTTTTTATTATAAAAGTGTTACTTTCACCAATATTGATTTTTATGCATAAAGTGTTGCATAAAAGAATTTTTTTAATTATAAAAGTGTTACTTTCATCAATATTAATTTTTTTGCATAAAGTGATGCATAAAAGATTTTTTTTATTATAAAAGTGTTACTTTCATTAATATTGATTTTTATGCATACAAGAAATTTTTTTATTATAAAAGTGTTACTTTCATCAATATTTATTTTTATGCATAAAGTGATGCATAAAAGAATTTTTTTAATTATAAAAGTGTTACTTTCATTAATATTAATTTTTATGCATAAAGTGATTTATAAAAGAATTTTTATTATTATAAAAGTGTTATAAAAGTGTTATAAAAAGTGATTTATAAAAGAATTTTTATTATTATAAAAGTGTTACTTTCACCAATATTGATTTTTATGCATAAAGTGATGCATAAAAGAATTTTTATTATTATAAAAGTGTTACTTTCACCAATATTGATTTTTATGCATAAAGTGATGCATAAAAGAAATTTTTTATTATAAAAGTGTTACTTTCATCAAAATTGATTTTTATGCAGAAAGTGATGCATAAAAGAATTTTTTAAGAGTGTGATTTTCATTAGATTTAAATTCTATGCATAGAAGATGCATATTGGATATTTTTTTATTATAAAAGTGTGATTTTCATTATATTTAAATTCTACGCATAGAAAGATGCATATTGGATATTTTTATTATAAAAGAGTGATTTTCATTAGATTTAAATTCGATGCATTGAAAGATGCATATTGGATATTTTTATTATAAAAGAGTGATTTTCATTAGATTTAAATTCTATGCATAGAAAGATGCATATTGGATATTTTTTTATTATGAAAGTGTGATTTTCATTAGATTTAAATTCTATGCATAGAAAGATGCATATTGGATATTTTTTTAATTATAAAATTGTGATTTTCATTAGATTTAAATTGTATGCATAGAAAGATGCATATTGGATATTTTTTTATTGTAAAAGAGTGATTTTTATTAGATTTAAATTCTATGCATACAAAGATACATATTTGATTTTTTTTTATTATAAAAGTGTGATTTTCATTAGATTTAATTTCTATGCATAAATAGATGCATAAAAGGATTTTCTTTTATTATAAAAGTGTTATTTCCATCGAAGTTGGATTTTATGCATAAAAAGAGACGTAAAGAATTTTTATATCAAAATTAGAGTTCTCTTTGATTCTATGTTTAATTTCCATGAATAATCGATAAATGAATAAGTAAATACACTATGAGAGAAAATTCTATCGTTTCATATTCACTCGGACGGTAATGAGAAAATTCAGAAAATCCATCGAAGTCAAAAATTTAGATAAATTGATTTATTTATTCCTCATAGGAATTCGTGATTAGTTTAGAAATCAGTTAAGTGAATATTCAATGAATGAAATTCAGTAAAATAGTGATTAAAATATCACCCCCTTTCGAGAAAGGTAGTTCAGGAACCAAGACCAAACTCTTCGTCAGTTTCAAGGAAAGATGATGTGACCAGTTCAGGAAAATATACTCAAATCACCCACCGAATCTGAAACTAAGTTGAGACCCTTTGAATTGATCTGAGGATCAAGGTTACAGAATTTGAGGAATTCTGTTTTGGAATTCAGACCTACGATCAAGAAGTTTTGGAGATGCGGATTTAAGATATACTCATTGTATTCAAAGAAAATCAAAACTGAAAACTTGCATAGAAACCCTGTTTTCTTAAAGGACTGTCTTATGCCGCCAGAATGCTGGAGGGAGCATTTCATATATGTGTTTTTCTAAGGGAAGTTCGGTTTGTAACAGCTGGCGGGGAGTGTTCAAAGGACAGCTCCCGCGGCGGCAACAAAGCCTGCCCAGGTCTTGACCAGCCTCAGTACGATTAAAATGGTGCACTTCCGGTACGATGGACAAGGGCCGACAAAGCGGTCCATGAGTGAAGTGCCAGGACACCTAAGGAGGATCCTGGAGGGTTCTGACCAGGCGTTGCATAGGCTCGCGGTGCCGAGGACACCCATGCGTATGTCGTGGAAGATATTGTATGATGGATCAATGTTTATTGTAATCTATTACTAGATCTCATTGTGCTAACCAGCTGGTCTCAACAGAGAGTCCAAAGTGATATTGTTTTTTGTGAGAAATAAGGATTGGATGGAAATTTTGAGCTATGACATCTGTAACCAATAATTGTTTGTCAATGGATTGTTTTATAAATTAAAGTTTAAAGAGGAGTGTGTGCGTATCTGTATTCTAAAGCAAAAGTTAAGAAAGGCATTCAATTATGGATGGGTGAGTACTTGTCTGGTTCTACCAATTCCAATGGTTGGGTGGTGGCCGCGCCCAAATTGAACAATAGGAATACGCTTAGAACTCAAATAGTTAAATAATAACCTGATGACAAATGAATAGATCAACGGCTATGCCTGATCTTGAATTAGGAAAAAAGCGTTGATTTCTTCAAGTCAAGTCAAGTGATATTTTTCTTCCATCTGGTTTAATCAAATGAAGGTTAGTTTAGTCTCTTGACCTCGTTAGAAAAATTCGTTAAAAAAATAAAAATGGTGGAATCGTCCCCATTTTCCGGGCATGGAAAATTTTCTCGTTTCGATTTTCAAAATGACCACTAGCTTAGTCTCGTGCCCAAACATTCGAGGGCGAGGCCCCGAGTGGGAATCCTTGCCCCGCGCAGGAGGGAGTTGCTTCCGCCTACCAGCAACACAACCGGGAATGAGGTGCGCAGAGAGGGCAGTGGGATCCCACAAAGAAGGTCTTACTTGTTGACTACAAAATGAAAAAGTTTAGAGAAATAGAGAATTTAAAAACAATTTGTAAATAACTGAAAATATAATCATTCGATAAAGATGAGGACTTATCATGTGTAAGTAGAGCTGATAATTGTCGAAAGCTCAACGTAGCTCCATAATAGAAATCATCTGAATAACTTGCACATCATGCTTACACCACACATACAACATGCATACCCTCATGCACGAACTCAAGTCTATAAATTAGTTAAGTAAACTAACCATATGGCCTAGAATAACGTTAGCCTGAGTGAGGTATATAACCGAAAAATTTACCCGTCTTGCGAGTCCTTGCAGAGCTGAGAAAACATCTAAAACCATTGAATCCAATCGATTTGGTCAAGACAATATAACAACAACCCTTCTCTCTCTCTCTCTCTCTCTCTCTCTCTCTCTCTCTCTCTCTCTCTCTCTCTCTCTCTCTCTCTTCGTGTTCTATTGTTCCTTCTTCTTCTTCTCCCTCTTCTTTCTTCTCCTCTTCGATCTTCTCTTCTTTTTCTCCCTCTTCTTTTCCTCCTCCTCCTCCTCCTCCTCCTCTTCTTCTTCTTCTTCTTCATCTTCTTCTTCTCTCTCCGCTTCTTCTCTCCGCTTCTTTTCCTAATCTCTCCTCTTCTTCTTCTCTCAACATCCAGCCATTTAAAAGTACAACTAAACCATCAAAAATACAACCCATTTTTGAAAATGCTAAAATATCTCAAAAAACACTATTTTTTAAACCAAAAAGAGCAGGAGCTCCTAAAAAGCTCAAAAAAACTGTTAAAAAGTGCAAGTTTTACACTTCATTACTTTGAAAGATGATAGAGTTGCTCATAAAATCACACATTTTTTGAGAAAAAAAACTCAATTTATAATAAAATAATAATGTCCACAAAATTGGTTACAATGAGAGGTCTTATGCCTCTCGTATTAAATCTTTGACTTTCTCCAGAAGATTTTTTTTTGGTTTGTTCTCATAGATGACCCGACTTTTTCAAGGTAAAACCATAAACAAGATTTTTTTTTGGTTTGTTCTCATAGATGACCCGACTTTTTTGGTTTGTTCTCATAGATGACCCGACTTTTTCAAGGTAAAACCATAAACAAGACTTTCCACATCCTCCATGCTTAGGCTATCCACACGACGTTGACTACGATTTGCTTTCTTTCTCTTTTTATTCACTCGAATCATCTCTGGATAATATTTTCCTGATAATGCATCATCTCCATTGACCTTGTACCAGTGGACCTCAATTGAGCTTACTTTTCCATTTTCCTCAAGGACTTTAAGTACCTTTGCCAACCAAAAAGGACATCCGCTTTCATCATTTGTTGCTAACATTGCAATCATTGCACCCACAGTGAGCTCCTCAATATTTCGTTCCCACATTTCCTTCTCTTGCAGCCGTCGTTGACTAGTCCTTCTAGCACCAACATACGCTTCGTGAGTCTCCCCATGCACCAATGTTTGCAATTCTTCAGGCAATTTTGTTTGTTGATTTGGCATTTGAATATTATCATCACGGTCTTCAAGTTCTTGTACCCTCCAAAGAAAGGCCTCCAGATTCATCAGTGATCTTGAATTGCTTTGAACTTCCTCAATCAAGATTTCTTGCTCATGAAAAAATGTATTCCACCATCCATGTGAGCAAGCTGGAAAATACACATGTGCTGACTATATGGTCTCTTTAATTTCTTATCAAACATTGCTGATAATTGATGGCTCGCTTTTCTTTTTGAGCTTTTGCTGCTTCAATGCTTGATGCCAAAAGCATTTTTGTTGCTTGAAGAATTTGTCGTTTTGGGACACTGAGTAAAAACTTCAAACCATCCTGAGGATGCCATGCCTCTGAGTTAGAGTACTTCTTACACCACAAACGTGTTTCAGCTTCTTTTTCTTTTATTTTGAATTAATGTTGGAAACTATGGTCATTAAGCTAAGCAAATGCAAGGCTTGCAAAATCTCCACCTGTTGTTGCAAACTCTCTAAAATCATAGGTGCCTTTCAAAACATGAATTTCTAGCGCAGGATCATAAGCTTCTTTAAGAATTGTGAACACCTCTGGAAGGTCAAATGCACTTTTCTTAGCAAGTTTGACTGAAAACCTGCTAAACATCTGATCAATTTGATCATGAGTGTGACCCACCAACAAAAATCCAAGTTTGACCTTTTTGAAAACTTTCTGCTACACCAACATACTCAAATAAGCAAGCACTATTTGATTTTTGTTTTCCCTTGCCATATTATCTAGCTGCACATAAAGTGTGCCAGGTAATTCTCCTTGCCATTCACTTACTATTTTCTGAATTATGGTGATGGTCAAGTTAGGGTCGTTGTGTAAATTTGGAAAGTTTATAAAAACTTTTGACGTCATGATGCCGTTAAAGATGAGGGCTCCAACAACGTGTAGTTGTATGAAATTCTCTTCCTTCAAATTCTTTGGAGCACACATAAAATGGGGTATCAACATCTTCTTTTGATCCATTCCATCTATGACTAATCCCAAATACATTTCTTTCTGCTCAAGGCACTTCTTTCGATGCTTTGCTGGCTTTTGACGCTCTCTATACTTTGTTGTTCTTGATGAGCTTTAAGTGCTTGTAGAATAGGACCTGAAAACTCAAAACAATATAAAGCTAGTTTAAATTATACCACTTGGAATTCTCATTCATACGTACAAAAAACACAAATTAAACATACCTTTTTCTTCAAATGTCTTTTTTGCAACATCTCTTTTGGCTTTGAGCTCTGCACAAATTTGACAAACCCCCATTCTAGTTTTCTTGGGAATTTTCACATCAGCAAAATATTGTCTCCAAACTCTAAGAAATGAAGTTAATGAAATAAATGACATGTTCCTTCCTTTCAATGTTTCCACGTAGAGGTTGTAAACTTCTCCCTTGGCATGCGCTCACCATTGTAAGTGACAAATCGTTCCATCCAGCTCTTGAGAAAACACAGCTGAGGAGTGTCACGTGTACTAAATGAGTACCGTGAATCTTCTTCCACCCATTGCAACCGCATTTGGCATGCGCTCACCATTGTAAGTGACAAATCGTTCCATCCAGCTCTTGAGAAAACACAGCTGAGGAGTGTCACGTGTACTAAATGAGTACCGTGAATCTTCTTCCACCCATTGCAACCGCTTTAAGATCTTTTGCATCCACTGATTGCTTAAACAAAACACTTGAAGAAAACACTTTCGACACACAATCGAGCCGGAAACTGTATTTAACAAATCATATTTTTTCATGAGAAATATGATTTTGTCTCTGTTTGTTTATCTTAGCAATGAGATAATGATTTTTTATTATCTTGTTTAGGATTAAGATGGCCTCACCAATACGTGATGCTCGAACTTCTAAGAAGCAAAAGAAAAGTAATCAAGCAACTGCATCTGTCCCTGTGGGTGGCTGAGGATGTTCATCAGGAGTCTTGACACCTTCCCGATCTCAACCTGCTCCAATTAGTCCTCACTTTCAGGCACCTCGAGTGACTGTGTCTCTTCTAAACCCTGATAGGCCTCCAAGTGAGCCAAGAAGACAACTTTTAGTAGTTCACTAGTTTCCAGAGTTACAAGATCAACCAGGTCCATCAAGTAGAATGGTTTTAGCTACTCATGGACTTCCTCCATCATCTCAAGGAAGCACACCTTTAACTCAACATCAATAGAAAAAGTCTTTAAGCATCGAATCTACAACTCTTTGGAGTAGTGCAAGAGGTAAAGCACGAGAAGGATTTGCTTGGACAATTCACTTTGGCATGGTAGGTAAGCACAAGACAATCGTTGAGCCAAACACACCTTTCTTTTCTATTGCTGAAGAAAAAGGAGACTACTCTAAAAATACAAAGTATTTAACTTATGGTCGCATTGTTGAAGTCAAAGAAAGTATATCTTGTGGGATCATCTGGTAGACAACAACAAAGGGAAGTTTCTTGCAGTTAGAGTTTTCTCTGCAGATCTTTGGCATGGTAGGTAAGCACAAGACAATCGTTGAGCCAAACACACCTTTCTTTTCTATTGCTGAAGAAAAAGGAGACTACTCTAAAAATACAAAGTATTTAACTTATGGTCGCATTGTTGAAGTCAAAGAAAGTATATCTCGTGGGATCATTCATCATCTAGTAGACAACAACAAAGGGAAGTTTCTTGCAGTTAGAGTTTTCTCTGCAGATTTTTGGCTTGAAGAGATGAATCTTGTTTCTACCTAGCAAGAGTTTAAAGATGCAATGATTACTCGCAAAACGGGTATGGATGTCTTTCTCTTGACCTTTTTTTCATTAGTGTTAAAAAAATTTCTTATCTTTGTATATTTTGGAATATGTAGAGAACTGTTATTCTTTTTCAAGTTTGTTTGAGTCATGTCTTTCTAGCTCATATATTGGAATATGTAGAGGTCTAGTCAACTCTAGTTTGCATGTATTCTAATATACATGAAGTTTGTCTAGTCTAGTTTGTATGTATTCTAGTGTACGCGTAGCTCATAAAACTTCTTGTCTTTGTGTATTCTAGAATATGTTGAGAACTATTCTTTGTTTTTTAGTCTATTTAATTCTTGTCTTTCTAGCTCATATCTTGAAACACTTAGAGGTCTAGTCAAGTCTAGTTTGCATGTATTCTAGTATACAAGAAGTTTGTCTACTCTAGCATATGCTAGAATGCATTCTAGTATACAAGAAGTTTGTCTTGTTTAGTTTGAATGAATTTTAGCAGGAAGGAAGTTTGGCTTACTTTTTATGTCTGGTTTAATGAGTTTACCATGTATTCTAGTATACAAAGAGATGGTTATAGTGTTCTTACTTTTGCATAAGTTACACTTTGGTTCTTACTTTTAAGTTCACTCTATCAAGTCTTCAAATCCTCTTCTACTTAGAATGATTTTTTCTTTTTTTTTATGTAGTCTTTTTCTGAAGCATTTCAAGAGCATCATGACAATTTGTACAATACCAACCACTCAACTGATGATTCTGATTATGAAGAGAATGAAGGTAGAGACATAGATGACTCAGAGGAAGATGTTGAAGTTCTTGAAGAGACTTCTGGGTCAAAGGCTCAAGATGTGAGTGATACTTTGCTTTTTGGACTTGGAGCTCCAAAGTCTGATCCTTTAGAATCTTCTGGTTTTAATACCATAAGAAATAAAGCCAAAAGGTTTCATATGGTTGATGAGAGACCCTTAATTTTACAAGTGTCTAACATAGAACGTCCTCCATTGGATCTTGTTTCAAATAAGAGACCACTAGAAGTTCGAACCATTGTCCCTTGTGAGTAATCTTAAAGTAATGATGAAGGAGAAACCAACAACAAATGTTTTATAAACCCCTTCTTGTTCTTGTGGTGGATAAGTCTTCTTGTGTTAACAAAGAGAGTTTTGAGAGATCAAAAATCAATCAATACAAATACTTTGTCTTGGGGGGAACTCACTCTCTCATTGCTAAAAAAGAGTTATGTGCTGAGTATCCTCATGTAGAGAGCTATAAGACAGTCCTAGCATGGGTCTATGCTGGGTTAAGTAATGATGATGCAAAGCTACTTGCCCTTGATCACAACATTGATTCTGAGATGCGACTATCCATGTCTTTCTTACAAAAGATAAGATTTTTTCACACAACGAGTGGATCAATCATATCAGCAAGGTCATAAAGTTGATGAAGCTTTCAAAATCAAGCTTTGTGAGCAAGTTGGCCTTGTCACAAAAGAAGTCAAGCAAAGCTGGATGCTCTGGAAAAACAAATGTTCGAAGTCATGACAATTTCTTTCAGTTGGCTTTTCGTGATGGAGAGATATGGGATCTACAAGAATACATTTACAAGCTTTGGGAGGAAGGTAAAATCAAAGGGCAAAAAGTAAAGCTCCCACTTGGAAGTCAAAAGGGAAAAGGAAAAGGGAATGAGGACACTTTGAAGCCAATTCCTGAAGAAATGCGTATCACAAATTGGCAACAAGCAATACAAGGAATACGCGAGAAAAATATAATCATACCCATGAAAGGAGGTTCTTTGACACTTGATGAAATGGCAAAGGAATTAGAACAGTACGTTGCTAATTCTTCTTTTTAAATCTACTTATTTTATTTCATCTAAAGTTGTTTTTTCATTTTGTGTTTTTTTGAAATAGGCAAAAGACTTTCTTGTACATGCAAAGAATCATGATTGAAAAACTTAATTACAAGGATTGGAACGAGGTTCAAATGTTTCGTCCCATCACTAATCAGCCAAGCTCCTTACAGCGTTTTGTTTTTATTTTCAAAAAGAATCATGATTGAAAAACTTAATTACAAGGATTGGAACGAGGTTCAAATGTTTCGTCCCATCACTAGTCAGCCAAGCTCCTTAGAGCGTTTCATTTATCTTTTCAAAAATGCGGTAAGTAAACTACATATTTGAATAGATTTTTTTTATTTAAGTGTTTTTGAAGGTTTTGTAAAAATTTAGATCAAATATTTCAAAAAATTAATTTTTATTTTTGTAATCCAGTCAATGTGTATTCTAGAATACATTTAATGTTTACTTATTTTCATTTTAACAAGTCTCGAGCACCTCGTGCTCCCATACAGAGCATTCCTCAAGAGTTTGAGCAACATTTGAGTCGCGCTCGCAAGGGCAGAGCAGAAGAGATTAGAAGAGGCACAAACTTTGGAGACCATTCAAGAGGCATATATTTTCATTTTTGATGATGTGTCTGTAGAACCAGTTCAATATTTTGTTCATCATGAAGGCAAAGTAGAGAACATGGAATCGTTTGTGACTGCACAACATTTTACTTTAGCCATTGCTGCACAACATTTTACTTTAGCCATTGCTGATGCTCTGTATGGATTTAAGTCACCACACTCAATACACGACGAAGTAAAGTATGGTGTAAGTGCATATAAAAGAGTCATCAACGCTTTTACAATGGTTGAATCATGGGCACTGGTAATTTCTCATGCTTATGATCAAATCTCTGCTGTAGAGGAAGCATTCATTGACAATCAAATGGTCCATCAGCTATGCATATGGTATGTTAAATTTCAAAAACTCTTTTGCAAGTTATAAAAGCTTAAAGCCTAACTTTTTCTTTTGTAGGCTAAAGCCTAACATCAAAGGTGTGAGATCCCTGTTCCCACCGAGCAACGGATTCGGGGTACTAGCAATGGAAGTAGCACTTCATGCGCGGGGCAGGGACCCACACTCGGGGCCTCGCCCACGGATATCCGGACAAGAGACTAATCCGTCGGTTTGTCCAAAACCGAAACCGGAAAAACTTCCTTTACCCGGAAAGCATGGGCGATTCCACTAGGATAACTCTTTACTCTAACGTAGTCAAGATCATTACAGATCAACTGATCTGACTGCACCTTTAACGGTACTTGGTCAATTCAAGGAAGAAACTTGCACTTGGATCATTGGGATCAACGCTTTTTTCCCCATCAAGAGGCACAGCCGTTGATTCCTATCCATAGAACAATTTCTATCCGGGATTTACTTCATCTATCGTAATAATAGAAATTAAATCTCGATTTACGGATCCATCAGTCCAGCCTAACCCCATCCGATCCCATGGGTTAGCCAACCGCCCAACCACTGTAGTGATGGGATCCAATTTGGAATTTGGTTAGGTTTTGTCCCGAGTACCAAGGAAAAGAGTTCCAAGGCCCCCTAGCCGGAAGTTCATGCAAACATAAAACTAGCCACACCACTTGCACACCCAATATGAAATTGCCTTTTTCTTAGCATCAGCTAACTTTAAAACAATTCTTTAATGAAACCATAGTACCACTGATCACAATCTTCCAATTTATCTGGTTGATTCATAATTTTCCATCATTCCTTCATCAGAGTATCTATGGCATCATTGGCAACTAGAACGCTCACCACCTATCCACACAGGGGCCTTTTCAATAGTTCCTAGCCCATAATACTCGGCAATATAATCACTTGTAAAAATCAAGATGGACTCTCGTTGAAGATCAGCAAGATCAACCAACAGATCCATATAAAGAGCCATGGACTCATCCATTGAAGACCAGCAAGGTCATCAACCAGATCCATGCTCGGTTTCACAAAACAACTCTTACTCCTTGTTCCAATATCTTCCACGACGCACGTGTGGGTATCTTCGGCGACCCAGAGCCCGAGTACCGTATGGTCAGCACCCTCTAGGATCCTTCGCAGGTGACCTAGCGCTTCACTCATAGGCCGCTTCCTTGGTCCCTCATCCACCGTACCGGAAGCTCACCATTTAAATCGAACCGAGGCTGGTCAAGACCTCGGTCGACCTTGCTACGCGAGACGTCCTCCATTAACTCTCCGTCAGCAGTTGCAACTTTAACAGTTAGGTCTTCATGACCTTAATCCACAAGACGATCAAAATGCTTCCCCAGCATTCTTGACATAAAACAGTCATTTACAAACAGTCACAAAATACAGTTTCTAAATCGAACTCTCGTCTTTCCACATTATCTTTCCTTAGTCCACATTACTTATTCCACATTCCATTCAATGTGTACTCATTCTCATCCATTTCCTCATATCGACGACACATTATTTCACATACACATTCACATTCACATCCATACATCTACATTTACATGCATACATCCATACATCTACATTTACATGCATACATCCATTTTCACATCCTCATTTATACATCCACATCCCATATCCTCATTCATACATGCACATCCATATCCACATCCATACATCCACATCCACATCCACATTCACATCCATACATCCACATCTACATGCATACTCCATTTTCACATCCTCATTTATACATCCACATCCCATATCTACATTCATACATACACATCCATATCCACATCCATACATCCACATCCACATTCATATTCACATCCATATATCCACATCTACATGTATACATCCATTATCACGTCCTCATTCATACATCCACATCCACATACATCCACATCCACATTCCCATTCACATCTATACATCCACATCTACATCCACATTCCCATTCACATCTATACATCCACATCTACATCCACATTCACATACATCCACATCCACGTTCCCATTCACATCTATACATCCACATCTACATCCACATACATACATACATCCACATCCACATTCTCATTCACATCTATACATCCACATCTACATCCACATTCACATCCACATTTCCATTCACATCTATACATCCACATCTACATCCACATTCACATCTATACATATACATCTTCATGCACACATCCATTTTCACATTCATACATCCATACTCCTATCTCCACATCTACACATCCACATACATACATCCACATCCACATTCCCATTCACATCTATACATCCATATCTACATCCACATTCACATCCACATTCCCATTCACATCTATACATCCACATCTATATCCACATTCACATTTATGCATATACATCTTCATGCATACATCCATTTTCACATTCATACATCCATACTCCCATCTCCACATCCACACATCCACATACATACATCCACATCCACATTCCCATTCACATCTATACATCCACATCTACATCAACATTCACATTCATACATATACATCTACATCAACATTCACATTCATACATATACATCTACATGTATACATCCACATCACATTCATACAACCATATTACATCCATTCTCGTCCTAATACATCCCATATACATCTTAACACATCCTGACTCATCTTAACACATTCTTTCACATCTCATATACATCTTATCACATCTTTTTACATCTCATACACCTCTTATCACATCCTATCACTTTCCATACGCATCTTATCAAATCTTATCACATCTCATACACCTCTTATCACATCTTATCACATTTCATATCTTTTTTAAGAGATTTCTTATATTTGATATAAGATTTCTCTACACATTTATTTATGCATAAATTCCATTTAAGGAGACTAACACTTTCGAAAATTAAAATCAATCTTTTATGCATCTTCTTATGCATAAATTCAGTTTGGTAGGAAATTACACTTTTAGAATAAAAGAATTTCTCTTATGCATCTAAGTTAAGCATAAAATCCATTTATGAGGAAAATCACACTTTTAGTATAAAAAGAATATCTTTTATGCATACCTATATGCATGAAATCCAATATGATAAAAGTAACACTCTTACAATAAAATAATCAACTTTTATGCATACCTCTATGCATGAAATTCAATTATGATAAAAGTGACACTTTTATAATAAAATAATCAACTTTTATGCATACTTCTATGCATGAAAATTAAAAATGATAAAAGTAACACTTTTGATATAAAAAAATTTCTTTTATGCATACTTCTATGCATGAAAATTAAAAATGATAAAAGTAACACTTTTGATATAAAAAAAAATTCTTTTATGCATACTTTTATGCATGAAAATTAAAAATGATAAAAGTAACACTTTTGATATAAAAATTTTTCCTTTATGCATACTTCTATGCATGAAAATTAAAAATGATAAAAGTAACACTTTTGATATAAAAATTTTCCTTTATGCATACTTCTATGCATGAAAATTAAAAATGATAAAAATAACACTTTTGATATAAAAATTTATCTATTATGTATACTTCTATGCATGAAATAAAAATGGTAAAAATAACACTTTTGATATAAAAATTTATCCATTATGCATACTTCTATGCATGAAATAAAAATGGTAAAAATAACACTTTTGATCTAAAAATTTATCCATTATGCATAATATTAAAATTCAATTTCTCCATGATTGTAATGAAATTCTTTCAATTAATCTAGGATGATAATTCCTAGAATATGGTAGGAAGTCCTCTTTTTATGCTTTGAATGAAATTATTTTATGCATAATTTTTATAAAAATTTTGCCATAGCTCCGCTGCTATGACTGATAAATCTCAATTTTTCTAAGGGATAAAGCTTATCATTAAGAAAATAATTAAAATGATCTCTAATTGGATTATCAATCCATAATGGATTGAATCATTAATATACATAAACTAAAAGCATAGAAAAAAGCCATTAATTTGGCCTCAAGCATAGCTTAATCTTGGGTTAAGGAAAAGCTTTATGAAAAGCTTGATTTGGATTGAGAACGGTTCATGAGTATGACCATTTCTTGAGTGAGAGAGAGAATTTACATAAAAATCATTAGAATTTAAACATAAATGAAAATTAACTTCAATAGCATTATGTAACTCTTCACTACTATTCAAACTTCAATAGCATTAAAAAAAAACCATACCAATTAAACTTCTCACGCTTGAGAGGGGTTGAGAAGAGAGAAACATTGAGAAATTATAGAAAGATCAATATTCACTAATTACCTTACAACTTGCTTGATTCTTTGTTCACGGTAGAGGCCCCCAACCAATCAATTGGTTAAGTATGTTGATGGAGCCACTAATAGGGATTGAAGAAAGAGGGAAGCTCCAAAAACTAGTGAATTATTAAATGAATTCACAGTTCTTGGCTTAGGTGGAGTAGAGTAACGATGCATAAACACTATCTCTTTTTCAACAAGGGGGAGGCTTCTATTTATAGGAAAAATTGAGCTCCTAACCAAACAAACTGATTCTAGAATTTTCTAAATCAGTTTGGTCAATATTTGACCATTTTTAGGTCAGTTAAGCTAACTTTTTGGAACTAGACTTGAATGAGGAGAGAGGAGAGATGAAATATCTCAATTTTTATGAGTTTAAAACTCATTCAAGCATGTGAAATATGCACCTCCTTTAAAGAACTCCTCTTCCTACATATGTGTCATAATGGAATCATTTTAATATTGCTCATAGTTTTTTTACTAATAATCCTTGTACATTTTTAACTCTTCATCTTATGTGAAATATGCACCTCCTTGAAAGAATTCCCCTTCCTTACATATGTCATATTTTTAATATTGCTCATAGTTTTTTACTAATAATCCTTGTACATTTTCAACTCTTCATCTTATGTGAAATATGCACCTCCTTTAAAGAATTCCCCTTCCTTACATATGTCATATTTTTAATATTGCTCATAGTTTTTTACTAATAATCCTTGTACATTTTCATCTCTTCATCTTATGTGAAATATGCACCTCCTTTAAAGAATTCCCCTTCCTTACATATGTCATATTTTTAATATTGCTCATAGTTTTTTACTAATAATCCTTGTACATTTTCAACTCTTCATCTTATGTGAAATATGCACCTCCTTTAAAGAATTCCCCTTCCTTACATATGTCATATTTTTAATATTGCTCATAGTTTTTTACTAATAATCCTTGTACATTTTCAACTCTTCACCTCATGTGAGCATTTACTCATTTTTGGGTATTTTCTTTTTACAAGTTGGATTTATCTCCTCCCTACACATGGATTGATGCTATTGGTCCATAGGAACCTTAATTGGACCATAGTCTAAAGATTTCTGAAAATCTAGACCCTTAGACTAAGGTTCTTTATACCTATTTCCAATTAATTCCAATTGCACATTGGAAAATTCTTTTTGAATTTCTGTTTCAGGGGAACTCATCTGAATTATAAGAGATATTTTTCTATCCAAAAATATTCAAAATCTGAATATTCTCTCTCTAGAATAATTTTTCTCTCTCTAGGCTAAAATAGTTAGCAACAGGGTCTTTATATTTCTGAAGAGGGTTGATTACAGGGGAAGATACTAGACATCAAAAAGGGGTTGGGGGAGGAATCTTACATTCTACCCCACTTAAAAAACGCAAGATGTCCTCATCTCGCAACTTGTGATAATTTCGCAAGATTCACGAATATGAGACTTAGAAAAAAAATTTAATCAAGATTAACCACCAAGATAAGTCTTAAAGAGAGCAAGATTCAAAATACGAACAAGATTTAAACTTTATTCATTCTCGAAACTTATACAGTAAAGATAGAGGAACTCTTTACACTTCCATAAGCCCGTCCATCATATGGTCACAAAAGGAGTCCTCACAAGCTGCA
Source organism: Cibotium barometz (assembly GCF_041138505.1). Lineage (NCBI taxonomy): Eukaryota > Viridiplantae > Streptophyta > Polypodiopsida > Cyatheales > Cibotiaceae > Cibotium > Cibotium barometz. The sequence goes on from NC_141056.1 coordinate 18,489,365, forward strand.
CAAGTATAAGGTAACTCATCTATGGGAATGATTCTGTGGGTTATTGTTGCGCCTATCTCAGTGGTATGAGGTGTTCTAACAAAAGGACCTCTGAGAGGCAAGCCAAAAACGGGGTAAAGGCATATCTTCTCATGAGGAAGAAAACACGCCAGTAAGAAGACCTGCTCAGAAAACCCAGGATGCCTTGATCTCATGACGCAGTAGTATCGGGGACCCAAACCCAAAGCTTCAATAACCATGGCCAAGCGGACATTGTTACGAAAGTGCTGCTGACCCCAGGGTGTTACCCTAGTTATGTTTTGATAGGTCCGCCATTTGGTTTGTGCTACAGAAGTTCCCAAGTGAGGGAAAAGTGAGCGCTCATACTGCTCTATAAAATCCTTCTTCACAGATTCACTTGCGTCTTGAAGGTGAGGAATCATTATGGATAAAACTAGTTCTTGTTGCCAAGCCATGAAGGAGATTAAGAAAGAAAGGAGATCGATGGAAGTAAGATTACTGTGAGCGACAAGTAAAAGTTACGACTTATATAAAGGAAGGAGCTAGCGTAACTTAGAAGCCAACGGTAACTTGCCACTGAAGTTTTACCGTCTTTCCATGATTTGGGTTTGACACATTTTTCTATAGAAGAAGGCATTAAGAATTTTGAGATAAAGAGATAAAAGAAGCTTGTAGGCTAAGTCACCTACTTTCATTGAATTCAGATATAAGGCTCACAATATCTGGGGGATAACTTCTTAAACTCCCCAATAGATAAAGAACTTCTTTTGGGTCGTACTCGAATGAAAACCAAAACCTTGGTATCCAAAACACCGATTTTCACTTCTGAACTCATTGTTCTGAATCCTTAAAATAGGCGTGACTCCTGAGAAGTATTCTAGGAAAAGGGTCTTCCTTTTTTAAAAAGAAACTTTCTTTTATTTTAGAGAGGGAATAATTATAAGATCAGAAAGGGAGATTCTTACTCCTGTATACCTCGAAGGTTGGGGAGGAATCTTACATTCTACCCCACTTAAAAAGTGCGAGATGTCCTCATCTCGCAAGGTAGAGGACAGCTCTTTTTCTTAAGATCCAATTTTATTCTGGGGTTCCTTATATTCTGGTCAACCCAACAGAACACTAGGATAAATATCCCTTATATAGAACTCATCATTAAATAACAATTCATTCAGATTATATCATTCATATCTTTAACATGATAATGGTCCATTAGACCGAAAAGTTTCCTTCGGAACATTCCTCCACGGAAATTCAGTCAAGCAAGTCCTCAATTTGACATCCCTTAACTTGATCTACCGATCAAGTATTAACAGCAGCAATCTGACAGCACAACCCACTAATCTCATAGTGATTTGCTGAATTCATTATCATCATTCTAGTTATGAATATCATCACAGGGACTCGTCCCATTCCCCCTCATTGTGGTTTCATTATATTTCAACTAATTTTTAAAAATCATCATTTTTCAATCAAAATTTTCAATCAGAATCCAAATCAATTCATCCATTCTCAAACAGAATTAAAAATCATATCAATCACATTCGAAATCATCATCTAGATAGCATTAACGCTTATAATTTCAAGTCTTAGATTTACTCGTATATACTGTCAGTAAAGAGCTGCAGTATACTCTCAGTATATACGGGTAGTCACGGCCCTTGGAATTATAAGGTAACTACTATCATGTCTAGGCCTCAAGAAAGTCAAGGATTCTATATAATTGCGGTACTTCCATCTGAAGACCCAACTACCAAATTACGAATTTCAGTTTGAATATCAAATTGTATGAATTATCTCACACAATTATAACCTTTTTGTGTTTCTTCATAAATTTTTGATATATTTGTCTTCTCAGTTGATCTTTATTAACCAAATGCTCTGATACCAACTGTGAGATCCCTGTTCCCACCGAGCAACGGATTCGGGGTACTAGCAACGGAAGTAGCACTTCATGCGCGGGGCAGGGACCCACACTCGGGGCCTCGCCCACGGATATCCGGACAAGAGACTAATCCGTCGGTTTGTCCAAAACCGAAACCGGAAAAACTTCCTTTACCCGGAAAGCATGGGCGATTCCACCAGGATAACTCTTTACTCTAACGTAGTCAAGATCATTACGGATCAACTGATCTGACTGCACCTTTAACGGTACTTGGTCAATTCAAGGAAGAAACTTGCACTTGGATCATTGGGATCAACGCTTTTTTCCCCATCAAGAGGCACAGCCGTTGATTCCTATCCATAGAACAATTTCTATCCGGGATTTACTTCATCTATCGTAATAATAGAAATTAAATCTCGATTTACGGATCCATCAGTCCAGCCTAACCCCATCCGATCCCATGGGTTAGCCAACCGCCCAACCACTGTAGTGATGGGATCCAATTTGGAATTTGGTTAGGTTTTGTCCCGAGTACCAAGGAAAAGAGTTCCAAGGCCCCCTAGCCGGAAGTTCATGCAAACATAAAACTAGCCACACCACTTACACACCCAATATGAAATTGCCTTTTTCTTAGCATCAGCTAACTTTAAAACAATTCTTTAATGAAACCATAGTACCACTGATCACAATCTTCCAATTTATCCGGTTGATTCATAATTTTCCATCATTCCTTCATCAGAGTATCTATGGCATCATTGGCAACTAGAACGCTCACCACCTATCCACACAGGGGCCTTTTCAATAGTTCCTAGCCCATAATGCTCGGCAATATAATCACTTATAAAAATCAAGATGGACTCTCGTTGAAGATCAGCAAGATCAACCAACAGATCCATATAAAGAGCCATGGACTCATCCATTGAAGACCAGCAAGGTCATCAACCAGATCCATGCTCGGTTTCACAAAACAACTCTTACTCCTTGTTCCAATATCTTCCACGACACACGTGTGGGTATCTTCGGCGACCCAAAGCCCGAGCACCGTATGGTCAGCACCCTCTAGGATCCTTCGCAGGTGACCTAGCGCTTCACTCATAGGCCGCTTCCTTGGTCCCTCATCCACCGTACCGGAAGCTCACCATTTAAATCGAACCGAGGCTGGTCAAGACCTCGGTCGACCTTGCTACGCGAGACGTCCTCCATTGACTCTCTGTCAGCAATTGCAACTTTAACAGTTAGGTCTTCATGACCTTAATCCACAAGACGATCAAAATGCTTCCCCAGCATTCTTGACATAAAACAGTCATTTACAAACAGTCACAAAATACAGTTTCTAAATCGAACTCTCGTCTTTCCACATTATCTTTCCTTAGTCCACATTACTTATTCCACATTCCATTCAATGTGTACTCATTCTCATCCATTTCCTCATATCGACGACACATTATTTCACATACACATTCACATTCACATCCATACATCTACATTTACATGCATACATCCATTTTCACATCCTCATTTATACATCCACATCCCATATCCTCATTCATACATGCACATCCATATCCACATCCATACATCCACATCCACATCCACATTCACATCCATACATCCACATCTACATGCATACTCCATTTTCACATCCTCATTTATACATCCACATCCCATATCTACATTCATACATACACATCCATATCCACATCCATACATCCACATCCACATTCATATTCACATCCATATATCCACATCTACATGTATACATCCATTATCACGTCCTCATTCATACATCCACATCCACATACATCCACATCCACATTCCCATTCACATCTATACATCCACATCTACATCCACATTCCCATTCACATCTATACATCCACATCTACATCCACATTCACATACATCCACATCCACATTCCCATTCACATCTATACATCCACATCTACATCCACATACATACATACATCCACATCCACATTCTCATTCACATCTATACATCCACATCTACATCCACATTCACATCCACATTCCCATTCACATCTATACATCCACATCTACATCCACACTCACATCTATACATATACATCTTCATGCATACATCCATTTTCACATTCATACATCCATACTCCTATCTCCACATCTACACATCCACATCTACACATCCACATACATACATCCACATCCACATTCCCATTCACATCTATACATCCACATTCACATCCACATTCCCATTCACATCTATACATCCACATCTATATCCACATTCACATTTATGCATATACATCTTCATGCATACATCCATTTTCACATTCATACATCCATACTCCCATCTCCACATCCACACATCCACATACATACATCCACATCCACATTCCCATTCACATCTATACATCCACATCTACATCAACATTCACATTCATACATATACATCTACATCAACATTCACATTCATACATATACATCTACATGTATACATCCACATCACATTCATACAACCATATTACATCCATTCTCGTCTTAATACATCCCATATACATCTTAACACATCCTGACTCATCTTAACACATTCTATCACATCTCATATACATCTTTTTACATCTCATACACCTCTTATCACATCCTATCACTTTCCATACGCATCTTATCAAATCTTATCACATCTCATACACCTCTTATCACATCTTATCACATTTCATATCTTTTTTAAGAGAATTCTTATATTTGATATAAGATTTCTCTACACATTTATTTATGCATAAATTCCATTTAAGAAGACTAACACTTTCGAAAATTAAAATCAATCTTTTATGCATCTTCTTATGCATAAATTCAGTTTGGTAGAAAATTACACTTTTAGAATAAAAGAATTTCTCTTATGCATCTAAGTTAAGCATAAAATCCATTTATGAGGAAAATCACACTTTTAGTATAAAAAGAATATCTTTTATGCATACCTATATGCATGAAATCCAATATGATAAAAGTAACACTCTTACAATAAAATAATCAACTTTTATGCATACCTCTATGCATGAAATTCAATTATGATAAAAGTCACACTTTTATAATAAAATAATCAACTTTTATGCATACTTCTATGCATGAAAATTAAAAATGATAAAAGTAACACTTTTGATATAAAAAAAATTCTTTTATGCATACTTCTATGCATGAAAATTAAAAATGATAAAAGTAACACTTTTGATATAAAAAAAATTCTTTTATGCATACTTCTATGCATGAAAATTAAAAATGATAAAAGTAACACTTTTGATATAAAAATTTTTCCTTTATGCATACTTCTATGCATGAAAATTAAAAATGATAAAAGTAACACTTTTGATATAAAAATTTTCCTTTATGCATACTTCTATGCATGAAAATTAAAAATGATAAAAATAACACTTTTGATATAAAAATTTATCTATTATGTATACTTCTATGCATGAAATAAAAATGGTAAAAATAACACTTTTGATATAAAAATTTATCCATTATGCATACTTCTATGCATGAAATAAAAATGGTAAAAATAACACTTTTGATATAAAAATTTATCCATTATGCATAATATTAAAATTCAATTTCTCCATGATTGTAATGAAATTCTTTCAATTAATCTAGGATGATAATTCCTAGAATATGGTGTAGGAAGTCCTCTTTTTATGCTTTGAATGAAATTATTTTATGCATAATTTTTATAAAAATTTTGCCATAGCTCCGCTGCTATGACTGATAAATCTCAATTTTTCTAAGGGATAAAGCTTATCATTAAGAAAATAATTAAAATGATCTCTAATTGGATTATCAATCCATAATGGATTGAATCATTAATATACATAAACTAAAAGCATAGAAAAAAGCCATTAATTTGGCCTCAAGCATAGCTTAATCTTGGGTTAAGGAAAAGCTTTATGAAAAGCTTGATTTGGATTGAGAACGGTTCATGAGTATGACCATTTCTTGAGTGAGAGAGAGAATTTACATAAAAATCATTAGAATTTAAACATAAATGAAAATTAACTTCAATAGCATTATGTAACTCTTCACTACTATTCAAACTTCAATAGCATTAAAAAACAACCATACCAATTAAACTTCTCAAGCTTGAGAGGGGTTGAGAAGAGAGAAACATTGAGAAATTATAGAAAGATCAATATTCACTAATTACCTTACAACTTGCTTGATTCTTTGTTCACGGTAGAGGCCCCCAACCAATCAATTGGTTAAGTATGTTGATGGAGCCACTAATAGGGATTGAAGAAAGAGGGAAGCTCCAAAAACTAGTGAATTATTAAATGAATTCACAGTTCTTGGCTTAGGTGGAGTAGAGTAACGATGCATAAACACTATCTCTTTTTCAACAAGGGAGAGGCTTCTATTTATAGGAAAAATTGAGCTCCTAACCAAACAAACTGATTCTAGAATTTTCTAAATCAGTTTGGTCAATATTTGACCATTTTTAGGTCAGTTAAGCTAACTTTTTGGAACTAGACTTGAATGAGGAGAGAGGAGAGATGAAATATCTCAATTTTTATGAGTTTAAAACTCATTCAAGCATGTGAAATATGCACCTCCTTTAAAGAACTCCTCTTCCTTACATATGTGTCATAATGGAATCATTTTAATATTGCTCATAGTTTTTTTACTAATAATCCTTGTACATTTTCAACTCTTCATCTTATGTGAAATATGCACCTCCTTTAAAGAATTCCCCTTCCTTACATATGTCATATTTTTAATATTGCTCATAGTTTTTTACTAATAATCCTTGTACATTTTTAACTCTTCATCTTATGTGAAATATGCACCTCCTTTAAAGAATTCCCCTTCCTTACATATGTCATATTTTTAATATTGCTCATAGTTTTTTACTAATAATCCTTGTACATTTTCAACTCTTCATCTTATGTGAAATATGCACCTCCTTTAAAGAATTCCCCTTCCTTACATATGTCATATTTTTAATATTGCTCATAGTTTTTTACTAATAATCCTTGTACATTTTCAACTCTTCATCTTATGTGAAATATGCACCTCCTTTAAAGAATTCCCCTTCCTTACATATGTCATATTTTTAATATTGCTCATAGTTTTTTACTAATAATCCTTGTACATTTTCAACTCTTCACCTCATGTGAGCATTTACTCATTTTTGGGTATTTTCTTTTTACAAGTTGGATTTATCTCCTCCCTACACATGGATTGATGCTATTGGTCCATAGGAACCTTAATTGGACCATAGTCTAAAGATTTCTGAAAATCTAGACCCTTAGACTAAGGTTCTTTATACCTATTTCCAATTAATTCCAATTGCACATTGGAAAATTCTTTTTGAATTTCTGTTTCAGGGGAACTCATCTGAATTATAAGAGATATTTTTCTATCCAAAAATATTCAAAATCTGAATATTCTCTCTCTAGAATAATTTTTCTCTCTCTAGGCTAAAATAGTTAGCAACAGGGTCTTTATATTTCTGAAGAGGGTTGATTACAGGGGAAGATACTAGACATCAAAAAGGGGTTGGGGGAGGAATCTTACAAAAGGCTATAAGCTTGACAGACTTTCTTTTGTGTCGAGTTTGCTACCATTGGTTTCTGGTCTCCTCCGGGTTGTTTGAACAGTAAAGGAAATTTTTATTTTGCTTCGAAACCTAACCGAACAAATATTTTTGATAGACCAGGCATGTGTCAAAAGCTTCGGGGTCTTTCTGGTGATTCAAATGAGATCATGAATCCTTATCAAAAACCACAACTTTTGATGATGGATTTAATTGAGCTTCTATCTTTAAAAGGAGAGTGGATCATGGATATTTTTGCGGGACACATAATCATGCAACCTTAACTTTTTACATATTTTATATTGCTCATTTAAGTGAGCTTTACCATGTTGATTCTTTTTTTCTTAGGAACAACCACTATTAGTGCTCTTAAAAAAGGAAGGAATGTTGTTGCTATTGAGCTAGATCCAGTTCAAGTTTGTTTTATTCAACGACGAGTCACTGCAATGAAAGAATTTCTAGATGAGTTTCAAGAGGTTGGAATGAAAAACATGGCAGCAAACCCAAGAGTGGTGGATGCATTTGGAGCACCTCAGCCTCCCTTTGGATCTTGAGCCTTACAAAGATCCACATACTATGGATATTGATATTCCTCTTACGGAGTCAACACCACTCATTATAGGATGCGAGCAAACTAATGAAGAAGTTAGTCATGAAGAGGAGGAATTTCCTATGCTAGAATAGATTTAGACACTTGTAGTTTCAAACAATTTTTGGTATTTAAATCCTCATTGGGGGTGTTCAAGGATTTCTAGGTTTTGAGAGTGTTTTGAACAACGTTTGTTTGTATTCAAAACTAGCATCACAAATCTTTTTGAATGAGGAGCTTACGTTTTGAGATTGGTTCAAAAAATTGGTCAAATGTTGTCACTATTGAAGCATTTATAGGAATTGTCTCGTAATTAGACTTGTTTTTTAATCAATGAAGATTAATTTAATCATGACATTGAAGTTGTGCGATAAAAGTAGTTATATTTTGCTTTCTAGTAACGATAGCAATAATTTTGTATTCAAAGTGAAGCTCTTTGTTGTGAGTCTCTAATGCAACTTTTGTGTCATGTTTTTTTATTTGAAATATTCTAAGATTTTGTAGTTGATAGGCTTGTACTACTTAGACATCAAATAGTGGAAAATTTGGCAAATTTTTAATTTAGCAAATGAATCACTTGCAAGTATGTTTTAAGTTAAGCAAGTATGTTTTAAGTTAAGCAAAAAAGTCTCTTTTTAAAGTTCTACTTTATTGGGCACATCAAAGATTCTTTTGGTGCTAGATTTAGATTGTTTTTAAAGGATTTTTTTGGTCTCTCAAAACTACAACTCACGACCGATTGTATTTTCAAATGGCTAGGTGTTTCTCTCCTCTTCTTCTTCTTCTTCCTCTTTTACTTCTCTCTCCACTCCCTCTTCTTTCTTCTTCTTCTTCTTCTCTCTCTCTCCTCCTCCTCCTCCTCTTCTTTCCCTTCTCTCTTCACTCCTTCTTCTTCTCTCTCAGCTCAGCTTGCACTGCCACGCAGTTGTGCTTTAATCCCATATGGTGTTTAGAACATTTGGGGAAAATGGTATAAAGGGTAAACAAACTGCATATTGTCATTGTCTCATTTGCAAAAACTTGTGCTTGTTGCCAGCTCCCAGTGACATGATGTGTCATTGTCTTGTTGACCAGCACTAAACGGACCTTGTTGTGCCTTGTTGGTCTATGTTATTTTGGGCACTGTGTTGTGTGTGGTCAGTGCTGAAGCTGGCCATTTCTGTGTGTCCCACTACCCTAATAGGTGTCTCTTATTGGGATGTGTCCTTGCTGCTACTGGTGTGAAGTTTGCACAGTGGATCCTTAAGTTTTGTGCCTGTGCTACTCTGTGCACATGAGCACAGAGGACATGTGGTACCAGGCCGTCTGAGTGCCCCAAACACACACCTTTTAACGGATGGAACGTAACTAGGCTCTGATACCACTGTTTATGGAAAATTGTGGACCTCGAGAAAGCATGCCAAGTAAAAAATACAAACATGAGAGAGAAACACCAGATTGGGTCCCAACTTTCTCCCCAAGCCTGTTGCCAAAAGCATCCTTGCTTGAGTATTTATAAATTTTATTACTTCAAAAATAGGTTACATGGCTATTTTAGCCTTTGCTTGCTCTAAAAGCTTTCTTTTTACAAAAATTGGATAATAAATATATGAAAAATCTCACTCGTGTGATAGTGTGTGTGTTGCTACATTGATCTCCATTCCAATAATTGGTATCAGAGGTCTCTTGGCTCTCAGCCCCTTTTCATCTTCTCCTTGAGTTGCTCTTTTGATCGTCTCAGATTGAGCTATCCTCTTAGGTGGAGAAGGTATACCATATAGTGTGTTACTAACTACATTAACCTATGAACTATTTAACAGTGTTTTTGCATGTTTTGAACTATTTTGGGCACTTTCGAGGCTCTTTTGTATGCTATAAGGCTTCTGCGAGCATCCTGCGCGAGGGTGCAATTCAAACTATTTTTGTTTGATTTTGGGTTTTCTACACAACAACAACATCATTTGGTGTGTAGACAAGGTTTTTTTCATCTTTGACATCACATCTTCAAGTTCACCTCCAACAGCTTCAACAACATCATCAATTTTTGCATTTCGGCTAAGTATCATTTCTACACTCTACACTGTAATTTTTCATACATTTTGTAGATTACCATTGTTATTAGTGGTCTACTGATAGCCATTCTAGTTTCATTCAGTGGGCATTGACAACACCTCTATGGTGGGTAGTTGGGATATTTGCATTATGTGTCAAAGATTAATTATTTACAAGCAGAATGGTAGGCAAACAGTGATGTATTTGGTATTTTTTTCGATGAGGATAAGCTTGATGAGACCAACTATCCATTCTCGTCATTCTGGTCGATGACGAGACCAACTACCCTTGTTATCTTCTCCTTGAGTTGCTCTTTTGATTGTCTCGGATTGAGCTATCCTCTTAGGTGGAGAAGGTGTACCATATAGTGTGTTACTAACTACATTAACCTGTGAACTATTTAACAGTGTTTTTGCATGTTTTGAACTGTTTTATGGGCACGTTTTGAGGCTCATTTGAGGCTTCTTCTATGAGCATCCTGCGGGGGTGCAATTCAAACTATTTTTGTTTGATTTTGGGTTTTTTGCACAATAATAACATCTTTGGTGTAAGATTCCTCCCCAACCCCTTAAGATGTCCAGTTTCTTCCCCTGTAATCAATCCCCTTTTCAGAATAATAAAAGATCTTGTTTCTACCTATTTTGGCCTAGAGAGAGAAAATATTCTAGAGAGAGATAATTCAATTTTTAGATATCTTTGGATGGAAAAATATCCCTTCTTATTAAAATAAATTCCCTCGAAATAGAAGTTTAAAAAGAAATTCCTAAGGTGCATTAGAAAAAAATTATAATGTGCACAAAAGACCTTAGTCTAAGGGCCTCTATTTTCAGAAAATTTTGGATTAAGGTCCAAACAAAGGTTTGACACGCCAATGAGATTAATCCAAATGTAGGGAGGAGATAAATTGAAGAATAAAACCCCCCCCCCCCCAAAAATGAGTAAATGCTCACATAAGATGAAGAGTGGACTAAGGACCAAAGAAAAGAATTAAAAAACTAAATTTTGACACCACCTTTTTCTCAACATTACCCCCAATTTTTAGTCAATAAAATGAGATATTTTTATCTCTCCTCTCTTCTGTTTCAAATCTAGATCCAAAAAGTAAACTGAACTGACCCAAAAATGGTCAAAAATTGACCAAACTGATCTGGAAAATTCTAGAATCAATTTTCTTAGTTAGAGGCTCACTTTTTCCTATAAATAGAAGCCTCCTCCTTTTGTAAAATCTTAATGGTGTTTATGCACTATTACTCTACTCCTGTCCTGAGCCATCTACATTGAATTTTTTAATAATTCAATTGTTTTTGGCCTAATCCTCTCCAAAGTGAATTGGTGGCCATTATTGCTTCAAACAAGAGTAGAACCCTCAATCCCTCAAGCCAAAGGAGAGCTTACAAGCTCCATGTAAGCTAATTTTCTTACTTTGTTTACGAACTTTAATGAAAAATCTATGGTTTTCTTGATTTTTATGTTTTGCAAATGATTGAATTAAATTCAAATGCTATGCCTTTGATGAAAAGGCCACCCCCTTCTCTTCTTTACATTCCAACCTTTCTTAATCCTAGAAAGATTAACTAAGTGATTAATTAAACTCTTCCTATTGTTTACTCTCGTGAATTCAGAAAATTGTGTAGATTAGAGTTCTATAATTCTAAATTGGGTTAATTTAGTTAAGTGAAGAAAGATAAAAATGAGAAATGGTCAGCCATACAAAGGAGGTAATGGCAAAATTTTCCAGAATTCTCTGAAAAAGAAAGTTTGTTTTTATGTTATTCCAAAAGAGCAATTCCCACCATTTTTGCATCTAAAAGAAATATTCTAATTACTCCATGTACATATTCACCTATGAATATGCATGGATATCACTGATATTAATTATTAAATTTGATTTCTATGCATAGAAAGATGCATAAAGGAAATTTTTTATTACAAAAGTGTTATTCTTATTAAATTTGATTTCTATGCATAGAAAGATGCATAAAGGAAAATTTTTATTACAAAAGTGTTATTCTTATTAAATTTGATTTTTTATGCATAAAAAGATGCATAAAGGAATTTTTATTATTATAAAAAGTGTTATTCTTATTAAATTTGATTTCTATGCATAGAAAGATGCATAAAGGAAATTTTTTTATTGTAAAAGTGTTGTTCTTATTACATTGATTTCTATGCAAAGAAAGATGCATAAAGAAATTTTTTTATTACAAAAGTGTTATTCTTATTAAAATTGATTTTTATGCATAGAAAAATGCATAAAGGAATTTTTTTAATTATAAAAGTGTTATTCTTATTAAATTTGATTTTTGCATAAAGTAATTTTTTAATTATAAAAGGGTTATTCTTATAAAATTTAAATTTTATGCATAAATAGACGCATAAAGAAATTCTTTTTATTTTAAAAGTGTTATTCCTATTAAATTTGATTTTATGCATAAATAGATGCATAAAAGGATTTTTTTAATAAAAGTGTTATTCCCATTGAAGTTGATTTTTATGCATATATAGATGCATAAAGAATTTTTATATCAAAATTAGAATTCTCTTAAATTTTATGTTTAAATTCTATGAGTATTTGATAAATGAATAATTAAATACTCTAAGAGAGAAATTTCTATCGTTTTATATTCACACAGATTGTAAAAAGAAAATTTAAAAAATCTATTGAGATCAAAATATTCAGATAAATGATTAATTTATTCCTCATTGGAATTCGTAACTAATTTAGAAATCAGTTAAGTGAATATTCAAAGAAAGAAATTCAATAAAATAGTAACTGAATTATTCAGGAGGAAAAATCTTATCCGACTTGAACCTTGAATCAGACTATGACTAAAACTCTTGTCAGTTTCGAAGAAAGAAGGTGTGACCAGTTTAGAAAAATACACTCAAAACTCCCGCCAAATCTGAAACTAAGTTTGAGACCCTTTGAATTGATCTATGGATCAAGGTTATAGAATTCGAGGAATTCTGGTATGAAATTCAAAATTCCGATCAAGAAGTTTTGGGGAGATTGATTCAAGAAATACTCCTTGTATTCAAAAGAAAACCAAACTGAAAACTTGCATCGAAACCCTGTTTTCTTAAAGGATTGTCTTATGCCAGAATGGAGGGAGCATTTGGTATATGTTTTTCTAAGGGAAGTTTGGTTGCAATAGCTGGCGGGGAGTGTTCAAAGGATGGCTCACGCGATAAAGCCTGCCCAAGTCTTGACCAGCCTCCTCGGCATGGTTGAAAAATGGTGCGCTTTTGGTACGATGGGCGAGGACCGACGAAGCGATCCCTGAGTGAAGTGCCAGGACACCTAAGGAGGATCCTGGAGGGTTCTGACCAGGAGATGCACGGGCTCGCGGTGCCTATGACACCCATGCGTATGTCGTGGAAGATATGTATGATGGACGAAATGATTATTCTAATCTGTTACTGGATCTCGTTTGCTGACTAGTTGGTCTCAAAACAGAGAGTCCAGAGTGATACTGTTTTTTGAGAAACAAGGGACTCGATGGAATTTTTGAGTTATGACATCTATAACCAATAACTGTTTGTCAATGGATTATTTTATATGTTAAAGTTTTAAAGAGGAGTGTGTGCATATTTGTATTCGAAAGCAAAAATTAAGAAAGGCATTCAATTATGGGGGGGTGAGTAATTGTCTGGTTCTACTGATTCCATGGTGGGTGGTGGCTAACCCATGGGCCGAATGGGGTTAGGCTGCTGGAATCAGTGGAGTTTTAATAATTAAATTAAAATAATAGGAATACGTTTAGAATTCGAGTAGTTAAATAAAAACCTGAAGAATTTCTCAAATGATTAGATCAATGGCTGTGCCTGACTTTGGTTAGGAAAAAAGCGTTGATTTCCTCAAATGATTAGATCAACGGCTGTGCCTGAATTTGGTTAGGAAAAAAGCATTGATTTCTTCAAACTAAGTCAGTGATAGTGTAAGATTCTTCCCATCCCCTCAAGATGTCCAAAGATCTTGTTTCTAGAGAGAGAAAATATTCTAGAGAGAGATAATTCAATTTTTAGATATCTTTGGATGGAAAAATATCCCTTCTTATTAAAATAAATTTCCCTGAAACAGAAGTTTAAAAAGAAATTCCTAAGGTGCATTAGAAATAAATTATAATGTGCATAAAAGACCTTAGCCCCTGTTTTCAGAAAATTTTGGATTAAGGTCCAAACAAAGGTTTGACAGCCAATGAGATTAATCCAAATGTAGGGAGGAGATAAATTGAAGAATAAAAGAAAACCCCCCCAAAAATGAGTAAATGCTCACATAAGATGAAGAGTGGACTAAGGACCAAAGAAAAGAATAAAAAAACTGAATTTTGACACTTTAGTGTGGGGATCTCCATGAAGTAGGCACCTTTTTCTCATCATTACCCCCAATTTTTAGTTAATAAAATGAGATATTTTCATCTCAAGAGATATTTTTCCATCCAAAAATATTTAAAATCTGAATAACCTCTCTCTAGAACATTTTCTCTCACTAAGTCAAAATTGGTAGAAACAAGATCTTTTATTATTCTAAAGAGGGAATTGATTACAGGGGGAAGATAGTGGACATCTTGAGGGGCTGGGGAGGAATCTTACATTCTCTTCCACTTGAAAAACGCGAGATGTCCCCATCTCGCAAACTTGGGGTAATCCCGCAACAGTTCGGCTTCTTTCTCCTCCTAGGTGGCATCTTCAAAAGGATAGAACTTCCATTTAACCAATAATTCTCTCACAATTCTATTCCTGAGAATCTTTTCTCGAACATCAAGGATTTCTTCAGGTTAGAGTTCCATCTGCCCTTGGGTTGAAGAAGTTAAGATTTCATCACATCAAGCACATGATTCAGGCTTGGTATATACTTTTTAAGAAGGCTGACATGAAATACATTATGTACTTTGAGATGAGGAGGCAGAAGAAGCTCGTAGGCTGTCACCTACTTTCTTTGTAAATCAGATGGCCCACAATATCTCGGGGATAACTGCTTGTACTTCCCAAGAGATAGAGAACTTCTTTTGGGGCGTGCTCGAATGAAGACCATATCTGCTTCTTCAAATTTTCTGTCTGACCTCTTCTTATCTGCATACTACTTCTGTCTACCCTGGGCAGCTTTTATATCTTTGCGCGAGTTGACTGCATCTGCTACTCCATGTCGTCAAGCATCTGTGTGGACATCTCAACCCTAATCAATGGGTCGGACCAAGTTAATGGAGTTAAACAATCTTGTCCATACAGAGCTTTGAAAGGGCTCATCCCAATACTTCAGTGTGATAAGAAGCATTGTAGGCAAACGCGACTAGGTGCAGATAGCTTAGCCACTTCTTGGGTTCCGTGCCACAGCATGACCGAAGTATATCTTCGATTACTTGGTTCACCCTTTCAGTTTTACCATCGGTCTCGGGGTGGTAAGTTGTGCTGAGATCCAAGAAAGTTCCTACTGCTTTGAAAAATGCAGTCCAGAATCTTGACATGAACTTGGGATCTCGATCACTTACTATTCTCCTGGGTAGGCCATGCAATCTGAAGATTTCCTTGAGGAACATTGTGGCCACATCCACTGTAGTGTAGGTTTCTTTTACTGGAATCAGATGGGCAACTTTGGTTAGTCTATCAACTACCATGAAGATGGAGTTGTAACTTGATTGCACTGAAGGTAATCCAGTAATAAAATCCATACTGATACATTCCCACTTCATCTGAGTATGTCTAATGGATGTAACTTCCCATGCATTTTTACTCTCTCGGCCTTGACTTTCTGACAGGTCAGACATTGACGTACATGATTAAGTACATCCTTTTTTAGACCAGGCCAAAAGAAGCTTTTCTTCACAGACATGTAGGTTTTGATGAAACCTGGATGTCCTGCAAAATAAGGCTGTCATGGGCTTTATTCAGAATTTGACCCTTAGTTCCCTCATCATTGGGAATGCATAGCCTGCGATTATAATACATAATTCCATCATCCAGGCTGTACCCTTGAACTCGGTTCAACTCCTATGGAGTTTTGCTTTCCTGCATAAGTAGGGTAGCAATAGGGCCAAAGAAAGGATTTGACACTAGAGTAATTACAAGCAAGGAGGCTTTTTTGCTGAGGGCATCTGCTACCACATTTTCTTTGCTTGGGCAGTACTTGATTTCAAAATCAAATTCCTGCAGGGTTTGCATCCACCTTCTTTGGCACATGTTGAGATCCTTCTGAGTGAAGATCCACTTTAAGCTCTGATGATCTGTCATCAAAGTGAATCTTTGACCCAATAGGTAATGTCTCCACAACTTCAGGGCACATATACTATTGAAAGTAGTTCCAGGTCGTGGGCAGCATAATTTCTCTTATGCGTACTGAGTTTTTGGGATTCATAGGCCACTGCATGACCTTCTTGCATGAGTGCACCTCCTAGGGCAAAACCGCTAAACTCAGTTACTACCTCAAAGGGTAGAGAGAAATCCGACAGCTTCAAAACGGGATTGGTTATTACCAAGGAGGTCTTTAGCTTATCAAAAGCACTCTGGCACCTGGCAAACCATTGAAATGGAATATTCTTCTTGAGAAGATTAGTCAGGGGGGAAGCTATGAGAGCATACTTTGGTATAAAAATTCTATACCAACCAGTCAATCCCAAGAATCCCCTAACTTCTTTCACTGTTTTTGGTTCAAGCCAATCTATGATTGCTTGGACTTTAGCAAAATCTGGAGAAATTCTATCTTTGGATACCAGAAAGCCCAAGTATTCAACATGGTCGGCAGAGAAAGTGCATTTGCTCTTTTTTGCAAAGAGTTGGTGATTCCTTAGAATCTCAAGAACTTTTTTGACATGAGTTTCATGGTCAGTTGCATTCTTTGAGTAAATCAAAATATCATCAAAGAAAACAAGAACAAAATCATCCAAGTATTCTCTGAGAATGTCTTGCATTAAAGCGATTGAATGTAGCTAGGGCATTTGTCAAGCCAAACGGCATGATAGTGAATTCATAATGCCCATACCGAGTAGTATTGATACCTATCTTTGGGATATCTTGCTCATTAATCCTGATCTGATAATACCCTGATTTGAGATCTATCTTTGTGAAGATCTGGGCTCCACTTAGCCTGTCCCCCGGAGCTTATCAATTCTAGGAATAGGATACTTATTCTTAACTGTCAGAGCTGATTGAGGCCTCTCTAGTCCACACAGAGTCTTAGCGTTCCATCTTTCTTTTTTTTAAAAGAGAACTGGTGCACCCAAGGTGAAACACTGGGTCTTACAAAGAGTTGGTGAAGCACCAACTCTTTTTTGCAAATAGTTGATGCTTCCTTAGAATCTCAAGAACTTTTCTGACATGAGTTTCATGGTCAGTTGCATTCTTTGAGTAAATCAGAATATCATCAAAGAAAACAAGAACAAAATCATCCAAGTATTCTCTGAGAATGTCCTGCATTAAAGCGATTGAATGTAGCTAGGTCATCTGTCAAGCCAAACGGCATGACAGTGAATTCATAATGCCCATACCGAGTATTGATGCCTGTCTTCGGGATATCTTGCTCATTAATCCTTATCTGATAATACCCTGATTTGAGATCTATCTTTGTGAAGATCTGGGCTCCACTTAGATTGTCCGGAAGCTTATCAATTCTAAGAATAGGATACTTATTCTTAACTGTCAGCTGATTGAGGCCTCTATAGTCCACACAGAGTCTTAGCGTTCCATCTTTCTTTTTCTGAAAGAGAACTGGCGCACCCCAAGGTGAAACACTGGGTCTTACAAACCCTTGTTCTAACAGCAGTCTAAGGTGAAACACTGGGTCTTACAAACCCTTGTTCTAACAGCAGTCTAAGCTGTTCCTTGAGTTTGATGGCTTCAGGAACTGGCATTTTGTACGTGCACAGGGCTACTCTCGAGGTCAATTCTATCACATGATCTACTTTCCGAATTGGAGGCATCTCTGTTAATTTTGCTGGTGGGAATAAATCATCATAATCACTTAACCATTCAGGTTCTTTAGCTTTTAACTTTGTGTCTACTGGATTCATTTTGACAACATAAATGATCTACTTCCCGAATTGGAGGCATCTCTGCTGTTAATTCTGCTGGTGAGAATAAATCATCATAATCACTTAACCATTCCGGTTCTTTAGCTTTTAACTTTGTGTCTACTAGACTCATTTTGACAACATAAATGAGCTGCTTCTTTCTAAGTCCTTTTAGTAACTTAGAAGCCTTTACTAACTGCAGACTTAGGGATCCTGAAATTCCGGTTCCTTAAACTTTATTTCTGTGAAGGTCATGGAAGGAAATGGTTCCATTATGACAGTGAATGTCTACTTGATTTTTGTGGAGCCAATCCATTCCAAGGATCCCGTCCAAAGGTATAACTCTAAACTGACAGTCAGTTAAATTCCCATCTAGATTGAACTGAGTACGATCTGTCTCAAGGTGAGTGAAAAAGAATCTTCCCACGGGCCAATTCAACTTGCATAGGTTTCCCTCATTTCTGTTCTAAGACTAGCTTACGTAAGCATCCTGGGGAAATGAAAGAATGAGTCTTGCCTGAATCAATCAAAAGCTTAAAAGGCTTACCCTGATACTCAGCTGGTGTATGAATGACGGAGAAGGCGATTTAGCCCTTGGTTTTCAATTGCTGCATAAATCTGTCCTCTTTGCTCTTCCACTACTTCTGCTATTGACCCCTCTGATTGTAAGACAACCTTTTGAGAAGTGGGGTATTGATTTTTTTGGACCCATTAGTCTAGCTACACATTCGTCCCCACAAGCCCAATATGTGATCGTGGTGGCCACAGACTATTTCACAAAATGGGTAGAGGAAACAGCCTCTAAGTGAGCTAATGCAAGAAAAATGGCTAAGTTCTTATATGAACAAATCATTTCGAGATTTTGCTACCCATTGGAATTAGTTAGTGATAGGGGTTCACATTTCATTAATGAGGTGATTGAACACTGACTTGCTGGATTCCTTGTAGTCCATCGAAAGTCATCACCTTATTATCCATAGGCAAATGGTCAAGCGAAGAGTACAAATAAGATTTTATGTACTATCCTGACAAAAACATTAGAAGCTAGTCGCACGGATTGGGAACATAAACTAACTGCAGCTTTATGGGCATATCAAACGTCATATAAGGTAGCGACGGGATATACTCCCTTTCGTCTAGCTTATGGCATTGAGGTGGTAATGCTTATGGAGTACTTAGTTACAAGCTTGTGAATTGCAGTACAAGAGAGATTACCTAAAAATGCATTAGCCGAAAGGTTGGTTGATTTAGAGAAACTTAATGAAACCCGGCTAATGGCATCACATGGGCTTGTGGTCGAGAAATTGCATAGAAAGCGTTGGCTTGACCATAACCTGAAACAAAAAGAACTAGAAACGAGGGACGTGTCCTCATATATGGTGTCGGAAGCACCAGAAGAAAGAAACTCAAGTAAAGAGGATTAGGACCATTTTGAGTGCCCGAAATCACGCCTCAAGGGTCGGTCCAAATTGAAACTATTGAGGGTGTGCAAATGGAGGGTTACATAAATGGAAGCAAGCTTAAAAAGTATTACGGACCATTGACCCAAGAGATGCTCATGCAAGAGCACTCACGAAGAAACCAAGGCAAGGAAAGTCAAGGCCAAAAAGAGAATTCAGGAAAGAATATTGCATGTCAACATGGCTTCATTAACCCTCTTTGAGGAGGATGACCTAGACATTGAGCCGGGACGTCTCAGTGTGAAAGTCTCTATAACTAAAAGTCATGCAAAGAGCATTGTATTAATCGATACGGGATCAATTCATAACCTGATCTCTTATGAAGCATGGGAAGCTTTAGTCAAACGTCACCTTGAGGCCACCAATGCACGAGTAAGAAGTGTGCATTTGTCAACTACCAAAGCAGTGGGATTCTTAAGTGTTAATATTTCCATCAGAAATAATCCCTTGGTTGGAAAGGTGTTTGTTATGCCTTCAAGACCTATGGAGGAAGAAATGATCCTTGGACGATCCTAGATTTACGCTAGTAGTTGTAATATCCAGTGGGAAAAGAGGGCCGCACAACTCGATGAGGGTAAGAATATCATTACCATGCCATTATGGAGCCCATTAAACAAGGGAAAGCAGGCTATGATAGATGACATAGAAACGCCAATGCCAAAGAAAGTAGCTATCATACCAGAGAAGGTGTCCCATGCAAAAAAATAGTCAAAGTTTCCAATAATTCAGCAGTGGGTTCCAAAGAACCAACTTCGAGCCTAGAAATAATATGATGTAAAAGGAGTAACTGGGGGGTCAAGGCAAAAAGTTCAAGATACAGACAAGGGACATAGATGGCCATCCAGTGTTAGCCAGAAGTATTCCAAATGAAGCCAGTAGTAGTAACTGGGGGGTCAAGGCAAAAAGTTCAAGATACAGACAAGGGACATAGATGGCCATCCAGTGTTAGCCAGTAGTATTCCAAATGAAGCCACCATCCATAAAGCACTCAAAAGCAATGGGTTTGAAAGGATTTGCTAGCTGCAAAAGGCTATTACCAGGGCAAAACGACAATATTGGTGCCAAAGTCCTAACCAAGGTTCAGTACTACAAATACTTTCAAAAAAATAGGGAATGACAATAAAAGCAAACAAGACCAATTTCTAGCTAAAGCAAATGCTAAGAAGGTGCAAAAATTGCCCATTCAACACAGAGAACTGGAAATAGCACTACCACCAATTGCACCCATCAAGATAAAAGAGCTGGACAAAGTTAAGGAGAAAAGAAGAGAAAGCGTGCAACCACATGTAAAAGAGACAGAACCCAATCAACAAGATTCAGTGGAGGCACTCTTCAGTTGGATGGAGGGAAAGATCAAGCACTCCTACACTGAACTTAAGCGGTTGCAAAACAACAAATTCCCACAAGTTCCAAGGTACCACATTGGTTTCCGTGGCAATAAAAAGAGTTGAAGAACAAAAGGTATCCATTTCTCAATAATGTACAAGGTAAAAAGGTTTGATCTTCATGCCGAGAAACATGATCATTCGTTTCATGTGTATTCAACCATTTTTTGACTGCATGATTGAGTGTTTGAGCATGTAAGGAGCATAGGGTATCAACCTTGCATGCACAAAATCAGAAATAGTTCACGTCGTGAAATGCCTTAGCCTTTCACGCCGTGAAATGATAAAAAATGGTTCACATTGTGAGACCCTTAACACTTCACGTCTTGAACCGCCTTACTCCTTCACGGCATGAAACGATCACATTTCCTTTGTCAATCATAGGATGCCATCATGTGGCATACTTCATCCGCTCAATAAAATCGAATTTTTCCCTCTTTTGTGCATTCGCTTGTGCTATTTCTTCAACAATTGCATCGCTTGGCGAATTGCAGCTCATCACTCTCGGATTTCCAAGTGCTCTTCTGCCTCGCATTGATTGCAGCTTCGGTTTGAGAGGTGGGAGCTTGTGCTTTACCCTTGTTTTCTTTCTTTTCTTTTCCTTTCTTTCTTTCTTTTGTGAATTAGCACACAAATTGCATGTCATGTGAAATCTTGCAGTGAAATCATGTTGCAAGTGCTCTGTTTTGTGCTATTGTTGTATGTGTGTATACATTCATTCATCGTAACTATGAAATGTGCATAAAATGATCACTCATAGTGATTGATTTTCATGTAAATTAGCCAATGATATTTCATGGAAACCACCTTGCTCCTTAGAAAGAGGCCACACAATCTGACTCTCAAAATGTTGATGACAAATCAAAGCTTTTAAAGTAAAAAACCCTTAGAGTTCGAAACTGCTATCTCATGGGTCAAAACCCGCTATCTCATAGGCTAACCACCTCATGGTTCAAGAAGGCTCCGCGGCTTAACCATATCATGTCTTAACTATCTCATGGTTCAAGCCACTTCACGTCTTAACCATCTCACGTCTTAACTATCTCACGGTTCAAGCTTAACCATCTCATGTCTTAACTGTATCACAGTTCAAGCCACTTCACAGCTTAACCATCTCACGTCTTAACTGTCTCACAGTTTAAGCCATCTCATGGTTTAACCATCTCACGGCTTAACTGTCCTGATGGTTCAATCCACTTCACGGCTTAACCATCTCACATTTTAATAGTCTCACGGGTTAAAAACCTGCTATCTCACGGATAAAGATCATGTACTCTCATAGTTTATGCCTTCCCGCCTACGTCTTCATGTATTATACACTTGTTTATTGCTTATCTCACTATACCCTTCTCTTCAATATAACACACACACTTTACATCTTCATGTATTATACACTTGTTTATTGCTCACCTCACTAACACCCTTCTCTTCAATATAACACACACACACACACACTTACTTTTTTTTTTAAAAGAAGAAGAAAGAAAGAAAAAGGAGAAAAGACCATATGCTCTCACCAGTCATTGTGACTAACTCTCTAATCAATGTTACATATGTCGACATCCAAAACCCCTGAACCGGAATCGTAGAAACTCTGGCGGTCACATAGGCAAGTGCCTCAGGGTCACCAATGGAGAAAAAAAAAGAGACCATCACGTGGTCCAAAGCTTAGCTACTTGTTGGGACAGTATGAACAAATGCTCCATGGATCCATAATTACCGAGGATGTCCAAACTGCACATGGGAGGATAGCCATGCAATACCACAGCCCAGAATGTTTGTAGGTTCTAGAAGACGAGGAAGTCAAGGCAAAGCTAGAGAAGGTAGGGCTCGGACAAATGGCTGACTGCCTTCCTTGCACAATGAACACAGAGTTGTGTGCTAAATACTTAAAGACTTATGATAGAGCCACTAAGCAGGGATAGGTCACCAAGGCAGATGGTACAACTGAATAGGTCCTCATATCCAAAGATTCGATCTGTGAGGCCTTGCAGCTACTACTGCCAATGAATATCCACTCTCATAACTTTGAGAAAATGCCCTTGGATGCCATGCTCAAGAAAAGCTCATACAATTCAAACGGGGATGAATATGACAATATACAAGATGAGGTGACAAAGAAAGCCTACTGTGTCATGTCTCTCATTATGTAGGTAAAACCCATGGATAGATACAACAGGATCCCTCTTAACAGGATTGCTAAGGTGCACAAGGAGAAAGAGGAGGACTGGGTATGGTACATCCATAGGGAAATGGAGAACTACCTGAGTGCCCAACCAGTCCAAAGTTTGCAACCCCTACTTGCTTACAAAGGTGCTAAGTCACGCTATAGAGCTTCCCATTCCATAATTAATGCCAGAGGAGCAAGTACAACAAGCAACACATGTAGAGCAGCCAATATGAAAGATCCCTACCCCCTTCGCGCAATAGATTTGGGGGTGCTAGCAGCGGAAGTAGCACTTCTTGCGTGGGGCAGGGTCCCTCACTCGGGGCCTCGCCCACGGATATCTGGCAAGAGACTAGTCCATTGGTTCTTTCAAAACCAAATCCGAAAAAACTTCCCTCGTCCGAAAAGTAGGGGCGATTCCTCCAGGATATTTTTTTACTCTAACGTAGTCAAGAGCCTTAACTAACTGAACTGATCTGACCGAGCCCGTAAGTCCCATGGTCACATCAAGGAAAAGACTTGCACTTGGATCATAGAGACTTGCACTTGGATCATAGAGACCAACGCTTTTTTCCTCATTGAGAGGCACAGCCGTTGATTCTTTTCCATAGAACAATTTCTATCCGTGATTTACTTCATCTATCATACTATAATAGAATTGAGTCTCATTTTAGGGATCCATCAGTCCAGCCTAACCCCATCCAGTCCCGTAGGTTAGCCAACCGCCCAACCACTGTACTGATGGGATCCAATTAGAAATTTGGTAATGTTTTTGTCCCAGGTTCCAGGGAAAAGAGTTCCTAGGCCCCCTAGCCGGATATTCATGCAAACTTTAAGCTAGTCACACCACTTACACACCCAATATGAAATCGCCTTTTTCAGAGATTCAGCTATCTTTAAAATAATATTTTAATAAAACCATAGTGTCACTGATCATAATCCTCCAAAATATCCGGTTGAATCCTTATTTCCAATCATTCCTTCATCGGTGTACCTATGGCATCATTGGTAACCAGAACGCTCACCACCTGTCCACTCAGGGGCCTTTTCGTAGTTCCTAGCTCATAGTACCCGATAATATTTTCACTTATAAAAATTCAGATGGAATCTCTATTGAAGATCAGCAAGATCAACCAACATATCCATATAAAAGAGTCATGGACTTATCCGTTGTTGAGGACCAGCAAGGTCAATCAACCAGATCCATGCCCGGTTTCAGAAAACTACTCTAACTCCTTGTTTCATTATCTTCCTTGACGCACGTGTGGGTATCTTTGCCGACCCAAAGCCCGAGCACCGTATGGCCAGCACCCTCGAGGATCCTTCACAGGTCACCTAGTGCTTCACTCATAGGCCGTTTCCTTGGTCCCTCATCCACCGTATCGGAAGCTCACGATTTTAGACCGAGGTTGGTCAAGACCTCGGCCGACCTTACTACGGGAGACGTCCTCTGTGCTCTTGCAACTTTATCAGTTAGGTCTCCATGACTTCATTCACAAGACGGTCAAAATGCTTCCCTAGCATTCTTGACATAAAACAGTCATTTAAAGCAGGTCATAAATACAGTTTCTATAACGAATTCTCGTCTTTCCACATTGTTCCACACTGAATCCACATTACTTAATCCATATTCATTTCATATGTATTTCCATTCTCATCACATCATTTTCCATCTCATCACATCTTTCCTCATTTATCCTCATCAGATCTCATCCACTCGCATCTACCCATATCCACATCTCATCACATCATATTCATTCACATCTATCCCGTTTCACATCACATCACATCACATTCATTCACATCACATATCATCCATTCACATCTATCCCAATTTACATCACATCGTATCTCATTCATTCACATCTCGATTCACATCACATCACATACATTCACATCCCGATTCACATGACATGACATCACATCACATTTATTCATGTCCATCACATTCATTTACATCACATCCATTTTTATCCATCACATCACATTCATTCATATCCATCACATTCATTTACATCACATCCATTTACATCCATCATATCACATTCATTCATATCCATCACATTCATTCTCATCACCATCCCATCCCATACATTCTATCCACATCATGTCTCATTTATACACATCTCATCTCATTCATCCACATCCATCCAATTGTTCACATGTACGACTACCCACATCTATCCATACACATCCACATCCACATCCATTCTTCCACATACACATCCACATCCCTGTACATCACATCACATCCTTTCAAATACACATCCACATCCATTCTTTCGCATACACATCCACATCCATTCTTTCGCATACACATCCACATCCCTGTACATCACATCACATCCTTTCAAATACACATCCACATCCATTCTTTCGCATACACACCCACATCCATTCTTTCGCATACACACCCGCATACACACCCACATCCATTCTTTCACATACACATCCATATCCATTCTTTCACACCCACATCCATTCTTTCGCACCCACATCCATTCTTTCGCATACACACCCACATCCATTCTTTCACATACACATCCATATCCATTCTTTCACATACACATCCACATCCATCCTTTCACATACACGTACACATCCACATTCAATCTTTCACATACACATCCACATCCATTCTTTCACATACACATCCACATCCACATCCATGTACTTCCCATCTCACCCTTTCACATATCCTCTCATCTCATTCTCATCTCATCATTCTCATCCATATCCATTTACTTCACATCTTATCCCCATTCATTTTCATCACGCCACATCCTATCGCATCCCATTTACATCTTATCACATCCATTCACATCTTATCGCATCCCATTTATATCTTATCACATCCATTCATATCCTATCACATCCCATTTTCATCTTATCACATCTATGGATTCACATCCCATTTACATCTTATCACATCCCATTTACATCTTATCACATCCGTTCCACATCCTATTCCCATTTAGTAGTCTTTACTACTTTGATACCGATAATGGGACTTTTTCTAAATTTTTACCAATTGCTTCGCCTAATTAAAGGTTCTTTTTCTCGACGACTATTTCCATATTCCTTCTCAATTCCTCAATTGAATTATATTCAATATTCCTCTTTTGAATAAAAGAATTCATGGGATTTACAGAAATCAATTCTACCCATATTTTCACTTTTGATAAATAATCATAAATTGAACTAAAAATTTCTCTTTTTCTCATTTAATTTCTTGGACCTCAAATATCATGGGAATTCCTCTTTTTGCATTGCATTCCAATGTCATGGGAATTCCTCTTTTATCATCAAATATTTCTCATAAAATAAACTCATAAAATATCCATTAATTCAATATGCTAGGAATTTCTCTTTTCCCATCTAAATGATTGAATTCCAAATGTCACAGGAATTCCTCTTTTACCATTTAAATATTTCTCATAGATAAAATAAATTTATCTAAAATTTATCTTTGAATTTAAATTTACATTGCATTCCAATGTCATGGGAATTCCTCTTTTATCATCAAATATTTCTCATAAAATAAACTCATAAAATTTCCATTAATTCAATATGCTAGGAATTTCTCTTTTCCCATCTAAATGATTGAATTCCAAATGTCACAGGAATTCCTCTTTTACCATTTAAATATTTCTCATAGATAAAATAAATTTATCTAAAATTCATCTTTGAATTTAAATAAAATATATGCTAGGAATTTCTCTTTTCCCATCTAAATGATTGAATTCCAAATGTCATAGGAATTCCTCTTTTACCAGTTAAATATTTCTCATAGATAAAAAATTTTATCTAAAATTCATCTTTGAATTTAAATAAAATATCCATTAATTAAATATGCTAGGAATTTCTCTTTTCCCATCTAAATGATTGAATTCCAAATGTCATAGGAATTCCTCTTTTACCATTTAAATATTTCTCATAGATAAAAAATAATTTATCAAAAATTTATCTTTGAATTTAAATAAAATATCCATTAATTCAATATGCTAGGAATTTCTCTTTTTCCATCTAAATGATTGAATTCCAAATGTCATAGGATTTTCTCTTTTACCATTTAAATATTTCTCATAGATAAAAATTTTTTAATCTAAAATTCATCTTTGAATCTAAATAAAATATCCATTAATTCAATATGCTAGGAATTTCTCTTTTTCCATCTAAATGATTGAATTTTAATGATTGAATTTTAAATGTCATAGGAATTCCTCTTTTATCATTTAAATATTTATATGCATAAAAATAAATTTAACTAAAATTCTTCTTTTACTTTTAAATAAAATATCCATTATTTTAGTATTCCAAATTTTTCTCTTTCCTCATTAGAATACATGGATTTCTATTGTCATGGGAATTTCTCTTTTATCATAAAAATGAATTACTAGAAATTTTCCTTTTCCCTAATTAACTATTTATGCATAAACATTAAAATTAAATTTTCCATGGTTATGATGAGAATTATTCAATTAACCTAGGATGATTAATCCTACAATATGGTAGGAAGTCCTCTTTTCATATTGTGCATGAAATTGATTTATGTGTTAATTTTTTAAAAATTTTGCCATAGCTTCGTTGCTATTACTGATAATTTTCAATTATTTTGAAAGCATAAAGTTTTAGTAATACAATATGATAGAATAACTACCATTTGGATCAATATCCAATTATGGACTTGATTCCTATGTTTTCCATAAATTAAGTAGCATAAAAGCATTAAAAAGTCACTTCTTTGTCCTCTAATTTGATAAGCATAGAAATTACTTTTAGATTTGAGAATTACTTCTTCATGAGAAGCATCATTTGAATATAGAATTGGTCATAGGAATGACCATTGTTTGGGGGAGAGAGAGATATGCTTAAAAAACATTTTTAATTTATACTTATTTTCAATTAATTCCAATTGCACATTGGAAAGTTCTTTTTGAATTTCTATTTTAGGGGAAACCATTTTAGACACTAGGAGGATTTCTATATCCAAAAATATCTCAATTTTGGATTGCCTCCCTCCTCTAGACATTTTCTGTCTCTTCATCAAGCCCAGAACAGGATCTTTCTTTTATTTCAGAGAGGGGAATAATTATAAGATCAAAAGGAGAGGTTCTTACTCCTTTACACCTCAAAAGCTGGAGGGAGGAATCTTACATCCTACCCCACTTAAAAAACGCGAGATGTCCTCATCTCGCAGCCAGCTGGAGGTCAAACTCTTTGCCTTAAGATCCAACTGATTCTGGGATTCCTTACAGTCTGGTCAACCCAACAGAATCCTGGTATAAAGATCCCTTATATAGAACTCATTATCAAATAACAATTCATTCAGATCATATCATTCATATCCTTAACACAATAGTGGTCCATTAGACCGGAAATTCCATCTGAACATTCCTCCAATTATGCAGGTTTTTAATTTGTCATCCCTTAGCTTGACCCACTGGGTGTCAAGTGTTAATAGTAGTAATCTGTCAGCACAATCCACTAATCTCATAGTGATTTGTTGAAGTCATTATCGTCGTTCTAGTTATTAACATCATTTTTGGGATTCGTCCCATTCATCCACATTGTGGCTTTGTTCAACTTATCTTCTCTCAAATCAGAATTTAGGAATCATCATTTTTCAATCAGAATCAAAATCAACTCATCAAGTCTCAACCACAATTCTAAAATCATATCAACCAGCATTCAAATCCATCATCTAGATAGCATTTTTGTTTATAATTTCAAGGTCTTAGATTTACTCGTATATACTGCGAGTAAAGAGCTGCAGTTATACCCTCGGTATATGCAGGTAGTCACGATCCTTGAAATTATAAGGTAAATACCATCATGTCTGGGCCTCAAGAAAGTCAAGGATTCCATACAATTGCGATACTTCCATCTGAAGACCCAATTACGTATTTATGAATCTTTATTCTAAATATCAATTTGTATGAACTTCATCACACAATTCCAACCTGTTTTTACTGCTACTTCATAAACTTTTGACATTTCTGGCTTCTCGGTTGATCCACTTTAGCCAAATCGCTCAGCGCTCTGATACAGCTGAAAGATCCCTGCCCACTCCACGCAACAGATTCGGGGGTGCTAGCAGCAGAAGTAGCACTTCTTGCATGGGGCAGGGTCCCTCACTCGGGGCCTCGCCCACGGATATCCAGACAAGAGACTAGTCCATCGGTTCTTCCAAAACCGAATCCGAAAAAACTTCCCTTGCCTGGAAAGCAGGGGCGATTCCTCCAGGATATTTTTTTTACTCTAACGTAGTCAAGAGCCTTAACTAACTGAACTGATCTGACCGAGCCCGTAAGTCCCATGGTCAGATCAAGGAAAAGACTTGCACTTGGATCACAGAGACCAACGCATTTTCCTCATTGAGAGGCACAATCGTTGATTCTTTTCCATAGAACAATTTCTATCCGAGATTTACTTCATCTATCGTACTATAACAGAATTGAGTCTCATTTTAGGGATCCCCATCCAGTCCCGTGGGTTAGCCAACTGCCCAACCACTGTAGTGATGGGATCCAAATAGGAATTTGGTTAGGTTTTTGTCCTGGTTACCAGGGAAAAGTGTTTTCAGGCTCCCTAGCCGGATATTCATTGCAAACTTAAAGCTAGTCACACCACTTACACACCCATTATAAAATTACCTTTTAATGAAACCATAGTGTCACTGATCATAATCCTCCAAAATATCCGGTTGAGTCCTAATTTCCAATTAGTCCTTCATCGGTGTACCTATGGCATCATTGGTAACCAGAACGCTCACCACCTGTCCACTCAGGGGCCTTTTCGATAGTTCCTAGCTCATAGTACCCAACAATATATTCACTTATAAAAATCCGATGGAATCTCCGTTGAAGATCAGTAAGATCAACCAACAGATCCGTATAAAAGAGTCATGGACTCATCCGTTGAGGACCAGCAAGGTCAATCAACCAGATCCATACCCGATTTCAGAAAACAACTCTAATTCCTTGTTCCATTATCTTCCTCGACGCACGTGTGAGTATCTTCGGCAACCCAGAGCCCAAGCACCGTATGGCCAGCACCCTCTAGGATCCTTCGCAGGTCACTTAGTGCTTCACTCATAGGCCGCTTCCTTGGTCCCTCATCCACCGTGCCGGAAGCTCACCATTTAAATCAAACCGAGGCTGGTCAAGACCTCGACTGACAACCTTGCTACACGTTGACTCTCCGTTAGCTCTTGCAACTTTATCAGTTAGGTCTCCATGACCTCATTCACAAGACAGCCAAAATGCTTCCCCAGCATTCTTGACATAAAACAATCATTTCAAAACAGGTTATAAATACAGTTTCTATAACAAACTCTTGTCTTTCCACATTGTTCCACATCAATCCACATTACTTAATCCATATTCATTTTATATGTATTCCCATTCTCATCACATCATTTTCCATCTCATCACATCTTTCTTTATTTATCCTCATCAGATCTTATCCACTCGCATCTACCCATATCCACATCTCCTCACATCATATGCATTCACATTTATCCCGTTTCACATCACATCACATCACATTCATTCATCGATTCACATGACATCACATCACATCTATTCATGTCCATCACATTCATTTACATCACATCCATTTTCATCCATCACATCACATTCATTCATATCCATCACATCCATCATATCACAATCATTCATATCCATCACATTCATTCTCATCACCATCCCATCCCATACATTTTATCCACATCATGTCTCATTTATACACATCTCATCTCACTCATCCACATCCATCCAATCGTTCACATGTACGACTACCCACATCTATCCATACACATCCACATCCACATACACATCCACATCCTTGTACATCACATCACATCCTTTCAAATACACATCCACTGAGAAGCATCATTTGAATATAGAATTGGTCATAGGAATGACCATTCTTTGGGGGAGAGAGAGATATGCTTAAAAAACATTTTAATTTAAGCATAAATGGAAACTTTATGTGATTTATCACTAAAATTCATTAGAGAGCTTCAATCGTATTAAAGAGCCATTCAATAGAATACTTCTCAAGCTTGAGAGGGGTTGAGAAGTGAGAAACATTTAGAGATTAAGAAAAAGACCATAAAATCGCTCTTTACCTCTTGTTTTGCTTGATTCTTTAGTCATTGGAGAGGCCCCCAACCAATCAATTGGTTTAGTATGTTGATGAAGACTCCAAAGAAGGTTGAAGAGAGAGAGAAGCTCCAATCTCTCCAAATTGTAGAGGATTTTTAGAGGATAATAGAAAATAACATTATTTTAGTATAATACTCGCATGGTATAGCTCACAGATTTTTTTACAAAGGACTAGGGATCTATTTATAGGTGAGGGAGGCCTCTAACCAAGTCCAACTAGGTTCTAGAATTTTCCAGGTTCAGTTTCGCTGAATTTAGACAAGATTTGGCTCCCTTTTAATTTGGTTTGATCCAGGAGAGAGGAGAGATAAAAATATCACAATTTTTTTGAGTTAAAAACTCCACCACATGTGTGAAATAGGTGCCTCCTTGAAGTGCCCCCTTCCCAAGGTGTCAAAAATGTATCATTATACCCAAAATATCTCATTTGTTTTAGTAATATCTCATATTTTTTTACTAATAAACCTTGTACTCAGTCAACTCTTCATCTTATGTGGGCATTTAATCATTTTTGGGTATTTTTCTTTTATAAATTGGATTTATCTCCTCCGCACACTTGGATTGATCCTATTGGCCCATAGGAACCTTAATTGGACCATAATCCAAAAATTTCTAAAAATCAGTGTTGTGCAATTGGAATAATTTGCAAATAGGTAAAAAGGACCTTAGCCTGAGGGTCCAGATTTTTTAAAAATTTTGGATTAAGGTTCCTATGAACCAATAAGATTAATCCAAATGTAGGGAGGAGATAAATTGAAGAATAAAAGAAAAAATCTCCCAAAAATGAGTAAATACTCACATAAGATAAAGAGTTGACTAAGGACAAGGTTTATTAGTTAAAAAAGAAGAGATATTTAGATGAAATGATACATTTTTGACACCTCGGTGTGGAAAATTTCCCTCATGAAGGAGGCACCTATTTCACATGTGTGGATGAGTTTTAAACTCACAAATAATGAGATATTTTTATCTCTCCTCTCTCTTGTTTCAACTAGATTCAAAAAGTAAGCTAAACTGACCTAAAAATGGTCAAAAAGTGACCAAACTGATCTAGAAAATTCTAGAATCAGATTGCTTGGTTAGAGACTCACTTTTTCCTATTAAATAGAAGCCTCCCCCCTTGTAAAAGGTTAATGGTGTTTATGCACTGTTACTCTACTCCTCCCCCCAGAGTGAAATACATTGAATTCATTTGATAATTCAATTGTTTTTGACTAAATCCTCTCCAAAAGAACTGGTGGCCACTCTTGTTGCAAATAAGAGTAGAACCCTCAATCCCTCAAGCCGCCAAAGGAAAGCTTACAATCTCCATGTAAGCTTAATTCTTACTTATTGTGAATTTTAAATCAATGGTTTTCTTAAATTTTATGCTTTGAAAATGTTTGAATTAAAATCTGATGCTATGCCTTGATGGAAAGGCCACCCCATCTCTTCTTTACAATTCAGCCCTTCTTAATCCTAGAAAGTTTAATTAAATGATTGATTAAACTCTTTTTATTATTTACTCTCTTAATTTTTAAAAAATGGAGTAGATTATAGATATTAGAATTCAAATTGGATTAATTCAAGTCAAAAATTGAATGTTAAAATTGAGAAATGGTCAGCCATACAAAGGAGGTTATGGTAAGATTTTCTTAAATTTTGTGGAACTAAAGTTTATCATTAGGTTATTCTAAAAGAGTAATTCCTTCCGTTTCTACATTCTAAAAGATTTATTTTTATTTCAAAAGTGTTATTCCCATTAAAATTGAATTTTTGCATAAATAGAAAGATGCATAAAAGAATTATTTTTATTTCAAAAGTGTTATTCCCATTAAAATTAAATTTTTACATAAATAGAAAGATGCATAAAAGAATTATTTTTATTTCAAAAGTGTTATTCCCATTAAAATTGAATTTATGCATAGAAAGATGCATAAAAGATTTATTTTTTTTATTTCAAAAGAGTTATTCTCATTAATTTTGATTTTATGCATAGAAAGATGCATAAAGGAATTTATTTTTAATTCAAAAGAGTTATTCTCATTAATTTTGATTTTATGCATAGAAAGATGCATAAAGGAATTTAATTTTATTTCAAAAGAGTTATTCTCATTAATGTTGATTTTATGCATAGAAAGATGCATAAAAGAATTTATTTTTATTTCAAAAGAGTTATTCTCATTAAAATTGATTTTATGCATAGAAAGATGCATAAAAGATTTATTTTTATTTCAAAAGTGTTATTTTCATTAAAATTGAATTTATGCATAGAAAGATGCATAAAAAAATTATTTTTATTTCAAAAGTGTTATTCCCATTGAAATTGAATTTATGCATAGAAAGATGCATAAAGGATTTATTTTTATTCCAAAAGTTGTTGGAATTAGGGTTGCAGGAAAGCACACAAAGCTTGGAGAAGAAGAAGCAAGAATGCACACAACACAAGTGTATTAGATTGTGTCAATGTACAAAAGATAAGTTAGCCCTAGAATGATGGGCGTATATACAAGCCAGGGGGAAAAATCTCCTAAAGAGGAAAAAAGTGCCCCGGTGGTCCTAAGTGTGTTCACACACATCACTGCCTATATATATGGCAACAAATCCTCCCTGGGAGTGATGGTGTGAACGAGAGCTGGCACTCATGTATAGGGAAGTGCCATGCGCGAAGTAGATCAGTCCACAAAGGGGAGCAAGCCCAAAGCTTTGCGGAAAGCTTCAAACTTCTCACGAGGAAGCGCCTTTGTGAAAAAATCGGCGAGGTTGTCCTGTGTTGGCACATAGGCCAAGCTGATCTCTCCTACTGAGAGTCTCTCCCTGACATAGTGATAATGCACCTCAATGTGCTTTGTGCGAGCATGAAAAACTGGGTTTCTCGTAGTAGCTGCCAATGTGCTCTGACTTCTGTCAGTGTAGACAGAGGTGGCGGACTCCTGTCCAACACCCAAGTCAGCCATAAGCCGTAGCTGTACTCAGCTTCACAACTAGAAGTGGCCACAGTAGGTTGCTTCTTGCTCAACCAAGATATGCATGAGCTACCGAGCATGAAACAAAAACCACTTGTGGACACTCTTGTGTCATAGCAACCAGCCCAATCTCAGTCCGAAAAAGCATGTAAATCTGGCAGCAACAACGATCTCCCCTTGGGATAAAACAACCCAAGATGTATGGTGCCACTCAAGTAGCAGAAGATGCGTTTAACTGCCTTCCAATGCTAAGACCTTGGGCTATGCATAAACCGGCTCACCTGTGAGACTGCAAACTGAATGTTCGGCCTTGTAATGCATACATAAATGAGGAAACCAACAGCTGTCTGATAGAGTGTGACATCAAAGTGATCTCCAGCATCATGAAGACTCAACTTCAAACCTGTCTCCATTGGAGTAGCAATAGGCTTGTAGTCGTCAAGGCGAAATCTCTGCAACAATGTCTCAATATACTTTGTCCGGCCTTGTAATGCATACATAAATGAGGCAACCAACAGCTGTCTGATAGAGTGTGACATCAAAGTGATCTCCAGCATCATGAAGACTCAACTTCAAACCTGTCTCCATTGGAGTAGCAATAGGCTTGTAGTCGTCAAGGCGAAATCTCTGCAACAATGTCTCAATATACTTTGTCTGACACAAAGCAATACCTCCATCACACTGCTTAAATTGTATCCCCAAATAATGATGCAAATGCCCCAAATCTGACATCTCAAAAGAGGCATTCAAATCAGCCTTAAAATCAGCAATATGACTCTCATGACTCTCATTTGGTCCTGTGAGAGTAGCATGTCATCGACATAGAGAGCAATGATTAGATGTACATCATCCACACGTTTAACATACAAAGTGCTTTCTGTTGGACTATTCTGAAAACCATGTGCAGTCAAATATGCATGTATCTTTTCATACCAAGCTCGTGGAGCTTGCTTTAAACCATATAAAGCCTTTTTCAACCTGCACACTTTGTTTTCCTACCCTCTTTAAACAAAACCACGAGGCTGCAATACATACACCTCCTCATGCAAATCTCCATTCAAGAATGCAGTCTTTATGTCCAACTGATGTACATTCCAACCATTATGAGCTGCCAATGCACAAATGCTACGAATGGTAGTCATACCACAAGTGGGAGGAGCAAAGGTCTCATCAAAATCAATGCCCTTTTCTTGAGCATAACCCTTTGCAAGCCTTAAGCGATCAACACTGCCATCTGGCTTTCGTTTCAACTTAAAACCCACTTACATCCAATGACCTTTTTACCAATAGGCAAATCACACAAAGACCATGTACCATTCTTCATTATAGCATCATATTCACTTTACATTGCAGCCACACAATTTTTTTATTTTTGTGCCTCATCAAATGAAAGAGATTCTTCCTCTTTACACATACTAGACACAGCCAAAGCATAACAATCTGATGCATAAGAGGCATGCTGAAAACCTAAACGAGTACGACTAGACATAGGAGCATCAATTTTACTATCACGCAAGGTTTGCACCAGCCATTTAGGCATACCTCTAGCTTGCTCATTTTCAGCCCTATCCTCATAAATTACATCGTGTAAATTTGCATCAGAAATAGGCTGATCTATGATGTCATTTGAAATATGCATAGGCTGAATATTTGCCTCATTAGGACTTACATTTGAATTCCCACCTGTAAACAGAGGCAAATACATCCCGTGAGCTCACACCTGTCTCTTTAGTACATGATAACAAAGGCTGCACAGCATCTTCCACAAAAACAACATCTCGACTAATCAAGATACGCTTTGACTGCGGATGATACAATCTGTAACACTTGCTCTCTCAGCACTGTAACCAACAAAATTGACAGCCTTATCATCCAATTTTCTACGTTGTTGCACAGGCACCAAAGCATAGGCCAAGCAACCAAAGACACGCAAGTGACCAATAGAAGTCTTCCTGCCATGCCAAGCTTCATATGGAGTCACAGACTGCAAGGCCTTAGTGGGACACCTGTTGAGTATATATGCAGCACACATGACAGCCTCAAGCCAAAACGCATGTGGCAAAGCTTGGCTCTTGACCATACATCGTGCCATCTCCATAAGTGACTTGTTTTTCCTCTCAACAACACCATTTTGCTGAGGAGTATACGGCACTGTACATTGGTGTTTTATCCCATGACTAGCCAGAAATGCATCAAACTCTTTAGACATGTACTCCCCCCCTCGATCAGAACGAAGGGTGCCCACAGTACAATTGGATACATTTTCAACCATAAGCAAAAACTGTTTGAAGCACAAAAACACTTCAGACTTTGCCTTCAGTGGATATACCCATGCATGCCTTGAGTAATCATCAATGAAAGTCACGAAGTACAAGTGTTTACCAAATGACAGATTTTGCATAGGCCCACATACATCACTATGTACAAGTTGCAATTTGTGAGTGGCCCGCACACAGAACCATCCTTTGGAAACACAGAACGCTGCATTTTGCCTAAAATACAGCCTTCACAAACATGTTTCAATCGTGCCTCAAGAGGGGGCAATGAAGCGACCATATCAAATTTCTGCAAACGCAACAAACTATCAAAGTTCAGATGACCAAAACGAGCATGCCATAGTTTTGCATCTGAAACTGCCTCATCAGAAACTGCATTTGCTGAATCTTCCACACACTTGTCATAAGAATTGAGCCTATACAGCCCACGAAACAAGGTGCCAGATACAATAATCGTATCACCAGAAGTCAAATCATGAACAGTACATCTGTCATCCAGGAGCATCATTTACAGACATCCCAGCTTCCTTTGCCTTCTCTTTGGCAATCCTCTTCCTACATTCCGTGATGTAGTGACCTGGCTTCTTACAGTAATGACATTTGCCCTTCTTCTTGGGCTGTCCATCACTTTTCTTGGTATCCTGTGAAGAACCACCATCACCTGAATTTTGATTTGCACTCTTTGGCTGAGAGTCATACTGGCAATACACGCTAAACGCCCATTCTATATCCTGTACAACATTTACAAAATCTACATTTGTAGAAGCATCCGCTATTGTGGCTGCATTTGACTCTTTCTTCTTTTGCCTCTTTAGCCTTTAGCTTACGGCAATTCTTAATGACATGTTTTGTTGCCTTACAATAGTTACACTTGATTTTTTTCTTGCCTTTATCAAGAGCCTTCTCAGACCTATTGTTGCTACCTGTGGAAGGAGAAGAAGTTGCAGACCTACTAATAGGAGAAGAAACAGTGGAAGGAGTTGCCTTACCACTTCTTCTCTGATGGGCAGCAACAAATGCCTGATCAACTACACGCTGCCTAGCCTTGTTTTACCTGGACTGCGCTTCTTGCAAGAGCTTGTTGACTAAAGTATCATACTTGACAATATCAGGTAACAAGTCTCCACGTGGAAGCAAAAGTCTGATATGACTCAGGTAAAGCATCAAGAATAGTCTGCACAAGTAAATCTAAGACCTTGAAATTATAAGCAAAAATGCTATCAAGATGATGAATTCGAATGTGGTTGATATGATTTTAAAATTTTGGTTGAGAATTGATGAGTTGATTTGGATTCTGATTGAAAAATGATGATTCCTAAAATTTGGTTGAAAAGCGATAAGCTAAGCAAAACCGCAATGAGGATGAATGGGACAAGTCCCTAAAAGATTTATTTTATTTTGAAAGTGTTATTCTCATTAAAATGGAATTTATGCATAGTAAAATGCATAAAGATTGCAAGGTTGTGTCCACAATTATCATCTCTATATTTTCTTATCTCCCTCTTCTCATATACTCCTTCCCCTATTTCCTTCTAACACTCCTCTCTCATTGCCTACCTTCATATTTGCTTCTTCTCCTCCCATCCCTCCTTGGTAAACTCCTAATTTTCTTAAGTATATCTCCCTTCTCTCATCACAGAGTAATGATATTTCATTTTCTAATGTTATGAAGAAGCTTTATATTTTCTTAAGTATATCTCCCTCATCACAGGGTAATGATATTTCATTTTCTAATGTTATGAAGAAGCTTTATATTTGCTTTCCATTTAAGAATTTGGTTAGGTTTTGTCCCGGGTACCAGGGAAAAGAGTTCCCATTCACCAAATTTGAACCGTACAAACCACACTTTGAAAGTAACCGACAAGCGAAAATGTATTCACAAGAACAAGTACACACAAAGGCACATGAACCATGCAATACACACATTGAAATAAGCATTAAAAGCCGGTATCACAAAATGTGGTTCACATGGAACGTACACCAAAAGAAGACTGAGCATATAGAGTTCTAAAAAAATTGAACCCTAGTTGTAATATCTTCATGTCTTCTTGTTACTTTAGCTTGATTCTGAAGTGAGGAGCCTGATGGGTCAGCAAAGAGCATTGTCTAGCTGTGCGTACCTTCACGCTACTAGAGCTTAACGTTTGAGACTTTCTAGCTGAGCATCTTGTCAAACCGGGCGTACTCTGCCCCACTTGCAAGAGAGTCATCTTCTGCTGCACCTCAAAATGACATCTGATATTTCGGCTACATGAAAGAGGCAAAGATATTGCCTACTCGGAGTCAAACACTGCTATGAGAAGGTGGAGAACAAGATGCCCTGGAACCCTAACCCCAATCAGAGTAGAAAAAAAGACAGGTGGTTACCTGCTACTAGTAGCCTACAATGCAGCAGCAGAGCATCGTGATTTGGCACAAGTGGGCTATGGATTAAAACATTCTGGCTTTAGCTCCCTCCGGAGGAGAGGAGAGCCTAAAAATATGAAAGATGAAATCAAACACATGAAAGATGAAATCAAACACATGAAAGATGATTTCTAGCACCATTACACATGAAATTAGTATTTCCAAGCATCATAGCAAAAGATGAACAAGAGAGAGAATCCATATGTGTATGTAGCATAGACAAAGATACACAATGGCCTAAGTGTGTTAACCTCTCACCAAGAGGATGGCTTGATAGCTAGCCATGAGCCTTGACCATAGATGGCCATCTCCATAGTAGGAGCCAAAGGTGCAATGGAATGTCCAAAATTAGTAAAAGTGACAAAAGGTCCTATCCATGTGCCCAAGGCCCTATTTATAGTGTTTTACCCATGGGCCCATTTACATGTATGCTATAGGCTCATGGCACACATGTATACCTCCAATCCTCCAATGCAGCGTCGCCCCTCTTGCATTGCAAAGGGCGGCCTCTCTTGTAGGGCCGTAGGGCTGAGGCTCGCAAGCTGCAGGTCCTAGGTTGCAGGTGCAGATCGTATTCGCCTTCATTATTGCTCACACGGCTAGCTTCGCCTTTTGAGTGTGTCTCATGCAAACTGGAGCTTGCTCTCATCCCTTCACGTCTCCTTTATCATCTAATGACACTTGAAACAAAGCCTTAATAAGTATTAATATTATCTCACTTTTATTATAAGTAAGTGCAACCTTTAATTTCTTCTTACTTTGTTTAAGTGTGTGTTTATGTGCTTTATTATAAGTAAGTGCAACCTTTAATTTCTTCTTACTTTGTTTAAGTGTGTGTTTATGTGCTTTAACCTTGCCATGCACTAATGACACTTAAATAAAACCTTAATTAGTTTTATTATTTTCTTATAAACACACATTTATTATTATTTAGTGCAACCTTTTAATTTTTTTTACTTTGTTTAAGTATGATGTTTATGTGCATTAAGTTTGAAAGCCTTAATAAGTTTTATTATTATCACGCTTTTATTATTATTAAGTGCAATATTTAATTTCTTCTTACTTTGTTTAAGTATGTGTTTATGTGCTTTAACCTTGACATGATCTAATGATACTTAAATAAAACCTTAATTAGTTTTAGTATTTACTTACAAACATTTATTATTAGTTAGTGCAACCTTTTAATTTATTTTTACTTTGTTTAAGCATGATGTTAATGTGCATTCAGTTTGTGTGTGTGTAATATTTATGGGAGTGATAATGTACATGATAGTGACCATCATAGTAGGTGGCATGTGTGTGTGTGTGTGTGTGTGTGTGTGTGTGTGTGTGTGTGTGTGTGTGTGTGTGTGTGAGAGAGAGAGAGAGAGAGAGAGAGAGAGGACACGTTCTCCTTCAGCATCTAATGACACCTAAATAAAAGCTCTAATAAGTTTCTTTATTTTCTTCTTAAAGACACTTTTATTATTAGTAAGTGAAACCTTTTATATTCTTCTTAAAGACACAATTATTATCTTCTTACTTTGTTTATTATTAGTAAGTGAAACCTTTTATATTCTTCTTAAAGACACATTTATTATCTTCTTACTTTGTTTATTGAAGGTGAAAGTTTTTCAAAATGTTTTAGTAATTTGAATAGCAAGCATATGGGTGTGGGTGTAGAAGCTAGCCGACCAATAGTCGACTATAGGACAAATTCCATATATTTATATATGATGCCGACCTGCTCCATAAACCTTCACAAATCTGGCCGACTGGATCTAAACCCTCCTGGCTATCTTCTGTGCACTTGGACCCATGCTAGAGCCCCAATCTAGATGTTTATATGTTGCTTATCTCAGGATTAGCCTTGGATTAGGTATGTCCATGTGCATGCACATGACACAGCTCTTTAAGACAGCGCTCTTCATCAATAAGAACTGCTACCAACTCATCATATTCCATCTCAAGAGATATCCTCAGTACGGGTGGAATCTTATTGTATTTTGAAATCCCTTCTATGATGGTGAATAGGACAGCTTTCATATCATCTTCATCAACTTGTGCTTTGGTGGCAGTAAGGTGTTGAATGATGGAGCCTAAGTTGCTCAAATGTTCACCCAAAGTTTGATTCTCATTTTTCCTTGAATTAAAAAAACTTTTGCTTGAGGAATACCTTTGAGTTGTTGATTTTGTTGCCAAATAGCTTCTTTCATACCTCTTGGGCTATTTTCTCCAAGTCCACATGGTGGATGAGGTTGTCGACAAGCCCCAAGCCAACCAATGCCATTGCTTTGTCATTCTTGTCCTTCCATATTAGGGTTTTCTTGGCATCTGTTGCATGCTTCTTCTCTATCCCTTTTGACAATGTTCCCCAAAAGGAGTCTAATCTTAGTCTACCATGTAGGAAAGTTTGCCCCCCGTAAACTTCTCGATGGCAATGTTGCTCTTATGTGTCTCCATGATTAAGAGGATTAATGCAGCTTCATGTGTAGAGTTGACAAAGTAAAAACACAGCTCATGTAGTAAAGGAGGACACAGCCAAAATGCAACTCATGTGTGAAAGAAAAACGCAACCATAGTTGATCTTATGGTGGCTACGCATGGAGGCAGCAGATTCTTGATGGATGGAGGCAATAGGGTATAGAAAAATGCATAGAATCAGTGTAGACAAAAAAACGCAGCCCTAATCTTAATGACGGTGGTGGCAACATCAAAATGCAATCCTAATGATCATGATGATGGCGGTGGCAACATCAAAATGCAGTCCTAATGATCATGATGATGGCAGTGGCAACATCAAAATGCAATCCTAATGATCATGATGATGGCGACGGCGACAACATCAAAACACAGAACCCCTAAAAAACGTAGAAAGGTAGATGAGCATGATGGCATGGAGAAAAGGGTTAGCTAAGTGAGAGGTGGATAGGGTGGCTTTGATACCATGTTGAGATTACATGGTGCTTGAGAGAAAGAAAGATAGAAAGAAAGTTGTATTAATGTCTACTAGAGGCCGAACTCGACCTATGAGACAAATCAATGTACAACTGTCAATGTCTTCTGGATGTCCAGAAAAAAAAGGACGAAATGAACATGAAATAAACTATGAAAGTACTGAGCTAGTGGGGGGGTGTGATGGATGGAGCACTGCTAGAGGCTCAGTATGCAACCTATATGCATAGGGTATACAAGAATGCAATGCAGATCTGTCTAGCTCCAACCAGTACCATAATGGGGGTGTAATATGTGATACATAGGCAATGGTGAGGCAAAAATACCTCGGAGCATGATCTCCGGGTGTGAGTGTAAGTGAGCTAGCCACTCCTGGATATGGTGTTGATGTCGAGCCTGTATCTTTGTGATCTCCCTCTGATGTAATCTGGGAGTCTGGTAGCCTGGTGCTCTCGGTCTCCATCTGGCTCGGAGGTCCGCAGCGCGCTGAAGTGTTACCCCCTCCTATGTCAAGGTAGGCAGCACTGGGAGAGAGAGAGAGAGAGAGAGAGAGAGAGAGAGAGAGAGAGAGAGAGAGCAATGGAGAGAGATGCACAACACAATGATGAATGAAGTATGATAATAGTTCTACCATGATTGTTGTTATAGGCGTCAAGCCCATCTTTGGACTTGGACCTTAATAAGGGCTGTTCACACCCTAACGGGATGTTCACACCAATGGACACACTATTAGACTCCAAAATACCCAACGCATGCTAACCATGGTGTGCTACCAATGCAATGATACATCTAATAGTAGTCATGAGTGACATGGGAGAAAAGGTTTCATCATAGTCAATGCCTTTTTACCAACAAGCATAACCCTTTGCAACAAGCCTAGCCTTGTAGCAGTCAATACCATCTGCCTCTCTTTTTAGCTTGTAAACCGGAACCCACTTTGTACCAATAGCTTTCTTGCCATGAGACAAACCAGCCAAATATCAAGTGTCATTGGAGGATTGAATCGTGCACATCTTGCATGGCATGCATCCGATGATCATATTCATGTGCTTCCTCAAAGGAAACAAGTTTCTCTTCATTGCATGAAATGGCAATGAGCATGATCCACAACATAAGTAGATGCATAATGAGGACAAAGAAACTGCCATTCTGCTATCACGTAATGTATCCAGTAACCATTTAGGCACCCATTTGGACTCAAGAATGGTTTTCCGACTGCATCCTCCACAACAGCTTCATCTATGGGCTGATCTGTGGACTGTAAAACAGGCTGAATCTCAACCACTTGGGGCTAATTTGCAACTAATAAGGACTGAGTTACAACTCTCTTGAGAACTTGATTGCTTTACATGTGGCTGACCCAAATTGTACAAAGCTAGGAGTGTGTCAAACAAATCTTGTGAGCATACCCTAGATGTTTTTTGCATATGTAAGCATGGGCTGAACTGAGTTTTCCACAAAAACACCATTTGCTCTCAACAAAATCCGCTTTATGGCCATATGGTACAGCCTATTGCTTCTTCCAGGCTATATCCCACAAAAATACATTTGACCACCTTGTCATCAAGCTTGTTGCAATGTTGCTTAGGCACAAGAGCATAAGCAAGACATCCAAACACACCCATGTGAGCCAGAGAGGGCTTCCTACCGTTCCAAGCTTCATAAGGTGTCACTGTCTATAAGGCTTTTGGGACATCTATTCAACACATAAGTAACCTCCAACCAAAAACCATAAGGCAAATCTTACCCCTACACCATGCAACGTGCTACCTCCCTAAGAGACATGTTCTTCCTCTCGGCCACACCGTTTTGCTGAGGTGTGTAGGACACCATACATTGACGTTTTATGCCTCTTCCATACATGTATGTAGCAAGTTCCTTTGACATATATAATACCCTCCCCTCTCTTTCCCCTTCTCAATCTATACAAACTTCAAGGATACCAACTTTACATGCAAAGACATTTTCAACCATGGAGAGTTTGAAGCACAAAAAAACTTTTGCCTTTTTCTTCTCAACCGATACACCCAAGCATGCATCGGTTAATCATCAATAAATGTCACAAAGTAGATCTATTCTCTGATGCTTTTTTGAGACACAACAAACTGCCAAAGTTCAAGTGACCAAGGCAAACATGCCATAACTCCACGTCACTCATAGCATGTGTGATAGTAATTGAAGAACAAGAATCATGTGCCAACCTCTCAAAAACATCCAACCTATACAAGCCATGACATAATGTACTCGAGACAACAATGGTGTGACCATCACTCCGATCATTAGCCATGCATCTTTCATCCACAAATCTGACCACTAGGCTTGTCCTAGAAACGGCCGAGATTAAGAACAAGTTCTTAATGCTTGGTACATACAAAACATCCTAGAGAGTAATTGTCCCACCATTTGCAAAGCAGTGAGTACAACTTTGCTATCTCCTTTCATGGGATAGGAGTTGTTCGCACATGTGATATACTCACTTTGTCATCTCCTTTCATGGGATAGGAGTTATTCACACATGTGATAGTACCTCCTTCAAGAGAAAACCCAAGAGATGAAATTAGATCTCATTGAGAAGTGATATGCTTGCTAGCACCACTAGACATGTGAATCTATGTGTCACTTACATATATACATCATGTAAAGAAGGATCATAACTACAATGCACATGGAAGGCCCAATCATCCTATGCA
This sequence comes from Cibotium barometz, assembly GCF_041138505.1. Lineage (NCBI taxonomy): Eukaryota > Viridiplantae > Streptophyta > Polypodiopsida > Cyatheales > Cibotiaceae > Cibotium > Cibotium barometz. Next base: position 18,533,862 of record NC_141056.1, read on the forward strand.
TAGTTGGAGGATTCCTTCTTTTCAACACAAGGTGCTGAAATATCGACCACAACCACGCCTGAATCTGTCACTGACATTCATACAACATGTAGAGAAGTAGCATAACCACTCCAACGGGGTTAGGAGGGCCCAACATTAGGGATTAGTAAGCAGATACTTGGCTAAGGTTCCTGGATTGATAAAACAAGCTTCATGGTTTTTTATAGCAGGTTAAATATTTATGACGTAGTTATCACTATATAAGTGAGGGCCTCAGTGGATGCATCACTGAAGGCCTAGCTTGGACCAAGAGAGCAGACATGCTCATGCCATGCACATCGCGAGTACATAGGTTGGTGTATCGAAGACCTTCGATGGTAAGGGACACCAAAGTTAGACATGGGCCTATGGATTGTGCAAGAGCCCTAGCCTTGGCTCACAAGGGAGATCGGTGAATGTTGGTCGTGGCTGGTAGCCTGCTACCTCATGATTTGGTTTGGTACTAACCGTATCTTAAGCTGTGATTAGGGGACTTTATAGTTGGTATCAGTACAACCCTAACATGGAGGGTATGAGTGTCTAGGCGTAGATGTCGGGATTCCAGTTATTTCTCTTATCACCTCACTTTCCCTAAAATGATTTCTCTATAGAGAGGGCCTTGCTCATCAGATCTCCACATAGGAAGTGTGGATCTCCTTGGTCAAGAGGGCCAGACCAACTTCCAGAGCAGGATTGGTACTTAAGAGACTGGGAGAGCGGGATTTTGCAGCACTTTATCTCTGACATCGAAGAGGGCTGGGCGGGGAGTCTGCTTTTGGAGCCGCAACCGCTTGAGGTATGGGTGCCTAACTCGGAGTGGAGGGGGGTCGCAGGCAAGCAAGGGCAAGATAGCCCACCTGCCTCCAAAGATACAAGCCCCGCGTACTCCACACGCTGAAGGAAGATGATCTCATCGAGACAACGAACCGCCATCTCCTGGGGAAGGTTCTCCGCCGAGGCCAGGAGGACGTGGAGCGATGGCTCCACGTTCAGCGATGTCTACCAAGTCAAACTCGTATTTATTACTTTATCCTTCGTTAAGGCATAGTTAAGATTTCAATATCTTCTTTGACAGAAAGTGAATTTTAGCAATCCCTCGACAAGCCAAGCTTATGGCTTGATTAGTTTCAATCCAATCACATCTTCACTAAATTCCATCCTAATTAGTAATGGTTTGGCTATGGATCTTCTTTCCTAAACAATCATGGTCTGGAGTAGATTTTAGGGTTTTGAGTTTCTTACATGATTTAAGCAGAAGCATCAAACCCTCACAACGAGGTTAAAACAACCCACAAATGACAAATCTGAATTAAAGAAACGTGGATCAGAGGAGCAATTGCCTTCTCGCAATTTTGTCAGATCAGATAAGCCTGTTTCAACGTGGGCATTCAGATGACCGTCGTGAGTAGAAAGGCAAATCTTCTCATCTTCCAAGCGAGAAGCCCTAAACCAGTACGAAAGTAAACCTCACAAACAGTAACAGAATTGCTGTAGTGAAAAACAGAGAGGGGCGGCTCTCTCATCAGACAAATGCCTCGTTTAACATCAGATGTTTAACTCAGTCTCGTCATCTTAGTTCTGTCATCACCGAGAGAGGGAGAGAGAGAGAGAGAGAGACACAGAGAGAAAAGGAGAGAGAGAGAGAGAGATCTCTAACGCAGAAACATAAAGCGAGATAACATATACCAATTTCTAGTAACCCTAATATCAAAACCTAGCTGAAGCCTAACCATAGTTAATTTTCAGTTGGGGCTGTTGACCGATGCAAGTTCAACTTTCATAAATGCTTAACTCTCTTTTTTTTTTTTGCTTTTTTGGCCAGCCTAGGGCAAAGGCCTTAGCATTGTGTATAGTGATTTTGTCTTTCTTTTTTTTTACCAACAAGCGCAAGAATTAATTAAGAGAGACAGAATTTACACAGTCTGGCTGGGAAACAGCCCAACACAAATAACAATTACAAAACTCATTATCTCATATCTTCAATTCTGGATTGCAAAGTATATAAAAAGCGAAAGGCCTCCTCCTTCTTCATTTGAAGCGCACGTTGCTGAGCTTGTGACGGATTACTTGATTGTAATGAGGGTTCTCCAAGTACTGCATCTTGTGTGGTATACAATCTCAACTGAACCAGGTGGATGTCATGGATCTGCACATGAAAATCAGCAAACAACATTCTCAGATTTGGAATCTGGTAAGCAGCCTCAAAAGCAGTCGCACATCTATCTGTCCAAATTAACCAGAGGAATTCAGCTCTAACACCGGCCCAGCAACGAGAGAGCACCCCAACCGAGTCCCCAAGAAGGAGTTGTTTTAGCAAATGGCAGGCAACCCAGAGTAGCCCAAATCGGAGATAGTATGTCAACAGATCTCTGACAATTTCTGAATAGATGCCCAATATCTTCGATGCAAAGTTTACATTTAACACAAATCCCATCTGAGATTCCACATTTCCTACATTTGTCACCTGTCCAGATGGCTTTATGCATAATCAACCACATTAACACAGATTTCTTAGGCTGAATCTCTTTAGACCAAAGTGAGCTGAATTTGAAGTTCCATTGGCGTCTATCATAGAGGACTGCCCATCTTTTATTGAGAATCACATGAACAGGGGTAGATAGAGCAGTTGGGACACGGGGGGGTGACAGAACGCTGTGCCTCCTCTCCAACATAGACCTTTGAGGGAGATGGGCTCGGAGACTGAAATCTGCCAGGCCAATTCTTCAGGAAAGATGCTGATACGTTCTTGCACCAGCCTCACTTCTCATGGGAGGAGAGATATTTTTAACAGCAGCTCATCATTAGTCATCCACCTATGAGAGGGAAGGTGCCACACGTCAGCCCAAACTTTGATTCCTTTTTTGTGAATACGTAGTGCAGTACGTATTGAGATGCTGGACACCAGAGGCACTGGACTAAGAGGAAACCACAGCGAGTCGGAGGCTCTGATAGCGAAACTGTGTCTGCACAACTCCTACTTTGTCACGATATTTGTTCCAGGCTTTCCATAAAGAGCGAAGCAGATCAGAACCTTTAGGTTTGACAGATTCATGACCTATCAAGATGGTAATCCAAGGCAAATCCTTCCATCCTGAGAAGTTTTCCAAGGAGAATTGGTCAGAGTTCCTGAATAGCAAAAGGGAAGAATATTCCTCAGGGTGAGAGACAGCTCTAATAATAGCCTTAACAGCAAGACGGTCGGCCCTAGCAAGAATATCTACTACCCCCAAACCCCCTTTGTCCCTGGGAAGGCAGCAGAACTCCCATTTGACTTTGGCAGCTCCTCTCCTGAAAGGGTCTCCTGACCAAAGAAAGTTCCTACACAACTTTTCAATTTCCTTTAGATGGGAGTCTGGGGGTCTCCAACAGGTGAGGAAGAAAAGGACGTAAGCAACTAAGAAATGATTAATGACCAGCACTCTGCCTGCTAACAAAAGCTGCATACCCACCCATCTATTCAGCTTACCCCTGAAATTTTCAACTACCCAGTCACACCTTTGTTTCAGGGTAACTCCGAAGCCCATAGGAATGCCCAGTAACCAAAAGATTTCACCAGCCCTAATGCTCTGACAGCCCTGCTAAGTCAGCCACAAAGGGAGATTTCCTTCTACAGAGAACACGCCTGTTTTTGTATGATTAACCCTTGAGCCAGAAGCTAGACAGAAGGTGTTCAACACCGTCCAGAAGGTCAGGAGAGAGTTCTGATCATTGAACAGCAAGGCGTTGGTGTCATCCGCAAACTGAGATAGAATCTGAACAGCAAGGCGTTGGTGTCATCCGCAAACTGAGATAGAATCTGAACACCATTTGAGCTCGGAAAGGGAATGCCTTGGATTAGCCCCAGTCTCTGGGATCTTTGCACCATACAATTCAAGCTATCCACAGCTATCACAAACAACAGAGGAGCAAGAGGACAGCCCTGTCTGACCGACCTGACCAGGGGGAAAACAACAACAGAGGAGCAAGAGGACAGCCCTGTCTGACCGACCTGGCCAGGGGGAAAACATCTGACATTGAGTTGTTAAGTGCCACTCTAGCTGAAGCGTTGCCAAAAAGGGTCTTAACAAACTGGATCAGAAACCCCATCTTCTCCAGACTGAGTAATACAAAACTCCACTCCAGCCTGTCATATGCTTTGTCAAAATCAACTTTGGCAAAAATAAAGTCTATACCTTTCTCCTGAGCATGCTCTACTCCTTCCCAAATTGAGATTACAGCTTCAATAAGTCTTCTTCCACGTATGAACCCTTTCTGCTCAACTGAGATGTGTTTCATTAAGCTGGGAGTGATCCTGCAGGCTATCACTTTGGCGAGCACTTTGTATACAGAGTTCAGCATAGTCAGAGGCCTCCAATTTTCAAGGAGATCCTTAGGACCACGTTTGTGGATAAGTTTTATCACTCCCGTATTAATAATAGTGGGCAGGGCAGAGAGCTTCACCGATTCTTCCCAAACCTTCTGAATGAAAGGGGCAATCCAATCTTTAAATGCAAGGAAGAACTCACCAGGCATACCATCCAATCCAGGAGTTTTGTTAGGTTTTAGACACTCTATGGCCATCTTAATTTCTGAGATTGAAATAGGTACATCAAGTTGCCTTGCCAGCTCTGCAGAGATGACCTTATATCTAGCCTCCCAGACAGTGTCACGTGCTGTAGCCTTCAGCTCACTGGGCTCTTCAGGTGAACTAAAGAGCTTTTGAAAGTGATTACGGACCAGCACACAGTTTTCCTCCTCAGTCCTAGCCGTGCCATCATCTGTGGACAGCAGGGGTACAAGATCCCTCACTTGTTTTTTCCTCAGTATCTTGAACATTTCTTTAGACGGGCGGTCTATCTTTCCAGCCCACCACTCTCTAAAGAACACCGTGGCATGCTTGAAGGCTAGTTCCTCCTCAGATCTAATATGGGCCCTTAGCTTTGTGATCACTTCTTGTTCCTCAGCTGCAGGTATTAAATGCTATTATTGTTGTCTATCTATTATTTTAGGTATTAAATGCTATTATTGTTGTCTATCTATTATTTTAGGTATTAAATGCTGCCTAGCTCCTTTTGCACGTTTCAATAATTATAGGAACGTTTGAAGGACCTAACGCCATGTGTTCACATGCTTGAACACGTGGTGTTTTAATTGGATTTCATTTTCCCATGCTCTCCTTTCAGAGTATTTGGTGCCACAGGCGTCTCTCCTCAACTCATTATTTTTTTTGCTTGTTCTACACGGCTCCTTGTTGCTGCTCTCACACACAGTCACGACTCACATGTGACATGCATAGTCTCTCTCTCTCCCTCTCTCTCTCTCTCTCTCTCTCTCTCTCTCTCTCTCTCTCTCTCTCTCTCTCTCTCTCTCTCTCTCTCTCTCTCTCTCTCTCTCTCTCTCTCTCTCTCTCTCTCTCTCTCTATTGTGTACACTTCCTTCCTCCACTGCACACAATGTCTGCTATCGCTACTGCATTCCTACTGCTCGGCTATGCCTGACATGATGGCTATGGCAAGCTTAGAAAGAAAACGCTCAGAAAGATTTTCTCTTTGATAGCCGTTGTTGACCTCCTCGCTGCACCTCCATAGCTGTAGCAGCTGCAACTATAACCGTAAGCCGGTTTCTCACATTTTTTTTCTTCACTCTTTTTTTTGTAAATGGCATGCTCAATAAGAAAGACTTTCTTAGATAATGTGTTGCCTTCCTACTACTCAGCTATGCTTGACATGATGGCTACGCTCAAAAAGATTTTTTCTCTCTTCGATAGCCGTTGTCGACCTCCTCGCTATGCTATATGCGTCGTTCATAGCTTGTGCGTATTTTTTTCTCTTTATCAATAAAGTACTTACATGCTTGATTAGATGTAATTGTGGGCTTTTGTTTTCTTTAATCTTTTGGTAACCACTTAGCAGTGCATATGGCGTTTCAATTAATCTTTTGGTAACCACTTAGCAGTGCAGGACTTGATGATGACTTGATCACTGTGATGGCAAGTTCATTGTATTCTTCGCACTCGCACTGACTTGCACTCCCTTGCATTACATGAACCTATGAAAATTATGCACTTTGATGGGCTCTTTTTGTTGAGGTGTTCTTAATTATTTTTACAATGAAATCCAGATGAAATAATTGAAGTCGCCATCACCTTGTTGCTTTCTGTCCAAGGCGTTTATCCTCCATGTTTTTTCCTCAAAGTTTAATTGAACGTAGTGTTTCACCGAGTCCTCCCTTTGTGTATAGAGGGATTGAGACTTCTTTGTTATCTTTTTTTTTGTTTTCTCCCTTTGTGTATAGAGGGATTGAGACTTCTTAACTTGTGTTGTTATCTTTTTTTTTGTTTTTACTCTTTATTTAAGGGTGAAATTCAACTGAGTCTAAGCTCTCACGACGACAGCAGGCGGGTCAACAAAAGTCGACATTTGTCTCAACGGTCCCAATGGCTGACAACTTCTCGAAGCCGGCGAGACCGGCCCCTAGCCCGCCGCCACCCCTAGCCAATGATAGAAAAAAACATTTTTTACAAATGAAATCCAGATGAAATAACAGCTTTGCTTGGGGAGTTTCTTGAATCAGTATCACCCTCTTGCTTTCTGTGCGAGGCGTTTATCCTCTAGGTTTGTAAAATTCAAAGTTTAGTGAGAAAATTCATTGAGTTTTCCTTTTTCTAGCGTATTGTTTTTTCCATCATTTAATTTAGTCTATTCTAATTTAATCGCATTCTCAGGCACTAAATGCCGTGGAATCTTCTGAGGATGAGGAAGGTTTGAGGAAATGTTTTCCAGTTTGGCGGTATCAAGGATGTATAAATACTAAACTAAATATAATAATAAGGATGCAGGCCCTTGGCCCTAGAACTCTCATAATGAATCCTGGTGACTAAATTTTTTTTCTTCTTCTTACAAAAAGCTTAAAAGAATAATTCCTTCCCCCACACTCACATCAATCCTTTTCTCCCCTTTGTTCTTTTCAAAGTACCACGGTGTGCATCATTCTCTCCTTTAAAGTGGCCACTTTTTGATGTGACTATGTAAAACGCTTTTTCTAGTGTATTTTTTTTGGCTCGTTCATCTTGTAATTTGCTGCATGCGGTCTCTGTAATCACCAAAATGTTAATCACCAATTTGCTCTATCCACGTAGATTCGAAGGGCTCTTAACTTGCTGTGTTTCGGTGCAGGCTGGCGAACTTGGCGTGTCGTTAGAAGGGAATATTTTATAAATGTAGAAGGGAATATTTTATTCAAGTCTCGACGTTTAATGTGATGGACGTTAATACATTTTTTGTGCTTTTTTGTGCGCTTGTGTTGTCTGATGTGGCTATCCACGTAGGAGTCCTTCAGTTCAATGTTTCTGCTTTTTTGTGCTTTTTTTCATGTGGTTGTGTCGTCTGATGTGGCTGTCCACGTAGATTCGAAGGTTCTTTATTTCTTTATGGAAATTAAGGGTCTAAATTAAAGCAATCACTAATCCTTTTTTTTGTCACTGCCTTGCTTTTAAAGCTTCTGACTTTCTATTACTGTTTATACAAGTGTGACCTAAAGGATAGGTTAGTTGGAGTCAAGTCTATATAAGTTGTAATGCCATAGCCATTTCAGATTAAGTTGGAGTATGTGATGCTAAGTGTATTTCATTAAGTCTATTGCTAAGTCTATTGCAGTTGTAATAGTATTCACAGCATGTAAACAATAGAGTGTGGTGTAATAACATACCAAAGTGAAATTGAGGCCATTGTTTTAGGGTGGGTTAGTTTTAGATTTAAACTTGTGGTTGTTCTTGTTGGGAAAATAGATTGAATCTTTTAGGTTAAGGAAGTGTAGCTTGCTGATGTAGCTTTGGTTAGTGCTATTGTTGCATAATGTCAAGTGGAAATGATTCAGAGAGCATGGATTTGGAGCAAGGTAATTAACATTCTTGTTTCCTTATGTTAGAAACACCTTTACTCTCTTTAACATTGAACTCTTATCTCGTTGAATGTCTCGCTACATCTGATAGAGCTCAACAAGTTTGTTGATAAAACGATTATACCACCTCAACACTAAGTCCAGAATCGGCACAAACGACTCCTTCGTTGTTGACCGTGTCTTCATCGTGTAGGCTATCAAGTGCACTCGAGTTCGAAGCTCTATTGCCAGGACTCTTTTTGCGCTACGGAAAAAGAAGCCACAACTTGGTTGCTTTTTGTATCTCACACTTCAACTTTGTTTTAAGATAATTAAAGTCATTTATTCTTGTGTTTTAGATTCATGTAGTCTTAAGTGTTAGCATTAAGTTAGGTCTCAAGTTTATTCTTAACTTTATGTTGATTTAGAGGCATGCCAACATTTAGTCTTATGTTTCTAACTTGATTTGCAGTGAATCAGCCTCAGCTTTTCCCTGTGGTAGCTACCAACTATGATGCACCTCCATCATCTGCTTTGCAAATTGTAGAATTTGGTGCATCCTCATCTCCACTCAAGGCTATACCTGAGGGCAATAGTCCAAGTCTCATATTTTAGAAGTTGGCACATCTTCATCTCCACGTAAGGCTATACCTAAATCCTCTGGTCCTTCTTTGCCTACTATTGTACCTCTACCTAAGGCAAATCCTAATCTTTCTCTAGTGCCATTTTCTCAAGCAAAATCCTCTATGCTTCTTATCTTTGATATCTTAGAAAGTAGTGCTCACTTTGTGTTCAAGGGCAAGGTTCTAAACCGCTATGGCACTTACAAACAAAGTGTTCAAGAAGCTAAGTATACTCGTTACTTTAAGCTTGATCTTGTAGACACTATTACACTCATAATACCTGATCCATACATCTCGCACTATATAGACAAGCTTTGGGTAGATGACTACATCAGAATTTAAGGTGCATGCATTAAGCGCAAAAACAAAGCTGATGATGGGATGTCCTTGTTTTCATTGTAATTAGATGCTACCACCCTAATCATCAAAGCCGAGCCTTTCATTGCCGAGTTAACTTTCTACCCTGAGACTAAGATTAGGCCTTTCTTAAACGAGGCTCAAGTATTGTATTCTAGTGGTACTAGACACTATCAAAGTACACTTGCATTTGTTGTTGTTCATGTCACCAACGCGCAAAAATAATCAGGGGGTATTTTGGAAGAGCTTGTGGTTGCTGATAGTCCAACATCTAGAGAGTGAGCAATAGTGAGTTTTGTTTGACAGCTTTTTAAAGTTGATGTGTGCTTTGTTGCGAATTTCTTGTTGTGGCTAGTCTCAGAGCTTATTTATTCCTTTTTAATTGTGGTTTCACGTAGCTGAGTTTTGTTAATGATCGCAAAAAAAGACTACTTCGAGATTGTTTCACGGTTTGAAAATGGCGACATAGTGATGTTTGTGGCTCAAAATATTGGAGCTTTTATGGCCCGTGCAAATGTGTTGTCGGTCTTAGACAATACAATACTCAGCCCCGTACTCAGCCCAAAGCTGAAGGCAACTTTGGAGAGTGTGTTCCAATGCCAAGTTGCTTCTCTTCAATACAGCAAGCAGGTGATTTGAGGATTTGTTATCTCTTTAGCATATATAGTTTAGAAACTCTATCTTTGACATTTTTTCAAAAACTCTATCTTTAACATTTTTTCTTCATCAACATGTGTAGTTTTGGAGCTTCCTCTTAAAACTTCTTTCTCTCGCAGATATATGGCTCTCTGGAGTTTCTGAACATTAACAACATCTTGCTTCCAAGCACTTGTGCGAGTCAAGCAAGGTCAAACGTCTTCGGGATGGACACTACCTTGTGTGTAATACAAACACTGAGATTATAGAGGTGCCACGCTTGCAAGCAAGGGTGACTCAAAGTGATCGCTCAGTTTTGAAAGTAAGATTGGTTGGTCAGATTGTAGACAGTTCTTTCTTTACAAACTCCATTTAAGGTTCTCTATCACCAAAATGTCATAGGAGGCTCATGACACTCTAGCCTCTATAACTAACATTTATGATTGATCACTCTAGTGAAGTGGTGATTGACTACAAAGAACTTACCCTTTGATTGTAAAGACTTTCATTTATGTAATGGGGAGTCCAAGTTCTAATTTGCTATTCGATGTTGAGTTCATTGTCCGGTTTAATATTAATCGTGCTTTCGTTTGTTCGCCACCCTGATAATCAAGATGTTTTTTTGGTCTTGCAATCGCTTAGAATAAGTGTGGCTACCTTAGTCTAGTGAATAAAATTGCATCTCTTTTTCTAAATAAGTTGAAGTCGAACGACCCTAACATCATGTCCTTGCTATCGATGTTATGCTTGCCCTACACTTGCGTTCAATTAATTAATGAAAGAGCTCTTAGTAAATTGCTTTTAACTGCAAGTAATTCATTGGCTTTAATCTTGGTTATAATAAACATATTTGCAAAAATCTTTAAATGTAAATTTGAGATTTATATATATAATTTTGTTGAGGCCACACCTAAAATAATTGGGGTTGTTAATGAAAATTTGAAAGAAATTGAGTTCAATATTATGGTTCTCAACTCAAACAAGGGTTTTTATGTCTATTTGATGGATAAATCAACCTTAGGCAAATGTAAAAGAATATATTGGACTAGTGATGAGAGGAGCAACAATTGCTACAACTCCTTGATAGTAGTCAACTAGCCACGCAAGAGCTTGCAAGCGCATTTCTCTTGTCCAATCATATGCATGCATGCATGGCATTAAGTTTACTATCTCTAAAATAAATACTCTCATTGGGTTAAGAACGCTCCTCAATTGGACAAGAATAGCGACAAAGAAATCACATACTTCATTGACGACTACATCAGTACACCAACATTGGCCTATTGCCGTATGACATTCAAGAAGCTCAAACCCATAGACATCGCAAACAATGTTTGGGCAAAAAAAGGCAATGTCTCTTCGAGTTCCCAAGGTTTCCAATGCCTTGCACTATGATCATAAGACCTTTGGAAGAAACCTTCATGCCAACTGAAAGACTTAAAACTATACATAAGCTTATTAAGCAATCCTTGGAAAAACTAGCCCTTCCCACTGCTCCTCAATTTGAGGCATGGCTCGCGAACATGGACATAACGCTTGATGAATATATCGTATACCTGTGAAGGAAAGCCTCCACACGAAAATTAATGCTAAAACGAGAAATCAAAGACATTTACACAAATAACTTCATTAAAATTGTCAGCACTTTCTGGGATGCAAATACCGACATTCCGTTCATATTGAATGCCCATGGTGCAGCTTTGTATTGCACGTCATATATAACGAAATTTGATAGCACACTAATTAAAGCCATAAAACTTGATCTAGTTTGGTGCGTCCAAAACAATGCAAGTACGCTTGAAAGGCTTCGTAAAATAGGCAACACCATTTTAAACACTCAACAAATAAGTTCACAGCAAGTTGTTTACATCATTCTTTCATTGCCACTTTGCAGAGCACAACCCAAGAATTTTTCTTCATCAACACCAGCCCACAAAATCAACGTTATGTATTACTTAAGAGATAGCATATGTTGGCAAAGCTTGAGCGTTACAGCACTTGTATCTTCTTTGATTCTAGTATAGAAAAGTATATTAAGCGACTTTCGCATCATTTGCATCATGTCTGTCTGGCACAATTTGTTGCTTGCTATAACTTGACAAATAAGGCATATAAATTAGGTCAAAATAGCAAGATAATACGCTAAGTCCAGTACAACATAATCAGAGACCCTAAGAACTATTATAGAGAGCAATGTTTTCTATTTTTACCATTTCACAATACTGAAAATGAACATCTTGAAACCCACGGCACTTGGCATGACACGTGTGGACCATCGGGAACTAATTAAAGAAAATGAGAAAAAATGTAACCCAGGAAATCTTGGTTGCCACCCCAAGAAATGCTTCTTCTCTGACATCTAAGCGCCAGCTCTGCAGACACCTCAAATGAAAGCGCCTCGTCAAATCTTGACATTGGCGTGGACATGCATAAAAAGCACAAGTCAAGAACCAATTTAACACTAAACACTAAACAATTGGTATCAATGCCTAACATAGAATACCACACAAAATCAAGTCAAGAACCAATTTAACACTAAACACTAAACACTAAACAGTAAACACTAAACACTAAACAATTGGTATCAATGCCTAACATAGAATACCACACAGGAATATGAGCCCTTAATTCTCAACAAAGACTCATCTTTGATGACATTATGCTAAGGAAACGCTTGACCCCTCAAGAAACGATCCACTTGTTTTTAACAGGAGGCGCAGGAACAGGGAAGCGCTGACACCTTCTTACTGGCACACCTATCCTCGTTGTTATGAACTAAAAGAAATAATGAGACAAGACTTAATAAAAGATTCATAAGCATTCTTAATAACATTATAATTCGCTCATAAACAATTGAGGAGCTTCAATACTTGAATTCCGTATACTGTCGCTCGCCGCCCGCCGCCGGTAACAAAACAAAAAACTGCCTACCTATATTACGCTAATAAAGATAAAGATATGCATAACCAAGAGGTATATAACCGCAATTCCGATGTGCCGTTTTTCAGCTAGACACTATAGACAAGCGGCATAAAAGCTGCGCTTAAAACACCGCAATCCCCAGAGAGCGACTCAAAGCTAGCATCGGGCTTGCACAAAACTATATATTTAAAACCAGATATGATTATAAAGCTGTGTGCTGAAAACCTAGATATAGCTGATGGCCTAGTTAACGGCGCAGATGCTATGTTTAAAGATGCAAATCTAAATCACCCACTTTGGCTCAATTTTCATAATCCAAAAATAGGCCAAAAAACACAATACAACAATGCTCACTTATACTCCACCACCACTAAGCATAATTGGACACCAATACACAAGATTACAAGAGAGTTTCAAATAGGCAAGAACATATTGAACGCAATAACCAGAACACAATTTCCAATACAACTGGCTGCTGTTGCCGCAACAAGAACAATCCATAGATATCAAGGATTAACGATGCAAAGTTTGGCATTTATTCCCAAAACATAAAAACACATGGACTCGTCTACACAGCACTCTCACGTATAAGGGATCCACAAAACCTTACTTATTAGAGCCATTAGAACAAAAACATATTAAAGTAGATAATGGTGTGATCCAAGAAAATGAATGACTTCGCCTACAAAAGCCAAGTGGCAAACAATAAATAGATGTTTCACAAATTGTGATCCAAAATATATTATACTATAGTCTCTAAATACCATATCATTACAAGCACACTTTGAAGTCATGCACGACATCGTGACTTGAACTCCTCTTGGCTATGAGAGGGAATGCATTTTTTTGCATGATGCTGCATCTCGCCACAAATAGAAAAACCCCACTGGTGTTAGTAATTTGCAACCATAAATACTATTTGTGCTCTTGGCCTCAGATATACTTTGCCTCCAAGAAACAAAACATAAAGAACACAAACAATACAACTTACCAAATATTTATCAAATAAACTCTTTTGGCCCAATTGGCATTTCCACTTGCTACAAATCATCACTTTCACTCATATGAAAATACATTACTCAACACCAATCAATTGAAATCATTGCCACTGAATTTAAAACAACACACAATTTCATAATTTACGTAATTAACATTTACAAACCACCATTGGCTCCACTATCAACATTAATCAATGCACTAGATAACACACTTCAATCAACTCATGCCAATAATCCAACATTACTAGTGGGTGACTTCAACATTGATGCAACATTACAAACGTCTACTTACCAAAAACTAACCAATTTTCTAAACATGTGGGGATTTTACCAGCAAGTCAATCAAACAACTACAATATACGGTTCTACACGACCATATTTGGGCCAATGCTCATATTGTCGGATCGATAGCTGTAACAAATTATTGCTATTGGTTTGACCATTCAATTGCCTACATTCTTGTTTTTGCACAGTGATAAGGCAGACCATCATGATTCCTCACCTTGTTTTTTGGAAGTAGATATATATAATATTAACATTAAAAGATCATTACAAAGCAATTCAAAGAGGCTATGGGCCAAAGCCTGGTCTAGATCCTTTACATTGCAATTCAACAGATTATATAACAGATTCCATCTATCCTTCTCCCATGGAAAAGAGGACTGGATCCAAGATACATGGTACCCCAACTGCATATACAGCTTATCATCATTGCTTCACTGGTGCAACCTTTTGGGGTCAACTTCTAAGATTTTCTTACCTAACCACACCTTCACCACTGGTCTGGTCCCCATAGGGTTTTCTATGAAGGCCACAAAAGTATAGGAGGGGTGTTTTTCCTTGAGGTACCATCTTCTAGACTTTGGTCCAAATTTGGGGGGCCTTGTCTTCACATCATACCCAAGACACCCTTGCATAACACAAGGAATTAGGAGACCCAGTATGTACAAGGATTTGTTGGCCATTAGATCAACTGATCCCAGTTTTTGCAGAGTAAATAGCTTGAAAAATGTTAACATTATTTAACTTGTTAACATAATATGTAGACCAACACAAATGGATACATTTATACATCACCTCAGCCACATCTATCCTAGTGTTCCCCCCCCCCCCTTCTTAAACACAATCCTATTTCTGGATACCCAAATTTCCCACAAACAACCAAATCTAATAATATTAAATAGCAAATTAATATCATCTTCAAAATCAACTCCCCTTCCAAGAACCCAATCCCCCCACAGTCCTAGAGCTCCTAAAGATTTGGCTACCCATTTTCCAATTTTAGCCCAAGTTTCCCTGACAGCAAGGCAATCCCAAAATACATGCCTCCCATCCTCAGTTGATTTACACTTGGGGTAGCAGCCTGAAGCGAGATTTCTTTGAAGAAGTTTGAATCCAAGGGAAAGAGCCAGCAGCAGACAAACTATCCAGAAGAAGACCTAGAACTTCAATGGAATGTTAGCCTCTAAGTCTGTTGCCAACTAATCTAGTTCTTCCCATCCAACTAGAGACCAGCCCCAATAGTCTACTAATTTCCTTCAGCCTTTGTTGTTCAATCTTTTTGCAAGGGCAGCAGTATCAAGAAGAGCCAAAGGAGGGTTAAAATTAAGGGACCACCAAATCCCCAGGCTCAAGAAGGAGTTTCTTATAGCTCTGGGGCAACCATCCCAATGGACCAATTCAAGTACATCCTTCCATTTCCTACATAAGAAGTTGCATAAGGGAGGGTTGGCAATCTTGAGAGGGGCAAAAGAGAGAAGCTTATTTCTCCAATTCAAGCCCATAGCCATCTACCTTTCTGAAGAACAAATGAGCCTTCCACCACCTCCTTAAGCATTCTAGACCAGATTTCTTCTTAAAGAAGACACTTGGGTAGAAGGAGGGCAATTCTAGCTAGAGCATGGGTAGGAAGATGAAGTATACCCAAGGCTCCTTCTAGCTTAGGCATACTTACCTTAACCCAAGCTAACCAAGCTGCCACTCTTCTATTGCTACTTCTATTTCTCCATAAAAAGTCCCTTACAAGACCTATGATTTTGTTCCAATGAGCTTTGCTAAATCTGATCACAAGAAAGAAACTTGATATAAGCATTCAACACAATGTTACAGATGGTCACTCTATCATGGAATGGAACCCTAACCTCTTCCCATTTTTCAGTTTCTGGAGAAATCTTTCTAAGGCCCAATCAAATATCTACTTATTATTGGTGATCTCCACTCCAAAGGCAACTCCCAACTGCCTTATAATTGACCTCTTCTGACCACCTCGCAGCCCCATCTATCTAAGTCAAAATCATTATCCTCAATAAAACTAATAATTTTGGATTTTTGAATATTGCATGTAGAGCTAGAGGCATCAACAAATTCATGGGTTATGGTCAATGCATGACTCACATTATCAATGTCTGCCCTAAGAAACAACAAGGAGTCATCAGCAAAACATTGAATTATCAATTGTTCCCCACTCCTCAACTTAAGCCAAACAAGCCTTCCATTGTCATTCACAATAAGAGGATTGGAGGCAATAGCAAAGAGCAATGGAGCAAGAGGACAACCCTATCTAATTAACCTTTTAATTTTAAATCCCCCTACTAGCCTGCCATTTAAAAGAAGATTAGAGTATCCCCCAAGAAATAGGGTGAAGATGCAAGAGGCTATTTTGAAGCCAAATCCCAATTTTTCCATAACCCTAGCCACAAAGGAGCAATCGACCCTATCATAAGCCTTTTCCAAGCCCAATTGGAGCAAAGAACTAATAGGGAGGGAGGTAGTCCCAAAAGCTGATCAAAATGTATAAATGCTTAACTCTTATTCGTTGTAACTCCACAAGCAATACCCAAAATAATGGAAGTATAAGTATAAGAATGACTAATGAATGAGAAGCAAGCATTTATGATGGACTTGGACTAAGCAAGACCACATGAGATGTTGCGGTTACATTTATGGGCAATTCCATGTAACAAATTAAAGCTTTGGAGGGGAATCTTGGGCGACCACCTTGACCAATGAAAGCAAGTTCATAGTTGTAAGCATGGAGAGAGAATGAAAATGTTGAACTTAATGGGATGAAGTGACTCTCCATTTTTTCATCACACTAGCTTCCATATTGGGACCATTTATTGATTAATCATCTACTCAACCCTATCCACATATTCAAAAATGTCAAGACATTTGGGAGCATTTGATTGGAGCTAAAGATAATAAGAGTGCTCGAGGAGACCTGGTTAAATTAGAAATAATGAAATAAATGTGACATGTTGTAATTGGCACTTTATCTCTTGAGATCTAAACTTTTATCTAATATTTTTGAACTTACCTTGAATTGTAATGAAAGATTAGAATTATTATCTTCTTAATATATGCTCTTTAAGCCAATGCTTAAGTTCTTCATTTAAAAATTTAATTACTAGATGTGGTAATAAAGCTAAAATCAGATGACCACTCTATAGTCCTCTTAAGGTAGGATGGCTTGATCCATGGCCTATCCAACATGGAGATGAGATTTTGTAAGTGGCATGTCATCACACACAACCACAAACTAATATATATATATAAGGTTTTTTCCAAATATTCTACATTGGCAAAAAGGTGCATCGATGACGCGCAACCACTGCCAATTCTTCATGCATTTTCATTGCCGATTTATCTACTCCATTCTCGATGTGCTTCGAAATGGCCTAGGCCCTTTTGGGGACTTACTCCTCAAGGAGCTTACATTTCAAGACTCATGGCAAAACACACATGGGTTACCACAAACAAAGTTAAACCAATCACTATTAGAAGCACAAATACTCTCAATTCTTGTTACTTTGAGCTGGTTCTTAATACTTACGACATTGGTCCTAATCAAGGACAATATGCTATGCAAAAGTCCCCTTCCATGCTTACTTAATCAATTTTATGCCATAATTTTGTGCTATGTTCAATGGATGCTTTCCAATGAAGTTTGATTGAAGAATCTATGCCATGCTCATATGGTTCGAGGATGATGATTCCCTATGAAACGGTAGCGCAATGTATGTAATTCTCCAATGTATGTTTCCATGAAATTCTATGTCAAGATATAAGCTATACCTATGCTTATGTAAATAACATTAAGATGGTAGTACATGATGTTAAGATGGTAGTACCATGATATATATTTATTCCATTATAATACTATGATGAATGTCTACATTATTTATGTCAATATATAATCAACCTTGGGATTGGACAACCCTTGTTAAAGACAAGCCCATATGTACGAGGAAATTGATACCTATATCATGTTGATGTAATTGCCTTTAGTTACAAATAATGTAGGCTAAGTGACGTATGTTTATGTTACCATTAAGGAGAGAAATGCCATGTCTACATGTCACATTGCCTTCTTGGGACATGACCCATTTGGACACCAAGAAAAGACACAATATTGCTTGTCATGTCATGTAGGTAACACATATATATGAGTAAGATAGATAGAGCCTAGGATGATATAAACGAATGAAGACTACGGTTAGTAGAGGATGTGAAAAGTTTAATATAAAAAGAGTTATTGGTCAAAAGTACAAATGAAAAAACAAAAATACACAAGATACGTGGATATTTATGAATACATGGACTACACATGAATGCATGGATCATGAGGATAAGACCTATAAATACATGTACAACAAACTCTATCTCTTAATACAAGTTGTAATCATGTGATTAGTACCTCTTCCTTAATTATATATGATTATTATTAATTACTCTCTTTACCTATAGCACTCCTCATGTTTGAACCGCCATAACTTCCATTTAAAAATCTATTGCACATGAATACTATGATTATTAACAAAGATTGTCAACAATGAAACTTCAGATGTGACTACCACAACAATTCAACGTCAAGTATACGTCAAAATGTTCTTCTAAAAAGAAAAGCCATCTACAAATGATTATCATTATGAAATACCTATACTACACTCACATATTCACATACAACAATCATGTTTTTGTCCTACCCTGCTTTCGAAACCAGGTTTGAAAGAAAAAAGCATTTTAATTTAAAACTCATGCCAAAATCTGGATGACATGCAAATTGCAATAGTTTGCATAAGGTCTCTCTGTATACTCTCTCTACCTCTCTTACACCAAAACACACACACACACACACGACTTGAAATAATGCCTCTTAGAATTTGGACAGCATGCAATAGTTTAGGTAAGATCTCTCTCCTCTCACCGTCTCTGTCTATCTATATTTATTTCTCTCGATGCTTAGGGAAGGTCACTCTCCTCCCAATAGTTTAGGCAAAGCCCCTCTTACCTCTCTGACTCTCTTTTCCCTATCTTGTCGAGGTAGTATTTCTTCTTCCCTATCTTGTTGAGGTAGTATTTATAAGAAGAAAGGAGTTGCCCATAGATATCTCCACCCCCTCTATCTATCTATCTATCTATCTATCTATATATCTATATATATCTTTCCCTAAGGCATGGTCATTTTCCAAAGAACGATAGAGTTGTCCATTGCATCCCAATCATAGGTATAGACTTCTCTCTCTCTTTTCCTCGCTGTGTTATCACATCACTAACATTGTTTCCCCTCTCTTATCACATCACTAACATTGTTTCCCCTCTC
Organism: Cibotium barometz; assembly: GCF_041138505.1. Classification (NCBI taxonomy): domain Eukaryota; kingdom Viridiplantae; phylum Streptophyta; class Polypodiopsida; order Cyatheales; family Cibotiaceae; genus Cibotium; species Cibotium barometz. The sequence continues at coordinate 18,552,875 of NC_141056.1, forward strand.
TTTGAGTTATGGTTCTTAATACCGCGGTCATATATCACCTTTCTATGAAGACATACAACACCTTTGATAGTTGGATTACATTAATACCAGCCCAGTTACAAATGCATATCCTTTGCGTAGATTTTAGGGCTGTCAGATTCTTACCTCCTGTACATGATTTCAGTAGAAGCACCAAACCCTCACAACAAGGTTTAAACAACTAATACGCCCACAAATGTGAACTAAATGCCCACAAATCTGAACTAAGGAAACGAGGATCAGGGACGCAACTGCCCTCTCGCAATTTGTCAGATCAGATAAGTACGAAAGTAAACCTAACACAGGTAGTGAAAAACAGAGAGGGCGGCTCTCTCTTCAGACAAATGCCTCGTTTAACATCAAATGTTTAACTCAGTCTCTCCATACCATATTAGTTCTGTCATCACCGAGAGAGGGAGAGGGAGAGAGGGAGAGAGAGAGAGAGAGAGAGACACAGAGAGAAAAAGAGAGAGAGGGGGAGAGACAGGTGGAGAGCAATCTAAGAAAGAAATGTAAAGCGAGATAACATATACCGATATCCCGTAACCCTAATATCAAAACCTAGCTGAAGCCTAACCATAGTTAGATTTTCAGTTGGGCTGTTTAAGCTGCAAGTTCAACTTTCATAAATAGCGGAAGTATATGTATGAGAATGACAAAGAGCCCCGACCCACACGATACTCACAGCAGTTAGCAATGAGGGTGGACTAGTAGTATAAACTACTAGTCCCACAACAGAACACACGCGACTGCTGGCTAAAAAGTAGCACAACTAGTGAAGACGTGTTGAAAGCTTCATATTTCACCAAAATACGGACCATCTCACCCGCTGCAGCAGCCAATGAGCCAGTCATAAAAACACAAACATGCATGATGCAAGCGAAACCCCCCTCTCTCTCTCTCCTTGTCTCATGTTTACTACTAGTCAGCCCACTATGTATGTGGGGCGTGGGGCTTGAACCTCAACAAGATGACTTAAGAAGCCCCCCCATATATGTGGTGGCAGTAGCATGGGGTTCAAGTCTCTAATGAATGAGAAGCTAGCATTTATGATAGATCTGGACTGAGCAAGACCTCATGGGACGTTGCTCTTGCACTTTGGGCAGTTCCATGCAACAAATTAAAGCATTGAAGACAGCATCGAAACAAAAACATGGATGCACTTTTTTACCGGGAAAAAACCTAATATATTAGCTTGTGGTTGTGTGGGATGGCGTACCACTTGCGAAATCTCGTCTCCACTCCGAATAGGCCATGGATCAAGCCCTCCTACCTTAAGAGGAGCGTAGAGTGGTCATTAGATTTTAACTTCATCACCACATTTAGCAGGGAAATTCTCAAACAAAGAACTTAAGGACTAGCTTAAAAAGAGCATATTTAAAAGAACTATAGTACTTCTCTTTCATTACTATTCAAGGTATGTTCAAAAATATTAGATACTTCATCCCATCAGGTTCAACATTTCCGCTCTCTTCCATGCTTGCAACCACGAACTTACTTTCATTGGTCTAGGTGGTCGCCTAAGATTCCCCTCCCATAATGGATAATCGTTAGAAAGGTATCAAAGTGGCCTTGGTAAATCATCTTCTTGAGTGATTAGATACTTCATCCCATCAGGTTCAACATTTCCGCTCTCTTCCATGCTTGCAACCACGAACTTACTTTCATTGGTCTAGGTGGTCTAGGTGGTCGCCTAAGATTCCCCTCCCATAATGGATAATCGTTAGAAAGGTATCAAAGTGGCCTTGGTAAATCACCTTCTTGAGTGATGTGGATCTTATTGCATCCAAACCAGGACCACATATGGGGCATGCATAATATCCACTCGTGACTAGACCTGCAACCTGCAAGAATTAATCATTAACTACCTACATCTGAAAGACTTAGTTTGTTTAACGTCCAAGGAAGGGTTATTTAAAATTTATACCTAAGCACTCTTCGTAGCTTGGAAAGTCATGCATTGTCCATATATAGTATGCCCTTAATGATGGAGGATCTATTATTCTACCGATTGGACATGTCCTGGATTTGAATTCCTTCCCTCAACTTTTGTAGGTCTTCAACCAATGGTGCTAGAAATACCATTGGAATTCCTTCCCTCAACTTTTGTAGGTCTTCAACCAATGGTGCTAGAAACATGTCCAAGTTTTTCATTTTGTAGTTTCCTGGAATGAGTAGAGCTAATAAGAGATGCCCCTTTTTTATTGTTAACCATGGGGGGAGGTATAGTTAACTAGTACTATGGACCACATGCTCCACTTGGTATAATGTAAGCTAAACGGATTCACACCATCCATTGTAAGACCTAGGAGAATGTGGCAAGGATCCTGTTTGGGCCAAAGCTGCTCGATATGCTTCCATGCTATAGAATTTGCAAGAATGCGCAAGACACCATCTAAGGATCTATTGGTGGAATGCCATGTCATAAGTTGGGCAATGGACTTAGACTTAAACATGTGTTGAATCCTTGGGATAACTGGGAAGTGCCTTAATATCTTGGCTCGAATGGTTATGCCCATTAGGCCTGGTCAATATCTACTCACACCACAATCTAGACAATTTGTGAGGTCATTAAACTCATGTTGGAAAAGGACACAATCATTTGGGCATGCATATATGTAATTATAATCCATTCTTACATGTATAAGTATTTTCTTGGCATCATCACATTCCCCTCTAGTAGGATGGTAGACTTCAATACCCTATAACATATAAGGATAGATAGGTTAGATAGACGTTTCTATTGCATTAAAACAATTAAGTGGCATATATAGATTAGATAGCTGATTTCCCCAAATTGCTTTCACAATCTGGCCATGAGTGCCTACTACACCATTTGCGAGTTCATTAATGAATGGGCTGAGAATAGGCGAGAGTGATAAGATACATTTCCCTTTCCATCCATGTGCCCTTTTTCGAGGTGACAACCTTGATTTTCCCACCAACTCCTCGTCGTTGGTTACCAGTTGGATCCTCGATCTCTATGCACACTGCAATCATATTTACATATGTAATGTCTAATTTTGAATTTTGTTCTTTCTATTTTTATTTTCTCCAGTATCCTGTCCCGCTTCCGATTCCTGATCCTGACTGGACTCGGCTTCTGCTTGTTGGACATTATCGAGACATGGATATGGATCTGGACACACTTTTCTTGCTTGTTCTGGCATTCTTCCATAATAAGTCTTCATCCTATACCCATTCACCAGTTTCCTTAGGCTTTCTCCATCCATACTTGCCAACTCAAATGTTTATGTCCCCATTTTTCTAGCAATTTTGAATGGGCTCGTCCATCGCATTTTCAATTTTTTTGGGTGGGGTCCCATTCTTGATGAGAAGAACAAGACTGCATCTCCTTCTTCAAAGATATTGAATTTCATGTTCTTGCCCACCTACAACTTTCTCCTTTTCTATACAATTTTAGTTGTCCATGCACTATGCAGTCTCCTTTCATCCAACTTAAGGAGCTACTCAATCCTGTGCACCTCTGATTCTTTCGGAGAGAGCCTTTCTACTATACTGCTATCCTGAGGCTCTTTGTAAGGAAATCCATGGGCACTACTACCTCCAGTCCATACACCATGTTGAAAAGCAGGCTCTTTGTGAGGAAATCCATGGGCACTACTACCTCCCAGTCCATACACCATGCTGAAGAGCATAAGTCTTGTTGTATTCTTATATGCTGCTCGGAATGCCCACAATGCTAAATATAGCTTTGTGTCCCAGTTGGTCCTATCCTCATTCATTATCTTGACCAGTATTCCCTTCAGGATTTTATTGGTGGATTCTACTTGCCCATTTTCCTGCGGGGGTAGTAGACTGTTGACTTCTTATGTATTATCATATGTTGCTCTATCAATTTCCTAATCACTTCATTAAGGAAGTGGGTCCCTTGGTCAATGACTATCTCTATTGGGCATCCGAATCTTGTCTCATGATAGTTTCATAGAGAAACTTTGCTACTGATGATGCCTTACAGTCTCTTAGGGCCTTGTCCTCTACCCCTTTTATATAGTAATCCATAGCCACCAGAATGTATTTGTTTCCTATTTGCCGAGCTGCTGGCTTGAATGGGCCGGCAAAGTCCAGACCCCACTTCTGGAACGGCTCTAGGAACAATATTGTGTTGTGTGACATTCTGTCTACATCATTCGGTTGCCTTAGCCTGGCACATATCGCACTTCTTTGCGAACTTATGTGTGTCTTTTAATGCAGTTGGCCCCACCACAATCCTACCTGGAACACTTTTCGCCCCGTGACTTCTCTGGAAAAGTTTCCTCTACTTATTCCTTGGTGCGCTTCTGCCAGCACCGCATGTTGCTCGTGTTTGAGGGCACATCTTCTCAGTATTTGATCAATGCCCATCTCGTAGAGCTGACCTACTATGACCATGAATGACTTGCTCCGAAAAGTTTCCTCTACTTATTCCTTGGTGCGCTTCTGCCAGCACCGCATGTTGCTCGTGTTTGAGGGCACATCTTCTCAGTATTTGATCAATGTCCATCTTGTAGAGCTGACCTACTATGACCATGAATGACTTGCTCCGAAGAGTCATCTTTTTCCTTTGATCTCTGGACATGTATTCCAGAAAGGACAAGTCAGACATGAACTGCAGCATCTCATTGTACCAGTTGGGTTTTTCTCCGTCTATGAGGAAGAGCTGTGCATCCGGGAAATCATCTTCCATCCCCATCTTCTCCTGACTCCAATCTTGACAAGAAATTTTCTATTGCGTGCTTGGTTCTGGGGGCGTGCCTTATGGTGAACTCAAACTCTTGTAACAAAAGCATCTATCGGCCAATTTTCATGCCAGGTGTGGTTTGTTCACACCAGGTACAAGAGTGCTTTGTGATCTACATGAAATTCAAACACCTTTACCAATAGATAGTGCCTGCTAAACTTCTTGATTGAGTAGATCATCCCTAATGTTTCCTTTTCTGTAGTAGTGGAGTAGTTCTTTTCAGGTCTAGACAACCTCCTACTTGCATAGTAAACTAGTTTGAACCAGCCTTCTTGCGCTTCTTGCATGAGAGCAATACCAATGGCAAAACAAGAGGCATCAACAAATACATGAAGTACCAGATCATAGTGTGACTGCTCTGGAGAATGGGTGATGTTGACAGTATCCACTTGAGATTCTATAATGCCTCATGATAGTATCCTGACTAGATGTATTCTACATCTTTCATCATTATACTACACAAGGGCACTGCCACATTCGCCCACGAACCTCATAAATCTGCTGTTTCTGTTTCAGCTTGGGATTCCTGCCTGTTTTGACATCTTGTGAGATAAGATTTTGTGATCTTGTCATAGCCATCACCATTGGTTGCTTTACTTGTTCTCTACTTGCCCCATGGTTCACTTTTACCATGTTTATAATAACTGCATTAGCTCTTGTTGGGTTTGCCTCCCTTTGTAGCCTTGCCTCTTGTAGTTCATGTTGATGGCACTGAAAAATGGGGCAGACATTTTGTCTATGTCCTAGACCATTAGAGTAGAAACAAGCTCCCCTTGGCCCAAATCTACCACCTCCTCTTCCACACGGTCTATTGATTTGAGGTCTTGTGGCGACTTGGTTGACGATTAGGGCTTGCTACTGCTGCTGCTGCCTTTCCATTACCCTTGGATTCCTATTCTGAGTATTGTAGAAACATATTTTTGTAATGTGATTGTTCCTTTTTTAGTTGGCACTCCTCCTTCATGTGACCTTGATTGTTACACCTTGTGCACTCCTCCTTCATGTGACCTTGATTGTTACACTTTATGCACCAGACATTCGGTTTGAGCCCGAATGATGCGTGTCCTCTGGTAATCTTGGCTAGGGCGGCCTTTAGTCTATGAACATTTATTGCCTGCTTCCTACCTTTCTTTTTTCGGGGCTTTCGCTCTTCAGCATGTGACTCTTAGCTGGATTCTGATTTTGAGGTATCTTCTCCAAAATCTGATTTGAAAGTTTCTTCCTCCTCCTTCTTCCTTTTGTCCTTCTTCTTCTTCTTGGGGTCTTTGCTTGTTTACTTCAAGACCCCCTTAGCTCTGGTTGCTCATGCCACCACTTGTTCAAAGGTGGGGACATCTAAGTCATATGAGGCCACTGATGTCTGGAGCTTTTCCCTCAGTCCTCTCACAAACCATTGGCTCAACGTGGCTAGAGCAAGTCAGTTGGGCTGATCTAGGCGCATTAGCAGTGCTCAAAATTCAGCTTCATAGTCCTCTGTTGGCCTCTTCTTTTTGTGAGTTAGCCTCTTTGCCATCCGACTCTTGGTTGGGACTCTGTTATTGAGGTATCTTCTCTGGAATCCGATTTGGAAGTTTCTTCCTCCTTCTTCTTCCTTTTGTCCTTCTTATTCTTCTTGGGGTCTTTGCTTGTTTATTTCAAGATCCCCTCAGCTCTGGTTGCTCCTGTCACCACTTGTTCAAAGGTGAGGGCATCCAAGTCATATGAGGCCACTGCTGTCTCTGGAGCTTTTCCCTTAGTCCTCTCACGAACAGCTCACTTAGCATGGCTAGAGAAAGTCGGTTGGGATGATCTAGGAACAGTGCTCTGAATTTAGCTTCATAGTCCTCTATTGGCCTCTTCTTCTGAGTTAGCCTTTGCAGCTTTTCCAACACTTTTGTTATGCTCTTGTCTTTCCTAAATCTTTTCAAGGAATCTTTCTTCAAATCTTCAAATGTTGGGAAGTGCTCCAGACCATATTATGCATACCAGCTATGCTGGTGGCCTTACCACCCAACATTGTCGCTAAATACTCTGTCTTTTGTGGCAATGGAGCTGTAGTGGCTAGGAATGTGGTTTCAAAGGTGAAGATGTGTGCATCTAGATCCTCCTCACTCTTGCCCTTGAACTTAGGGTACTTGAGAGACATCCTTCACAGCTCTACTGGTTCTTCTTCTCCTTGAGCTTCCTAACTCTTGTTTTGTGGCTCATGGTGATCTCCTTCTTGATTTCTTTATGGTTCTCAAATCTGTCATTCCAGCTAGTGTGGAACCCCTTCTAGGAGTCTTCTTGGATGATGCAGTTGTCCTTTGTGTTTTGTAGCTTCGGCCTATCTGTGTTGTGGGGTGGTGCCGCATTGCTCTATTTGAGCTACCTTCATTCTCCATGCATACTTCATTGTATTCTTATGACTCTCTCATGAACATTCCTGACATCAGTGTGTGTGCGCACTTCCTTTCTAGATCTATTTCAACTAGCTTCACTCTACTGACTCACTGTGTAGGACTGACCTAGAACTAACCTCTATCTTCCTACTCCTCTACCTGGCATACCAATTCCAGGATCGCCAAAAGTGTCAGTATCTGATCAAGACCCTTCACTTATGTGGTTTCAGGACCACCTAGTCGGCTCCGGAGGAGCGGCGACTAATGTAGTTGTGCCCAATGCAATAAGCCAATGCTAGACGTTGAGCTACATGTCTAACTAAGCATGGGGAGATTGATTATGAATGCAAAGTAGGTTCGTTCCTAAGGCTGTCGTGAATCCTGACAGTATTCCATGTTTAGACAAAGGACCAAATTTAACACAAGATTGAACAATGAATAGAGAGAAAACAACAGTAAAACAAAGACAAATCCATTTTTTAGTATTATAGTACACTGCCTTAGCAAGAACTATGCTCACTCAACTCTTGTTTCCCTATTCCATATTGTTCCTCTCCCTTGGACCCAAGTAAACTCGACATTAGTCACTATCATGACATGTGCACATAGCACATTCGTGATATGTGCATGTGACCACGATCGTGATATGTGCATGCACGATTGTGATACAACACGTTCGGTATATACCATGATCATGAAGTAGCAATATGGTATAATATAGATCGTGTTTTTTGATTTGTACTTATCTATACAATGATAATATATTTAAAGCTTCGGCATGTTCTTTGAATATCTTTATTGCTATGATTTTAACATATTTCTTGATGTTGTTTTCGATGTTCTCATACCGATGGAAGCTCCAACATGAAAACTGGATGATACGTTCCCTCAAAACAAGTAAAATTCTAGTTCAAAGTCGTAACACTAGGCCTGGCCTATTGTAGTGTCTTGGGATAAATCTAAGGTAAACATAAACTTAATAGAAAGATTAGCAAAGTGCTTTACTTTAGAGGGATTTAGGCCAATTCCTCCAATTATTTTGGAGGGATTTAGCCAAGTCAAAAGTTATCTTTTCTTCATAAGGTTATTGTGATTCTTTTTATATTTCCTTACTAATTTGTCTTATATGTGGTTCATCACAATTTTTTTAAATTGCAAGTGTGCCTAAACTATCATGATGCCACACATGCTAATAATGTGGGTATCAAATTGATAAATAATTCTTAGTGATTCTAATAATATAAACAATACAAGTATACATTATTTATAATAATGCAAACTTAAACAATGTTTATATTTATGTACCTCCAATGCCTTAATGAGGCTAAAAGTTATGACAAAATTTCATGTCTATCCTTGTATAAGATGGAGCACATGTAGTTGTTCCTCACATTCTAAAAAAGGGAAGTTATGATTTTGGATTTTAATGGGTGATTTAGTGATATTAAGCTCTTCAAATTCCTCACATTCTCAAAAAAGGAAAGTTATGATTTTGCATTTCAATGGATGATAGTCTACAGGTGAGGGTTTTTAACCACAAAAGTAGAGGCATTAATTCAAATCCCACCATACGCTCATGCATTGATGTATGTTCATAACAAAACAAATACTCAAACTCCAAAAACATTATTACAAAAATTGTTCAAACAACTATGGATTTACAACTCTTGGGATAAATCTAAGGTAAACACAAACTTTGTAAGATTCCTCCCCAGCCCCTCAAGATGTCCAGTATCTTCCCCTGTAATCAATCCCCTTTTCAGAATAATAAAAGATCTTGTTTCTACCTGTTTTGACCTAGAGAGAGAAAATGTTCTAGAGAGAGATAACTCAGTTTTTAGATATCTTTGGATGGAAAATATCCTTTCTTATTAAAATAAATTCCTCCGAAACAGAAGTTTAAAAAGAATTTCCTAAGGTGCATTAGAAATAAATTATAATCTTCTAAAAAGACCTTAGCCTAGGGTCCAGATTTTCTGAAAAGACCTTAGCCTAAGGGTCCAGATTTTTAAAAAATTTTAGATTAAGGTTCTGAGGGGCCAATCAGATTAATCCAAATGTAGGGAGGAGATAAATTGAAGAAATAAAGAAAAACCCCCCAAAAATGAGTAAATACTCACATAAGAGAAAGAGTGGACTAAGGACCAAAGGAAAAACTAAAAAAATGATTTTTTGACACCTCAGAGTGGGGATTCCCCCTCATGAAGGAGGCACCTATTTCACATGTGTGGAGGAGTTTTAAACTCTCAAATAATGAGATATTTCATCTCTTCTCTCTCCTAATTCAAGTCTAGTTCCAAAAAGTAAGCTGAACTGACCCAAAAATGGTCAAAAATTGACCAAACTGATCTAGAAAATTCTAGAATCAGTTTGCTTGGTTAGAGGCTCACTTTTTCCTATAAATAGAAGCTTTTCCCTTTGTAAAAGCTTAATAGTGTTTATGCACTGTTACTCTACTCCTCCCTAGAGCCAAAAACATTGAATTCACTTAATTCCTCCACAAAGAATTGGTGGCCACTCTTGATCCAAACAAGAGTAGAACCCTCAATCCCTCAAGCGAAAGGAAAGCTCATAAAACTCCATGCAAGTTAATAATTCTACTTTTTTTTAATTCTAATCTATAGTTTTTTGAATTCTTTGCTTTTCAATGTGAATATGGATGTTAAGCCTTGATGAAAAGACTTCCCCCTTCTCTTCATTAAGAATTTCAGCCTTTTTTTATCCTAAAATGAGAAACAAATAAATTAAGTTAAACTTTTTCTATTGATTACTCTTTCGAAGTGAAAATTGATTAGATTAGAGTGCTTTATTTCATATTGGGATAAATTTTAAAGTAAATTTAGAATGTTAAAATTGAGAAATGGTCAGCCATACAAAGGAGGTTATGGTAAAATTTTCTTAAATTTTGAGGAAATAAGTTTTATCTTTATGTTATTCAAAAAGAATAATCCCCACCATTTGTGCATTCTAAAAGAAAATTTTTTATTATAAAAGTGTTATTTTCATTAGATTCAATTTTTATGCATAGAAAGATGCATATTGGATATTTTTTATTATAAAAGTGTTATTTTCATTAGAATCAATTTTTATGCATAGAAAGATGCATATTGGATATTTTTTTATTATAAAAGTGTTATTTTCATTAGATTCAATTTCTATGCATAAAAAGATGCATATTGGATATTTGTTTATAAAAGTGTTATTTTCATTAGATTCAATTTCTATGCATAGAAAGATGCATATTGGATATTTTTTTATTATAAAAGTGTTATTTTCATTAGATTTAATTTCTATGCATGGAAAGATGCATAAAAGAAATTTTTACTATAAAAGTGTTATTTTTATTAGATTTAATTTCTATGCATGGAAAGATGCATAAAAGAAATTTTTATTAGAAAAGTGTTATTTTTATTAGATTTAATTTCTATGCATGGAAAGATGCATAATAGAAATTTTTTTATTATGAAAGTGTTATTTTCATTGAATTCAATTTTTATGCATGGAAGGATGCATAACAGAAATTCTTTTTATTTTAAAAAGGTTAAATTGATTTTATGCATAAATAGATGCATAAAGAATTTTTATATCAAAATTAGATTTCTCTTTAATTCTATGTTTAAATTCTACGAGTATTTGATAAATGAATAAGTAAATACTCTAAGAGAGAAATTTCTATCGTTTCATAATCACTCGGATTGTAATAAGAAAATTCAAAAAATCTATCGAAGTTGGAATTTCAGATAAATGATTAATTTATTTCTCATTAGAACTCATGATTAGTTTAGAAATCAGTTAAGTGAATATTCAATAAATGAAATTCAGTAAAATAGTAATTGAAATATCACCCTCTTTTTTGAGAAAGATAGTTCAGGAAGAACCTTATTAAATTCGAAACCTGAATCAAACTATGAGACGAAGACCAAACTCTTTCGACAGTTTCAAGGAAAGACGATGTGACCAGTTCACGAAAATTCACTCAAATCTCTCACCAAATCTGAAACTAAGTTGAGACCCTTTGAATTGATGTGAGGATCAAGGTTACAAAATTCGAGGAATTCTATTTTGGAATTCAGACCTACGATCAAGAAGTTGGACGCGGGTTTAAGATATACTCATTGTATTCAAAAGAAAATCAAAACTGAAAACTTGCATAGAAACCCTATTTTCTTAAAGGACTGTCTTACGCCAGAATGCTGCCTGGGAAGTTACATCCATTAGACATCCCCCAGATGAAGTGGAAATGTATCAGTATGGATTTTATTACTGGACTACCTTTAGTGCAATCAGGTTACAACTCCATCTTTGTGGTAGTTGATAGACTAACCAAAGTTACCCATCTGATTCCAATAAAAGAAACCTACACTGCAGTGGATGTGGCCATATTGTTCTTCAAGGAAATCTTCAAATTGCATGGCCTACCCAAGAGAATAGTAAGTGATCGAGATCCCAAGTTCACGTCAAGATTCTGGACTGCATTTTTCGAAGTAGTAGGAACTTTCTTGGATCTCAGAACAGCTTACCACCCCGAGACCGATGGTCAAACAGAAAGGGTGAGCCAAGTAATCGAATATATACTTTGGTCATGCTGTGGTGGCAGGGAACCCAAAAAGTGGCTAAGCTATCTGCACCTAGTCTAGTTCGCCTACAATGCCTCTTATCATCGAAGCATCGAGATGAGCCCTTTCAAAGCTTTGTATGGACAAGACTGCCTAACACCATTAACTTCGTCCGTCCCATTGATTAGGGTGGAGATGTCCAGACAGATGCTTGATGACATGGAGTAGCAGATGCAGTCAATCCGCAAAGATTTAAGAGCTGCCCAGGATAGACAGAAGCAGTATGCAGATAAGAAGAGGTCAGACAGAAAGTTTGAAGAAGCAGATATGGTCTTCATTCGTATACGCCCCAAAAGAAGTTCTCTATCTCTTGGGAAGTACAAGAAGTTATCCCCCAGATACTGTGGGCCATATCTGATTACAAAGAAAGTAGGTGACTTAGCCTATGAACTTCTTCTGGCTCCTCATCTCAAAGTACATAATGTATTTCATGTCAGCCTCCTTAAGAAGTATGTACTGAGCCCGACTCATGTGCTTAATGATGAAGTCTTAACTTCTTTAACCCAAGGGCTGATGGAACTCCAACTTGAAGAAATCCTTGATGTTCGAGAGAAGGTTCTCAGGAACAGAATTCTGAGAGAATTCTTAGTCAAATGGAAGTTCTATCCTTTTGAAGATGCCACCTGGGAGGAGAAAGAAGCTGAACTCATGCGGGATTACCCCCAGTTTGCGAGATCAGGACATCTCATGTTTTTCAAGTGGGAGAGAATGTAAGATTCCTCCCCAGACCCTCAAGATGTCCAGTATCTTTCCCTATAATCAATCCCCTTTTCCGAATAATAAAAGATATTGTTTCTACCTGTGGCTTAGAGAGAGAAAATATTCTAGAGAGAGATAACTCAGTTTTTAGATATCTTTCGATGGAAAAATATCCTTTCTTATTAAAATAAATTCCCCCGAAATAGAAGTTTAAAAAGAATTTCCTAAGGTGCATTAGAAATAAATTATAATCTACTAAAAAGACCTAAGCCTAAGGGTCCAGATTTTTTGAAAATTTTAGATTAAGGTTCTGAGGGGCCAATCAGATTAATCCAAATGTAGGGAGGAGATAAATTAAGAAATAAAGAAACCCCCCCCCCCCCCAAAAAAAATGAGTAAACACTCACATAAGATGAAGAGTGGACTAAGGACCAAAGGAAATACTAAAAAAATAAATTTTTGACACCTCAGAGTGGGGATTCCCCCTCATGAAGGAGGCGCCTATTTCACATGTGTGGAGGAGTTTTAAACTCTCAAATAATGAGATATTTCATATCTCCTCTCTCCTAATTCAAGTCTAGTTCCAAAAAGTAAGTTGAACTAACCCAAAAATGGTTAAAAATTGACCAAATTGATCTAGAAAATTCTAGAATCAGTTTGCTTGGTTAGAGGCTCACTTTTTCCTCCTCCCCCTTTGTAAAAGCTTAATAGTGTTTATGCACTATTACTCTACTCCTTCCTAGAGCCAAAAACATTGAATTCACTTATTTTTGACTAATTCCTCTACAAAGAATTGGTGGCCACTCTTGATCCAAACAAGAGTAGAACCCTCAATCCCTCAAGCCAAAGGAAAGCTCACAAAACTCCATGTAAAGTGTTATTGTCCTTAGATTCAATTTCTATGCATAGAAAGATGCATATTAGATTTTTTTAATTATAAAAGTGTTATTTTCATTAGATTGAATTTCTATGCATAGAAAGATGCATATTGGATGTTTTTTTTATTATAAAAGTTTTATTTTCATTAGATTCAATTTCTATGCATAGTAAAGATGCATATTGGATATTTGTTTATTATAAAAGTGTTATTTTCATTAGATTTAATTTCTATGCATAGAAAGATGCATATTGGATATTTTTTTATTATAAAAGTGTTATTTTCATTAGATTTAATTTCTATGCATGGAAAGATGCATAAAAGAAATTTTTATTATAAAAGTGTTATTTTCATTAGATTTAATTTCTATGCATGGAAAGATGCATAATAGAATTTTTTTGTAATGAAAGTGTTATTTTCATTGAATTCAATTTTTATGCATGGAAGAATGCATAACAGAAATTCTTTTTATTTTAAAAGTGTTATTCCTATTAAATTGATTTTAGCATAAATAGATGCATAAAGAATTTTTATATCAAAATTAGATTTCTCTTTAATTCTATATTTAAATTCTATGAGTATTTGATAAATGAATAAGTAAATACTCTAAGAGAGAAATTTCTATCGTTTCATATTCACTCGGATTGTAATGAGAAAATTCAGAAAATCTATCTAAGTCAGAATTTCAGATAAATGATTAATTTATTTCTCATCAGAATTCGTGATTAGTTTAGAAATCAGTCAAGTGAATATTCAATAAATGAAATTCAGTAAAATAGTAATTGAAATATCACCCCCTTTTTTGAGAAAGATAGTTCAAGAAGAACCTTATCAGATTCGAAACCTGAATCATACTATGACTAAGACCAAAGTCTTTCGACAGTTTCAAGGAAAGACGATGTGACCAGTTCAGGAAAATTCACTCAAATCTCCCACCAAATCTGAAACTAAGTTGAGACCCTTTGAATTGATGTGAGGATCAAGAATACAGAATTCGAGGAATTCTGTTTTGGAATTCAGACCTACGATCAAGAAGTTTTGGAGACGCGGATTTAAGATATACTCATTGTATTCAAAACAAAATCAAAACTGAAAACTTGCATAGAAACCTTGTTTTCTTAAAGGACTGTCTTACGCCAGAATGCTCGAGGAAGCATTTGGTATATGTGTTTTTCTAAGGGAAGTTCGGTTGCAACAGCTGCCTGGCGGTGCAGGGAGTGTTCAAAGGACAGCTCACGCGGCAAAGCCTGGTCTTGACCAGCCGCGGTATGGTTAAAATGGTGCGCTTCTGGTACGATGGATACGCTTAGAACTCGAGTAGTTAAATAAAAGCCTGAAGACTTCTCAAATGAATAGATCAATGGCTGTGCCTAATTCAATTAGAAAAAAAGCGTTGATTTCTTCAAGTTAAGTCTGTAATAGTTTCCTTCTATTTGGTTTAATCAGATGAAGGTTAGTTTAGTCTCTTGACCCCGTTAGAAAATTCGTTAAGAAATTCAAAAAGGTGGAATCGTCCTTGTTTTTCGGGCAAGGGAAATTTTCCCGGTTTCAGTTTCGGAATGACCACCAGATTAGTCTCGTGCCCGAACATTCGAGGGCGAGGCCCCGAGTGGGAAACCTTGCCCCGCGTAAGAGGAAGCTACTTCCGCTGCTCCGGTGCACAGAGGGGACATTGGGATCTCACAGCTGGTATCAGAGCGCTGTTGTAAACTTATGAAACAGCAGCAGAAATTGCTTAAATTTTTAAAGTAAATGTGGGAAAAAAATGTTTTCACTTGCTAAGATTATGTTTGAAATGAATTCATAAATTGAATTGGATTTTTAAATGAATAACCCAAATCTTTCTAGCATTCCTGGACTTTCCCAGAGTCAGGATATGATCGCCTTTGCTTCGATCATCTCATCAACTCTACAACCCGAGAAAGCAGAGTGAGGCTCGCTCGTCACTTTGAGGATCTATACTTCCCTGATCTTGTAGAGCGACGTCAGCACATGTGGTTCTCTGGAGGGCGATGTATTAATGTCAATTCACCTTCAAAGACTCAGGCAGAATATCTCCCTAGCCATGATCTTGATAAGGCTAGGAGTTGTTCATTATGTTTAACTCTTTAATCATTCGCCCTAAAATTTTTAGACTTCTGAGTCGCTTTATTCCTAGAAGTAGAATTACAGCACCCTTATTAGTGATGGATCATGTATATCATAGCATGTCTTCCTCTCGCAGTATCGCTTTTTTATGCGTACGTGATTGAGGCAGTGACTTTTGGAGCCGAAATGCTCTATGTATATATCAAAAACTTTTGATAATAAATCACGTTTTGCAAAAGATTCCAAATTATTTTCATGGTTGTGAATTTTGGTTAATAAAATTATCAGAGTGAAGCTTGTTTTTAAGAATTATGATGGAATAATTATTATTTAAGAAATAAATCTAAAAAAATAAATAAATAATCATAAATTTGATGCCAAAGTTAAGTTAACAAAAATCTCGTTTTGTCAGAATCATGAGGCGCATGGCCCATGCTAGGCAACCGAATCCTCTTACCGATAGTTAGATCCAGACATTCGTAAAGCCCTATACCGATCCCAACCTTGTCCATTGGAGAACAGTTAGGAGAAACAGTGGAAAAATGGATTGAGGCCATGAAAGAGTACTTTGATGTAACCGGTTACAAAGAGAGGAGCAAGATGGCTCTCACCAGATTAAAGATTGTGGAAACGGCAAGGGTCGCATGGAGGAACCATTGCGAGACAAACCGTCTTGACCGAAATACCTAGACCTAGTCAGATCTTAAAGCGTACCTCGGGAAAAGGTTCTGTCCTCTCCAGGCTTCCTGGAAACCAAAATGAATGAGTTCTTGGAATTGAAGTAGGATAGCCGGACAATTGAAGAGTACCATCAGGCATTTGCCCTCCTCAAATATTCTCCACTTTTGGATGAAGAGCTGCTGATGGCTAGATTCATTCGAGGAATGAACGAGCCATTGGATACTTTAGTGAAAAATGCCAAACGAGTCTCAATGGCGGAAGCTGTTAGAATGGCAAAGGACTTTGCCAAGGCATTTGTTGTCAAGGTCCCGCGCCAAGGCCTGCACCCTCAAACTTTAAAAGGTTCGAAACCTCGGGAAGTGCTTCAAACTTTCTATCCCCAAAGAGGCAGCAAGGCCCCAGTCAAAATCAAGATGCTGGCAGATTCAAAAGTGAAGGAAGACCCTTCCCTCAGAACACTTTCTCAGGAGCCCCACCTTTTTCAAGGACTCAAAGGGAGGAGTTTAGAAGTGAAAACAGATGTTTTGGATGTCAGGGTTTCGGACACCAGCTTAAAGACTGCACGACTCCTACCATGTCAAGAGGGCAGGGAAGTCAAGGACCTAGAATGCAGAGACCAGCCCCTTCCTATCAGTCCCATCTCGTCAAAATTAGGACAATCCCAGGAAGAATCCAGCTCAGCCATTTGCCTCTGTACAGAGTAATCTAGAACTCCCTCCCAGAACTGGGGTAACCAAAGAGAAAGAGTTCCGCCCCAGTCTCTGCACAGCAGCCAGAGCGGTTACAATAGCAGAAGTAGTTGAAGAGGAAAGAGGCCATATTTATGCCGCAATTGAAAACCAAGGGCCAAACCGTCAATTCTCAGTCATCCATACTCTAGCTGAGTATAAGGGTAAGTCATTCAAACTTTTGATTGATTCAGGCAGTACTCATTCATTTATTTCCCTTGGATGCTTGCGTAAGCTAGTCTTAGATCAAAAATCAGGGAAACCTATGCAAGTTGAATTGGCCAGTGGGAAGATCCTTTTCACTCACCATGAGACAGATCGTTCACTTCAATCTAGATGGGAATATAACTGACTGGCAGTTCAGAGTCCTACCTTTGGGAGTTTTCGACGGGATCCTTGGAATGGATTGGCTCCACAAAAATCAAGCTAACATTCACTGTCATAATGGAACCATGTCCTTCTGTGACCTTCACGGAAACAAAGTTCAAGGAACCGAAATTTCAGGATCCCCAAGTCTGCAATTTCAGTAACTTAGTAAAAGCTTCTAAGTTACTGAAAGGACTTAGAAAGAAGCAGCTCATTTACGTTGTCAAAATGAATCCAGTAGACACAAAGTTACAAAGCTAAAGAACCAGAATGGTTAAGTGAATATGATGATTTATTCCCAGTAGAGTTAACAGAGATGCCTCCAATTTGATAAGTAGATCATGTGATAGAATTGACCCCCGGAGCTCAACCAGTAGCCCAGCGCACGTACAGGATGCCAGTCCCTGAAGCCATTGAACTCAAGGAACAGCTTAGGCAGCTGTTAGAACAAGGGTTTGTAAGACCCACTGTTTCACCTTCGGGAGCGCCAGTTCTCTTTCAGAAAAAGAAAGATGGAATGCTAAGACTCTTTTGTGTGGATTACAGAGGTCTCAATCAGCTGACAATTAAGAATAAGTATCCTATCCCAAGAATTTATGGGCTTCTGGCCAGGCTAAGTGGAGCCCAAATCTTCACAAAGATAGATCTCAAATCATGATTAATGAGAGCAAGATATCCCGAAGACAACCATCAATACTCGTGATGGGCACTATGAATTTACAGTAAGCTCAAGGAGAAGAAGAACCAGCAGAGCTGTGAAGGATGTCTCTCAAGTACCCTAAGTTCAAGGGGGGCAAGAGTGAGGAGGATCTAGATGCACACATCTTCACCTTTGAAACCACATTCCTAGCCACTACAGCTCCATTGCCACAAAAGACAGAGTATTTAGCGACAACGTTGGGTGGTAAGGCCACCAACTGGTATGCATAATATGGTCTGGAGCACTTCCCAACATTTGAAGATTTGAAGAAAGAATCCTTGAAAAGATTTAGGAAAGACAAGAGCATAACAAAAGTGTTGGAAAAGCTGCAAAGGCTAACTCAGAAGAAGAGGCCAATAGAGGACTATGAAGCTAAATTCAGAGCACTGTTCCTAGATCATCCCAACCGACTTTCTCTAGCCATGCTAAGTGAGCTGTTCATGAGAGGACTAAGGGAAAAGCTCTAGAGACAGCAGTGGCCTCATATGACTTGGATGCCCTCACCTTTGAACAAGTGGTGACAGGAGCAACCAGAGCTGAGGGGATCTTGAAATAAACAAGCAAAGACCCCAAGAAGAATAAGAAGGACAAAAGGAAGAAGAAGGAGGAAGAAACTTCCAAATCGGATTCCAGAGAAGATACCTCAAAATCAGAGTCCCAACCAAGAGTCGGATGGCAAAGAGGCTAACTCACAAAAAGAAGAGGCCAACAGAGGACTATGAAGCTGAATTTTGAGCATGCTACTCTCCTATGGAGGAGGGTCCTAGACTAGGTTTTTGTTACTCTTTTAGGAAGGCCAAAGGTCACAGACATCGTACACTTTTTGTACTATGAATATACTGAATATACAGCCATCTCTCTCTCTCTCTATTCTCTGTCTATGCTGATTGTTTTTGCATCAAGAGTTCCTATGCAGTGTTTAGGGCTGAAAGAAAACTACCCAGAGCTTCCACACGTCACAAGCTGGTTGAAGTATCACTTGCGTCAAAGAAAGTCTTCCTCTGAAAGGCAAACAAGAAAGGAGGATCATAAAGTGCACCTATTTCAAAAGGCTTGGACATACAAAAGACGTGTTTTACACTGCACGAGAAGTGAGTGCGAGTCAGTCCATGGGTTTTGTGGTGCACGGTTAGGAAGGGAAAGCATGTAGATTAAGATGGCGGAAGAGCAATCAAAGGACCATGCTAATCAGGTGTAAGAACTAGAAGATGACAAAGATGAAGCTGAAGCATTTGCATTAACCAAAAAAATCCCTCAGTGTCATGATTAATCCCTCTTAAAGAGGAAGATCATGATTTGGCTTTCTAGTCCTTTTTTTATTTGAGTCAAGGGTTCTTTGCTCGAGTTATTCCCAAAAATGATTTTGTAGTTATGGGTTCTCTGCCCGGATGTCACCCAAAATCTGAATATTTTGGGTTTCTTTTGGTAATGCTCCATCATTCCCTCTTTACCTTGCTTTGAGTGAGGGGAGTTTGCTTAAGTATGCTAATGGAGGCTGTCTTTGTCTCTCGAGGGCAAGACCTGGCCTTTGAGTCTTTCGCAACAAAGACCATGCTTGTTAAACCTTTGAGCCATGCTTGTTGAGCCTCTGAGCCATGCTCACTGGTCTCTAAGCTATGCTTACCAGCCTTTGAGTTTGAAGTGGGGATCATGTCTTGTTTCTTTGCTAGTGTTGGAGTAGAGGGACTATTGAAGGCTATTGAGACATCACCTCCATCACTCCGAAGGGGGTGGGTTGGGTATTTCGGAGTCTAGTAGTGTGTCCATTGATGTGAACACTCCCTTAGGGTGTGAACAACCCTTATTAAGGTCTAGGTCAAAAGATGAGGCTTATGCTTATAAAAGAAATATACATGGTGGAAGTATTATCATAATTCATTCATCATTGTGTTGTGCAATCTCTCTCCATTGTGATCTCTCTCTCTCTCTCTCTCTCTCTCCTCCCATCTCTCTCTCAAGCACCATGTAATCTCAACAGCATGTACCTCAGTTGGATATCAAGGCTACTTTCTTGAATGATATTTTACAAGAAGAGATATATGTATCTCAACCTCGTGGTTTTGTTCAGAAGAGGTAGGAGAAGAAAGTATGCAAGCTACAGAAAGCTTTGGATGGCCTTCAGCAGGCTCCCAGACAAGATTGATGCATATTTGGTTGCACATAGTTTTTACAATAGTCCAACTGAAAGTACCCTCTATGTCAAGAAGACTAAAGAGGGATTTTTGGTCAATCGTTCTATATGTTGATGACATGCTACTCACAAGCCTTGCTAATGAGAAGATTTCAGCCTTCAAGGCTGAATTACATGCATCATTTAAGATGACAAATTTGGGCATGTTGCATTACTATTTGGGCATTCAATTTCTTTAGTGTGATGATAGGATTATGTTGCAGTCGAAGTATATATAGAAGCTATTAAAGAGGTTTAATCTTGAAGACTTTAAGCCTATTTTCACACCATTAGAGATAGGTGCCAACCTTAGTCTGTGGGGTCCAGGTGGCCTTTTTGATGGCATGCTTTATTAGCAGGTGGTTGGATATTTGATTTACTCATGTAATACAAGGCCATATTCAGTTTAGGATCTCCCAATCGAGCAGATTTATGCACGGCCCAGGTACTAGGCATTGGCAACCTATCAAGTGGGTTTTTCACTACTTGCAAGGCACTCAATATCTTGGATTGTTCTATTCTGGGGAGCGAGTCACACTTGCATGTCTTCAATGGTTTTGATTGTGTTGGATGTTATGACACCAGATTATCCTCACTTGGGAGGAGGCTTTGTCGAGTGTATGTCATGGTAGTAATATGTGAACTAGTCTTGGACAAGGCTGGGGCATTTTTCCCCTCTTTAGAAGGTTTTTCCCCGACTGTGTGAACATTCTCTTAGAGTGTACTTAGCTTTTGTTCCTCGTACACATTTCATTATCAAGCAATTTACATCGAGTTGTGTGATGTCTTCCCTCGAACAGGCCAAGAGAGAGAGAGAGAGAGAGAGAAAGAGAGCACTATTTTGAAGAATGTTACATGAAGTAGCATGGTAAGGAGCCCTCAGCAATCCTGTTGGCATGGTGTATGAGCATGCTAGCTTTGTATCCACATTTGCAACACAAGATATACACAGAAATCCATCATGTGGTTGGAAAACGAAAGCCAACTCATGCTGACTTGGCACACATACCGTAAGTGCCAGATTACAATGCTTACAAATTTTCTTTGTTTTCAAATGGTTTATTGATGCCTTGCTTAAGGAAGTGGCTAGCAAAGCCAAATTTAGAGCTCTATTATTGCAGTTTCACAGAAGCTTTTATTTTGGAGACAATGAGGTTGATGCCACCAGCATACATCATAGGTCGTTGTGCTGATCAGGAAACTTCTCTTGGGAGACGGGAAGTTCCGAAGGGGACAACCATCCTCATAGGCATATATTTATTGCATGGAGACCCACTTTATTGGGCGCAGTAAGATCTTGAACCTTGCTTTGTTCCTTTTTCTTTTGAGGATCCTTACAGACGCAATCCCCGTCTGTTAACCGGGGAGAGGCAGATGATGTGTCTTTATGATGTCTTTAAAGACAAGGTTTCTTAGATGGTGTCTTTTGCGCTGATGGCTAGAGAAATGACTGAACTCGTCTCGTCCTCAATAGGCCCTTGGACTTCAATCTGTCACTATGGCTGCAAGACAAGCATATCAACAGATTTAGTGATAAATAATGACAGTTACTGGCCTTTTGGTGGAGGCCCAAGGACATGCATCGGCTTGGGATTTGCTATGATGGAAGCATGTTTGGTAAGAACTGTACAGATTAATAGTTAGCCTTCCGTAGTCTTGCAGTTTTCCTCAAATATAGTGCCTCGGGTTTCCTTGTAATGTAGGTAGGTTTAAACATTTCCCATGTGGCAGGTTCTGTAGGTAGGCTGGTGTCTCTGCGATGAGAACTTTAAGACCAGAAGATCAAGTACAATTGGAGCTTATTCCCAGGACATAGAAACTGGATACACAGGATGTTCATGATCAATGAGACCTGCAGGTCTCTTATAAAACGCTTGAGATGTGTTCATCTAACTGTTGAAGGTTCTGCAACCATATTGTTTCTACAAGCAGCAAGGGCAGTGTTGCGGCGGTCAATGCAGAAAAAAAAGACATACTTGTGAGATGGGTTAATAGCTTCAAAACAATTTGGAACTCATAATACCACTCTTATCCGTGTGTTGCATCTTCCAACACATTTTATAATGCATTGCCAAACACGCCTATGTGGTGTTTTTTTTCAGTCTTTATAAAAGGCATGCCTACGTAATGGTTCACATGAATCAAAAAATTGTTCTCTCTCTCTCTCTCTCTCTCTCTCTCTCTCTCTCTCTCTCGGCTTGTCCCACATTGGCAGGCATATTGATGTTAGAATTAGTGCATTTCAGTGTATTTGGTCCGTGCCTATTTATTGGGCATTTATGTATTTTCTCCTTGTTTTATGAGTTGTGAGGAGGTCGGTCTGTTCCAGAGCAGTCGGCCAGGTTCACATTTGCACTATATAAGGAGTCTCCCCATTATTCACTTCATCATCCAATCTTGTGCACATTGTTCAACATCTCTTGTTGGCTATTGCCATTGTAAAGTTGTTTGTCTACAACCTCTCTCTACCCTCTCGCTTGTTCAGTTTATGCTTCCGCCTGTGCATTCTCTAACATGGTATCACTCACTTAGGTTTAGGCTACTCCACATTTTTGCAATCTGCTCGCTGTCTTCTTCATCGGTGCCTTGCGTTTGCTTCCATCGCTCCTCCTGGCTACAGATCAACATCAACAGTTGTTGCGTTTATTGTGTGGTACCTTGCTACGTTTTCTGGTCCAATCATCTTCTTGCTGTCGGCCAGCCCTCAAGGCTGCGTTTTGTTCTACAGAAGCCAGTTTGTGGCATTGTGGCTGCAAATTTTGCTCCGGTATCAGTTGTTGGTGAGTTTTCTTGCATGTGTGTTGCCAAACAAGTGGCTCTATATCTTCTTCCTCCTCCACGAGTCCCTACCCTTTCGGTAGAGGTTCTCGGTGGTTCTAGGATTGTTTTGCTGCTGTCCAATGTCTTTCTCCCTCAGATTTGAGAGGAGGTTGATTGGTCCCGGTGCCTTGCTTCGTTGGAAAGCACTTGAGAGGAGTTTGGAGTGCTGAGATTTGTGTCCTTTGTTGTTGTGGATATGGCTCCTCCTTGTACGAACAAGGATGATAAGTTGAACGGACCCAACTATGCCCATTGGAAGCTGCAAATGCGGATCTGGTTCATCCACAAGGGTTTGTGGGATATTGTTCAGGGCAATGAGAAGAAGCCTGAGCGTCCTCAGAACTCTAGGAGGTGGAGTTACGATGATCAAGAGGATGAATTCCTTGCGGAATTACAAGACTGGGAGAATTGCGATTCGAACGCGCATTCAGTGCCATCATACAGGTGGTCTCACCGATCGTGCAAACTCTCAACAGTGCTCATTCGATATGGTCTAAATTGGAGGATCTCTTTGCTCGAGATTCGTCAATGAGGGCAATTACCTTGCAAGGGCAACTCTACAATTTGTTATTTCTTGCAGGTAGTTCCATGCAGTCGTTTCTCATGCAGACCAAGGTTATCCATGACCAATTACTGGCAATGGGTGTTGCTTTATCCTCTGCTCAGCTGGTTGCACTTATCCTCCCCGGAGTATGATGTGGTTTCTCGAGCTTTGCGGTGCTAGGTCACAACCCCACCACTTGTTGGATTTTGATGATCTTAGCTCCCTACTCTTGGAGAAGGAGTTCGTCCTCGTTTCTTAGGGTAAGATAAAGGTGTCTCTTAACAGTTGTGATTAGGCACTTCAGTTCATAAGAAAGGCCGGAGTTGCTGCTTCTCTTGTGGGAAGAGAGGACATCTGTCCAAGGATTATTTGTCCAAGAAGAAGGACAGACAGACTAAGGGCAAGTCTTCATCTCAGAAAAAGGGCAAAGACATGACAAATGAAAGTGATACAGATTCCTCTAGTAACACATGTAGAGCTTCCAGGGCGCTTCTGGCTCAAGAAAACTTAGATGGTGTACTTCTCTAGTATACATACAGTTTTGCCCATGTGCTTCCAGCTAGAGAAGGCTTGTGGGTGGGAGAGAGAGCGGATTGCAACTCCACTTACTAGTGCATGAAAACTGTGATTCGGAGTTCCAAGTGTAGGACATGGTTATCTTTTGTGTAGCAGAGATTATGAACTGGATTTGTTTCGAGTTCATTATTCGAGGCTGTCAGGATGTGATGTGTTTTCCATCCACTGTTGGGGATTATGGGTGCGGTGTGTCTAGTAGGTCATCATCTATTCTTGGAGTTCATTGCACACCTGTGTGGGAATTCGTAGCCAAGCAAAGTTCCTTGTTGTTCGTGGTGGCATTTTGTTTGGAGGAAACAGGTTGATGAGTGCTCTCTCTGAGGTGATTCCAATATTCGTGGTGTTGGAGGGTCCATGGTTGCATCTTTATCAACTTATCTTCTTTAGACTCTTGCACACTCTGAGCTGCAAAGGGGGTGTGAGAATTAGTGCATCTCAGTGTATTTGGGCTGTGCCTATTTATTGGGCATTTATGTATTTTCTCCTTGTTTTATGAGTCGTGAGGAGGTCAGCATGTTCCAGAGCAGTGGGCCAGGTTCAGATCTCCACTATATAACGAGTCTCCACATTATTCACTTCATCATCCAATCTTGTGTACATTATTCAACATCTCTTGTCGGCTATTGCCATTGTAAAGCCATGTGCTATTATAAAAGGTGATCTTGTCCACAAGCTCTCTCTACTCTCTCTTATTCAGTTTATGCTTCCGGCTGTGCATTCTCCAACAATTGATTCCCCTACTACTACTTTATGTAGTTGACATCCTCCTCTTAAATTCAGCAGAGGGGCTTCAAAGACATTTGGATGCCTTATAGCGATTTTTGTACCCAGTGGGGCCTCACTGCCAACCATGGTAAAACCAAGGTAATGGTCTTCAATACCTCTTGCCTCTTCACAACCAAATTGAGCTTCACATGTAGAGGGGATCTTGTGGAGATTATCTCATCCTACGTCTACGTCGTCACTTTAAGTTCCCCACGCTTCACAATGGTTTCAACAACACATGCTAGAGTGATAGAGGGATATGCAACCTATGTCTACCTTCTGTCACTTTCTATGGCCCACGCTTCACAGCACATGCTAGAGTGACAGAGGGATATGCAGCCTTGGGCGATTGTGCTTCCAAGCACATTTACGAGAGCCCAAGTGTCGAAGGGTTGGCTTTTTGACACCCTTGTCTCACCAGCCTTTATGTATGTAAGCAATCTTTTGGGGGCTAGACTTATTCGATGAGGATTGGCAACAAGTCGAGAGGCCCCATGTCGCGATGTCCTCTCGCATGATCTACAACGCATGACCTACAACAAACCATCAATCCCACACTAGGTTATCCAGGCAAAATTTTCTACAACCCTGATGGTAGTGGATGCACTCTTCTAGGCAGTCACATACCTCCATCGTATCAGCCACATGGATCCCCATAGGTATCCTAGGCTTGCTCTGGAGTCCTAGAGACATCTAGCACTCTAGGGCCACCTTGGATTATGTATGTCCTAGTTTCCACTTGGTTCTCAAGATGTGGGCTTCGCATGGACCGCCTCCCACCCGTTTAGTACAGCTTGGACTCCCCTTTTCTCCAGCTCTCTCATGAGGACACCAACTGGGTTATCTGGCTGGGTTATTCGGTTAGATCTTCTTAGTC
Source organism: Cibotium barometz (assembly GCF_041138505.1). Lineage (NCBI taxonomy): Eukaryota > Viridiplantae > Streptophyta > Polypodiopsida > Cyatheales > Cibotiaceae > Cibotium > Cibotium barometz. Next base: position 18,578,501 of record NC_141056.1, read on the forward strand.
TCTATACCTAGGATTACACCTTTGGAGCTCCCACTGAAGATGCACTACTATTGAGATCACTTCCTTAGGTTCAGTGAGGATGGATTCATCTAGTAGGTGGGCTACCTCAGTGTTCATATGTCCCATGTCATGCGGATTGCGGTTGGCCATATACCGTTTTCATTGCACCACCTCAGAGTGAAGACAAGGAAAATTGAGCGTGTCTTCAATGCTGGTGGGGAGCTCATATAGAGACCTAGGGAGAAGAGGATCTGGTGATTATGCCACATAGAGGTTGATACAGAGGAGCATTACATATGTTATTGTCCAGTATACTATGAGATCCATAGGAGGCTTCATTGTCTATTCTATGAGGGATTTGGCTCGCTCTCTAGGATCATTAACTTCTCGGGCCAACACTGTCCAAGGTTCTTCCAGCTTGAGCTCTGCAGACACAAGGACACTTTCTTGAGAGCGCTTCGGTCCAAGTCACCCCGACCCCTCCTTCACCAACTTACCATTACCAGCTTCTTTTGGACCTAGGAGGAGGAGGACACCCATACGATGGATCTTGTGGACCCACCTCACCCGAGAGGAGTTACCTCTTATTAAGCCTCAACATTCCAATGTGCCCGACAGCCCCGGTCCCTCGGCCGTCCCTCAGTAGCTCCAAATCTAGGACATGCTCCATCGCCATCAAGCTATCTTTTCACGTGACATAGCTGAGAGAGACCTCTCGGATATACTCATTAGCTCCATGCTTGATATTTTGGAGAGTGGCATATCATTTATTGGGGGGACTGATGCTCCTCTCATGTTTCATGTTCCTTGGATTCCGTGCACACGCGCGCGCACACACACACACACATCTTGACTTTTCACATAAAGTTGGTTCAAGTCCTTGTAGCTCTAGGTTGAAAGCTAAGTCTCAAACAAGTGCAAGCAACATTGGGAGGAATAGAGAAGCACAAGTCCTTGTAGCTCCACAAAGAAAATGAAGTCTCAAATAAGTGCAAGCAGCCAAAGATCATTGGGGATAGAGAAAGAAGTACATGTAGCAAGAAAATAAGATGATACCACAGACAAACTCCCCATGTCGCATGGAAGTGCAGTGGCACACTTTGATTTGCATTGAACAAAATCTTGGCTTCTACATTGAGACTTTTCAAAGCTTAAAGCATAGATAACTTTATGTATAAGGTTAACATGGTTTCGCTCGCTCGCTCGACTTATCGTAAGGTGCTTTGCTATGGTACTACGTGGACGAATACTTATCTTTTGTAAAATGGCGTTGGAACATATAAAGCAACCTTATCATGAGCTTAATATCAAAATAGGGAAAGTCTATAGACTTAGTGTACCTACTTGCTCAAGACTTGTAATAGAGGCGGTACCATTTTTAAGTTTGGCCATCCTAGTGTGAAAACTAGTCACTTGTATACAAGTCATTTTTGACAATAAACAATACACAATCATTCCCTTGCACAATAGTTTGCTTGTGAGAGTGTGGACGCGAACGGATGAGGTAGCGCACCCACAATGGGAAGTTATAGTTGCGGCTCAAGGCAAGATCCAACGACACATGCTTCGGCAAGGCTAAGGTAAGCTCTTGAACATATTTGACAGTACTCTCAAGGACTAGCCTAGGATTTGGCTTCGTTTTTTCATCCATTCCAAGCTATTGAAATCACCCAATGTTGCTCAGTGTTGATTAGGAGGTCACAATCTGAATACATAAGGTTTTGGAGTCTTAGATGTGTTTGTTTGTTGTTTTTGATTTTGATTTGGAGTTTATTTATTATTAGGGCATTCTATTTTCATCTATTGGTAGGGCAAAACCTAATTTTTTGGTGATTTGCATGAAATTAGAGCCTAAGAGGCTTACATTTCGTTGCTTTGATCTAAGAATTAGCTTAGTAATTGTGACTGGGAGTGGAATCCACTTTGAAAACATGAGCATCGAGCTTCATTAGGTTGTATTAGAGTGAAATTGTCAATTTTTGTTTATGTATTTCTTTTTTTTATAAATAATTTGTTTACGCATCGTTGGAATTGGTAGAGTAGAAGCATGCAAAACCATCTAAAAATAATTAAAAAATACTTAATTAGTTACTTAATAAACATTGACTAAGATTAGGATTATTAATCACATCTCATTAAGTTCAAAAATCATAAAAACCATCAAATACACGACCAAACTAGCTCTTCGATATGGGACATAAGTCCACAGTCCTATGCAAAAAAACATGAGCGTGGACATGTTGCTGGAGAAGTGAGCTGTGAGTTTGGACACATGAACTTGCAAATGTGAGCCTGGAGATGCGAGTCTAGAGGTACGTATACCTAATATGGTACGGATCAATTATTATTGCTACATGAAGACTCGTACGAACACACTTACTTTTGGAAGATTTTCTTGTCATACAATTTGTTCTAGCTATAAATTTCAAGAAAAAATTTTGTTCTTCACAATTATTAAGAAATTAAGTACATTTATTATTTAATAATTGCACAATAATTGCACACCACTCGTCATAAACCCAATTCCTATATTTTTGTGTCCTTGGTAGGCTCATTTCATAGAAGGGAAGTACGTGGATCGAGTTCATACAAGAAAGGTATAAGAAAAAATAGATGTCAAGATGTATTTTATATCCACATGTTCCACATGGTTTGTTCAATTGGAAAACTACATTTCCATTTTAAACCATGGAATGAAAGCTTGCCAAATTTTAAGCAGCTCGATGTCAATTCTTGCAAAATAAACAACCACCCCTCTTAGTTCCAAGAAGAAGAATAATTGGGCCTTCATTGGTTCCAAGAAGAATAGTTTGGCCTCAATGTCTTTGGAATTTAAAACCTTTGGGTCTCAATTGGCTTTGAAAAGAAGATGCATATTGTAAAGTGGACAAAGTGAAGCTTTACTCCATGTATCTTCGTATCAAAAGAAGAAGAGCAATGCTTGTAAAATATAAGACACATGATCAAGTGAAACCTCAATTGAGAATTTTATGTGTCTCAATTGAGAGCATCACACACACACACACACACACACACACACACACACATCTCTCTCTCTCTCTCTCTCTCTCTCTCTCTCTCTCTCTCTCTCTCTCTCTCTCTCTCTCTCTCTCTCTATACACACATCTCTCTCTCTCTCTCTCTCTCTATATATATATATATATATATATATGTACACACACATCTCTCTCTCTCTCTCTCTCTATATATATATATATATATATACACATCTCTCTCTCTCTCTCTCTCTCTATATATATATATATATATATATATATATATAGAGAGAGAGAGAGAGAGAGAGAGATGTGTGTGTACACACACACGCGCGCGCGCATTGTAATGACAATGAGTAAGAGGGAGAGACAGAGAGAGGCAAGGAGAGATAAAGAGAGAGGAGGGAGGAGAAGGCAGAGAGAGAGGGGGGAGGAGAAGGCAGAGATAGAGAGAAAGAGAGAGAGAGAGAGAGAGAGAGAAGAAGAAGAAGAAGAAGAAGAAGAAGAAGAAGAAGAAGAAGAAGAAGAAGAAGAAGATAGGGGTAGATGGAGAGAGAGAGAGAGAGAGATAAGGGGGGGGGAGAGAGAGAGAGAGAGAGAGAGAGAGAGCACATAAGGGGAGGGAGAGAGAGAGAGAGAGAAAGAGGGGGGGAGAGAGATAAAGGAAGAGAGAGAGGGTGTCACATAGTCTGTAATGAATATGTGGGTTCCCATATCGGGATGGAGCACCACCGGATGACGAGATCACATCCTGGAGCGCAAGCGGCTAGTGCTACTGGGGGTGAGGGTGCCCAGGGCTGTGGGTGGCCGGGCATATGTGGGCAAGCATGCCCCTATATATTCCGGGCATGAGGATAGCTTTTCTCGTTCCCTCTCAGGCTGGGTGGTGATCGAGAGATCTACTCCTCCTCCGAACGCATCATAGGCCGGGTTCAGATAAGGCGGCAGCCAAGCTGCCGCCAGCCTGCCATGCAATCGCAGAGTGCCCCATGGCACTCTGCGTTCACAGTGGGCGGTGGAAATCCACCCCCCCCCCCTTGCCACGTGATGGAAGAAGGGGGTTGATATTGTGCCGACCCCCCCCCCCTCGCCCAAAACGGATTCCAGCCCACGAATTTCCCAAAACGGATTCCAGCCCACGAATTTCCCAACGGATGTTTTTCCCAACGGCCTTTTTCCCAACGGCCATTTTTGAACGTTCATTTTCCAACGTCCCTCCCCCCCCAACACCCTTCAATTTCCTATAAATTAAAGGGTTTAGGGTGAGATTTTGTACCCTCTAGAATTTCTAGAGAACATAATAAGCTTCACAATTTCCATTCTCCAAGGTGCTTTTACATGCACTTCAATCATGCTTTCTTTTTATCCACCCATTTACCTTTCTTTTAATGTTTTTGTGGTACACTTGCCATGCCTTTGACATTGTGTGCTTTTGTTTTTCTTTTAGGGGTGTGCGAAAAGGGCGGGAGGCAACGTGAAGCGAGCGCATAAGGTGACCCCTCACAAACCGCATTTCCATTATCATGACTTATCTATGTGTTTTTAATTTATGTGGTGCTAATATTCTCTTCGTGTTTGATGTAGGTACTATGGATTCCAACACGAGCCATGAATTTGATTCATCGCAACAACGAGGCGACGATGATCCTATTTTCTCCCAAACTTCTCTCCCGCACTCTAATTTCTATTCATTTCCCCCTCCTCCTTTTCATGTGCCACCTCATGGCTTCCAAGCCATGCTCAATTCTCCTTCCTTTTCTCCAAACTCTCCCTTCATGTTTCGCCCCCCCCCCATTCACCTATGGTAGCGCAACCTCCTAATCGATCATCCCCCCTAGGTATCCCAAACATGGGTTCCATTCCCAATTCCCCAGGAAGCCAACCATCACCCAACTCACTCAATAACCCCCCTTTATCTTCTCAACCAAAGCGAGTTCGTGGCATGAGGAAGGAGCCTAGCGATGAGGAGATTGTGTCAGAGACCCAACCTGCGCCAAAGAAACCCAGGAACTCCAAAAAGAAGGTGGTGGTGGACTTGGGGGAAGATGACGACAACGACAATAAGAAAAGCAAGTGGCAAGACTTTTGGGTTGACCAACTCATTCATGTCAGGGGGGGCATGAGTGAGGAGTTCAACAATCCTGGGAAACAAGGGGTCAACTTGTGGGCAAAGGTGGCCACAAAGCTAGCCGGCATTTACCCTGATTTCAATAAGGATAGTGAAAGTTGTCGCAAGAAGTGGCAAGCGGTGTTAGCAAAATATAGAGTGGACAAAGCTCACAACTCGGTATCTGGCAATGACAGGAGGCACACATGTAAATGGTTCGATGTGGTGGATGAGTATTACCACGATAGAGCCACGGTCACTCCTCTTAGCCACGCTTCTTCATCAACAATGGATGATGCTACTTTCCCCGGCGGTGACAAGGATGAAGTAACTATAGCACTAGATGACAAGAAGCCACAAGCACCCATGTTCTCAAGTCGTCGAGTGACTCCCAAGTATGAGGAATCTTTGGCCACAATGGCCGATACTGGGAAACATCTATTGGACCATCTCAAGGAGACCTCTAGCCAAAATGTTGCCTTGGAGAGGGAGCGACTGAAGATATTGGCAGGATTGCATGCCACAATGAGTGAATTCCTTAAGGAAGGAAGGGGGGGCAACAAGTAGCCTTGGCGGAGGAAATTCTTGTTATTATTCTTGTATGAGTTTATAAAGTTTGGGATCTCGACGTTGCTTTGTTCCTATGCGTTGTATGGATTTTTGAATGTTTCTAAGCTCCTAAGAAGCCATATAAGCTGAGAATTTAATATGTATCAACTTGTTTTGGATTTGCAGGTGACAATGGGCATGTCCAAAGACATTGCACTCTATTGTGCGTGGTTGTGTTCTATAGCGATCTATGAATTGCTTAAAGAACCAAGCATGCACAATGATGAGTGCATAGTGCAGACTTGGTTGCATGTTACCGAATACATGGCACGATCTGTCAGGTTGAGGAAGATTGCGAACCGTAGGAGGGGTCATGAACACAGACAAGCGTGGGCATATCCACGGCCTCAAGGCTTTGTAAAATGCTATCTCCTAAGTGCTTATAGTGCTACCATGTTCAAGCGGCGTCTTAGGGTTAGCAAAGAAACCTTTCATTACCTTTGTGGGAGTCTAGCACCATTCATGCAAAAGAAAACCACAAACTTCCGTGTGCCTGTGTCTATTCAAGATAGGGTAGCCATTGCTCTAAGCAGACTTGCTACAGGAGATGGACTACTGGGCCTTGGTGACACCTATGGTTGCGCTAAGAGCACATGTTGTGAAATAATCCTTGCATTTTCCAAGGCAATTGTGAAATCGGCGGGTCTCCGGAATATGTACATAAGATGGCCTTCAAGATCTCGGCTTGCAACTTTAGCACGAGAGTTTGAGGCACTTAGGGGAATTCCCTACGTCGTTGGTGCGATAGATGGTTCTCACATCCCCATCATTGCACCCCGTGACAACCATGTTGACTACTTCAATCGGAAAGGGTTCCACTCTATTTTGCTACAGCTAACAGTAGCCGCCAATTGCTCAGTATGGAATTATGATGTCGGTTGGGCCGGATCAGCGCATGACTCCTTGAACTTCTCCAGAAGTGATATAGGGCAAGCATGTGCAAGGGGCGAGCTGGGTAACTATTGTTTGGTTGGCGACTGTGCTTACCCCGCACGGCCATACATGTTAGTGCCTTTCAAAGGATGCAAGGAAGGGTTGACACGTCTAAAGTACCATTGGAATTTCATTCAATCGAGCACAAGGATGCCAGTTGAGAGAGCGTTTGGTATGCTCAAGGCAAGGTTTCGCATCTTGCTAAAAAGATGTGACATGAATCTACGTCATGTCCCAGATCTTGTTGCGGCTTGTCTTGTGCTACACAACATTTGTATCCAACATGGAGAGTCTTTTGATATGGAGTGGGTACGTGAGGCGGAAGCAGAATTGTCAGCATGCTCTGGACGTGTAGAAGAGGATCGAAGAGCAATAGCTACCTCCATGAGGGAGCTTCAAGCAATACGTGAAGTTGACATAGAGGATGCAATGGAGCGCGCTCAAGGAGGCAATGAAGGGGGTGTGAGTGACCTTGGAGTTGGCTCGGAGCGGCGAGATAGTCTTGCCCGAACAATGTATAGAGAGCAAGCAAGGATGAATGTCCTACAAGTTTTTGGAAGGGCGGCTTTAGAGGAGCTGGACTCACCTACCAACTCCGATTAAGCCTTTGTAATACAAGTCTTTTGTCTGGCTTATTGTGGTTTGTAGTGTGGCTTCTTTATTTTTGTAGTTACACTATGCTTTGTGGACATAATATAGCTTTGTTCTATGGTTTTTGGTATGGTGTTTACTCTTTCTTCCGCCGCCCCCCAGTGTTCACAGTGGGCGGCGGAAGAAGTCAGGCTCCCTTTTACTTCCCCCTCCCTATGTGAACACTTGGACGGCGGAAGTGTGCATTTTGTAAGAGTTCCACCTGGAAAAGTGTGTTTGAGAGTATGTTTTCCGCCGCTCCAATGTGAACCCGCCCATAGCTACACCGATTCTAACATTGGTATTAGAGCGGAGGTTCTTTGTGTGAACTAGGGCCGGGTCCACATTAAGGTTATTTTTTTAACATTTTAATCAAAGAAAATCTTATCACATTATCCTTCTCTCTGTCAAGCTGGAAAAATAAAAAATGTGTGGAGGGGTTGCGCCATAGCTCTGTGTGTGTGAAGAGTTTGAAGCTCTCACTCTCACCATCGTAAAGCTCTTGCGCATATTGCATTACGCTCTCTCTCTCTCTCTCTCTCTCTCTCATTACGGCTACTGGATGCCTTGAGCTGATGCTGCTTTGCTGGTGGTGGCGTGCACTGCTTCTAACAAAGCAAACCTATTCGATTTAGCTTGCTGCACATGAGACTCCAAACTAGATTCTAACGCTTCGCGCTCCCTCCCTGCACGAAGCTGTACCTCAGCCCATTGCTCTCTGAGATCTTGCTCATGCGACATGCTTTTTGCGTATGTTGCGCTGCTAATTCTCCAGCGCGTTTGCCTATGCTTCTAGCGCTTCTTTTTGCTTCAAACAATTGCGTGCACAACTTTGATGACTTCGACTGGCATTGTTGTGTGCTTGACGTGCTTTTGTGCTATGCACCTTCAACGTCTCTTATCATTGAAGCTCTATAAGAATTAATTCAAGGCTTTACAAAAATTCTTTGAAGCTTTTTAAAGCTTTTCAAAGCAGGAGGGGAGGTGGAGCAGCCAATCTTTCTTCTCTCTGTAGCATTGTAGACTACGAGTAGTGCCTTGCGTCATCGCATCGTGCCACCGTATTGCACCACCATAGTGTGCTACCACATTGCACCGTCGACACGGGTAGTCGTGTCGAGATCGTATTGAAGTTAAAGGAAATCGATGGGTTCCAAACTTTACATGGGTTCAAGAGGGGTTTATCTCTTGATTACGAGGCTTATGTTGAGCCTAAGTAGGACTGATCAGAGGGGACATGGTGGGTGTTGGTTGAAGAAACCATGCCACCCTAGAGAGAAAAACCAAGCGAAGATCCAAAAGCAACATCAGTACGAAAAAGCCAAGAAGGAAAATCTGTGCTTTAACTGCTTTGAGGCGGAACATAACAAGGCAGCATGTCCTAAGTTGGGGCACTAGAGGTAGTTCTAATGATGCCAAGTTTCGCAAAGTTCAGAGAGGTCACGGTTTATCATACGAATAATGCCCATGCTTGCTGTGTGACACACAATCTATGTGGCAACCATCATTCGGACCACATGATTTAATTCGATTATATGGCAGGATAGGTGGCCGTAGAGTCATCATCATGATTGAAAATGGTGCCACATACAACTTCCTTAACTATGTGTTGATTAAGAAGTTGTGATTACTTGAGACTAGAGTGACCATATGTATACGGTCTCAGTAGGTAATGGCCACGATAGTACTGTTTGGGACACGGTGGTCTTAGGGGTGTCACTAGCTATGCACGACTACGAGACTTCATTAGCTTTTTCGGTCATGCATTTGGCTAGAGCCGATATTTATCTAGGCAAGGAGTGGTTATATAATCTGGGCCCTACCTTGCATTGTAGCTACCAGATTAATACCCTAGAGTTCATGCATGAGAGGAGATTAGCAAGGCTACAGGGTGAGTGTGAGGTACCAGTTGCACCCCTTATTTCGTCCCTAGAGTTGTGGCATGTCATCGACGCCAATAATATTCATGAGGTATATCTTTGTATCCTTTTACATAATTTATTTTTCATAGATGAAACATATGTTGATAACGTTGTTTCCGTAGATGAAACAAGTGTTAATGTTTTCGTTAGTTGAAACAAATTTCAGTAATGAAAATTTAAATAGCCTTGGAAGAGACCCATGCTTGTTAAACACTATTTTGTCATCTTGTGAACAAAACCAAAAATCCAAGGTAAAAATTGAGATAATAAAAGCTGACAAGTATGCAGTTACGTTAAGTTCTTTATTTTGCAAGAGTTTAGGGATGTTTTTCCCAATGATTTGCCGGATGGTGTTCCACCATCCTTGGAATATTGCGTGGTTTGAAACCTGTAAGCAAGCCTGATTATAGAATTAACCACTTTGAAGCACAGGAAGTGGAATGGTAGTTAGCTGAGTACGTGAAGAAAGGGTTCATAAGACTAAGCTCTTCATCATGGGCATCACCCATTCTTTTGGTAAAAAAGAAAGATGGGTCTATACGGATGTGCATAGATTACTGTGCTCTTAATCAGATTACGATTAAGAATAAATATCCAATGCCACGCATTGACGAGTTGTTTGGCCAACTTAATGGTGCACAATACGTTTCTAAGATTGATCTTAAATTGGGGTATCACCAAGTTAAGATAAGGGAACATGATATTCCCAAGAGCGCATTTAAGACTTGTTTTGGATATTATGAGTTACTAGTCATGCTGTTCGACTTGATGAATGCACCAGCGACATTTATGACACTGATGGTGGACAATGTGTTACATCCATATTTAGGAAAATTTGTAGTAGTTTTCCTAGATGACATACTGGTTTAAAGTAAGTTCAGAAGGGAACACTCACATCATTTGTGCTTGGTGTTCGAATTGCACAGGAAAATAACGTTATTTGCGAAGGAAAGCAAATGTACATTTTTCGCTAAGGATATTCAATATTTGGGTCATTTTATATCCACCAAAAGAAACGCAGATGGACTCTGAGAAGGTGGAATCCATTCTCAAATGGCCGGAGCCAAAGAACCTATAAGAATTGTTATTGTTTCTAGGCTTGTTGGGGAAGATCGCAGTTCCTTTATCCGATCAGTTAAGGACAAAAGACAAAACTATGAGGTGGAATCCATTCTCAAATGGCCGGAGCCAAAGAACCTATAAGAATTGTAATTGTTTCTAGGCTTGTTGGGGAAGATCGCAGTTCCTTTATCCGATCAGTTAAGGATAAAAGACAAAACTATTCATTGGGAGGATCCTCAACAAAGAAGTGTTGAAAAACTCAAGGTGGCCATAGCCGCGACACCTGTTTTGATCCCAATGAAACGTTTGTATGAGAGATAGATGCAAGTGGGGAGGCCATAGGGGCGGTGTTATGCAAAGGGGATGCCATGTTGCATTTGAAAGCAAAAAGTTTGGTCGCGCCCAGTCTAACTACTCGGCGTATAAGCGAGAGTTACTAGCTATTATGCATGCTCTAAAAAAGTGGCGACATTATTCATATGGATTACTTTTAAGGTCCGGATGGACCATGAAAGTCTAAAATGGCTTTCTAGTCAAAATGAGTTAAAAGGTAGAAAAGCTCGGTAGGTGAAGATCTTACAAAAGTTTGACATACAGCTTTGTTACCAGAGAGGTAAATTTAACGTAGTGGTGGATGTGCCGAGTTGCATGTTGATGGTGAACAAGTTGAGTTTCACCATAATCAAGAATAAATTCTACGAGCATGATCCAGTTTTTTCAGAGGTATGGCTTGCTATATGCAACCACACTTGTCAACAGCCTACATCTTCCTCGTTTGACAGTAGAGCTGATCCAAAGAGATTAACCGAGGTTGCGGCGATGAGAAGGAGAGCGGGAACTAGTCTGGAGAGACTAGACAAGTCTCTTGGGTTATGTACCAAGATAGAGAGCTTGGGGGTGGACCCTTCACAACCACTTGACATTGGTTCATTTGGGGGTGATAAAGTTCGTTCGGGGGGAAAAGTATAGACACTATTCCATTGACAATGAGTACCTACTCTACAAGGGTAGAGTTTGCATACCAACTATTGTTGGTGGATTTCGAAACTAAATTCTTATTGAAGTTATGATAACCTAAGTGCTAGTCATCCCGGGATACAGAAGACCTATACACTAGTTAAAATATAGTTTATTAGCCAAGTTTGTTTAAGGACGTCTAGGACTTTGTGCTGAAATGCAAAAAGTGTCAGGTCAATAAACATGAGCGCCTCAAGTTTGGAGGTTTGCTACATACATTCGATATTCCCAAAGGCAAATGGGAGAGTATTTCCATGGATTTTATCACTGGTTGAGAGATTGACCAAGATGGTCGAATTTATACCTACTAAAAAGGAGGTGAAAACTACTGAGTTAGGTTATTTATCGAACATCTCTACAAACTATATGGCATGCCCACAGATATAGTTTTGGATAGGGATAGAAAATTTGATAGTCACATTTGGAAGGAAGTCTTCAAAACTTCGAGCGTATGTCAGTAAAAGGAATCCAATTGGGAGGAGTACTTGCCACATTTGGAGTTTGCTTATAATAGTTCGAAACATTCAGCTGGATTTAGTCCATTCTGTCAATTTACAGTTTCGAGTTGAGATCTCTTGTGGCTGTAGGGCTATAGAAGGAGAAAATTCAAGTTTTCAAGGATTTCCTTGAAGACATGCAAGATATGCTAAAAGTAGCAAAGAGATAGCATTCATAACGCACAAGGTCATGCAAAAATATATGGTGAAAAGAGCCACATAGAAGTGATCTTTTGAAGAGGGTGACTTTGTTTTCTTGAAAGGCCCTATGAAGATGGAGACTCTCAAGATGGGAAAGTGTCAAAATCTTTCTCCTAGATATTATGGTCCATTTCAAATCCTTAAGAAGATTGGTAGCGTAGCATACAAACTTCAGTTGCCAGAGAGCTCTCGAGTACATCCTGTTTTTCATGTCAATAGACTCCAAAAAATCGTTGACCACCATAAAGAGAATGTAGTTTACTCCTAACATTTTGGTGGCACTTGTTGAACCACTGTCTCTTCCACATGAACTCAAGAATATTCTCAAATATAGAGAATGGAAGACCAAGCATACTGTGTGCCAAGAGGCACTTGTTAAGTGAAAGGATAGAGAGGATGAAGTGTCCACATGAGAATGCTTGAGTACGCTTACCAAAAACTTTCTAGAGTTTGTTTTCACAGACAATAACTCAAGGGGAGTAATGTCACGTAGTTTGTAATGAATACATGGGTTCCCATATCGGGATGGAGCTCAACCAATTGACAAGATCACATACCCCGTAGAGAGTGCACACGGCGGCGAGTGCTATTAGGGCTCAAGGGTGAGGGTGCCCAAGACTGAGTCCCATGGGCAACCATGCATATGTGGGCAGGGATACTCCTATATATCCCGGCAATGAGGATAGCTTTCATTCCCTCTCAGGCTAGGTGGTGATCCAGAGCTCTACTCCTCCTCTAGATGCATCGTAGCTATGTCGGTTCTAATAAGGGGGAGAGATAGAGAGAGAGAGAAATGAAATGTCATATTAACGTCTTCAAAAGGCCAGAATGACCTATGAGACAAAAGTTACAATCAAAGGTCTCATACAAGCTATTTGTGGAACAAGAAAGATAATATAATATAAAAAGGGTACAACCAGATGAGTGTGATAGCATCCAGGGGGAGAGTCATCGGAGAAACTCTCGCATGGGACGCTATAACATGAGGGTACAATCAGATGAGTGTGATAGTCATTGGAGAAACTCTCGCATGGGATGCTATAACACGAGGCCAATCTTGTCTGAGGTAAAGTGCCTAGTAGGCCTTTGCTGATGCCTGGCTTTGATCACTTGTATCCTCCCGTGCATACGAGATCTCCTGTTAGATCCTCTGGGCCTCGGATGTCTGGCTCCACTAAGCTGTATGCCCGATCATGTGTCACTCCTCGAGAGGCGGCTCTCGGGAGTCTCAGGTTTAGTGACCTACAAAGTAATACTAAAATAGTCAGTCAGTGGGTGATTGGCACACATGAAAAGCAAGGAAGAGCAGAGAGCTGTGAAGAAGGTCAAAGCTCTGAGAAGCTTTGGCTATGGCGATATTAAGCACAACTTCTAGCAAAGATTCAGAGAAGCTAGAGCTAGGCATCAGTTGCTGCAACATGGTCACATTGTAATAGCATGAAGCGAAGAAGGTTCGTGTCTATGGTGAGTTGGATCCGACTGTGTGAAGAAATGCATGCCACAGAGAACGACAGCTAAGAAAGGTCGCAGGAGGGCAGTGAGTATGGCGCAAAGCTGCAGAAGCACTTCATGACAAGGATGATGCTCCAGAATTAAAAGAGGCTCAGGGTGATCAGCAAAGGTGGTGAGAAACGACAATTGAGTGCTAGAAGATATTCCTTATTTTTTGTGGAGGATAAAAAGATATGGTTTGAAAACCTAACGTTTTCACGTGTGGTGTAAAACAAACTTAAGCAAGGGTTCATTCACATACACACATAATGTAAAGAGATTGTTCACATGTTGTCGAAATCAGGATGATAGTTTGAAGATGTGTTCATATGCAGGTTCCTTGCCCGACTCCTTCGGCCAAAATGTGTTGTATTTTTTTTCACCCATGAATGAGAAGGGTAACCGTACTCGAGCTTAAAGCTCAAAACGAGGATTTCTTTTTGTATTCATCCATGGTATGAGGGTAACCATACCCGAGCTCACTGAGAAGCTTAAAATGGTTATTTTGTGATGTGTGCATGAGCGATGCACATGTGAAGTGCATGCGCACGGGTTGGTTCCCACCAGAACTTCTATGTTCAAATCAGACTCAATGGTTCCGCTGTGAGCGAGTCGGGTCAAAATGGACTAGGTGTCTAAGATGTTAGACACGCGCACACAGTAAAGAGCTAGAATTGAAGATTATGCAAGAAGATGATGACATGAATGTTTTTCTTGCTGAGATTAAAGATCTCAAAGAACAGGTGAGATTATTCCTGATCATTCTCTTGTGCAGACTGTTCTTGATGCTTTACTTGAGACATATCAGACTTTTGCTTCCACGTGGAGACTTCTTAACAGACCTGATGCTGTCAAGTATGATACTTTAGTCAACAAGCTCTTGCAAGAAGCGCAGTCCAGGCAAAACAGGGCCAGGCACATTGTGCAGTTGATCAAGCATTTATTTTACTGCCCAGCGCAGAGAAGAAGTGGTAAGGCAGCCCCTTCCACTGTTTCTTCTCCTATTAGTAGGTCTGCAACTTCTTCTCCTTCCACAGGTAGCAACAATAAGTCTGAGAAGGCTCTTGATAAAGGCAAGAAAAAGACCAGGTGCAACTATTGTAAGGCAAATGATCATGTCATTAAGAATTTCCCTAAGCTAAAGGCTAAAGAGGCAAAGAAGAAAGAGTCAAATGTAGCCACAATAGCGGATGCTTCTACAAATGCAGATTCTGCAAATGTTGTGCAGGATACAGAATGGGCATTTAGCGTGTATTGCCAGTATGATCCATCTGTACATGATGCATGTTTGGTAGTTTCTGTTGACTCTCATGTTTGGTATTTTGACAGTGGTGCTACAAAGCACATTACCTCGCATCGTGATATGTCCACTTCTCTTGAGGCTATCCCTAATGGGAATACTGTCGCATGTGCCAATAATGCTTCTTACCCAGTGAAGGGCATTGGTAAAATTATGCTTACTGCTGCAAATGGCAGCGCTTTCACACTTTCAGATGCTTTGTATGTGCCAAGGATAAAGAAGAATCTATTGTCTGTCTCTGCGCTTGCTAGACTTGGACTTGTAGTCAAATTTGTGGATGACAGATGTACTGTTCATGATTTGACTTTTTGGTGATACGATTATTGTATCTGGCACCTTGTTTCGTGGGATGTATAGGCTCAATTCTTATGACAAGTGTGTGGAAGATTTAGCAAATGCAGTTTCTGATGAAAAGGCAGTTTTAGATGCAAAACTATGGCATGCTCGTTTTGGTCATCTGAACTTTGCTAGTTTGCTACGTTTGCAGAAATTTGATATGGTTGCTTCATTGCCCCCTCTTGAGGCACCATTGAAACATGTTTGTGAAGGCTGTATTTTGGGCAAATTGCAGCATTCTGCGTTTCCAAAGGATGGTTCTGTGCAGGCCAATCGCAAATTGCAACTTGTACATAGTGATGTATGTGGGCCTATGCAAACTCCGTCATTTGGTAAACACTTGTACTTCGTGACTTTCATTGATGATTACTCAAGGCATGCATGGGTATATCCACTGAAGGCAAAGTTTGAAGTGTTTTTGTGCTTCAAACAGTTTTTGCTTATGGTTGAAAATGTATCCAATTGTAATGTGGGCACCCTCCGTTCTGATCGGGGGGAGTACATGTCTAAAGAGTTTGATGCATTTCTGGCTAGTCGTGGGATAAAACACCAATGTACAGTGCCGTATACCCCTCAGCAAAATGGTGTTGCTGAGAGGAAAAATAGGTCACTTATGGAGATGGCACGATGTATGGTCAAGAGCCAAGCTTTGCCACATGCGTTTTGGCTTGAGGCTGTCATGTGTGCTGCATATGTACTCAACAGGTGTCCCACTAAGGCCTTGCAGTCTATTACTCCATACAAATCTTCGCATGGCAGGAAGCCTTCTATTGGTCACTTACGTGTCTTTGGTTGCTTGGCCTATGCTTTAGTGCCTGTGCAACAACACATAAAATTGGATGATAAGGCTGTCAAATGCATTTTTGTTGGTTACAGTGCTGAGAGCAAGGGTTACAGATTGTATCATCCGCAGTCAAAGTGTATCTTGATTAGTCGAGATGTTGTTTTTGTGGAAGATGCTGTGCAGCCTTTGTTATCATGTACCAAAGAGACAGGTGTGAGCTCACGGGATGTATTTGATACATTGTTGCCTTTGTTTACAGGTGGAAATTCAAATGTAAGTCCTAATGAGGCAAATATTCAGCCTATGCAGATTTCAAACGACATCATAGATCAGCCTATTTCTGATGCAGATTTACAGGATGTAATTTCTGAGGATAGGGCTGAAAATGAGCAGGCTAGAGGTATGCCTAAATGGCTGGTGCAAACCTTGCGTGATAGTAAAATTGATGCACCTATATCTAGTCGTACTCGTTCAGGTTTTCAGCATGCCTCTTATGCATCAAATTGTTATGATTTGGCTGTGTCTAGTATGTGTGAAGAGGAAGAACCTCTTTCATTTGATGAGGCACAAAAATCAAAAAATTGGTTGGCTGCAATGCAAAGTGAATATGATGCTATAATCAAGATTGGTACATGGTCTTTGTGTGATTTGCCTATTGGGTAAAAAGGCCATTGGATGTAAGTGGGTTTTTAAGTTGAAACGAAAGCCAGATGGCAGTGTTGATCGCTATAAGGCTAGGCTTGTTGCAAAGGGTTATGCTCAAGAAAAGGACATTGATTTTGATGAGACCTTTGCTCCCACTTATCATATGACTACCATTCGTAGCATTTGTGCATTGGCAGCTCATAATGGTTGGAATGTACATCAACTGGACATAAAGACTGCGTTCTTGAATGGAGATTTGCATGAGGAGGTGTATGTATCGCAGCCTCATGGTTTTGTTCAAAGAGGGCACGAAAACAAAGTGTGTAGGTTGAAAAAGGCTTCATATGGTTTAAAGCAAGCTCCACGAGCTTGGTATGAAAAGATACATGCATATTTGACTGCACATGGTTTTCAGAATAGTCCAACAGAAAGCACTTTGTATGTTAAACGTGTGGATGATGTACATCTAATCATTGCTCTCTATGTCGATGACATGCTGCTCACAGGACCAAATGAGAGTCATATTGCTGATTTTAAGGCTGATTTGAATGCCTCTTTTGAAATGTCAGATTTGGGGCATTTGCATCATTATTTGGGGATACAATTTAAGCAGTGTGATAGAGGTATTGCTTTGTGTCAGACAAAGTATATTGAGACATTGTTGCGGAGATTTGGCCTTGAAGACTGCAAGCCTATTGCTACTCCAATGGAGACAGGTTTGAAGTTGAGTCTTCATGATGCTGGAGATCACTTTGATGTCACACTCTATCAGACAGCTGTTGGTTGCCTCATTTATGTATGCATTACGAGGCCGGACATTCAGTTTGCAGTCTCACAGGTGAGTAGGTTTATGCATAGCCCAGGGTCTCAGCATTGGAAGGTAGTTAAACACATCTTTTGCTACTTGAGTGGCACCATACATCTTGGGTTGTTTTATCCCAAGGGGGGATCGTTGCCGCCAGATTTACATGCTTTTTCGGACTCAGATTGGGCTGGTTGCTATGACACAAGAGTGTCCACAAGTGGCTTTTGTTTCATGCTCGATAGCTCATGCATATCTTGGTTGAGCAAGAAGCAACCTACTGTGGCCACTTCTAGTTGTGAAGCTGAGTACAAGGCAGCTTTCACAGCTACGGTTGAGTGTGTGTGGCTCAGACGGCTTATGGCTAACTTGGGTGTTGGACAGGAGTCTACCACCTCTATCTTCACTGACAGTCAGAGTGCATTGGCAGTTGCGAGAAACCCAGTTTTTCATGCTCGCACAAAGCACATTGAGGTGCATTATCACTATGTCAGGGAGAGACTCTCAGCAGGAGAGATCAGCTTGGCCTATGTGCCAACACAGGACAACCTCGTCGATCTTTTCACAAAGGCGCTTCCTCGTGAGAAGTTCGAAGCTTTTCGCAAAGCTTTGGGCTTGCTCCCCTTTGTGGACTGATCTACTTTGGGCATGGCACTCCCCTATACATGAGTGCCAGCTCTCGTTCACACCATCACTCCTAGGGGGGATTTGTTGCCATATATATATATATAGGCAGTGATGTGTGTGAACACACTTAGGACCGCCGGGGCACTTTTTTCCTCTTTAGGAGGTTTTTTCCCCCGGCTTGTATATATGCCCATCCTTCTAGGGCTAACTTATCTTTTGTACATTGACACAATCTAATACACTTTGTGTTGTGTGCATTCTTGCTTCTTCTTCTCCAAGCTTTGTGTGCTTTCCTGCAACCCTAATTCCAACATAGGAGCTTTCCAAGAGAGTTGCAAATGGGAGTTTTGCAACATGGCCCGAGCCTACTCATCATCAAAGAAGCTAAAAATGGAGATTTCAGCAAGTATGAAGGCTATGGAGTCTTCAGTGTCATGAAGGAGAAGCTTCCAAGGAGATTTGTGAAGGTATTTTGGTGTTTTTGTCTCTAATTTGGTGTTTGAGCATGGAAGAATGCTCGTATTTGAGAAGGGTTGTTGATTTATGGGATGAGTGAGTCCATGGCTCTCTTGCATTATGGCAAGGAGCACGTGTGGAGGTGCATGCTTGTTAAGATGATGGCAAGTGAGATGGTGGACTCAATGGAGTTCACATGTGTGTGCATCAAGAAGAAGATGCACTCATGGAAATGATGGGCATGATGTCGACTTTCACCTGTTTGGCATCTCATGGTTTCTCTATGGAAGAAACTTTTATAACAGCACCCTTGGATTAATTGCATGCAAAGGAGAAGCATGTACAGGATTTCAGCTCATATTAAAGCTTGCATTAGCTGAGAATTTACAAGCTTTTTGGAGGCAATAATTTGCAGCAATGGATAACTGCATTCGAAGAGCATATGCCATACAGATGAGTCTCGCCCAGTAAAGTAGATGGTCTAGAGAGGGCGAGCGCACCTTGGTGAAGGATGAGGACATGGATGATAGTGGGCCTACATGTGCTCTGCGATGATAGAGGGCCTGCATATGCTCTGCGCGATGAGAGTGAAAATAAAAATGAGCAAGGATGAGGGTAAGGGTTCTAGGAAGATATAGAAGATGTAGAAGTAGGAGCTATGGCGAGCTGTTTGATGGGCATGGTAACTTCAATAGAAGTCTACATTTCAAAGAAGAGAAGCAGGCAGCTTTGACAAAATAAATTGAAGGCCAAGCCCTGCGCTGCTCATGAAACAGACCAAGAAGGAAAGATCCTTGAAGAAGAAAATGAGAGTGGAGTCGTACGAAGAGAAATTGTAGACGAGAGGATTGGTCGTGTGCCAGAAAGCAGCCACGCTAAAGAGAAGAAGACAGTCTCAGTGGTGGTTGGCTCACAATGAGAGAGAATGAAGCAATAATGATTTTTTATTATTTTGTGGCAGTTGTTTAAAATTTTTAGAGATAAGGTTTTAAAATTTCCAATTTGAAGGGACCCAAATTAAGCCCCCATTCACATGCTCTTAAGAATTTACACACAAAAGACTTTGTAATTTTTATTCTCAATCATAATTTATGATGGATAACTGTACCCGAGCTTGAAGCTCAAAATGAGAAAATTTTGTATTCACCCATTGGTATGCGGATTGCCCTACCCGAGCTCACCGAGAAGCTCAAAATGGTTGTTTCCTACCCGAACTTATATGTTCTCAGTGGTTCCGCTGTGAGCAGGTCGGCTCAAAATGGACTTGGTGTCTAAGATGGTAGACACGCGCACACATGTTTGGTTGATGGACACTCCAATGTATGAGAGGTAGCGATTCCGGTTGTGCAATGCTACATTGATGGGTGATTGTGGAACACCTCGATTAAGAGGGGGTGTTGAGAGATGTAATCGCGGTGTTGTGTGTATGTGGGAAAGCACCCTAGAGGTGCAAGATATTGTGGCAAGATAAGAATTCCACATGTAATATTGAATGGTGTGTGAGTGTTGACCAAAAGGGAGTGCCACATGGATGATGATGTGTAAAGTGGGGATAAGGCTAGAAAGCCTATATCATTGTATAGTTCACTTGAGATATATAATAGAATTGAGTGTTGAGTGTATCTCTCTCTCTCTCTCTCTCTCTCTCTCTCTCTCTCTCTCTCTCTCTCTCTCTCTCTCTCTCTCTCTCTCTCTTATGTACTTCTTAGTGTGGTATAATTCACCTTAATTATGTTGCTTAATCTATGTCTTTCTGATCAATCCCATTTTAGGATTGTTTAACACGGACAAGGCGGCAAGGGGAGGTAGGATGGAGAAGCTCAGGTTGGAGAGGCACCGACTGCTTCGATTTGCTATGGCCTATGGAGAGGCTCCACTACGCGTACTAAACTGCAATCCCAAGAGTGCGTCATTGGTGGTTTTGAGACTGGGTTAAGGATGCTGGTTAGAAGGAGGAGGAGGTTGAACTATGGACTTTGGAGCTTCCTTGGGTGTGGCATTGTGCTGCAGTATGTTCTATGCAAAGCTCTCCATCTCGATCGGCACTGTGATCTCTAATGCTACCGGTAATTCTCTTGCTCTTTGCAAGCTACATTGATTAAGTTTGGCTTTGAATGATCAATTTTATGTACTCTAGCTCAAAAGATGGCTGTTGTTTGTAGTAGTAGTTGTTGTGCCCACCTTAACAAATGCCTTTCCCAGTGGATCCTTCTCAGCTGGATAGGCCCACTTACTTACCTTCTCCCATATTTTAGCTTGTGTCTACCATAGAAGCCATGGATGCCATATTCGATTCCAGCTCCCACACCAGAGTAGCTTATGGTGGTTCCTGAAGGTAAGAGAGATTGAATTCGTCCGGGTTTCTGGTAGAAGAAGGTCCGAATGTTATGTAGAAGTTGAGCGGAGTATTGTTCAGAGTGTGGCTATAGAGAAGGTTGATGGAGGTGCATCCCATGCTCTCTTACCGTGTGCATCTCCCCATCCCCAAGCAACACAGTTCAGGGGCTGGTGCTGCCTCTCCTCAGTCAGTCATCCAAACCCTCCAGGCGGTGCCATTACATTTGTCCTCTACAATTTTGTTACTTATTTGGAGAAGCAGTCTTTGCCTAGAAGTTTGTCTCACCTATTCACACGGTACGAACATCAATACTCGGCGTGCTTTTTATTTATTATACTTCATATCATGTCGTGTCTGTTTACACGGCACATACATCAATACTCGGCATGCTTTCTATTCATACCGGGATTCATGGGGGATTACAGATTACCAAAGTACTGAGTTACAAGATGGCTTCCTATAGGTACTGGAGCTTTAGAACATAGGAGAGATCAATCTTGACGAGTTGCTCTCTCCCCCATGATTCCATGTATCAGGAGCTTGGCCATAGCTAATTCTCCGACTCTTGTAACCTGTATTGTCTTTTTTCAGTAATGAAAATGCCTTTTATTGAAAAAAAAAAAAAACAAAACAAAAGATTATGTAGAGTTGGAGAAATCTATTTTTCACGGAGATGCTTAAGTTGTGGTTTCATTATCAGATGCCTTTGCCAAAGGACATCACTAGAAGATTCGAGGATGTCTAGAATGTGGTCTTGAGAATGTTGTCTGGCGTGATGGCTGAACTTCAAATCATAGTAGTTAAACGTTTCAAAAAACGCATGTTTCATACCTTTTGAAAACCTTTCATAAACGTCTCATACAAGGGAGGGGGTACTGGCCCCAAAAAACATATACATGCAACTTTTTTTTATGTAAAGAATTGGCAATCTATCAAATGGGTGTTCCATTACCTAAAGGGCACCAAGCACTTTGGGTTATTTTATCCTAAGGGGGGTAAATCATAGCTTCATGCATTTATTGACTTAAACTGGACTAGATGTTATGACACATGAGTGTCCACGCGAGTGGTATTTCCTTTCACCTTAGTGATTCATGTTATCATGGCTTAGTAAGAAGAAACCCATTGTGGTGGCCACTTCTAGTTGTGAAGCTAAGTAGAGGGCAGTGTTACAACTACAGTTGAGTGTCTTTGGCTCAAGCGCCTTAGTGTTGATTTGGGTATTTCCACTACCATCTTTTTTGATTCTAGAGCGCTATGGCAGTTCCAAGGAATCTAGTTTTTTATGCTTGCACAAAGCACATTGAGGTGCATTATCATTTTGTCAAGGATAGATGCTATGTAGGGGAGATTAGCTTGGCTTTTGTGCCAACACAGAACAACATGACAGATTTATTCACAAAGTCTCTCTCACTAGAGAAGTTTGAAGCTTTTCACAAGGCTTTGAACTTACTTCCTTTTGGGGATTAGTATGGGCTCCCTCTCATAGTCCAAAGAGCCTGGCACATCTCTGTAATTTTAGTGCTAGCTCACCCTTTTTTCGCATCAGCACTCCCAAGGGGGATTTGTAGTCGCATTTGGTAGTGATGTGTGTGAATGCACTAGGAACAGTTGGGGCACTTTTTCCCTCTTTAGGAGGTTTTTTCCCCATGCTAGTATACACCCATCTTGGGGTATAATCATCTTTGTTCAGCACACATTCATAATCTATCTATCATCTTATTGTGTGCTCCCTTGAGCTTATCCACTGTGTGTGTGTGTGTGTGTGTGTGTGTGTGTGCATTTCTGCAATCCTCTTTCTAACACTGATGGAGTGACTATGGATCCTAAGAAAGTCACGGTAATTTTAGCATGGCCAATGCCAGAGAATGTCACTGCTTTACAAATTTTCTAGGACTTTTTGGTTTTTATAAGCGATTCATAGAGACTTACTCCTTGCTTGCAGCACCTATGACCAATTTGTTTGTGTGCAAGGAAAAACCCCCTGCGAATGGACTATGCCAACAAAATAGCTTTGAAGAGTTGAAGCCAGATGTTTCAAATGGCTCCAATTCTTAAGATAGTTGATATCCTGAGAAACCTTTTGACTTAGAGATTAATGTCAGTAGCATCACAGGGGGTTGTGCTTAACCAAGAAGGTATACCTATAGCTTTTGAGATTAAGAAAATCTCCCCATCCCAACAAAAATGGCTAGTACATGAGTAAGAGCTCTATGCCATTATTCATGCCCTCAAATTATTTATATGGTGCTTAGTTTATGGTGTACACTAATCATCATAAACTTAAGTATTTTTACACTCAACTTGACTTGAGAGGTCGTAAAGCCAAGCGGGCTAAGCTTATGTAGGAATTTCATATGGAAACTTATTACAGAAAAGAGCGCGACAATGTGATTGCAAATGCACTTTCAAGAATCATGTATGAGTTTCTCGATTTTGGATAGTGCATTGCTTCAATAAATAAAGGAAGCCCAGGCACAAGATTCATTTATTCAAATAGTGTGGTTAAAGATCGGTCTAGGAAATTTTGTTACTATGGTGAGTCGGTCCCATCTGACTCTTCAAGATGACCATAACCCTTTTCAAACTTTTCAGTTGTTGAGAATGGATTTCTTAAACAAGGGAAATTCTATGTCCCTAGTGTAAATGAATTCAAGGACATGGTTTTAAAAGAGAACCATGATAGTCCGTCAGTAGGACATCCCTAGATAGATAAGACTGTATAGTTGATTAAGAGAACATTTTGGTGGGGCCAAATCTCTGAAGAGGCACCCAGAAATACATTGCTCATTGTTTTAAGTGTCAAGTAAATAAACCTAAAGGAGTTCGACCACCTGGATTACTTCACCCTTGCAAGTTCCAGAAAGGCAATGACAAAAGTATAAATGTGGATTTTATAGTTGGTGTTCCTATGACCCAATTAGGGAAGTTTACCATATTAGTGATAGTTGACCACTTGTCTAAAATGGCACACTTCATTTCC
Source organism: Cibotium barometz (assembly GCF_041138505.1). NCBI lineage: Eukaryota > Viridiplantae > Streptophyta > Polypodiopsida > Cyatheales > Cibotiaceae > Cibotium > Cibotium barometz. The sequence goes on from NC_141056.1 coordinate 18,602,237, forward strand.
ATAACCGAGATTGTGCATGTGCCACAGGTGGCTAAGTTATTTATGCAGCATATTTTTAGGATGCACGGACTACCAAAGTCCATTATAATTGATACGGATTCAAAGTTTACTAGGCCATTTTGGTAGCATATTTGTAATAAGCTTGGAGTTACTCTTTCTACTATGAGTAGTGGTGGGGATCATCCCCAGAGACAAACCGAGATGATTAATTAGATATTGGAAGATATGCTTAGGGGCTATGTTTTAGAGAGGCAAATGGATTGGGAGAAGTTCTTGCCATCCCTTGAATTTTCCTACAACAATCAACCGATGGTCAAATCGAGAGGGTTAAATTACATATTGGAAGATATGCTTAGGGCCTATGTTTCAGAGAGGTAAATGGATTGGGAGAAGTTCTCGCCACTCCTTGAATTCGCCTACAACAAATCAACCTCATAAGGTCACATGCGTCTCTCCTTTTGTGATGAATTATGGGTTTACACACCAATTAGTACGATTGGTATTCCCACCAAATGCCCAAGTGCATGTGAGACAAGTTGTGCAACTAGCTCAAGGAAAAATCCGGAGAGTAGTGAATAGAGCCAAACATTATGCAGATAAGAAGAGATCTTTTAAGAAGGGAGATGAGGCATTTTTACTTATCCCACCTAAATATACTTTATTGAGAATAGGAAAGTATCCAAAGCTCTTACCGAGATACTGTGGACAATGGAAAATCTTAAAAAAGATCGGTGATGTAGCTTACAAATTGGACTTACCCATGAATTTTGTGTATGTACCTAGTTTTTCATGTTAGTGAGCTAAAGCAATATTTACATGACACGGAAATTGGTATTGTTTCTTTTGCAAGAGAAGCAGACTATAGACCATGAGGTGAAAGGTGATAAACTAGATACGGCAAGTTGACAAACGTTGCATCCGTCACATTCTCTAAGAGTATCTAGTTACATGGAAGGGCCTACCATTGATAAACGCCACATGGGAGCTAGCTAGTTTCTTATGTTAGCACTTTCCGACCTTTATCATCAAGGATGATGATTTCTAGAAAGGGGGAGAGAATGTGATACTACGCAATCATAAGGGTGATTGTACCAAGGTGAAAGGCAATAAACTAGATACATTAGGAACTCGTGTTCATGCTTGGGGGATTCTGTTGGAGAGTGAGTCTTAGGGGTTTGATGCGTGCGCAAGTACTAGATCACTTATCTTGATTAGCAAGGGGGAGCCATGTGTGCAAAAAGGGGATAAAGAATAGTCCCTAATTAGAAACTCTCAAGGGAATAAAGGAGGGGAGGAATGGAGTAAACTTGCCAAGGTACTTTTCTCTTTTTTTGGGGGGGTTTCATCTTGCTCAATTTTGAGAGCCACACTGCCTTCCAAAAAGGGGTGTCATAGGAAAGGCATGGCCTGGTAAAATGAAACTCCCTAAAACAAAATCCACCCTTCTTAAGTCTAAAAATGAAGAGGGGCCAACCATTTGAGCAAAAAATAAATGCATGTGTGCCACACTAATGCATTTGAAGTAGATAAGCAAACCTATCATGAGTTATTGACACAACAGTGAAGGCCAAATAACAAAGAATCACCCGACCTGCATACAAACCAGCTAGAATATCCCAAGCCTGTTTTGTTGTTTTAGCTGAAGGAATATGTGGGGTGATGTTACGTTTGACAGAAAGTGCAATCAAGGCATGAGCCTGCGCATCTTTACCATCCCAACGAGCTTGTTCAGCAGTGGATAAAATAGCAGCAACAGTAGAGCTGCTAGAACCTGCAACATCCTCAATAGATCCTACATCCACAGAACCTGGACGTACATCCATACCTTGCACAATGTTCCACACTCCTTTTGCAAATCAAAACATGCTACATCATGTATGCCCAAAGTGGGTAGTTGCTGTCTCCATCCAATTTGTCATCAGCAGCAGATAACATGCGAAATACATCATTGTTGTTATCAGCCATGGCCACTGATTGAAATTGATGCAAAATCTACCTGTAATGAAGCAAAGACTGAACAGAAAACAACTCGTGCTATGTAGCACGGTCCACAATAGAGTACGTATGCCAGTTTTGCAGAAAACTGCACTGTCGAAATTTCTACAGAAAATGACGAAAACACCTGTGCAGTACTTGAAATGCAAAAACGGAGCCCGAAACGACCTCAAATGCAATTTCTGAGAACGCAAAGCCCTACGAGCCTATTTACAGAGTATAGGGACCTAGAAGCGCTTGTGAAAGCTCACCTCAATCGGAGAACGTGAGTCGGAGGGTGCTGGCGGCGTAGTCCTGGGAGCCGATGCCTGCTTTGATACCAATTGTTGGAATTAGGGTTGCAGGAAAGCTCACAAAGCTTGGAGAAGAAGAAGCAAGAATGCACACAACACAAAGTGTATTAGATTGTGTCAATGTACAAAAGATAAGTTAGCCCTAGAAGGATGGGCGTATATACAAGCCGGGGGAAAAAACCTCCTAAAGAGGGAAAAAGTGTCCCGGCGGTCCTAAGTGTGTTCACACACATCACTGCCTATATATATATGGCAACATCCTATGCAACCTCCTTGTTGCAAATCTCCTCTCAAACTTGAGAATGGCATCTCCAAATCTCTCTCAAATCCTCACAAATGCAAATCCAAATGATAATATGAGTGTGCTTATTTTTTTTTCATAATAAACAATTTGATGGACACTCCAATGTATCATTGAGGGGGAGTGTTGAGAGGTAGCGATTGCGGTTGTGCAATGCTACATTGATGGGTGATGGGTGAGTTGTGGAACACCTCAATTAAGAGGGGGTGTTGAGAGATGTAATCACGGTGTTGTGTGTATGTGGGAAAGCACCCTAGAGGTGCAAGATATTGTGGTGAGATAGGAATGCCACATGTAATATTATATGGTGTGTGAATATCTTCTTAAAAACTTTGAAAATTGGTGTGTTCTCATATAATACCTTTTAAAGGCATGTGAACAAGGCATTTACCTTGGTGGTGTGAATGCACCCTTACTGAAGTGATTTCTAAAGGTCTTTTAAAGACTTTTAAGAAAATATTATTTATTTATTTACTGCGTTGCAGTATGTGCTGCCTCCTCTGAACTGCGCTACTGCCTGCTGGCGAATGCCAGACTTGCACATTGAAAGCACCTGCCACTTGAAAATGGATTCTACTACACACCACACACTTTGCAACACGCTCGACTGAGCTCGTGGCCCACATCACGCGACTACCATCTGCAATGAGACACGGCGATGCCTATTTCTTCCTCTGCTTTAGGGACCCGCGCATCTTCTTCTTGGAGCTTTCTCTAAGCTTCAATGGTGACCTTAGACTTAGCATCCACACCATACAAACGTCCCCATACCTCTCGCTAACCTTCCTGAGTGTTTTGGGCACTATCACTCCGCCCGAAAATAGTAGCCACCTACCCAGATATTGTGGTGAGATAGGAATGCCACATGTAATATTGTATGGTGTGTGAGTGTTGACCAAAAGAAGTGGAAAAGGGAGTGCCACATGGATGATGACATGTAAAGTGGGTAAGACTAGAAAGCCTATATCATTGTATGGTTCATTTATGATATGCAATAGAGATCTTGTGTTGTGAGTGTGCAATCGCCCTCTCTCTCTCTCATGGAGTTTTTAGTGTGGTTTAATCCACCTTAATTATGTTGCTTAATCATTGTCTATCACCATGATCAATCCCATTTTAGGATTGTTAACACAAACATGCTCAGGGTGACTCACATCCTCATAACCAGGTGGCTGCAACATATACACCTCTTCTTGCAAATCCCCATGCAAGAATGCATTCTTTACATCCATCTGATGTAAAGACCATTGCTTTGACGCAGCCACTACTATCACAACTCTCACTGTTGCCATCTTGGCAACTGGGCTGAAAGTTTCCTCATAATCAATGCCATATGTCTGCGCATATCCTTTGGCTACCAATCTAGCCTTGTACCTGCTTATGCTTCCATCACTGTTATGTTTTACTTTGTACACCCACTTGCATCCAATGGCTTTCTTGCCTTCAGGCAATTGCACTAAATCCTAAGTCTCATTTCCATATAGTGCATCCATCTCCTCATCCATAGCTTTCTCCCAACACACATTTCCAACAGCCTCATCAATGCATGTGGGCTCTACAACCTGTACAACTTTTGCCATGTATGCATAGTGATGTGCCACATAACCATCATAGGTAAACCTCTGCACAGGAATCTTCACTCTCCCAGATCTTTGTAGCTTTGCATTCATGGCTTCCATAGCCTTCTTTACACCAGGTGTTCTCATAGCTGGTATCCCAAGATCCTCATCAAGGCTCATCTCTGAGCCACTAGACTCTCCATCAACATGAGAATGCCCTACAAAAATGTCAGGCATACTAAGGGGCTCAACTATTTTCTCTTTGCCTTTATGTGATGTACTAATCACATTTGCAGGATTGGTATTATGATGCAGCCTGCCACTCCATGGTCTATCAACTGAACCACTAGATGAGGACTCTCCTAGTCCACTCCATGGTCTATCAACTGAACCACTAGATGAGGACTCTCCTAGTCCACTCAAAGACTGTGACTGCTGCTGACCTGCATTCTGTGCAACCACATTTCCACTCACATTAGCCCCAATAGCTTCTTTTTCAGTAGCATACCAGCTACTCATCTCATAAAAAACAACATCCCTGCTTACCCTCAACTCACGTGTAGCAGGGTTATAACACCTGTATCCCTTTTGCTCAAGGGAATACCCACTAAACACACATTTTTCCAGCTTTTTGATCCAGCTTAGTTCTCAGCTCATCTGGCACATGCACATATGCAATGCATCCAAACCAGTAAACCTCTCCTCTGGAGTTACATCATGTATGGCTACAGTTGGAGTCCTGTTCATGATGTAAACTGCTGTAGAAACAGCCTCAGTCTGGCATATTCTTCTCTCCCATCAATGCTCACGCAATCTCAGCAATGTGCCTGTTTTTTCACTCAGCAACTCCATTTTGCTACGGAGTGTATCTGCATGTAAACTGTCTCTGAATTCCATTCTTTTGCAAAAATTCAGAGAACTCATTGGAGAAGTACTCTCCCCCTCTGTCTGACCTTAGGCACTTTAGTTGACCAACCCATGCCCACAAATTGCGCTTCTTCATCATTGTTGGCTTGGAGACCAAAAAATCCCTAGGCTATATCAATGATATCGCTGGATCTGGTAGGGGAGGGTGGTTTTTCCTCTTCCTCCCCAAACCTTGAGTATCCCAGCCCTTCTTCCATGGATTCTTCACTACTAGTTTTGATGGTGGTTAGATTCCTTAAGATACTCAACTAAGTGCTTACTGAGTGGCTTGAATCCACACTCTTTTGATAGGAAGATCTTGGGTGATTTGATGCACTATCGTCAAGAGAGGTCGTCTCCAATGAGTTTTCTAGACCGCCTCAAGTGCATGTGAATATGATTTGATAAGCTATTTTGCTACCCCAATTAAATTTTAGTCTGTTTTTGTTGACTCGTTTCTGAGGCCGTGAGATGGCAGAGAATAGTTCATGGCATGAAGTGTCAAAAAATCGTTCACATTGTGAACGATTTTTTACAATTTCACGTGTTTAAAATTTTAGCTTTGGACTTAGAATTCCATGTTATCTTGTTATGATTTTCAATGTTCTTAAGACTTCTTTAGCCTTAATCCGACAATACTAGGTTCATGAGTTAGATTTGATTAAGGCGTGAAATTGCAAAAACAGTTCACGCCGTGAAGGGAAAAGGTTTCACGCCGTGAAACGCAATTGGTTCACATCGTGAACTAAAAATGGTTCATGCCATGAAGGGTTCTAAAATGGTTCACGTCGTCGTGAAATGAAAATGTTTCACGCCTTGAAATGCTCTAAAATAATTCATGTCATGAAAGATTTTATACACTTTCACGATTCTTAATTTGTCAGACCCCGTGGTGTCAGAGGTGTCAGGATAAGGATACCTATTTTTGGCAAGGTAATCCCATGAATTGCGGTGTTAATCGTGACGCTGATGCCAGGAGCGTTTCACGGTGTGAAGTTGCAGAAAACGGTTCACTTCGTGAACTATTTTCCTATAGTTTCACATGGGAACTTCCCGCATCGATTGAGGTGGTTTTGGTTGCAAAATCCTTATCCAACTGCTTCCAAGATGATTGTGCCACACCTAAGGAATGTAATACAAGTTCAAGGCACATTCAATGGCTCCTTATTTTTATAATTTTTGTAAATTTTTGAAAAGAAAGAAAAATAGAACACCACCCTGCTCATTTATGTTGACGATTCCAGTGATGCAAACATCAAAATTAACTAGAAAAAATAGTGGAGCTCTCTTCCAAGACTACTCCACCACACAAATACACAACAAACACAACCAATTTCTCAGAATTTTTCACTTTCATTCAAATCTTATCCATTCATTTCCTACACAATGCACTACCAGAATACAAAGGCAAAGATGAATCTTATGTAATGGGAGTTGAAACTCAAAGAGGATGGAAGAAACAAAGGTGTTTTCCCAGTAGTGGCGCCAAAAATGTTTTGGGCTACCACACCTCCAAGAGGGAACTCAATGCATTCACCTAAGGGGATACCCTTGTAAAACTCATGGTTGTTTTATGAAATTCCAACATTCATAAGCAAGAACAATTCATGGAAATCTTATGTTCCTCGTGTGCTCATGGATGAAGTGAGGCAAACATGGTCTTGTTAGTCTAACATATGATTTTGTTTCCCTACAAAGGAAATGAAGAATCTCAAACTCTGCACATGTGTCACAAGCTTCCAACTCTCAATCTTCATTGGGAAATGTCCCCATACTCGAAGCTTGTGATGATGAGCTTGGAATTCATGTGACAAAGATCTACTAGAGTTGATGGAACTGTCTTACATGAGAGGACTTGGACTTGAAGAAATTGGTTCAAGTTCAAGATCTTACTTTAGCCTTTCTAAAGCATGTGTTGTTAGGTCTGGCCCCTTAGAGACTCTTGACACATGTCTATTGAATTACTTCTCATAACTCACCTATCTAGACTCACAGCTCTCATGTCCAAACTCACACCTCATGTGTCTAGATGCACATATCACGTATCTAGGCTCACATGTGTCTAGATGCACATATCACATATCTAGGCTCACATGAGTTGATTCATGTGTTTGGCTCATGTCTTTTTTTTACGAGATTGTGGGCTCATATCTCCCAACCCCAGAGCTCATTTTGCTTGGTTTTTAGAGCTTTTTGAGTTTTTTGGGAGTTGATGAGGATGGTTAAGGATCTTAATCTTAGTTAATTGGTTGATTGGAATTTTATTATTTTATTTGCTGCACTTGGCTTCCACAATCTGCAGCACACAGTGAGGCCACACTCAGTGACTAACAATCGAATCACAGTCGGTAACAAGTAATCTATGAATTAATTGATGTCAACATGTACTATAATCGCCCATCTCTATGCAATCTGTCCACATCTACAATTGCTAGTTTTCTATAATCGTCGTTGATCATTCAACTGGTGGTACAATTTCTCCAATTGGTGACTTTTTTATACAATCAATGTTTTACATGTGCAATCGCCTAATTAAACTTACGATCATCCGATTAATAATCCGATCACCTGACTCCTATTTAGATTCTCCAATCGTTCGATTGGAGCGTCAATTGTGTACAAGTCCTGGTTGAATCGTGCGACAACAAAATCACATGCTTCCTCTGTTAAGACCTATTTAGCCTCTTTGAAAAGCTTATTAAAGTAGCTGGACCATTGGGTTGCAATCCTATTTTGTCCCTTTCTTTGGTGTCTTGTTGGTTCTGCTCCTTGGCCCCTTGTATAATATATGTGTGTTGCAATGGAACTCCTCCTTCTTTGGTGTCTTCCTGCTTTTTATCTCTCTTTGTAATTTCTATGTCAATGTCTATCTCTGAGCCTGATTGTTTCATCATTTAACCTAGCTCTCATTTTGATAATGACAAATAACCTTCTTCTTCTTTTCTTTGGCCTTTCTGAATCTTGTGTATCTTCATGTTCTCTTTTCTGACTAGGCTCCTTTTCACTTGTGGGGATGTGTTGGGGCTTCAGTTCCTCTATTGGAGGTGAGCCAGTCGGCCTTTACAATGGTGGGAACAACTTTCTTGTGGCTTGCATCCCTTGATAGATGAGTTTAATAAGAAGATCTGCAATCCCCATATATGGCTTTTTGGGGTTCTTCAACTTGCAAGTCCTCACTCACTACCTCATAATCGAGCGATGAGCCCCACAAAGTTTTCCTTTGCTTGTTGGGAGCTCTCGCACTTCAAGGATTTGTTGAATCTGGTGAGGATGCTCACATCTTCTTGTGTGGTCTTGTATGGTTTGTAAAATGATAGGTATGCATAATAGATTCTACATAGCATCCCCAACTGCGGTAGGATGATTTCATTCTGGACAGTAGGGTTTTTGTTGAGTGGTCTTGAAGCACTCATTCTTCTCGATCGGTGTGTTGATTTTCTTATCCCATTCTTTGGGTACTGTGGGAAGATTCAGTGCATATCAAATTATATATGGGGTGATTTTAATGATGTATTTCTTGAATGAGATGATGGTCATGCATTATGTCTTTTGTTTGTAAAAGTGGCAATGGTCTCACAACATCTTCTAAGGTCCATGCCCCAGGGTGGTAGCTCCAAGATGGGCAACATCCTAAAATTTTCCAAGGCTTGCCTTGTTTGGTTGCCCAATGCTAGCTTTCTGCACTCTGGTGTTGTGTGGCCACACTGCATGCATGGTTGAGCTAGGTGAGGGGATCCTAGAAGTGGAATCTAAGGATACTACCCCCACCGCTTGTAAGCTCACTTTGTCGATATAGCTTTCTTTTGCCTTACTGAGGTCCATAATGGCATATGGTTATGTATGGGTTTCTTGGATCTTTTACCCTTTGGGGTAAGGGCTAGACCCTGAGGCCATAGTGCCTATGTACAACTTGTGTTCCTCTATAGCCCTTGATCAATGCAATGTGTTATCTATAGCAATTAATGGTTTATGTAATTTGAGGGAGCACTCTTATGGTTTCTGATTTCAATATGGTTGTTACACCCTACAAATTCTTGTTGTAACCATGCAAACATACTTGTCTAATCTTGTAGACAATCAGTTTTTGCTAGGCATCCAACAGTGTGTGCAATGTAATATTGACACTAAAGAACTTCAACAACAACCTGTAATACAATTTCTACAATGGAGCCCTGCACATGGTACACTGGAAACTTGTATAGCCAATTGAAACGATGAAATTCTTTGCTTTGCTTTATTGGGCATACATTGGATTACACTGTCTAACATCGGAGGGCAAGTGGCATCTCTATGTATCCATGACCTATAAGAGGATAAGCAAATCCCAACCTACAAAAAACACCAACTTGTATGCACTTGCATGCTCAAAACTAGCCACAACCCACTCACTACTCTTATACCCAATGCTAGAAAAGAAATTGACTACCTGTGGTGTGGTTGGTCGCTTCGGCTATAGTGATCCTGGAGAAGGAGGTAGATGATCGAGGTAGCTTTGCTCTATATGCACTCCACTGCATTGTCAGTCATCCAATTGTAAAACATGTATGCAATTGGAGGTTGAGGTGTCACGTGCATGCCCATGTCATGGCTAATCTCCAACATGAACAACATTAATCCTTGAGTAATATAGTCATTAAGATAACATTTAGGAAATTATCATCATCATCAGCATCATCAGTGTCATCATCATCATTAGCATCATCCCTAAGAAATATAGCAATTAAGACAACTGTCACTATCCGGTCAAGACCTGGCACTTCAGTAGTTCCAGACCACCTAGTCAGCTCCTAGAGAGCAACGATCTCAACTGTGCCCAATGCGACAAGCCAACGCCGAGTGTTGAGCTACCAGTCTACTCATGACTACGCATTTTTGGATAGGAGTTAACACATAGATAGGCATGCAATACACTAAGTAGATAGAACTTTGCATTACAGAATAGAGTCAAGACAAAGACCAATCCATAAGACGTTCTTGAATATTAGCTTTGACTCTCAACAGTTCATCAATTCGACATCTCTTGATCTCCTAACTTGTATAACATCATCCCAAGATTTCCCCACTTTTTCTTCTTACATCCAGTTGGGTACTAGCCATTTGCAAACGGGCCGTTACAAGTCAAGATAGAGACCAACCCATAAGACATTCTTGAATATTAGCTTCGACTCTCAACAGTTCATCAATCTGACATCTATTGATCTCCTAACTTGCATAACACATCATCTCGAGAGTTGCCCACTTTTTCTTCTTACATCCCGTTGGGTACAAGGTTGTTACAAAAACGAGAAGGCCTAGCCCACAATTAGCTTGCTACAAAAAGGGAAGAAGTCTAGGCAGCTAAACGAGCTGATTGGTTCGCCAATACCCGACAATCATGGTGGATGCTGCGTCAGTAGTAGCAAAGCCCACTTTTTGCTAGTGTTTTGGAAAATTTTCAAAATTTTTCGTATTCGAACTGTGGTTCTGACCCATGCTATCCAAACACCTTATGGCATGCTCGATCCTCCTTCCTCGGTTCAGGCGGCTGAGTGGTTGTGCCCTCTGATACAAACTGGATTGACCGTTTGATGACCATACCTAGGCTCATAGGCTCTTCTCCGGTGGCTTATTGATGCATGGCCCAACCTTGTTCTTTTAACCCTTCTAAATTGTATTCTATAGGCCTTTCATCCATATACTTGGCCTTGGCTCTCATCATTGCAGCACCACCATGTCGGCTGCAAAGGCATGTTGTTATGTGATTTCCAGACAAATAGGATCATCTTCAAAGACTATCTGTTCCGGTTCTCTTGGCCCCCTTATGCTACCTCGGCTCCACTTCCACCTATAGGGTGGTACTAGTCCAACCTGGACGTCCCCTTTTGTGTGTCTACCACCTTAATTCATTGGTGAGGGGCATTGAAAATATTGCTCTTTAATTAAGCTATTGCCTCCTCACCCAGATCTACAAGTCATAACTTTCCACTGCCTCCTTGCATAGCCCTAGATCTGACCTTGCGTTTTTCTCCTAGGGGGAAGGGATGGCATCTTTGTGGCCTTGTCCTACCACCAATTTAGGCACTTCCACTTATTCATAAATTTGGCTATGTCTTCCGTGTTGGAAGGCCTCATGGTGCCTTCCTATTGTGCAGAGTGCACCAACTGTTGCATACATCTCACTGCTATCTCTTTCAAAGCGCTTAGGCTTTTTTGGACTAACTCTTTCTACAACTTGAGTTGTAAATCCTCCTTAGCCTTCTTCTCCCTTTTTGCCTAGCCTTGGAAGTCTTGAACCACTTTGTCTTTGGCCTGCAATTTCTTACTGTGGGCTTTTCTCATGGCATCCATCTGTTGTGCTCTTTTCTTGATATCAGTAGTTGCAGTTGTGTCAATGCTACATTTTGCTTATTGACACTAATTTTTTCTCCTTTAGCCCTTGTCACCCTTTTGGGTGTGGGCTACTTCTACCTCTTTCAATCAATGATTTGATTTTCTTTTGTTGTTCCTTATATTCTTCGATGAGTGCTTCTAGTTCCTCCACTTGGACATGAAGCACTACTTCATCATTTTCTTTTTCTTCAAACTTCTTTGTGGCTGCCCATGCATGTTCCTTTAGCTCATTTTCCAGGATATGGTCCAGTGCAAAGCCGATCCACAATACTATTTCTTTTCCTTTTCCCTCTGTTTCAACTCTGCTGGCTTCTTCCCTTCTCCTTGCAAGATAGCAAAGTTTTTCTTCTAGGCTTCCACTTCGTGTCACAGCTCTTTGTTTTCTTTCTATAGTTCTTGAGCTCTGTTGGCACCACTTGTTTTATCGCCACTTGTTTTTCAGCTCCACTCAAGGCTAGTATGCTTAGATCTTTTTCCTGATTCCGGGCCTAAGCCTCTCTCCAGATTCATGTCTCCTTGCTAGTGTGAGGAGTTATTTGTTTGCAAGAAGGTGTGGGTGCTTCCATTATTGATTTTAGCTTTTCCAAGTAAGCCCCCCACACCTCCTTAAGGTCTTTCATCACGTGATTCTCCCATTACTCCATCTTCTTTACGTCTAGCTTTGCGTCCAGCTCGTAAACTTTTGGATACTCTCATCGGCATCCAGTACTGCGAGGCATGCTTTTTCCTTCACCAATTCCACTTTATCCTTGTCCCCATGTCCTATACATCCATTATAATCCTTGGGTGCTCCTCCCAAATTAGGGTGACATGTGCTTCCACTCTTGCTTGCCTCTCTATGGCCTTGTTCAGATCATCCTACATCTATAGGGCTTCGTGGTCCTTTCTGGCCATGTTTTTCTTCATCTCATCCACCTCCTACTTCAGCCCTTTGTTGGCATGTTGTAGCTCCTTAAGCTACCTTTGCATGTCGTCTACCTAGCTAGCTTCCTCTATCCTTTTGCATAGCTCTGCCTACAAATGGCTCTTGTTGGCTTTCAAGGTCTTGCAGTGCTTTTCCTTGATGATAGACTGTAGCTTGGTCATCTCCTTGAGCCCATTGTTCATGCATATTTGCAGGTAATTCAAGGATCCCTGCACCTAGTCCAGCTCTATAGATTCCGAAAATCTAGACTAGCTTGGCACCATCGGGGTGGATATGGGCACTGAGAACTCCGGTTGTTGTGTGGAGGCTACACTTCTAAGTGTAGTGTTGCAGTGGGGCAATTGTCTCTCCTGGCTCTAGGTTCTGGGACAACAACACAGATCTGCCTAGCGTAGCCAGATCTTCCTTCATTTGCTGCTCACTTGGCACCTTTTCTCCTCGGCTGGAACCCTCCTTGTAGATTTTTCCCTTCTTGGTACTGACTTTCTTCGTCCCAAATTCAAACAACCTCTTCTTGCCCTATCCCGAGGTGGCCACTTCTTGAGTCCTTTCGGAGGGCTTTGAGCTTTCAGATTTTCCTGAGGCATTTTCTTTAGAGCCCTTCTCATTTTCCTTCTCTACTCTAGGTTGAACCTTTCCTTTGAAAAGAGCATCGAGGCATGGCTAGACTTTTGTCTTTGTGTTTGGCCTGGGTGAGCTTCCCAATCTCCTAGTTGAGATTGTGGTAAAGCACCTCTACCCATGCCACCCTTGTGCCTGCTTCTATAGCCTTCACCATGCCAAATGCCTTTCTAGACATGCAGTAGGATTTGTGGGTGAGGTTTATCATCTCCACCACAAACCTCATTTTCTTCTACCTATCCTCATTTTGGTAGTTCAAGTTATCTTGTAGTCTTTGGCTTTCCCCTCCAGTGGCCAAATTTTTCCTTGAGGTCATCAACTTCTACTGGTTTGATTTCAACTTCACCTTCTACTAAGTAGGCAAAACACCTCTACCATGTACAAGGGGCGAAACTCCCTCTTCTCTCGTGAGCTATTCCAGCTGTTCTCTTGCCTTGAAATTATGTTGGAGCTTCTCCCATGGCAGCTTTGTGAACTCCTTCAAGCCCACCTTTTCCAGCCATTCTGCATGTTTGTCTGCTTCCTTGTACAGAGTGGATGATAGGTGTTCAAACTCCACCATCCTATCAGGCAACATATAGCTAGGGTAGGGTGAGAGAAAGCAAGGATTATAGAAAAGCTTAGCAAGGAGAGGGCTGGTAACACAGCAAAGCAGAGAGTGGGGAATACATCTTAAATTGCACAATAAAAACATGCAAACTAGGCATTTGAGAAAGCCAACACCGAGCGTTGAGCTACTAGTCTACTCATGCTTAGGGGAGTTATTCATGACTACGCACAGGTTGGTTCCTAGATCCTTCATGTTTCTAGATAGGAGTTAACACATAGACATGCATGCAATTGACACTCAGTGTAGTAGATGGAACTATGCATTACAAAATGGAGTCAAGACAAAGACCAACCCATAAGACATTCTTGAATATTAGCTTGCGACTCTCAATATTACATCACTTTGACATCTACTAATCTCCTAATTTGCATAACATCATCTTGAGAGTTCCTCACTTTTTCTTCTTACATCTAGTCGGGTACTACCCATCTGTAAGAGGCCGTTTACAAGGTTGTTTAAAAAAAAGAAGGCTTACCCATAATATGTTTGTTACAAAAAGGGAAGAAGTCTGGCTGCTGGTGGCCAAACGGGCTGATTGGCTGCCAACAACATGTAGAATATTATCATCATCAGTACCATCATCAACATCAGCATAAGTATCAGTACCATCATCATCCTCAGCATATCAGCATCATTACCACCATAAGCATCATGGAGATGCTTGGGGGCCTATTGGAAGCCATCTGACCTTAATCAAAAAACACCTAGGCAATAGCCAGGCAACATGTTGAACAACAACAAAACAAGTGGGAAAAGTATTATAAGAAGCATAGCATTTAATGTAGAAATTTCAAGAGTATTCATGTCCAAATCTGGCTGACCAGCATCCTCAACATATATAAAAGCATGTCATCAATTCAGTCATAAATCAAGTCATACATCATTTATTAGCATAGAAGTCATGTAAGGGGCTAGAGGTCAACTCTCCGGGGCTGACCAAGGGCCCAATCACGTACAAGCATTCAGCAACCTTTTTGTATCATATAAGATACAAGACAACGTGACACCAACTATATTTCTCTTTTTCTCTCTCCTCTTTCTTAATCATGTTTAATCAACATCTTGTTCTTGAAGAGGCTTAGGGATGTGGATGCAACATCAGGTATATACCCATAATGTGGCATAAGTGATGGTGCAATCGGGTGATTGGAAGATAATGAGCTGATTGAAGATGAAAGTCGAGCGATCTCGCTCGACTAGATTGGTGATCATGCGACGATTAGAGACGGTGATTGATTGATTGTAGTGTTGATGATAGAAGTGGTCACATCGACACTTATTAGTCCTTTTGTTGATTGGATTAGGTTGACAATTGGAGTCCATCTTGGTGATTGGTGATCGGAGGTGTCAAATTGACAATTTTAGAGGAGGATTGACTGATTATTGACTGGAGAGGTAGGGTTTCCTTTAGGCATCGAACCCATAGGACCAACAACGATTCCATTGTCTGAGAATGTTGACCTTGGGTGAAGGAGGCTATGTAAGTTGCACCAACTATCACAGATTTTGGAGGCTAAGATCCAACATTCACAATTGGTGAGGGCAGCACATTGGGTGTGGAATTGTTGATGAGGGTGTTGTTCAATGAGCATAAGCTCATTTTTTAAAGGAAGAGAGGAGTTAGTGTAGGTGCCAGCTAGCTGGTGATTGTGGTTTACAATTGTTGATTCTTGAAGCTGGCGCCCCACCTTTGGACATTGGCACTTCTTGAAGTCTCACAATTGAGTGTGAGTCTTCTTGCTCTTGTGTTTTTCTCTTCTTCTTTGTTGCATGCATGCTTAGGGATTGTGTGAGTGAGTGGTGGTGTTGATGTATGCTCTCTTCTCCCTCTCTCCTTCTATTTCTTTCACTCACCATGGCACATAGGGATTATGTGGGTGAGTGGTGGTGTTGATATATGCTCTCTTCTCCCTCTCTCCTTCTCTTGTCTACTCTCTCATGCTTTCACTCACCATGGCATATAGAAGTAGAGGTTGAGCTTTCCATAGCTCTGTCTCTTTGCTCCTTGTCAATTTGCAAAGCTCCTTTGTGGTTATAACAAAGGAGACAAGGTTAAGGACCCTAGCTCTCCACAAGAGAGAGTTACTCTACTAAAAGTGGCTTTCAATGGGGCCTATACATATTCCATACACCATTAGCAACCCTGAAAGCTATGTAAGTTAGAGACATAGGTAGACTCTCCACCTTCCTTTCCTCCCAAATGTAAATTTCTATTGGTTTCTTACTTTAAAGAAGTCCAAGCCTATGGAAGGACTTAAAGGATTGAATGGATGGTAAGTTAAAAGGGGGAATAGAAGAACAACCAATTCAAGACTCCTTAGATGAGTTAGAGGATGACAAGTTCACTAAGGGAAGTACTTCACCAAGCCTTTCCAAAGTTACCAATGTGAACAAGCTAGGCCATTACTTTGAAATTGATGTCATAAATGCCATCCTCCCTGTAAGATACAAGAATAGCCTCACCGCCATCTTAGACAGTGGGATTAGAGTCAACATCATTAAGCAATGCTAGGAGATCTCCCCACTTGGCATGAAGCTACTTTGAGAAGTTGGTGGCCACATGATCCACAACCAAATCCAATCGGACAAGAATGTCAAAGCACAAGCTCACTTACCATAACCAAGAGTACTACCAAGCCAACAAGGAACCTAAAGGTCATGAAGCACTTTAACAACCTCACTTACCATAACCAAGAGTACTACCAAGTCAACAAGGAACCTAAAGGTCATGAAGCACTTTAACAAGCTCAGACTCGGAGGCCTGGATGTGTTTATTTTACTTAGGACCCCGACCTCACCACCTATTTCATGTGATGCCACATGCATCGACCTAAGCATAGCGATCACCGTGTCGACGTGGTCCATGAGGCCTTGCACCTGCCCCAGGCTACAAAACCATACTAGAAGCTCAATGGCACACATGGCTCGTGGACATCATCAAGGGCCCAGTAAACAAAGACCTCCATAGTATCTCTGCCAACCTAGCTAGCAAGTTTGAGGTAGCTATGATCCTCACCAAAGTACTCTATTACACTGTCGCGGCCAGGAAGAGCCCAAGTGTCAGTCTCATGGCTGTACTGAGCTTGCCCCATTCAAGAGCAGTCCAATTTGAATTCCAATTCAAAAGCGGGCTCTTTTTCACATCCCATCATGAAGCACAAAATATCACGTAGGCACACCGCTCCATCCAACAAGGTAACCTCGCCTTAGCTGAAAGCTTTTCTCACAAGCACTTTTCCACTCACATGTACGCACTTTTTCCAGTTACCTTCTCCTCCCTTCTCCAAAACCTGGTAGGGAACATGATAGCCTATATGGCTTAATAGAAGGAGCAAACACATGAAGCACAACAAGCCCTCCTCCTAACTCACTCAAACCTAGCCTAGCTAGAGACCCAAAAGAATGCAACCATTGCTCTCAATGATAGATTATAGGTCCAAGCCCTAGAGGGGCTAACTCTAGTATTGCCCACTTGGAGCACAAAGAACTGGAAGTCCTTCACATGGAGGTCGAAAGGGGCTCGAGAGTTGTAAGAGCCTAAACAAAGGAAGAGCTCACCTACACCAACACCTTACTTTAGAGAGCTGAAACCATGGCCTGCACAACTACTGCTAGCAGCTCATGAACGAAGTCCACACCTAGATGTCCAAAGGACTTTCGGAGAGCACTAGATGCCAAGGACACACCACCATTGCTAAGCTTGAACAAATTTTATCAGAGCTCAAGTCTAGACCCCCAACCCGGGTAGATCAGAGTAGTAGTAACCAAGAAGAAGGTGGACTGATCAACCCCAACCTGGGCAGATCACAGTAGTAGTAACCGAGAACAAGGTGGACTGCTCAAGGATGGACCCAACCTGGGTAGATCACAGTAGTAGTAACCGAGGAGAAGGTGGACTGCTTGATGGACCTGGGCAGATCATAGTACTAGTAACCGAGAAGAAGGTGGACTGCTTGATGGACACGGCCACACTGACCTAAACCTCACCATCCCTCTCAAACCAACCTCAAGCCTCCTCGAGCTGCAACACCACACCCTCCAACTCAACCTCCTCCAACACAACATTTTCCCCGATGGGGAGATCCCCACCACCACTTTCTCCACCATCCTCTCCAAGGTTCCTTATGCCTCCCAGACCACCCTCCAACTCAACCTCCTGCAACACAACATTTTCCTCCATGAGGATACCACCACTTTCTCCAACATCCTAAGGTTCCTTATGCCTCCCACACCACCCTCGTCATGCTCTTCTTGCAAAACTCCATCTCCCGCACTACGATCCCTCCACCATATTTCACTTCCCTCACATTTTCCTTTGCCTAAACCTCCAATCTTGGTGCATGTGTAGCAAAGACCTATCCGAAGAAGGCCCCCCAATAGGAGAAGCAGGTGGTCCCAACTTACCTTCCTACGTCCCTTCATCATTAAGAGGCCCCTCTTTTGTCACGCTTGCTTTGGGCTCGTCGGCCAAAGGCAAAGAGAAGGAACAATCCTCAGCACCTTTCCCCCTCGACCAACCCTCTACCTCAACCACATCTCTCCTCACCTTCACTTCACCACCTGCCACTCCTCCCTAGATATTCCCAACCTGCCTCTCCAACTCTGCTGCCACCTCCTTCATCTCCCAACAAGAAAACCCCACAACCAAACTTTCTTGGGCATGTCACCAAGGCCTCAACCTTGCAAGTTGACCATCCCTTTCTCCCACCATAGATCTTGGAAGAAGATGAGATCTCCAAAGCCCTTGTCAAAGAATAGAAGTAGATGCACCACACTAACCACCCATTCAATTGGTATGATCCTCCCGATGGGTTCGACATTGACCAAGCACTCAGAATATTGGACCAGAGCCAACACTACCCCAACACTAATAGGATGAGATCCTTGAAGCCCTTATTATAAAGAATAGCAGATGCACCCCACTAACGGCCCATTCAATTGGTGTGATCCTCTCGATAGGATAGACATTGACTAAGCACTTACAATATTACACTAGAGGCAATTCCCAGACCCTACCCCAACATTAATAGGATCACTAATCGCCTTAACAGGGGAGGATATAAGCAACCACAAGCCAACATAGCCCCAATCAAACATGATCTTATGGGTGAGCAACTTGTGTGGTGGAACCTGTATCTTTTGAAGGCTAGATATTAGAAGGAGTATTGCTATGCCCCACAGGGTATCTCAGGATCAGCCCACTTTACTTTCCAATCAAATGCACATGGGCCCGGGATCTTTTTAAGTAGGAGCTGGAGAAGAATTCCAAGCTATAGTTTAACTTCCCATGGATCCCTCCACCTCGACTACCCCTTGTCCTCCATGAATAATGGATGCACTATGTGCAAGTTTATGCAAGATTATGATGCTATGTCAAACCCAGATATGGTGGCAACCATCCATTTTTTCAAGCTCATCATTGTAACTTTTAGTGAAATTCCTAGACTGGCATGCATTTGGCGAGACGAGGATAAAGGTCAATAGGGCATGGCTTTAGACATCTGATGGTTTTGAAAGAGATTGAACAAGGCTATGGAGGATCAAAAGTAATTAGGTCCATGATTAAGACATGATTAGAAGAGAGCTTAATGCTAATCAAAGAGAGGCTAAACAAACATAATATGGACTAATCAAAGAGAATCATATACTTCTTCATTAGGAGTGGCCTCTTATATAGGCAAAGAGTACAAGATGTAGTTGACATCATCAATGATGTAAGACATGCATAAGATGTAAGACAGGCATAAGATGTAAGACAGGCATAAGATGTAGTTGACATCATCAATGATGTAAGACAGGCATAAGATGCCATCTCCCCCCCATGTGGGCTTCTCATAAATGAGCTAGATGCCCTCCTAGGCCATTTGAAATAGGCGCCCATTTGAAGATGCTTCTTGAGTAAAGTTGTCAAGGTAATACAGCCCCTTTTAACCTTTGAATGGATTTGGGTGATATTTCCAACAAACCCTCCTTCAACCAAATCCATGACAATGCTACCTTTATGATGGCAATTCTAGGCTCTAGTTACAACTTACAAAAACTAGTTATGATGACCATGCTGGTGCCCGTAGGTCTTATTCCAGTTAGGTTTACAATGCTAGCAATGATGGATGATGCTAGAATACCATAGTAAAGCTTACAATGAGATAGTTATGTTTAGGATGGAGAGGTTTTAAACATGGTACGGGCAATCCCTTGATTTTACTCAAAAGGCCCATTCATCTTGGATAAAATTGGCCTCTTCGGAGGCCTCTTCTTGAAGCTCTTCTTTGTCTTGACTTGCGAGGAATGCCATTTGTGCCTTTTGTTTGAAGAAACAATTTTCTTCAATGTGATTGTCCTTGCCGCAGAATCCACAAGCCTTCTTCTTTCCTTTTGTGTCGATGAAGTTCTTCTTCTTGAAGTGTGACTTGTTGTTGGAGAAATATGCCCCTTCAATTATCCCTATCTTCTCTTGCTTCTTCTTGTGCTCCTCAAGGAGTGCAGCTTCAATGGCTTCTAAAGTAGGGTCCGGAAGATTCATGAGAGTTGACACTAAATGTCCATACTCATCATAAGGCATGCTTTTCAACAAAACTGCAATGGCATCTTCCTCATGAGAGTTGACACTAAATGTCCATACTCATCATAAGGCATGCTTTTCAACAAAACTGCAATGGCATCTTCCTCATCTATTGGTACTCCTATTGTTGCAAGTTGTGACATTAGGCTTTTCATATAATTAAGATGAGAAGGTAAAGACTCAGAAGCTTTCATTTCAAGTTTAAAAAATTGGATTTTCAGCCCTATCTTGGAATGCTTCCCTTTTGCCCCAAATAATTTCTCTAGGATTTCCCATGCTTCAGCGGAGTTATTTGCATTAGAGATATGATGTATGTAGTTGTCACTTAGACCTAATGCAATTATGGCAAAAGCCTTCTCATCCCTAGGTACCCATCCTTGCATGTGGCACTCCCTTTTCCACTTCTTTTGGTCAACACTCACACACCATACAATATTACATGTGGCATTCCTATCTCACCACAATATCTTACACCTCTAGGGTGCTTTCCCACATACACACAACACTGTGATTACATCTCTCAACAGTTTGCAGGTTGAAGAAAGCCTTGTATGGCTTAAAACAAGCACCAAGGGCATGGTCTGACAAGATTTCTGAATATCTTATCACTATTGGCTTTCATGCAGCCAATGCAGATTTCTCGCTGTATGTGAGACACAGTGCTAGATGGGTTGTGCTTGTGTCATCTATGTAGATGACCTAATCATTACGGGGGACCATGATGCAGAGATCTTTGATGTAAAGATCTTGCTTAGACAGAAGTTTGAGATGAAGGATCTGGGGGAGCTCAAATATTTCTTGGGCATTGAGGTGATTAGGTCACCACATGGTATTGGATTACTGCAGAGATAGTATGGCTTGGACATGTTGTCCAAGTATTATATGACAGGCTGTAACCCTATCTCAGTGCCATTGGATCAGAATGGCAAGTTGAGTGTAGATTCAGGAGAGATTTTGGAGGATCCTACTATGTATAGGCGCATAGTAGGAAGCTTGATCTACATGACGATCACCAGGCCAGATTTGAGCTATGCTGCTAGGTTGGTGAGTCAGTTTATGCAGGTTTCTCGGAAGCCGCATTTGGATGCATTGACGCATACTGAGGTATGTGAGGTCTACTTTGCATTGTGGACTATTTTATGAAACTGGGACAGAGATATGTGTACATGGGTACACAGATGCTGATTGGGCTGGTAGTATCTCAGATAGAAGATCTACTAGTGGCTTCATGTTTTCTTTGGGGAGTGCTGCTATGACTTGGAGCAACAAGAAGCAGCCTACGGTTGCTCTATCTAGTACAGAGGCCGCGTACAGAGATGCTACTATGGCAACATGTGAGGTAGCTTGGTTGAGAAAGCTACTTGAAGATTTGGGTCTATCAGTGGATAGACAAGTTGTCATTTTCTGTGGCAACATTAGCAGTATACAGTTGGCCAGGAATCCAGTTATTATGCTCGCACAAAGCATATAGAGGTCCACTACCATTTTGTTAGAGAGAAGGTTTTGGCAGGAGATGTTGACCTTGTTTATGTCAGCACACAGGATCAGGTAGCTAACATCTTCACCAAAGCATTGGGTACAGAGAAGCTCCGCAGATTCAGGGTTTCGCTTGGTGTACATGAGATGGAGTTGAGCTCGAGGGGGAGGGTTGAGATATCGAGCTCATCTAGTGAGGCGGTGGACACTGATGACCCGCCTGGGGGATAGGCCCGACACTTACACCACTGGCATGGTTGGTGAGATCATGGGTGATATGCGGCCAGTGGGATGACAGACTGTGTGACAGCCATTCTAGAGACCGGCATAGTTATAGCGCCAGCTCATTTAGTTGGGTTCACACTATAGAGAACCCTAGTATGTATTTGGTTGAGTACCTTTTCATAGTGTGTACTCTTATCTTTGTATATGGTGATGGCATAGTTATAGCGCCACCTCATTTAGTTGGGTTCACACTGATGACCCGCCTGGGGGATAGGCCCCACACTTACACCACTAGCATGGTTGGTGAGATCATGGGTGATATGCGGCCAGTGGGATGACAGACTGTGTGATAGCCATTCTAGAGAACCAGCTCATTTAGTTATGCGGGCCAGTGGGATGACAGACTGGGTGATATGCGGCCAGTGGGATGACAGACTGGCATAGTTATAGCGCCAGCTCATTTAGTTGGGTTCACACTATAGAGAACCCTAGTATGTATTTGGTTGAGTACCTTTTCATAGTGTGTACTCTTATCTTTGTATATGGTGTGTTGAGTGTTGTGTGAAGAAGAAGAAGATTTTCAGCCTCTCACCTTGTGTGTTCTCTTTTAGGGCTTTGTGAGTGTGTGTGTGCTTGCAAGAGCTCAAGCTCTCTTCTCCCCTGCATCTTTTCAAAAAATATAGGAAGAACATGAGACAACTGCTAAAAAGCATACCTTGCAGGAACTTGCAAAGTTGAGGACAAGATGCAAGCCATAGTAGAATGCACAGTGAGAAGTAGGAGGGTTTGAAAAACACATGTAGAAGGAAGAGGAGATTTTAGTCTTTTCTCCCAAACTTAATCCAAGACACTCGGACTCACTTTGTTCAGGATCGAAGCATTCTGGACAACATGTTTACCTTATGGGAGGCGACAACTTTGGCCAGGATGTCGCAGCAGGACCTCATTGTGCTACTCCTAGACTTTGAGAAAGCTTATGATAGGGTGGATTAGAGCTTTCTGGAGGGCACAATGAGTTGGATGGAATTCTCCATGGAGTGGATTCATGGAGTCTCAGGACTTTACTCAGCGCCTCACATAGCCAGGTTCTCATTCAGAGAGCCCATGGTGGCGACAGATTCCCCCTTTCCCACTCGGTTCAGTAGGGTTATCCTTTGGCACCTTACCTCTTCCTATTCATCGGCTAAGGCCATGAGTAGTTTTCTCTTAGCCCACGTGACCGGGCTTGAGGGATTGTGTCTTCCACTCTGCACATACTTGACTCAGAGTTTGCAAATGACATAGTAGCTTTCCTTTCAAGAAATGTGGGGAATCTCCAAATATGCAAAGGCGATTGAGATTTTCTGCCACGCATCAGAAGCATAAATCAACTGGCACAAGTCGTGTGGTTTTTGGGTAGGCTCAGCACCCACCTCGACTTGGCACCTAGTTGAGGCTTTCTAGTGGATCCTGAGGGGCACTCCAATTCGTTATCTTGGTTGCCAGGTGGGCATTGATATCTCTCCCAAGCAGTACCTCACCCTGCTTCTTCTGAGTATTTGGGGGAAGAAGCTTTTATACTAGAGTTCGGCGAGGCTCTCCCTAGTAGCAGGGGCAGAGTGGTGGTGGCAAACTAGGTACTTCTTGCCACCATGTGGTAGATCACTTCATGTTGGACCTTTTCTCGAGCATATATTGGCCAGGTACAATGATTGATCCGGAACTTCTTATGGCCCAGCCAGTGACGGGAGGCCAAGGCCAAGGTGACATGGAGAGTGATCATTTAGCCACGTCGTAGAGGGGGGCTAGGTCTCATTGACCCTGCTATTCAGACTCATGCCCTGCCGGGCAAGTTGATTGTTAGAGGACTCCTTCTCGGTGGTGAGCCCTAGAAGGATGACGGGAGGCCAAGGCCAAGGTGACATGGAGAGTGATCATTTAGCCACGTCGTAGAGGGGGGCTAGGTCTCATTGACCCTGCTATTCAGACTCATGCCCTGCCGGGCCAGTTGATTGTTAGAGGACTCCTTCTCGGTGGTGAGCCCTAGAAGGATTTCCTTTTGGCCCGGATTTCATCCCCCACTCCGAGTCTTGGGGCCCTTGGCTCAGGCAGGCCCTTAGACAGATAGCTCTAGTTGCCTCCTCAGAGGAGCAGCTTCGGCAGCCTTTAGTCTTCAACCCCCTAATCCGTTCACCTACTAGTGGCCACTGTTAGGGGACTGACCGCATGTATCATGGGGTGCCTTGAGCATAGGACTAGCCAGGTCTCTTGGAGATTGGACTGCACACATGCAGTTACCCCCGGAGGTGCAGGAGAGAGGCCTAACAGGGGTCCATCGACTCAGCTAACCCTCAGGAGTGGCTGACTCCTATCCCAGACCCGCTATCCCAGACCCGACCCCCCCAGTGTGGCTAGGCATGTTTACTAGACACCATATTCTTGTGGCGGTCCACGGAGCAAATGAGGGCATTGGTCTGCTCAGTTTTTCTATTGGATCCCATGGTAGACTAGAGAGATCTAAGCTCCCCTTAGAGGATTTCAATGGTGGCTGCACCTTGCAGAGGGTGAGGGTGATTGGTTTTTGGGCACGGGAGTGGCACATAGACCTAGTACCAACCAAGGTGGCAAGGGAGAGATTTTGGCATGGCACCTATGGATATGGGAGTGCCGACCTCACGTGCCTATAGTGGGACCCAGGAGAGTGGACTTGGCATGATCCCATGGATCAGGAGGAGACTCTGGATGCCCCCTTCTTTGCATATACAGCGCGGCTAGGCTGCAAGATCCAGATGCCAGAGATAGATGGCACCCCGACAGCACATTGGCATTCTCACAGGGCCTCTCACAGTGCTTCCTTTCATATTTCTGGAAGAGGCTTTGGGACAGCTTTCGGCCTAGAAAGATCACCCTCTTTCTTTGGTTGATGGTACACATGATCACCCTCTTTCTTTGGTTGATGGCACATAAGGTTTGGCGCGGACAGTACTTCGCTGGTAGTTGGAGGTTGGCCAATAGCTTGCCCGTGGTGCAGCCACCCTCAAGAGTCTCATCGACATTGTCTTTGGGATTGCCTAAGGCTCATCCGATTTGGTAGTGGATTCTCCACATCTTCACTATAGACATGGCATCAATCTGGATCATTACATGAGGCGGCACTGTTGCTTAGGCCACAGAGGCTGGAGTGGTTAGGGCTCTTATGAGGAGGATTGGGGAGGGCTAGCCCTTCAGGTCTCTCACCACCGTATTGTAACAGTACCAATTACATCCCCACCTATAGACGACTGGCGGACGGGGGCCAGGCTCATGCTAGAGATGGGAGATTTGTAGTGGCATAGTAGCCTGGCACATTTGGCAAGCTAGATGTAGCGAGGCCATCGAGGGTACCCACACTCTGCTGGATGAGTGCATCAGGAGGGCTCGATATCATTCACACCCTCCGCGGTCAGTGGGGGAAGTTATAGGGAGGTTCTGACCGCATCAATCATGCGAAAGCGCTAGGAAGCTTTCTTGAGGCTTTGAAGGGTGGCCCATTTCTCATAGATAGAGGTGGTGACCCCACTTGGCATTACAAACCACTTGTGTGGTTGTTGCCCCCCCTCCCCCTGTATGAGATAGCCTTCTCCTCACAGAGCGGCCAGCCAGAGGAGAAGTGTCTCTTCCCCTTTTGATCAGTTGATTCCCTTCCTTAAATGAGGTGAGTTTGTATTTATCCCTTTGTGGTTGTATCTAGCCCTTTGTGGGCTTATTTTTTTCATTAACTAATATAAGGAACTTTTTCCCAGAGAAAAAAAAGTAGAGGAAAATGTAAGCCCTTCATGTGAGCACTGGAAAATGGAGAAATCAGTAGGAAAGCTCATGTCTCTGAGCACAGGGCTGTGAGAGGTAGACACGAGACAATCATTACCTTTCATGTAAAAATTACCATGAAAACTTTAACATTACCTTGAAGAGATCTAGTTTATCAAAAAACCTTGAAGCTCTATTTAAGAAGAGAAGAACAACAATGGAAGCTCATCCAATCGGAGAGCTTACTTGGGTTCAACAGCCCTTTCAACAATGTGAGAGAGGTCGGAGGAGAAGCTATGCAGGGAGAAGAGAAGATCAACAAAAACCAAATTACACGAAGAGATATAGAAAACAAGCATAAAAACCCCTAGCCTATTTTTTCTATTAACTCTTTTTCTTATTTTAAGCATGCCACATTGCCACACCTGATGGTAGAACCACAAGCCAGTATTAGTTTTTTTTTTTTGTTATGGTGCCTACGTAAAAAAGTGAATAACAGCATCAGCAGATGCATACGATTTCTTTGCCAAAATCGTATAGCATTCCCACCATAAACATTTGCCTCCATGATTTTAGGAGCAATGCATAACAGTTTGTTCGCATTCTCCAATCCCTTTACCTATTGTAACCAGTGGGTGAAAAAATGCGGCCCATGCCAACTAGGGTTCAGGTATAAAATCAGCCTTATTAAATTATTCGGTTCACCTTCTCCACCGTGCTAACAAATCTCCATATACATTTTTAGAAGTACAAGTACACAGCTCTTTTATGTTTCTCTTTCTACTTTGAAATATCTACAATAAACATTGACGTAAACTTTCTACTTTGAAAACTCTACAATAAACATTTACGTAAACTATTGTTCTCTTGCCAAACCTCACCATTAATCCACAGATTTGTGTGGTGCTTGTCACTTGTTCTATGTAGGGCAAAACAACCTCCTCCACAGACAACTCCCTTGTAATCTACAAAACGAAACTACTTTGTAAGTGTTGGTAAATCCCACCCTAGCAACATCCTCTCTGTCTGTAAGTGTTTATTAAAATTTGATATGTCCTTCCATTATGCTTTTGGATTTCCTCCAAGACCCCATTCCAATGCTCCTCATGTTTCCAGCTTGGAGTAGCTTCCCCAACGCCTTGCTTTGACCTCAATTCTCAAAATGAGAATGATGACATGGTTCCTTACTCGCAAGTTGGGGCAACCATGCCAAGATCAATCCATCGAGGAATGGGATTTTTGACTAGTGGATCAATGGCAGTTAGCCCCACAGCATCCCCAAATGAATTTATAACCATGAATCCACAACAAGTGCACATGCATGTAAATTACCATAGTGCACATGCATGTAAATTAACATAGTGCACATGCACGTAAATTAACACATTCAAAGAGTTTCTTCAACTACTACAGGAGGACAATTATCCACCACCAGCCCAGACCAACAATTAGGTAGTACAAAGAAGAAAGCAAGTGACAAGGTGAAGCCTTCATCTGGTCATTTACATTGGGATCTTTGCATATCCCTAATTCTAGTGGGAGGCCAAGAATAAGAATGAAAATGTACATAGAAATTGTGGTACAAAAGGCAAGATAAAGACCACTACTGAGCAATGGCAAGAATGAGTATGAAATTATACATAGCAACTGCAGTACAAAAGGCAAGATGAAGACCTCTACTGAGCAATGGCAAGCTATTGCCAACCTTTGTGTCAAGAGAGGGCTAGCAGTCATGGGGCAACAATGTGGTGAGAAATGGAGAAGGATGTATGGTCATTGTAAGGAGATCCATGATTGGGAAAGGGACATCCGAGAATAAGTAGCTACTGGGACATGATGTCCTCTAGCCATGCTGAGGAGAATAGGTTCAAGCATTTGAAATTTGATTAGGGTCTCTTTGATAGTATAGATCGTTGTTGGGGCATCGATAGAGTCACTCATCCTATGATAGATGTCATTGACACTTCTAACTATAAGTAAGCTTCTCCTTTAATATCATGGATGTCTCTTGTGCTTGGTGTTGTTAGATTGCATTTTATCATTCATGTATCTGCTACAGTACCTCCATTAACACCTTCTTTGATTGTTGGTGGTTGGCTAAAGAAAACAATCCCAAAAATGGTTCAAGCATTTGAACTTTGATCAGGGTCTCTTTGACAATATAGTTGACTAAGTACAAGGTTTATTAGTTAAAAATCAAGAGATTACTAAAAAAATGAGATATTTTGGAGAAATGATGAATTTTTGACACCTTGGTAAGGAGAGGGGGACCTTTGAGGTAGGCGCCTCCTTCACATGTGTGGAAGGGTTTTTTAATTCAAAAAAATTGTGATATTTTTTTATCTCTCCTCTCTCTTGGATCAAATTGGATCAAAAGGGGAGCCAAACTGGTCCAAATCTTGTCCAAATTCAGTCAAACTGAAGCTGGAAAATTCTAGAGCCCAGTTGGACTTAGTTAGTGGTCTCCCTCACCTATAAATAGATCCTCATTCTTTTGTTTCTCATCTGTAAGCTATACCATGCCAGTATTACATTAAAATAATCATATTTTCTATTATCCATTAAAAATCCTTTACTTTTGGTCAAAAAGCTTAAGAAAAAGCAAACCCAACCTTCCTCAAAGGACAACCTATGTTCCAAGAGACATTGCAGGTCTCTCTTCTTTCATGGATGTCTCTTGTGCTTGGTGTTGTTAGATTGCATTTTATCATTCATGTATCTGCTATAGTACCTCCATTAACACCTTCTTTGATTGGTAGTTGGCTGAAAAAAACAATCCCACAAATGGTTCCTCCACAACTGCATCAACTATCAACACTTCAAATTCGTGGGTTTGAGTAAACGCCTACCAATCTTCCAAAGTAAACTCTTCAATTCCCATAGTCTTTATCACCTGAAAATATAAGCCCAATTAATTATTAAATTAATCCCACAAATATTAAACAGGCACAAATCATCACCAACTCATGACTACCAGGCGTAAGTACCCCAGGAATCACCCTGCCATACAAACCTAACTGAAATAATCATAGGTGGCCTCAAACATACGTCATATACCGCACGTATTAATATTTATAGTGGTATCACCCACGATATTAACCTACCCGGCATGACGCAAGAGTAATCTAGGCGTCCCCAAATTACTCAAGAGGGGATAAATAATATTTTTCTAGAGGACTTAAAATATATTCTCATGACATCCCTAAAGATTTAATGCTCTAAGTGCCTTTTCAGAAATGAAATCATGTGTACTACCATCATCATGCAAAATAAGAACTTCATGTCCATTTATCGTTCCTTTTATTTTAAGCAAAGAATGAACATGAGGTTTACCTTCTTGTTCTGAGTAATCTGGATCGGAATTACCCTCTTGCTTGAATGATTCTTCTTCGTTGTCATCTTCTTTAATCATGTTGACTCGAGCTGCTGCTGCTGCTGGTATTGAATTCTTGGTGCGCTCCGGATAATTCGGTGCTATGACCTTCTTTGTGGCACTTGAAACATTTGATAGTAGATGTCTTCGGTTTGCCACCATTGACTTTCTTATTGGTACTCATGTTGCCTTTAGCCTCGTCCTTGCCTTTGTCATAACCTGGTTTATACATCTTCTTTGAAGCATAAAAAGATTTAGTAAATGGTTTAGAAGAAGTACCCTCATGTACTTTAATCTCTTTAGGAAAACCATTTTTACGTTCTGAATTAGTTGCCAAAGATATTGCAGAAGATAGTGAATGAGGTCAAAACATATTCACATCGGCCCTAATGGTAGATCTAAGGCCCGATATGAACTTCCTTTTTTGGTCTTTCTCGCTGACTCTATCCACAACCTGCATCTGTAATAAAGTATTCCAGAACTTTTCTACATATTGTGACATAGTTTCCTTTTCTAATTGATGCAAAAGCTTTCTTTTTCACCAAAATTAGGCCATAGCTTCCAAAATATACAAGATGTGCTTTTTAGAGAGCACGGCACTCTTCTTTAACAAAAATAGAGTGTCAAATTGGGACTAGGGTAAAGCCATAGGCTTTAATAAATTCCACATAAATAAATGTATCTTTCCTAAAGTTCAAAATGGAAAAATCATTTGATAAGGTTACAAGCTACTATGCTTGCCAAAAATGAAATGTGATGAACTAAGATATTTCTTCCAAAGTAAACTCTTCAATTCCCATAGTCTTAATCACCTGAAAATATAAGCCCAATTAATTATTAAATTAATCCCACAAATATTAAACAGGCACAAATCATCACCAACTCATGACTACCAGGCGTAAGTACCCCAGGAATCACCCTGCCATACAAACCTAACTAAAATAATCATAGGTGGCCTCAAACATACGTCATATACCGCACGTATTAATATTTATAGTGGTATCACCCACGATATTAACCTAGCCGGCATGACGCAAGAGTAATCTAGGCATCCCCAAATTACTCAAGAGATGAGAAGATTTGCCTTTCTACTCACGACGGTCATCTGAATGCCCATGTTGAAACAGGCTAATCTGATCTGACAAAATTGCGAGAAGGCAGTCACGTCACAAATCCTCATCCTCTGTCTGAGATTTGAGGCTTCTGAGCTTCTTACCTTCCCTGATCGTCCCTGCCCCTACCTCGTTGCCAGCTGTTACATCCCGGATTAATCTAAGATTAGGTCAAGGTTGTAGGAGCATTCACACGTGGGCTAAGGTCGCTAGCAAGAAGAGGTGTTGATTAGCTGAAAGTGTATAATTAGTAGCTAATATGCACCCCAAATCTATTGTGGGGGTTGCATTAGTTAGTTATTGAATATAACCTTAATCTAGTCTTTTTGCGCGGACATGCATACTCCAAATTTTTGATTGCATTAATAAATTGATTGTATTTTGTTTTGTGTGGTTGTCGTCGTCTGTTGTCTTTCCCGTATTTTGGAATCTGCGGTTGGGTAAGTATGTCCAAATTCGTCATCAATTTTTGCGATGGTTTGGCGTGCTTCGTTGTCAACTTTTGTGACGGTATGGCCAATTTTGTTGCCGAATCTGTGATAGTATGGGATGTAATACACTTGTTTTGTTTTGTTTGCTCGTCGTCTTCTAAAACTTGTGCTCGGGTTAGTATGGCCAACTTCTGCGATGGTATGGTCGACTTCTACGATCTTATTATTGATTTTGACATGGTATGGGATGGTCACGTGCTTTTTGTGGAGCGAGTTGTGGAGCGAGTCGTGAGGTGGTTCCTTTTGTTGTCCAGAGAGTTCATCGGCGTTTTCTTGGTTGTGGCTCTTCTCGAATGGTATGGGTAGTTTATCTTCACGTCCTTCTAGACTTACACGTTAGATTTCTTCTATCTATTTAATGAATTGTTTGTTAGTCTTTTAGGTGCATCTGTTTCCCAACTATTTAATGTACGCTTTGGTAATCTTTTTGGTGTATCTTTTTCTTATCAGTGTTTTTTTGTTCAATTCTCTTAATTTTGTTTTGCAAAATAGCTTCTAAAAGGAAATCGATGAATGACATAACAAACTATATGTATCTGGATCGTTGTTCTTTTTTCTTAGATTACCTCAAGTTTTTAATTGTCCAACAACATCTACTATCTCTAGACTTGTCTCTCTGAGGGACCTCACATCAGCATTCCATCAAGTGGGCCTTTTGGAGCTCGTAATCTTTGTGCAGCCAAGAAGACAGCGAGATCTCTCGGTAGGTAGTTGTTCAATTATTTTTTGATGTTATGCTCTCTTTTTTCTTGCACCTTATTCATTAAATTATTGTTTTTTTTTCAATATGCAAGAAAGTGAATAAACATTTTATGCAAGAAAGTGAATAAGTAAACAATTCTTATAATTGCACATATATACAGTACGTATATAAATCGACTTCGGGTGCATGTTACACGTGTCCGCATTCACATGCAAAAGTTCTACATTAAGATTATATTCAATAATTAATCAATGTAACCTCCACAAAAGATTTGGAGTGTATTGATTAATTATTTGTCATACTTGTTGTTATTTTTTTTATGATTGAATATCACTCGGATTGTATTTATGCAAAATTAATACAATTTTGTAGTCGATTAATATAATTGTATATATACGAAATTATTAGATTCATGTTATTTTTGGTTTAGTGATGTGTTGAGTCCTTCGACAAATTAAAATGCTATTGTATGAAGGATTTGCAGAAGCCACACTTTAAATTTTTCTTGCACGACATCTCCATTGAAGAGATAACAAGAGGTAGATAGCTATACGCCTTGTAAGGCCAGGCAGACTTAAAAAATAAGGTTTGCTTGCCTCTTGTAAACTTATTTGAGAGAGCACATGTATATATGGACAACTACATAGCTAATAAACTGGGAGCCTCATTGCAAAGCACACTTTTGAAGATGGTGCGTACCGGTAAATACTACCCGATTGGTTCATGGATCATTACAAAAATTGGTTCCGGCATGAACAAGCAAAGAACTGTTGTTGTTTGGAAAGTAGGAAACTCCCTCACTTGACCCAATGTATCGACATCGAAGAAATTTTCTTCCTCGACGAACCCACCAAAATATACTTCAATTAGATGAATCCAACACCTCGAGCTCAACATGAAGATGAAGCTAGTGACAATATCGAAGAAGAACAATATCGAAACAACAATGAGCTAGGGACTAGAAACAACTTGATTGTGGTTGATAATGATGTGCCAGAACAACAACAAGACTACAAAAAATCATATCTTTGTGTATATCAAAGGACTGCCAACTTCAAGAGATCTATTGTGGAAGGGTATAATTTTGTACCTCTATCACCTGAAGTATGTGGGCTTCAGCGAAGAAGATGGTTGTTTTCTATAGGTTTTTTGACTTTTGATAGAAAGCCACTTCTATAGTATCAAATGTATAGTGTCCCTTTTGTAAATTAGGCTTTCTGTTTGATGAATAGTAAGAGTCATGTTTTGCTCTGAAATGTACATGTCTCTTTTCTATATGATGTATATAGTTTACTTATATCAAATTAATATTAATTAAATTTCTTTTCAATGTCGCTACTAATTTTTGTCAAAAAGTATTTAACTAAAATTTGTCAAAGGTCTCTCTCTTGTATTTTCACTCCCTTCTAAATCTTTGAGTCTTAATACATCTTTATCCTTTTGCATTGAAAATTGAATAAGCATCACCAATAAAAATTAATTAATAGTGAAAGAGGGAATAAGCACCACCAACAAAAATTAATAGCTAATATATGCCCCCATAACGTTTTTTTGTTTTGCGAATAATTAATTAGTCAGATGAAAATCTTTACTCTTAGGTCATCTGTAAGGTTCTATCCATTCCATTTTTTCTCCCTACCAAAATCATCTTTTTAAAGTTTGTATTAATTAAATAGCAAAGAGTTGAAACGTTTTCGTGGGTTTAATTTTTTAAAACCTATATTTCTTCATTAGGCATGTTCAACACTTGTCACTCAAATGGCCTTTTTTCTCGTCTTATCGGAGTAGCGTTGATGTGTGTTAGCCCCCCCCCCCTCTCTCTCTCTCTCTCTCTCTCTCTTTCTCTTGCCCTTAAGTGTTACAGGTTGTGGAGGAGGAGCAGGGGAGGAGAGTTTGGAGGAGGGCATGGAGGTGGGCGGGGAGGAGCATGAGGGAAAGTGATACGGAGGCGGTGCTCTCTCTCTCTCTCTCTCTCTCTCTCTCTTGCCTTAAGTGTTACAGGTTGTGGAGGAGGAGCAGGGGAGGAGAGTCTCGAGGAGGGCATGGAGGTGGGCGGGGAGGAACACGAGGGAAAGTGATACGGAGGCGGTGTTCTCTCTCTCTCTCACTCTTTCGCTCTCTCGTTTAAGGGTTACAAGTTGTGGAGGAGCAGGCGAGGAGAGTTTCGAGGAGGGCATGGAGGTGGGCAAGGAGGAACATGAGGGAGAGTCATACGGAGGTAGTGGTGCGGGGTGCTTGCCTATGTGGGTAGCTAAACGCACAGGTGGAGAGAGACGCAACTGACGTGGCACTGTATCTTTCACCTTAGGGCTAGCATTAATTAATGCCCGTGAGTAGCGGGCATTAATTAATACAACACAAAAAAGTGAATATGTATGCAACACAAAAGTGTAGAATTAGTAGCTAGTAGCCACCCAAGATTAATGTGGTTGAAAGCTTACAAATATAAGAAGAAAGCTTTATAAATAAAAGCAAAGACACCTAGGGTCACTTCTTAGAGATAAGAGATCAAGGAGCCATGCAATAGCCTGGGGTTACCAAAAAGCGTGTAAGATCCCACGGCCATGTAGTTGTCAGTTTGGTGGCTACGACTTGGTGGTATGGGACATTAGGTTGGGCTCATCGAGGATAGGCCTATTTGTCTTGTGGCTTGGGGGTGATTTTCCTATGACTTGGGGGTGATTCAAGGCATCAAACCTACGATTAGGTGGTGAGTTGTTAGCCACAATCTCTCGTGATGACACTACATGTTCAATGTTTGGGTCTATAGAAATCCTGTTATGTTTCTAATGTATGTCCTTTATCTTGATCCACAATGGTTCTATGTATGATAATCGTAATCATGCAAGGTTCTACAGCATGGTTCTTAGGGGGTTCTATGTTTGATAATTCTTGGGCATGGTCTATGTTAAACCATACATTGGTATCAAAGATTGGATTTGACAAAGCATGAAGTGAGGAATAGAAGAAGTATGAGATTGTACTCTCATGTAGATGTGAAGAAGCATACGGTAAGAAGTATGAGATTGTACTCTCATGTAGATGTGAAGAAGCATACGGTAAGAAAGACAGTTGTACAATGCTTTTGAGACAAACGGTGAGTAAAGTATTCGATCAAGCCCTTGCTTGGTTGGTTGATTCATGTTTTCAAAGAGGTGTCTTGCTCATGGCATGAGGGACAAAAACTCTGATGTATCAATTATAGGGCTTTCGCATATGGACTATAGCATACAAGTCTTCTATGAGCTAGCTACAATTTTTCCTTGCCAGTTAGGCGGTGGAGCTCATAGTACTCAGTATCTTCCACATATTCCATGGTGCCAAATCGACTTTACATGTGGACGAGCTCTATCTTGGTGACACGGACAATCCTAATTTGCAGTATGTGTAAGTACATGCGGGCACAATGCACTCGTGCTCATTCATTGCAAAAACGTATTATTGCCTTGTTTGCTACGTGTGGAGCTCAGAGTTTGTTTATTATTCATAAATTACTTAGCGTTCCTTGTAGCTAGTAGTCCACTATCTATGCTTTTGTGCATGCCCGCATGCTCAATCAATAAATATCAACATGATTCTGGGACTTTTTCACAGCGTGAATTTCTCAAAGTTAATCACTGAAAAATTTACTATTGTAAAAAACCAATTTTAGCCTTGGATTTGATTTTTGGGGATCCAAATTTTACTTTTCCATGCTAAAAAATGTGTAGTTTGAGCCTTCTTACCTAAGATAAAGAAATGCTAGCTTTAGTAAGACTCAAACAACATTATTTTTTATGATCTTTTATGTTTTAGTAATAAAAACTAAAAAATAACAAGCACCTTGGTTTTCCACTTGAAAAGGCAGAGATACTTTAAACAACAAAATTCAAATATAAGACAATTGTTTGTTTTCCTCTAGGCTACCCAAGTACTCACAAGTCAATCCCTTAATAAAAAATAAGAAAAAAACACTCTTTTACCACACACTTCACCACACATCAACATCCTTATCCATACATGCATTCACCCAAAGCTACATCAAAACTAAAAAAGTTGCTTTAAAACATGCAAGGAAGGAGCTCAGTGCTCAAAAGAGAAAAAAGAAGAAGCAAGAATACCTCACTAATAGCCGTGCCAAAAAGGTTATGGCATGTTTGTACCTCCTCAAGAACTCTTCTCATTCAATGGAATGGAAATGGACACCTTGCTTCAAAGCTTGGGATCTCCATGACCTCAAAACTTCATCCAATAATAGCTAGCTCTAATGTTCCAAGCCTCTCTCTTGCTATCAACTAGAGGTTTACTACACCTCCCTTGCAAGGACACACCTCTCCCACTCCCTACACTCTCTCACACAAAGCATAAAGATGTAGATATACCAAGAGCAGTCAAGTATCTCCTCTCAAATATCTCTCACTCTCACATACACAAGAGCAAAGAGCAACGTGAAGACAAAAGCTCAATCAGCACAAAGTGGGATTGTGTCTTTGCATTATGAAAAAATATCATATATACTTTTGGCTCTTATTCACACCTGGGCACCCAAAACTTAAGGAGCTAACTATTTAAACTTGGTTTTATGGCCAGATTTTCTCATAATAACTACATCTTTTTTAGTGTCTTTTTATGTCACTTATTACTAACTCTCGTATGTGGTAGAGAATGCTATTATTAACCCCAAAATGGGTTCGTTCCTAGAGGAAGAGCAAATAATGTATTACTATCATCATCTTCAATGTTTGCCAAGATATATGCATGCCACAATCATTACACATATAAGCTTGGCGAAAAGGCCTTTATTCTATAACAAAGTTTCAAGGATGAAATCTACATCAAGTGGAGGCGATGTTAGCCCTTTTTAGGCTTTACAAAATCTCTCTCTACCACATATGAGAGTTAGCAATAAGTGTCATAAAAAGGCACTATAAAAGTTACAATTATTATGAGAAAAGTCGACCATAACCAAGCTTAAATAGTTAGTTCCTTAATTTTTGAGCACCCAAGTGTGAATGTATATAAGACATTTTCGCATAATGTAAAGACATAATCCCCCTTTGTGCTAATTGAGCTCTTGTCTTCTCCCTTCTCTTTGCTCATGTGTATGTGAGAGTGAGAGAGAGTTGAGAGGAGATACTTGACTTCTCTTAGTACATGTGCCTCTTTATACTTTGTGTGAGAAAGTGTAGAGAGTGAGAGAGGTGTGTCTTTATAGGGAGGTGTAGTAACCTCTTGTTGATAGTAAGAGGGAGCTTGTAAGATTGGAACTAGTTGCCACTTGGAGGTCATGGGCATCCTAAGCTTGGAAGCAAGGTAGATATCCCTACGATAGTTGTTTCCCATTTCCATTCCTTATTGAACGAGGAGAGTTCTTAAAGGGGTAGAAACAAGCCATAACAATAGTGGAAATTACAAAAGCTGCATATTTATTCATCAAGTTACAAATTTTTGTGTTTATCTTATGTTAATATACCTAATCAAGGATTCCAAGTTTTGCAATCATTTTGGATAACACTTCTTGAGAAGTTAGGCAGCACTAAGTTGGACTCCACAACTGCATTCCATCAAGAGTCAAATGGACAAACGAAAGTTACTAATAGTATGATTTTTCGAGCTTACTTAGAGCCTATGTATCATCATAGCCTAAACTTTGGGATAAATACATCCATCTTCTCCAATTTGCTTATAATAACATGACTTGACTCAGCTACTACTAGTAGAGCACTATTTGAGATTATCTATAGAAAGGCCTTGCCTATTCTTACCACATGCCTTCCCATCTAATAGAGGTTGTTTTGATGAGGTTACTAGAGACTTTGGAAGTATATTTCAAAAAGTACGTCAAGAAAAAAAATCTCAAGCTACCTATACTAAACAAGCAAACAAGAAATATAAAGAAACGACTTTTAAAAAAGGTGACTTATCGAAAAGAGACGACTGGAGAGTGTTGAAAAAAACTTACTAGTGATATTGGCACCAAGGTTCTATGGACCATTTATGGTTTTACCAAAAAATATTAATGACCTTGCACATCGACAAGATTTGCCATCGCATTGGAACATTCACAATTCTTTCACATTAACTTGACGATTTCTATCACATCCTACTTATGAAGAGCCACCTCTAATTATTGATCAAGAAGTACTTAAACGTGATAAAATCATTGATCACCATAATGTTTACACCAATTATCTTTTGACTTTCAAGAACTATCATGTAAAAGATGCTCATTGGATGTCTACGCAATTCTTTCACACTTGTCAAGACCGTGTATGCTCATTTATAAGTAGACATGCATTTGAGGTCAATTGCAAACTCATGTAAGAGGGATGTTGGGTAGCTAATCCTTCTATGGTAAATTGGGGATGCCTAGGATAACCTTGCACCATGCTAGCAGTTGGTATCATGGGCGATACCATATTAAATGCCATGACTAGTTGTTATTGGTGTATGTATGTGAGGCCATGCTAGTGTTATTAGTATTGTGGCTAATCCATTGTTACATAGTGAATTAATGGTATTGGTGCTTAAGTACATCTCTATTTATGTTGACATGTTGGGATCAAGGAGATTGCTTAACTAACATGGTTGCCATTTAAGAAAGAGTAATAGGTGATGAGCACTACAACAAAGCCAACTAGGACATCATATGGATGGAGGCATATTCATATCACGTATATTATCATTTGTGGTATCAAACGGAGCTTATTATTCACTTGGCCATGTGTTAACCTTTTAATGATTTATTTATATTATTGGGACATGATTCATATGTGCACATGTGAGTGTTATTATTTATGGTTACAATCTTGGTTACACCAGGAACATATATTATTTTTGTAACCTCAAGCCCAATGTTGCAAAGGTATATTAGTTATAGCTTCTTGGACTATTTTTTTCATGAAACTCATATATACCCACGTGAAGGAAGGGAGAGCCACTTACACTGCGGTGGTAAGAAATACCACTCCATTCCTTGAAAATATATGATATGATTTGAGAATAGCAATTAAAGTAATGTTAGGGGGTGGAAAGAACTCATTAATATGTAAGAAATCTATGCTTGCTAGATGGATGAGATTGTTTATATTCTATAGTTGTTTTTTTGGTGCTATCACAAGGAAGTGGTGAGAACTCAATAATATGTAAGAATTTTTTATGGTTCACATTGTGTAATTAAAGTAATGTTAGGGGGTGCAAAGAACTCATTAATATGTAAGAAATCTATGCTTGCTAGATGGATGAGATTGTTTATATTCTATAGTTGTTTTTTTTGTGCTATCACAAGGAAGTGGTGAGAACTCAATAATATGTAAGAATTTTTTATGGTTCACATTGTGTATATTGTATAGTTGATTTGTGGACTTTTAGCTACACACTAGAGTAGCTTAACAATAATACACATACGAGAC
This sequence comes from Cibotium barometz, assembly GCF_041138505.1. NCBI lineage: Eukaryota > Viridiplantae > Streptophyta > Polypodiopsida > Cyatheales > Cibotiaceae > Cibotium > Cibotium barometz. The sequence continues at coordinate 18,640,914 of NC_141056.1, forward strand.
CACCAAATATTTAAGCTAAACAATGAATTCCCTGAAACCATGTACCCCCCATCCCAAACCATCAACCTCAGCACATCTTTCCAATTACTGTTGAACCTCTTGCAAAAGGAAGAAGTAGTCACTTTAGAGGAACATAAGAAAGAGGCCTCCACCTATTCTCTGACCTTCGTAGTCCATGTTTCTTCTTGAGACATAAATTTGGAAGAAATTGAGCCACCCTTGCTGAAGTTTGAGTGGGTAAATGCATAATCCCAATCCCCCTTCACTCTTTGACATAGACACTTTATCCCAGGCCAAACAAGCTATACCCTTCCTAGAGCCTTTACCATTTCTCCACAGAGGTGGGTATAATCAACACTGGGCTTGTTGGATATTTATTCTGCAAGGAGGCTGAATAATAGGGGTTTAAGAAGGTTAGTGGACTGTTCGGATGAAACAGAGGTGGGGTGGAAAGAACTTGATCAATTATATCAAGAATATAATTTATCTTAAATCTCTTGAGACAGGCCGATAGAAACCAGTATACTTGGGTAGCACCTAGCATGCATTGGGAGCTCCGGGTACATGCCGGGAGTTACTTAGGTAGCACTTGGTATGCATTGGGAGCTCTTGGTGTATGTCAAGTTATTGGCACACTTAGGTAGCACTCGGTGTATGTCGGTAGTTATCGACATGCATTACAAGCACCCGACATGCCTAGGTAGCACATAGCATGCATTGGATGCTCCCGGTGTATGTTGGTAGCTTACCTCAGCATTGCACGCTGGTCGCCTCAAGAGGCGTGGACATATTGCCCTGCAAACCACTTATGCTATCGTCTCTCCGCTGGGTCAGGAAAATATAAATCCTCAAAATGGCGTGCGAGTCTGACTCGGCTTATTCGAGTTGCAGCGGAAGAGATGAGATGCTCGAAGGCGAACGCAGTCATGCCTGACTAGGTGAGGTCGGGAACACCAGATAAGGATGGAACTTCCATCTAAAAAAACAATTTCTTTGATTAAAACTTCTTTATTTAATGAGACTTGCGGAATGAAAATACATTAAAACTTCTTTATTAATGAGACTTGCGGAATGAAAATACATTATGAAAAATGTTTTTTCTGAGTTTTTGGGGAAAAATAATGAAATGGGTGGAACATGGATTAGGGTTTCAGGTACAATGGGGGGAGTGGATTCTGGGAAAATGGGCTGTTAGTGCTAAGGGTGCAGATTTGCTATTCAATATAATCAGAGCTTGCTGTTTATGGGAAATTTGGATCTCTAGGAACTATCTTATGTTTCAGAATGTATTGGAAGCTGGCTTGGATGTAACAAGAATGATGCATAAATGTATGTATATGTGTAGATCTATGATCTCTGTAAACATGTTAGAGATTGATGGTCTGGATTTGATGTTACAGAGAATGCATAATGGTATCAACTGACAATTGATTTGGCTTGGATCCCCTCTTGCATACTAGGGAAACCTAATTTGTAGTTGGTTTGATGTAGATTTCTTTGGAGGTGAAGCCTAAGCAAGTGAAGCTTGGTCCCAAGACAAAGATGGTACTTGAAAGAGAAGTAGATAGACCATAATTTTGTGGCTTTCATAGAGAATCCAGTGGGGACAAGATCCACTATTAAGATCTGGTCAAGGAAGGGTGATGTGGTGGAAAAACTCCTAGATGGTGCACTACTGAAGCATTAATGGAGGCCTCTATTTTGTTGAATTATCATGTGTCTTGGGAACAATCTTCTTTTGTAATGGAGGAGGATAGATGAAATCTGTTTTGTGCATTGCTAAACAAAAGTGATTAGAGATGTAAGGGTAGGGATATGATGTTGACTTCTAGTGTCAGTTTGACGTAAAAAGCTTTTTTTTTTGTTGATTTATATATATATATATATATATACACTGGTCCCAAAAAAAAAATAATACACATACACTAGTCTTGTAATTGAGCTATAAAAGTAACTTAAATCAAAAAATGACTAAAGGCTGATTTCCAAATGTTTAAGAAATGGAAAGGAGGTAAAGCCAAAAGGCCATGAAATAACTTAGATAATCTTGTTTAGTTTGCAACTACACATGGTAAAAATGCTGAGAAACATATATACTCAATCTTGATGGTTTTTAAAAATAATTAAAATACTTTTAAAATGTTAAACATTGTTTTTTAATGAGAGATACATACCTTTAACTTATACACATAGAATAAAAAATTACACTTGTAACATGCCTAAATAAGGTTTATAAGCAAAACAAATTTTATTTATTTTTTGCCAAGAAGCTTCTTAATGATTACCATGGAAAAGAATACATTTTTCGTTCTTGAGAATTTTTTTCAACTACCAACTTAGGTTGAAAGTATTTCTATGTAAGGAATTGTCTTGAAACCTTGTCATCAAATTTTCTACGAAAGCCTCTAAAAGCCATTCAAATTAGATTGCTGTTCGAATTTTCTATATTCCATAGCTTTAGTAAGTTCACTTAATCTTTTAGAACTTTAGATCTCAGACCAACATTTTGGTGGCGCTTGGAGGCGAGGTGGTCAGAGGATGTTGGGGTTTTTGAAGTCTCTTTTGCACTCGAGGCAGTAGTTATGGTGAGAGGACTGCATGAGGTGGGCTTGCAAAGCATGGAATGAGTTGAAGCTCCGCTCAGAGAATAGCAGTCAAAGCCCTCATCTTCCTCAAAACAGATGAAGAGTCGTAGTAGTTATTGTTAGAGGAGAATGACTCAAACACAAGAGCTTTAGCCAAGGAAGTGCAGAGGAGAAAGAGAAGAGTGAGAGTGAGAGAGAGAGAGAGAACTCACACAATGCTCAAGAATATCTTGAATGTCTTATTGAGGCTCAAGGGAGACCTCGTATTTATAGTGATACAAGGGTATGGGCGGGCGCCCAACTTATGGGGCGCCCGGCGGACCAAATACAAAGAATGCCGTTACAAGGCCCAAATGGGGGCCAAATGTACAACTAAATATATGGCCGCGAAGCTCTCGAAAAGAGCTACGCGATGATCAAGGTCCGGAGGCGAAACTGGGACTTTATACCCAACAACCTCCCACTTAAAGGGCCAGTGAAGCTCCTCTAAGCTATGTAACTCCCACCCGCTGTAGACACATATCAAGCTGTGCTTTTGGCAAACTTTTGGTGAGAGCATCTGCAGGGTTCTCATGAGTGCCAATCTTGACCAAACGGACCAAACCATCATCTAGCACCTGTCTGATGAAGTGGTACCGTACATCAATGTGTTTGGTACGAGCATGAAACATGGCATTCTTAGCCAGGTATATGGCACTCTGGCTATCACAACCAAGGACCGGAGCCCTCTCTGGCAATCCAAACTCCGTGACAAGGCGTGCTAACCAAATGGCCTCCTTAGAAGCCTCTGTGACGGAGATGTACTCGGCCTCAGTAGTAGAAAGTGCTACTATCCTCTGGAGTCTAGAGCACCAAGAAACAGCACCACCTGCAAGAGTATAGATGTACCCACTAGTAGACTTGCGGGTATCAGAATCACCTGCCATGTCTGAATCACAATAACCTTGCACCTCAAGTGGACCTTTACCATACATAAGGCATTTCTTATGTGTCCCCTTCAAGTACCTCAAAATAGACTTTATAGCATCCCAATGTGCTTTGCCAGGGTTGGACATAAAACGACTGACTACTCCCACTGAATGAGCAATGTCTGGCCGTGTAGCAACCATAGCATACATAAGAGATCCACAAGCAGAAGCATAAGGGATCCCACGCATAGTACTGGCTGCATCATCATCTTTTGGGCAATCATCCTTGGATAGTTTAACATAGGGCTGCAATGGAGCACCCAAAGGCTTAGAATCAGCCATGTTAAATCTATCAAGGACTTTCTGGATATACTTCTCCTGTGAGAGGAAAAGCAACTTCTGTGCTCTGTCCCGTCTAATCCGAAGACCCAAAATATGTTCAGCTGAACCCAAGTCCTTCATAGCAAAAGCTGACTTCAGCTGGTCCTTAAGAGCTTCCAAAATGCTCTTATTCTTCCCTGCAAGAAGCATGTCATCAACATACAGCACAAGTATCACTGGGCTGCCATCTGCATCAGTTTTAGTATACAAGCAATGATCTGCATGGCTACGATTAAACTTTTGGTTAAGCATGAAAGCATCAAACTTTTTGTACCACTGCCTCGGGGCTTGTTTCAGCCCATAGAGACTACGCTTCAGCTTACAAACCAGATGTTCTTTGCCAGGAATGACAAAGCCTTCAGGCTGCTTCATATACAGCTCTTCATCTAAATCACCATGTAAGAAAGCTGTCTTTACATCCATCTGATACAGTTCTAAATCCAAAACAGCAGTGAGAGCAAACAAAACACGAAGGGTGGTCATTTTGACCACAGGAGAGAAGACCTCCTGAAAATCAATCCCTTCCTTCTGAGCATAGCCCTTAGCAACAAGGCGGGCTTTATACTTAGGCTGGCCGTCAACTGTCTTGACTTTGTACACCCACTTGTTAGGAATAGCCTTCCTTCCTTTGGGCAACTCAACCAAGTCCCAAGTGTCATTTGCATGTAGAGACTTAATCTCCTCCTGCATAGCATGCTCCCACTTGTTTCGGAGTTCACAAGACTTAGCCTCTTTGAAAGTAAGAGGCTCACCCTCATCTGTAAGCAAAACATGTTGCAAAGAGGGATCAAAACGCTGAGGTTCCCTCCGAAAGCGAGTAGACCTCCGTACCCAATGATCATTGGCTGGTTGGGGGTCAATATCGGGAGGAATCATAATTTCAGCATCAAAAGGCTGCGGGTTTTCACGAACAGCCTGATTTTCAGCATATAGGGGTTGCTGCCCTACACCTCCAGGAGCATGAAGCGGCTGTCCAACCTCTTCTGGCTCAAATATCACGGACTCATTATCTTCAGCCCTTTGTGAAGCATCCTGGGGCTCATTTTCAGCATCAATGGGTGGCTGCCCTTGCTGAAATTTGACCTTTTTCTGATCACCATGAGAGGCACAAACATTACGGAGCAGCTTTGCCTCATAAAATACAACATCCCGGCTGCGAACCACTTTGTTGGTTGATGGCAACCACACACGGTAGCCCATCTCACCTTCATCACCGTAGCCAACGAAGGTGCCCTTCTCGGACTTAGCATCAAGCTTGTTCCGGTCTTCCTTGCGGATATGCACATATGCATCACAACCAAAGATGCGTAAGTGGGCATATGAGGACGGTTTGCCAGACCAAACCTCCTCAGGGATTCCACCTTTCAAAGCTGTGTGTGGAGATCGATTGCAAACATGAACTGCAGTTTTCAAGGCTTCTCCCCAAAAATCCTGAGAGAGATTAGCTGTGGACAGCATGCATCGAATTCTTTCACACAGTGTACGATTATACCTTTCAGCCACACCATTTGAAGAGGGGCTATAGGGGGGTGTAAGTTCCCTCTTAATGCCATTATCATCACAAAATTTCTGAAATTTAGTACTAACAAACTCACCCCCATTGTCAGTGCGTAAGCATTTAATCTTCACTCCTGTTTGAGTATGAACAAATGCATAAAACTTTTGAAATGCAGCAAAAGCATCATCCTTAGATTTCAACAAAGTGATCCATACTTTTCGTGAGTGATCATCCACAAAAGACACAAAGTACTTTGAACCACCTTTAGATTTAATGGGCATGCTGCACACATCAGAGTGGACCAAGTCCAACTTTTCAGCCTTGCGAGAGGCACGAGAGGAGTAAGAACTCCTATTCTGTTTCCCATACAAGCAATCATTACAAAAATCAAGCTTGCTTCCTTTTGCATCAAATTTGTTCAAAGAGGACAAAATGGAGAGACCCTTTTGGCTCATGTGGCCAAGTCTCTTATGCCAAAGCTCCATGTGGGAGCGTACCTCTGCAAAAGCAATAAACTTACCAGACAAAGCCTGACCATGAAGGCTATATAATGTTCCTTTCTTGCATCCTTTTGAAATCAGCCTTGTGCCTTTGGTCAATTTCCATGTGCCATTTCCAAATATGGCCGTGTATCCCAAGGCATCAAGCTGGCCCACAGACAGGAGACTGGTTTTCAAACCAGGCACATACCTCACATTTGGCAGCACAAACTCACTACCATCCTGCAAAGTCAAATTCACGGTGCCCATACCTTCAATATTGCAAGCATGATCATTCCCCAAGAACACCTTTCCTCGGGAGCCTGCAGTGAAAGTTGCAAAACACTCCTTGATAGGAGTTACATGAAAAGAGGCACCCGTGTCAATAATCCAAGTCTGTGAAAGCACATCAGATTCATACATCAAGGCATGAATAACATCTGGTTCTGTGACATGCAAGTTATGAACATCAAGTGCATTAGCAGAAAAAACACATAGCACATCATCTGAGTCAGACAGTTCCTCTATGACAACACCAGAGGCCACATTGGCCTTGCTCTTGTCCTTATCGAACTCTTCTGCTTTGCTGGAATTACTCTCTTTTTCCTTCTTTTTGTCATTTGAATGACTGGATTTCTTCTTCCGGTCTTGCTCCATCTTGTAAAACTTGCAATCTGGCTTCTTGTGGCCTTTACGACCACACTGGTAGCATGTAACATCAGATTGCTGGCCCTTGCTCTTGCTTCTACCCTTTGAATTGGTAGTAGTATTTCCCCGCTTGGTCGTCCTCCCTCGTGAGACATTTGCAGAACCGCTAGTCTCTGAGGTCTTCCTCCGGATATCTTCATTGAGAATAGCACCCCTGACTCCATCAAAAGTTAGGTTGGGATTTGTCCCAAGTGACACCACAAGTGTTTCCCAAGAGTCAGGCAAAGTAGTGAGCAAAAAGATAGCTTTCAACTTATCATCAAAAGCAGGCAATCCAGAATCCTGCATCTGATTAAGCACCCCTGTGAAAGTAGTAATATGCTCTACTGCATTCTTAGAATCATCAAGTTGCATATTCATGAGTTTCCTGATGAGATGTACCTGGTTCACTGGCGTGGTGATCTCATAGGTGCTTCTCAGCTTCTCCCAAACGGCATAGGCTGTTGTCAGCCCTTTGAGGTCTACAAGAACCTCATCAGCAACAGCCATCTGGAGATAGGCAACGGCCTTTCTGTTCAGGATTCCCCATTCATCATCTGTCATAGCAGCGGGTTTGAACTGCTCAAGTGCAGTATCACATTCCCGCAGATAGAGGATATTCTGAATCCTCACCTTCCAAAGATCAAACCCAGTGCCTGCAAACTTCTTAATCTCTAGTAGACCCTTAAGATCACTTGTAGACGCCATGACTTATCAAACTGACACTTCAGAAAGTAAGCAATAGCAAGATGTTATGTACCAGATATGGGTTGAATGTAGGATGCTCGTAGATTGATGAAACAACTTCAAGTGAAGGAGACGGCGGAAGAGTATCACCGAATGTCGATGTAAACCCGAGGGGCAGTATGTTGCTGTCTTTTGAGGGTTGCTCGAAGATCCTGGCTGCTGGAGGCGACGACGGCTGCTGCTAGTGGCCGTGGGGCTGCTGGCTGCAGCCCGGACTGCTTGTTGGTGGCCTTGGGGCTGCTGGCTGCAGCGTTGGCTGCTGCTGGTGGTCGTGGGGCTGCTGGCTGCAGCCCTAGCTGCTGGTGGTGGTCGTGGGGCTGCTGGCAGCAGTGTTGGCTGCTGCTGATGGCAGCCGTACAGCAAGGAGAGGACAGAACAGCAAACGCAGCAAAGAGAGGCAGCAGAAACGCAGCAAAGGGGGGAAGCAAGGGAGAGGAAAAACGCAGCAGAAGGGCAGCAGGGGTGGAGCAGAAAACGCAGGAGAGGGAAGAGCAAGAAAAAACAGAAAAAACAGTCTCCTGCGTTAACAAAAAAAAGAAGAGCAGCACTCTAAAAAAAAACGCACCATCTTGATGATAGAAGGGAGGTGTTTGACGATCCCGTAGTCAAGTGGTGGAAGACACCTCTAACTCCATAGCTTCTGCATACAGCTTCCCTCCATAGCTCTGATACCAGTTGTTAGAGGAGAATGACTCAAACACAAGAGCTTTAGCCAAGGAAGTGCAGAGGAGAAAGAGAAGAGTGAGAGTGAGAGAGAGAGAGAGAACTCACACAATGCTCAAGAATATCTTGAATGTCTTATTGAGGCTCAAGGGAGACCTCGTATTTATAGTGATACAAGGGTATGGGCGGGCGCCCAACTTATGGGGCGCCCGGCGGACCAAATACAAAGAATGCCGTTACAAGGCCCAAATGGGGGCCAAATGTACAACTAAATATATGGCCGCGAAGCTTTCGAAAAGAGCTACGCGATGATCAAGGTCCGGAGGCGAAACTGGGACTTTATACCCAACAGTTATGTTGCGCCATATCCAATGTTGTTTGCAAAGATGTGTTGTTAGGATATCTCTTCTCTTCTCTATCTCTATATTATCTTAAGGGAGAGTTTCACAAAGCTACCATGTGGCAAAAATTTGGAGTTTCGGGAAGGGGAGGAGGAGGTTTGGATAGAATTTGAATTTGGAGTCTCAAAAGAAGTGCGAAGCATGGGTTGCCCACTAGTATTATCTTAAGGAAGAGTTTCACAAAGCTGTCACGTGGCAAGAATTTGATGGTTCGAGAAGGGAAGGAAGAGGTTTGAGGAGTTTTGTGTAGAATTTGAATTTGGAGTCTCAAAAGACGAAGCACAGGTTGCCCACTAGTATATATATAGATGAGGTGAATATAAGTGACCCCACCGCGACATAGGGAATGATGTAGAACGTGCATGTTGCTCCACGTGGCTTTAGTTTTTCAATTAAAAAAAGCATATTAAAGCCCAAAATCAAGTAGTAAATTGGAATTTATATAGCTTATATCTATTCTATGAAGGAGAGATCTCTTCCCTACCACGTGGCAAGAGGAGAGACTCTCTTGTCCGTTTCAACCTTGTGGGAAGGGGAGCATGGGTCGCGGGGAGTCGAGCTTGCTAAGCGTGAGCTTGGAGCATCATGCATAGGATGTCGAGAGTTGGGCCTACTCTGCTGAGCGTGAAGCATGTGTCGGTGCATCGTGCCTAGGGTGTCATGAACAGCCTCGAGTTCGTCCTCACTCTATGTACACTCTACATCAAGGTACTCTGCATGGCTGGTGTGGTACACTACATTAGGAACTTGTATCAAGAGACCTACATCAAGATTCAAGACCCTCCTGGCAAGATGATTCATCTCCAAATCAATTAAGAGAGAGAGAGAGAGAGAGAGATGTCTTAAAAAATCCTCCAGTTCGAATGGCAACTTTGGCTTATGGAGAAGATGGCAGGCCACTAGGAGGTTGGAGTCTCCATAGGAGCTATCATATCTAGGGGCAATGAGAAATCAAGGCGCAGTCATATGTAGAGTTCCACCTCCAAATCTTGCACGTATTAGGCAAACACCATTTTGAACTACTAGTCCATGGGCTTTTGACTTCCCTGACATTCAAAAAGGCTTGGAGTGCTGAAGCAGGCCATCGATTTGCAGGAAATGTGCGCACCATGCCCAACTCTCTTTCAACCCATGTGGATTGGCACCACCACCAATTTTTGTGTACCTCACATGATGCTAACAAATGCTTTTAAGAATAACCCAGCCCTCCCAATTTTTTTATATAAGTGATACAATCAAATCCAAAATTTTAAAAAAGCGATAAGAGTTAAGCATCTAATCAAATGTAAAAGCTTCGTCGGTAGGAAGGGCACATCCAAATTCTAGGCATCCATCATTACTCCTCCCTCGATGTTCTTGTACAGCTAGAGCAAGGTTCTTCCTTCTTGTGTGATTGAGGGAGACAAAAAGAGGGGAATCCAGGTGGTTAATAGGAACATATACACAAGGCCTATCAGAAGCAATAGGCTCCATGGAAGCAAGCTAACCTTGCAGTGTGACACATCAAAACATAAGAAGGGTAAGAAAGAGCCCACACCATCACGCAGTGCTAGCTAGAGAGAAGAATATGAAGAAGAGACTATTCGCAGCCACCTCCACATTTGATGTTGTTACATCATTGCGTACACCACCATAGCCAAGGAGGGTTCCGAGCTCGTGGTCACCACCCAACCATAGAGGAGTGTGGGTTAGTGTCTACACTGCCGGGCTTATATAGTGGTCTGCCTGCCCACACTAGCTTGGCCACCCACGGTCCTCTGACCCGGGTGCCTCACACACTCGCCACACACGCTCCGACATGTGGACTCCATGTCTGGTTAAGCTTCGCCACCACTCGCGCGTGCCACTAGAGGCTACGTGGCATTACCCCCCCTTCTAAAGAGTTTTCGTACGAGAAAACAAACTTGGAAAAGTTGTGGTAAGCATGTATAGTTGTTCTCACTTGAGACTTTTTCTAATTTATCCTTTCACTTAACAAGTGTTTATCGATACACAGTAAACCTCATGTTCTAATCTCTCAACCAAAAGTTCAAGGCAAACTACGTGCCTTTGTTTTTTCATGCACAAAAGTTAGATGTACTTGAGATCTCCCCGGGAACTCAAGTTTGTAGACTATGCTACACCAACTATAGACTATGCTACTAACTTATTGAATCTTCTCCTTGCTTAGCTCTGTGGCTAGAGGAGCTCTAGACTAAAGTCCATGAAACAATTTCAATGGAGCAAATCTAGTCATGAACAAGAAAAACAAATTCAAAGGTGAGAGGTACTCCTTTCCACAAGATTATTTATCTATGTATACAAACATATGCTCTAGAACCTCATTGGGTTTCTAGTTTGACCACCATCAATCTACGGATGGTTGACCTCACTCTTACTTAGAGTGATATTTAACCTTTGAAGAATTTTCTTCAAAGATGACTATGAAACTTTCTATCTCTACCTAACACTATATCTGTGGTGGGTAGGTCATATAGTTTATAGAGATACTTAATAAAGAGACTTTCAAACTCAGATGCTTTCACATTCTTTTTACTTTTCCCTTCAAGAAGAGTTTTCGTCTACGAAAACTGTTTAGAAAACTATAAACAAGTGTCTATGTGTAGACTATATGGTCATTTACACCTGTAGCTTCCCTAAGTACTACGACAAGGAAACCAAGGCACACATCACATATTTTCCTTTAGTACTATGACCAAGGAAACATGTAACACTCGTGTTTCATCTAGAGCACCAAACCATAGTTACCGCTTTGCAGCTATGAAAGATGTCAATAAAACACAAATTGTTACTAAGGCATCGAATAATACCATGCCTTTAGTATATGCAAGAAGTTCTCAAATCCTCAAGAAATTCATAATGAATGTGCTTCGACATTCAAGGAACTCCCTTGCATGTTCTACAACATCAAAGATGTTTTTCTCTTGTGGTTAGAAACCACATAGACTTTAATTCAAGAAATTTGTGCATTTTTTACAAGTCTTTAGTAAATTGTTCTATAATGTGGTAAAGTTGACCTTACACAGTCTAAGGAAAGCTACACTTTCCTCTCTCCAAAAGTTCTTGTGTTCTTCCACGAACAGTTTACACATCTTACAAACGAAGATGATTTTCACATAGACGTCTATGTGAAGTATAGTGTCTACGCACTATTAGAAAATCAAGAGATGTGCACCAATGAGAGTACCACTCCCAGCCCACAAGTAGATACGTTTCTCCACATGTCTACTCGTGCAACCACTTTGGTTGCTTAATAATACATATCTATGTCGAGCTAAGACCAACCATGTCTCCACGGACATGTTTATGGGCTACTATGGTCACATCCAAGAGCTAATAGCACCATCTAGACACATCTCTACGAGTGTGGTCTCACTGGATCATAAACCATTTCAATTATGGAAATGATTTACTAAAAAGCAATAAATGAGAAATTCTTTATCGCTTACCCATTCTATATACATATACTACGATATGTGGATTAGGTATGCCTCCAACACACCTTACACTGATAGACAAACAAAATTAATCTCTATACTTTGAGACTGATTTAACATGAATTACACAACATCCAGTAATATATTGTCTAGCATATAACAAATTGTTGTTGCCTCCCTATGATAGTGGCAATGCACTACTTACATGCAGTAGGTGGCAATATACTACCCAACTGTAACCGATGACATTAAAAAATAACGGGTCCTTGTACGCACTTCATAAATATGTTACATTTGTGAGTGAGTAAAGAAGAGGGAAAAATTCTATTTTGGAGCTATCGATTGGAGCTTGGAGCTTGAAGCAAAGAGAAGCTGGGAGCACACCCCTACTCAACAGATCTAAAATCTAAGGACCATGGGTAAGTTCCGGAGTGATCAAATGGGTCTCTTGACATAAATATTAGAGTTTTAAGGTTGAACATGATGGTTCAAAGAAAACTCTAGGTTTAGAGTTGATCCGAAGAGATTAGAGGCAAACCACAATAGATTTGGTGATAATTCAGAGTGATTACACTATGCAGATCTTGATCTTGATGCTAGCATGGAGTGCTTAGCAATTATCTTGATCATTTGTTATAATAAGGCATGATATTGTTGTACGTGCACACACATTCCAGTCATCATCACCTTCCTTGTTAGAAAGGAGTGCTAATCCGGAGCGATTAGGCGAGGTTTCTACAAGAAGAAGAGTTAGTACTGATCCGAGCGATCAATTTCTTGGGTTATGTAATGAGATGGAGTGCTCAGGGGTGGACACTTCATGCCCACTTTGACCTTGTGTTGAATGGGGTGATAAAATTTATCGAGGGAAAAAGTGATAGTATATTTTAGCCGATATTGGGTGTTGTCTTCCAATGAGCTCAATTTTTATGAAAAGTCACATACCTTAGGTGCTTGTTATTCTAGATAAAGCCCTAAACTTGTCAATTTGGTTTGGCCAAATTGTCAAGAGGGTTCATTGTGTAGTTGGGTAAGTGTGGAAGTGTTTTCACACTATGCTCAAGCATGGGAGGTAGCCATGAGGTGTATCCACAAAATATTTGAGGGCAATTCTTGAAGGACTTCGCTATTTTTATTCACACTGAAAGTTGAGTCTACGGCTACCATCATGGCCTAGGAGGACTCATAGCTAGATACTAAACCATAGATTTCAAAGATTGACATAGTTGTTGATTACATGTCATTGGATCAACAAGGATTGGTTAGAACGTCCCTGACTTTATGCCATAGAGCCCAAGGTTTTACTTCAATTGAGGTAAGGACTTCGTAGTAGGTGGCTTAGCCGTCTTGTAAGAGATGGCTCTTTTAGATATTTCGATGCAAAAGAGTATATCCATGAGTACAGAGTTACTCGACCAAATTGAGAGAGATATTTAGTGTTTTGATAGATAGGGTAAAGTGGACGTTGTTCCTCGTTACTTCACTAGGAAAATGAAAATTTATACACCATGATAAAAGACTGATAAAGAGAGAGCACACACACAAGAGAGCAAACCCTAATCCATTAGTGTAACCCTAACCAAAGAGGGAAGCCATATCCACTCTCACACAATGCATAATAGAAGAAAACTACACACCACACACTAAATGTGTTGTGTTCACACACCAAATAACCCTATCTAATGTCCACACACTGTGGCCAGCTGGACGCGGCCATTTATTATCACACACATGCTGCTATCTACCATGCCAACACATATTGTGCCTAGCTCTAACTGTCATCGAGCTTGTAATCTCAACACCCTGTTTCAACAAAACCTAGTCTTTCAAGACTTCATTTCCTTGAACCACTCACATGACTTGTCATGTGGTTCGAAGCACCTGAATCAACATACCATACGTCATCCTTACATGTTGTTACATCATTTCCAGACACAACATTAACCGCATGTTGCATAACAAGCAACCTCTCATTATCCTCATTATTTCTGCTAGAGGATGCATAGTTATTTTTCTGCACTTTTCCATTTCGCATGTCACTCTGTTTCTTGTAGCAATCTACCTGCACATGTCCAGGATTACCACAATACAAACACCCTAGTGTATCATTATGCTGCCTTTGCCAACTACCACAACCTCTTTGACTCCCCCTGCCTCTAAGCTGGCCTCTTCCACCTGTATGTTGTTGTGAATCTTGGGACTATTGCTGTTGCTGACCATAATTCTAATTCCCTGTTCGGCCACCACCTTGGCCACGTCCATGACATCTACCTCGTCCTCTACCTGCACTTGTGTAGAAGGCCTGCTGCTCTGAACTGTTTTTGTTTTATGAATACTGATCTTCACCCAAGTTCTTCTCTTCAATGATCAACATTGACACCAAATCTGTGAAGTTGGAATATTCTCCTGAGTATGAATAGACGTCTTGAATGCCTTGTATTGTGGCACGAGACCACGCAGACACACTTCCACCTTATCATCATTCATCAACAGAAACACCAATTGATGCAAGGGATTCCACAATGCCCTTGATTTTCAAAGCATAATCATTCATAAATATATTCTTCTTTTCCATCGTATGAAGCTCATTCTTCAACTGAATTTTTCGTGCCTTGGTGTTGGTTTTGTACAGCTTCACCAAGGTGTCCCATGCCTCCTTAGGTGACTTGGCATCTTGTATATGCCCAATCATAGTGTTCTATATGCTGATAGAAAGCCAATACATGACTTTCCTTGCTCCTTGGTTCCAATCCTTGAACTCTTTTATATCTGCAGGCAGTTGGATTAATCTCCGATATCTCTGGTGCCTCCTCATGTTCACCTTCAATGTAGTCCCAGTAACCTTTTCCCATCATGAAATTGGTCAATCTAAACCTCCAAGCATGGAAGTTATTCTTGTCAAGCTTCTCTGCAACAATCTAGTTTATTCCATCATTTGACATCTTTTCTGTAACACAAATTTACCAGCAACAACACTCTTGCTTGACTTGCACACAAACTATTATATTCTCCCGCAGTACTATATTGTACCCAAATTGTCATAACCAATGAATTTACTTTGCATACATACACCCAATGGCAACTTTGAGACCTCTTTGCAGCACACACAGTGTCTACACAACCAAACACCCTTCCTGCAGTTCCAAACACAGAGTTCTGTAGAGAATCAAAACTTACCCGCAGTGCTGGTGAACGCCTCTGCGAACTAAAAAACGGAGGTCCAAACGCGCCCGAAACGCGTATTCGACTCGAAAAACTTTGTCCCCCAAAGGATAGTATAGTTGCCCTGTAGCTCTCCTCCCCTGCGAAGAAAGCTCCTCAATTGAAGTTCGTTTGCCGATGCCTCCCGAAGAGCTCCCGACAAGGGTGTAGTAGCCAACACAAAGGTGAAAGAGTAGATGAAGCTCTTACTCTCGTTCCACTTTCTGTGCTTCTCTTGCTTGCTACTCAGCCCTTAGCATGAACCAGGATCTGATACCATGAAAAAATGCAGGAGAGAAGAGAGCTTGAGCTCTTGCAAGCACACACACACTCACAAAAATCCTAGAAGAGAACACACAAGGTGAGAGACTGAAAATTCTTCTTCTTCTTCACACAACAAAAAAGGTCTACAAAGAAGATAAAGTGACTAACACACATAATACACTTAGTGAGTGAACAAGCTCTAGTGCTTGAGCTATTTTTGTAAAAAGTGAAAAAGCAAGCCCAATTTTGTATGCACAACTATTAATAGCTTCGTGGACTATTTATTTAAATAGAATTCTCAAAATACTCATGTCGTGGAAGTGGAGCTACAGACATGAGGGGGGAGATTGCACCCGAGTGTCTTTATGGTGATGTTGTCCTATTTCTCTTGTTTTTATGCTATGCTATGCTCAATCATATCAATTTGATTCAAGTCTATGCTTTAATCTTTGATGTATTTGTGAGTTTTAAATTATTTCTTCTAGAAGTACAAAAAGGTCCCATTTGACAACTAAACTCTCACTTGATACAATTTGTGAAAACCAAACCTATTTTCACCTATGTGCATGCTTTACTAACACCATTAATCACTCCAAACACCATGAAAATAACAAATCAAGCAATAAATTAGGCTAAAACACTCTCTTGAAAAATGGAAGAAAGAGTTAAAAGAGAGAAAATATCACACAAAACTCACACAAATCTCCAATCCCACTCTTGTTTGTGGCACTCCACTATTCAAGAGTGTGAGCAATGGCTAAACCATAGCTTAGTGAAAAACAAATGACAAAGCCAAGGGCCAACAACGGCACCAAAAATGATAAGGCTTAGTGATAGTAAAGAGCGAACCACTCACCTTTACTCACCTCAACATTACAACATGGTCAAGTTCATAACCCTTGAGGTCTCAAAGCTCAATGCCGCCAGGGGTAGCTTACCATTCGCCTTCTCCCGCAAGCATTGTCACACCATCATGTTGCACTACAGGCACTACTCCCTCCTCTCACATTGAATCACTCACACACACTCACTAGCATGCATTAGAAAGAAGATTAGAGAGAGATTTAGCAAGAGGGAAAACTCAATTGCACAATGGGAGAGTGTCCTTGCATTATGAGAGAAATTGCCTTATATACATGGCTATACATGTTCACACACACTTAAACTGTTGGCCGGGCAGGCACCGTGAGGAGGATACTAACAACCAACACCACAACACCAAATTAAGGTACCAATCTACTTAGCTGATGTCCTCTATCCTTCAATAGCTGACACAAAAAAGCTCTCAAAAACTCTCAAACCAGTTTAGCTGATTCCTCCAATTGTCCTCCCAAGTTAGTCCTGACCTCCAATAGCTCTGATCTTCACTTAAAACTCCTCAACTAACCTTAGCTGACTAGAAACACTCCCAGTTGACACAAACGGATTAGTTGTGGCTGAATCCTAAATCAAACAACTGCTGACTCCAGTCAAAATTATGCCGCCAAGCTTCCTCAAGTTCATCCAGCCTTAGCTATCTTTAAAAAATTACTTTAGAACCTCATAGAACTTGCCAACACACCTCTTGACTCCTTGCTGTGACTGAGATCTGACTTATCTATCTCAATTGACTCAGTACTGAGTCCAATCTCAACACCTCAGTGTCCCCCCAATGACACCTCCAATCCCTCAAATACCTTAAATCCCACCAAGACTCAACTCCATAGATTTAAGGCTGACAGCAGCAAGCTGACCCCCCAAATTCATGCTTTCTGACAGAGACCTGACTTAGAAATCCTCAGATCTTCATCCACACATGTATTTTCTCAATAATCTCAAATAGCACAACACAAACCAGATCATAAACAACTAATCAATCAAAACCATAGGAAACTTTTTGCATATAGATGATAAAAGAGCCTATCTCAACAACCCTGAGACATGGGGATCAAACTGAAAGAGAAAAAGCATCAAGAACAAGGGGAATCCACCATAGGAAAAAAAAAATCCTAGCAAAACTCTTCAAGTTTTTTTGTTCAATTTCCACAAGAACCATTCTCAATAAACACTGCAGCCACACTTTGCAGACTTCCACCATCAAACACATCAAAGAAGTGTTGAGAAAAGCCTTAGGCTGGTGTAAGTTTTAACAAAGCTACAACTTCAGAGATCCTAGGGCACCAACCTCCTACAAGATCTTACATCTTTTAGGGGCTGAGAAAGAACCTTACAATTATGGAGGCCAATATTTTCCCCAACAGTGAAATAGGTGAGATGAGGGTGCCTTTGAGCAATGGTAAAGTCTTTATGAACAAGGAATTTTTATTCGAAAATGTTTACCATCACAGTTCAAGGGTTTAGAGGCAATTACAATCAATCACAGCAAATAAAGAGACACATGTTACCCTTGTTCCACTACCAGATATAGAAGGTAAGGACCTTTACCTCCTTAATGACCTCATATCTCTTACATATGAGGTATCTATAAGCTCAAAATCCAGTACATCAATTGGTACCTCTAATTATGTGAATATTAAAAGTTCAATAAACTTTAATGATAATCTGCTCTACAAAAGAGACCTGTATTAGATACAGTGCCTCTATACACCCAATTACTTGACCATGAAGTACTTTCACCCTTGAAATCAAAAAGCACTATAGAGTTCTTATTGAACACGAGGAAGGAGAACACTACATCGAATGTCAACTTTCCAGCAGGGGTGTGTAGGATAAGCCATTGCATTGTAGGATAAGCCATTACATTGATGATAAGCCATTGCCTAGAGAAGAGAAACACATTCAGAAATGGTATGTCACGAGATGGCCGTCACACAAGATACAGAACAAGCATTTCAAAAGAAGCTACAGAAAGGATCAAGAAAGCACTATATATTAATGCACAAGTTACACAAGTGCAGGTGTTTCAATCTTCCAAACCTGGTGTTTCAAGTACATGAGAGTCATGGGATTAAGCCAAAATGAAAATATGTTTATTCATCACCAACCAATTTTGATAGAAAGGGAGGTAACCAAATGTCTACGCAGAGAACGAACTTACCCTAATTTGGTTTAGTGGACAACTCATGTTCATAATTTAGCTTTAAAGATGTATGGGGTATGCAAAAATGTTATGGGGTATCATTTTATTGGAACAATTTTCATGGAGTAATTTTTTTTCAGAGATTGTATCATTTTATTGGGATGTATCATTTTGTTGGAGTAACTTTATTCTGCTATTGAGAGAGATAGATAAGAGAGACATAAATAGAGAGTGAGAGAGAGAGAGAGAGAGAGAGAGAGAGAGAGAGAGAGAGAGAGAGAGAGAGAAAATAATGTACTGCGCCATATTTGGGAAATTGCTCGCCCGAATTGTTCGCAAAAAAAAAATCCCCCCTAAGGGAACCATGCCATCATTTTTCTATAAAAAAGGGAGTCATGGGTGAACCTTATTTATCTTACGTCAAAACCCCCACGTGTGACATACTATTGGAAAGTCCATAAAAGGTAGATTCTAAATCTACCACCTTCGATAATTTGGAGTTAATATGCTCAAGTTATGCCTTCCCCACTAAAAGTTCCAAGGATTGTGACATCCATGCTACCCCTTAAAAAGTAGATTCTAAATCTATCACCTCTCGCAAATTTGGAGTTGATATGCTTAAGTTATGCCTTTCCCACTAAAAGGTAGATTCCAATGATTGTGACATCCATCTAGATTCTAAATCTACCAAATCCGAGAGTTAACATAGATTTCATAATCATTGTGGAACCCACCTTTGATAAATTTGGAGAGTTAACATGGATTTCATAATTTAGTGAGGAAGACATAACTTGAGCATATCAACTCTCCAAATTTATTGGAGGTGGTAGATTTAGAATCTACTTTTCAAGGGCTTTACAACGATATGTTACATGTGGGGGTTTTGACATTAGATAAATAAGGTTTACCATGGTTTTCTTTTTCTAGAAAAGTGATGACATGGCTTTTCTTGGAGGGTCTTTTTTTGGGTCCAAATTTTTCGTAATGTGTCATTTATTGTGACGACATGTCCATTAACCTAGTGTATCATGTTAGGACGAAGTACATTGAGATGCATTATCATTTTGTGAGGGAGAAGGTTCAAGTAGGTGATGTGGATTTGGTTTATGTCAGTAGCACAAATTATCAGGTGGTTATCGTCTTCACGAAGGAATTGGGTACATAGAAGCTTCATAGGTTTAGAAACTTTCTTCGAGTGCTGGGTATGCAATTGAGCTTGAGGGGGAGTGTTGAGAAATCAAGCTCGACTAGTGTGGATATGGATGACACGCTATTGGATGTCACCTTGCAAGGAGCTCATCTTAGATTTTTGGCATCGTATCGTGTAATTTGAGATTTTGTAATTTGTATAGTAGAAGGTTGCCAAGCCTGAGTTGTTAAGTGTATAGGATATCACCTTGCAAAGGAGCTGATCTGAGATTTTTGGCATTCTAGCATGTAATTTGAAATTTTATAATTTGCATAGTAGAAGTCTCAATTGTTCTTTTAATGAAGTGTACCTTTTTCTCACCTTATGGATCTCATGTCTATTGTCTTTGCTTAATTTCAAACCTAAAACCTTAGGTTATATTAGAAAACACAAGGCAATTTATTTTACTTGTCGCATGCACGTGCATGAGAGAGAGAGAGAGAGAGAGAGAGAGAGAGAGAGAGAGAGAAAGCAAGACAATACCTTTGATGATTCATCATCCTTTATGCTTGGCTTTCCTAGTTCATAGGAGTGAAAATCCTGATCATACAATGAGGTCACCTTCTCCACGAGAATCAAAGCTGACACGGCAAGTAGAAAGCAATCTTGGGGTTGCTGATAGCTGTCATCTATAGAAATTCTAAAGTCCAAGCGTGGACTATTATGGGATAATGATCTACTATAGCATATAACATATAGCGTGCCCACACCTCTTGTCTCAACCCTCCCATCACTATTGTTGAAGGCTAGCTCCTCTCCTTTTTCACATCAACTGCTCCCCTCGTCCTTGAGAGCAAGGAAAGGCCAATCTCTGCCGCCGTCGGTCACCCTTTCCCTTGGAGGACCCGTGGCCTTCCCGTACTCGTTGTCTCCCGCCCAAAAAAAGAAAGGCGGCCTTGTTGCCGTCCCGAGAAGTTAGCTTAGCTCTACATTAACATGCCTCCGTCTTGTGCTAAATGATGAGAGACAGTACCTCTACAACACCCCTTCATACAAAGTTCGATCTTGAAAGTACTAGGCGAAAGAAGGACTCTTGTTGCCCATCTACAAGTGTTGTTGTGCAACTAGGGTATTCACCAAGAGCCTTCATATGGGTGATCCTATGTCGTGCTCCCCTCGTCCTTGACGGCAAGGAAAGGCCAATCTCTGCCGCCGGTCACCCTTTCCCTTGGAGGAGAGGGGCTACCGAAAGGAAAGGTCCCCCCGTGGGGCTGAAGGCCTTCCCGTACTCGTTGTCTCCCCCCCAAAAAAGGAAAGGTCTCCCGGTGGCCTTGTTGCCGTGCCAAGAAGCTAGCTTAGCTCTACAATAATATGCACTAGTTGGGACATCCAAACCTCCTCCTCCCTTTCTCAAACCTCCAAATTCTTGCCACATGGCAGTTTTGTGAAACTCTTCCTTAAGATAATATAGAGATATAGAGATGCAAACTGCCATACTACTGCACCTTGAGATGAACCCTCCACATGTCTTGCTCTAAATGATGAGACGGTACCTTTACAACACCCCTTCATACAACCAGACGAAAGGACTCTCATTCGGTATTCACCAAGAGCCTTCATATGGGTGATCCTATGTCGTGTTTGTCTTCAGCTTTCCAGCATCACATTATCAAGGTCTTGCACACCGGCACAGGCTCCATGCCCGAGTTCGCAGAGCCCCTCATTGCAGCCGAGTTCATGATGGAGTACCTTTGCCAGTTCGTGTGCTGCCTCAAACGCCCACCGCATGTATCCTGTTCCAGCTGCCCCGACCTTGTCACAAACTAACGACGAAGAAATCGGAGGAGTGAGTGAGCCGCAAAGGCCTACTCCAAGTGAACTAGTTCCTTGAGACTGCATGGGGTGAGCCCTCCAACCGGAGTCCCTTGAATGGGAGCGGCACAGCGCCATGTCGTGTTCTTCGAAAAGAAATAGTTGGAACTGGAAGTAGAACAACACGAAAACCATTCAATGATTAGAAAACAAGCCGGTGCTAGGTCAAGCCGCCTCCTTGTTTGCTTCACAAATGTCTGTTTTTAGGTTAACTGCAGTGTTCCCTTACCGTCTACAGGGACCTTCATGTCACTACTCTTGAGAAGATCTCTGATAATGCATCTCAATAAAGTTTGTTCTTTGTTCTTAGTTCCAGTTTTAGCTTTCTTGTGACTCAAGCCTTAAGAAAATATAATTGATGCTCAACTGCAGCTCGATAGGTTGTGAACTTGCTGTCAAAGGAGGTATCAGACAAGCTCTTGAAATTTTCGGGGACTTTAAGGCGCACTCAAAGCAAGGGCACCTTCACAAGGCACTGCAAATCCTTCACAAGTTGGAGGAGCAGGGTTTGCAGAGATGCTCTTACACTTATGTATGCCTCCTGCAAGGTTGCATCCAGTCAAATGCTTTGGAAGACGGCAGACTTCTTCATGATCACATCGTGAAGAGTGGATGGAAGCCAAACATCTTTGTCTCTACTGCCATTGTTAACATGTATGCAAGATGCGGAAGCATAGAAGATGCACAGGTGGCGTTCAACTGCATGTTGGAACGCAACCTAGTCACTTGGAACATGATGATTGCAGCCTACTGCAAGCATGAGAAGTTCAAGGAAGCTCTGAATGCCTTTTGGGGAATGCAGAAAGAAGGCCTAACACCCAATGATGCCAGCTTTGTATGCGGTCTGAAGGCGTGTGCTGGTCTAGGAAGTCTGCAACAAGGAAGAAAAATCCATTGTCTATTGAAGACAAGTAAGATCAGGCCGAACACACTGGTGGGAAATTCTCTTGTGAACATGTTTGTGAAGTGTGGAAGCATGGAAGATGCACAACAAATATTTGACAACATGGATGAGAGAGATGCAGGCTCATGGAGTGTGATGATTGCAGGCTATGCAAAGAATTGTAATGCTGAAGAGTCGATGAGGCTTTTTTTAAGAATGCAATCTATGGGTGTAAAACCCGACGAGGTCACATTTTTGAGCATCTCAAATGCATGTGCTAACCTAGGAGATTTGGAAGAGGCCAAACGAATACATGCTGACATCAAGAAGAGCGGAGTCAAGTTGAACATTTTGATGTGGAACACACTCATTGATATGTATGCCAAGTGTGGAAGTGTGAAGGATGCACGGGAGCTGTTTTATGAGACTCCCGAACGTGATGTTTCCACTTGGAATGCAATGATGGGAGGGTTGACCAAGCACGGGCATTGTGAAGAGGCTCTCCAGCTTCACTTGCAGATGACTATGGAGGGTTTTCATCTGAATCATATCAGTTATGTAAGTATCATCACTGCATGCACTACATTGGGATATCTAGAACATGGCAAACAGCTCCACTCTCAGATAGCTAAAACTGGTACATTGCTAAATATTTTTGCAGAAAATGCTCTTGTCGACATGTATGCCAAATGTGGGAGTCTAACCAACGCCCGCCAACTGTTCGACCAAATGTCTACGCGAAATGTGGTCTCATGGAATACCATGATAGTTGGTTGTGTGAAACATGGGCTCAATCAAGAAGTTTTAGAATTGTTTGAAAAGATGGTTTGGGAAGGTCCGAAACCAGATGAACTCACATACGTGAGCCTGCTCAATGCATGTGCCAGTATGACGGCTTTGGAACAGGGGTTGCACGTGCATAATGACATCGTTGTCAGCAAATATGAACTTGATTTGTTTGTGGGAAATGCTCTCATTGATATGTATGCTAAGTGTGGGAGGCTAAAAGATGCTGGCAAAGTGCTGGACAGAATGTCTGAACGGGATGTTGTGTCATGGAATACAATGTTAGCAGGATATGCCCAGCATGGGCATGGCCAGGAGGCTCTCCAATTGGCCGACCGTATGCTACGTGAACATGTAAAACTCAATCATGTCAGCTTTGTGGGTATTCTCACTGCATGCAGCCATGCAGGACTAGTGGATGAAGGCCGGTACTATTTCAGTTTCATGACTTGGGATCATGGCGTTACACAAGCAATAGAGCATTATGGGTGCATGGTTGACCTTCTTGGTCGCTCTGGTCATCTACATGAGGCAGAGGGGCTACTCAAAGGGATGCCACTAGAAGCTAGTGCTGTCCTGTGGAGGGCTTTGTTGGGTGCATGCAGAATTCATGGAAACATAGACTTAGCAATCCATGCTGCAGAACGTATTTTTGATATAGAGCCACATGACACTGCCGTTCCCCCGCTAGTATCAAACGCTCATGCTTCAGCTGGTGGATGGGAAGATCAGACAACAATGATCACTGTGATGAGTGATGGTGACCAAGAAGAGGATGGAATCAGAAGCTATGATGCATATGCTTGAGTTGAACTGTCAAGGGCAGTATTATTTTTTTTTCTGGAAAAGAGACTTCTATTAAGTATGAAAAAATATACAAGAGGGAGATTTCAAACCAAATAATGTGGAAATCTCAAGTCCGGTACCTTGTGCTGCCAACAAGGTCCCATATGAGTGGGAGTGAAAAAGATGCCATAATCCTACACTCTCATAAATTGGCCGTGCTTTCTCTCTGCCGCAACCCTCGAACATCAATGGATTCTAGCGCAAGTGACCATGAGGGGTGTGGATAATATCACTCCAAATCTTGCAAATGCATAGTAACTCATAGACCGAATTGCCCTCAATGGCCTCAATCAATCTAGCCTTCCAAATGTGCCAGGTTGCAGCATTGGCAATAATCTCCCATGCATTGTCCATCCTCTGTGTTGTTGGGGGGACGTCTCCTGACTCCGGCATGTCATGAGGACACAGGATAGCATTTCCGAGCAACTCCCTGACTGATCATAATGACTAGATCCATGTCGTTGCCTTCATATCTGAGCTGTGGGCTTGACTATGTTAGCCAAATGATAGCACCAAAAGAAATGTAATCATCCTTCCTCATCCGTCCAAGGAGATGTGTGCTTCCCTGCACTCCCATAAGCAATGGTAAACCGTCTCTGAACCTCTTGCACATCTCGAGCATGATGGGCTAGGGCTAACATCAACAACGGATCTCCATTGTTTGGTGGAGAGGCCACCAAGAAGAGAGCCAATAAAAGGAGGATATCTTTGTCCTCTTGTAATGTCACGTGCATCCCGCACTTGGATGCCACGTGGACATATCTGAACAAGGTGCAGGACTTGGAGTGGAAACTGGTCCCATGTGAGCCCAGTCCGGGACAAGTTAGCCAGGGTTCCACTCTATGTGTCCGAGGTCAGGTGTGCATTGTCTTAAACATGAAGCAGTGCCAGTCCGCGCTGGGTGTCTCCCTTTGAAATGATATCAGGTGTTTTGAGTGTTTGGTTTGCAGCTGGACATGAGGTAGTTGTATAGGAAGCATGTAGGTTGCATGTAGAAGGGGCTGCCCTTAAGGCTACCCTGGAAAGGGGTATTATATCCCATGAATGGGCAAGGGGCCTTAGGCCACCCCAAGGGGCCCAAGAGGCCCATGGCCTTTGCCCACCAGCCAAGGAAGCTGGGCCCTGTCGGGTAAGGGCCAGTTCAGCCAGCCGACATTCATTCCAGCCAATCGGCTAGCCCATGGGGCAGCCAGGAATGTCGGTGGCCAGAGCATAAGGGCTGCCCAGCAGCCTGGACAGTGCGCACAGCAACCAGCCCAATGGGCAGCTTGTGCAGGCTTTACAGCCCCAGATTGATGGCTGAACAGAAGCAATGGAAAGCCAGCAGCCCACCGTGTGAAAATGAATACATAAAGAGCATTAAATATCATTTACACAAGTCGTGGAAGTTTAGATGCTGGCCGACTAGAAGCTTTGGGAGTATAAATACTCCAACCAAGAAACGATTCCATCATCTCATATTTCACAAAGTGGTGAAGCATCTCAAGGGCCCGGACAGCCAAGGGAGAAGCTAACGCAATGGTGAAAGCTGAAGGTCAAGGGCATAGATTTATCTCAGCCAAACAGGTCCAGGTTAAGTCTTTATTTTTTGATTTGCATCATTCTAATAAAGTAAATACACCATTTGTGGTGGGGGCCCTAAAGAGGGTATTTGGGATCCAATACTATGTCCTCTTCTCCCTCTCTCTCTCTCTCTCTCTCTCTCTCTTTTTTTGTGCGCTATATTCGTTGCAAAAGATTGTTGAATTCGTAGCATTGAAGTTACCAATTCGACCACGAAGTTTCCGCATGTTACATTGGTATCATAGCCTTCTTCAAGTGTGAAGATTCAGCCAGAAAAAAAAAAAAAAAAGAAAGAATTTTTTTTTCTCGCTCGTGTGGTTTGTTTCTAGACTTCGGTGGACGACTCCCTTTCGGTGTGACTCTTGTCCCTCGAAGGACGGTTGGTTTTCAGTCTCCGGAAGTCTCTCACACACATAGTTGATGGTTGGTCAGATTGCGCTCCGAAAAGGAAGTGTATTTTCTTGCTATGGCGAGCTACAACGACGAGAGAGAATGACAACCTTGGGACGAAAGTGCACCAGGTAGTTCATCTAGGGCTTCAGGCATGAGTGTATCAGAGATGTTCCGAGAAATGATGCAAGCAATCGCAGAACATGGTATCAAATTGGAAGAGCAGAAGGTGCGGCTCCTCTTTTTCCGTCTCCTCCTCCCTCTCCTTCTGTTTCCCAGATTCCTTTGGAAGGGTCACGACCGCAACCGAGTTCTTTGCTCGAGGTGCAGATGCGTGCATTGGAGATTTGACAGATGGAAGACTGCGCGGCAGTAGCCTGTGGTGCTATACAAGACGATGCCAGGCGATGTGTGGAACACGAAAGATACCTTGTGGCTTTGGACGCAAGAATGACACCAGCGGCTTCCTCGAGTCATTTTCTCGAGAAAATGAACTTTAGTAAGTATAATGGTAAACTCGATCCCACAACATTGTATTCTTGGTTGCATCAGTTTAAAGCTTAATTTGCCGCAATTAGAAAAAAGTGATACTGACAGAGTGATCTTGGCTAGTTGGTATTTAGAAGGTGAGGCCATTCCTTGGTGGATCCAGTGGGCTCATGCCCACACTAGATTAGGTATGGTAGGTTATGTTTGGGACGAGTTTGTCCTCGACCTTAAGCGGTGGTTTTTACCGCCCCATTACCTTGAGTGACTCGAAGACGATTTTCAGGAATTGCGTCAAAACGCGCGAGCAGTCCTGTAGTTTGCCAATAAGATCTCGAACTTATGTTTGCAGTTGGGCTTATCTGACAAGGACAAGAAAGGGTAGTTCCTTTATGACTTGGCCCGCAAATCCAATGGGAGGTGGGGATGTTTAGGCCAGTCACCTTTGAAGACGCACTCTCGCTTGTGCAAAGTGCTGAAATGAAGCATAATGGCGGAAAGCCCAAGACTTTCCAGCCTGCCACTCCCAAGGCTAACGCCTCGGGGAGAAGAGGCCAGAACCAGAGGGGGTCTTCCCCAAGACAGAGCACGGGAGCCTCTGGCTCCAAGAACTCGACCAATGCGTCCAAGCTTACTCTAGATTAGAAAGCTTAGGCAAGCAAGACAGGTGGTAAATTGAGTGCCGAGGAGACAACTCGATACAAGGAGGAGGGTGGGTGCTTCTTTTGTCATATAAAAGGACACACTTCTAGAGAGTGTTCTAAGAAGACTACCACTGCATAGACAACTACCCCAGCCTCACCACGGCTTCCGTGGTGAGCCCAGCTCCCACATAGACCTCAGCGGTTGTCCCCAGTTCTTCGGATCCCAGTGCTTCGGTTGGAGCAATCATTAGCCGGGAGCTAGATACAGGTAGGCTATAAGAGAAATCAGGAAAGGCACCTAGTGTGCGATGATTTACATTTAGACTGCCCAGACAGTGGCTAGGGCTTCAGAGAAGTACTAGGTTCTCCATAACAAATTGCAGAAGATTTTTCTTTGGGACAATCTCCCTCCCCAGCTCCCTCCTATCCAGACCGGAAGACCATAGAATAGGCCTCCTCCCTGGCTCGGATCCCCCGAGCAAGTTTCCATACCGCCTTTTCGGAGCAATGGAATCGGAGTTGGACCGTCAACCCCACAAACTGTTGCAATCTGGCTTCATACGTCCCAGTGTGTCACCATTTGCAGCTCTGATCCTGTTTGTCAAGAAGAAGGATGGGTCTTCTCGATTGTGTGTCAATTATTGTGTACTCAATAAGTTGACTATTAAGAGTAAGTTCCCGATGCCTTGAATAGATTACACTCTCAAGAGGCTGAATTGGGCCAAGGTGTTCTCGAAACTCGACTTGAAGAGTGGGTACCACCAGGTGAGGATTGTTGAGGGAGACATCCCCAAGACAGCCTTTGGTACGGAACGGACCCACTGTGTTTGTTGTCATGCATTTTGGCTTGACGAACGTCCCAACCACATTCAACCGCATGATGATGCGTGTGTTCAGGGACTTAATAGGACAGTGTGTGTTCATATTTTTGGCCGACATACTAGTATTTTCAGCTACCGTTGAGCCGCATGACATTGATGTGGAGAAAGTCCTGAAGTTGCTGGAAAGCAATGAGCTCTATGTCAATGAGAAGAAGTCGGAATTTTATTTGTTCGAGGTTCACTACCTTGGATACATTATCAGTGCTGAGGGCATCCAACTTGATCCGGCCAAGGTGGCTGAGATTGTCTATTGGGAAGTACCACAGACTGTGTTTGACATCAGGTCCTTTGTGGGTATATGCCAGGCATACTCTACCCACATAGACAAGTTTTCTGACCTCTCGGCGGATCTCACCGATCTGCTAAAGGGTGTCAAGACTAGAAGGCAGCGGATTCGAATGACTCCACGAGCGTTGGAGGCATTTAACAACCTCAAGGTGGGTTTGTTAGAAGCGCCTTGTCTAGTGTTTCCTCGTGGGATGAGCTGTTCCAAGTAATCACCAATGCGAGTAATATCGCAATTGGCAGTGTTTTACAACAGAATGGCTATCCAGTAGCTTACATGTCTCGTAAGTTACTGCCTGCGGAAAAGAATTACTCGGTCTACGATCGGAAACTCCTAGCAGTTATTTAGGCCTTGAAACATTGGAAACATTTTCTTTATGGCCGTGAATTTGAGGTTCGCACTGACCATTAGGCATTACACTGGATTCAAACAATGCCAAGTGCATAGTGGAGTGACTGACAGCACTGCTGTAGCCAGATCTTCCAGCAATTTGGTGGTATGAATCATGATCGAGTTCCTTCCAGGAAGGGCCAACCCAGTGGCCGATGCTTTGAGCAGGAAGGGACAAGGGATTTTGATTCAGACCACTAGACTCAACCTTGCTGGTACGGGACTACATGACATGAAGCATATATACGCGGATTTCGAGGAATTCGCTACACAGTGAGAACATGCATTGGATGCCAGAGGACCATGCCACTTTTTGATACGTGATGGTTGGCTTTTCTACAAAGATCAACTTTGTGTCATGAAGTCGTTCAGGGCAGCTCTTCTCCATGACGCCATCACTGGTGGTCATCGGGGCATGAATTTGACTCTAGAGAAGTTAGAAAGACAATATTATTGGCCAGGAATGAGGCGAGATGTGTTTGCACATGTGCAACAATGTGACATTTGTCAGAAAGTGAAAGCTCCTCGTGGGAAGAAGATTGGGTTGTTACAGCCTTTACCAATTCCCGAAGGACCTTTCCAAGATATATCCATGGATTTTGTCACGAATTTGCCTCCCAGTGTGGGTAAGCGTAATACTCAGTGCTTGACTATTGTTGATAGATTTAGCAAATTTGTTATGCTTCTTCCTCGGAGGGCCAATGTGACCGCCGAGGATGTTGCCCATTTGTTCATCCGGCATTGGTACCCGATTGGCGGGATTCCTAGGACCATAGTGTCAGACAGAGATGCCAAGTTTACCAGTCATTTTTGGAGTGCATTGTTTGATAACTTTGGTACTAAATTGAATTTTTCCAGTGCATTTAACCTACAGACTGATGGCCAAATAGAAATCTACAGCCAATTCAAGGCCTTTAATGTGCTGAAGTGTTATGTCCACGATCAGCAAGTTAAGTGAAAATCTTATTTGTCTTTAGTTCAAGCTATTTTGAATGATTCCTTTTCTTCAACTATTGGCAAGACTCCATATGAAGCAGCGTTTGGAAGACCATTTCAGTCGCTATTGACTAGAACCTAGTCTTTAGTACTTGAAGCGAACAGAATGACGGAGTCTTACTAGGAGATGATTTTGGAGTTAGTGAAAGACAAGTTGACTAAAGCACAGGAGGCCTACACTCGTTAGGCCAACAAAGATCGAAGGGATATGAAGTTCTCAGAACGAGATTGGGTTTATCTTCAGATCATGAAGCAAAGATTGAAACAGGTGGGCAAGCGATGCCCAAAGCTATCATTCAGGAGCTTCGGACCTTTTCCAATCCAGAGAAAGATTAACGAGGTTTCAATGAAGTTGCAGCTACCTCCGAGCTGGACTATGTATGATGTGTTCCATGTCAGTTGGCTAAAACCGCATGCAGGTCCAATCCCTTCAGAAGTGAAAGACGAAGCGGAACCAGATATCATTGATGAAGCTGAAGTGATGGTTCCAAAACAGATCCTTTTGCACCGCTTCAAGCATGGCTCAAGCCGAAGCCAAAGACAATTCCTCACAAAGTTTGTGGACCAAGGGACCCACGAAGCGGTATGGCTTGACAAAGAGTTCTTCGACAAATATCGGGCTTTATTGACAGACTATTTGGAGGCTATGCAGCTTCCGTCAAGTTAAGCAAAGGAGATGTCACGTGCATCCCGAACTTGGATGCCACGTGGACATATCCAAGCAAGAAGGTGCAAGACCTGGAGTGGAAACTGGTCCCATGTGAGCCCAGTTCGGGACGAGTCAGCCTGGGTTCCACTCTATGCGTCCGAGGTCAGGTGTGCATTGTCTTGCACATGAAGCAGTGCTTGTCCGCCTGTGAGTCTCCCTCTGGAATGATGTCAGGTGTTCTGAGTGTGGTTTGCAGCCGGACACTAGGCAGTTGTATAGAAAGCATGTAGGTTGCATGTAGAAGGGGAAGCCCTTAAGGCTACCCCGGAAAGGGGTATTATATCCCGTGAATGGGCAAGGGGTAGGCCACCCCATAGTTGTTTCTCGTACCGGTACGAATGGGTTCGTACGGTATGGTTCGTACGATATCGTACGGTACGAGTTTTTTTTTAAAATAATTTTAAATTTTTCCAAATTTTTTTTCCCTTGAAAAAGAATTTTCCAAATGCTAAAAGAAATATAGAAACCCTGCTTTACGAATATCCCAAATGCTCGCAATACTTCGCAATGGTATTGCATTACCCATCCAGGTTCTTTTTTGGAGACAATCGGGAGATCCAATCGGGAGAGACACATATCCATGTTCTGGTTCCTCAAGCACTGTAGACTCCTCCCCTCCCAAACTTCCCTCACATTCAAGCTTGAAGCTCCATAGGTTGTAAGTGTAAAAAATAAAAACCATATTTTATCGTACGGTATCTGAAAATTTCATATCGTACCAAAAATTCCCGTACGGTATCGTATTTTCGTACCGTGACAACCGTGGGCCACCCCAAGTGGCCCAAGAGGCCCATGGCCTTTGCCCACCAGCCAAGGAAGCTGGGGCCCTGTCGGCGAAGGGCCAGTCTAGCCAGCCGACATGCATTAGGGGCCAGCCCAGCCAGTCGGCTAGCCCTTGGGGCAGCGAGGACTGTAGGCGGCCAGAGCATAAGGGCTGCCCAGCAGCCTGGACAGTGTGCGCACAGCAGCCAGCCCAGATTGCCACAACCTCCTCCAAACAGTCCTCTGAATATGTGGTGATATACCATAAGCCTCCCAATGAGGTCTAAGAGTAGGGACTCTTCGAATGTGTCATAGAACAAGATGCTTGGCGTTCCATATAATATAACTAAAGAAAGGCATGCTTTTCATTGGGTAGATAGCATCCCCCTCACGCCCACTCACCGTGTCCCGATGAAGTACCTGATAGGGCAGCCACCATACAACCAAAGGCTTTGAGTATATGTGGCTATCCCTGGGGCGGGATCAATCTAAGAAAAAAATTCCCTGGTTCTCTTGGCTACAAATGCAGGTTCAATTTATTTCAATGATTGGCAAGCCATCAAGCATGGGAAAAAATGGCACGCTATTGGCAAGGAGGAACATTACCTCTTGTTTTTGGTGGAGAGGCCCTTTTTTGACGATGACTTGTGGCATCTTTTAGGTGAGAGTCTATATGGCCTTTAGCACGGTCACCTCACAAAAAAAGAAGCTACTTGCTGTCCTTAATCCACATATGTTTTCATAAACTATTGAGTCACCTACTTTGCTTCCATAACGTGATATTGATGAAAGATTAAACTATACCCTCCCTCTTGTGGATCTTTCTGAAAAAAGGATGTGCCTTGGCTGCGACGTCTTTGCTGAAGTTTTATCCATCTCGGCTGTTTCTTTGGCTTAAGCCCTTGTTACTATGCACCATAATGTTGTAAGCCAACTCTCATAGTGAAAGATACGCTTCCTGGCTTCTGATTTGCTCGCTTGCGCAGAGTGCTAAAATGAAGTACAATGGTGGAAAGCCCAAGACTTCCCAGCCTTCCACTCCCAACGTAACCGCCTTTGGGGTGGGGGGAGGGGGGGGGAGGCCAGAACCAGCGGGGTCTTCTCCAGGAAAGAGCACGGGAGCCTTTGGCTCCGAGAGAGAACTCGATTAACGCGCCCAAGCGTACTCCAGATTAGAAAGCTCAGGCAAGCAAGACTGGTGGGAAACTGAGTCAAGAAGAGACAACTCAGTACAAGGAGGAGGATAGGTGTTTCTTTTGTCACACAAAAGGACACACTTCTAAGGATTGTCCAAAGAAGACTACCACTCCGCAGACTACCACCCCAGCCTCCACAGCTTCCATGGTCACACAGACCCCAGCGGTCGTCCCTAGTTCTTCGGACCCTAGTTCTTCGGTTGGTGCAATCGTTAGCCGGGAGCTCGAAGATAAGTAGAAGGGCGTCCAAGGCCAGGAGTAAGAACGCAACGAATGGCTCAAGACCTTTGGCTACATAGGTGGCCAAAGAGTCGCCGGCTTGTTTGACAGCGGCAGCACGGAGGATGTGGTCACGGAACAGGCCGCTCGGCAAGCCCGTTTCCTACCGACTTCGGTAGACAAGAAGGTTAAGGGATTTAGCACAGGAATGACGACAAGCATCAAGTTTGAAGCTCAAGGTGCTAAATTAGTGATTCAGGGCATTGAGTTTGTGCGAGATTTTATGGTTTCCCCTCTTTCTTGGGTATTTTGAAGCTAAGTAGTGTGAATAGGGTTCTAGCTTTGTGCGTCAATGTGAAAGGGGTTGTGGCTTAGTGGGTGTGCTAGTGTGAACATGTTTGGTTTGGTAGGTGGTTAGGTGTGTACTACATCTATGATGGCAGTGAGATTCCTGTTGTTGACATCATCAGCGATATCTATGTGTGAGAAGACAAGGCGCATCCTCTGCCTATAAAATGAGGCTTGTACTTTGCAGTCACGATGAATCAACTTCAGCATTTGCCTCCGCATTGTCTCCGTCTCTCTGACTCTCTCACCCTCTCTCCATGTGACTTTTACATGGTATCAGAGCTGGAAGCAACGATCCTGAACGACTATCTCGTGGAGATGTGAAGCTCATGCGGCGCCTTGCTGCCGTCACATTGCTCCTGGCGATTGCTCTTCACCGATTTGCTGCCCACAATCAACTTCTGAAGCATGACCATGGGATCTCCTCCAGCCGACTGCCCAACCAGATCTGCTGCCATTCTTTGTGGAAATTCTGCCCCAAATTTTTTCAGTTGCAATGCTGCTATCCATGACTGATTCGACTCAGTTTGAAGTGTTTTCACTTCCCATTTGGTGAAATACACCTGCTGCAGCTAGTTTTACTAGCATCTTTGTGAAACATTTCTGATGGTTGGTCTCTTCCTCTTTCTTTCTTTATCATCAACAAGTGCACTAGCCAGTGATTGGCCGTTTTGCTTCTCTTGTTCGTGATGGCTCTATCTGCATCTTCTCTTCCCATATATACCTTGGAGAGATTCTCAGGGACCGGGTTCCCAACCTGGCAAACGAAAATGCAGCTTATCTTGATTCGAGAAGGCCTTTGGGAGTTGGTTTCTGGGGACGAGGAGACTCCTTCATCAGTTTCCACGGAGTTCAAAGCCTATAAACAACGCAATCAGTGGGCGATTGCTATTATTGGCCTGGGGATAGCTGTCTCACTTATACATCACATTGATTTCAAATTGTCAGCTCACCAAGTCTGGAGTAAGCTCGAAGGAATTTTTGGTGACAAGATTACCGACTCGAAGGTATTAAGTTTTACGAGCTTAAAATGTCTGAAAGTGATCAACGCAGTGATCACTTGGCTGCGATGTATTCTATTATAAATCAGCTCACTAGTCTTAAAAGTGAGCCAGATGATGAGGAGAAAATGGCAGTCCTCATTAAGAGCATGAAGGATGTAACACGATTCCAGTCTTCTCTGGAAGTACTCCGCATTGCATCAATCACATTCGAAGACATGGTGGCCTTACTGCTGGAGAAAGATCGCAGAAATATGGATGAAACCTCTAGCAAGGATGAATACATGGATACGGCCCTTGCAGCCTCTTCAAAGTGGAGAGATGGAAAGAAAATCCAATGCCGTTACTGCAAGAGATTTGGTCACAAAGAAGCTTTCTGTTTCAAGAAGAAAGAAAAGGAACAGCAAGAGCACCATGCTAACCTTGTTGCAGAAGGTGAAGAAGAAGAATCCAACATCAACACCTTTGAAGACAATGCTTGCACTATTCAGGATCTTCATCTTCAGGTAGTCCCCCTAAAATGATTGTATTGTTTTTTTTTTGGTGTGTGTGTGTGTGTGATGTAATAAGCCTTGGATCTATGAAAGGCTCTAGAGTTGTCCTCTACCCAGTTATGAGCCAGGAAGGGTGACTAAGTGATGATCTCAGCTGTTGGTTGCAAGCTGATTGAGGGGATAGTTGTAGCACGGGAGGTGCGCACAACAAGGCCGCCTCTTTGCAGTATTGCAGTGGAGTTGGAGATAGGTAAAAGTCACATGGAGAGAGGGTGAGAGAGTTAGAGAGACGGAGACAATGTGGAGGCAAATGCCGAAGTTGATTCATCGTGATTGCAAAGTACAAGCCTCATTTTATAGGCAGAGGATGCCTTGTCTTCTCACACATAGATATCACTGATGATGTCAGTGATAGGAATCTCACTAACATCATAGATGATGTAGTACACACCTAACCACCTACCAAACCAAACATGTTCACACTGGCACACCTACTAAGCCACAACCCCTTTCACACTGACACACAAAGCTAGAACCCTGTTTACACTACTTAGCTCCGAAACTCTCGATAGAGCAGACATAATTCTAGAAATTCAATGGTTTCACAAGTTCCGGCTAGATATTGATTGGGACAGACACTTTTCGGATTATCCCGAATGTGTCCAAAGCCCCAGTGACCATTAAGTGTGAGCCAAGAATCATGAACTTTCCTCTTATAAGCCACTTGTAAGCTAAACCAGAAATCAGGAAAGGCGCACAATGTGCGATGATATATATCCAGACTGCCCATACGGTGGCCCGGGCTTCAGAGAAGTACCAGGTTCTCCATGAAAAGTTCCAGAAGATTTTTCTTCGGCACAATCTCTCTCACTAGCTCTCCCCATCTAGACCGAAGGACCACAAGAGACCTTCTCCCAAGCTCAGATCCCCTGAGCAAATTTCCATATCGCCTGTCCAAGGCAATGGAATCAGAGTTGGACCGCCAACTCCAAGAACTGTTGCAATCTGGCTTCATACGCCCAAGTGTGTCACCATTTGCAGCACCGGTCAGGAAGAAAGACGGTCTTCCCGATTGTGTGTCAATTATCAAGCACTCAATAAGCTTACTATCAAGGGTAAGTTCTCGATGTCTCAAATAGATTACATTTTGGAGAGGCTGAATGGGGCCAAGGTGTTCTCGAAACAACTAGACTTAAAGAGTGGGTACCACCAGGTGAGGATTGTTGAGGGGGACATTCCCAAGACAACCTTCTGTACGGAACAGGTTCACTATGAATTTGTGGTCATGCGTTTCTGCTTGACGAACGCCCTAGCCACATTCAACCGCATGATGATGCGTGTTTTCAGGGACTTGATTGGACAGTGTGTGTTCATATTTTCGGATGACATACTGGTATTTTCAGCTACGGTTGAGCTGCACGACATTGATGTGGAGAAAGTCTTGGAATTTATTGGAAAGCAACGAGCTGTACGTCAATGAGAAGTCGGAATTTTATTTGTTCGAGGTTCACTACCTTGGATACATAATTAGTGCTGAGGGTATCTGATGTAACTTTCGGAGGGCCTCAGGGTTTCCAAAACACTTGACCATTAATGCAATTAAACCCTCAAATCGGCCATAGCCTTAAACATGTGCCACTTAATCCATAGAACTGTAAAAGAGGGATGTGCATAGCTGACACCGGATAGAGGCTGGAATGGGCGGACCCCCTCCCCCCCCCTTGGAGTATTTTATTATCCAAGGAGAATAATATCACATACAAGCTTTGAGGGCCTTACTCTCCCCCATGGGAGATGCCGGATTATCCATATACAAATGCCATAACACAACCAACACAAGGCAACCATAAATTCAGCCGGTACACAATCTGTAGAAATGTCAAGCCAACAATATAATCCATATACCTCCGTGTGGGTACTGTACCTCAAAACCACGGGTCTTCATGCAATAGAGTTGGTACAATAGGTTCAGCTCTCCATTCAGCCGATAGAAGTACAATGGTTGGTACAGTAGGTACAATGGTTGGGACAGTAAGTACAAGGACTAGTACAATAGGTACAGTGGTTGATTCAGCTCGTACATCAGGATACAACCATGAAGAGGCTAAAGAAATAGAGAAATCCTTTGTAGAGGGGAGTGAAGTAGTGTAGAGACTCTCCATAAGGCGATGTAGGCAAGAATGCGAGCAACCAACATGGTAAAAGAGAGCTTCTAGCAACAGAGCCTCCCTTAATGAAGAGAGAGGGCTCCAATTTATAGATTTGGGCCTCCCATGAGCTAAAATGGCAGGAGAAGGCTACAATGACAAGTGGAGAGCCACACAATAGCTGAAGTGACGAGTGTGAGGCCACTTGTCTCACTTTGATCCACTTTCTTGCCACATGTCCCAATCTAAGAGATGGATTCTCCCATAATCTTTACCTTTAAAAATATCCCAACTGGTGGCTCATTTATCATAGGTACTTTGCCAACTCTTGGTATTTGCTCGATTCTAGATATAATGACACGAACAGAATTTCCAGCAGAGTGGCCAAAAATAGCAACTCTCCTAAATTTTAGGAGTGCGATCCTTTGTATTCCAGGATAACCCCCCATTCCCAAAGCTTGTACTTTCCAAATATTTAGACGTCTTGGCATACTCCACCCACATAAACAGATTCTCTGATCTCTCGGCGGATCTTACCGATCCGCTAAAGAGTGTCAAGACTAGAAGGCAGTGGATCCAAATGACTCCACAAGCGTTGGAGGCATTCAAGAACCTCAAGGTGGCTTTATCAGAAGTGCCTTGTCTAACACTTACGAGTCGTTCCACCAGTAGCTTACATGCCTACCCGCAGAAAAGAATTGCTCGGTCTACGATCGGGAACTCCTAGCAGTTATTCAGGACTTGAAACATTGAAAGCATTTCCTTTATGGTCGTGAATTTGAGGTTCGCATTGACCACGAGGCATTACGCCGGATTCAGACAATGCTAATTGCACATTGGAGTGACTGTCAGCACTGCTCGAGCCAAATCTTCCATTAGTTTGGTGGTATGATCGAGTTTCTTCCAAGAAAGGCCAACCCCATGGCCGATGCTTTGAACAGAAAGGGAACAGTGACATTGATTCAAACCACTAGACTTGACCTTGTTGGTACAGGACTAGATGACATGAAGCACACGTACGCAGATTCCGAGGAATTCGATACACAGTGGGAGCAGGCATTGGATGCCACAGGACCATGCCACTTTTTGATATGAGATGGTTGGCTTTTCTACAAAGGCTAACTTTGTGTCATGAAGTCAGTTAGGGCAGCTCTTCTCCATAACGCCCATGACGCCATCACTAGTGGTCACCAGGGCATGAATTCGACTCTGGAGAAGTTAGAAAGGCAATATTATTGACAAGAATAAGGCGTGATGTGTTCACTTATGTGCAACACTGTGACGTTTGTCAAAAACTGAAAGCTCCTTATGGGAAGAAGATAGGGTTGTTACAACCCTTACCAATTCTCGAAGGACCTTTCTAGGATATATCGATGGACTTTGTCACAAATTTGCTTTCCAGTTCTGGTAAGCATAATACGCAATGCTTAACTATTATGGATAGATTTAGCAAATTTGTTATGCTTATTCCATGCAAGGCCAATGTGACCGCCGAAGATGTTGCCTATTTATTCATTCGTATTGGCATGTGATTGGTGGGATCCCTAGGACCATAGTGTCAGACCGAGATGCCAGCTTTACCAGTCATTTTTGGAGGGCATTGCTTGATAATTTTGGTACTTAACTTAATTTTTCGAGTGCATTTCACCCATAGACTAATTGCCAGACAGAAATCTACAACTAGTTGGGTGTGTTGAAGTATTATGTCCATGATCAGCAAGGTAAGTGGGAATCGTATTTGTCTTTAGTTCACGCAGTTTTGAATGATTCATTTTCTTTAGCTATTGGCAGGACTCCATATGAAGCAACATTTGGAAGACCATTCCAGTCTCGCTATTGACCAGAACCTCGTCCTTCAGTAACTTAAGCGAACAGAATGACAGAGTCTTACCAGGAGATTTTGGAATCAATAAAAGACAGGTTGGCTAAAGTGTAGGGGGCTACACTCAATAGGCCAACAAAGACCAAAGGGATGTTCTCAGAAGGAGATTGGGTTTATCTTCGGATTATGAAGCAAAGACTAAAACAGGTGGGCAAGCGATGCCCAAAGTTGTCGTTTAGGAGCTTCGGGCCTTTTTCTATCCAGAAAGATCAATGAGGTTTCAATGAAGTTGAAGCTATCTCCGAGCTGGACTATGCTCGATGTGTTCCATGTCAGTTGGCTAACACCATTTGCAGGTCCAATCCCTTGAGAAGTGAAAGACGAAGTGGAACCAGACATAGTAGATATAGTGATGGTTCCAGAACAGATCCTTTTGCACTTGCCACCACTTCAAGCATGGCTCTGTGAGAGGGAAAAAGGACGAAAGGACCAGATGTATGAGAGATCAGAGCAAAACAACATAGCATGAAATATGTGAGTGAGTCTATATATAATGGTGAGTGAACATATGTACAAGAGCCCTCTAATGTGAGGTGACTCTGCGTAGAAGAAGACCAACGCAGAAGCAAAGATGATGTTGGAGCTGAAGCACGGTCGATGACGAAGGCTCGCATCGATGTGAGGCAAAGGCAGGGTGGTCGGTGTCAAAGGCTCGTGTCGGTGGATGCAGAGGCACTCCGAGGTGGTGGTGAGCAGCGAAAGGGATGCAGACTCTGGTGACAAGGGTGTTGTGATACTTGAGTGATGATGAAGAGCAGAGAGGTCTGCCGTCCCGAGTGGTGTCGATGGTGAAGATAAGCAGAGAGGGCTGTCGTCCCGATGAGGTGAGATGGTGAGCGAAGAGTGGGCTGCTGTCCCAAGATAGGTACTGATGATAAAACGCTGAAGTGCTGTATTGTGTAGCAGAGAGTGGGCTATTGTCCCATGAGCTGCTGAGGAAAAACGTTGAAGTCCTCTACTGTAGCAGAGAGTGGGCTGCTGTCCCAAAGTGTGGCCTAATATAAAACGCTGATGTATTGACCTGTAGTAGAGAGTGGACTGCTGTCCCAAGGTGTAGTCTGATGTAAAACGCTGATGTGCTGACCTGAACTCAGAGGAGAGCCCCATTCAAGATCTTACTCTGGGAGACAATCAACCCATGTACATCTACTCATCTTCACCACCTTTGCCATCACGATCTCCCGCTCTGACTTTATCACACTTCGCTTCCAAAGGGGGATACGTTCCTTCTGCCAGAGTGTTAGTGTGGGACCCTAACATCCTTCATTTTTTCTCATCTTCTTTCATGGTCCCCTTTTTGGCCTGAGAGAGTGTGTCAAAATGGCATTTTTTCTTGCCCTAAAAAGGGGATTATTCTGGATTTTTGAGGTTTTATTCATGTTTTTTTGGTCTTGTTGCTGGCCGACTGCCCTTTTGCTGGGCCAACCAGCAGCCCACCTTAGTATATATAGATTAGCTTGACAATTCAACATCTTGCACCACTTCATAGTCATATCCGGTACCAATTTTGCTGTTGCTGCTGCTGCTGCTGCTGTTTTTTTCTATGGTTTGGGTGGCTTCCGTGTGTTGGCAGGAGGGCCTTTATGCTGGCCGACTGAACCTTCATGTACCCAACCACATTTCTATTCTGGCCGACTCAGTTTAGGTGGCCGACTTAGTTTAGCTGGCCGACTGGAGGCTTTTGCTGGTCGTGGAGATTCAGGACCAATCGGCTGCCGGTATATGGGGCCATATAAATAGGCCCGCAGCCCCCCATTCCATTTTGTATCAACTCCGGGATCTTCTTGTGTATATAGAGCAGAGTTACACACCTCTATCTCTCACACTCTTGTGCTGTGATTTTCTGCACTGCGTTTTGCTCGTGTTCCCAGATCTGGTCATCATCTCCATTGCGTATTCTGACATGGTATCAGAGCCTAGGCTCTAGATAGTTCTTGGGATTTGTGTGAGCAAGAGGGGGACTGTTGTGTTGCTGATTGGTGGACCGTACGGGACTGTTCGGGAAGAGGAGAAGCAAGAGGACGGCGGGCTGATTTGCTGGACAGCCACTTGCAGGTATTAGTTCTTCTTTGTTCCCACCCACCCACCCTTTTCAGAGTACATCCCCGCAATGGCAGATCTGTTTGAGATGGCCGAGAGGTATGTGAAGATCCCGATACTCCCCACGTTCCCGGTGGACCGTCAGTTGGACGGGAGCAACCACGGCATATGGAAGGTTATGATGGAATCTGTTCTGGAGTCTTACGACCTCGCTGATTTCGTCGTTGTTGGTGTTCCACAGCAGGAAGTAGAGGAAGGGGAGTTACCGTCGATCCGAAAGGACCGGGAGGCTCAGACACAGATGTGGGATCGTGTCAACGCCAGGGTCCGTTCGTTTATCTTTCTCAATTGCACACCGCAGGTAATCAATCATGTAAAGCATATGACGCTGACCAGAGGTATATGGCAGCATTTGGCCTCTCTTTACAACAGGGTATCGCCCATGAAGAGGATTTCCTTGGAAGTACAGATGCGGGTTATGAACCCTGCAAAGTCGTCGACGATGCAGGAGCATATTAACAAGCTGCAGGCTCTTCAGCAGGAAGTTCTTCAGGTTGGGAAGGAGATATCGTCAGAGGACATGGCCATAACGTTGCTGTCGCACTTGCCCTCTCCGTACTCAGCATTTTACTCGTCTTTGATTACCAGTGGCAGGCTCAGCACCATCACGTCGGAGGAGCTTGTGCCCATGGTCTTGGATCAGGAGGAACGATTCACGAACCCTCCTCAGGGTGGAGGTTCGGAGGCCTTAACTGGCCAACGGTCGAAAGGCCGTAACACGAGCAAAGGGAAGGCGTCGTCGGAGAAGTCTTCTGAGAAGAAGTCCGTTACTGACCGCGAGAAACTAAAGGCAGAGAGGACCTGTAATGATTGTGGCGAGAAAGGCCACTATTGGAGGCAGTGTCCCAAGCGGAAGACCGAGAAGGGTGAAGATTCCTCAGTAGCAATCATGAAGACTCCGGCTTTTGTGCACCTAGAGGTGATGGACACCGATGTTTCATTTTCTTCAGGCAGGGAGGAGATTGGAGGATTCTCCGCCACGGATACTCGGGAGTGGATTCTAGACAGTGGTGCTTCCAGGCACATGACTCCTTCCCGTTCCGGTTTACAGGATCTCTGCAGGCTTTCTGGTCACATTCTTACTGGGGATACATCCACTATCCCAGTTCACAGTGAGGGCATGATGGAGATAGTTCCCGATGGCAGAGGGGGGAAGCATTCTTCCCAGATATTGTATGTTCCGGTACTTGGTTTTCATCTGTTATCAGTGCATCAGGTTTGCAAGACTGGCGTACGGGTGGAGTTTGATGAGCATTTTGTTGCTCTCCGGGACGAAGCAACAGGCCAAGTGGTTTGGGAAGGCGGAGTGGAGAATGGAGTTTACAAGCTTTCAACACTCTCTCTCCCAGGTCCTCAGGTCTGTGATAAGTGGCAGTCTGGTAATGGCCACTTAAGTGTGGATACACTGCAGGTGCAGGCTTTCCGGGACGAGATGGTGGATAGCTTGCCAGTAGATGGCAGCAGTTGGCAGGAACTCTCCAGTACTGATGTTGATAGTTATTGTGTTCGTCAGTCAGAGGAAACTGAACAAGTCACTTATGCTCTGATGTCTTGTCGTATTCGGGACAAAGAACCTCCAGTAGATGAGGCTGTTCTTTCCACGGGGACCTTTCGGAAAGCTAGGCAGGTGGCAGTTGATTACTTGCAGAAGGAGGTGCATACTCCAGGCTTTGTGGTTCCGGATTCAGAGGGGGTGGCTGACAAGTTTCAGAAGGCCTTGCGTGGTCTTCAACACGTTTCCAGGACTTGTTTTTGCACCGTAACAGGTGTAGATCCTTGTGAGCAGTGTGATGCCTCTTTGACTCAAAAGCAGAATGGTTCATTGATCTGGTTGATGGACACCAGTTTGGACGGGAGCTTCTTGATGAGGCAGTTGAGCTCATGGTTGCGGATGACTCTTTGGGAGGCAGGATTGCGTTTCCTGTGGTTTCTGCGGCATGCGAAGGATCATGGACTCTTGTACACAAGAGGGGGATTGTTGGATGGAGTCCGACTCCACGGTTGGAGTGACTCAATTTGGGGAGGAGATCCGGACACGAGGAGATCTACTGCAGGCCCAGGAGCAATTTTACGGAGCAGTAAGAGGCAGTCATCTTTTGCCTTGTCGCGGATAGAGGCAAAGTACCGGGCTGCTTGTGATGCTGCTTGTGAGGTGGTGAGGATGCAGAGGTTGCATTGCAGGTTTGGGCTTCCACTGGAGGAACCCATGGTCATCCAGAGGCACTTTGTTCGTGAACAGATCGTTGCTGATGACATCTTGCTAGAGTTCTGTTCGACGGAGGACAGTACGGTGGACCTCTTCACAAAGTCGCTATCTCAGGAGTTGCTCAGGCGGCACCCCAGCTCCCTGTAGTTGGTTTCACCGCCAGGAGCTGAGAGGGGGTGTTAGAAGTCATCTCCTGTCTATTTTTATACACCAGGGCCTTTGTTGTGGGTGTGCCCGCCCTTATCAGGTGTTTTATCATTTTTCCTCACTCCCCACATTTTTCCCATTTTTCTATGGTTTGGGTGGCTTCCGTGTGTTGGCAGGAGGGCCTTTATGCTGGCCGACTGAACCTTCATGTACCCGACCACATTTCTGTTCGGGCCGACTCAGTTTAGCTGGCCGACTGGAGGTTTTTGCTGGTCGTGGAGATTCAGGACTAGTCGGCTGCCTGTAGCACAGGCCGACTGGTATATGGGGCCATATAAATAGGCCCCCAGCCCCCCATTCCATTTTGTATCAACTCCGGGATCTTCTTGTGTATATAGAGCAGAGTTACACGCCTCTATCTCTCACACTCTTGTGCTGTGATTTTCTGCACTGCGTTTTGCTCTTGTGTTCCCAGATCTGGTCATCATCTCCGCTGCGTATTCTGACAGAAACTGGTCCAATGTGAGCCCAGTCCTGGACGAGTCAGCTAGGGTTCCACTATGCGTCCGAGGTCAGGTGTGCATTGTCCAACACATGAAGTGGTGCTAGTCTGTACTGTGAGTCTCCCTCTGGAATGATGTTAGATG
Source organism: Cibotium barometz (assembly GCF_041138505.1). Classification (NCBI taxonomy): domain Eukaryota; kingdom Viridiplantae; phylum Streptophyta; class Polypodiopsida; order Cyatheales; family Cibotiaceae; genus Cibotium; species Cibotium barometz. The sequence goes on from NC_141056.1 coordinate 18,684,194, forward strand.
ATCTGGGTGTTGGGTTTGCAATCGGACACTAGGTGTCAGTAGAAGCTTGTAGGATGGGGTCCAGCCCATAGGGCTACTTGAGAAGAGAGTCTTAGGCTCTTGGAGTGGGCATGGGACAGCCTTTGTGCCACCCCATGGGGCTAGGAATGCCCCAAACCTTGCCCATCAGCCCATAGAAGGGCTGGGCAGGCTGTCGGCCAGCCCAAGGGGGATTGGCCAGGCAGCCGACTGGCCTATGAGCCAGCCTAGCAAGGCGGCCAGGTCTGGCTAATGCCCAACATCCAGTTGGCCAGGCCAAAAGGCTGCCCAGCACCAGTTGGCCAGACCCAAGCGCTGCCCAGCAGCATGCGCAAGATGGCCAGGGCAGCATGGTGTGAAACGAATGAATAAAGGGCAATTTATTGCCTTTTGACCAGGTCGTGGAGAAGATTAGAACCAGCCGACCAGCAATGTTTAGGGGTATAAATACCCAAGGAATAATCAGTCCAAGCATCTCATTATTCACAAAGGGTTGTTGTGTTCCAAGGGCCAAGAAAGCCAAGGGGAAGTGCTCAGCCAAGGTGAAGAGTGCAGGTCAAGAACTAGTCTTTATTTCAGATTTACAGCATTCTAATAAAGCAAATACACCATTCGTGGTGGGGACCCTACAGAGGGTATTCGGGACCCAATACTGTGTCCTCTCTCTCTCTCTTCGGGTATTCATTTTGGTTTTGGTCTTTTGGTCTTATAGGCCACTCCTACCTTCTGCAAATGTAAAATCTCTCTCTCTCTCTTGCTGCTGTATTTAGTGCTTGCGTTTTGGGGTTCTCTCTCTCTCTCTCTCTCTCTCTCTCTCTCTCTCTCTCTCTCTCTCTCTCTTTCTTGTTGCTGTATTTAGTGCCTGCGTTTTGGGGTTCTCTCTCTCTCTCTCTCTCTCTCTCTCTCTCTCTGCGCTTGCTTCTCTCTGTTCGCCCGCTTCTCTCTCTTCACCCGCTTCTCTCACTGCGCCCCCACAAGCTCTTCGCTTCTCTCTGTTTGCCTGCTTCTCTCTGTTTGCTTCTCTCTCTTCGCTTCGCTTCTCTCACTGCGCCCCCACAAGCTCTTCGCTTCTCTCTGCTCGCCCCAAAAGGACTCAGCCATCTCTCTTTCTCTCCTCGTAGCTCCCTCCCGCCTCTCTCTCTCTCTCTCTCTCTCTCTCTCTCTCTCTCTCTCTCCCGCCTGCTACCTATCTTTCTCTCTCTTCGCAACAGCCCCCTCTGGCCTCTCTCTGTCTCTGTGGGAAGCGCTGCAGACACGCACGGAGCTCTTCCTATGGCCAAGGGTTAATTTTTAACCCCAAACCAGCTTTTTTCAGCCCAAGACAAGATGGAGAGGATCGACATTGAAGACCTGATCAAGGCAGCCATCCAACAACACAAGAAAGAGATAGACAATGCAATTAATATGGTCAACCGGAGCCTTCTTGACAAAGTCAAGAAGCTTGAAGCGCGGATAGCAGCCCAAGATGCAGAGATCGCAAATCTCAAGAAGGAGATAGAAGAAGCACGCGCTCAACATAAGCTCGAGGAAGGTGAAATTCAGCCCGTCATGATGGAGGAACTGAACACCATCAAGGCCCAAGTGAGAACACTTCAAGAGGGAGAAGAAAAGAAGGCCCGGGAGACCTCCTCGTGAGGTGCTCACGAAGACGCAGAAGCAAGTAGATGAAGCGGAGAAATGGATAGAAGTGGTCAAGAAAGGTAAGAACAAGGAGGCTGAAAGCACATCTACCTCGAAGATTATCAACCTAACCATTGAGGAGGAACAAAGAAGAAAGACAAGGGAACTTCATGTGCGGATCATGGGTCTTAAGGACGGTGACAATGTAGCGGAGGAAGCCAAAGATTTATACACATGCATGGGCATTTCAAGGCCTACACACACGGGGGCTTGGAGAGTGGGCAAGAAAGACAAGAATGGAGAAGAGAGCTCTCATTTTATGCTTTCCCACCTTGGAGGCCAAGAAGGATTTCTTGGCCAAGCGCTCCGCCCTTAAGAAAACGGGCATCTTTTTAGGAGATGACCTCACCTTGGCACTGCTAGCACATATGAGGGAGTGCATGCTGGAGATTAGCCAGAGAAAAACGGAAGCTAGCATTTTACAGAGGAGGCAGAGTGGTGATAATAGAGAGACGCACCACTTGATGGTGCGAGACCTATGGGACCAGTCTGAGACTTGCAGTATGGAACTGCAACGGAGCATTGAGACTGGATGTGGGGGCCTTTGAGGACAGCTTCAGAGACAGGAACATCATCTTCTACTCGGAGACACATCAGGCCCCAGGCAGCACATTACCGAGAGTGGCGGGATACATATGGGAGACGACTTGTAGACAGGAGGCCCGTTCGAAGCATGGTGGTCGCGGAAATGGAGGAGTTGCAGTTCTTTTTAGAGAGGAGCTTCAGCCACTCATCCATGTTATGTGCCGTGATGAGAGCGCGAGGTACATGTGGGTCAGAGTGAGGGCAGATGAGGGTAGACCCCTATACATTGCTATATGTTACTTTCCACCCAGCACATCTCATTATGTAGCGCCCAAGGGGCAATCTCCATATATGATTCTAGATGAGGACATATGGGAGTTCTCCAGGGAGGGAGATGTTATCATACTTGGGGACTTTAATGCCCGAACGGCTCAGTACCAGACCTCCATCTTTGACACTTCGGAGGAGATGTTGAGAGAGATAGATGTGGAGGAGATGTGTTTGACCCGGAGATCACAGGATGAGGTGGAGTGTACTGAGATACCTCTTGGAGATGAGGACTGCACATGGGCTGGCCATTTTAAATGGCCTAGAGAGGTATCCACTTGCCAGTGGCTTTACTTGCTTTCCACACAGACATGGGGCCAGCACAGTGGATTATGTTTTAGCCTTGCTAGCCTTCATCCCGAGTATCCGAGATTTTGTGATTGGCTCCAGGCCCATCGGAGTTACGGTGGATCATGCACTTCTCTCCTTTACGGTGGATTTCCACTACAGTACCCGGCAGGTTGGGCAGTCCTATCACCCGAGATATACCTTCTGTAGAAAGATTGATGGAGTATACACTGCAGAGATCTACAGCTTGTTGAGTGCTGAGGATCCACAGAGGCCATTAGCAGAGCTCACACAGATCCTGGCAGAGGCTTTACATACAGCTGCAGCGACGGCCTTCCCACACACGCAGCCCATAGTACGACCACGTCCTGGAAGCATGCCCCAGAATAGTTGGTATGATGATGACTGTAGGGAGCTCAGAGCCCGGCTACAGAGAGAGGTGGCCACAGGTGTTACTACATATAGATAGTCACGCATCATCTTCCGATGCCTCATTCGGCGGAAGAAGAGAGCATTCTTAGCTCGGCTGGAGAGAGACATGTATCAGCTGTTTTTTAGTCAGGATTCTGGGGAGGCTTGGAGATTGCTTAGAGAGCACCCCCCGCCTCCGGCCATTACCTCTCCAGATACATGGGGTGAGTATGCAGTCTCCTTCTACACAATACCAGAGCAGCCACCACTACCGAACCCTCCAGAGCCCTGTCCACCCACTTCTACCTTCTTCACAGCAGAGATGGTGAGGAGGGCCATCAACAGATTGCATATAGGGAGGGCACAGGATCATGAGGGCATTGTAGTCGAGCATTTCGTACATGCTAGAGATATGATTGCAGACTTGCTAGCTCTCATGTTTAATAGAGCCATGTGTGAGGGGTTTCCTGGGACTTGGAGTACTTCCACGATTGTGCCGGTACTCAAGTCTGGAGATCCGAGCCTGCCGACTAACTACTGCACCATTATGATTGGCCAAGCTACTCGCTGGCCAAGCTATATGCCTCTATTCTTGAGCAGGAGTTGAGCAGATGGGCAGAGAGACAAGGGGTCCGAGCTCAGGGACAGGCCGGTTTCAGGAGGAGATTCTCTACTTTAGATCATATCTTTACCCTCAGGGCTATCATTGAGGAGGGCAGAGCACATGGGAGGAGGATCTACTGTGGCTTTGTGGATTTCTGCAAGGCCTTTGACACAGTGCCCAGAGCTAGACTGATGCGCAGGCTACAAGACTTGGGGGTTCCATGTGAGCTCATTTGGGGTATTATGGCACTTTATGAGACAGTAGTTGGGTAGGTGCGGACTTCAGAGGGTCTCTCCCAGCCAGTACACTCCACTATAGGGGTGAAACAGGGCTGCCCACTCTCTCTGACTCTATTTGGACTATACATTGATGAGATCTCTGATTATATTGGGACACGAGGGGACAGAGGAGCCTAGTTGGCTGGCAGTTGGATACCTCTGCTCTTATATGCTGATGATATTGTGCTTATAGCAGACTCACCAGAGGGTATGCAGAGGCACTTGGGTACATGCTTATGCACAGGATAGTGGGCTCTCAGTTAACCTTGGTAAGACCAAGGTTATGGTGTTTAATACTACAGCTCAGTGGGTCTAGAGATCAACGCCTATTTTCACATATGGGCAGGAGACAGCGGAGTATGTTGACTCATACACATATCTTGGAGTGGTGTTCACTGGGCCCACATTTTCCATGAGGGGGGCAGCAGAGGCCAGACTGACTAGAGGATATGCAGCACTAGGAGGTCTAGAGAGGATGTGCTCACAGCAGGTACAGTTTCAGGAGCCATGCACTAAGCTGTGGCTTTTTGACACGCTGGTCACATCGGCGATGCTATATGGAGTACAGATCTGGGGGCCTAGCCTAGATCCTCACAGTCGATCAGGACGCACATACGATGCATGGAGATCGATGGAGAGACCACTTGTGTCCATGATCTCCAGGATGATTCGAGCTAAGGCCTCGGTACCCCATGAGATTATCAGAGCCGAGATGGGAGCACCACCGATCGTAGTCAAGGCTCTTGCCAGATCAGTGTCCTTCATTCATAGCACCTGGGAGCTTTCCCGGCACCGATATGCACGACTTGCTTTAGAGTCCTCTCATCAGCTAGCCATGGAGGGAGACACTTCATGTTGGTATGTGCAGATAGCATCCTGGTTTGAGCTCCATGGGTTCAGTTTAGATAGACTTCCACCCTTCAGTACTCTCTGGAGGCACCCTCTCTCACCTTGACACATTCTGAGATTAGTAGAGTCATCGGACAGGACCATATTTAGTTGGACACTAGGAGGACATGGCTAGAGCCCTTACAAGAGTTGGGGACGAAGATGGCCTTCTATAGAGACCATCTTCTCCGCACCACTGAGGATGGCTTTCTACTTAGTGGATACCCATCTGTCTCATGGATTGAGGTGCGCCATTGGGCAGATCCGCACCTCTTCACATCAATTAGAGATAGAGACAGGCAGATTTAGAAGCATACATCCAGGGGACAAGATTTGTCAGATTTGTTGGATAGAGCTAGAGACGGAGGAGCACTACATCTGTCGCTGCACAACATATTATGAGATTCGAGGATGATTCGGGCTGAGGCCTCGGTACCCCATGAGATTATCAGAGCCGAGATGGGAGCACCATCGATCGTAGTTGAGGCTCTTGCCAGATCAGTGTCCTTCATTCATAGCACCTGGGAGCTTTCCCGGCACCGGTATGCACGACTTGCTTTAGAGTCCTCTCATCAGCTAGCCATGGAGGTAGACACTTCATGTTGGTATGCGCAGATAGCATCCTGGTTTGAGCTCCATGGGTTCAGTTTAGATAGACTTCCATCCTTCCAATACTCTCTGGAGGCACCCTCTCTCACCTTGACACATTCTGAGATTAGTAGAGTCATCGGACAGGACCTCATTTAGTTGGACACTAGGAGGACATGGCTAGAGCCCTCACAGGAGTTGGGGACGAAGATGGCTTTCTATAGAGACCATCTTCTCCGCACCACTGAGGATGGCTTTATACTTAGACCGAGCTACATGGATACCCATCTGTCTCATGGATTGAGGTGCGCCATTGGGCAGATCCGCACTTCTTCACATCAGTTAGAGATAGAGACAGGCAGATTTAGAAGCATACCTCCAGGGGACAGGATTTGTCAGATTTGTTGGATAGAGCTAGAGACGGAGGAGCACTACATCTATCTCGCAGCACAACATATTATGAGATTCGAGGATGATTCGGGCTAAGGCCTCGGTACCCCATGAGATTATCAGAGCCGAGATGGGAGCACCACCGATCGTAGTCAAGGCTCTTGCCAGATCAGTGTCCTTCATTCATAGCACCTGGGAGCTTTCCCGGCACCGGTATGCATGACTTGCTTTAGAGTCCTCTCATCAGCTAGCCATGGAGGGAGACACTTCATGTTGGTATGCGCAGATAGCATCCTGGTTTGAGCTCCATGGGTTCAGTTTAGATAGACTTCCACCCTTCCAGTACTCTCTGGAGGCACCCTCTCTCACCTTGACACATTCTGAGATTAGTAGAGTCATCGGACAGGACCTCATTTAGTTGGACACTAGGAGGACATGGCTAGAGCCCTCATAGGAGTTGGGGACGAAGATGGCTTTCTATAGAGACCATCTTCTCCGCACCACTGAGGATGGCTTTATACTTAGACCGAGCTACATGGATACCCATCTGTCTCATGGATTGAGGTGCGCCATTGGGTAGATCCGCACCTCTTCACATCAATTAGAGATAGAGACGGGCAGATTTAGAAGCATACCTCCAGGGGATAGGATTTGTCAGATTTGTTGGATAGAGCCAGAGACGGAGGAGCACTACATCTGTTGCTGCACAGCATATTATAAGATTCGAGGGCGCTACCATTGCCTTTTCAGAGAGGGATTTTGACCACTGGCTAGAGTCATGGACTATTGTGATCAGAGATGCTTGGGTTTTTATCTCCTGGAGATCCGCAGGCTCAGAGAGTCCATTATCAGGCGCAGACGCTCGACTGGCAGGGAGTCCACACAGAGAGAGATTATTGACTTCTTTAGAGGGACTACCCGGGAGGACACACAGCCGACAGCCAAGCAGCAGGCACCCCGTGGGACTCTAGTTGAGAGAGCTATCCAATTGGGCAGATCTAGACGCCCGAGGGTTCGCGGATCCTCACATCGGAGATGGTGCCTACACCGGAGGATTCAGAGCATCATTGCGAGGCATTAGGCTCGTCCCGACCAGGCATCTCACTATAGCAGATATTCAGGCCATCCGGCAGCAAAGACCCATGCTAGAGCTCCTAGCATGATTACCACTCCAGCCATATACTGTTGTACTCACTATCACTTTTGTACTCCCCCATATTCATGTATTCATGTATTCATGTATCCATGTACTCATGTACCCCATTTTGACTAGTAGCATTAGCTTCCCACTCTCCCTAGTTGCTGCTTCTGAATGCTCCCTACTGATGTATTGTAGGGCTAGATACTTACCTTCAGTTCTTTCTTTTCTTTTCTAGACAGTGTATCAAATGTCACATGGTTGTAACTTTGGTCTCATAGGTCACTTTGGCCTTTTGAAGACGTTAAAATAACATTTCATTTCTCTCTCTCTCTCTCTCTCTCTCTCTCTCTCTCTCTCTGCACATCTTCTATGTTGTGCGTTATCTTCGTCAACGATTGCTGAATTCGGAGCATTGAAGTCACCGATTCTTCCACTGAGCGTCCGCATGTTGCAGGGCTATAAATAGCCAAGCATGAATTCAGTCATTGGATCTCATTATTCACAAGAGGTTGTTGTATTCCAAGGGGCCAGGACAACCAAGGGGAGTGCTACAGCCAAGGTGAAGAGTGCAGGTCAAGAACCAGTTTTATTCGCCCGTGCCATGGTTAATCTCCAACATGAACAGCATAATCCTTGATTAATATAGCAGATAGACAGCATTAGGATCATTACCATCAGCAGTATTAGCATCATCAGCATCAGCAACATGATCAGCTTCATCATCATCGTGAGGGCATGGGAGCCCTGTCAGTAGTCTGTAGATACTCTGTTGGCAGCAGCCAGCACGAGACCAAGCAGTAGGTGGCCAGATCCTAGCAAGTGGCCAGCAAAGTGTGGGCAGCATTGAAGGCAAAACACAACATTATTAAGATTAAATTATGAATATTCATATGCAATGCTGTCCTACAGTAAGTGTAGCTGGCCGACCAGCAACCTCAGCATATATAACAGCATAGACCATCATTCGCATCAATCAAGTTAGTCGTTCATCATTTTAAGTAGTAGTATTTAGTAGTCAACACGTTGAAGGGGCCAGATAGGGACTGACCAAGAGCGTAACCATGTACAAACATTCAATCACCTTTTTGTACCATATAAAATACAAGAAAACCTAACACCAGCTATCTCTCTTCTTTGTCTTAATCAGGTTTAGGGCTATGCATCAGTACAACAAGGCTTCCGTGCATGCAGCATCATCATTCTAATAAAGCAAATACACCATTGGTGGTGGGGCCCCTACAGAGGGTATTCGGGACCCAATACTGTGTCTAAATCCCTCTCTCTCTGTCTCTCTCTATGTTGTGCGTTATCTTCGTTGCGAAAGATTTGCTGAATTTCTGAACATTGAAGTTACCGATTCTATTCACCGAGCTTCAGCATGTTACACTGGTATCAGAGCTTTCTTCAAGTGTGAAGATTCAGCCAGAAAAACCAGAAAAAAAAAGAAAGATTTTTTTTTCGCTTGTGTGGTTCGTTTCTAGACTCCGGAGGACCATCCCTTTCAATGTGACTCCTGTCCCTAGAAGGACGGTTGGTTTTTAGCCTCCGGAGAGTCTCCCACACACATAGTGGATGGTTTTATTGCGTTTTGGAAAGAAAGTGCATATTCCCACTATAGTGAGCTTCGATGAAGAGAGAGAACTTCGGAACTTCGGAACAAGTAGCACCAGGCAGTCCTTCGTGGGCAGCAGACGAGAGTGTGCACGATATGTTCGAGATGATGATGCGAGCAATCGCATACCAAAGCGTTGCATTCTGTGCAACCACATTTCCACTTACATCAGTCCCAACAACATCTTTTTCAGCAGCATACTAGCTACTCATCTCATCAAATACAACATCCCTGCTTACCCTCAATTCACGTGTAGCAGGACTATAACATCTATATCCCTTTTGCTCAAGGGAATACCCAATAGGAGTGCTGTAAACACAGCCTCAGCCCGATAGCTATGCGGCATGTTCTTCTTGCCATCAATGCTCGTGCTATCTTTGCAATGTGCATGTTTTTCTGCTCAGCAACTCCATTTTGTTATGGAGTGTATCTACATGCAAACTGTCTCTGAATGCCATTCTTCCGCAAGAAATCAGAGAACTCATTAGAGAAGTATTCTCTCCCTCCATCTGACCTTAGACACTTCACATGCTTTCTTGTCTGCTTTTCAGCCATCACTCTGAAATTTTGAAAATAAGTGAAAACTTAACTCTTCTCCTTTATGAAATACACCCACACTTTCCTCATATGGTCATCAATGAATGTTACATAGTACGTGCAGCCACCCATAGACATAGTCTTTGCAGGATCCCATACATCTGAATGCACAACATCTAGTACATTTCTGCTCACATTTCTGTCATGTGGAAATACATGCTTTGTTTGCTTTCCAAATTGATATGCTTCACATACTTTCTGCATACTTGTCACAATTTCTTTAGTTTGCATAGATTTCATTCTTTGCACATTTACATGCCTAATTCTCTTATGCCAAATGTCTGTATTTGCAACAACTCTTGAACCATTTGCAAACATTGCAGCATGCACTTCAGGCATATTTACATTCAGTGTAATATTCTGCTCACTTTGTTTCTTTTTGCAACCAATCTGCATTTATCTTTAAAGTCTTCTACATAGCAACCATCAGGGTTAAACGGCACCTACAAACCCTGCTTAATTATCTGGCTAACAAAAGCGAGATTCTTTGTAATATTCGAAATATGAAGTACATCTACAAGATACTTCACCTTACCATCTTGTATAGACAATGACACATCTCCAACATGGATAATCGGATGAGCAGTGTCATCCCCTGTTTCAACAAAACCTGGGCTTTCAGGACTCTTCATCTCCTTGAACCACTCACCATGACTTGTCATGTGGTTCAAAGCACGTGAGTCAACATACCATACATCATACTTATATACTGCTATATCATTACAGGCATAGCATTAACTACATGTTGCGTAACAAACAACCTCTGATTATCCTCATTGTTTCTGCTAGAGGACGCATAGTTATTTTACTGCAATTTTTCATTTAACATATCATTCTGCTTCTTATAGCAATCTGTGTGCAGATATCTAGGCTTACCATAGTAAAAACAGCCTTGTGTATCATTATGCTATTGCGATGGAGGACAATACTTAGCACAAGGACCCCTATCCTAAACTTTCCTCATGACTTGTATACTAGAGATGAGAGGAACATGCAGAATACCAATTTTGCCTTTGATGATGGGTGGATTTGAAGCATTCTCCGTTATGACCAACATGTGCTTGTTCCGTGGGCTAAAGCTGAAGAAACCTGCATAGATGGTCCAAAATGGTCCAAAATGTTTTTAAGCATTATGATTTAATGCTCATATGGTCTATGTTGCTTATAAAAATCTTAAAATTTTTGGTTTTTGAAGTTTGTTATATTGAATCTATTTCAACTTTAGATCATGTTTTAGGGTCCAAAGCTGCAGGCATATAAAAATGCTTTCGAACACAGGACACATGTGGGAGGGCCTCTTCGGTGGGAGGATTATGGAGCAGCAACTCTAGATCTTCAACGTCTTGCTATCCGCATTCTTAGTCAGAATGCAAGTTCATCTCCTATTGAGCAACTATGGAGTGTCTTTAGCCATGTTGCCTCAAAGAAGAGGAACCGCCTATTAACAACTATAACAAATGATTTGGTGTATGTGGTAGCCAACTTGCGTCTTTTGGCTCAAGTTGCAAGTGGTATTCTTGACAATGAGAGCTTCATATCCATGAAGGGAGATTCGGATTCGGATTCCGATGAGCTTCCAGGTTCACCAGCTCATGATGCAGCTATGAATGAGAGTTTGGATGATATTCTAAGCTCTATTTGACATTCTCCTTTTCGGAGTGCCTTAATAGCTCTTTGTATTCATTTCCTTAGTTATTCAAGCCCTCTGTTGTACCCTTGTTTTCTTCATGAGAAATCTATGAACAATGCTAGCTGCTTCTCCTTTTGAAAATTGTTCTCTTTGAAGTTTTTCCCAGTTTGTACACTGTAAATTTATTGCATCCTTTACTCTATTTGTCTATCTTGTAACTTATTCGTAACATAATTAATGTCTCATTTCTATCTAAATTCTATATCTCATGATGACATGTCATTCCCGTTCCCGTTCTGAGTACAAACGCCCCCATTCCGAGCATCTGCAGAACCGAACTTTCCAGCTTTGCTCCTATACAAGGAGAGCTGGCTTCTAATTGCTCTACGTACCACAGCATCTGGAACCAGTAAGATCTCAACCTTCAAAGACTTCATTATCCCTCTCTTGCCCTCGAACTCCGGATCTAGCACAAATGCACCCGAATGCATATTTGAATGGTATTCATCCCACCTATCCTGACATAGCTCGCTTGTGTTCATCTACATCTAGCTCCTTGATGCACTCCACCATCTTGTCGATGCCTTCGTACACCTTACCAATGCATGGCTTTCTACTATCCACAATTCAGAGCATGTGGATGATAGGCTTGGTGATGTCGACAACATGCTTCACTTCACCTCATGAGCTGTCATCCATGATATGGCTGTAGCATGCTGTTCCCTGTGCTGTGCGAGAAGTTGGCCAATTGTTCCACTCATCGCTCGCCACCATCTGCTTGAGAACATTTTGCACCTTGGTCAACCTCTCCAGCATGAGAAAATTGTAGGCAAAGCGGGTTTCATAATATTTGAGCAAGTCCTTGTTTGGAGACCTTCTCCTGAACTCGGATAGAATGAGTTGGTGCTGCGTAATGAAGCTAACAATCTCTTTACACTGTGCTATGCACGGAGCAATCCAAGGAAGGATGTCAATGTTCTTCAAGAGATTATTCAATCCATGTGCAACGCATGGAGTGAATGTGATGTGCGGGTACCTTGTCAAAAGCTTTTCACCTGCTACTCGATTTGAGTTCTCTCCATTGCCGATGACTTGGATGACGTCCGCAACACCAACTTGCTCGATTGCTTCTGCCCACTCCTCCACAATGACATTTGAAGATTTGCATGGTGAAGAGACATCATGGGAAGACAAAAAGAACGCATTGTCCCGAGAGTAGGCCATAATGCCATGGATGGAACGAGAACGGCTATCGCTCCATCCATCACTGATGACAGAGACACCATTCTTTTACCAACCTTCTTTGACATTTTGCATGGCAAGATCAATGGCTCTTTCTCCTTTAGCAGAAGGGTGGTCCTAAGCCGCTCCGAGGAGGGGAGAGTATAGGTAGGCCCAAACTCAACAATGAGGCGAACCATTTCCTGGAAGTAGGGAGACCTTGCTACATTGAATACAATATGGTCATGGTAAAAAAACCTTGCAAAACAACCGCATCCATTTCTTCTCTTTTGGGTGGATCCCAAGAGGTAGCAAGAGTGCGTTGGGTGCCTCTTGGGGGTGGTTGATGCACAGAAGAGCCAATCAATGCAGAGATGTTCATGGGTTGAGAGGGATTGGAAGGAGCTGTAAAGAGTGAAGGATGTACAGCCATAGACCTTGGAGGGGGAGCATGAAAAAGCACAGCATTATGCTTGGCTTCAAGCTCCCTTTTTTTCTCGGTAGGGATGGCTCCACAAGGCTGTATTTCTTTGGCCAACTTCATGAAGAAGATGTCCTCATAACTGGTTGGCTCCCACAAATTTGATAATGTTGCAATAGCGACATTTCCATCTCCTAGCTCCCCCTCCAACAGCCTGTTCAAGGACATCCACTTCATCCCACCATGACCAAGAGTTCGCCTTCTTAGCTCTTTTGGTACCTTTGGGAGGCATTATGAGAGAGAGAGAATGGAAATTTGAGAGAGAGAAAGAGAGAGTCTAGACTCTAAACTCTAAAGAGTAGAGTGAGTTAGTAGAGAGGGAGAGAGATTGCAAGATAGAAAATGTGGACATACTGTAGCTTCAATGCCTCATAGCTATAGGTATGAGAGCTCAAATAAGGCTTCAAATTCTAGACTTGCCTTATGCACTGCACAAGGCAAGTTTAGAGAGAGAGAGAGAGAGAGAGAGAGAGAGAGAGAGAAGTCGTTATGCAAGGTAGCAAGATTTTTTTCCTTTTTTCTTTTTTTTTTAAAAAAAAATAAATAAATAAAAATCCTCGGTGCCTCTCGTATTCGTTTCTTCTCTTATAGGTTGGCAACGCGCAGGCCGTTTCGAATTCGGTATTGCGCTGTTATGAATTCGTGTGGCGTGGCTTCGCGTTTGTGTGGCTGGCCGATTTCCTGTTCGTCGTTTCGAATTTGTGTGGCTGGCCAACGACTTGCATGCGCTGTCCTTTTGAATTGTGTGGCTGGCCAAGCAGACACTCATTTGAATCATACTTCCATGTTCTTTATACTGTGGTGGTGAACGAGAGTACTCTTTTGCTTTAGCTTCTCAGACTCTCTCCATAGTTCTTTTTGTTGCTGTTCCTGTATTCCCTCCTTTTGTTCAAAAGCTTGTTTCCATTTCACAAAATTTTACTTAAGAAACCATTGAAATTGATCATTTTGTAGCTGAAACTCCTAGCTCTTTTCAAAAGGGTGTGGCCTCCTTTTGTGGTGCAAAGCAGCAAAATCAAGCTGCACCCAGTGGATTGGTTCATTGTGCACAGCTTGTGCATATGCAGACCTGAATCATGAATACCCTTCTCATAGAATGGGGCTACCACTTTAGGATCCAATTTGATTCCAGTGCAACCGTCCACGCTCATTGGGAAAGCTTTCATTCGTGATTTATTTCACACAATTTTACACTACTAGGGCTAAACAAAAATCGCAACCACCCTTGGCCAAAGCCACTGTCACCCAAGCTTGTTTTTGAAAAACAAATCTAAGCAACTCATTTCTGTACCTATCCTTCACCATTTGATGCACATTATGGCTAGGTCTTACTATGTATTCTCCAGTAACTTTTTTCCATTGGGTCTGCTTGCACGAACGTAAGTGTTTTTTCAATTTCGTCACCATTTGAGTTGCTTTTCTCGTGCTGTCATAGCTGTTACGTCCCGACCAAGGTGGGGTTAGGGTAACCCAAGGCTACGGGCATGTGCAAACCCAAGATTAAGGTTAAGGTTAACCCAAGTTTAGCGTTAAGGCTTAGTAAGGCGTGGGGACCTAGAGGGTTCACACATGGCCATGGGTTAATAAATAATAGCAAGGGGCTAGTTATACCTAAAAGCTTATAAATAAAGCAAGAAAGCTTACAAATAAAGAAAGGGCCAATAATAGCTGGGTTTGTGCTATATGAGTGACCTTGGAGGCACTTAAGAGTTATGAGAGGTATCCAGGTGATGGATAGGAGAGCTGCCAGGGGCATGCAGGCGCCAAGTTAGGGTCATCTGTGCTTGGCAGGCTAGTGGCAATCAGGCCTCAAACTCAGGGGTGGTTCAAGGTACTGAGTCTATGGTTGGGTGGTGAGTCGCTAGCCACAATTCCTGGGGGGGTCATGCGATGCATACGACATCGGGTCACAAAACCCATGTTAGGATTTCTCAAGTATGTGAGTCTAACCCTAATCCTATGTGGTTCTATGTCAGATGATCCTTGTCTACAAAACCCCTGCTGTTAGGGTTTCTCAAGTATGTGAGTCTAACCCTAATCCTCTGTGGTTCTGTCTGATGATCTTTACCTTACAATAGCTCCCTTGGAGTAGCAAGAAAAATAAACTCCAGAAAATTATTACGTGTAGACTCTTCTACAATTTGTTTTCATGTCTCCATTGAGCTCTTTTCTCATTCAGAGGCTATCTAGCTGACATAAGCATTGATCTAGGTTTGACTGTCTTTGTTCAGCATAATGGCTTGTACTTTAGCAGAAACCTTTTTGATTTTCACTTCCATGAGCAGGAAAAACAGTTGATGTTTCAGAAGAAGTTAAATAGATGCAATTGGTCATCTCCTTTGAGAAATGCTTTACAAAGGTGGTAATAAGGAATCCATAAGCATTGAAGACCTCTCAGTCTCCTTAAAGCCTTAGCGTTGAGGCTTTCTTAGCATTGTAGGCCAGGCGATCCTGATCAACAAGGTCCTAGTTGCTAGCAGGCCTTGTCCAAATTGTTGCTAGTCAATTTGCACAAGGTCTTCTCTACTCTCTGCAAATCGTCTCTCATGTTTGGCTTTTTTGAACCTTAAACCAGTGGTTCTGAATTATGGAGTAGTTTTTGGGAAGCATGGTGTAGACTATGTTACTTCATCAATCTACTTCAACCTTTAAATCACTTTGTAAATGATGACATGCTTTCATCCTTTTTTGCACTAGACATTACAGTATAGCCTTTGGTGTGGGGTAAAAATAACTCGATGCTTTAACGATTGTAGTATCATCATGCAGACTTCTAGATATATTTCTACTTGCACTTCTTCTACACTGAAGGAATGCAGTGTGCCATATCTCAATCGGGTAACTTGCCACTACCAAGATCAGATCAAGACCTGTGTAATTCCTTTTCTCTCAATAAAGACAATAATATCTTGACTTTTGAGATCCCAAGAGCTGCTGTCATGGCTTTGCTTTGCCATCTCTCTTCTTGTAAGGTACATGTTTCCTTGTCCTAAGAAAACATGAAAGTTGGTAGTTCTACTTGAGAAGATTTCTCCCTGTGTAACATGGAAAATAAATTAGACAAACTGATTCATCACCACAGTTAAAGAATAAAGTCAAATTGCATAATTGAGGCTTGAAGCTCAAAAAGTACGTTAGATTGATGGTAAACCGGTTATCATTTTGTAAAAACCATTGATGTTACGAATTCAACAATTTTGTGTAGATGTTAACTTTTGATTAACTTTGAGCTACTTGCTCACACAATCACATGTTGAAGGACCACCAATCACTCATTTGGGGGGTCATCTCTTGAGACACATCTTGAAGAAGGACAACTATGGTCTTCACTTTGGATAATTGCTATAGCCACCCTTGGCTGCCTAGCCATCAAATAACGCTAGGACCATCTAGGTTAGCTTAACCGTTCCTTTCTTCTCTCACCATCTTTGCTTTTACATGTCTTTCAGTGAGCAAGTACAAACTTTGTACATAGAAAAACTTGAAGATGCATCATATGTATAAAAAATGAGAGAGATAAGGTGCCCTTGGGCAATTCCTTGGATAATATGTGTTGATGACATTAGCTTGATGAAGACTAAGCTTCTTGATCCTCAAATGTTTTTTCAATCACCTTTTGCAAGTTTGTTTTGCTATCGAGTTTGCTTAACTAGGTAGCAACTTTAATGTGCTTTTAAAAGGTCATTTAACATAACATTAGGTAACATTGTCAACTCAAGAAGTTTGAAAGCATTTCACCAAGCCGATGTCATAAACATATATAGTTAGAAGGTTTTAGCATTGGACAAGTTATTTCTTTTAAAGCTTGTTTTGTTTGATGCTTATTTAACTTTTTCTATATACGAAGTTTGTACTTTCTCATTGGAAGAGATGTAAATGTAAAGATGATGGAGAGCAAGGAAGAAAAAGCTAAATTAATCCTAAATGGTTCAACAATTAGAATTTTGATTAATCAAAAAAACTTTTAGAGGTCATTCAAATTAAATAACATGTTAGTTTCATTTTGGTAAAGATGTTTAATGGGAAGTCATACTGCATTGACTCCCAAGACAATTGAAAACCTAGACTAATTCCCTAAAGCAAAACTTTTCTTGCTAGACTATGTGAATAAGTAGCTCAAGGTTAATCAAAAGTATATGTCCATGGAAAGTGAGCAACTTAGCAAGATACAAGAACAAGATGATCTCTAAAGATAGAGAACGTTAATTAGCATGCAACAAAAATGTGCAATGGATGTATCATTAGTATAATGCCTTTTGAGCTATAACTTATCCACGAGAATGAAGGAATTGGAGCTATGATACACCCACTATCATGGCAGACCTATTGGACTAAGGGGGTTGAGAAGACCTAGGAGAGTGCATTAGAGAATCGAGGTACCAAGTATGATTTAGACTTACTAGGGTAAGTCCTCTACTAGAGTGATCTTGATTTGATCCAAGTATACTCAAGGAGTGTGACAGAGATATAGCACATTTCATTTTCCTTTGGTGGAGTGAATGCATAAGAGCTACAAGTAGCAACTAGTACCAAATAGCATAATTGATGTAAAGTACACTTCGTACCCATAGTGAATAAGAACAGTTAAAGTTTCAAGGAGCATGGTTGTTAACCACTTTGTAGGTTGACAAGGTTTCACTCGCCCGACCTACAATATGGTGCTTTGCCTTCTTAACTGCTCGAACAGGCACTTATCTTTTGTAAGACAGTGTTGGAACATATAAAGTAGTCTTACACTATGCTTAATGTCAAATACGGAAGGTCTACAGACTCCGTGTACATAATTTCTTAAGACTAGTAAAAGGCCGGACCATTTTAAAGTTTGGCCAGCCTAGGGTAAAAACTAGTCATTGTATATAAGTCATTTTTGACAATAAGCAATGCATAATCATTTATATATGCGTCATTTTTTACAATAAGAAATACAGAACTATTTCTTTGCAATACTTTACATGTGAGATCTCCTCCTTCCTCTTCTTGCTTTGCTTGAATGCTATCGGATTCATGCATGCTAAATGGATGCTTGCTTGAATATGAAAAGTGCATTAAATTAGGCGACGCTCTAGTGAAGAAACAGGAGTAGGTTGCTAGGAACCTCAAGGTTTTCTCCCTCAGGAAGTGGATGTAGGACGCTATAATGTCTCAAACATTTGGTGTTGATCCTAAGTTGGGATTGTCCCAAGCTAACCATGACCAACAAGTCACCCAACAACCGCAGTTACAGCAATCAGGATATGTCTCCTTTGCTCTACCATTATGAAAGTGTTCCTCAAGGCACAATAGCAAGCACACATAGTACAAGCAGAAGTCTCACTTTCCATTGGAGCTTATCATAGTAGAAGCATTTTCACCATGGAACCAAGTTCTGATTCTTCTCCATTTGGACAAGAAACAAGGCACAGAGGGAAGGGTAAAGAGCTAGTGTCGAGGACTGCCTCAACACAAAGGGATCCATGAGAGCATTCTTATAACATGTCCTCAGTCGCCACAGAGCAAGCATGATGCCTAGCAGCCCCAAAGCTAAGTTGACAAAAGAAAGTTTTATTGGAAACTACAGAGCCCAGCCCCATGGGGTAAGAAATCTCAAACCCTAAAACATAGGGTTTTATGCACTCCCCTATGTTCCACTGCCATGTGAATATGCAGAAGACAAGCTTAGGATGGTGTGAAATTGGAAGGGGGATTGCCACAAACATAATATCTAGAGATTGAGAGTTGGGCAAAATAAAGCCAATCCACATTAAGAATGATGATCAAATTTAATGGAACTCGAGATCTCATTTAGAAGCTAGAGGCGTTTGATCAAATTTGTCAGGACATTGATGTTCCCACCAAGATCTATTCATTCAGACTTTGTGTGGAAGGATGTTTCTCACTGATTTTCCTCTTAGCAAAATGGCAAGACAGCAGTCTGTGTGGTGAAAAACCAGTCAGACAATGCCGTGGGATATGTACAATCCACCCACCAGAGTTTTCGGGTACAAACACCAATTGTCATATGGTCATGGGGACACATAGAACACCACTCTAATGAGCAAACCTTCACTCTCACTCTCTCAGATCTCACTCTGCATCTATCCCCTACCTATCTTACTTACTCTCTCATATATAGATAGCATGTTCAGTAGAACAGAGATACTGCACACTCAATCCACACAATGTAGAGAACAACTCAGAACAACAATGAGATGGCAAGCTTTCTCTTAATTATATTCTGGAAGCATTTCAGACTAATATAGAGCAATTTCCCATTAGAGAGACTAACATTCCCTGAGTATTATCATTATAACAAGCTAAAATGGGTTGGCCCATGGAGCTGCTAAGATGTTTGACCAGTCGGTCTTTGAGGTGCTCATTTTCTTTGTGCAGGGCTTGGTTGGCGTCATTCAATTTACGGACCTCAACCAATAGCTCTCCTCTTTCCTTTCTGGGAACTTCGGGTGACAGCATTGTTGTGCTCTTAGTGTGGCTAACTCGGCATCGGCCTTTACTTTTGTTAATTTTGCTTCCAGTCTGGCCACTTCTTCCTTTGCTTCTCTGAGCTCTATGTAGTCTTGTCTTCTTGGTCTGTAGCACCCTTTCTGCCATCTGCTTTGCCTCTTCTAGTTGCATTTGGAGAGCGGCTCTATAACTTTCCTAATCTCCGAGCCCTTCTTCTCTGAGCTGATTCTCATTTTCCATGCAGTGCTGCATTTCTAATTTCAGTGCATTCATCTCATTGATAGTGTCTATCTCAAATTTAGTACTCCTTTCAAGCCTTCGTTTGTGTTCCTCTGCCTAATATTTGGCCTTATATCTATCTTGGAGGGCTTCTCTCAATATATCTGTATATTCTCCAAAGGGTGTGGCATCCTACAACTCTTGCTACATCACGTTATTTCTTTTAGCTAATTTCTTTGCCTCCTTTTCCCAGTGTTAAGTGGTGGCCTTCAGTGCTTGTGCCAGATTATGGTTCTCATCTTCCACTTGCTTTCCTTTTCCTGAAGTGCTTGTTTTGGGGAACTCTTGACCCATTGGTTGTTGTTGGTGTTGTTTTTGTTGCTCTGGCTACTGATGTTGCTGCGGCTCCCTGTCTGCATCATCATCTTTATCCAGGTCATGAATGACCTATTGCGGTTTGCACGACATCTGTTCCTAAATTTCTATCAGAGCTTACAGCATCTGATCCCAGACCTTGCTGAGTCTGGCCTTTGCTATTTTTATCACCGCGCTGCTTTGGCATCAAGTGGTAGGCACATAACTTCTCCTTCGTCTTGGTTTTTTAGGGCTTGGGCTTCTGTTTTGCTATCTAGCACTTCGTCCTTCAGTCCTTGTATGGTCTCATTCCAGACCTTTGCTGGATTTCTTGCTTCCGCCTAATTCTACACACAGAGCCCCTCCACCTGAGCTTGGAGCATGTGCCTTTTGCTGAATGAGGGCTCTGATCTTCCCCTCACTCAGCTCCTTTTGTTGCACTAAGGCCCTCTCTGCGATGGAAATCTTTTTCTGTATCTCGTTTTGTTGTGCCATCATTTGTGATTTGCTTTCTAACTCTTTGACTTTAGTCGTGGCGTTCACTAGAATTCCATGTTGTTTATGATTCCGAGCACACATGCCGTTGATTGTGCTCCATGCCTTCTTCTCATAGTCCTCCATAGACGAGAGAACTTGTGAGAGATGTTCTAGGAGGCTACAGTCATTAGCCCTTTGTTTACATGTAGCTTCTGGCTGGGAAGTCATGCTTCCAATTCTCTGGGTAGCTTGAAGTTGTGGCTTGGTCCTTCTTGCACCTTCTGTGCCAGGTTTGTTACCCAAGGTTGCAGTTCTGCTGGAATAACCACAGCTGTTCTTATGGGCAATTTCCCCTTTTGAGCTTCTTCTTTCTTTTTCTGTTGTTCTCCTTCTTTCCTTTTCTTCTCTTCTTCCTCCTTTCTTCTCTTTTCTTCTTCTTCCTTCTTCTTTTCCTCTTCTTCAAGCTTCTTCTTCCTTTCTTCCGTAGAGCAGCTTCCTGCTTCTGTCTCTCCTCCAGCTCCCTTTTTCTTTCTTCTTCTACCCTTGTTTCTTCACCTCTTCCAGGTCAAGCAACATCTCTTTATATACTATGTGTTTTCTCTTCTTTTACTGGCTTTCTGAGCAATCTTCTGCCATTCCTCGTCATCATCTATGTCATTCTCAAATGAACGAAAAGTCATCATCTATGTCATTCTCGTCATCATCTATGTCATTCTCAAATGAACGAAAAGTGACCTTCGCAGCTTTCGAGGATCCTTCGGCTTCCTTATGTTGATGTCTAACATGGACATCTCCTGTCCGGCAATCCATTGCTGACCCGGCAGCCCGAGCAATTGCTCGTAGGTGCGAGTGTATTACTGTGGGATGTTTCTCCTTAGCCCAAGTGGTTTCTCTCTTCGCCAGATTTTCTTTGTAGATGGTGGCCCAGTTTATTTTTCTCCCGCCTCTACTGCTCCGAGAGCAGTATGTAGTTCTTATTGGACATATCCTATGTTGGGATAAGGTTTGCATGATTAAATGGTATCGAAATCACATCCTTGTTAGTGCGACACATTTGAAACAGAACCAATGGACCATGCTCGCCTTGAGGTAGAGTTTCCCTTAGAAAGGCCATCTAGCTTCATGGCCCACCTTGTTTAATATTGGGGCTAGCCACGTGTTATCTTGGGAGACGTAGACCTCACGTCGTTACACCCTTGGCTGTAAATAGCGAGTATCGCAGTAAACAATCCCAATCTATGACCGTTAGTTGATTTGAAGAAGTGAATTTTATTTTGGAGATAATTATGTGTCTTGGAAGTAATATGCGACTCCTATAGGTACAATGAAAGAGAGCATCATCCTTGGGAGGGGATGGATTATGTCCACTAATTGTTTGTGCTCAGTTGGTGGAAAAGAAATATAACATTCAAGCTTCCCCATGGAATGGTCATAGTACCCTTGGTGGGTGGATGAGGGCACCGTGCACCTATTAACATTCCAAGACATCCTCCACTTACAAGCCATCACCTTAGGTAAAGAGAGCATCATCCTTGGGAGGGGATGGATTATGTCCACTAATTGTTTGTGCTCGTTGGTGGAAAAGAAATATAACATTCAAGCTTCCCCATGGAATGGTTATAGTACCCTTGGTGGGTGGATGAGGGCACCCTGCACCTATTAACATTCCAAGACTCATCCTCCACTTACAAGCCATCACCTTAGGTAACCTCCATCAACTCGTCCTCCACTTACAAGCCATCACCTCAGGTAACCCTCGATACTAAACACTTCTCTCACCTCGCCATGTCAGCCACCCCCTCAAACCACTATGGAGATCCAAAACCTCAACAGGAGAGTCGAAGACCACTACCCAAACCTCAACCTCAACAACCCTTCAATAGGGAGGTCACACCAAGTAGTGGGTACCCTACAGTATCCTGAAGCCTAGGGATGGGATTGGGACAATTTGCTCTACCTGTATATGGGTTGCTGCATGGTACCTTAAAACCCTTTGCATTAATTTTGAGATACCAGTCTGATATTTCAGAAAGTACAAGGTGCAAGAAATCATTTTTCTTTGGATCTTTTCCTTCATGCAGGTGTGGGGATTTTACAAGTCTCTGATAATGTGGAGCTAGCTGGGGTGGGAAAAATTTTAAGGGCCACCAAATTCTATTAATTTTGAGATACAAGTCTGATATTTCAAAAAGTAGAAGGTGCAAGAAATCATTTTGCTTTGGATCTTATCCTCCATGCACGTGTGGGGATTTTATAAGTCTTAGATAATGCGGAACTAGCTGGGGTGGGGAGCTTAGAAGGGAATCCTAACGGTACTTTTCTTTTTACTAAACGATGAGAGAGGAAAGTACTGATTGGAGAATTTTAGTCGATGCTATCAGGCACCATCTCTTCAACACCTTTGTCGAATGTCTCTTCAGCACCCTTGTTCCCTGCATCATTTTGTTGCTCCTCTTTGTCTGCAGCACCCTCTTTTGCACAAGAATCAATAGCACCCTTTTTGCTGACTTCAACAGTCTTGTTCACTTCTTCACTAAACATCTAAAGTATTTGTGCCCCCTGCATTATATTAGTGTCCAAGGGCAATGTTGTCTCTTGATGCTCAGCAAGAGCATTAGTATTGCAGGTCTCCCATATCATCTCACTGCCCAAGTGCTGAGTAATTTCATGATGTTTAGCGTAGCCGCGTGAGTATTGCAGGTCTCATGTTACTGCTCAAGTAGAGCACCTTCCACAATATCGTCTATAATTAGTTGTTCCCTTTCTTCATTACCATGTGCATCAGATGACTCGGTCTCTTCCTTGCGCTCCATATCCATATGTGGCTCAGGTATTGTATCTTTGCAGAGTCTAGTTCAAAAACCACTGTGGGGGATGGTCACGAGGGAGCTTCTCTTGTGGCTACCCTCTCTCTCTCTCTCTATTTTGAACACTCTCTCTCTAACTATTCCCACCACCATCTCCACCCACCACCTCCCAGCCCAGTCCCCTCTACCACACCACCCTTGTACACCTCCCTTTCTCTTCTATTACCACCTTGCCTTTCTCTCTCTGTTAACCCATGGCGGACGCACTATGTTTTACGTCATTAATTTAAATATTCTGAGTCATGGGCCGGGCTTGTCGGCACCATATGTTAAGGATAAAGGGATTGGGTGATCGCCGATGAGAGGCGCACCTTGGATATCAGTAGGATAAGGGTTAGGGTCGGCCGGCCATGTATGGGCGCCCAAGTGTGAACGGCCAAGTCACCTATAAGAGTCAAATGTAACCCTAAAATCCTCATTCTCATGTGTTGTGAATACAAGAGTGCTCTTGCCTTATCTCTTTGGTTTCCTTCTCCTGCGTGTGAGAGAGAGAGAGAGAGAGAGAGAGAGTGAGAGAGCGATCGAGCACTGTGTAGCGGCACGGTGGCAGAGAGGCGGTAGAGCGGCGACAGCGGCTCCTCCTTCACGACTGCGACGCGGGAATCCTTCAAGGCGGCAGTTAAGCGGTGAGTGACACACCTTTTGCATTCTGTTTTGAGCTTGCCTTCCTGGTTGTATGCTTGCAGCCATTTGTGGCTCGCATACGGTGTCCGGCAAGTCCCCAGCTAGTTGAACTACATAGACTCTCAGCATAGTTTGGTAGAATGGAATTTATTTTTATGGTGTGAGCCTTTCTCCAACTATGCGGCAAAAGCGCACATTTTTGGCGCCGCTGCCGGGGAGTTGCCCTGCACCAAGCTCCAGTTTGCAGCTCGGCTGCTGCGTGAAGTTTAATTTACACTGTAGGAAAGGCGTCTGTGTTGCTGTTGAGGTGTTTCTGTGGTTTTCAATCTCTGTTTCTGCAATTTGTCTTCTGTATTCCTGTTTCTTTTGTTATATTTTCGCTCCGCGTGTGGGCGTGCATTCTGTTATCTGGTTTCTGTGTGCGAGAGGGATTTCTGAATCCCCAGATCTGTGCTGTGTGTGCGAACTGCACCGCGGCCAAGGCTGAACCCTAAGGAAACCCTAGAAAACTTATCTCACAAAAAAAACAGAAAATAAAAAATAAAAAAATTATAAAAAAGAAAAAAGAAAAAATTAAATTTTATTTTCAAAGAAAGAACCAAACATGTGGAGAGGAAAGATTTTCTAATTGGAGAAAATTTTTTTGAAAAGAAAGAACCCCAATTGACCCACGACCCACGACCCCGGTCTCGGTCTCGGTCTCGGTCTCGGTCTCTTGATATATATATATAGGAGAGTGAGCCTCCATAGCTTTCTTTCAAGTGAGAGCTTATGGGAAGTTGTGCCCTATATGTAGCCCACTCCCCAAGGAGTAAAGTGAGCATGTGGGATAAAGCCCTCACCCTTTCCTCCACAAGCAAATAGGCTTTTGCCCCTTTCCCCCAAAGGAAACGGACTGTTTTGAGGACTACAGGAGCTCTGGATAGGCGAACACGGTGCTGTAAAGCACACTAGGACCCTTTGAACGATACGCTCGTTTCGAGCTATCACACGCCCTAGTCCAAGTTCGACCGTAGGTAAGGGGGTCAAAAACGGGTTAAAAACAACACAAAAACAAGTAAAAACGGGGTGCGAAACACCTCAGAAACCACTTGTGTGAGTTTCAAGGGTAGTTACCAACGCACGTAGGGTACCCACGTCACATGCATCTACGTTCTGGTCGGGTGCTAGAGCCTGAACCACTAGAAAGCGTTTCAGTCTACGCAGGCTCACACTATCCCTCCACGTTGGCATCTTGGCCTTCGGCTGGAACCCAAGGGAGTGCAACCCAAGATCCACGAATAGTGGATAGTGACTCGTCCTCTGACTCAGAAGCCATGGAAGGACACCCTACCAAGAACCCTGAGGAGACAAGCCAAAACATGCCAGTGTGGGCCCCACAACCCGGATCTAGCATGTTTAGTCGTCTAATAGAGACCTTTAGTAGAGCTACACGCTCTGAGCATGCAACAAGCGAAGTAAATGAAGAAGGAGGGGTAGTGGATTCGCCATTCACATCTCATGTGGACCCTACCTTCCCAAAGAGTGTCCATGTGGATATTCTACCCACTTCGTTTAATGAGGGCCCTACTGAGCTACCACATTCCGATGCTCTTCCTAAAGTAGAGGTCCCTAGAAGCCAATCCATAAGAAGTGACATTGCGTCCACTTCAAGGGAACCATTTGGCACACCAAGTCTAGATGGGATATTTCTCAATGAAAATTGGGAATATGATCTACACACAGAGACTCTAACGGACCTATACACGGGTTACACATACCATGTAGGTTGGTTAGAAGTCCTACGATCTACATCTAGCGCCACTAATCTAGAGGAGCAACAACACATGATATGTGAGGTGATTCATAGAATTATCCAAATTGAGAGGCAAAATAGGGGAGTGGACCTAGTTTCCACTGGCCCTATGAGGTTTTTGGATACGGGCAAGGCCAAACAACCAACCCTATCACAATTGGAGACTCCCTCGGTGAGTCCCATAGACCCTTCATATGTTGTTTCACCTGGAGTCTCAATGCAGGTTGAGCCCACGAGCAGTAACTTTACCTTTCCAACCTTGGCTCAACTTTCCATTAGGGAATCCACAATGCCTACCCCAATGATGAGCATGATAGAAAGTGCACCTGTTATCACTGTAGTTAGTACGACACCACTACCTAGTGGAACAGTACCTACAACAGTGCATGGTAGTGCCTATCGGCCTTATGTACCTATTGCTACTCATGCCCATGTAGCTCCTACGCCTCCTAGTATGCCAATGGCGTATGCTCCAAGACTGCCTTATCACAACCCTTATCCAAGAGGAACTAGGCCTAGCTACATATCATTTCCTACGTCATTTGCCAACATACTCAGACCAACGCCAACTCCTATCAGCCAGGCTATCCCAGAAGTGCCTCCACCAACTATGCCCGCTCACTTAGGTGATCTCGCAGCATTTGCTCAGACGATCGGACGATCCATTGCAGAAAACATGCGGGGCATGCCTGAGAGAGAACCTAGAAGCAAGGCAGTACAAGTGGCTAAGCTCACTCAAAACTTCAGTGGTAACGAGGATGTTAGGAAGCACATTGAAGTCTTTGAACACGTGTGTGATTCCTTGGAAGAGCACAATGAGCTGCACAAGTGTAAAGCCTTAGGCTTAACCTTGAGTGGGAAGGCCGAAGATTGGTATCGAACCTTAAGGGTTGAAGAGCGCACTTGGAGAGACGGAAAACTCTCTCTCTTGTAGTAAGAGGAGTACGATCCACACTAAGCTCACTCCAATGGGATTTGCATCCCTTTCGGAGCTAGGGATTCGACCCGTACCGGTGCACAAGAGCTTATCCACAAATGGAGAGAATGCTCATGGCTACCATCACTTGACACTAGACTAAGCATACACACAAGCTCAACTTGTACTCATTCCTACACACCCATTCATTCACAAATACAAGCAAGAGGAATACAATCACTATGCACTCAAGCAAAGAGAAAGACCTCACTCCACTCCTATCTTCCTACAAGCATGCATACATTCAAGCATCAAGCTTCCATGAAAGCTTCAATTCAATCCATGTACTCAAAAATGAAATACTAAAAGCATGCATAAGAGTAAAATGATTAGAGAAGAGGATGAGAAAGACTCATGACATTGCTAATGATTCAATGAAGAGATTAACCTCATACAATGATGTAGATGGGGTGAGAGAAGAGTCTTCACCTCTATGGAGAAGAGGGAGAGTAGGTCTCTCAAAGGAGCTCTTGCATGAACTAAGCCCAAAGTGTGTCTAAGCTCTCAAATGAGCCACCTTTTATACAAAAATTCTAGGACTCCCATAAGTCCCCATGTGGGATTATTATCAAACCCTCTCCCACATTCATCTACAAAGTAGAACTCTTTTCAAGAGCCCTAAGTATCGTTTTTGTTGCATCCTGGTATTGATCTTCATTTGCAAGCAACACTCCCCCCTTCCTATTTTGCGCACGTCCTCGAGCGCGGTAGTAGCAAGAGCTGCAACAAAAACAATTGATACTAGTAAAGTCCTTTATTGATAAAAAGAAAAGAAAGGCAAAATCAGCAATAATAATTACACACGTGAGCATACAAGTGCAAGGCTGATTAAAGTTTTAATGAATACTAAAAGAGGTGAGTAAAAACTAGTCAAAGTGAGACTTAGGTAGTAGATGATGCTATGCCAAGGCAAGTGTCTTTGTACACCTCCGGTTATGACCGCAGTCTCAATGTCCTATCAGTATGGAAGTTACTCCTAAGTGGCAACCCTACTCCTAAGTATGAGCAAAGGTGATTGGAGCTCTCTCTTGTTGTTGTTGTTTTTTTTTTTTTTTGATATGTGTGTAGAAGGTGATAAAGATTAAGTTTCTATCCCCATGAGACCCAAGCAATGGCCCAGAGACCTCCGCCAAGAGAATCTAAAGACCGCTAAGTATCTCAAGGGCGACAGACCCTTTTTCTTTCTTTTATGACCTAAGGAGTACCCCTTGAAGATGAGGGCATCGGTTTCGAGGGCCCATAGTGTACCCCCGAGTCCTACCAACATCTATCAAGGTGATAGATTCCTCAAAGGTCCTCTATTGAAGCTTCTAGACATCAGTGTTCACCCCATGGAAACCAAGGCATCGGCCCCAAGGTGCTGAGACATCCCCAGGTCCTACCAAGCACTTCGCATGGCGGTAGACACTTCATGTCGCAATTCACCTTGTATATATATTTTTGTAGGGTATATTTTCATAAATTTTATTACTCCTATCACCTAGCTCATATCTAAGAGATAGCTACCACTATGGATAACTAATATACCTTGAAGACATAAGTACTTGGCATACTCCCTTGGTATATATCCTACACTGTCTTTGGATAGACATATCTTTTACTAAGTCTTCTAAGACTCTAGAATTCTCTCACCATATTTTAACTACAAATCAAAAACTCAAACCAGCCAATATTGTGTACATGCAAACCATATATTCGAAAGATAAGAGCACTTAAAGAAATAAAGATTAAGATTTGCATACACCTGTTGTAGTGCCCTGTTGATGTTGTTCGTTTGCCTTGAATAATTGCTGATTTTGGTGCAGATTGCTTCTCCTTGATCCCTGTAGGCATAGCATATCTCCCCCCTTCCTAATTTGTGTGCACGATAGGTGGACTGTAGGGTCGTATCTGATGCTCTTCTTAAGCTGAGATCTCTGCACAAAGTTTTATTAACAAACAAAAGAAAAAAACAAAAGAATAAAATTTGTTAGTGGTGCCAATCACCAAATATAGCCGAGGGGAAAAAACCCTTTGGGAGAAAAGTGCCCTGGCTTGTCGTTCTTATTGTGGAGTCACTGAGTTACTCTTGCGCTGATGGTGTGGATCATCGAAAAAAGAACATAATTCTTTAAAGGCATAAGGAACCACACTATTCAAACATTGATCTACCAAAGAGCTTCATTTGTAGTGTTAATGCCTTATCTTTGGTTTTAGGTATGTCCTTCTTGGGTGCGAATTTTATCAATTGTTTTGGAATTTGAGCAAGATAAGAGGATTTAGGCATTGAAATGCTAGAATCTATGCTCAAATGAGACTCCTTTGAAGTTGGATGGGTCTTAAGTACACCAGTTGATGGTTGAATTATGTAACAAGGAGAAATCGGGACAACAGGTGTTTCAATACATGTATTACGAATATCAACACAAGTGGATTTGTAGGTGCTATCACAGCCACCTTTCCTTTCTTGAAGAGTCTGTGTTGATTTCTTTTGTACCCACTGATATGGAAAATCAAGGGTGGCTTTTGGAATCTTTTTGAAACACTCTTTTACCTTTAGCAATCCATGGCATTTTGGAAGCCAAATTGATGTTGCACCCTCATAATAACCTTGTGCTTTAAGCACATTTTTTGGGACCCATCGAGTAACAATCCGAGGTTTGGGCTTGGAAATGATGTGCTTCTTAAGAGGCTTAGCAACTGGACTAGATGGTACAAGTTTGTACGCATCTTTGGGTAGCCACATTGATAATTCCTTTTTGCCTGGCCTTCTTTGAGCAGCAATTAGAGTAGTTGGAACATGCCAGCCATGGTCCTCACTTGAGTACTCATCAATTATCCACATCATTTGTTTTGGAGCTTTAAGAGCAGATTTTGATTGTGGGTTGGGTAAGGTAGAAACATTACCCTTTTCACACGACAAAGCTCGTGGAGTAGCAAAGACTTCCTCTATATGCAATGCTGTTGTGTATGTATCCCTATAGTACAAATGATCTAGAAGAGCACGTGTTTGTACCATTCGTAGAGGAATAATATCATATCCATCTGAGTCACAGAATTGAATTGGCTTTGGTAAAGCACATGTCGATAATGTTGCAAGGACATGACTCCATTCTAATGGATCAATTAAATGCTCAGGGAAGGGTTGTGGAATGTATGCCTCGTCCGATACACTTCGATTACCCTTAAGTCTCTCAGTGTTGAAATCCCTACATGAGGCTCCACACATCCACAGATCTTCTCGCCCATCTGACAATGTAATTTTTGAGCCCTCAGATGAAGCAGAATCAAACTCATCTATTGGAGACCTTGTTACATCACGATATGAGTGATTCCTTAGGTTGACCCTTGTGATGACAGAATCATGTCTGAGGTACAAGTAGTTGTATCCCCAATCTTGAATCATTTGAAATTGTCGTATGAATGGTCTACCCAATATCACTTCATAGTTTGGATGCTTTCCAAAATCCACCACTGCAAAGGTATGCTCATATTCAATCCCACATGTGGTGACCAATATGTTCTCAAGCAGCCCAAGGGGATGTTCTAAGCTTCCATCTGCTAGCTGCAAGCGCATCCTTGTACTCCTAATAGCTGGTTTGCCCCATTTTTCCCAAATGGACCGTGTTACAATGCCCACTCCTGCTCCACTATCAAGTATTGCAGTTGAAGATACTTTTCGCACTTCTAATGGGAGGGTAGCATTTCCCTGATCGTCTTCACAAAATTTTCCTACTTTGTTGATAGGAACTGGCATTACATGCTTTGTTTCAGGGTGTATAGTACACTCATGGTGACCCTTTTGGAGCAATACCTGCTCTGACAAACATATGGCAATATCATTCCACAACTCAGGTTTAAGCTTTATCAACTCAAGCAAAGGTAAGGTACAAGCCACAGGTGCAGACAAAATAGCTTGCACCATACTCATATCTTTCTCCTTTGTCAACCTTTTATGCATTGAGGGTATCCTCAAGGTTTGAGAACAGTTCTCATATTCTCCCAGATAGGATGGTAAGGTTTTCATTGTATGCTTACTTCTAGGAGAAACCATTGTTTGACCTTCCTCCTGGATGCTTGGGCGTCCAAAGTTGTTTTCCGTGTCTCTGGTGAAATCCACCTCAGAGAATGGAGGCGAACTAACAGAAGACATGTTCTCATTTATTTTCTCATTTACAGCGGCCCACATGTCATTTGCCATGTCCTCATTAGCATCAATAATTTCATCATTGCATGGGAAGACAAGGCTAGGTGATGGTAGACTTTCTTCTTTCAATGGAGTGTCAATTGGTGTCGATCTTTCGCTTTGAGCTTGTGAAATGAACTCACTTTTCATTTCCCTACTTGATGACACTTCCGGTATAGTTTCTAATGTTGGCTTAAGAGAAGTTGGGCCCCGAGGAATAGGTGGTGGTGGTCCCTCAAGTATCGACTGAGCTTCCCTAATGAGTTGCTGATGTACAGCTAGATTGATCTTCTCCTCACGAGGGTTTGGGTATTCTTGAAGCTTCTTGGGTAGCTCTGATAAGGCTGCAATGCGACTTCTATGAGCATCAATGATGGCCTCTAGAGTCTCATTCACTTTATCCACAAAAACAGAACCCCCAGAACTATCCTCAGTCGTACTAGCCTCATTTTGTTTAGCACTTGGCTCAGGTTTAGGTTCCTCACGCACTTCTTGGGATGTAAAAGTTTTATCCCTTATGTTTTGTTTAGAGTTCTCCTGAGAACTAGAAGTGGATGCACTTTTAGTTTGCTTGTTTCGGTTCTTCTTTCTCCTAGTGGTCTTTTTTCTACTGGACTGTAGGGTCTTGTCCACTAGATTTGTCTTTGCATCCCGAGTTCGAGGTGTCTCATCAGTTTGTATTTCAGCGTTTTTTGTTTGTGAGCGAGTCATGACTCTAAGTGGCACGACATCCTCATTCTCAGATGAAGGTGGTGATGGAATTGTACCTACAAGGTTAAGTGAAACCTTTGGTTGAGAGTTGCCCTCCTCATGTGGTTTCAACAGACAATCCTTCGGGAAGTGTTCGACACAACACCCCAGACAATATCTTTCTATTGGTGGAAACTGTTGCACTGTTGTATTGGACCTAGATGCTTGCCTTGAGCGATGTGGACAATCACGAGCCCAATGGGGTTCTCCGCACTCATAACAGGGGCCCATTGGTTTGGCCTCTACTTTCCTTGGCTGCCATTGACCTGAGGGGCCTGGAGTCCTAGGTTGGTAGCCGCCTAGCAACATTAAAGAATTTTGTTCCCCTGGTTGAATCTCCACCAGTGCTTGGTTTGGGTATGCGGGACTTTCAAAGATATTTTCTTTGGATGAATATGATACATATTCTTCCTCCACATAGCCTGGGTTTACCAAGTCTCTACACACATTTGGATTGTCATAGTCAACAACCCTCACAGGAGCAGTCCCTGGAGCAGGAGGTTGAGCACCAAGAACAGGTCGTGCTTGTTCTTGTGTCATCGGTGGCTTACGTTCAAAATTTGTATATTGTTGATACATTTGTGGAGCCACTCCACCCCTCGGTTGCTCACGTTCCTGTCTCATTCTCGCAATGCGAGTACAATCCTGGGTGGTATGAGTAAAGTTCCAAGCACAGGCTTGGCACCACTTCTTTGTGGGTTGGTTTGTGACTAGAGGAGAAAAGGTATTACAGTCCTCTGTTTTATGGTCACCGCCACATGCTCCACAAAGATGAGGACCTGTAGGAAGTATACTCCTCATTCTCTGCTGCTGTTGTTGTGGCTGCATGGGTGGACGATAGGTTTGTCCTAATCTCCTTAGCACTAGGTTGGCTATTTGGTCTGGGTTTACTAGTGCGCTAGACCCTGAACTTTGATCTTCACCCCACTGATTTCTAGGTTTAACCTCAGGGCCAGAACCATCCTGGAACTTGAAGTTATCGGTGAAATCCATAGCATCATGGCAACACTCATTAAAACTTGTATGTTTCTTAGCATAGAGATGTGTATGCAGTGTCGAATTTTTGAGGCCTTTTAAGAAGAGAGAAATTAATCGACTTTGGGCGGGTTTCTCATCTTCTGGGCAACGATTAATGTACTGCTTCATTCTATTTACACAGTCTCTAACACTTTCATTCTCGCCTTGCTTGAAAGAGTAGATGTGTGCTACCGTGTCATGTTGAATTCCCATCAAGGAAAAAGCAGCAATGAATCTCTCTTCCAAAACTCGTAAAGAAGTTTTGTCAGAAGCCTCTAATGCCTGAAACCAAGCCAGGGCTTTTCCTTCAAGAGTGAGTCCAAACCCTTCTATTTGAGTATGCTTGTCAGCAACTTGCTCAGCTCGAACTGCTTGCCTAAAAGCTGCTACATGATCGTATGGATCTCCCGACCCTTCATATTTCTTTACCAATTTCTGAAGAGTTGATGGCCTTACTTGTCGTGAATACTCATCATAGGGCCTACGGCCTCTTACCCTTAGTGGGAATTGTTCCTCCCTTTGGAGAGATGGTCCACATGTTTCCAAAATTGGTGTGGGTACCCTATTGCCAGCCTCACCAAACCCCTCTAAAGATCTTGTCACCCTCATTTCAGGAGGTGCACTTATAGGAGGCCGAGTTGGCTCCCCTCTCATCCGATTGTCATAGTGGGAAAGATGTTGTTGTGGTGGTGTGATCTGTGGTCGCACATTTGGTGTAGGACGATATCTTGGTGCTAGAGTTGGGCTACTAGCAGTGGTCCACTTAGATGTTGAAGGTCCCTCTCTAGTGAACTCTCGTAGGGGAGGAGCAACAGTTTCTCCAAGAAAGGCTGTCTCTCCTGGTTTGGCTGTATGTGTCGAGAACACTTCCATAAATAATGGTTGTCCTTTCCACGTGAGTTCCCTAATCTCTTTCCAATCTAACGTTCGATATTCATTGGCCCATTTATCAACTATTCTGTGCATGTGTCCTGCACACTTCTCAACTACCACTACATAAGCTAGAGGAAGATCCAGCTCTGGCGCTTTAGTTGTGGCATAATATCCCTCTAACGAATCTTTATAGACCTCTTGAAGTGGGTCATCCTGTAAGACCTTTGTCACAGGAATTTGTCGTACAAACTCCCATTGGCTTTCAGCCCCATGATCCATTTTACACTTGCCTTTCCTATCCTTGTCCAAATTTAGATCTACAAGAAGTAAATCATCTATGGATGGCTTTGAGGATTGGGCATTGGAAGGTCCAGGCATGTCCGGCTCGATGAGCCAGTCATCTCTAGACTCCCTTGCTCTGGAAAGTTCTGATAAATCTAAGAACTCGGTTTTAGAGAGCTCCCCTAATTTGTCTACCTTTTCTGGATGGTAGGTGACTTCGTAGCGAACACCATCTCCACCCATGTACATGTTACCCTGGTCATTGACTAGAGGTGCTCTATCAAGTTCTGAGAATATGTCGGCAATCTTAACAAGGTACCGTTGTTGTGGGTCCCTAAAGATCTCAGCTCCTTGAGCATTTGTGTAGACATATTGGAGTCGCACATTGAATGTTAACCCCATGGTATCGGCTTCAAATGGATTAAAGGATCGTGTGGGTGTCCTATTTTGGGCTACGGGATAACTAGTTGATGGCCCTAGATTGTCCATGGACAATGAACTATTTGTTCTAGAGGAAAGGGTATCGGATTGGGATTCAGAAAGGGTTTCAGCAATATCTGCCAAATTGCCTACCGATTGGGTCCCACTTTCTTGCGTAGGTACTCGAGAAGGTGCCCTAGGCCCTATGGCAGAATCTATCAGACGTCCTGACCGTAAGTGCATAAGGTCAAATTTTGTTTTGGTTTTTGGGTTTTTATGTGTTTTTGTTTTGGTTTTTGTGTTTTGTTTTTTTGATAAAAATATATATATATATGTATATATATATATATTTTTCCCTACCTAATCACTAACGGCAACTAAAAAGAATATGTGGGGCGTAACTATCTATCCTAAGTTTTTTTATTATTTTTTTTATTATTATATATATATATTTTTTTTAATGATTTTATAATTTTTTTACTTTTTTTCTCTTTTAATAATATACACAAAGTTATGAATACTAACTATGCACAAAGTTACAAAAATTAAAAAATGCAGGTTACACTAATTATGCAAAATTTTGTACAGAAATTTAAATAATTTACAATGGATTCCAAAAAATAAAAATTATTTTTTCTTCTTTTTCTTTTTTCTTTTTGTTTTGTTTTGTTTTTAAACTACTAAATTTCGTTGCCTAATTACAAAATATATATATATATATATATATATATATATATATATATATATATATATATAAATCTACTAATTATGCAATAATTACAAAAAATTCTAAAATGCAAACTACTTTAATTATGCAAAAATTTAAATGATGAACAATGATTTCAAAATAAAAATTGTTTTTTCTTCTTTTTTCTTTTTCTTTTTTTTTCTTTTCTTTTCTTTTGTTGTTTTTGTTTTTTTTTTTTTAATATATTACAAAAATTTAAAACAATGCAAATTACACTAAATATGCTAAAAATTACAGAAATGAAAAAAAATAAAAATATGCACACACTATGGACTCCTAAAAACAAATAAAAAGAATTTTTTTTAATTTTAATTTTTTTTTTAATTTTTTTCTTTCTTTCTTCTCTCTATTTTTTTAAAGATTTTCCACTATTTTTTTTTCTTTTTTTCAAAATCTCTTTTTTCTTTTTTTCTTCCTCTTTTCTTTTCTTTTTTAATCTCTTTTTTTTTGTCCTTTTTTTGTAATGCCTTTTTCTTTTTCTTTTTTTTTTAAAAAAAAATAAGAAATATTATTATTTTTTGTTTGTTTGTTTTATTTAAAAATACAAAAAACTTAAAAAATTAATAAAAATAAAAAAAATAAAAAAATAAAAATTTTCACCTACCTTATCCTTTCGCTCGCCGCTCGCCGCCCGCATTCGTCGCTGGAGCGCGCGTGGGTTGCTTCAATGCCTTGCCGGCCAGTCCTTCGCTCTCAAGCGCCCTCCACGACCAACATCTTCTTCACCAACTCCACGCTCCAGCTGTGCCTTCGCCTCCCACAGTCCAGCTGTGCCAGTCCAGCTGTGCCTCAGTGCCTCCGTCTGCCTCCTCCGCTCCAACCTTCTTCCACTTTCCTTCACCAGCGCTTCCAGCAGTCAACTCCACTGCCGTCGCCTCAGATGCAATTGTGTTTTTTTTTTCTTCGTCTCCTTGCGAAGACCTTTTGCTGCCTCGCTTTCGTCTGCTACTCCACCTGAATATATATATATATATATTATAGCCGCGCCTTCGACTGCGCTCTTGCCGCCGACGGCCACCTCTTTCTTGCAACCGTGCCACTCTCCACGCAGCCGCTTCCACCTCCGGCTGCCCACCTACCTCCACTACTGCTGCAGTCCTCTTGGCCTTTGCTTCTGCCGCCGTCAACCTCTGTTGCCGCCGGCCAACTTGCCAGCCGTCAACGTCTGCTGCCGCCTGCTATGCTTTCTCCTCGCCGGCTTCTTTACACAACCTTCACGCCAGCTTCTCCACTTCTTCCACCTCCCACACCTTCGCCCGTTTGTCGCCTACTCCAACCACCACACCATCGCCTCCACTGCTCCCGCCTTTGCCTCCAATCTTCGCTCGGCCACCTACTGCCAACCATCAGTTGCACGTAAATATATATATATATATATATTTTTCTATTTGTCGGCCGCCTTCGCCTACAGCCCCTACAGCCCAACGGCCTCTACCCACTTCGACACCTCTTCTTCTTGCAGCCACCTCGACTGCTCCTTCTCGCCACACGGCCACCTTACAGAGCTACTGCTGCGTCGGAAGTATAAATATATATATATATATATTTAATTTTAAAGCTGCCTTCTCACTCCTTTCGCCAAAGGGCAGCAGCCCTTACCTCTTCTTGCCACCATCCAAGACAACACACCAAGAAGACATTACAGTTTTTATATATTACAATAGTGATCTTGATGAAAGGGAATGGCACCGCTTACTTGCTTGCTTGCTACCAAAATTTTTATTATTTTTTACATGTTAGTGAAAAGCATGAAAGCATGAAATGACAAAAAACAATGAAGGTAAACATAATGAACGGTACTTGAAAAGCAATAAAACATAAAAAACAATGCGGGAGAAACCTCAACCGCTCAATGGTTTTTTTTTTTTTTCCTAACCTTATCCACTCACACCGAGATCACACACTCGAACTTAATCTAATCACTCAATGGTTTTGCAACCAAAAGAGGAAATAGTGGTGGTTTCCACACACTCTCAACCGGATTTGAGTCTTCTCCCCGGCAACGGCGCCAATGGAGAGACGGAAAACTCTCTCTCTTGTAGTAAGAGGAGTACGATCCACACTAAGCTCACTCCAATGGGATTTGCATCCCTTTCGGAGCTAGGGATTCGACCCGTACCGGTGCACAAGAGCTTATCCACAAATGGAGAGAATGCTCATGGCTACCATCACTTGACACTAGACTAAGCATACACACAAGCTCAACTTGTACTCATTCCTACACACCCATTCATTCACAAATACAAGCAAGAGGAATACAATCACTATGCACTCAAGCAAAGAGAAAGACCTCACTCCACTCCTATCTTCCTACAAGCATGCATACATTCAAGCATCAAGCTTCCATGAAAGCTTCAATTCAATCCATGTACTCAAAAATGAAATACTAAAAGCATGCATAAGAGTAAAATGATTAGAGAAGAGGATGAGAAAGACTCATGACATTGCTAATGATTCAATGAAGAGATTAACCTCATACAATAATGTAGATGGGGTGAGAGAAGAGTCTTCACCTCTATGGAGAAGAGGGAGAGTAGGTCTCTCAAAGGAGCTCTTGCATGAACTAAGCCCAAAGTGTGTCTAAGCTCTCAAATGAGCCACCTTTTATACAAAAATTCTAGGACTCCCATAAGTCCCCATGTGGGATTATTATCAAACCCTCTCCCACATTCATCTACAAAGTAGAACTCTTTTCAAGAGCCCTAAGTATCGTTTTTGTTGCATCCTGGTATTGATCTTCATTTGCAAGCAACAGCACTCACTACCCCACTCTCAAGAGATTGTTCTTGAAAGAATACATACGTGAGGGTGTGCTTTGGGGAGTAGCATCTCAACTCCAAAAAGCTGAACGCGAGGAAGGGGAGTCAGTGAGAGACTTTATAAGTCGATTGAAGCATCTAAATTCTCGTTGCACTCCCGATGAACGCTTCAATAACAACCAACTCCTCGATAGATTCATCCGAGGATTGCGCCACGAGGATATTTACAATGGCCTAGTCATTAGAGGTCTTACAACGTGGGAAGCAGTCACTGCCAATGCAATCCAGTTAGAAGACAACTTGATGATTGCAGGTAAAAAGGTGTCTTCAGAAACAAAATCCGTTAGTTCGCAAGTATCTGGGCACGAGCCAATGACGGTAAAACCTATTGCCAAGGAGCCCAAGATATCTGAAATGTCTGTGACCGACCTTACTAAGGCTCTCCAAGAATACTTTAGGGGTAATCGAGCTCCTCAAAATAGCCATATGTACCCAAGGAGAGAGCAACAATGGTGTTCGGTGTGCTTAGGACCACATAGCACGAGTGAATGTCCCACATTTAGAGTCAAATTCAATGGAAATTGCAATGCATGTGGTAAGTATGGCCATCAATCTAAAGATTGCCTAACACTTAAGCGAATGTTGGCAAACCAGGCACCACTAGCTTGGTCAAACACACCTCAAGTACCCGCGCTAATGCCTGCACAACCTATCGAGCAACCGTCACAGCACATAGTTCCAAGGAATCCGAATGTAGTCCAGTCTGTGCCGTTACCACCGCCAGTGCTAGGACCACAACCTCCACATCCAAGGATTACCCCTGTAAACCAGATGGGTTGTGAGTCACATAGTGCATGTGGGGATTATGAAGAGGAGATAGACCCCACTGTTCCATACGGGATTGATACGTTTGAAATGATTCCCTAGTACTACATGGAGGATCATTTTGGGCAAGTTAAGCCTGTATATCAAGCGGCTGCTCTCGCCACAAGGGGGCAAAACCTTAATACCATGGCAAGGAGACCACCTCTTCAATGCTACGAGTGTGGTGGACCGCATCGTGTAGCGGAGTGCCCTAATAGGCTACAGAAGATCGCTACTCAAATGCAACCAAATCAAGGGAGCACATCGGGAATGCCGGTACTTACATGTAATCGTTGTGGCATAGATCATTTGATCGCTCAATGTCCACATAATCCTAATGCACCCAAGATTACGCCATTGAATTTGGTTGAGGTCACCAACCAAGCACGAGGAACCACACCCATTGTACCCGTGAATGTAGTTACACGGTCAATGCTTCAAAATCAAAACTACATTCTTGAAGAGAGGGATACTGCATCAATCGCTCAGGCAAAGAAAAAGAAAACACGGCGAAAGAGATCGCTTAATGCCACGAGCTCCAAGCCCAGTTCAAAGACTAACATAGGGACAGGAGACGACCCCGTGTATATGAATGATCCTGAAGATGATTCTGATTCAATAGAAACCATGGGGACCAAAGCCACTACCTTAAGGGAGGAACCCACTCGGGAGCTCAATGAAGGAGAATCAAGCGAGTACAAAAATAAGGGGAAACAGAAGGAAACTTCCTCGGCCCCACAACCAAGTCAGTTAATGCCCTCTCGACCACCCAAACTGACTGAGACTCCCCAAGACAAGCCACGTGGGCCAAAAACCCTCAAGAAAAAGATTGGAACTTACCCAAACCCAGTTGAGGAGATTGAACAAGTGCAACACTTAAGGGGTTTGGTGGAAGAAACACAAAGAGAACTGGAGCCAAACCCAAGAAAAATCAAAATTCCAGACACAGTGTTTCCTACGCAAGTTCAACCTCACAGGAACCATAAACCGTTAGCGATACCTAGTATCATTCAGGAAGAAAGTGAGGATAGGACATCCGGAAGTGGGCAAACACCCTTCTTGCTGGAAAGAATGTTTAGTGAGGGAATGCCTGACCCCATTGAAGAGGAAGTGATTCCATCTTCACCAGTTCCTAGTCAAGGAGCGATGTCTCGAAAAGTACCATTGAATGTGTCCAAGCTAATGGATTTCATGTCCTCTGAGATCAGAACCACGATCATATCCAAATTATACGGAGATCCTGAGCTATTCTTAGCTCTTCGGGCATTTCTCAATGGAGAACTAAAGGCGGGGTTACCACAATTTGCAAATATGGATAGACTCGACACGCTTCAAGATGAAGGGGAACATTGGGATCTACAACCCAACTTTGATGAAGATTCGGTCGTGGAAATACCTGTGAACAAGTTGGGACAGTACTTTGAAGGTGACGAATCTAATGCCACCCTCCCCATTACTACCAAGGGATTAACTCTAAAGGGAATCCTTGATGGTGGTGCTGGAGTGAGCATTGTGACTAAAAACTGTTGGGAATCTATGGGAAGGCCTCACCTCGAAGTCACAAACATAGTGGTTAAGATGGCAAACGGAACCATAGCTAAACCTATTGGAATGTTAAGGGACCTTAAGATTAAGGTCCTGGGATACAAGGTAAAACATACCTTCATTGTAATGGATTTCTCCAAGCATCCTATGTCATATCAAATGATCTTAGGACGTCCTTTCATGAGGGAAGCACAAATGGTGCATGACTGGTCGAAAAACCATGTCTACCTACAATTCCAGGACTCTGTCATTCGAGTTGATCTTGAGAATGGTCGTGCACATCCTTTAGGAAGCAAGGTTATCATTGATAATCGATCAGATACCACTATTCACTCCGCCCCATTAAGGTATTGCTATACATGCAAAAAAGAGACTGATGATGGGAAAGATTCTCCTTATATGGATGTCCTACCGGGTATGACTGAGTCGGATAACGTGGATTGGGTACACCTAGCGGCAACCATAGACACATGGGGAAATAGAGGCACAAGTTGGGTAACACCTGAGGGGCAAGATATACCACCGTTAGTGCCAATAAACATGATAGGTGTTATGCACTTGACCCCTGACTCCACCGACACTGAAAGTAGCGAAGACTCTGACCAATGCAACTCTGAGTATGAATCTCAAGAAGAAACTGACCCTGAGCCTGATGGGAAAAATGAATCAAATATTCACCCAAATGTGGAAGCAAGGTGCTCAAGGCCTAGGACATTGGCCTCCTGCAGTTCATCCGAAAGTGAAGATCGACCAAGTGAGTCCGAATCGGATAGAAACAAAAATCAAAAACTTGGTAAGAAGAAAACGAGACATAAGCGCCAACGCTATCGAGCTAATGTACGAACTGCAATAAACAAGGAAAGATCCACTGCAAAATGGCTTAGTTATGTAGGAGCCATTGATGCTCATCGGAAGATAGCGGATAATTGGGGACAATACCTCCAAAGTGTCATGTGGTGTATTCCGCAACCTCATGACGTCGCCCAATTAGAAATCGAAGAGAAGCCGAAACTAAGTCGTACTGCAAGAAGGCGGCAAAACCAAGAGTTGGCTCAACAACAAAAGGAAGCGGAATTGAAAGAAAAAAGTCTGGCACAACAGGAACCAGTAGACTTACACCCCGCACCCGAGCATTTCAAATCATTCACCACAGGGGAACGTAAAGTAGTCTACACAAAAGCCCAACGAACGCCTACCAATGGGAGTAGCGGTGTCTACGATGGCCCTGCGGTAGTTAAGGAGATAGACTTAGCAGATCCGGGTGAGGAGTCTAAACCAGTTTATATTGCTCAAGACCTCACCAAGGCGGAAGAAGCTGCACTTACGAAGCTTCTTAAAGAATTCAAGGACATATTTGCTTGGACATATCATGATATGAAGGGTGTTCCACCCTCGGTGGTGCAACACACGATTCCAATGATTAGCACTGCTAAACCAGTCCAGCAACGTCCCTACCCAATGAATCCTAAGTACGCAAAGATTGTACAAGAGAAAATTGAAAAGCTTGTAAAATGTGGATTCATATACCCTATTGAGCACTCAGAATGGGTTTCTCCGATAGTCATCGTACCAAAGAAGAATGGGAAACTCAGAGTGTGCGTTGATCTCAAAAAGGTTAATGCAGCCACCAGAAGGGATCATTACCCCTTGCCGTATTCTGAACATGTGCTTGAAAGAGTGGCAGGCAAGGAGGCATATAGCTTTTTAGATGGGTACTCTGGTTACAATCAGATCACAATTGCAGTCGAGGACCAAGCTAAAACAGCATTTATCACGGAGTTTGGAGTGTTTGCCTTCTGCGTCATGGCTTTTGGTTTGACCAATGCACCTGCAACATTCCAACGATTGATAAACACGGCCTTTAAGGAATATCTAAGGGACTTCTGTGAAGCTTTCTTAGATGATCTTTGTGTTCATTCCTCTTGGGACGAGCACTTGATGTGTTTACGAAAAATATTTGAAAGGTGTAGATTATATCGCATCTCCTTGAATCCTTTCAAATGCCAATTCTGGGTTAAACACGGAGTTATCTTAGGGCATATAGTGTCCAAAAATGGGATTTCCACGGACGAGAGTAAAATCAAGGTCATTCTGGAATTACCCCCACCCACCAACTACAAGGGAGTCCAACGCTTTATGGGCCACGTTGGTTATTATCGAAGGTTTATTCTATTCTTCGCCGAGATAGCTCGACCATTGTATAAGCTTCTCATTGAGTTTATTTGGACCGAAGAATGTGACCGTGCCTATGAGCTATTAAAGAAGGCCTTGGTGAGTGCTCCAATCTTGAGAATGCCTAACTGGGATTTACTCTTCCATGTGCATATTGATGCATCAAACTTTGCTATTGGGTGTGTGTTAACTCAACCTGGAGAACATAAGCTAGACTACCCCATTAGCTTTGCCAGTCGCCAGTTGAACGATGCTGAGATGAACTACACCACTACGGAGCGAGAAGGGTTGGCAATGATATATGCAGTAAGGAAATTTCGTTATTACCTCCTTGCCACCAAGTTTGTTTTCTATGTGGATCATCAAGCATTATTGTATCTGGTAAACAAACCATGCTCCACAGGAAGAATCACACGATGGCTATTGATTCTCCTTGAGTTTGATTTCACGGTTGTTGTGAGACCTGGCAAGAAACATGTTATGGCTGATCATTTGTCTCGCATACCTAATGGTGAGGCTCCTACGGGGGTTGATGATGACTTACCTGACACTTCCCTGTTCATGGTGGAGACAATGCCTGAATGGAGTGAGAAAATTGTTAACTTTTTGGTTAATGGCTTTCCACCCAAGGAGCTTCGTAAAGATCTACCTCGGAAGCTGATCAAAGAATGCGAACCCTATTGCCTGATAGCCGGGACTCTTTATAAAAGAGGAAAGGATGACGTTCTTAGGCGTTGTGCTCGAGAGGATGAGTATCTATATATTTTACAAGAGGCACATATGGGCGTAGCCGGTGGTCACTTCTCAGGAGACTTAACTGCGCGAAAGATTTTACAATCAGGGTATTGGTGGCCCACTATGTTCCAAGATGCATCACTCTTTGTGAAGGGTTGCGATGAATGCCAACGATATAAGAAACCCCAGAGGAAAGATCAGATGCCCCTACATCCAATCAAAGTAAACCAACCATTTGAAAAGTGGGGTTTAGACTTTGTAGGTCCAATTAGCCCAGCGGCCCGAAACACACAATCTCGCTATATTATTGTGGCCACTGACTATATGACCAAATGGGCTGAAGCGAAAGCGACACGTAAGGCAGATGCGAGGACAACAGCCAAGTTCCTCTTTGAAAATATAATCACACGCTTCGGTTGTCCTTTTGAACTTGTGAGCGACAATGGTACGCATTTTATAAATGAAGTGATTAAGGAGCTCACAACAAATTTCATGATATCCCATCATAAATCTACTCCTTATTATCCGCAAGCGAATGGCCAAGCCGAGAGTACAAACAAGACATTAATCTCTGTTTTGACAAAGACAGTTGAAGCTCATCGCACGGATTGGGATCTAAAGCTCACGACAGCTTTATGGGCCTATCGTACTGCGTACAAAGTGGCTATTAATTGCACACCATTCAAAATGGTATATGGCCAAGAAGCAGTCATGCCATGGGAATTTGTCATTCCTAGTCTTCGTGTTGCTACTCAAGAGGGTTGGGATGGTAATCCCTTAGTAGAGCATCTATATATCCTTGAGCGGCTAAACGAAGAAAGACAATTGGCTGTATACAATGCCCTTGTGGAGAAGGATAGAAGGAAAAAATGGTTTGATCGCCATCTAAAGGACAAGGACATCAAGGTTGGGGATAAAGTCTTGATGTATGGAGTGCAAAACGAAAAGAAGAAGCTCAAATATGCTGGTAAGGGACCGTATAGAGTATGTGAAATTACACCGCAAGGTACCATCAGAGTGGAGACTCTCGACAGAGTTGAAACCATTGGATTCCTTAATGGGAGTAAATTCAAAAGATACTATGACCCCCTGAGCCAGGAGGAGTTACACGCAATCCATCAAAAGAAGGCAGCTAAAGAACAAGCTGAGCTTAAAAAGATACAAGCAAGAGTCGAAGCCAAAGAACGTCAACAGTGTGCTAGGAGACAACGAGAAGCCAACTTGGGAATTACGCAAGTATTTTTCGAGGAAGCAGAGGAGGATGCATTGGAATCTGACCCACCTCTAAGATACCCAATTGAGTTACAGAGTCCTTACGGGGAGGTGCTGTATAATGCATTATTGGATA
Organism: Cibotium barometz; assembly: GCF_041138505.1. Taxonomy (NCBI): domain Eukaryota; kingdom Viridiplantae; phylum Streptophyta; class Polypodiopsida; order Cyatheales; family Cibotiaceae; genus Cibotium; species Cibotium barometz. Next base: position 18,728,304 of record NC_141056.1, read on the forward strand.
CAGGAGCTCAACACAATTTGCTATCATATGGCGTGTGGTGTCAACTGGGAAAACCACCTTTATCCAAGAGTTCTATCCAAGTTCAAGGAATCAACAAGAAGAAAACCCCTGTCTCAGGAATTCTGCACACTCCGGTTGCTTATGACAAGGGAACCATAATTCAAAGCTTTTTGGTTATGCCTGCTGGTACCATGGAAGGGACTGTAATCTTAGGGCGCAAATGGATGATGGCCACCAAGTGCAATATCGATTGGGCAACCAGACAAGTCACAACGCAAGAACCAACACTAGGTCTGACCGCTCAAAATCCCGCACCTAAGTCATCCACTCAAATATTAGATAACGAAAAATCACAAAGTCCAGTGGCAAAACCATCTTCGATTGTTGGCCACCCCTCTAACGCTTCAACGCCAAGAGTGGAAACAGGCAAGGTGGTCCCTAAAGCTTCGCTTACTATGCCAAAGAGTACATACAAATGGGTCCCCAAAGCTTCGTTAACAGCTACTTCCCCTGCTCAATCTCGTTCAGCCACCAAGAAGCCTCGTAAAAGGAAAGTAGCTACCCACCCGAGAAAGGGCAATGTAACATCGCGATGGATCCCTAAAAAATTATTAGTAGCCCAAGAGTACTACGAGGGGAATGACCAGATTTGGGTCCCTAAACATAAGGTGAATCCCTCTACATCACCTATAAAACCTTGCAAACCAATTGTTGCCACCCCAATGACAATTCAAGACCGTGGTAAGGGAAAGGTAACAGAGTGCTCCGCACCACTTCCAGAGTTAGTTTGGATTCCCAAACGATATCGATCATTACCACCTAGCTCAGGAAGGGGGGAGCCACATGAAGCTTCTAGCTCCTCATGCCAGGCACACAATCATATAGAAGTTTCTACATGCTCTACACCTACTCTTATCAACACCCAACAAAAAACCGATGAGTCTACGTCTCCCCTTGTAATAGTATCGTCGGAAACCATTTCCTCCATTCGTCAATGGGAGCGTACACTACCATCTCTACAATTGGATGTGGCCACAAGGGTCATAAAAAGCTATCTGCCCACATCACAACCTATGACCCGCTGGACAAATTGGTTCCAAGAGGCTGCAACATCATTGCAAATAATATGATCTACCCAAGGAAAGGGAGAGCATGTACTCATGCTCGACATTCTAATGCTTCCTCCTTAACCTTCTCCCCTGACCATGTAATTTCCAAATTCAAGGGGATATATATATATAGCTTCATACATAAACAAAACAAAGAAAACAAAATAAAAAAATAGTAAAAAGAGCAAGAGCACGTTAAGAGCAGAGATATCCGTATACAATCAAGAACTAGATTGACCTGTCACAAACCTACTGATGCTATATCTGTGTTTGCAGATATGGCGGATGCACGATCATCGTACACTTCATCCACTCCTACCTTTGGTGAGAGGTATCATCTGTACCTTTCTCAGATATTCCACATGTGCTATCCTGTAATTGAAACTGAATGGGATCATATAGATGTACTAGCCAATGAGGAAAATGTTGAGGAATTAGAATGGCTAATTCGCCTATTGACCATGACTGACCCCTACTCCGTAGAGGACATATCCCCGATAGCCCAATGCTTTCCTTTTCCACAAGACGACTATCCTCGTATGGTTACATTCTTGATGAGTCTATGTGGATGGGAAAATGAAAAGGAAATATCTGACAATGATGAATGGACGGATGAAACTCATGGCACTACTGAGGTTGATTTTATTTATTTGGATGATGCGGATAGAGGCTTAGCCTTAGGGCTAGAGCCACGACTCTACAACATCCTCTTACCGTATCCTCAGTAGTAGTGTGGTGACTAGTAGGTAGGTTAGTGTTTTCAAGTTTTTTCTAGTTTAGATTCCTTAAACGAGTCTTGAAATTTTCCACACTGATGTGCCTCTCGAGGTATAGTGCTTGTTAGTTGATTATACAAGTTAAAAGGTTTGAGGTGGGTTCGCTTTCAAGTCCTGAGACTGCCGCAACATTCATCAAAATATATCTACATCAAATTACAAGCTGTCTCGTCAAATCAAGGAGATCTCCAATAACAGGTGTAATTCTTCCATACCCACTCTCTTTCGTTTTTACTGTTCAATTAATTTCATAAACTATAAGGCATGACCACATGGAAATTGTCAATGTACTACTTAGTTTTTGAAGTTGCTTGCATGCTAGTGTAAATCATTAATGAGCTTAACTTTATTGGAAATATTCCTAGGCAGCATGACGTCTTTAGTTAACCATGGAATACGATTGTCTTAGGTCTAAGGTCAAACCATCTTAATGTTTGAACACCTGGCTGTGTGTGTGTTGACCTCTAGGACATAGCTTTTACCCCTTGTCGAAAGGATGTAAGAACACATTTTAGTTCAGGAGCGAAGATCAAAAGAAACTTTATAAAAAAAAAGAAAAAGAAAACAAGCCTACAATAAATGGCAATACAAGTCTATGATGTGCTTTAATGTTGGCCTATCGCCTTATTGATACTTGGTAGGCGAGGAGTATTCTACTCCAGACCGATGCCTTGGTTGGTAGGGGGTAGCCCTTACCTTTACTCTGTTTAGACTATCTTGCAGGGGTTCGAATTGCAAACGAGTTACATTTGTGACCACCATGAAGTGGTCTTCATTCTTGCTTTGTTTTTCAGTTTCCTCTTCCACCTCTCCTACTTCCTTTGTTTCTTTCATAGATTTTGAAGAAGCACCTTTTTTTGTAGAATTAGAAGATTGACTTGGACAAGGACTTGGATTTCTTTGTGTAGAAGTCCAATCATCATCAACTTCTTCTTACACTATTTTCCTCCTCTTCTTCATACTTGTTATTTCTTAGCTTGCTTATCTGGTAAGTGTGCTCTTTATGTGTTGTGCACACTTTGAATATGGGGTTTCCTTTGATGTGTTTGGATCAATCTAAACACATCGACATATACAAGATAAAATACTCTTCGTAAAACCACAAAAAAGAGCATAATTGCAAAGGTGGGAGAGAGATGTAACGACACTTACGCAATCTCTTGCTGGCCATACAATGATGTAGCCTTTGGTTTGATTTAACATGAGGATGGGGTACTTCTCCCACTTCGACATCTTCAATCAACCCGCCAACATGCCCATGTGGTAAAAGAATTCCATGGATGGTATCCACAGTGGGGTTTACATGCAACACGGTCCCAGTAGCTACTTTCGTATACTGTTAAAAACGTCAAGCATACCCGTGTCCCTCTTTCGAGTTGGGGAGGCACCATGTACAAAAGTGGACAAGAAAGAGACGAGAGAGAAAAGTAAGATATTGCTAAATAAGACCGCTCAAAAGGAGATTGGAAGAGGTAAGAAAGAGAATAAGCAAACAAAGAGAAGAACAACAGAGAGACTAAACAAAGAAAGAGAAGATAAATAAAAAGAAAAAGATATAAAATAGAGAAAAATATATATTTTTTTTAAAAGAAACAAATCTGTAGGGTTTTGGATAAAAATTAAAAAAAAAGAGACAAGAAATAGAAACGAACTGAGAAGAAGAAAAAAAGAGAGAGTAGGGAGATGTTAGAGAGAGAGGAGAGACGTAAAGAGAGAGAGCGAAGAGGCGTTAGAGAGAGAGGGAGGGAAAAGAGAAGGGGGATGCATTTGAGAGCGAGAACGAGAGAGAGAGAGAGAGAGAGAGAGAGAGAGAGAGAGGCGGTCTCCCTAAGTGAGGGGAGGCTCCCCTCACTAAGGGAGACCGCCCTTAGTGGGGGGACACCTCACTAAGGATGAGGTTGCCCTTAGTGAGGGGACCCTCGCCCTTCATGAGAGGAGGGTCCCCTCATGAGAGGAGGGTCCCCTCACTAAGGGCAACGTCGCCCTTAGTGAGAGGACCCTCCCCTCACTTAGGGCGACCACATCTCTCTCTCTCTCTCTCTCTCTCTCTCTCTCTCTCTCTCTCTCTCTCTCTCTCCATCACTCTTAGTGAAGGGACCCTCCCTCACTAATGACAACCTTGTTGAAAAAGGAGAATTAGTTTTTTGGTCTTATTTAAATTTAAAAAAAATAGTAAATTAGATTTTTTTAAATGTTTATTTATTTTTAAATGGTTAAAAATAACAATTTGAGGCGAGCGAGAGAGAAAGATATTGATCTACTGAGAGAGGACAAAATGAGAGGAGAAGGGAGAGAGAGAGAGAGAGAGAGAGAGAGAGAGAGAGAGAGTTGCATCTAAACAAAAACAGGAGGCTTTCAATAACATCCATTAAAAGTGATCGTAAAAGAGGAGACGTCATCACTCAAAATTTCATAGATTAAATGGAATAATCATCCAAGATTTATGATTTTAATCACAACAATATGACCACCACATACAAAGTACATGTACTCATGAAAATCCAAGATAGCTAAACAAATAATTATTTATGAGAGTTAGTTATGTAAGCATTTATCATTAAATATTATTATTGAAAATGAATTTTAGATTTTGTATATTAATGACACTATTTATAATGATCAAAGAATGTTTTTACAATTGTCAAAAATAATAATTTTTTAGAAAAATAAATATATTTTTTAAAATTTTATTCTAGTATGTATAGATTTAGTGTTTAAAATTTGAATTTGTTTTCATTAGTTTATTGTGTGTTTGTGAGTTGATTTTGTGAGATATAGTACTTTGCAAATAGAGATCTCTTTCTCTCCTATCTTCTTTTAGTATATGTAATTTTCTTTTGACATGGGGAAGTCAACTTTTCACATGGAGGTTTGGAGAGTGATCCTATTGTTAGAACTATGCAAGGATGTTTTTTATATTACTAGACTTGATGATTTTGTTGGGATGTTATGTCCTTATTCTAGATTAAAATTTTTTGCAAAATCAAACCACAAGATGATGGTGTAAATCATCTTATATCTATCTAGTTAGCTAGGTCCACTGGAGAGGAGCCATGTTATATTTTTGATAAAGATATAACAATAGAATACCTTGTTGTTATAATAATAGAAGAGTCAAGCAACACTACATCAAGCACACCAAAGCAATTTATTATTGATCTTACAATAGAAGATTCTCCCACGGGTACAACACTTCAGAAGAGTGTGGTTAAATACTTATTGTCTAAGGAATCTCATGTAGGTGTTCTTTATAGAATGTTATTAGCAAGCACGCATATTGAGAAGGTAGAAGATATTCCTCAAATTTATAATGGCAATGTGGCTTTTGAGTTACCAAATGTATGTGATCCTTCAGCCTCTCCAATGCAAGGAATGGAGCAAGCACATGATGGCCATTATTAGGTGAAACCTGCGGAGAGTCACGCGAAGTTTCCTAGAGTAGTACGAAAGATTTCTTGTGGAGGCCTATTTGAGTGCACTTATGCCTTGTGTAGAAGAACTATGAACAACACACCGAATACAACATCATGGATTGGTAAGATTATTATCTTGGCTCAATTCTAGTAAACCTTGATTAATAAGAGTATTTATTGAAACTTTGTAAATTTTTAAATTATAGGCAAGCTCACACAGAAGCTTTTCTTGTTGGGCTTAACAACAGATGGATATGGCTCTCTAACTTGTTTCTATTGTAAGAACAAACATGTATGCAGAAGAATGTGTGGTGCTACAGTGTACTATTGTATGCCTGCTGACCCACATATGACCAGATTGATGATACATCAAGGGGAACATTTGCATGAGGTGCAAAAGGGCGCATCAAGGCAGGCATTGCAAAAGATAAGAGATCTTGTGCAAGAGGTAGTTTCAGAGAATGAATATCACCAAATAACTTGTATTGGATGCAGTTGTTAGGAAGCATACGAAGGATGGATCAAATATTAGCAACACGAAGTTGTTATTATTATTGGAACACATGCATTCCTGCCCCAAAGGTAATGTTCATTCCATATTGATTTTAATTTTTTGCTCAACTGAAGTTTACATAGTTTGTTAATTTATCCAATTCTCTTGTAGATTGAGGAGAATGGTACGTGCTTCTAGGATCAACGGTTTAGTGCAAGGTGTAGAGTCCAATATCTTAGAATTGAAGAGACAATGCGCTTTTGAGTCCTTCAATGATAGTCGTTTTCCTGGGTAAGCTTTGAACAATTCAGAGCAGTGTTACGTGTTTAAAATGTCAACCACAAGGCCCGCATTGGGTTTAAATATGGTGAACCATATGCGCCAAATAGGAGACAGTGATTTGATAATCTGCGCTTTTGTCGCACAGGTCGTAGCTGGGGACTTGCCAGACACCGTATGCGAGCCACGAATGGCTGCAAGCATACAACCAGGGAAGGAAGCTCAAACAGAATGCCAAAGGGTGTGTCACTCACCGCTCAACCGCCGCCTTGAAGGATTCCCGCGTCGCAGCCGTGAAGGAGGAGCCGCCGTCGCCGCTCTACCGCCTCTCCGCCGCCGACGTGCCGCTACACAGTGCTCGATCGCTCTCTCACTCACTCTCTCTCTCTCTCTCACAAACGCAGGAGAAGGAAACCAAAGAGATAAGGCAAGAGCACTCTTGTATTCACAACACATGAGAATGAGGATTTTAGGGTTACATTTGACTCATATAGGTGACTTGGCCGTTCACACTTGGGCGCCCATACATGGCCGACCGATCCTAACCCTTATCCTACTGATATCCAAGGTGCGCCTCTCATCGGCGATCACCCAATCCCTTCATCCTTAACATATGGTGCCGACAAGCCCGGCCCATGACTCAGAATATTTAAATTAATGACGTAAAATATAGTATGTCGCAATGTCCGCCATGGGTTAACATGCCCCCCTTCTTGATGTAGATTCCGTCCTCGGAAGCTATGGTATGGTAGGCTCGAGAGGGTTGTTGTGGTAGACCGTCTGCAAAATAGGGAAGTAGAGTGAAGGTATGCTGGAATTCAAAAGATATAAAGTGTATAAATTCAAGCGTGTGAGACCACAATGGATGTTGCTATTAGAACTTAGTTTAAGGGTACATGAGTGAGCTAGTGTAGCAAATTAATAGGAGTTTAAAATTATTGAAAGGAATTAAAGAGTTAGCAAGGTGTCAAAGGTTAATCAAGGTTTATAAACTGGCCTAAGTCAAGGAAAATAACCAAGCTTAATAAATAAACAGATGACCATACTGTGTCTACTCTAAGAACAAGTAGTTACCACGAGCCTAGGGACACAAGAAACATCAGAGTTACAGGAGCCTTTTGCCTTTATTTTTTTTTGCACATGACAATTTTTATACACAATGGCGACCTTCCTAAGGCAAAACTAACATCGATCCTGGTACCATGTTTAACACAAGGCATTATCCAGGAATCTATTAGCTCACTTTAGGCAAGGCTACCCCCTACCAACCAAGGCATCGGTCTAGAGTAGAATACTCCTCACCTACCAAGTATCAATAAGGCGATAGGCCAACATTAAAGCACATCATAGACTTGTATTGCCATTTATTGTAGGCTTTTTTTTTTTTAAAGTTTCTTTTGATCTTCGCTCCTAAACTAAAATGTGTTCTTACATCCTTTTGACAAGGGGTAAAATCTATGTCCTAGAGGTCAACACACACACAGCCTGGTGTTCAAACATTAAGATGGTTTGATCCTAGACCTAAGACAATCGTATTCCAAGGTTAACTAAAGACGTCATGCTGCCTAGGAATATTTCCAATAAAGTTAAGCTCATTAATGATTTACACTAGCATGCAAGCAACTTCAAAAACTAAGTAGTACATTGATAATTTCCATGTGGTCATGCATTATAGTTTATGCAATTGATTGAACAGTAAAAACGAAAGAGAGTGGGTATGGAAGAATTACACCTGTAATTGGAGATCTCCTTGATTTGACGAGACAGCTTGCAATTTGATGTAGATATATTTTGATGAACGTTGCGGCAGTCTCTGGACTTGGAAGCGAACCCACCTCAAACTTTTTAACCTGTACAATCAACTAACAAGCACTATACCTCGAGAGGCACATCAGTGTGAAAATTTCAAGACTCGTTTAAAGAATCTAAACTAGAAAAAACTTGAAAACACTAACCTACCTACCAGTCACCACACTACTACTGAGGATACGGTAAGAGGATGTTGTAGAGTCCTGGCTCTAGCCCTAAGGCTAAGCCTCTATCCGCATCATCCAAACAAATAAAGTCAACCTCAGTAGTGCCATGAGTTTCATCCGTCCATTCATCATTATCAGATATTTTCTTTTCATTTTCCCATCCACATAAACTCATCAAGAATGTAACCATGCGAGGATAGTCATCTTGTGGAAAAGGAAAGCATTGGGCTATCGGGGATATTTCCTCTACGGAGTAGGGGTCAGTCATGGTCAATACGCGAATTAGCCATTCTAATTCCTCAACATTTTCCTCTCTGGCTAGTACATCTATATGATCCCATTCAGTTTCAATAACAGGATAGCACATGTGAAATATCTGAGAAAGGTATAGATGATACCTCTCACCAAGGGTGGGAGTGGATGAAGTGTATGATGATCGTGCATCTGCCATATCTGCAAACACAGATATAGCATCAGTAGGTTTATGACAGGTCAATCTAGTTCTTGATTGTATATACGGATATCTCTGCTCTTAACGTGCTCTTGCTCTTTTTACTATTTTTTGCTTTTCTTTTTCTTTTCTTTCTGTGTATGAAGCTATATATATACATTCCCTTGAATTTGGCAATTACATGGTCAGGGGAGAAGGTTAAGGAGGAAGCATTAGAATGTCGAGCGTGAGTACATGCTCCCCCTTTCCTTGGGTAGATCATATTATTTGCAATGATGTTGCAGCCTCTTGGAACCAATTTGTCCAGCGGGTCATAGGTTGTGATGTGGGCAGATAGCTTTTTATGACCCTTGTGGCCACATCCAATTGCAGAGATGGTAGTGTACGCTCCCATTGACGAATGGAGGAAATGGTTTCCATCGATACTATTACAAGGGGAGATGTAGGCTCATCGGTTTTTTGTTGGGTGTTGACAAGAGTAGGTGTAGAGCATGTAGAAACTTCTATATGAGTGTGTGCCTGGCATGAGGAGCTAGAAGCTTCATGTGGCTCCCCCCTTCCTGAGCTAGGTGGTAATGATCGATATCGTTTGGGAATCCAAACTAACTCTGGAAGTGGTGCGGAGCACTCTGTTACCTTTCCCTTACCACGGTCTTGAATTGTCATTGGGGTGGCAACAATTGGTTTGCAAGGTTTTACAGGTGATGTAGAGGGATTCACCTTATGTTTGACCCAAATCTGGTCATTCCCCTCGTAGTACCCTTGGGCTACTAATAATTTTTTAGGGATCCATCGCGATGTTACATTGCCCTTTCTCGGGTGGGTAGCTGCTTTTCTTTTACGAGGCTTCTTGGTGGCTGAACGAGATTGAGCAGGGGAAGTAGCTGTTAACGAAGCTTTGGGGACCCATTTTTATGTACTCTTTGGCATAGTAAGTGAAGCTTTAGGGACCACCTTGCCTGTTTCCACTCTTGGCATTGAAGCGTTAGAGGGGTGGCCAACAATCGAAGATGGTTTTGCCACTGGACTTTGTGATTTTTCGTTATCTAATATTTGAGTGGATGACTTAGGTGCGAGATTTTGAGCGGTCAGACCTAGTGTTGGTTCTTGCGTTGTGACTTGTCTGGTTGCCCAATCGATATTGCACTTGGTGGCCATCATCCATTTGCGCCCTAAGATTACAGTCCCTTCCATGGTGCCAGCAGGCATAACCAAAAAGCTTTGAATTATGGTTCCCTTGTCATAAGCAATCGGAGTGTGCAGAATTCCTGAGACAGGGGTTTTCTTCTTGTTGATTCCGTGGACTTGGATAGAACTCTTGGTTAAAGGTGGTTTTCCCAGTTGACACCACACGCCATATGATAGCAAATTGTGTTGAGCTCCTGTATCCAATAATGCATTATACAGTACCTCCCCGTAAGGACTCTGTAACTCAATTGGGTATCTTAGAGGTGGGTCAGATTCCAGTGCATCCTCTTCTGCTTCCTCGAAAAATACTTGCGTAATTCCCAAGTTGGCTTCTCGTTGTCTTCTAGCATGCTGTTGACGTTCTTTGGCTTCGACTCTCGCTTGTTTCTTTTTAAGCTCAGCTTGTTCTTTAGCTGCCTTCTTTTGATGGATTGCATGTAACTCCTCCTGGCTCAGGGGGTCATAGTATCGTTTGAATTTACTCCCATTAAGGAATCCAATGGTTTCAACTCCGTCGAGAGTCTCCACTCTGATGGTACCTTGCGGGGTAATTTCACATACTCTATATGGTCCCTTGCCAGCATATTTGAGCTTCTTCTTTTCGTTTCGCACTCCATACATTAGGACTTTATCCCCAACCTTGATGTCCTTGTCCTTTAGATGGCGATCAAACCATTTTTTCCTTCTATCCTTCTCCACAAGGGCATTGTATACAGCCAATTGTCTTTCTTCGTTTAGCCGCTCAAGGATATACAGACGTTCTGCTAAGGGATTACCATCCCAACCCTCTTGAGTAGCAACACGAAGACTTGGAATGACAAATTCCCACGGCATGACTGCTTCTTGGCCATATACCATTTTGAATGGTGTGCAATTAATAGCCACTTTGTACGCAGTACGATAGGCCCATAAAGCTGTCGTAAGCTTTAGATCCCAATCCGTGCGATGAGCTTCAACTGTCTTTGTCAAAATAGAGATTAAAGTCTTGTTGGTACTCTCGACTTGGCCATTCGCTTGCGGATAGTAAGGAGTAGATTTATGATGGGATATCATGAAATTTGTTGTGAGCTCCTTAATCACTTCATTTATAAAATGCGTACCATTGTCGCTCACAAGTTCAAAAGGACAACCAAAGCGTGTGATTATATTTTCAAAGAGGAACTTGGCTGTTGTCCTCGCATCTGCCTTACGTGTCGCTTTCGCTTCAGCCCATTTGGTCATATAGTCAGTGGCCACAATAATATAGCGAGATTGTGTGTTTCGGGCCGCTGGGCTAATCGGACCTACAAAGTCTAAACCCCACTTTTCAAATGGTTGGTTTACTTTGATTGGATGTAGGGGCATCTGATCTTTCCTCTGGGGTTTCTTATATCGTTGGCATTCATCGCAACCCTTCACAAAGAGTGATGCATCTTGGAACATAGTGGGCCACCAATACCCTGATTGTAAGATCTTTCGCGCAGTTAAGTCTCCTGAGAAGTGACCACCGGCCACGCCCATATGTGCCTCTTGCAAAATGTATAGATACTCATCCTCTCGGGCACAACGCCTAAGAACGTCATCCTTTCCTCTTTTATAAAGAGTCCCGGCTATCAGGCAATAAGGTTCGCATTCTTTGATCAGCTTTCGAGCTAGATCTTTACGAAGCTCCTTGGGTGGAAAGCCATTAACCAAAAAGTTAACAATCTTCTCACTCCATTCAGGCATTGTCTCCACCATGAACAGGGAAGTGTCAGGTAAGTCATTATCAACCCCCGTAGGAGCCTCACCATTAGGTATGCGAGACAAATGATCAGCCATAACATGTTTTTTGCCAGGTCTCACAACAACAGTGAAATCAAACTCAAGAAGAATCAATAGCCATCGTGTGATTCTTCCTGTGGAGCATGGTTTGTTTACAAGATACAACAATGCTTGATGATCCACATAGAAAACAAACTTGGTGGCAAGGAGGTAATAACGAAATTTCCTTACTGCATATATCATTGCCAACCCTTCTCGCTCCGTAGTGGTGTAGTTCATCTCAGCATCGTTCAACTGGCGACTGGCAAAGCTAATGGGGTAGTCTAGCTTATGTTCTCTAGGTTGAGTTAACACACACCCAATAGCAAAGTTTGATGCATCAATATGCACATGGAAGAGTAAATCCCAGTTAGGCATTCTCAAGATTGGAGCACTCACCAAGGCCTTCTTTAATAGCTCATAGGCACGGTCACATTCTTCGGTCCAAATAAACTCGATGAGAAGCTTATACAATGGTCGAGCTATCTCGGCGAAGAAGAGAATAAACCTTCGATAATAACCAACCTGGCCCATAAAGCGTTGGACTCCCTTGTAGTTGGTGGGTGGGGGTAATTCCAAAATGACCTTGATTTTACTCTCGTCAGTGGAAATCCCATTTTTGGACACTATATGCCCTAAGATAACTCCGTGTTTAACCCAGAATTGGCATTTGAAAGGATTCAAGGAGATGCGATATAATCTACATCTTTCAAATATTTTTCGTAAACACATCAAGTGCTCGTCCCAAGAGGAATGAACACAAAGATCATCTAAGAAAGCTTCACAGAAGTCCCTTAGATATTCCTTAAAGGCCGTGTTTATCAATCGTTGGAATGTTGCAGGTGCATTGGTCAAGCCAAAAGCCATGACGCGAAAGGCAAACACTCCAAACTCCGTGATAAATGCTGTTTTAGCTTGGTCCTCGACTGCAATTGTGATCTGATTGTAACCCGAGTACCCATCTAAAAAGCTATATGCCTCCTTGCCTGCCACTCTTTCAAGCACATGTTCAGAATATGGCAAGGGGTAATGATCCCTTCTGGTGGCTGCACTAACCTTTTTGAGATCAACGCACACTCTAAGTTTCCCATTCTTCTTTGGTACGATGACTATCGGAGACACCCATTCTGAGTGCTCAATAGGGTATATGAATCCACATTTTACAAGCTTTTCAATTTCCTCTTGTACAATCTTTGCGTACTTAGGATTCATTGGGTAGGGACGTTGCTGGACTGGTTTAGCAGTGCTAATCATTGGAATCGTGTGTTGCACCACCGAGGGTGGAACACCCTTCATATCATGATATGTCCAAGCAAATATGTCCTTGAATTCTTTAAGAAGCTTCGTAAGTGCAGCTTCTTCCGCCTTGGTGAGGTCTTGAGCAATAAAAACTGGTTTAGACTCCTCACCCGGATCTGCTAAGTCTATCTCCTTAACTACCGCAGGGCCATCGTAGACACCGCTACTCCCATTGGTAGGCATTCGTTGGGCTTTTGTGTAGACTACTTTACGTTTCCCTGTGGTGAATGATTTGAAATGCTCGGGTGCGGGGTGTAAGTCTACTGGTTCTTGTTGTGCCCAGTTTTTTTCTTTTAATTCCGCCTCCTTTTGTTGTTGAGCCAACTCTTGGTTTTGCCGCCTTTTTGCAGTACGACTTAGTTTTGGCTTCTCTTCGATTTCTAATTGGGCGACGTCATGAGGTTGCGGAATACACCACATGACACTTTGGAGGTATTGTCCCCAATTATCCGCTATCTTCCGATGAGCATCAATGGCTCCTACATAACTAAGCCATTCTGCAGTGGATCTCTCCTTATTTATTGCAGTTCGTACATTAGCTCGATAGCGTTGGCGTTTATGTCTCGTTTTCTTCCTACCAAGTTTTTGATTTTTGTTTCTATCAGATTCGGACTCACTTGGTCGATCTTCACTTTCGGATGAACTGCAGGAGGCCAGGCCTTGAGCACCTTGCTTCCACATTTGTGTGAATATTTGATTCATTTTTCCCATCAGGCTCAGGGTCAGTTTCTTCTTGAGATTCATACTCAGAGTTGCATTGGTCAGAGTCTTTGCTACTTTCAGTGTCGGTGGAGTTTGCCACGTTCTCGCCATTAGGAGTCATGTGCATAACACCTATCATGTTTATTGCACTAACGGTGGCATATCTTGCCCCTCAGGTGTTACCCAACTTGTGCCTCTATTTCCCCATGTGTCTATGGTTGCCGCTAGGTGTACCCAATCCACGTTATCCGACTCAGTCATACCTGGTAGGACATCCATGTAAGGAGAGTCTTTCCCATCATCAGTCTCTTTTTTGCATGTATAGCAATACCTTAATGGGGCGGAGTGAATAGTGGTATCCGATCGATTATCAATGATAACCTTGCTTCCTAAAGGATGTGCACGACCATTCTCAAGATCAACTCAAATGACAGAGTCCTGGAATTGTAGATAGACATGGTTTTTCGACCAGTCATGCACCATTTGTGCTTCCCTTATGAAAGGACGTCCTAAGATCATTTGATATGACATAGGATGCTTGGAGAAATCCATTACAATGAAGGTATGTTTTACCTTGTATCCCAGGACCTTGATCTTGAGGTCCCTTAACATTCCAATAGGTTTAGCTATGGTTCCGTTTGCCATCTTAACCACTATGTTTGTGACTTCGAGGTGAGGCCTTCCCATAGATTCCCAATAGTTTTTAGTCACAATGCTCACTCCAGCACCACCATCAAGGATTCCCTTTAGAGTTAATCCCTTGGTAGTAATGGGGAGGGTGGCATTAGATTCGTCACCTTCAAAGTACTGTCCCAACTTGTTCACAGGTATTTCAACGACCGAATCTTCATCTAGGTTGGGTTGTAGATCCCAATGCTCCCCTTCATCTTGAAGCGTGTCGGGTCTATCCATATTTGCAAATTGTGGTAACCCCGCCTTTAGTTCTCCATTGAGAAATGCCCGAAGAGCTAAGAATAGCTCAGGATCTCCGTATAATTTGGATATGATCGTGGTTCTGATCTCAGAGGACATGAAATCCATTAGCTTAGACACATTCAATGGTACTTTTCGAGACATCGCCCCTTGACTAGGGACTGGTGAAGATGGAATCACTTCTTCTTCAATGGGGTCAGGCAGTCCCTCACTAAACATTCTTTCCAGCAAGAAGGGTGTTTGCCCACTTCCGGATGTCCTATCCTCGCTTTCTTCCCGAATGATACTAGGTATAGCTAACGGTTTATGGGTCCGGTGAGGCTGAACTTGCGTAGGAAACACTGTGTCTGGAATTTTGATTTTTCTCAGGTTTGGCTCCAGTTCTCTTTGTGTTTCTTCCACCAAACCCCTTAAGTGTTGCACTTGTTCAATCTCCTCAACTGGGTTTGGGTAAGTACCAATCTTTTTCTTGAGGGTTTTTGGCCCACGTGGCTTGTCTTGGGGAGTCTCAGTCAGTTTGGGTGGTCGAGAGGGCATTAACTGACTTGGTTGTGGGGCCGAGGAAGTTTCCTTCTGTTTCCCCTTATTTATGTGCTCGCTTGATTCTCCTTCATTGAGCTCCCGAGTGGGTTCCTCCCTTAAGGTAGTGGCTTTGGTCCCCATGGTTTCTATTGAATCGGAATCATCTTCAGGATCATTCATATACACGGGGTCGTCTCCCGTCCCTATGTTAGTCTTTGAACTGGGCTTGGAGCTCGTGGCATTAAGCGATCTCTTTCGCCGTGTTTTCTTTTTCTTTGCCTGAGCGATTGATGCAGTATCCCTTTCTTCAAGAATGTAGTTTTGATTTTGAAGCATTGACCGTGTAACTACATTCGCGGGTACAACGGGTGTGGTTCTTCGTGCTTGGTTGGTGACCTCAACCAAATTCAATGGCGTAATCTTGGGTGCATTAGGATTATGTGGACATTGAGAGATCAAATGATCTATGCCACAACGATTACATGTAAGTACCGGCATTCCTGATGCGCTCCCTCGATTTGGTTGCATTTGAGTAGCAATCTTCTGTAGCCTATTAGGGCACTCCGCTACACGATGCGGTCCACCACACTCGTAACATTGAAGAGGTGGTCTCCTCGCCATGGTATTAAGGTTTTGCCCTCTTGTGGCGAGAGCAGCCGCTTGATATACAGGCTTAACTTGCCCGAAATGATCCTCCATGTAGTACTGGGGAATCATTTCAAACGTATCAATCCCGTATGGAGCAGTAGGGTCTATCTCCTCTTCATAATCCCCACATGCACTGTGACTCACAACCCATCTGGTTTATTGGGGTAATCCTTGGATGTGGAGGTTGTGGTCCTAGCACTGGCGGTGGTAACGGCACAGACTGGACTACATTCGGATTCCTTGGAATTATGTGCTGTGACCGTTGCTCGACAGGTTGTGCAGGCATTAGCGCGGGTACTTGAGGTGTGTTTGACCAAGCTAGTGGTGCCTGGTTTGCCAACATTCGCTTAAGTGTTAGGCAATCTTTAGATTGATGGCCATACTTACCACATGCATTGCAATTCCCATTGAATTTGACTCTGAATGTGGGACATTCACTCGTGCTATGTGGTCCTAAGCACACCGAACACCATTGTTGCTCTCTTCTTGGGTACATATGGCTATTCTGAGGAGCTCGATTACCCCTAAAGTATTCTTGGAGAGCCTTAGTAAGGTCGGTCACAGACATTTCAGATATCTTGGGCTCCTTGGCACTTGGTTTTACCGTCATTGGCTCGTGCCCAGATACTTGCGAACTAACGGATTTTGTTTCTGAAGACACCTTTTTACCTACAATCATCAAGTTGTCTTCTAACTGGATTGCATTGGCAGTGACTGCTTCCCACGTTGTAAGACCTCTAATGACTAGGCCATTGTAAATGTCCTCGTTGCGCAATCCTCGGATGAATCTATCGAGGAGTTGGTTGTTATTGAAGCGTTCATCGGGAGTGCAGCGAGAATTTAGATGCTTCAATCGACTTATAAAGTCTCTCACTGACTCCCCTTCCTCGCGTTCAGCTTTTTGGAGTTGAGATGCTACCCCCCAAAGCACACCCTCACGTATGTATTCTTTCAAGAACAATCTCTTGAGAGTGGGGTAGTGAGTGCGCTCTTCAACCCTTAAGGTTCGATACCAATCTCCGGCCTTCCCACTCAAGGTTAAGCCTAAGGCTTTACACTTATGCAGCTCATTGTGTTCTTCCAAGGAATCACACACGTGCTCAAAGACTTCAATGTGCTTCCTAACATCCTCGTTACCACTGAAGTTTTGAGTGAGCTTAGCCACTTGTACTGCCTTGCTTCTAGGTTCTCTCTCAGGCATACCCCGCATGTTTTCCGCAATAGATCGTCCGATCGTCTGAGCAAACGCTGCGAGATCACCTAGGTGAGCAGGCATAGTTGGTGGAGGCACTTCTGGGATAGCCTGGCTGATAGGAGTTGGCGTTGGTCTGAGTAGGTTGGCAAATGACGTAGGATATGATATGTGGCTAGGCCTAGCTCCTCTTGGATAATGGTTATGATAAGGTGGTCGTGGAGCATACGCCATTGGCATACTAAGAGGCATAGGAGCTACCTGAGCATGAGTAGCGATAGGTACATAGGGTCGATAGGCACTGGCACGCACTGTTGCAGGTACTGTTCCACTAGGCAGCGGTGTCGTACTAACTACAGCGGTAACAGGTGCACTTTCAGCTATGCTCATCATTGGGGTAGGCATTGTGGATTCCCTAATGGAAAGTTGAGCCAAGGTTGGAAAGGTAAAGTTACTGCTCGTGGGCTCAACGTGCATTGAGACTCCAGGCGAAACAACATATGAAGGGTCTATGGGACTCACCGAGGGAGTCTCCAATTGTGATAGGGTTGGTTGTTTGGCCTTGCCCGTATCCAAAAACCTCATAGGGCCAGTGGAAACTAGGTCCACTCCCCTATTTTGCCTCTCAATTTGGATAATTCTATGAATAACATCACATATCATTTGCTGTTGCTCCTCTAGATTAGTGGCGCTAGATGTAGATCGTAGGACTTCTAACCAACCTACATGGTATGTGTAACCTGTGTATAGGTCAGTTAGAGTCTCTGTGTGTAGATCATATTCCCAATTTTCATTGAGAAATATCCCATCTAGACTTGGTGTGCCAAATGGTTCTCTTGAAGTGGACGCAATGTCACTTCTTATGGATTGGCTTCTAGGGACCTCTACTTTAGGAAGAGCATCGGAATGTGGTAGCTCAGTAGAGCCCTCATTAAACGAAGTGGGTAGAATATCCACATGGACACTCTTTGGGAGGGTAGGGTCTACATAAGATGTGAATGGCGAATCTACTACCCCTCCCTCCTCATTTACTTCGCTTGTCGCATGTTCAGAGCGTGTAGCTCTACTAAAGGTCTCTATTAGACGACTAAACATGCTAGATCCGGGTTGTGGGGCCCACACTGGCATGTTTTGGCTTGTCTCCTCAGGATTCTTGGTAGGGTGTCCTTCCATGGCTTCTGAGTCAGAGGACGAGTCACTATCCACTATTCGTGGATCTTGGGTTGCACTCCCTTGGGTTCCAGCCGAAGGCCAAGATGCCAACGTGGAGGGATGGTGTGAGCCTGCGTAGACTGAAACGCTTTCTAGTGGTTCAGGCTCTAGCACCCGACCAGAACGTAGATGCATGTGACGTGGGTACCCTACGTGCGTTGTAACTACCCTTGAAACTCACACAAGTGGTTTCTTAGGTGTTTCGCACCCCGTTTTTACTTGTTTTTGTGTTGTTTTTAACCCGTTTTTGACCCCCTTACTTACGGTCGAACTTGGACTAGGGCGTATGATAGCTCGAAATGAGCGTATCGTTTAAAGGGTCCTAGTGTGCTTTACAGCACCGTGTTCGCCTATCTAGAGCTCCTGTAATCCTCAAAATAGTCCGTTTCCTTTGGGGGGAGAGGGCAAAAGCCTATTTGCTTGTGGAGGAAAGGGTGAGGGCTTTATCCCACATGCTCACTTTACTCCTTGGGGAGTGGGCTACATATAGGGCACAACTTCCCATAAGCTCTCACTTGAGAGAAAGCTATGGAGGCTCACTCTCCTATATATATATATATCAAAAGACCGAGGCCGGGGTCGTGGGTCAATTGGGGTTCTTTCTTTTCAAAATTTTTTCTCCAATTAGAAAATCTTTCCTCTCCACACGTTCGGTTCTTTCTTTGAAAATAAAATTTAATTTTTTCTTTTTTATTTTTTTTTTATTTTTTTTTAATTTTTTTAATTTTTTATTTTCTGTTTTTTTTTTAGATAAGTTTTCTAGGGTTTCTAGCCTTGGCCGCAGTGCAGTTCGTGCACACAGCACAGATCTGGGGATTCAGAAACCCCCTCACATGCAGAAAACCAGATAACCGATCGTGCGCCCACACGCGGAGCGGAAAAATAACAAAAGAAACAGAAATGCAGAAGACAAATTGCAGAAACAGAGATTGCAAAACACAGAAACACCTCAACAACAAACACACAGTCGCTTTCCTACAGTGTAGATTAAACTTCACGCAGCAGCCGAGCTGCAAACTGGAGCTTGGTGCAGGGCAACTCCCCGGCAGCGGCGCCAAAAATGTGCGCTTTTGTCGCACAGGTCGTAGCTGGGGACTTGCCAGACACCGTATGCGAGCCACGAATGGCTGCAAGCATACAACCAGGGAAGGAAGCTCAAACAGAATGCCAAAGGGTGTGTCACTCACCGCTCAACCGCCGCCTTGAAGGATTCCCGCGTCGCAGCCGTGAAGGAGGAGCCGCCGTCGCCGCTCTACCGCCTCTCCGCCGCCGACGTGCCGCTACACAGTGCTCGATCGCTCTCTCACTCACTCTCTCTCTCTCTCACAAACGCAGGAGAAGGAAACCAAAGAGATAAGGCAAGAGCACTCTTGTATTCACAACACATGAGAATGAGGATTTTAGGGTTACATTTGACTCATATAGGTGACTTGGCCGTTCACACTTGGGCGCCCATACATGGCCGACCGACCCTAACCCTTATCCTACTGATATCCAAGGTGCGCCTCTCATCGGCGATCACCCAATCCCTTCATCCTTAACATATGGTGCCGACAAGCCCGGCCCATGACTCGGAATATTTAAATTAATGACGTAAAATATAGTATGTCGCAATGTCCGCCATGGGTTAACAGATAAGGGCTTGGATTTGTTTTGATCACGTCTTCCGTGTGCCAGGTATGGACAACAATGGCTGCACATGTATATGATCCAAGATATAGTTTGGTCTTGTAAAATTGTTTTAAATTTTGAACTTGTTCTTAGCTATTTTCCAACTATTATGTGATGGCATGAAGCTTGCAAGAGCTCATGAAAATTGTGTCTTAAGAAATGAAAGAGGACCCAGTGGCTGGGAAATGATTAACAACATTGTGCAAAAAGGCTTTTCCAAACCATATTTTTTCGACTTCATGGGCTGATGAGGCTAGAGCCAACCGGAGGGTAGTTAGGACAATCTATGATAATGGACCAAAGAATATATTGGAAGGTCGTGAGTTCGTGTCTTTTTCATTGGGAACAAAGCTTGAACATGCATACAGTACAAAAAGTAGTCATGAATTTTCAAGAAGAGCACAAGTGATTATGTCGTAAGTTGTGCATTTAATGAAGAAGAGGCACTTTTGAAATACAAACACATTAGATCGTGGTGGATGAATGGTAAAGTTGCTGATGTGAGCTTACCAGCCATGGATTGTTGGCTTAGTTGGTAACATACTAGATATCCCATTGGAGGAAGCACCTTGTAAGGGTAAGTATTACTTTCTTGGATTTGAAAACAAGTAGCTTGCGTTTAGAATCTGAATTGTTAAGTTAATCTTTTGTTATGAAATGTGGTTGTCGATTCTCATCAATTAATCTTTTGTTATATTTGATCATGATTCTTTCGCGCTTCTCCCAAAGATCTTTGTTATTAACGCAACTATAATTTTTCTCATTCATGGAGTTTTGTTTGGTACTTTTAAACAATATGATTATCTACTACTGCTAGTATGTCACATGGGTTGGCTCGGTTTACCTAGTGTTATGTTCCTAGGAAGGCACATTTTTGGATGCGATGGTTGAAATCCATCACTTGGATGGACTCCCTAACTGGTGGGGATTGGAACTCTGTGAAAACCATAGCATGGGAACTATCCGCTCACCACAAGACTAGTCATACGCAACCGGGAGCAAGGTAACTCCCCCCCAGTTTGTGGAATGTTCCAGGAGGCACTTAAGTCCGAACACTATTATTCATGTGCGACCAACCCTCCGGGAGTAACTGTAAGAAACAGGTTTTGTGTACGTAGTACCAAAAGGCGAGTTAACTACCAAACGCCCAACCTAGGGATCACCCAAATGGACTCTATAGGGATTGACTTCAATATGACTAGAGCATAGCTACCCAATCCTTAGAGATCGAGGCTTTGCTGGCCCATACGAGTGAAAGATCCTATTGTAATGTACTCTAGAAATTACACCAGGCAACCTAAGTCGAGCATGCAACAATTCTCCTTAACATGAAAAGCTCCAAGGAAAGGGAGGTAGATAATAGTGTGATATTCTATAAACAAATACATAGAAGCGTCCCCTACACCTAGCGAAAAAAAAGGAAAATGTGGTGGGATAAGCGAATTAGGAGAACGCAGACAGATTGGGAAATTTTCCGATCAAATCTCATATGAGACAACTGGAGTAAGCTTTGGGACTAGCTACTTTTATAGCCGAGGAACCGACGGACGATGGAACCTTAGCAAACGGAATGGGCAAAATGGAGATAACTACTCCTGTGAGTCATAGAGAACATACACTTTGGAACTTGCCAAAAAGCTAACTCAAGCAGAATGACACCACTTTGTCACACATGCCAACCACCAATCTAGCATAAACAAAACATAAAAGTTGATTAGTAGGAGAGGGTTTCAAGGAAACCATCTCCTTATATGATGCTACTGTTTTAGATCTCGCTAATGCCTTCTTGCAATCCACAAAGAAGCATGCATTCATGCAAGGTAAATATCATATTGCAGGCTCTCAATAACAAAGTTGATGGAGAAGGCCAAAATATCAAAAGTTCCAAGTCCGTCAACCCACCAACAGATTGGTGGGGAGGAAGCAGTGAGTGGCACACTAATGCATGTACAACCAAACTATATTGGTGATAACATTACAATTAGCCGACACCAAAAGGCCACAGTTATAAATCTTGAGGAGGATAACACGTCACATCGTCCCCACAGTATGTCATAGAAAACCAACCACGCAAGAAACAAGGTAGGAGATTAAAGTTTCCACCCACTATTCCTTCAGCTGCTCTTCTATAGAAGGTGGTCGACACAATGTAGAGGTTCAGAAGGATTAGCAACTAAATCAGAGGTGCATGAAATTGTGGAGAATGACATACACGACTCAATTTGGGCTATACGTTTAACACCTCTACACAGCAAGGTTACTTGCCAAGGATGGTTAGGTGGTCAAGATGGCAAGTGTAAGAAGAGCATCAAGAAGTGAGGGCAAGGTGTTCCAACCCCATCTTTCTATGGTATGAGAGAATGGTTAGGGGCGCATAGGCATCAGTTCATGTGGTTTTGTAACAACAGCGTGGATCATACTTGGAGAGTATGTAATACCATCTGTTAATCACTTGCTAGACCCCTAGTTGTATGGCCAGTTGGATGAGGTACAAACCTTACTATATGGATGAGATTCGAGCGTTGGAGGCTCGTGGATTTGTGTTGCAAAAGGTATTATGCCAAGAAGTAAATGATGTAGCCCATTGGTCAAAAAAGTAAGAAGTGGCATATCGGATATAGTAGCCAAGAGAATGGATTCGGCAATTTCAAACACAACTACGGTCTTTGAATATTTGGTCATTAAGGTCGGACAGATGAAAGTGTTTGTATTTGAGACGTAGGAATCATTACTATGCAATGAAAAATACCAGGTGACTATGGGAAAGAATCCATCATGCACATGTCCCGATTTTCAAATCAAGGTAGGGGCTTATAGACCATATTATGCATACAAGCACAATATGGTTCTATAAGCACAATATGTCTCAATTTTCAAATCAGGTTAGGGGCTACAGGCACCTTTATTTTATGTATTTACGTATTTTTGGGTTAGATGCAAACCATAATATGTTTATACATCAATCCATCCTAAAAAAGGAGGACCTAATGAGAATGTTCAAAAGAAGAAGAATCTAAAAAAGATCTTGTACTATTGATGACATTGTACTATAATTTTGAAAAGGTCCTTCATTTTGCGATAATAAAATGTCCTTTGTATCATGGTTCTATCAAGTCTCTAGGAAGGTCTATTTATTTTTCATTTTTTAAATGTCTTAGCAGGACAATCAATATGGTTGTATGTCAATGATTGGAATATCTTCATTTATTATTTTAAGGTCTTCTCAATGTTGATGTCTACATCAATTTTCTTGAATATAGTACTTATTCATGAAATTACTTTTTTTACACGAAGCACTTATCCATGCATTTACTTTTCTAAATTTAGGAAATATCCATGCAAAATCCCTTTTTACTTTTAGCAAATATGACCCCTAGCTCTTACTCTAATCCTCACTTCCAAATCTTGTTGCCTCTCTCTCCCTCTTATTGTATTTCTTTCTCTCACCATCATTCTCTACCTTAACAACCCTCACCATCATCCACTAATCTTTGTTGATCTCATTATGTCTTCTTCTAATGGCCCCAACTATACTCTTAAGGATACCTTTGATAGGGTTTGAAAAGATTTGTGCATGAAGTCAGGTGGAGATACAAAAGAACATCTAATAATCATGACTTCATCTCACAACAGAGGCCCGTAATCTTTAGAGCAAGATGCAAGCGGATGAGCCTATCGATTCTGGAGATCTGTATGTCTAGAATATGAAGATTGGAACTTACTATCAGCACTTGGCGGAGTTACGGGTACATTACTGAAGAGAAGGAGGATTCCCTTCGAGAGGAGTTGAATAATAGAGTAGCCCATAAAAGCACATAGGTCTAGGAACCCTTATGTAGTTATGGTATGTTATCTTTTGTAAACAGTATTTAAGGTTGTAGCCCTTACAAGTACATAGTTGTCTTTAGTCTTCGCACTTGTAAGGATGATGTAACAACCTTTCTGGAATAAAGTGTTCTTTTAACTATAATTCCCCTTGTCTTTTTTATTGATTGCCTTGTCAAATTTTAGGTTGTTTGTTGTTTTGAGGAAACAGTATGTGATCCCAATGTTTTGGGAAGTAAAATTATCTCTTGCCCACAATTGGTAGCTATATTATCCTATTCAATTTTGTATCATTCATTGTTTTTCATGACATGAAGTCACGTGCAAAGGTATCCAATGACATACACATGCGTATATTGATACATGCAATACTCTTGAAGTGCATGCAAAACGGTTTTCGTGTTACGAGCACCTATGTATATGAAGCATAGGAATCCTTATCTCTGAAATGGGATGTACAAAAAAATACAATACATACTTGCTCTTCCCCAAAAAAAGTAAGAAAAGATACCTTCAATATTGGGTTGAAGGATTTTTTAGGGAAGATACCTTTATTATTGACATTAAAAAAGAAGAAAGGTGTTTTTTTTTAATGAAAAAGTAGAGTACACCTCTTCCATTACTATAAATATACAGATAACATCCATACAACGTTGTTAACCACCATTTAGCTTAACCTTCTTAGTAGAGCACACCACCCATAACCCTCCTTTGTATTGTTTGTGATGGCCTCATCAAATATTAACATTGAAGTTGTTATTGCATGTATCACGCTAGGGAGGCCACCAATTGTGAAGGTCAAACAAAAGACTGTAGATGGTGCACAAGCATGCAAAGCTCTCACATTCTTACCACTTCGTGGTAGTGATGATGATATTTCTCCAATGAAGACCAAAGTGGTGGGATTAATTGCCATATGGCAAGCCCATGATTTTATTGATGATGCGTCTGAGCGTCTCTTGCTTGAGGAAGTGCGGAAGGGAACGAACACCATTTGCATACTTTGTGTCTTCACCTAGGAGGATAAGGACGCCCATAAAAGTAAATATGATAGTGAATAACAATTATGATAGAAGAGTTATACTTGGAAGTTGTATGTGAATGAACTTGGTTTTATTTCCAATTGGAAGCAGCAACCTTAATCTTGAGGATGTAATGTTGTCATGGTGTTCTCTCTCTCTCTCTCTCTCTCTCTCTCTCTCTCTCTCTCTCTCTCTCTCTCTCTCTCTCTCTTTGCTCCTCTCTCTCTTGATGGAGGGGGGAGGGAATCTCTTTATTTCAAAAAAGCGAGTGGGAGAGAGAGAGAGGGAAGAGGGTGTCATGACTCTCTTTCCCTCTCTCTCCCCCACTCTCTTTGCTCCTCTCTCTCTTGATGGAGGGGGGAGGGAATCTCTTTATTTCAAAAAAGTGAGTGGGAGAGAGAGAGGAAAGAGGGTGGGAGAGAGAAAGGGAAGAGGGTGGGAGGGGGGGAGAGAGAGAGAGAGGGAAGAAGAGAGGAAGGGAGGGTGGGAAAGGGAGAAAAGTGGGAGAGAGGGAAGGAGAGATGATGCATAGGAAGGGTGAGGGAGAGGGAAAGATAGATTATGCATAGGAAGGGTGAGTAAGAGGGCAAGGAAGGAGAGAGGGAAGAGGGTGGGAGAAGGGGAGAGAGAGGGAGAAAGAAAGAATGAGGTTGGGAGGAGAGAGGGAAGAGGATGGGAGAGGGAGAAGCAGAGTGAGAGGGAGAGAGAAAGGGACGAGGTTGGGAGAGAGAGAGAGAGAGAGAGAGAGAGAGAGAGAGGGGGGGGAGAGATTATGCATAGGGAGAGGGAGAGATAGAGAGGAGAGGAGAGGAGAGATGATGCATAGGGAGAGAGAGGAAGAGAGCAAGAGAGAGTGGGAGAAGGAGAGAGAGAGAGAGAGAGGATGAGAGAAAGGTAGGAGGTTGGGAGAGAGATAGATGGAAGGAGAGATAGAAGGACAGAGAGTGAGAGAAAGGGTGGATAAGGGAGAAAGAGTGAGAGGGGGAAGAGTGAGAGGGGGAAGAGGGACAGAGAGGGAAGAGGGTGAGAGATTGGGTGATAGTAGAGAGAGAGAGAGAGAGAGAGAGAAGGGAGGAGCTAAGTTGGGCTAGAGGGGAGAAAGTGGGCTGGGCTGAGAGGTGGTGATGGAGGTTGTGTAGGAGATAGTGGTGAGCTAGGTTGAAGATAGTGGTGGAGGGACTTGAGAGAGAATCTCCACATTTTTAAGAGAGAAGAGTTGCTAATAAAAGCTCCCTCCACCAAGCTCCCTCAAAAAACATACTCACCATTGTGCATTCGACATACAGAAAATGTCTCATACAATATCATAGATAAGAATACACCATGGCATGTGAAACGTAGACATGTGGAACAAAATACCTTCCTTTAACCCTATTTCCACTTTTTCTTCATTCTTCTTGTCCTTTTCCTTCTTGTTCTTGCTCTTATACTGTGATCAGACAGCATTTCTCTTCTTTGCAGATGCCCATCGCTTTATATCTGCAACAACGGTCTTCTTTGCAAACCACACCTCCTTTTCTTCGATTCAATTTTTACTCTGCCGAAACGCAAGAACGAGCCTTAATACAACCCTACAACACTATTTATATGTGTTTTAAATATGAATGGAAAAATGAAATCATCTATCACCTTCATCACGTACAATGTCTGGTGGAGCATCCACAATTCTTGGAGACCTGTGTGCAGTTGAAAGATTCATTGCCTTGGCCAATGAACCAAACCAAAGGTCCAAAAGAAGAAGACCTCAAAGAGCACCTGTAAATGCAACACATGATCAATTGTGAAGGAAAAAAATGTCAAGACAATCGAAAGTGTTTCAAATGAGAGCTCCAAAGTTGCCTTGCTTGTGGAGATAGCCAACAATCTATTACTCAAACTCGCTCTTCCCAAATAAAAGAAACCCATAGACTATAAAAACCTTTCAAAGGAACTCAAGCAGTAAACCAACCCAGTGTTGGAGTAAAGAGAGTATGAAACAAGCCCTAATGAAGGTACATGCTACAACTAGAGCCAGTGTTAGAGCAAGTCGGCAAGTACAAAACATGAACTGTGCCTTAGTATATCCCATATCCTATTCTAGAGCCAATTATATGGGATCCTCAGAGTTTTTCGAAGGCCGTAGATAGACCAGTATCCATTCTTAAGAAGCCATAAATAAAACCAAATCCGGAGGCTCTACCACTGGAACCAATCTAACCAAGCCCCACATTGCTAGATGTAGTGAGCGAGGAGTTAATGGGGATGTGAAAGTTGGCCTTCCATGGGTCACCATAGCTGATGCAACATCTTTTCTAATCGATGAGATGATTTTATCTTGTCCCCTTTAGAGGCACCTCCTCCTAGGGAAGGATCACATACCTTACACATTAGCAAGTCCTAGCCCACGTGCCCAGTGAGTGCAAGTATCGCACCCACAAGACTAGCATGCCTCACAACCTTCTTATCCTTGGAGGTCCGAGTTCCAATAAGCTCTTTTACAAGGAAAATCTCAACTTTTGAGAGACTTATCAGGCTCGATGAATGGGAAATTAAAAGCCCACATAGTTGAACCTAAGCGAGAGGAGGAAGAAGATAAACCATGCCCCACCATTGAGCACCCTCCCTCCATAGCCAAAACTAAAGGACAGTCCAAAGTGCCCATGAACAAGCTGGGACAATATTTAAAAAAGCAACAAAAATGAACGAGATGTTACATTTCCTATACAAGGGACTTATGGTCTCCGCAATCTTGATAGGTGTTGGTGTCAGCATAATCGCCACGAATTGTTGGGAGGCCTAGAGTAGCCCACCACTCATAGGCATAGTGAATCTTGCCGATGAAACATAGTCAAGCTCGTAGGCATTCTATAAGATGCGAAAATCAAGACTTTCAGATTAAGTTTCCACCACACATGGTGATGGATTTTCAAAGAATAAAGTCATACACAATGATCCTCGAAAGCCCTTATATGAGAGAAGCAAAGATGGTTCATGATTAGGAAACCAATCACATCTATATATGCAAAGGCAGCAAGTCCTTAAAGATAAACCAGAAGACAAGGAAGACATCCCATGGGCTGAGGCATTCTCGCCAATGAGTCTGACACAACTGTCTGAATTCAATCAACATCTGTAAATGTTGTAACAAGTTGTTAAATAGTGAAGATGAGAAGCAGGATTAGAACCTCTCGACCAAGAAAAAGGAAACCACATAAAAAGCAAGAAGTATCTCTTCCCCATGGAGATAGATCTTCACTGGCTTTGCTATCTCGAGGCCATGGGTTCACATGAAACCTACACCCAACACCGTGGAAAGCTAATTTAAACAAGGTCACAATTCGGACCAAGACAATGGCCTATAAAAGTGATGAGGATCCCATGAGCCTTGAGCAACCAAGCTCTATTGAGATGTCAGACGGAAGCTCAATAAGGTTAAGGCCAAGGCAGAGAAGGAAGTAAAACACAAAGAGCTCGCCCGCCGCCGGTCGCGGCGAGCCTCAAAAGGAAGATCTGAGGCAAGCGTCGAGTATTTCAAGTCCTACAACATTGAGGATAGAGTGGTACATGACACGACAAGACTCAAAGGAGCCCAGGCGGAGAGCTACACACCTCATATGACAAACCCACAGTGGTCCAAGGAAATAAACCTTGTTGGCTCAAGTGAAGAACCTAAGATGATGTTCATTGCCAAGGACCTCATCCCTGAGCAAGAAGGAGAATTGAAGGAATTTCAGGACGTCTTCACCTGGAAATACACTAATATGATGGGAATGCCTTTGAAAGTGGTGAAACACACCATCCCTCTGCATGAAGGCACGAAATAATCCAAAGAGAGAGCCTACCACATGAATCCCAAGTATGGTCAAATATTCAAAGAAGAGCTAAACAAGCTCATTGATGTGGGATTTGCATGTGAGATCAAGCTGCCAAGACGTAGGATATTACATAAGATTTATCTTCCTATATGCCATATATGCTAGACCTTTGAATAAGCTGTTGATTGTCTTCATATGGATAGATGAATTCCAATGGGCATACGAGAAACGAGAAGGCATTAGCATCTTGAGATCCTCCACTGGGATCTAATCCTTCATGTGTATATAGATGCTTAAGCCTTTGCTATTGAATGTGTGCTAGCATAGTTGGGGGAGCATAATATGGACTTCCCTACTAAGACCTTTGCTAGCTATCAACTTAATGACGCTAAGCACAACTACACCACCACTGAAAGAGAGGGGTTAGCCATGGTATATGATGTGGGCATTATTTGCTATATAAAATTGTGTTCTTTGTCGACCATCAGGCATTGGTATATTTGGTGATGAACAAGCCTTGCACCATAGGATACATCACCAAATGGTTGTTTATTTTTTTAGAGTTCGATTTCACCATCACGATGCAAGGGGCATGTGCATGCTCACCTTTCTAGAATTCTAAATGGAAAACCCCCTCTAGGGGTGGAACATGATCTTTCCGATGCTCCACTGTTCCACATTGACCACATACTGGAATGGAGTGAAGACATGGTCCACTTCTTGGCCAATAAGTAAGATCGCTCACAACTCACGTCTAGAGAGAGAAAAGATAAGCCCCGAGAGAAAAATGTCTAACGTCTAGAGAAAGAAATGACTCACATCTAGAGAGAGAAATGACTTGGATGTAGAGAGAGAAACGACATGCGATCGCTTGCATGCAAAGAAGGGAGAGGGTTTCTTGCAGAGCAAGGCGATCGAAGAGAAGAAGGTGGCCACACCTACAGAAAAGAAGAAAAGGAATTTGCCCTTGGTAGCTTGTGCACACCACCCAGCAAGGGAGCCGAGAATAAAAAAGGCTCTTGTGCCTTGGTGCTGCCGAGAAGAGCAGGGCGATCAAAGAGCAAGACGGCTGCCTGTGCATCCTCAAATCTATCATGACTAGTTTCACTGGCGCAGTCATCCCAGGGCTGGCAACAAAATCATAATCATCTTCCTCTCCATAGAACCCTACTTGCATAGTAGAACTTACAAGCAGATCCACAGGTAATATATCATTAGGGGTTTTCTCTTGGATCGAAAGAACATCAAGGGTTTTGCAAAGAGACAAGGGGCCCACCTCCATCTTTCGATATGGCCAATGCCACCTTCCTTGTTCCCACAAGGAGAACCACCACCATCTCTGTCACCCACAAACCTGCTAGAGCTTGGTCGTCACTGCCAGTAAGAGAGAGAGAGTAGGCATGCATGTCTGCACTACACTATCTTCCAACACAGGCACAACGGTTTACTAGCACCATATTCTTGAGGTCACTGTAGTGGTCAAGCTTTTGCAGGTTCCAATAGACAACGGCTTCCCCGTCCTCTTCCCCAACATAAACCCCGGTCTCTCCGCCAACTGCACCACACAGATCGCCAGCTCTTTTCAACCACAAGCCGCAGCTCGGCAAAGCACCAAGGCCACACCACCATGGGCATGAAGCTATTGGTGTACAAACACGTTTATTCGACCGCTACCAGTGCTTATATTGGCTCCCCACTGAGTGGGTAGAGCACTCCCACAGAGGGTAGAGCTGGTACACCTGGGATTATTTGCAAGTACATCATCGAATAGCCCAATTGACAAACCACTTGCAAACCCAAAAGAACATCCCGCTAAAACCAAACCCAAATCAGCTTCCACGTACAACCAAACCGTGGCAAGTTTCTGGTTTGCAGTCAATCCTCTTCACTCACATATGTTCATTGACACTTCAGCACATAGGACTGGACCATCCTTCCTACCTTGTGGTCCATCCAACACCCATTCATGCACTCATGCCTTCTATCGATCACCCTCAATGATCTCAACCGCACCTTTTCAAGGAACTTAGACACCATATCCCACTCCACCTTATCTACAAACCTTGTCACACATCAACTATCAATTTCTTATCTCAAACCATGTGTAAAAGTCAAAGAAAGTAGACAAAAAGAGTCGAAGAAAGCGGTGTGTTGGAGTTTCACCAGACAAAGCTTCTACATAGGCCCACCTTTTTGCCCAATGCCCATGCACGTCACCTGCAATATCCACGGACTCTATATATAATAGACACATAGGGATTGTTCTTTCACGAACTTGTGTTGAGTCTCATCACCAACAACCATCTAGGTACATTTCTAGAAGGGGAGATCATGGCAGGCGTAAGCTTGGCCCATGGTACGACCCATCCCCTTGACCTTTCTATAATAATGAGCAGGACCCTTCCATGCCTCGTCTTTGACTGCCCCATCCATTCAATCCACCATGCCTAAAGTCCACACGCTCGACAACACCAAGTCCATCGAGCCACAGAGGCCGCACAGGTCTCTTGTAGTTGTTCTCTTGTAGCTGTGCGAAACACCATGCATAAATCCGATGCCATGCCCCTAACAAAGTAATGATCTTGAGTTGTGTTGAAGAAGTCCTTGTGTTAGAGAAGTGTACCCACACGGGCACACCTTCTATCCATTGCCCATGCACGTCACCTACATATTTTACTACGGGCATCACAATTTTATTCACTTCTCACATCCCATGGCACACACAAACACATGCACTTGCAACTAACCTCGTCAACACCAATCCTCCAAGTACATCTCTCGAAACCATGGCGAATGTAAGCCTAGCCCCCCATGGTATGACCCATTGCCTGGAGAACCCTCGACCTTGTAGGTACTTCCCTCAAGCTTCCATGCCTATATCTTCTACTTTGACTCCAATTCACCACTGACAAAACTTCACCCTGGACGATGTATTCGTCAAGCAAACACCTTACCTCTAGGCATCATGCTATGAGATTCAGGCATAATACCATATCGCACCAAGCCTCCATCTAGCCATACCAATCATTATATGGTGGTCCTAGCACTCATTCCACCAAACATAAGGTCTAGGCCGCTTCTACCAACTACCTCATGTCATCACCTCCACGACCAATGGAGGCCCAACATATATCGCCTATCACTTTTCATGCCGCTTCAGCAAGCTCCTTACCATCGGTGCTGCCTAAAGCTACCCATCACCTTGCCCTGTAATGGATCGGCCAGAAACTAACCACTTTATCTCGGCCACCACCTCCATGGTATATCCTTGGCCATCCACATCATCCACTTCTTGACATCATCTTCACCATCGACTTGGGTGACGCGAGGATGCGGTCACCATTAGAAAGAGGGGTATGTTAACCACTGTGTTGGTTAGCATGGTTACATCTGCCCGACCTACCATAAGGTGCTTTGCCATCTTACCCGGACGAACGAGCACTTATCTGTTATAAGATGACACTGGAACATATAAAGCAACCTTATTATGAGCTTAATGTCGAATAGGGAAAGTCTATAGACACATAGTTACTTAAGACTAGGAATAGAGGCCGGACTATTTTAAAGTTTGGTCACTTGTATATAGATTATTTTTGCTTAAGACTAGTAATAGAGGTCGGACTATTTTTAACCAGACTATTTTTTAAGTTTGGTTGGCCTAGTGTGAAAACTAGTCATTTCTATATAAGTCAGCTTTGCTTAAGACTAGTAATAGAGGCCAATTTTTGTCGGCCTAGTGTGAAAACTAGTTACTTGTATATAAGTCATTTTTTACAATAAGCAACACACAATCCTTCCTTTGCACTAGTCTACTTGTGAGCTCTCCTCCTTCCCTCTTCTTGCTTTCTTGTATGCTTTTAAATTCATGCTTGCTTGAGTAGGTTTGATTGTAGGCTTACCTCTTCGATTAGCTTCTTTTTACCATGCTTTTTGTGAGGAATAACCATTGCGAAGACATATCTCTTCTTGCCTCCATCTAGGCATTAAGGGCTCTCCCTTCACCTCTTTGGCAAGGAGCATTTTGGTGTGACAATAGAGTGGGCGCGACAGATGAGCTAGCACACCCACATAGGAAGTTGCATTTGTGGCTGTAAGGCAAAACCCAACAATGCATACTTCGGCAAGGCCAAGGTAAGCTCTTGACTTGAACACATGGAGACTTCATCTCAAGTAGAGATACTTGGTTGGACAATGTAGTCATGCATCCTCTCTCCTCAATGTAATACTTGGTTTGGATAATGTAATCCTGCACTCTCTCTCCTTCATACTTGAGATTTTATAGATACGTGTAATGGGACTCTATATGATTCCACTAAGTGAGAATCCCAGAATGAAGGTGTTCTTAAGACCTCATAGCTAGCCTTTTCAAGTAGCTTTAGAGACCTAGAGCACTAGCTTGCTTTGCCTTAAGGCAAAGTCCAAATGAATATCAAGACCCTTCAACACGTCATCTCCACATCCCCTTGTCCTTCACATACTCTACCCACCTCTTGTCCATTGGAGAGGCACGGTGCCCCATAACCTAGGGTCCATCCTCTTGAGCTTTATGAGCAATTGTGAAATAACTTCCACCGCTGTACAATTTCCTATTTTTCTACCACTACTAGAAGGATGGCACACAATCTGTTTTATGAGCAGATGCCTCCCCCCACTACTTATTCCTCTTTTGTGTGTGGTGGTGGGGGGCGTTTACCATACTCCACAAGAAGTATCACATGATAATTTTCAGATGGTATGATACAGCACATTACATTGCACACCCAGTTTGTGTTGTTTCTAGACACACTGATTTTTAATATAGCGTACGTAAGTATGCGCGCCTGTTTAAATGACCATTCTTTCAACAACTCATCAACCATGATCTGCTGTGGCACAAAGGTCACTCCGATCATCACACGCATATTGATGGTGAGAGTGAAGGTAATCAAAGTATGATTGCATTTCACACACGTCCGACATCAGCGACTTACCAATAAGTAATCTGTGCTGCTTTGAGATGCAACAAAAAACATTGCACATCCAGTTTGTCTTCTAGACACACAGATTTGATACAGGGTGTATACACAAGCCTATTTGAGAGCACCTTCACTCTTTCAACTTCTCAACGATGATCAGTTTGTTTTTTTTAAAGCTTGATGCGATGTAGTTGCAGAAAAGGTCTCTCCAACATCATTTAACAGGTGACCATAATTAATAGTGGGTGTGAGGGTAATCAAAAGTGTGCTTGCACTCCCTTTTCTTTGCATGTTCTCACCCACTTCGACATCAGCAATTTACCAATATGTAGCGCCTCCATACCCTAATCACATGAAACCAACAATGACAGACTTCACCTTGTTTATTTTAGGTGCTACTCACAAACAAATGTGATTAACGTGCTACAACCACTTTCCATGCAATAGGTACCTAGTTCCTGTTTCACAAGAAGGCACCATCTGATTATGAAACAACTCCAAGAGAAGATTTCTGTAGTCTACCCTCAAAAACCCTCATATAATCAAACCACTCCATTCTGCATGGTGTCTCTCCATTTACCAAAACTGTTGTGTATTGCAGATCATACATCAAAAACACCAGCTTCAGTAGGTCATTAGCATGTAGTATGTCTTAAATCCTTGGGCAAGCACACCCACACGAGTAGCACCCACACCACTCCATGAGAGTCCAAGGACAGCTGCCAATATTAAAAACCCCAAAAAAAACCAAAAAAAAACCCCCAAAAAAAAAACTTCGTAGTTGGAAAGGGGAGGCTTCATTCAAGCCCACTGCCCACTATCTTCAATAATTTTTAAGTACTCTATTTCAAAGCAAGTAGCCAGCTTGAACAATCCAAGCCAAAGAAGCTTCTACAGCCAGGTCTAGCCTGAAAACGTTAGCCAGGACAGATGGGTCAACCACAGGACTAGCAGTCTTCCATCTTAGCAAGCAAAGTAACACTTAATGCCCATGTGGAAAGCAGGGACCGCACAGGAGGCAAGGGGCAAAAGGGAAAACAGCTTGGCTTTTTTTTAAAGAGGAAAGGGTGTTGGGGTTTGGGGGCAGGGGGGGGGGATGGGGATGGGGGGGGTAAACTATCAGAACCTGTTATACAAGGGTTTGTTAAGGGCACAGCTCAGACAACTTCTTGCATTACTACTCAGAATGTTTCTCCCACCATCCACTACTGCTCCTCACAAACGTATCTTTAATACCAAACTCTTCATTCTGTGCCTTCCTTTTCTCATAATTTGCAGTAGAAATTGGTCCCCTTTTAAGCCGCCTATATAGCATCGCCTCCAAAGGCCATAACCGAGCTGCACTGAAACTCTCAGTACACTCATGCCCACCAACTCCTCTATTACCCTCTTTCATGATGGCCATGTAAATGCTGCATTTTGTGTCCGGAACCTGACCAGGAGGGAGGCTAACTTTTCCTGTACCTGTTGAGTCCCTAAAATAGTGTTCATTTACAGTGGTATCCTCATGGATGGAATGATCCGCGCCAGTAGTGGGTTTGATGCTTTTTGAGCCATGTTTCCCACCATTTGACTGTATTCCAGTTTCATAATGAAGCTCTTCAGTGTCACTCCTCCTGTTTTGGTATTTCTGCTTCTTCGCCTCTCTTGACCCTAGTCGTCTTCTCTTTTTCTTCCTTGCAAGCTGCTGGTTCAAATCTTGACCATCTGATGAGTACTTGCCAATGTCTTTCTCCTGTATGTTATCATCAGTGGCCCTTTCACAGACCTGCTTTTCTTGCAGTCCTGATCCCATCACAGGCTCATATGAGGTAGCCACTTCCCTGTCTTCTTCATGTTTTGGAGGCCTTGATCCTCCTTCGGGGTTACTGCATGATGGAGGTGAATCAGACTCCACTGACTTGGGAGAGACAGAGAGAACATTAGGTGACCCTGGTGAACGGGAATGATGAGGGGAGCGTGATTGTGATGACCAGGACTCAGACTTGGTATGGGACTTCCTAGAACGCGAACTTATTGAGCGTGACCTGGATGGAGAGCTGGCAGATAGTGAACGGGACCTTGATGACTGCGAATGGGATGGCCGAGAATGAGAGACAGAGCTTGACGACTGCGAACGGGACTTGGAGGACTGCGATCTCGATGCTACCGAATGAGACCGAGAACCTGATCGTGAGTGAGATCGTGATCCTGAGGGAGAGCTAGAAGAAGACAAGGGACTACGTGAGTGCGAGGGTGAATCCGAGGATGACCTTCGCCGCTTCTTTGTAGAGTGTGACGACTTCTTACTAGACTTTTGATGCTTTCTCTTGCTCCTCCCTCTGCTTGAAGAGTCCTTCGGGCTCTCAGACCTGTGATGTCTCTGTCTTCTCTTTTCACGAGATCTGGTGTCTACTGGATTGTAATGTCTTTTATCACCTGTAGGCTCACGTCTTCTTAAACTCCTTGCATAGCTTCCTTTGATGTCTCGATTGAACACTCTTCTGGAGCCATCCATGCCTCTGAACCGACCACCACCCATGCCTCTGAAGGCACCACCACCGCGGAAGTACCTCAAGTCATTTCTCCTCCCATCATAACCATCACTTGGGTGCATATTATTCATTCTCAGCCTTGATCGGCAATGCCACTTCACATGACCTAGTTGTCCACAGTTGTAGCATCTATCAGGTCTTCCTGTAGCAGCATCACGGCCTCTTTTATACTGATCAAATGAGTTTCGATATCCACGTGAAAACTGCCTGTGGTGCTTATCCACAGGAGATCCTTGCGACTTCTCATGTATGCTGCCTCTGTCGTCTTCCCTGTCCTTGTCATCCAAAGGGTCCTCATCATCCTCCCTTACACCACCCATTATGTGCTCAGGAGAGCCCTCCATATGTGGGTCCCACCGACCCCTGTCCAATGGATCTACGTCCTTTGCCTCTTCTTCAAACGCCAACTTTTCCAGTCCTGGATCTTTCCACTCTTCTTTCACAATATTTCTGGTCGCCTCTTCCCTGGTTTCACTGGCCCTTGAACCATCCTTCACCTCATCCAGAAACTTATTTTCTCGCCTGTCATCATCCGACCCTCTGTCAGAGTCCAAGGATGGTCTTCTTCTGGTAGCTTGACTCTGAAACTTATCCCATGAACCCCTCTTCATAGGATTTCCCTTGCCAGAAAACCTTTGAAAAGGTCGAGGTCTTTTGGCCCAAGATATGAATGGTTGTTCTCCACATATAAACCTCCCCTGCAAAGCTTTTAGTGCTCTCTCAGCATCTCGGTGCTCCTCATAAACAACAAAGCCAAAGCCATCTTTCAGTTCTAGATTGCTTCTGCCAAACCTCCTGAATGCATTCTCAAGTTCCCGATGTCGGACATGGGATGAAAGGTTCCCCACGAACAGCGACGACATCTAGCCAAAATCCCAATTTTCAACCTATTGTTAGAAACCTTAGAAAGGTAGTCAACTTCCATAACATGCATATCATGCATTTGAGCTTAGACATCAGACGTAAAATACCATGAGAAAAGCCAGCCTTTCAATACATTTACAATAGCTGATGCATCCTAATCAGGTTCCCATAATCAGAAGCATGGACTGACCTCTTCTGACAACCCACAAACCTTGCCAGGAAGTACCCAATAGCCCACAAACAAGAAGAATAAAGCAAGTGACAGAAGGGGCATCAACAGAAGCCTTGGCAACAGTGAACAGAACCAGACCTTAAACAAGTGATACCGAACCCAGCTAGCCAACCAGCCACTCAGGTAAAAAAGAATGAGTTTCTCTGATGGTATGCCTCAGTACATCAATTGATACCCTTATATACTGACTTCTTCGCTTCCCAAAAAAGGGATACAAGTTACTTGCCCATCATAAGAGTGAGCACTAGGGACTCACCTCCTGACTGTCCACCTTTTGTTTAACATTGCTTCTTCTCTAGCTCCTTATCCTTCAGGTTTTTGAACCATACTTCAATCGCCACAGTTCTCTGGTACATGAGCCATACTCCATCTTCACCAATGCATATGAGCTTACGCATTCACAATAAGCAGTGCACATCTTTATTCCAAAAATTGCACTTAAAGAGTGCATATATATGTCCAGGTGTCACCCCAGTGCAGTGTGTGCACATGACATGTTGCAACTTGCAAGTTGAGGAGCCAACAACTGGCTGATAAGCTGCCCAAACAAATGTACAAATTTCAACTTCAGGTGTATTACAAAACTGTGGGGTGCTTTGCACTGCTGACCTACCTTGGCCTACCATGATGGAAACTGGCAGCTTGTCCCTAGGGCTCACGAACTTGCTAAGTGCGAGGGGATGGACATATTTAGATAGGGCTGCATGTTAGAAGTCATCTCTTGTCTATTTTTATACACCAGGGCCTTTGTTGTGGGTGTGCCCACCCTTATGAGGTGTTTTCTCATTTTTCCCCACTCTCCGTATTTTTCCCCATTTTTTCCCTATTTTTCTGTGGCATGGGAGGCAGTCTAGTAGTGGCAGGAGGACCTTGAACCTGGCCGACTGCATCTATGGAGATTCTGGAAGTGGCCGACTGCACTGCATGAGTCGTAGGACTTCTCTGATGCTGGCCGACTGTGATTTTTCAGTCGTGGAGGTTTCTTGTGTCCAGTCGGCTGCCCTACAGCAGGCCGACTGCTGATTGGGGGCCATGTAAATAGGCCCCCAGCCCCTTGTCATTTTTGTATCATACTCGGGATCTTCTTGTGTATATAGAGCACAGTTACACGCCTCTATCTCTCTCTCTCTCTTGTGCTGTGATTTTCTGCACTGCGTTTTGCTCGTGTTCCCAGATCTGGTCATCATCTCCGCTGCGTATTCTGACATGGTATCAGAGCCTAGGCTCTAGATCGTTCTTGGGATTTGTGTGAGCAAGAGGGGGACTGTTGTGTTGCTGATTGGTGGACTGTTTGGGACTGTTTGGGAAGAGGACGGCGGGCTGATTTGCTGGACAGCCACTTGCAAGTGTTAGTTCTTCTTTGTTCCCACCCACCCACCCTTTTCAGAGTACATCCCCGCAATGGCAGATCTGTTTGAGATGGCCGAGAGGCATGTGAAGATCCCGACACTCCCCACATTCTCGGTGGACCGTCAGTTGGACGGGAACAACTACGGCATATAGAAGGTTATGATGGAATCTGTTCTGGAGTCTTACGACCTCGCTGATTTCGTCATTGTTGGGGTTCCACGGCCGGAAGTAGAGGAAGAGGAGTTACCGTCGATCCGAAAGGACCAGGAGGCTCAGACACATATGTGGGATCGTGTCAACGCCAGGGTCCGTTCGTTTATCTTTCTCAACTGCACACCGCATGTAATCAATCATGTAAAGCATATGACGCTGGCCAGAGGTATATGGCAGCATTTGGCCTCTCTTTACAACAGGGTATCGCCCATGAAGAGGATTTCCTTGGAAGTACAGATGCGGGTTATGAGCCCTGCAAAGTCGTCGACGATGTGGGAGCATATTAACAAGCTGCAGGCCCTTCAGCAAGAAGTTCTTCAAGCTGGGAAGGAGATATGGTCAGAGAACATGGCCATAACGTTGCTGTCGCACTTGCCCTCTCAGTACTCAGCATTTTACTCGTCTTTGCTTACCAGTGGCAGGCTCAGCACCATCACGTGGGAGGAGCTTGTGCCCATGGTCTTGGACCA
Organism: Cibotium barometz; assembly: GCF_041138505.1. Lineage (NCBI taxonomy): Eukaryota > Viridiplantae > Streptophyta > Polypodiopsida > Cyatheales > Cibotiaceae > Cibotium > Cibotium barometz. The sequence continues at coordinate 18,767,209 of NC_141056.1, forward strand.
GGAAGAACGATTCACGAACCCTCCTCAGGGTGGAGGTTCGGAGGCCTTAACTGGCCAACGGTCGAAAGGCCGTAATACGGGCAAAGGGAAGGCTTCGTCGGAGAAGTCTTCTGAGAAGAAGTCTGTTACTGACCGCGAGAAACTAAAAGCAGAGAGGACCTGTAATGATTGTGGCGAGAAAGGCCACTATTGGAGGCAGTGTCCCAAGCGGAAGACCGAGAAGGGTGAAGATTCCTCAACAGCAATCATGAAGACTCCGGCTTTTGTGCACCTGGAGGTGGTGGACACTGATGTTTCATTTTCTTCAGGCAGGGAGGAGATTGGAGGACTCTCCGCAACGGATACTCGAGAGTGGATTCTAGATAGTGGTGCTTCCAGACACATGACTCCTTCCCGTTCCGGTTTACAGGATCTTTACCGGTTTTCTGGTCACATTCTTACTGGGGATACATCCACCATCCCAGTTCACAGTGAGGGCAGGATGGAGATAGTTCTCGATGGCACAGGGGGGAAGCATTCCTTCCAGGTGTTGTATGTTCCGTCACTTGGTTTTCATCTGCTGTCAGTACATCAAGTTTGTAAGACTGGCGTACGGGTGAAGTTTGATGAGCACTTTGTTGCTCTTCGGGACAAAGCAACAGGCCAGGTAGTTTGGGAAGGCAGAGTGGAGAATGGAGTTTACAAGCTTTCAGCACTCTCTCTCTCAGGTCCTCAGGTTTGTGATGAGTGGCAGTTTGGTAATGGCCACTTAAGTGTGGATACGCTGCAACTGCAAGCTTTCCGGGACCAAATGGTGGATAGCTTGCCAGTAGATGGCAGCAGTTGTACCTGTCAATAGTACCATCAGACTTTCTTTTGACTTTGTACACCCACTTTGTTCCAATTACATGCTTGCCTTTAGGCAATTCCACAAGATCCCATGTATTATTCTTCATGATAGAAGAAATTTCAGCTTGCATAGCTTGCAACCAATGCTCATTCTCATGTGCTTCTTCATAAGAAGAAGGCTCTTCTGAATCAAAGAGACCACCCATTGCGAATGCAGACTCCCCACGATGTACATTCAAAGCATGGCTGGAACTAGCCCTTGTTCTACCTGTGAGTGGAGCTGCAAGTTTGCTTTCTTGCAAAGTTTTCAGCAACCATCTTGCATAACTAGGATGCCCAAAGGCAAAAAAGGCTGCATCAAAGGTGGTGGTGGTGGAAACCCGCAGCACACTAATAATAAACAGTGCAAAAGCAAAAATCTTGTGCAAACAACAACATCATAATCCCCTCGATCTCTGCAACATCACACTATGCTGAGTCTGTGAACCCTTTGGCTTATCTGCAAAGGGATAAGATCACGTAGAGGAAGTAGACGAAGAAAAAGGGTAGCATGGGAGAGCCCAAAAGCAAAGGTGGCTAGAGGACAATGATAATGACCACGTTGTAATAGGATGGCAAGCACAAAACTAAGAGAACAAATAACCAGACCCCCTCTTCAAAAAGCTCTCTCATATCACTCTTATAATTCACTATTGGCTTTCGGCTATACCAAGCCTCAAATGGTGTTATGGTTTTCAAAGCTTTTGTTGGACACCTGTTCAACACATGAGTTGCACACATTATAGCTTCCATCCAAAATTTGTGAGGCAACTTTTGTGCTTTCACCATGCATCTTGCCATCTCCATGAGAGATCTATTTTTCCTTTCAACTACACCATTCTGCTGCGGTGTATAAGGCACAGTACATTGGTGCTGATGCCCTTTTGAAGCATATAATCCTTGAATGCATTTGACATGTATTCTCCACCTCTATCTGAGCGGAGTGTTTGGACTTTACATGCACACATATTTTCAGCCATTGCTACAAAGTGTCGAAAGCATGTAAACACATCTGCTTTCGCTTTCAAAGGGTAAGCCCAAGCAAACCTGGAGTAGTCATCAATGAATGTGACAAAGTAAAGATGCCCCCCTATGGATGGTGTCCGCATTGGACCACATACATCACTGTGTATGAGCTACGTATTCTGACACTACACGCAGATCCGGCAGTGGCTGAACCAGTTTGTACAAACCAGGAAGCAGGCCATATAGAACTGAATAGGTCAAACAGGTCCAGGCAAAGGTCAAGCATGACGGGGAGCCAATCAGGCAGGAAAGACAGCAGCTGCAGGTCTGGCAGGCCGACCAGCAGGCAAGGGGGACACCAAAAGTGGGGACCTTAGTGGGTGACCCAATACTGTGTCAATACTCTCTCTCTCTCTCTCTCTCTCTCTCTCTTCAAAGTAAATTAAAGTACCGCACTGAAAGACTTCATTGCACGCCTTACAACTTAAGTTTCAGCATGTGCATATAACACTGATATCAGAGCTAAGGTTTCTTGATGCAATGTAAAACATAGTGCAAGAAACAAAAAAATCATAGTGAATAGATTCTTGCACTCTAGAAAACCGTTGAGCCCTCCATTATGAGTCATTAGGAAGATAAAGCTCCCAATTTACCACAAAGATCTTCGTGTGACACAGCTTCCGAAAGACCATGAGCACCAAACCCAAGCCCAATGAAGAATTTGTTAGCACCTCTAGAGTCTACAGGGACATAGATGATGCAGACATTCATGCAAATAAACAAGCCTATGTTACAACTCCTTTTGATTACATGTTGGCAAAGCGAGGGACACGTGGGTGATGCATGGAAATTACATGCTCGCAAAGCATGGGACCCACAGGTAATGAGTGAGAAAACCAAACGTGGCATACAAATGCACATCATCAATTATGAGATTAAGTGTGAACGGGTACCGTTCGTGGGTGGCGGTGGTAGGCCAAAAGACCGATCATGTGTAGCATGGGCATACCAGCGGAGACACAAGGGACCCGTGGTAAGGTACACATTGGACGCCCGGGGGGTCACTGGTATATATTAGTTGGCTGGATTAACAACTGTTTGCAAAGATTAAAGTTTTTATTTACATAACGCTTCACAGACATTAAAGGGTGGATTAACGACTGTTTGCAGAGATTAAAGTTTTTATTTACATAAAGCTTTGCAAAGACATTAAGCCGAAGGTTTAAAATATTAAGATCTCAAGAGGCTTTTCACCTGCAGAAGAAGCTTCAAGGCTTGCGCCAAGCTTGTTGGGTTAGGCTTAACCCTGATGTGCAGGAAATGGGGGCAGAAAACGAGAGAGTGCATGAGAGTGTGTTGTTGGGTATTTCGAGACTAAATTTTTGTGTCCATCTTGTGTGTGTTTCGAAACCTACGAAAAGCATGTACTTGATTTAATATACCTAGATGAATCCAAGAACATGCCCGAATTCACCTTTTCGGAGCGTACATGTTATATACTCATGGTAGTCAACCCACAAGACTATATAACTATCAACTCCATTATGCATAGTATGGACTAGATACTATGACATCCCCACTAACGTCATCAGTGCCCAATAGTGGGTGTAGAACTCTGTATCAAGATATGCTCTCTCTCTCTCTCTCTCTCTCTCTCTCTCTCTCTCTCTCTCTCTCACACACACACACACACATAAGAGCATATATTCACACAAAGCCCTTCGTAATGAGTTTCTGTCAAACCTCCAAAGATGCACGGTAGACTCAGCCATAATGAAGCCTAGCACTAAGGGAAGTAGCAAATAGAAAGAATTACTACAGTAAATAAGTAGTTGATAGGGCAAATGCACCGCTAAAGATAGAAAGAATTAGCACAATATCAACTGGCCGCAACTCGATCGAAAACTTCACAATGTGAAATCTGCGTGTCCGCTAGTACGGCTGAATTATATACCTGGATGAATCTAGGAACATGCCCAAATTCACCTTTTAGGAACGTGCACGTTATATACTCATGGTAGTCAACCCACAAGACTATATAACTATCAACTCCATTATGCATAGTATGGACTAGATACTACGAGATCCCCACTAATGTCATCAGTGCCCAAGCCTAAAACATTAATCAAAGTTTTGTTGAGTTGTGCAGTCTACTGCTCTCTCTCCCTAGCATCGTTCTCCCTACCTGGGGGTTAGCTCCATAGGTTGTACGATGATGATGGTCCCACTTTGTATCATATGGCTCGGATTTGACATTCCCAACTCATAGCTCTCGTCTTTGTTTTCTTTTGTGCCATAGCCTAGTTGCCTCTCCTAACCCTAGGCAATGCCTCAAGTGTCGCATGCACAGACCCTCCTTGTGTCTTCTTTTAGCCCTAAGTAACTGAATAGGAACGTTGATGCAAATCACCACCAAAGAGAGAGAGAGAGCTGTATTTTCAGTATATTATATAGTACAAAAGTAATCTGTGGCCTTTGGCCTTCCAAAAAGGGAAACATAAAGACGCTATCTACGACCTTTGACCTGCCCCAAAAGGGGGAGATGCTAAGTATGAAGGCTGGCCTAGCCTTTTATAGGCTCTTCTGATGCTCATGAATTGGCGGACTGCTGTGTCGGCTAGTAGCAAAACATATGATCATCCCGACTTCATCTGGCTGGCCTATTCACCCTTGTGACTCAAGTCATGACCAATTAGGGCTTCTTCTATGTAGACATTGAGCCTTGCTAGAACCCTAACATAATATTTATCTGCTGCCCAAATCAGGGACTAGCTTGTAGATCAACATGTCCATGTGTGCACATGACATCCCCTCCTGCTAAACTTGATGATGGGATTCCTTGGATGATTATCATCATCCCATTGTCTCTTCAGGGACTCCCAAACTTGTCATCCTTCCTTCTTGGCAACCTTTTCACTGAAAACCTTGCCATGTCTTTGATTCCACTCCAAATCTCGTATTGAGATTTGTGCATCTGTAGTTCCTCTTGGAATATGAGAATTGTTCACTATTAAATGCGAAATGGATGCTAGAGAAGTACTTTATATCGAGATATACTCCGAACTTATGAAGAAGTGGTTGGTCCAAATGTATTTGAAGTACACATATGGACGTCTTGCGATCAAGACAGATTCAAGAGGGAAGGATTGTGCCTCTACCCTCTTCATTGTGTGTGTGTATATATATATATATATTTATTTATTTATTTATTTATTTATATTGAACTGGAATTGATCATTATTCTACTTATACAATGATTACTTGGACATGTTCTAGTTTGGGTGGCAACAATGCCCAATAGCCCAAGGAGCAAGATTTTTATTTGGGTGGCAACGATGCCGGATGACCCATTGGACGGCAACGATGCCAGATGACCCATTGGATGGCAACGATGAAGGATATCTTGGACTTCACGGTTGAGTGGTCACCAGATGGCCCAAATGACTGTATTGGATTTCACAATCGGGCGGTCATTGCAACCAGATGGCCCGGATGACTGTATTGGATTTCATAGTTGGGCGGTCAATGCGACCAGATGGCCCAGATGACTATTGATGAACTCTCAAGCGGTCCTAGTGACCAAATGGCCTTGATCGAACTCTTGAGCGGTCCTAGTGACGAGATGGCCTTGAGTAATAGTCTGAGCGGTTTCCCTCGGGAGCCAGATAGCTCAACATGGTTTCCGATAAAACCAGACAAGACAATCCATGAACAAGAGGATCATTACTTGTGCATTACATACTGATGTATGTTTGAATTTCTTTGACTTTGTGTGTTGTTTTTGATGTGTGGACTTATGGCATGTGATAGTCCATTGGGCTCCAAACTACCTGGCCAATACCTAGAGAACCCAGTAGATGCAAATGATGCATACTTGTTTATTGACTAGCTTCAATCTAGTTTTTGTAGAAGATAAGTATGCATTTATTATATCTAACACATGTGACAGGCCCTTAAGAAGTACCATCAAGAACAAAGACACAGGTCAAAGATAAGGCATAGAGATGTGCCAGATGAGCAGATGACACCACAGATATGGGGAAAGACCAAATGCACAAGCTCACCCAACAGGGCTAGCACTCGAAAATATTTGAAACATATGGATGTACTTGGAACACATGGATATACATGGAACATATGGATGTGCTTGGAACACTTGCAATCCACAGTTGAGGACGCCTGCGATATAAGAGGGAGGACGGATGTAACTATTTGGCCCTCCTAGCTCTTTTTCACATAATGGAACTCATGCCCGGACACATGGACAAATTGATGAAAGCATGGAAACAAGGTTCATGAAGTTGGCACAGGAAAAAGCACCAATTTTGGTCAAAAGCAAGAGAAAGCAAAAAAGTCAAACTAAGTTGACTGCAAGTCAAGGGTACCATTGGAAAGAGGAGACCTAGCCAAATCAAAAAGATAAAAGCCGCTTTTCCAAAAAGCAGCTCTAGGGCCAAAAAGCAAGGCCCTAAAGTTAAGAAAAGCATAAATCAAGAACTTTGGCAAAGATGAGCAATATTTTATTATTATTAAAATTAAAAAAACAAAAGACAAGAGCAAAGCTTGATATCTTCATCATCTACCTCACCACCAGCTTCACCTCCTTGCGCCACCTCCGCCCAGCTCAGCCCGGCTGCCGCCGTCCACCCCAACCCAGTTGCTGCCGCCGCTGCCGCTGCCGCTGTGCAGAGCCACCTGCCGCTCATAGCCACCAGCGCTACCACCTTGGTGTTTGCTTTTTGAAGAAGCTTCCCGAGGATTTTCTTGAAGATTGGGTATTGAGTTCACTTGGACATCTTTGAGGTTTGGGAGTTGATTCAGAGTCTAAACTTGGATTTGGATTTAGACCTGGACTTGGACTTGGACTTGGACTTGGACTTGGAACTTGGATTTGGATTTTGGATCTAGTACTAGCCTTGTGAGAGATTCTTGTGGGTCATCCCCGTGGTGATCTCGGCATCAAAGATCTCATGTCTCGACATCGACCACGACTTGGATATCCTACATCGGTATATCTGTTTTTTTTTGTATTCATTGATTGTATTGATCCTCGCCAGTGTGCCCATGGATTGTTCCTGAATAAATTCCTGAACGGGGACGGGACCTGTTTCCCACTCAATGTGGTGTTCTGTGCAAGATCCCTTTACCCTTCTTTCTCTCCCCTCTCTCTCTCTCTATCTTTACCTCTTGGACACATGGTTGAATCTGTCACAGCACGCCCCGTTGGGCTTACATACGAGGTACTGTCTGCTGCTCAGTTCGCATCTGTTGTAGAGAGTGTTAGTAGACGTAACTCCGCAATTTGTAATTGCTAATCAAAAGGAGGTGGAGATGAATCTCGTTGCTCATCTTGTTCTTCAACCATTACCGATAACTCCACTTGACAATGGGCCTAAGCTCTAATAAACGTTGGATTGGGAAGTTGGAAATTTAATGTGCACCTCCATCACCATCACTAATATGTTGTTGAAACATGTGAAAATTTGATGAAGATTGTGCAGGGCAACTGACTGAAAATTGTTTTGTGACAAGAACCGGCTGAGTGTCGATATGGCGGGCACCAAGCCGGGCTCACAATCACGAGTCCAAGGGCAGTTCCATCCGCACGTACAAGCACCATGCAGTCATGTCTTCACCACAGAGGCGGGGGGTCAGCTTGCAAAGGGGCTTCTGTTGAAGCAACACCATTAGAAGGGGAAATGAACTAAGCCAAGAATATGCTGCATAAGCATGCCATTGGTTGTGCTAAGACGAACACCTTGTGCAGGTTGAGGACACACGCGTCAGGGAGTAGCCACCAGCTACGCACATGAGAAGTACACAGAAGTTCAATGGTTCACAATTGGCCGCACCATGAACTATAACTGAAACTATGGATAACTCTGTCTACATCTATGGGTAACAAAGATGGTTTTTGCCTTTGAAACTAAGGTATGACTGAGGAAGATTGGGATGTTGATCTTTGTCATATGATTCTGGCTGTTCTTGACCCAGGTGTTGGTCAATTGGATATTGAGATGATGCTATTTGTGGAGTTGTTCTCCTTTGGAATGGCATGGTTTGGTTGAGCTCAAAGTCTGCGGCAACCTGAGCTAACACTTCGAGACTCTATGAAGAGCATAAGTCTTGCGAGTAGTCCTAGAGGTGGTTTGGTTCATGGATATATCGATCGAACTCTGTTTGTGCATGTATGCATACATTTTCTGAGGTATTATTGTATTCTGGTGCCATTGGATCCTGGTACCCTTGAGAATACATGGGTAATACTCTGGATTGTGTCATGTGAGGCATGTATGTTGGTATGATACATCAAGTACTTTATTATGTTCATGGATGCATCACTGGGTGTGGCTCCTGCGGGATGGCCATGTACAGAGTGGAAAAAGCATCAAGAGGGACATACGTGGAAAATACTTAGTGGATGTATTGTTTGGATGCATTGAGCGCCTTCATATGCTCATGTTGTACCTCCGATCGTGGGTCCTGCGGGATGCCCATGGGCATAAGGCTTGCGAGTAGCCCTTAGACTGTTATTTTGGAGTAGGTAGAGCATCTTGAGGAGCATATTGTTTGCGAATGCATATATGTGTCATGCATATGTTTGTCATATGTAGAATGATGCAAGATTTTGTTTTTGGCTAACACAGGTTACGTGTTTCCACTTTTGCTGCAGGTTCTGAAGGAACAAGCAAGAGATGTTTGTCACTTTGACGTGGCAGTGTGGCCATATTGTGCAAGATGATTGTTTCATCACCCAGATGCACTTGAGGGCCATTGCTTTTGTCACTTTGACGTGACGGTGTGGCCATATTGTGCAAGATGATTGTTTCATCACCCAGATGCACTTGAGGGCCATTGCTTTTGTCATATGGGGAATCTTTGCTCATAGGATGCCTTACTGTGCCATTGAGAGCAATCGAGGACGCTTGCTATTTTTCATGAGGGGGGTATGTTACGACCTTGTGTTTTTCTCTAGACAGTATGCAAGTGGGCACGGGGACATGGTGGACAGTGTGAATGGCATCAATTTGGAGTTAAAAAGGAAACCCATGTGTGGACAACCCCAAGTGTGACGGGGACAAAAGGATTTTAAAGTTTATAAGGTTTTACAACCTTTGATGATTTAAAAATAATATTATTTTGGGAAGATACGTTTTTGCTCTTAGTTTTTGCTTTTTGGAGAAAAGCAGGGCTGAATCGCATCCTTATCATTTAAAAGGGGAAGGTGGCGCTTCTTCTGGTGGAGTCGATGGTGGCAGGTGGCGCTTCTTCTCCTTGTATGGCTGGTCGCCAGAGAGCACAAGCGACACATAGAGCTACAGCGCAGGACCTTTTTGGCAACAGGCTGGCGGGCAGGGTTGCAGCTACACGCATGGTGCTCCTTTTGGCGACTGGTGGGCTGCAGGGAAAAGCACCGGGCTGAACTGAATTGGGGGCTCTCTCTCTCTCTCGTTTAACTGTAGGCAGGCTGGCTGCAAGAATCGCACCCAGGCGCACAGCCGAGGGACTGTTCTCTCTCTCTCTCTCTCTCTCTCTCTCTCTCTCTCTTCCTTAGTGAGAGGCTGCGCAGGTGTATACAGGACAGCAGGTGGCGCTTCTCCTTGGAAGGTTTGCCAGAGAGCATAGGCGAAGAATGAATGTTTCTCTCTCTCTGTCGCTTTTGGAAGGAGGCTGGCTGGCGGTCTGCCCTGCAGTACACACAGGCGAACAGGCACAACAAGTAGGCACATGGGCTGGTCTACAGTGAAAGGTTGCGCAGGTCTACAGGGGCAAGCCGGCAGCTGCAGGAGACCGACTGGTTTGCAGGAGGCGGACGGGCAGGGCAGAAGTGCACATGTGGGCTGTGACGGCAGAGATTGTACGCAGCGTCAGGAAAGCTCTGGTGACATGAAACTTGGAGAGAGAGTTTTTGGGGATTATATGGCAAGAGTGGGAGCATGAGGCTATGATTCCCAAACATGAACGCGTGAACTCCTGGAAGGAAAAAAAACTGCAGATCAGTTTGTATCTTGGGTTGCTTTCTCTTTGTCTTTGGTCACGATGTTTTGGGTGGGTTAGAAGTGCTCTCTAGTGCCGGCCCTGTGTGCCTTTGGAAAGCCAGATTGAGTTGAAAGCTTGGATCATGGGACACAACTAAGGTAGACTTGCAAGAGAGCAAGGACGCCATGAGAGGTGCCGGCTAGCGAGTCTTGAGCCTTGAGTGTGTACGAGGTCCTCGAACACTTAGCTTGAATGCTTATGAAGACAAAGATCAAGGGTTAAGGCTTTGAGAAGGGCTCTTGATGAAGAAGACATGGGGTAAGGCTTGCTAAGCACTCATTTGGAAGACCTGGGTGAAACTACAAGGGACCTTGTTGGTGGGAGGATTCTACAAGTTATACTTTGTACTCAAATTTGATCAAGTAAAGAAATACCGCAAGGGACACCACTACGTTTTGGGGCCAATCGGTGTCCGTGTACTATTTGCAGGAGCACTCTAGCTCCCCCTATTTGTTTTCCTTTTCCAGGTCCTCAAAGGTGTTGAAGTGTTTTGTGTGCGAGTGTTTGTTTCACTGCCCGCTGTCAAGTTTTTGAAAGCCGGTTTCAGCACTCAACACTTTATAGGTTGCGTGATTACTTGCTTGGGTATTATCAGAAATGGCAGAAAGTGATGTATTTCAGATGTTATCCGCTGAGGATAAGCTCGACGGGACCAACTACCCGTTATGGTCCTATATGATGCGACATGTATTGGCAGCCAAAGGGCTATGGAATGTTGTGGTTGGCATTGAGAAACGTCCTTGTTCTTCTGATGGACATGATACAGAAGGCACATCTGCAGACACGGACTCACTTTTACATAGTGCATTACCACAACATAGCATACCTCCTATGCAGGAACAAACAAAGTTGGATGGAAAAGATGCTCAAGCACATGCGTTGCTTGCTTTGTCAGTTAAGAGGAGTATCATTCCTCACATTCAGTCATGCAAAATGCTAAACATGCTTCTACTAGGCACATGTTGCTTATATACACAAGCAATTAGAGCCATAACATATGGATGAGGGAGACTCCATGGACAGTTTCCTTACAAAAATCAAGGATTTTAAGGAGCAGTTCACCAGTGTTGATGAAATCTATCTTCACAGTTCATTGGTGCCTACTGTCTTGAATGCATTGCTGGACTCGTGTCAAGGTTTTGCTTCTACCATCAGATTTATGATAAAAGACAATCCAAATGCCTTGAAGTTTGAAGAGTTGGTTTCTGTGCTCTTGCAAGAAGAGCAATCCAGGCAAAACAGATCTGTCATGCGTACAAGAGATCAGGCTTTTGCTGCCAATCAACAAAAAGACAAATGTAAATCCTTTCCTTGCGATAGTTACAAGCCAAAATCAGAGTCATCGGACAAGCCTACAAACAAGGAAGGCGACAAGCCAAAGAAAAAGGACAAATGCAACTATTGCAGGAAACCTAGTCACTACATTAATGAGTGCAAGAAATGGCTGGAGAAGGAGAAAAAGAAAGACTCAAGTATAGTTGTAGCTGATGCATCAACATGCAATGCAGAAAACAAAGAATCTGCAAACTATGTACATGATGATTCGGCTTTCATTGTGCAATGGAGTTATAACCCTTCGAATAAGGATGCATGCATGGCTGTTACAGATGAACATGTCTGGTATTTTGAGAGTGGTGCTAGTAAGCACATTACTTCTCATCACAGTTTGTTCTCATCACTTGAATCTACTCCACAGGGAAACATTGTAACATGTGCAAACAACTCCTCATATCTTGTAAAAAGAGTTGGTAAAATTATTCTCACTACTGCAAACGGTGGAGCAATCACGCTTTCAAATTTATTATATGAACCACGAATCAAGAACTTGTTATCTATCTCTGCCATTACTAAGACTGGCTTAGTGGTTCGGTTTCATGATGACAAATGTATTGTTCGTGATTGCAGTGATGACAAGACAATTGTTGCTTATGGTACTTTGTCTCAGGGCCTTTACATGCTAGATACATATGAAGACAAAGAAATGATACATATACAGTTTCTACCACAAAGGCAATGGGTAATACTAAGTTGTGGCATGAACACTTTGGTCACTTGAACTTTGGCAGTTTACTGCGTTTGCATGTGACATGGTGTCTAAGTTGCCACATCTTGAAGCCCCTATCAAACATATTTGCGAGGACTATATTCTTGGAAAAATACAGCAGAAATCATTTCCCAAAGATAGTTCAGTTAGAACTCTCCAAAAATTACAACTTAAACACAATGATATATATGATCCTATGAGGACACCATCTATTGGGGGCTACCTCTATTTTGTCACATTCATTGATGATTATTCTAGGCATAGCTGGGTATATGCATTGAAACAGAAATCAGAGGTTTTTATGTGCTTTAGACACTTTGTTGCTAGGTTCAAAATGCTTCTACATGTTAAGATTGGTACCTTGCGTATTGATTGAGGAGGGGAGTATATGTCTACGGAGTTTCATGCATCCATGGCGGATAATGGAATAAAACACCAATGTATTGTGCCCTACACACCTCCACAAAACGGTATAACTGAACATAAAAACAGGTCTCTCACGGAGATGACACATTGTATAGTCAAAAGTCAAGAGTTACCTCATGGTTTCTGGCTAGAAGCAATCATATGTGCAATATATGTTTTGAACAAGTGTCCTACAAAAGTGTTGATTACGCCTTTTGAAGCTTGGAATGACAGAAAGTCCCCCTGTGGCTCATTTACACACTTTTGGTTGTCTTGCTTATGCACTTGTGCCTGAGCAACTTCCCAGCAAGCTTGATGATAAGAATATTAAATGTATTTTTGTGGGATACTGTAACATGCGGAAGCTTCGGAGAAGATCGATAACTTCAATGCTCAGAAATCAGCACTCTTTTCGCGACGGAGTTAACGCACAAACTGAATGAAGATGTACAGAAAATACATCTCCAGTAGCAACTTACGTGAAGCAACTCCTGGTGGCAGCTTGCAACTTCAACCACCTTCTCTCCCTACCTTGGTCCCTTCATAAGACCCCTTGGGATCTCTAAAGGTCATATACGCCTTCATTTGCAAGGAGGCAAAGCTCTATTGGAGCTAGGAGAAGCAAGAAAAATAGCCGCCACTCTATATGTCAGCCCTGCCATCTTCCATAGCCCGCTCCAGGAAGCCACGTACACACGAACTTGTCAGTATGAAAAGATTCATGCATACGTGGTTGCACATGGTTTCTGCAACAATCCTACTGAGAGTACCCTCTATATCCAAAGGACTCAAGATAGTTTCTTGGTCATCGTCTTGTACGTTGATGACATGCTACTCACACGCCCTGATGAGGAACAGATTTCAGCTTTCAAAGCTGAATTACATTCATCATTTGAGATGTCAAATCAGGGCCAGTTACATTTTTACTTGGGCATTCAGTTCTTTACAGCGTGATGATGGCAAAGTCATGATGCAGTCAAAGTACATACAGAGACTGCTTAAAAGGTTTAATCTTGAGGATTGTAAGCATGTGTCCACCAATTGAGATAGGTGCCACCGTGCCAAGCTTTTCAGGATTCTGGAGAGCCTTTTGATCAAACATTATATCAACAAGCTGTTGATTGCTTGATTATTTATGCAATACGAGACCAGACATTCAATATGGGGGTCTCTCAGTTGAGCAAGTTTATGCATAACCCAGGCTCCGGTCATTAGCAGACTGTCAAGAGGGTTTTCCGCTACTTACAAGTTACAGGGCACTCAGCACCTCGGTTTGTTCTATCCCGGGGAGGTGATTCACACAAGCATGCCTTTACAAATTCGAATTGGGTTGGATGTTACAACACACAAGTGTCCGCTAGCGGCTTTTACTTTCATCTTGATGATTTATGTATATCATGGCTCAACAAGAAGTAGCCACCAACGGTGGCCACTTCCAGCTGTGACGATGAGTACAGGGCAGCTTTTACAACTACAAATGAGTGTGTTTGGCTTAGACGCCTTATGATTGATTTGGATGTTGAACAATCGTCCTCCAATACCATTTTCACTAACAATCAAAGCACACTGGCAGTTGCGAGAAACCCAATGTTTCATGCTCGCACTAAGCACATTGAGGTGCATTATCATTATGTCAGGAAGAGACTCTATACAGGGGAGATCAACTTGGTATATAAACCTACACATGACAACATGGCAGATTTGTTCACGAAGGCTCTAAAGTTCGAAGCTTCTTTGGGCTTGTTGCGTTTCGGAGGTTGATCAACCATCCCTATACATGTTCACATCATCACTCCAAGGGGGGTTGTTGACATCTATGCCATATGGGGAGTGGTGTGTAAACACTAGAACCTGTTAGGGCACTTTTTACTCTCTTTAGGAGATGTTTTTTTCCCCGAGCTCCTGGACATGTGAATTGGCCCTTATTTCACTTATGGGATTCATATATTATTGTACTTTTGCACATAATCTACAACATTGCTTCGTGTGCCTTTCCTTGTACTCTCGCAACTCTGCTTCTTTGAGTGTGTGTTTGTGGATTTTTGTGCTTGGCTGCAACATCTCACCAACAACCATTCGATGTCATTTGTGCAAAAGTTGCCCCTTGCGATGTCGTCGAGACGGAGGGCTTTGACCACCTACCTTGCATAGTTGCCTGGACAATCAAGGCAATGCTTGTTATGCCTCTTGTCCGGCTTGAGGGCCTTGCACTTGTTGGTAATGTATTCCCAAGTGCCACCCAAATGCGGTGATAGACATGACATCCCCTCCTCCTCAGCTTGACAACAAGTTCGGCAATGTCATCGGATAGTCCTTCAACAATGCAAGGTCTTAAGTATAGATCTTGTGTCAGCTTCTTGAGGATGTGGTGTACTAAATGTTGATGCCACATGTTTGAAGGTACTGTGGTCTTGTGCTTTGGCATCCATTGGAGTGACTTTTGGTTGCTCAGGTGCGTGAAAAGTGGTTTAGGCTATACAAACCATAGGTCGAATGCAATGATAATTTTTTGTGGATCACAAAGACATTTCCAAAATGAGTCATCATCCATAAAGAACCTACAAAGCTCTGCAGTCTACGATCTCCAGTGTACATTCCAATAGTTGTGATTCTACATGTTATTGTTGATGAAGTCGGGACTAACCATCTGAAAGAGTTTTCTCAAGATCATGCCAAAGCTAGAAGAAAGAAAAAGCTGAACAACCGGCAAAAGGGCATTGGGGACATTCCACCATCCAACAGTTTCGTCACCCACTCTTGTATGATGTAACGCATCCTGCCATCCCAAGCACTTAAAAAGCCACTTGGTCGGGTGCTGTCTGTGTCTCAATGTGTGAATCCTTTTCCAAGAAGGTACTAACAACAACACATTTCGGGGGCAATGGGTAAAAGCCACCCATTTAAACCTTAGGGCAGCCCATTGGCCACCCACACTCGGGGGTCATGGTGGTAGGGTGCACACAACGGAGGGCTATGGTCAAATGTGAAAGGCGCCTGGAAAGGCCCACAACGACCACCATAAAAGCCTAGTCGGCCAGCCCGATTAGTCCCCAATATGGGAACAACACCCCAAATTAGCCCTCAAAACCGTACTTACCTTGATCGACCTAAGATACCAAATTGACCTAAGAAACCTGATCAGCCTAGAAACCCTGATCAGTCTCGGAAATAACAGAAAAGTCTGCTACAGGGCTAGAGACATCAGAAAACACAGAGAAAAAGCAGAGAATGCTGATAGACAACAGAAACCCTAGCCGTATACCGTACAGGAAAAAAGAGCCATTTTCAACAAACCCACAAACCAAATGGAGAGAAAGAAAGCCGTGGCAGACCTTACGTTGGAGCTACGATGGAGTGAAGGCCTTCGCCAACAGCAGTCCAATCGGGGGTAGGATAGATGACGATCTCACCATGACCTGCCGCACACTCGCATCAAGAAAATCTGTCTAAAAAAAACAAGTTTTTATGCCAAAATAAATTAAACCCTATAGAGTCGTCCATAATGGAATGGGTGAAGCTATTTTCAAAATAATGGAGATTTTTTTTTGGGGGGATCAATAATAATTGTATATATTAATTGAAACTGTTCAAAAGCTGCAATACAACCAAGTCAGAGCTACTACTCCTTCTCGACTTCATTCAAGGTTTTACACAAAAATTCCCACCTCTCTTCTTCCATCAAAAAGCAGGATTGTTCCCAAGATATCTGATATCCCAAAAGTATACTAGCCTCCATCATAGCTTCTGAAGTGCATCCACGAGGGGACTGTTTTTTCAACATTCCCCCTTTCTTAGACCAAACTTTAACAGTGGGTCTGGTTCCCACACATGGTTTTCTATAAAGACAACAAATGTATGATCAACTTGTTTTTCTTTACGGTACCACCTTAGAGTTTTTGGTCCAAACTTGGGGAGCCTTTTCTTCCCTTCCCAACATCTCACACCTACAGCATACAAACCAGTGTTAAGGGTTTATTCCTAGTATGTTTGAAGCTCACCAAGCTATGGGACAGAATTCAGATCATATTCCTTTGCAAATTCTGAATCAACATATCCAACTCAGAACATCTTATTTTATTCACATTGCACACAGACCAGCACATGTATACACACTTATGCATCAAGTCTGACTCTTGCAAGCTAGTATATACAGCCTACATAAATACAAGTGCATTTCCTGTTAGACCAGATTTCCAACAGAATGCAGGCTCTGATGACCTGCACCACCTGGGACAAATGCCACTAGATATATTTCTCCTTTGGAGTTTAGAGCCAATAGGTACTGCCCACATGCATACCTTCCACAAAAACTTAAAATTTCTTAGGGATCTGGCAATCCCAACAACGAAGATTCCAGCTCTTTTTCCAACTAGAGGGGCTCCAATTTACATTCCAAATTTTATTGCAATACAACACATTGGCATCCCCATTTCTCTCATTAATGAGTAAATCTCTGGTTTTGCCATCCTTTAGTTTGACACCATTAAGCCAAGCATAATCTTTAATCCAAACTGAGGCATCAGTAGCAGTAGAACATAGCTCCCTTTGAAGCAAATCCAGTACCTGGATCATCAAATCTCTTTCCCTTCTAGCTAGCTGATATTCCAAAGATAACTGATCCACATCTTTCCACCCTACCATATCCCTATCCCAACAGTCAACCAAATACCTAATGCCTTTGTTATTGTTGAAACTCTTTGCACAACAGAAATATCAAGTAGAGCCAAAGGGGGATTAAATTTATGAGTCCACCAGATACCCAAATTGAGCATAGAGTTGCATGTTACTCTGCCACCTCCATCCCAGATCATGATACCCAAACTGCCCTTCTAACATTTGCATAACATTTTACAAAGTGCTAGGGTGCTAATGGACAGCCTTATCTGACTGATCTATTTATCTCAAACCCCCCTACCACTCTTCCATTTAGCAACACTTTAGAATATCCACCCCAAGATAGAGTGTAAATGCATGTTGCCATTTTGTCCCAAAACCCAGTTTTTCCATCACTCTTGCTACAAATGACCAATGAATCCTGTCATATGCTTTCTCTAAATCCAATTGCAACATGATGCATTTCTGTTGAGTTATAATAGCCACATCTCTTCCCAATAAAGCAGCAAAAATGTTATCATATATTGACCTTCCTTTGATTAAACCATGTTGTTTTTTTGGAAACAACATCTTACAGCACTGGAGTGATTCTAAGAGCAATCACTTTAGCCAGAATTTTGTACATCACTGTTAGCAAGGTAATGGGCCTCCAATGACCAAACCTATTGCAAGCGGTTTGTTTTGGGATGAGCTTTACAAGCCCTTCTTTAAAATCCTTTTCCCAAAGCACTGAGTTGAAGGCTTTCTTACAAATATCACCCACAACCTCTTTCAAGGAAGGCCAAAAGGCTATGAAGAACTTTGTGGATAAGCCATCCCAACCTGGGGCTTTCTCCCTCCCCAGCTTAAGCAAGGCACACCAACAATGTCCCTTTCTAACCATCTAGCTTTATCTGAGTCCACCATTTGTCTCAGTAGACCCAACAACCTATCTTCAGCTTGAAACCTCCTCGAAGAGCAATCCTTCTTCAGACTTAGAGTAGACCCCAAAAATTTAACACATTTCATAGCAAGAGTGTTCATATTATTCAAAGGGGTCCCATATTCATCTAGAATGATTCCCACAATCTCACTATCCCTCTTCTTCTTTGGGAGTTTAAATAGCCTATTATCTGGTTTTCTTTAGTTATTGAACAGATTCCATTTAGCCCAATTCTCATGTTCTTTATAACATATGTCCTCCTCTTCCTTAATACTAGCCTAGCACTTAAAGTACAAAACTATATCAGCAACATCCAAACCTATGGTTTATCTCTTCATCAGAAGTTCCTCTAACAAGGTAGCCCACTTCCTTCTCTCTCCTCTCCTTTCCTCAGCCCTCAATTTACCCACAGCTCTGATAATCCCCTACATTTCATCGGCAAACTACCTTAAGGAACCATCAGCCCCCTTTTTCCTTTTATGTTTTCTAATTGTATCTTCTGTATACTCCACAAAGAGTGGGTCCTTCAAAAGCAAGTTATTCACTCTCAGTTTCCTTGTTGGGTAATGAGAAAGATCTATGCGAGCCCCATTATTAATAGTCTAGCTCCACTTCAAAGGAAGGTGATCAGAGAGTGTGGAACTACAATCAACCAAGACTCTCAGAGTGTGGGGCACCCACGAGGCCTCCTGGCTACTAAAGAAGACTATCAATTCTGGAGGAGGAAGAGAGATATTGAAGACTAAAATAGGTACGCCCTGGCTTGTCTCTCCAATCACCTAGATAACAACTATCCTTGAGACTCAACCCCCTTATAAGCTCTTTCCATTTCCCTTTTTCCTTCCCTATAAGTATAGTGCTACCACCACCTCTATCAACCACCTTTTCAACCATGTTGAAATCCCCGAACAATACAAGGAACTTGTGCATTTAAGTTGGCAATCCAATTCCACATATTGTTCCTAACTTTATGATTGTGGGCCCCGTATACATCAATAACCCATATTCTCTCCCCATCTACTAAGATCTCAACCACTAAGATCCTTCCCTCAGGGTGATTGGTAATTACGTTGGGATTAAGGTCTCTCCTTACTAGAGTCATAACTCCACTAAACCCAAAATTAACTCCACCATAAAATATTTCCCATTCGCTAAATCTATCTAATCTAGGAGTTTTCCCAAAAAGATTGTGCTCTTGGACAGCAAAAACCGATAAGCCCCAAGATTTAACTAATCCCCAAAATAAGGCATTCTTCTTTTTGTCCTTGATGCCCTTAACGTTCCACGTGCACCTCGTAAAATCTAGAGAATTTTTCATGATAAAGCAGTTTTCGGAACCATCTCAACTTCCTCATCATTCCTCAAACCACTCTAATCAATTTGAAATCCTTTCCTAGTTTCTCCAGCTAATAGATCAAAACTTTGCTCTTTGACGAGGGACAGCTATCTCTACCATTCAATGGGCTAAACGGATTCGAATAATAAATAGGACTGAGATTCCCACTAGACCCAAACCTTTTACTCTTAGTTCCACAGTTAGGTTGGACCTTCCTGGCCTTAGCCTTAGCCTACCTAACACTAGGTTTTCCCTCTACTTTAGCCCATCCCCCTTCCACTATATCTTTCCGAGCCTCCTTCACTACTTCTTTTCCTTTCTCCTCTTTCTTCTGGTTTTCGTGAAGATTTTTATCTTTATCAACTCCTCCCACATTATCCTCTTTTACCTCCTCCCTATTTGGCGACCAATTCAGGACAATCCTTGGCAATATGACTAAATGCACCACACCTGAAGCATGCACCAAGGAAGGCTCCAAATTTAAGACCTAATTCCAGAGTGCCCAATTGACCTAGGACCACATAAATTGATTTTGGGGTTTCAATGGATGACTTCCAAGTAATACACACACTCTTACCCTGCCTCCCTCTGATGTCATCATCACTAGGGATATACAACACAGAACCCAGAGTTTGAGCTATATCACGCAACGCAAGCTTGAGCCAGGGGGAGACCGACCACTTCTACCCACACAGGACAAACATTCTACAGGCTTTTATTAACATCGTCAAATAACGGATCAAAGGGAAAGACATGCACCAGACATTGCCCAAAGAATAGAGGCCCTTTAGCAAATAATTTAGAGACTCATTGGCCCTTAATAAAGAGAACATTGAAGAAGCCTTTCCCCAAATAAAAGATCTTAGAAATAGCACAATCATGCAGAATACTCTCTTGAAGCCATCTTCCTAATTCACCCTTAGATTGAGGCTTACTTGGACAAAAGATGAATACGCTACACATAAAAAACACACCTATCTGGCTTCTAACAAAATCCTGATTAAGCTTCAGACATACCTTACTTTTTGCATGTGCACAAAGTCTCACATTCAACCAATGCGGCACGCATTTCCTCTTGAAGCACTTTACCTCAATGTCATCCCCTCGACGCTTCATCTCCTCCTCAGCCCTCCGGATCCCAGTCCTCCCATCCATTTGCTCCCTCTTCCTCACCTTGACACCAATCACTACTTGGGCCGCCATGATCGCACGTGTGGATTTAATTTGCCACTAACCCGCTACTTCCTGCATGCGTTACTAATGGAGAAGTTTTTATGCTATAAGTAGCTAATAAATTAAACCCTATAGAGTTGTCTTACATTAGAACACATCATACCATAATGGAATGGGTGAAGCTATTCTCAAAATAATTTCTCCATAAGGAATGCCTTTGTTAGAGAGAGAGAGAGAGAGAGAGAGAGAGAGAGGGGTCACAAGAGAAAAAGTAAAGAGAGAGAGAGAGAGAGAGAGAGAGAGAGAGAGAAAGAGAGAGAGAGAGAGAGAGAGAAACATTTTATTAACATCTACAAAAGAACCATGGACCTATGTATTGAATTGGGGAAAAAAAAATCTCATGAGGAGGGAAAAAGTGCCCCAGTCCATAATTAGCCTACGTCCACACAAAAATGGTTACGAATCCTCCCTGTAGTAGTGATGATGTGAACATGTCATGTGGCTGATCAATTCCCAAGTGGAAATAAGTGAAAATCTTCTAACTTCTCTCATGAGAGAGCCTGCATGAACATATCTACCACATTGTTGTGTGTAGAGACATAAGAAGCCAGGCTAATCTCTCTTACAATGAGCCTCTCCCCTGACATAATGAAAACGCACCTCAATGTGCTTTATGTGAGCATGAAACATCAGGTTCCTCGCATGTCCAATGCACTCTGGCTATGTGAAGATGGAGGGCCAAACACTCCAGAGTCATTGTAAAAGCTTCCCTATACTCAATTTCATAGCTCGAAGTGGCTAACGTTGGTGGCTACTTCTTGTTGAGCCATGATATATATAAATCACCACAAGATGAAAGAAAAAGCCACTAGTGGACACTCGCATATCATAACATCCACCCCAATCGGAGTCACTGAAAGCATAAAGATGAATATCACCCCCCCTTACCATAGTATAGCCTAAGGGATTTAGTCACATCACACTACGTTGTATAAATTCAATACCCAAATAATAATGCAAGGAGCCCAAATCTGTCATCTCAAATAACACATGTAATTCAGCCTTTAAGGTTGAAATATTCTCTTCATTAGGGCATGTGAGAGTAGCATGTCATCGATGTATCAAACGACGACCAAAGAAATAATTATTACTCCTCTTTACATAGAGGGTACTTGTTGAAATATACAAGTGAATAGGGTGTGTGCGGGAACAAGCCCTTGGTTAGAGGCTGTAAAAGAGAATCTGTAAATGTGAGAGAACCTGTGAAAAGGTGAGAAGAATCTATTGGGAGAGAATAAAGGGTAGCATGGAGATATTCTGGGAAAAGTGAAGAGGTGGAGAGAATCAAGCAAAAGAGGTGGAGTGAATCAAGGAGAAATCAGTGGGATTAGATGCTTGGATGTAAACTCTATAAATTGAGGCATTGGCCTAATGAGAATTTGCTGGTTTTTGATTATCCATGCCTACATTAAGCTATTTGTTAATTACTCACTAATCACATCTTAATTATTTTCTAATCACTTTGTTAATGTTGATTCTAGTATTTGATCCACCATAGCTTATCACATTGCTCTAATTTCAACATGGTATCAGAGCCAAGCCTAGAATCCATCAATTTGTGAGCTCATTATCTTGCAAATCATTTTGTTAATTAGGATTAGCAGCTAATTATAATTTTCCCTCTTTTTTCAACTAGTCTCTGCACCCCCAGCCAGTGGTGGAGGAGCTCATTCTCCTTGCACACTTAAAATTAGCCCCATTGCTTCTAGCCATACATAGCCACCCATAGCTGCTCCAGCCAGTCGAAACAGAAGTGTAAACCGCTGCCGGACGAAGGAGAAATAGCGATTTTAGCAGGCGCCATTTTTTTGGAGAAAATCTGCATTTTCTACTTCATGAAATGAAATTGCTCTAATTCCTCATAGCTCCAGGGGTTTTCAAGCATGCTCTACAAGCTGGTGAAGTCAAAATTGAATTTGATCAAGTCTACAGATCCAAGCTCTTCATCAAATCTGCAAGTGACTTTGGTAAAACAGAGATTAAGCATTCAATATTTGGTCAAATCTTGTGTTTATTGGCTTAATCCTCTACTAGACTCATTGCTATTGATGGCCTTGAAAGCATTTATCTCATTTGAAGTCTAAGGCCCCAGATCTGGACTCCCTGCATACTCTATTTTCTATACACAAAACAGAGGATTAATTTGCTAATCAGATTAATCAGTGCTAATCATTGTATTTTGGTGCAATTGAGGGAGGGTTCAAATTAACCATTAGGTATCTGATACAGATCCCTATAACTTCAGATTGCAATTCGGAGTTGGTTTGATACTCCAACCATTCCGTACAAATTGGTACCCTTGATTTAATGTAAATTATGGTAAAATTGTGTTGATAAATTTGTGATAATCATCATTTTGCATTTAACCCTTAGTTAATGCCTGTAAATCTCACTCAAATTCAAGATTATTCATAGCCAGAGTTGTATTTGGGAATGTGCATAAGAATGAATGCTATATGCATTATGTATTGGGCACATTATATCAGTGTAAAAATGGGATCAGACACTGCCCTTGTCCAGAATAAGGCAAGAGGTAAGACCTCTCGCATATATTTGGATTTGCATTGCATAATGACACAAGATAAACATCAAAAGCCCAAAAGAACTGTCAAACAAACATTTAAATATGTTGCTCACATGAAGCAAGAAGACCTGACGGACAAGCTCATGGCTCCAGCAATGGAAGAAGAAGAACATCTCTTTCCAAGAAGAGGATCCACACCAAGAAGATCTAAAGGAAGCATTGAAGGAAGACATGGACACGAGAAAAGAAGCTGCCACAAGAAGACTAAAAGAAGAGGAAGACACGAACGCGTGAAGAGAAGCTGCCACGACAAGAAGACTGAAGACAAGAGAAGATGTGAGGAGCCATGTGAAAATCTCTAAGAGAGAGAGAGAGAGAGAGAGAGAGAGAGAGACCCCACAACCCATGTAACCTACCCCAACAAAGTAAAACCACCTCTGAGCCACCGATGATGTAGGCCACGTGGTAGATAGATGTATGTGTGAGCACTTTAGTCAAGGTCGCGGCACTTGTAGTAAGCCTTGGACACATAGAGAGAGAGAGTGTCCAAGGACTATGAGTTTAGGGACCTGAGGCACTGGTCGCGGACTATCAAGTAAGAGAGAAACTTGGTACAGGGTCTAGGTGTGCTAAGTTAACTTGAGGGGAGGTGTGCTAGACATTGGTCGCGGACTATCAAGTAAGAGGGAAACTTGGTATAGGGTCCAGGTGTGCTAGGAGTATTCACTTGAGGGGAGGTGTTGAAATATACAAGTGAATAGGGTGTGTGCAGGAACAAGCCCTTGGTTTAGAGGCTGTAAAAGAGAATCTGTAAATGTGAGAGAACCTGTGAAAAGGTGAGAAGAATCTACTGGGAGAGAATAAAGGGTAGCATGAGAAGATTTAGGAAGTGTGGAGATATTCTGGGAAAAGTGAAGAGGTGGAGAGAATCAAGTAAAAGAGGTGGAGTGAATCAAGGAGAAATCAGTGGGATTAGATGCATGGATATGTAAACTCTATAAATTGAGGCATCAAGGCCTAATGAGAATTTGCTGGTTTTTGATTATCCATGCCTACATTAAGCTATTTGTTAATTACTCACTGATCACATCTTAATTATTTGCTAATCACTTTGTTAATGATGTTGATTCTAGTATTTGATCCACCATAGCTCATCACATTGCTCTAATTTCAACAGTACTCTCACTTGGACTATTGAAAAAACCATTTGCAACCAAGTATGCATTTATCTTCTCATACTATGCTCTAAAGTGTTTCTTGACTTGCATACTTTAGACTGAGGTTCCTTCTGAACAAAACCACAAGGATGAGATACATAAACCTCCTCATGCATATCACCATTCAAGAAGGTAGCCTTGATATCCAATTGATATACATTACATCCATGATGCATTGCCCATGTAATAATACACCATTCAAGAAGGTAGTCTTGAATATCCAATTGATGTACATTCCATCTATGATGCTCTACCAATGCAATAATACACCGGATTATGGTCATACAAGATGTGGGGCAAAGGTCTCATCATAATCTATGCCCTTCTCCTGAGCATAACCCTTTGCCAAAACAACCCTTTATTAGCCTTTGGCCTCCAGGAAGTTCTATGTGAACAATCTTATACATGGGCACTTTTTACCTTGTGCTAGCAGGGGTTTTTCCCACATGTGAACACATTCTAGTGTGTTGGGCATGTCAGCCTTAAGAGTACAACTACCTTGTACTCCACTCATTTCTTATCATTCTATCAAGTACTTCTAGCTATCACATCTTGTCTCTCTCGCTCTCTGAGCTCGATATGATTATGTGTGCGTGTGTGTGTGTGCAAAGCATCTACTCCTCCATCTAACATTGGTATCAGAGCCTCGTTTCAGAGCTTAGTTTCAGAGCCAATAGCTCCATGCCATTATTCTCTGAAGCGGCAAAGCAAGTGGTATAGTAGTATCATTATTTTATGTCATTGTACATCATCCTGGGCAAGCTCTCACACTTCTCATAGATTTAGGGTTTCTACCTCCTTCTATTCATTGCTAGTGTCATTAATTGTCGCTGCTATGCATCTTGGGTATACTCTGACATCTCACACTTTACATAGTTTTAGGGTTTCTGGCTCCTTTTATACATTGGTGTCATTCATATGATTTATGTTGTTGTACATTATGGGCATGCCCTCACGCTACACTCAACTCAAGTAAGAAACTTTCAGCATCGAACTTTCGTGTCTGCCGATTTCTACTAGTTTTGCTATTACTGCTGCTATTTTAGTATCGGCTTTCAACTTTCAACATTGGACTTCTACATCCACTGTCGGTTTTGCCTGGTCAGCCATTTAGTTGCATCCATCGATTTTGCCTAGTCAACCACTCAACGTTCGGCTTTCAACTTTCGACATCAAACTTCTACATCCATCTTGCCCGGTCAATCACTCAACGTTCGGCTTTCAGCTTTCGACATCGCACTTCTACATTCATCGATTTTCTCGGTCAACCATTTAGCTACGTCCTTCGTCTTTGCCTGGTCAGTCATTCAGTGTTTGGCTTTCCACTTTCAGCATTCGGCTTCAACATTCAAACATTCAACATTCGACTTCAGCTTTTAGCATTTAGCCTTCAGCTTTTTGTATTCAGCAGTTGGTTTACGATCAACATTCGGCATTCGGATTTTCACATTTGGCATTTGGCATCCCACCTATGATGTTCGGCATTTGGGTTGGAAATTCAGCGTCAACCGCTTCCACCCTACAGATTTAGCGTCAGTTTTGCCGCCTATAGACTCTGATCTGCAAAATCCATGTCAACTTTTGACCTACTGATTCCACGTTAGCAAATTCTGACCTGCTGATTCTAGGTGAGTAGATTCCGACTTGCTGATTCCACATCAACAGATTATGCCCTGCTAATGCCACATCATATTTCACCCTGCTGATTCCATGTCATATTCTGACCTACTGGTTCCACGTCAGATTTTTCCATTCTAATTCCACATCAGATTTCAACCTACTAATTCCACGTTAATAGATTCTGACCTATAGATTCCCGTCAATTTTGCCTACAGATTCTGGCAAGTAGATTGTTGGATTGGTGAGTTTGCAGATGCATTGAGCATATTTGAGATACTTTGAGTCACATGCAGTTACTACATGTGTCAGATATACTTCAGTATGTACATTAATCTGCTATGTAAAATGACTGGAAACACGAATGACTTGTTTGGCATGTTGTTCACATTGACGACAAGTTGGATGAACCAACTATCCCATGCAGGCATATATGATGAAGCATATACTGGGTGGCAAAGAATTTGTGGGTGTATGTATCTGGTACTGAATTAAGGTCTATTAGTTCTGCTAGTGCTAACTCAAGACCTGTTGACTCCGCATCTATAGCTAGGATGTCAAGTGGATCCATTGTTGGAACACCTAATCCTAGTTCTAGTGGAAGTGCACCACTTGCACCTGTTCCTTCTACACAAGAACAACTCCGCTTGGATGTTAAAGATACGCAAGCTCGTGCCTTGATTGCTCTCCCATGCAAATAGCAAGTCATCCCACATATATGTTCATTTACTTATTCTAAAAGTGCATGGGATATACTTGCCTCTTTGTATCAGATCCAGAATGAAGCTTCTGTAGCTTACCTACGAAAAAAGCTTGACTTAGAGCATATAAGACTGAGGGTGATTTTATGGATGGATTTTTGACCCGTGTTAAGGATCTCCTGGAGTAATTAATCAATATTGATGAGGTAATACTTGATAGTTTGCTTGTATCTACAGTTCTTAATGGCTTACCTAAATTCTATCAAGGATTTTCTATCACTCTCTTCGCCTCTTGAAGAACGACGTGGGATAAAATTTGTATACATTTGATGATTTGGTAGCTCTTACAACAAGAAGAGCAATCTCATTCCAATCGGAATAATATGATTGCTTCAGATCAAGCTTTTGCTACCTCTCCCACTATGGCAAAGGAAAATCTAGGGTTGTTTCTAGTGCTAAACTTAAGGGCAAAGCACAAGCCCATTTAGATCCTCCTAAGTCCGAAGAGGAGAAGACTGAGAAGATGAAGATATGTAACTATTGTTGGAAACCTGGCCATGTGATTGAGGAATGCCGAAAGCGAACAGAGAGTGAGAAAAAGAAGAAGCAACAAGGTCTTGCTGCAACTACCACTAACAATGCCGAGGAAGCAAATTTTGCACATGACGGCCATGCCTTAACAGTCACATGTAATGATTTGCCTACTTCTTGTTTGTCATTGTCGGATGTTGATTGGTACTTTGATATAAATGCAGAATTGTTGATTGGTGTTGGTTCATCTCAGAAGCAAAGGAAGAGGCTAATTTGGCTCATGATGATTGTGACTTAGTCACTACATCTTCATTGCATAATACTGCTCTATCAGTCATAGATTCTGGTGATGATCCATACTCTGATGATTATGCTTTATAGCACTTGTCACCTGAGTCTTCTCTATGGCCGTTGCATTTGAGGGGGGACACATGTTATGTATGCTATTGGTGATGTCCTTGGTCACTTATGCAATTAACCTCTCAATTGTGCTGTGTCTTGGATACATATCTTTATGCAGTGATGCTTACAAGCTGAGATGTATTACTTTCTTTCCTAGCTTTTTGTTTGAGTTGCCTCCCCTTTGCAACTCATTTACATGGATGCTAATGGTGTCAAAATGTTACATTGTCTTTAGAGCTTTGTTGCTTGTCACTATGCATAATTCAGGGGTTTCTTTACATTGATTTGTCTTTTATTTTGCCATACACACCACCGTGCATGGTGTTACTGAGAGGTTGCTTTATACTCTCATAGTAATGGTTGGATGTATGCCTTGTTGCCCCCATTTGATAGATTCTTTCATTTGGGATGTCTATCTCCCTTTATTTTCAACATTTTCAGCCCACTTACAATGCTAAAAATTTGTTATATCAGTTCATTTCCATTGCTGATTATCACCTTGTCAGCTTGTTTTACATCGCACGTGAGATGCTCAAGGGTTTCATGTCGTGAACCCTTAAGGCATGAAAGGGTTTTATCAAATTTATCTTTGTTTTTTTAAATGGCTGCGTGAGGCCTTAAGGCATGAATGGCTTAAGGCGTGAGACGCTTAGGCATGAAACACCGATTTATTTTTGGGCTGCGTGAGGCCTTAAGGCGTGAGATACTTAAGGTGTGAAAAATCATTTTTTTTAATTTTTAATTTTATTTTTGAGGCCTTAAGGCATGAACGACTTAAGGCATGAGATGCTTAAAGCGTGAAACACCATTTTATTTATTTATTTATTTTTTGGCCACGTGAGGCCTTAAGGCATGAGACGCTTAAAGTGTGAAATATCTTTTTTCTTGGGTCAAGTTTCCTTATTTGGGGGGGAATTATTTTTTAAATTTTAACTGGGGAGATATGGGCATTTTTCCAAAAAGGCAAGTGGGAATTAAAAAAATCAACCCTTTTATGACACACCCTTACACCCTTTATAAATAACCCCCAAAATGGACAATTTGATAACTCATTGGCATCTTCTCATTCGATGCTCATTAACCTTAATGAGTTATGTAAAAAAGTGTTTAGGAATTAATCAAAGATTAATCCTCCCACTAATCTTTCTCTCTTTTAGACTAATCAAGGGCTCTAATAAACCACTAATCTCACTAATTAATTCACACTATTGAGCACATCATTAGATAGAGCATAGAATTGCTAAGCTATGTGCATCAACTAATATGTAAATTAATTTATAATTAGAGATTAATTACGCTCTTAAGAAAAAGAGAGGAAAATTCATCCAATTGAAGAAGAAATTGATGCAATTAAGTATTTTGATGCATCTAGATACTCTCAAAACCCTCAAAAACACTAATTTCAGCCTCTTACATGATCAATTTGGACCCCAAAAACACATTTTCTAAATTGTTTGCCTCTTGAATACTTGGTACTTCATCCTAACTTGCTACTACACACTCTAGAAGCGGGAATCGTCTTGAGGTCTCCAAGCTCCACAACTCCTTGAGAAGCAATTCCATGGCGTCTCCTGTGAGCATTGTCACACTGCTGCATTGCACTACATGTACTCATCCCTCCTCTCATCTCACATCACTCACACACACTCACTAGCATGCATGCATTAGAGAGAGAGATTAGCAAGAGGATTAACAAGAACAAGAATCTATTGCACATTGGAAGAGTCTCCTTGTATTATGAGAGATATTCACTTATATACATGGCCATAAGTGTTCACACTTAACTATGGTCAATCATGCACTTTAGGCTCATAAAAGGCCTAATGCTATTACAACGACTACTCTCATAATAGATCCATGAAGTATATCACTTGGTACTTCATCCTAACTTGCTACTACACACTCTTGAAGCGGGAATCGTTTTAAGTATTCGATCGGACCATTATGGGTGCCCGTCCAAGCTGTAGATTTGGACACCATTGCTCCATATCTTGAATGTATGACCTTTTGGTGTATCTACCTTGACACTCCTTGATGTTAGATAATGCTGGTAGCTCTTGTTAACCCTAGGAATGGGTTAACAGTAATCCAGGAGGTAACTCATTCATAAAATAATCCGAAAATTATGAAATGAATGGCTTGTGCGAGGTATCCTTATAAATTGGTTTATAGGCAGTAACTTCATTAACCATGACTAGATAAGTCTTTTCCTTTTTACTCATGGCTCACTTAGCTAGGGTATGGCTAAGGAGTTCACATTCAGTAGATTCCCGTAATCCTTTTAAACATACATTGTCACCATTGAACTCAAAATATATGTTATGAGAATCATAATCAGTGTGAGGGTTATGCTCATGTATCCATCGCATACTAAGAATAACATCATATGAATGCAAATGTGTAACTAGAAAAGTGCGAGGTTGATTATATGGTGTAATAGATAAAACTAAGTCTTTCAATTCCTTAGTGCATTTATACTTTGTTCCTTGAAAATAAGTTTTGATATTATAATTTGAAGGAATAGCATTCAATTTAAGAGCATACACCAGCTTTTTGAAAATAAAATCATGCGTACTACCATCCAGGCAATATATTTACTTCTTTGCCCTTAATTTTTCCTTTCATTTTTAGAAGCATATGAGGTGAAACTTGCTTTACAATAGGTTTAGGCATACCAAGATTACCCGAAAGATCTTCATGTTTGAAATTACCCTCTTGCTCGAGAGAGAAGTCATCGTTATCTACATCTTCTTCGCCCCATCAATCATGTTAACTCGTGCATTTGTTGACTTTTTCTTCTTCTTCGAGCAATCGGGTGCATCCAAAGAATAAGGGGTAGCCACTCATTTGCCTAGTGGTATCCATGCTTAAGAAGAAGAAGCACAAATATAATTGCACAAAGGTCTTCCTTCACTTGTCAAAGCTTATGTCATAACGAATCAAAGGCAAAATAAATGGATTAACTGAGGCATTAATGGCTGCTACTTGCCTAGGTCCAAATATACGACGAATGACACGCTGAAGTTGCAACTTACTACCAACAACTATGTGTATTTCTTGCCTAGCATAAGAAATTAGCCTACGGTATAAGTCTTCTTGATTCATAAAACTAAGCTAAAACAAGATAAAAATATGCACATCTGAGATCCAAGAAAGTTCCTACTACTTCGAGAAATGCAGTCTAGAAACAATTATAACATGTCACAACTGGAGGTATTAGATCTTGTTTCTTTTTTGCATCATCACTTTTCTTATTATTTTTGATGTGAGGACCACGATTGTTGATGTGAGCAGCACCACAATTGTTTATTTTTTTGTGTCATCACTTTTCTTATTGTCGCTCATGTGAGCACCATGATTGTTATTGTGGAGTTTTGAAGAAAAATTTAAAAGAAAGATTTATATTTTATTTTATTTCCCCTTCTCTCTCTTCGCGCTAATCACTCCAATTGGACTTCCCTTTTTCCTTCTCTTCTCTCTCTTCCTGTTGCATTGCTGGGTGCCGTAGCCAATGCTCTTTTCTCTCTTTTTTGTAGTGTTGCCGTGCCCGGTTACTCTCTACGCTGTCTCTTTGCCTAGTTGCGTAGCACCTTTACCATAAAAGTTTTAAGGCCTTACATTAAAGCTTGATATTATAAAGTTTATATGCCATACATTATAAAATTACAAGCGCTTACAACCTTTATCTTTTACACCTGAGCCAAGCACTCACAAGCTTTACTATATGCAAAAAGCTTCACTCTTTGAATAAAGAGCCATAAGTGCTTACAAGTTTCTCTTTATTATTAAATATTTATAAAAGGTCTTGCTATATTAAAAGCTTTTAAAAAGCCACAAGATTCTCTTGTTTTTCAAAAAGATAACTTCCAAAAACAAAGCACAAGTGCTTTGAGTTTTTGAGCGTAAAATCTCTACAAAAATATAGCAAGCTACAATTAAAAAGTCTTGGGCCTACCCAAAATATAAAATACTAATTAAAAAGTCTTGGGCCTACCTAAAATATAAAATACTAATTAAAAAGTCTTGGGCCTACCTAAAATATAAAATACTAATTGGTATGTACAAAGGTTTGAGGCCTTAGTCTTAGAAAAATATTAATGCCAAAATACAAAACCATAAAAGGTGTTCACATATCTTCCAAAATATCTCATAGTGGTCCAACACATGTTCCACCCGTGTGATTAACATATAATCCACCACTCAATCATCGCCTACATCCAAAATAATATTAGTGAGTACGTACAACTGATTAAACACATTAATTTTGACCATATCATACCAGTGCACAGGGTTGATTAAACACATTAATCTTGGTAAATGATAAGTAAAAGGCACATCCAAAATAAAATATCCCAAAATAAAATAATGGGCATTCCCATAGAGGTTATGACTAACAATTTAATATTACAAACGATATTATACGTGCGATGAACATGCCCCCATCCATATGATGTCCTAGTTAGCTTCATCATAGTGCTCATTACCTATATCACTCATAAATGTCAACCATGTTATTTAAACAATCAATTGGACTCCTCACGCTCAATCCCGACATATCAACATAAATAGGCATAAACATAAACACTAATAACACATTATGTAACACGAAATCACCCCGAATACTAATAACACTAAAATGGCCTCAAATATGCATAGACCAATAACACTAGTCTATCATTATTTAATATTTCATCACCTATGATACCGATGGTGCAATGGTACCTCAAGCATCCCTAATCTACCATAGAGGGATTTTCTAGCTAACAATAATATTAGCATTTCTATGTTGTACATGTTCTTAAGAGACTCCCAAGTCTTGCATGTCAAGGTCACAACATGAGAAACCTACCTTAAAAGGCCAAACACTTCTAAAAGCCTTGCAACTAGTCATGGGCACCTTGGGTCACTTACTCCTAGGTGACCTAGTGAGAAATGGATTTTAAAGGATAAAAATCAATCTCTCATTTTTATAAAGGATTCATCATTTATACAATAGAGCTAATATTCTTCTCTATTATTTTTGTAACTCTTTCATGAGCTTTTGTTAGTGAGTAAGTGAGGTTGGAGGATATTACCCAATGGAGATGGAAGGAGAAACACAAGTGAGCTCTCTACAAGAGCTAAGTTCTTGAGCTAGCAAATACCCATGATAAACCTAAAGGTAAGGTAAGGCAAATGCATGAAAAAACCCCTTGATAATATTCTCTTTGAATTTGTCTAATGAAAATGTGGTTGGGGGTTAGTTTATCCACAAATAGTGGGCAGCTGTATGTGTCAACTTTTTTCAAGACAGTTGTATGTGTCAACATTTGCCTTACCTTACCTAAAGGTAAGGTAAGGCAAATGCATGAAAAAACCCCTTGATAATATTCTCTTTGAATTTGTCTAATGAAAATGTGGTTGGGGGTTAGTTTATCCACAAATAGTGGGCAGTTGTATGTGTCAACTTTTTTCAAGACACAAATTAGGATTGGTTGTGTGAAGACTATAAAAAGAGAATACATTTTTTAAATTATAATTTTAGTCCTAAACTCTAAAACTTGCAATAAATTGAGCATTCTAAAGTGTGGTGCTAAGGTTCCCATGAAGTTTCACAAGTGGTGCTTAGTTATGAGCTTAATTTAAAAACTCTATAGTCTACACAAAATTACAGAGAAATATTATAAAATTGACACTTTACTATAGGATTTAGAATGTTTATGGGAAAGTTTTACATTCCAAGTTGTAAGTAAAATGGTTAAAGCATCATCCATGGTTACTAGTGATAAGTTTGACAAAGGAAACTACCATGCTTGGATGTTTAAGATTAAGAGTTTCTTTCAAGGAAGAGACTTATGGGGAATGGTGATAATAGATAACAAAAATGAAGCACAAAAAAACAAAAAGCCTAAAGAAAGAGGGCAAGATAGGTTACCTTGATTTTTTTTTTCTAATTCCATGATAAGATATATATCTTATCTTCAAACTCCATGATAATATATAGGATTGTGAAATCCCAAAGGAAGCCTAGGACACCTTGTTTCAATTGTTTCAATTGTTTGAAACTTCAACAAAAGTTAGAAATCTCTAGTGAAACTAATAATTGAACAATGTAGAAGAAGATTCTCAACATAAATGTTTACATCTTAAAGGATAAGAGCTTGATGGATTTATTTTAGTATCCATAACTAGAAATGATAAAGGCTAGGAGATTGTAATTATTGTGTGTGGCAATTGGTCATTGGCCCAAAGAACGTAGAAAGAGATAACTGGTATCCATAATTAGAAATAATAAAGGCTAGGAGGTTGTAATTATCATGTGGCAAACTAGTCATTGGCCCAAAGAACGTAGAAAGAAAGAAATGAAAATCTAAACATGGAAGTTATTGGATTCAAAATTATAAAATTATGCAAGAAAAGATGAAAATTTATTTGCGATGTGATGGATAGAATATTGAACACATGGCAGAATGCATGGTACACAAACTCAAAAGCCTCTTGTCATATGATTAGTCATGGATACTGTTCTTATGGATGAAGGAGGCTGAAAATTCATCTTTTGCGAAGGAACATGGATGAAGAAGGTTAAAAACTCATCTTTTGTGTTCAATAGGGAGATGACACTCATGTCAAATTTCCCATCTTGGAAAGGTGCATCTAGGCTATCATGCTGCACACAATGGATAGGTGAAGAGCATTGATGGTGTGCTATACATTATCAAGGACATGTTGTTTGTTAAAAAAATGTTGAATAGGGTATGCAAGTGAAGTTTATTTAAAAAGTGTGTTCCCTAAAAGATTAAAAGGCATAAGGGTCGGCAGAATGTTTTGTCTTGATGCCAGCATGACTAAAATGAAGCATGGGATGGTCACATGTCTACCAAAGTTCAACTTACAAGAGACACTACATTTGTGTGCATCTTGCAAGTTGGGAAAGCAAGTCAAGGAGTCATTGTAAGGATGCTATGCCATTGGATTTTGTACACACAAATTTATTGGGTGGCTAAAACTATTACGTGTCCTTTTATTGATGAATATTCTCTAAAGTTTGCATCTACTTTTTAAAGGCCAAATTTGAATTATTTTAAAGCTTTGAGGATTTCAAAGCTAAAGCAAAGAGCTATGAATGTTGTCTAGTCTTGTAAAGAAATGCCATTTTTTGTGGATCTTAAAGACTAAAAATAGATAATTTTCTTTGCAAGCATTATATTTTAAAGAAATTCCTTTTACTCTCAACACAAGATATTCATTGAAATAAAAACCAAAAAATAATATTACAAAACGTATTTTTCCATGGTCATCATTTAGGAACTTTTTATAAAAAAGTTTGACATTTTGTATTTTGCTTTAAACAACATTAAATTCTTTATATGTATTTAATGGTATGTAACTTCCATCAATTAAAGAGATATTTTTTTCCATTCTTCTCCTTAAAGGCAAGGCTATTACAATACTTTTTTGCTATTTTTAAATTTATAAATTTGCTACATGCATGATATTACAAGTTAGACTTGAGCCTTTTTTTTGGGATGAAACCACTTTTATGGCTAGTGTTAAGACCTTGATATGTGATATGGGTGGTGAGTATATATCTAGAGAGTTTCATGGCTTGTTTGAGAAAGCATGACATTTAGAGGCAAACCATATGTAAGTAAGCAACTTAGAAAAGTGGGGTGGCTAAGAGAAAGAATACGGTCATTAATAGAAATGGCCAAGGGAATGTTCTCAATAACAAAACTTTGCTCAATTTCTATTAGAAAAAAGGCTATGTTTAATAAGAAAAATATATTTAATTTTTAATGGAAAAAATAGTTGCATGCTACATCTATCTTAGTAAATAGACACCCTACTATTACAATGCATGACATAACCCTAGAGTAAGCATATTGTGCATAAGCCATATGTGTTACCTATTTAAAAATACGATTTAACCAAATGTGTTTGGCTAGGAGAAAGTAGTATCCCCTACAAGTCAACCTAAAGAGGTTTAGAAGGGTTAGATACCTAGTGGAGAGGCTTACTTACAAATGGGTATTTGGTAGAACATCATGTGTACATGGTTAGGACTCACAAAAAACTAGAGCCAAATAAGTTTTCAATTATCCAAGGCATCACAAAATGGGACAACCATAGATGAGGAGATGGGTTCCTCCGAGAAGATCCACACACAGAAGAGCCACACAAGGTTTCGAGTGGATTTATTTGAGGAAAAAAATGCCATAGGACTTAAATGGGTGCATAAAATTAAGTATCATTTACTATCTTGGCAAACCATTTTTGCAATCCAAGCAATATGCCTTGTATGAGTTATTGTAGTTTTTCAACTTTTTAACACACATCTTTTGCAAATTGAGAAGATTGTGTCATGTGCCTCCTTGTGGCCACACCCACACCAAATCCTAATGTGGCTAGCCACTATCTTGGGGCATACTTTGTCGCTTTAAACCATGCTAAATAGGAATCGTTAATTAAGCTACTTGTACTTGTCACTCTAAATCATGCTAAATACGTAGAGTTGATTAAGCTAGTTAGGGTGCCAAATTTAGCATTTTTAGGTTTCTCTAGTTTAAACATATATGAGCATCTTATCAAGTTCATTAGGCCAACTAAATGACCAATTTGGATTTCTTTAATCAAGCCATTTGGGCCACTCAATTAACTTAGCCCAAAAAGCCTACCTACTCAAGCCCACTAGGGGTGATGAATCAATGTATCGTTGTGTGAGAACCAAAAAACCTTCACAGAGTTGAAATATCACCACACAGATTTGGAATATCTATGGTTTGTTTTCTTTCAAGGCATTTTTAAAAGGAGGAACTTGCCATGGCAGTTGATACTTTGAGATGTCTAGCATGGTTACTGTCTTTTGAGTAAATGTCCAGCATGGTTAGTGTCCTCCGAGTAGATGTCCAACATGGTTAGTGTCCTCTTCGATGGGATTTTGGGCCTTATGATACATTAGTTGTGACATAGGAATCAAGGTGGTGATTTTTGGAAGCGATTCCCGCTTGAAAAAGGAGGGAGCAATGGGCAGTTGTTGGGACTAATCCATATGCATGTGAATGGAAAATGTGTGAAGAATGCAGGGAAGAGGGTGAGCTTGAGCTCCTTGCAAGCACGCACGCACACGCGCGTGCACACACACACACACACACACACACACACACACACACACACGAGTAAACAAGCACACAAGAGACATGGATGATTGAATTTTCTTTCTATTCTCTTCTCTTCTCTATAACCATAGCATAAACATAAGAGTACATACTATAAGGGACAGTACTCTCCTACTGTAACATATAGAGGGTGGACCATATTGTGAACCCAACTACATGAGCTGGTGCTATAATTATGCCATAACTCTAATGAACCAAAATGACTATCACACAACGTGCAAACCATTGGCCGCGGCATATCATTGATAATCTCACCAACCATGCCAGTGGCATAAGTGTGGACTTGGCATCCTGGTGTGCCACACATATCCACACTAGTTGAGCTTGATATCTCAACACTCCCCCTCGAGCTTAACTCCATATCCTGCACTCCAAGTAAGCTCTTGAACCTATGAAGATTCTCTTCGATTTTACTTGTGTTACTTGCTCCTCATCACATGAAGCCAAAATTCCATGTCGTCGTCGTCGTCATCGTCATCGTCATCATGAGAACAGAGGTCAAGGTCTTCCGTACTAGAACTAGAGTCCATCCCAAACTTTGGCCTTGGAAAAAAAACAATTTAGAAAAAGAACGAACCATGTTAGAATTTGCCTAAAAGATTGATTGCGAAGCCCTACCAAGGTAGGCCAATAAATTTATAAAAGGAAGGGAATCCATTATCTTGCACTATTACTCTTGCTATTTCACCCTTGCCACCACAACATTCATCCATGTGTCACACTGTGGCCATCTCATTTTACCATGTGTAAGAAGGGAGAGGTAAAGAGTGAAAGACAAGCTTTATTCCCATTTCAAATAGTGAGAGTAATAGTGTAGGATTGCAAAGTCAAATTTTAGTGTAAAGAGGGGGCAATGCTTTAGGGCTCTTTCTCTCTATCATCATTGTTTAAAAATAGATATAATAAGTGAGCACACCTTACCATGCATCTCCACCAATGAAAAAAAAAGTAAAAGCAATAATCATTTCTATTTTTTATTTTTTTTTCTTAACAAAAATTCCACGTACATGCACACATACACATACACATACACATGTGTACCCACACACACAAACACACATATGCACACACACTCACATGCGTATACACATACACTTGCATGCATTCATGTTCATGCAAGCACACTCACATATATATACACTTATAGAGACACACAAGCATACGTGCACAGTCGTACAATTGCACATGCACATGCACATGCACACACACACACACACACGACTACGCATGTACATAAAGTCACACACACTCACATGCACACACTTACATGTGTTCACATAGAATTGACACACACCCAATCATGTGCCTGCATACACCCACACATGCGCACATGATGCACATACACACACTCCCTAGCATGCACACACACACACACACTTTGTATACACACGCATAACACAATCACACGTGCTACACACCCTCGAGTCTACACACACACACACACACGTGTCATTACTCTCACTATTTTGCCATTGCCATAGCAATCACCCACGTGTTGATAAAAAACAGGAGCAGGATGTAACACACACAAGAGAAGCAAACCCTAATCCATAACCATCAACCATAAAGAAGGAGAGAAGCCATAGTCACCATCTCTCTCACACACACAAAGGAGAACACAACATAGTGTTATGTCCACACTACAAGATAAACCTAATGTAATGTCCACACCACACATGACCAGCTGGACGCGGTCATAAACACACCATACGATATCTATCTACCATACTGTCAGTCTGTCAGCACCCATGTGCTATCCTCCAGCTGTATACGAGCTTGACATTTCAACACTCCCCCTCAAGCTCGACATGTCCATCTCTAGGACTCCCAATCGAGTACGGAAATACTCGAACTTATCTTTACCAAGTGCTTTGGTAAAGATATCTGCAACCTGCTCATCTGTCTGCACATATTTCAAATCAACATGCCCATCTAGCACTTTCTCTCTGATGAAGTGATAGTGGACCTCAATATGTTTGGTCCTGGCATGATAAACTGGGTTGCTAGCAAGCTGAATACTACTCATGTTGTCACAATGAATGACAACGCTCATATCACTCTGTAGCCTGACATCATCTAGCAACTTCTTCAACCACATAGCCTCACATGCAGCTATGGCTGCTCCACGATACTCTGCCTCTGTGGTAGATAAAGCAACTGTAGGTTGCTTTTTACTGCTCCAGCTCACAGCTCCACTACCAAGGCTGAAAACATAGCCACTGGTAGATCTCCTGTCATATGCACTACCGGCCCAATCTGCATCTGTATATCCATAGACATGCATGTCTTTTCCTGCCTCATAGAAAAGACCATAATGCGCGGTAGTTTTGACATATCTCAGAATCCGTCTCACAGCATCCAAGTGAGGTTTACGAGGACTCTGCATAAACTGACTCACCAAACCAACTGCATAACTGATATCTGGCCTCGTAATGGTCATGTAGATAAGACTACCAACCATTTTCCTGTACATGGTGATATCATCAAGCTCATCACCCAAATCAGCCCTAAGCTTCATGTTTTGCTCTAATGGTGTCAACATTGGTTTGCATGCTGTCATACCATACTTTGCCAGCATGTCAAGTGCATATTGCCTTTGCACCAACCATATACCTGTGTTTGTTCTTATCACCTCAATGCCAAGAAAGAACCTTAAATCACCAAGGTCTTTCATATCAAACTCTTTGCATAAGGAGGCCTTAACCTCATCAATGCCTTTCCCACAATCACCTG
This sequence comes from Cibotium barometz, assembly GCF_041138505.1. Lineage (NCBI taxonomy): Eukaryota > Viridiplantae > Streptophyta > Polypodiopsida > Cyatheales > Cibotiaceae > Cibotium > Cibotium barometz. The sequence continues at coordinate 18,806,519 of NC_141056.1, forward strand.
TGATAATCAGATCATCAACATAAATGACTATCATCACGATACCATCATGTGTCTTCTTCACATAAAGTGAAGAGTCTGCATTTCCAACCACAAATCCAATACTGACAAGATATCTGCTGATCTTGTCACTCCAAGCACGAGGTGCTTGTTTCAAACCATAGAGTGCTTTCTTTAACCTGCAAACAAAAGTCGGATATTTTGGATGTACATATCCTTCTGGCTGTTCCATGTACACCTCTTCTTGCAGTTCACCATTCAAGAAAGCATTCTTTACATCCATTTGATGTAAAGCCCAACCTTTTTGTGCTGCTAATGCAATGATAGACCTCACTGTAGCCATTTTAGCCACTGGGCTGAAAGTTTCATCATAATCAAGACCATAAGTTTGTGCATATCCTTTAGCGACCAGCCTTGCCTTATGTCTCTCTAGGCTGCCATCTGACTTGCACTTTACCTTATACACCCATTTGCATCCAATTGCATTCTTTCCTTTAGGTAACTCAGCCAATTCCCATGTATCATTTTTGTCCAAAGCATCCATCTCTTCATCCATGGCTTTCTGCCATACATGCTCTCCAATAGCCTCTGAATAGCATGTAGGTTCCACATGCTTTACCATAGATGTCATGTATGCATAATGCATAGCAAAATCTCTATATGTCAATCTTTCCACTGGATATCTGACTCTCTGGGATCTCCGCAATGCATGCGGGTCACTCTGTACACCTGTAACTCTGGCATGTGGTGGCACATATCTGTCCTGCCTAGCACCAGGTGTGCGTACAACAGGTATCCCTAGCTCCTCATCCAAACTCTCTGAGCTAGAGGACTCATAGCCTGTGATCCCAATTCCTTCAACTTTCTTCTTGCCTTTATCCATAGCACTACTCCCAGTGCTCACACTCTCATGTCTCAGACGTCCTGACCATGGACGTACACTGCTACTACTCTCAGCTTCTGCTGCTGGCCCAGACATAGTAGTAGAACTAGAACTTGCTTGTGATGGCAAGTTCACAGGCACATTCGCCTCAAGTGTGTCAATGACTCCCTCATCTTTGGCTTTATACCAACTAGCAAGCTCATCAAACACTACATCACGTGAGATGACTACTTGTCTAGTTTGAGGGTTATAACATTTGTAAGCCTTTCGATCCTGTGCATATCCAACAAAGACACATTTCTCTGCTTTAGGATCCAACTTCCGTCTTCTTTCATCAGGCACATGAACATAAGCTACACATCCAAAGACTTTCAGATGTCCAATATCTGGCCTGTAACCTGTAAGCCGCATCTCTGGCGTGCTTCCATGAATGGCTGCTGTAGGTGATTTGTTCAGGATATACACTGCAGTAGCACATGCTTTTGCCCAATAGTAATCTGGCATGCTCTTTTCATTGAGCATTGCCCTTGCCACTTCACATATGACACGATTCTTTCTCTCAGCCACACCATTCTGCTGAGGTGTATACCTGCATGTCAACTGTCTTCTTATCCCATGCTTCCGCAAGAAATGCTCAAATGCTTTTGAGGTGTATTCACCACCTCCATCTGTCCTCAGACACTTAATCCAACAGCCATATTGTTTTTCTACAAGAGCTTTGAAATCCATGAATTTTTCCAGCACTTCACTCTTCTCTCTCAAAAAATATATCCATGTCATCCTGCTGAAGTCATCTATAAATGTCACATAGTATAGACTTCCTTTGATAGATGGGTTTTGTGCAGGGCCCCATACATCACTGTGCACTATTTCAAGTGGTCTATTACTCATGTTTCCTTCCCTAGGAAACCTCAACCTTGCCTGCTTTCCAAACTGACAGGCTTCACAAACATGCATATGACCATCATATTTGAATCGAGGCAATCCACTGACAATGCCTCTTGTTTGCATGTTCTTTAATCTCTGTATATTGACATGACCAATCCTCTTGTGCCACATGTCAATGTCCTGCACAATCCCATTGCTCTTTGAAAACATGGCTGAGCTCAATTCTGGTATGCCTGCATCCAATTTGAACAACCTTCCTTCCTTCTTGCCCTTGGCAACCAATCTACAGCCATGCTTAAAATCTTCCACAAAACAGCCTTTCTCATTGAATCTTACTTGTAATCCCTGCTCAACCATTTGGCCTACTGATGCCAAACTCTTTGTGATGGATGGTACATATAACACTTCTGACATATTTTTCACATTTCCATCATGCATCTTCAAAGGCACACTGCCAACATGTGTTATAAGATGCTGAGTATCATCTCCTGTGACCACATAACCATTTGTATCCAATGGTTGCATCTTCTCAAACCACTCACCATGACATGTCATGTGGTTTGAGGCACCTGAATCCATATACCATGACTCATCTCGAGCATTCTGAGAATCCATTGTCCCCATAACATGCTTCATTGCAAAAAGATGGTTTGAACTCCCATCATTGTTACTGGTAGATGCATAATTTCCATGTTGTGGTCTTCCATTCCTCGCATCATTCTGCTTTTTGTAGCAATCTTTTGCCAAATGTCCAAGTTTGCCACAATAGTAACATTCAATCCCATTCAAATTTTGTTGAGGACCTTGCCATCGTCCTCTACCACGAGCACCTGTTCCAAATCTCCCCCTATGGGATTGAAATCCACGACCTCCACGTGATCCAAATGATGACTGTGAATTCTGAAAATTCTGATGTGATTGTGGTTGAGTAGACCTGTCATTCCAACCACGTCCTCCACGGCCTCGAGGGGTAAATCTCCCCTTGCCTCGAAAGCCTCTAGATGAGTAAAAAGCCTGATTTCTTGCATGTTCATCATTGCTTGACGAGGATGCACCACCTGTAACACTCATACCACCAAGGCCAAGCTTCAATTCTTCCACAATGAGCAATGACACAAGCTCATTAAAGTCTGGCATTCCTCCCAATCTTACTGAGATGGAAGTGTCAAAGGATTTGTACTCTTTGCCTAAACCACGCAATGTGAGAGCAACCAAATCATCATCATCCATTGGGGCATGGATCGATGACAAGGAATCTGCATAACCCTTAATTTCCTGAACATACTCATGTATGCTCCTATTCCTTCGTGTTACACTGTGAATCTGTTGCTTCAGTTGTATCTTCCTTGCACCAGTGTCTGTCTCATACATTCGGCACAATATACCCCATGCTTCTTTCGGTGTATCTGCATCTTGGATGTGAATGAGCAAGGCATCTGTTACACATATTGAGAAATAATGCAACACCTTCGAAGACCGCTCTACCCATTGCTTGTGAGCCAGTAACTGAGCATTATTTGGTTGAGGAGGTAGGTATGGCTCCGGGTCTTCCTCCGAGACAAGACTCCATAAACCTTTGCCTTTCAAAAAACTTTTCATTCGAAACTTTCACACTTGAAAGTTAGTGCGATCAAGCTTCTCGCCAACAATCTGTATCGGACCATCTCCCATTGTTGCAAAAAAATAGAGTAGATGTACCCTTTTGATTACAATGTATGAAGTACCTGTAATGCTCCAAATCTCTCCAAATCACATCAAATGCTTGCAAATTGTGTGCATTAACATCCCACAATGATTCACCAACAATGTACACTCGATCAAAGTTGAAATCAAATGAAACTCCTTCACAAAAAATTTTCTGGTTTTTTTCTCGCCAGTAAATTCTCGCCAGTAACCAGTCAAGATTATGCTCTAAATCCTTCAAATCTTGTCCAAATGCAATGATTCAACTTGCATTAGCTTCCCAACACATTGCTCCAACATATCCTAGAAGGGTTTGATCCAATTCTTCAAGGGGAATGAGAACCACCAATTTTTGTAACCTCTGGTTTGAATTTTTCTGCACCTGTCAGGTACCACCTCTCACTAAAATTGCTCTATCTCCTTCAAATCTTCTCCAAATCCAAAACTTTTTGATTCAAAAGTTTAGAAACTCATAGGACTTTACTTATACCAAAGGAATTAGGCCAATTTGATATAGACAAAGATTAATGCCTTGATTAAAAATGCTCTGTTTCTGGATAGAATTTCTGCAAACCTGCACACCTCTGATAAATCACTTCAATGAGCTCCAAATACATGAAATGAGCTGCAACCAAGCATCACAAGACCTTAGCAATGTATTTGCTAAACTCTCCAAGCTTTAAAGCATTCAATTTGGTGTCCAAATGAGTGAATTAGACCAAATTCATTGCAAACTTTTCAAGAAACTCTTCCAAAAAGCGCCGCCTTCTCTTGGAGCTCTAGGAGAGAGGGGTAATCACTAATGAGTGGATAGGTCTCTTAGCAATGACCTAATCTATCATGGGTATGAAGGGTTTGACTCAATTTTGAGTAGAATTGCCACAATTGATCCTCCACCGGGCATATGTTCTCTGTTTTTGTAGAGTCCAAAAAACCAGAATTTTTTTCTTCACAAATTGCCTGTAATGCATCAATTTTCATGCAATGGTTTGCTCCAGTGTTGCTAATACATGTGCCCTTTCACAATACATGAGAACCTCTGTGTTTCCTTTGTATTTGCACCAATACTTTTGACAAAATACATTCCTTCACAAGCTTTCCATGAAAGCTTCAAAACCAGAAATTTTCTGCTTGCTTTATGCACTTCAATCTTCACTGAACTTGCTCTTTGATACCTGCAATCCGCAGAGGGGGTCTTGCTACACTCACCAATTGTCCTTAGCTCTCAGATCTGATGCCGATGTGTGCTCCACAGCTTCTCCTTTGCTCCAAGCTCCAATGGCTTCCTTCACAGCTTTTTCTTCTTCTTCTCTCTTCTCTCACTCACTCTCACAACTCAGCTAATGAGCTCTTGGCTCTGATACCATGATAAAAAACAGGAGCAGGATGTAACACACACAAGAGAAGCAAACCCTAATCCATAACCATCAACCATAAAGAAGGAGAGAAGCCATAGTCACCATCTCTCTCACACACACAAAGGAGAACACAACATAGTGTTATGTCCACACTACAAGATAAACCTAATGTAATGTCCACACCACACATGACCAGCTGGACGCGGTCATAAACACACCATACGATATCTATCTACCATACTGCCAGTCTGTCAGCACCCATGTGCTATCCTCCAGCTGTATACGAGCTTGACATTTCAACACGTGTCACTTTGCTCATTCATGTGTAAGACATGTCCACACATGTATGCATGCACACATAAGTGCACGTGCACGTGTACACATACATGCATGCATCCACACACATGCACATAGATGCGTGCACATGCTCTCTTGCGCACGTGCACACGTACACATACATGCATGCATTCACACACACAAGCACATAGATACGCGCACACTCTCTCTCTTGCGTATGTGCACACAGAGACACATACACGTGCATATACATAGGTACACACACATAAAAGCACACACGTTGTGCACATGTGCATGTGATTGTCGGCACACACAATTATACACATGCACACATACAATCGATATGCATAGTCTCAACATGAGGGTAACATGAGTTGCCTTCAGTAAGGCTTTAATAGATGAGTGTACACTCACATAAACATGTGCACACACACACACACTATTGACACATAAAGGCACACACATGCACACATACAGAGTTGGCATGCACACACTCGACACAGACATGCATGCATATACACACATACACTTCCACTCGTGTACACACACATAAACATATAAAATCAACATACATAATCACATACATGTGCGTGCACATCCACACGTGCACACACACATCCATATAAAATCAACACACACACTTTTACGTATATAATCGACACATACATAATCACATACATGTGTGTAACTTCTCTTGATGACGCAATCTCTCTTGCTCATGATTCCAAGCGCAAGAAAGGTTTGCCTCGTCAATTACCTTATAGTGGTCAGTATGCTGCTCCACCCAATCAACAATCTTCTTTTGTGGGAAATCAAGGTTTCAGATCTTCTTTTCGACGCCCTCAATTTTATCAATCTCCTTCATCACCACAACAACGATGTACATGGAATGGTAATAATGGTAATTTTGGTAATGGTAGTAGCAATGCGCGTACTTTTTTCAATTCAAATATAAAGAACAATTTTAATACTACCAACCCAAGCAATGTACCCCCCAAACCCAATTCTAGTCACAATAGTAATGCACCCACTCCTTGCCCTATCCAGCCTCATTAAGGCAATAATGTGCTTACATGATTCAAGTGTCATCAAGTGGGATATCGTGCTGACAAGTGTACCTTTCATCCTACTCAAGTGGCACAACTTCACAATATCGAAGATGACACATACTACGATGGTGATGGTGATACGGCTCCGGATTGGATGGAAGAACAACTCAACAATGAAGAAGTGGGTATGCAAAGCGAATCGGAAGGTACTTCAATCACTCCTCACTCTTTGCTTCGTATTTGAAAGTATATATTAATGGAAATGATATCACTATTTTACATGATGATGGTAGTACGCATGATTTTATTTTTGAAAAGGCAGTTCTTAGGTTGCATTTGGAGACTCATCCTTCATGTTATAAGGTTAAATCTGCATTTCAAGATACACGCTACACGGGAACTCGTGAAGTACGTGACCTTGAGATACAAATTGGACCTTATAAACAAAAACGAAACTTTCTCATTGCACCTTTGCATTCTAGTGACATCATACTTGGTATGCCATTTAGACATGAATTGAATCCATATATTGATTATTCCATGCATACTATGGATTTCACACATAATGGTACTATTATGCAATTAGTTGGTGATTGTTCTCTTGAGATGTATCCATTATTATTATTCCATGCATACTATGGATTTCACACATAATGGTACTCTTATGCAATTAGTTGGTGATTGTTCTCTTGAGATGTATCCATTATTATCCCATACCCAAGCTAAACGTGCACTTCGGAAGTAATCACGTGCATACATGCTTTTAGTTAATGAAGTGCAAGCATATGAAAATAATCTCACTCCTTCTCAGCAAGCAGTCATGGTTAAGTTTCAGGATTGTTTTGTAGATGATTTACCTCCTACCTTACCTCTTTCACGTCTTGAAGACCATACTATAGAGATTATTATGGGTAGCCAACCACCTCATAGAGCTCCTTATTGTATAAATCCTCAAACAAAAAGAAATAGAATGCCAAATTAGAGAATTATTAGACAAGAAACTTATTCGACCTAGTAGTTCTTAGGGATTCTCTTGCATGATTCACACATATCAAGCAAGATTGAATCAATTGGTATATCCAATCAAAGGATTTGAGAGAGCCTTCATCATACAAATACTTTGATGCAATCTATGCTTAATTGATGCCTTGTTGATTGCCTATGCTTCTCTTATGCCATGGTAAGGGCATACTATGGACACTTGATGTGTTGAGATCACTTGGAAGCTACGGTACTATGCCTTGGAGATGAGAAGAGAACGAGTACATGCTAAGAAATGTAAATGGATATGATGTTGATATGCGCTCATGCAAACATTCTTGTAATTGAAGTTACTAATTTCTTCTAGCATTCTACACAAATCCCACACACATTGTATTCACATTTCTATTCCTAGAATCTTGAATGTGGGTGAGGGTACCTTGGCATTTGGTTGGAGAGGCCAAGGGGAGGATGGCTTGAATCTTCCTTGCTCTGTGAGTGTTGTGGTAAAGCGGTAAGGAAGAGGATTAGGTACTCGGAGTGAAGAAATGGCCCCAACTCTTGCCATTGGATTCTAAACTTTGGTAAGAGGGTGGGAAGGCTTGGCTAGGAGATTAGCAAGCAAAGCTATCCATCAATAAACAAAGCTCTTCATCAACAATCAATCTTCATCGGCACAAAGATCATATGTAATATGCCATTGGCGAATGCATTATGCAATGAGGATATGCCTTGATACTATGCCTAATGCCAAGAGAACATTGGTTGTGGATTGAGTACATAGAAAATTTGAGATTTGGTCACTAAAGGAGACCATGCTAAATTTTTTTAAAATTTACATGCATGGTTGGGATTGAGGGAAATTGTGGACACACATAAGGTGCTTTTGGATGCCAAAGATGCTTGGAAGCAAGTGGTGGCACATGTGGAACATGCGGACGGCAAATGGGTACCAAAAGAGCTCTTGAGAAAAATCTGTAGATTTACAAAACCCTAATTCAATAAAATTACATTAGGGCTGGAGTTTAGGTGATTATATAGGCTCTTAGTACTCCCTTACACCTTCCCAACAAGCCTTAAACCTCTCCATTCCGACATCATTTGAATCCCCAATTTGCCATTTTTCATTGGAGGTCAAACTTGGGCCTAGTAAAAAACAACAAGTTATTTGGAACAAATGACATCATAGAATGGATGTACATCATTAGGGCTTCCCAACAATCCATGGTACACCCGAATCCAATGTCGTTTTGGGGGTCAAACCTATATGGTTGACTTTGACTAAAAAGTCAAAATCAAGATATTTAGTACTTGTCATCAAAAGCCCACACATCAAATTTCATCTAAATCCGATGACTTTTTAGTATTCTATGTCCTAATTCCTATTTTCAGTAGTGTCGCATAAACCCTAAAACAAAGAGATCATCAAATTCCGACACCATTCAAGCCTTCTACTAGCCATTTTCCATTTTCCGCCACCATTAAGCCAAGTGGGCGTCCATTCAAGTAAGCGATGGAGTTTCAAGAGATAAGGGAAGACATGGAAATGTTGAATGAGGATCTTTATTTTGATGACATGCAAGTAAGAATTAATGTTTTTCCAAGCATCCTTCTTTAAGCATATATGGTGTACAAGGACAAGGATTCTCTCAAGCAAGGCCACAACTGGAGATTCTTCATTTTCAAAGGCAATGGGTGGAAATGCCTATCAAAGGCCTTTATCAATTGAGAGTCAAAACAAAGGACAATATACTTTTGAAGACATAAGGATTATAGAACATTATGATGCAAGAGCAAGGCTTAGATTTTCCATAATGTATGGACTTTTGCATATAAGGTTGTTGGAATCAATGAAAGTGCAAGTTTTTCTTGATTATATGGTATCTACTCAAGTGAGTAGTTTATGGTTCAAAAGAGGAGAGCCATTTGCACAAAGATTGTTTGTATTCGATGGGGAAGGAGCCACTTGCATCGGAATCAAGGATTAGATTCATAATTGGGATGCCTTTCCTTGTGACAAGCTTGCCAAAATGAAGAAAGTGACTTCTCATTTCAAAGGAAGAGCTAGATCTTGGTGGTTGAAGGAAATGCACATCTATAATTGGGATTGGCAGAATTTGGCATATGATGTTGTGTAATACTTTGTGACCACCCAAGAACAAAAGTGCTTTAGAGAGCAATGCATGGTATTCTTACATGAGGTACACATGCTGCGTATGATGAGGATGAGTCCTATGATGCTAGTGAGCATGTGGATGACATTGATGATATCAATGATGAGGCTACTCATGCATTAGTAGTGAGCAGCTATTGGAGTCATGGAGGATTTATGGGAACCCAGTCTATGACCCTTTCTTGAGAGATGAGTGGAGTCTATGATTGTGACCTCTACGAGGGTTATACAGACAGTGGTGAGGATTATGCCTTGGTACGTATGGATTATGCTCATGTAGTCACTTGTGATGTGGATCATGCCTATGGACCTATGTATGGTGATAGATGCAGTGAGGACATGGATTCACATTTGATGGAGCATGCTATGAAGTATGAGGCATTCTCTTTTGATGCTCATGGTGGTTGGATGCCTATGCATTGACACAGACATAGTCTATTAGGCATTTTCTTTTGGACATGATGTATTCACAGATGATCCGAGTGGGTGGTTCTATATGGACTATCATGTATCCATAGGGTTGTATGCATGGGTGCATTATCCTTTTGACCCAAGGGACATTGGATATATCTCATTAATGGATGTGGTGCATTACATCATCCATTTGATCCAGGAGGATGCAGGATTGATACGGTCATGGATCACGCATGGCTTGGATTTCCATTCGATCCAAGCATCATTATCATTAGCCTCACCATCCGACAACACCCTCCTATCCTTTCCATTCGATCCGGGTGGGCGTCGTGGACATGTTTTTGATCGCGGATACACCTAGGCAATGAGTACATTTTTGGCTTTTGTATATGGCCTCTTGTATATGTTTGTGCACAACCACCCTTTGATTTTGAGGACGAAATCATTGTAGGAGGCTAAGCAAGACCAGTAGATAGGGTTCCAATTTCAGCCAACTCCAGGTGGTGAAACCATTCAAATAGGCCACCTAAAAAGTAATGAAGTAGATTTGGTTGCACATGCACATGGGGGATGGGGCCTAGGCACTTGGGCTTAGGGTCATTTACATGTGTACTTTGGGGGCCTTGGGCTATATTACACATAGGGCTCATGGGCTGTGTACCTTTTTGATCAATATACTTTCATGAATACTCTTACTCTTTGGGGCTCTAAGCTTCCATGGTGAACTTCTCCCTCTTGAGAAGCTATGTGTGTACTCCATTATGAGTGCAATAGGTGCCACTCCCTATGATGAGTGGGACATGTGTGTACTCCATGGTAATGAGTGCAACCCCTAGGTTCCCTTCATTGCAGTGTGTGTGTGTGTGTGTGAGAGAGAGAGAGAGAGAGAGAGAGAGACGTGTGAACCCACACACATGTACACATACATATTTATAGTAGTGCATCCCAACAAAACATATACACATCTTACAATATGAGTGTATTCACACATATAGTCACTCACATTCGAATATTAGCTCACAAGTTGGTACATAGTGCAATTGAAATATTATTTCGAGGTGATTGCTAAGATTTGTTTCGTCCATGACTTGCGTGATCTCTCCTGCCACACGCTCTCTCTTTTACCACATGGCAGGACGGTCTAGGGGAGCTTGTGGTGGTAAGAGTGGGAGAGCTACCACATGGAAGCACTATAGGCGGCCGCTCGAGCAGCTATACAAGAAAATAATCCCATGTCTGCCAAGTGTGGCAAGTTTGAAAGCTCCTCCCTAGCGATGTCCCACATGGCAGCAGTGTAGTACCAAGAGGGCAGAGCAAGCAGTGTAGTACCAAGAGGGCAGTGCGCATGCCGGTAGAGCAACGCACGTGTCAAGTACTAGTACATATATAAATATATGTATACAGCACCAGACGCCATATTTAGTATCTTTTGTCTTTTCAAACCCATCAGCACCTTCTGTGTGAATGTTTGGCCTTGGCTATGGCGTACTTTTACTGCGATCCCTGCGAGAGGAGCTTCAACACGCATCAGGCTCTGCAAGCTCATCTCTGGCAATCTTCCCACCACAACTACTGTGCGGAGTGCGAGCGGGATTTCACAGACGCCAACGCCCTCCGCAACCACCTCGCCTCCAAGCGCCACCAAAGCGCAGACATCGAATGCCCACGCTGTGGCTCAGGCTTTGTCTCGGCTTCGGCCCTCACCAAGCATGTAGGTTCAGTTTCTCCCCTTTTTCACATGTTACGATTTCCTGAGTTCTTTCATCCATGGCATGTCTCTTGAGTGCTCTCGCTACTGTCCCTCTCGCCCATGCTCCTGCATGATGATGATAGATGCCCTCATGATTAATGCCGCCTTAATTGCATAATGCACCTTTTCTCCATGCCTCATCATGATGATGATCATGCTCATAATGCCCTTTTTTTAAACTGACCATCATGATGCTAGTCTTGCACATTCTTTAATCATGCCCTTCACAATGCCCCGTTATGCCCATGCCTCACCATGATCATGCCGATCCTGATGTGCGTCATGCTAATCATGATGATTTCTCATGCTGATCATGATGAATATGATGCCGATCATGGTAATGATAATTGATGAAGACAATGCCCCCATTGTGATGATCATGAAGAACGCGTGCCCACTTTTTCTCTGCTAGGATTTATAGCTATACCATGTTTGTGCAGAGAGATCGCATCGGATGTGCATGATAACATCATTCATAGTCTTTGCTAGGCTTTATATGTTGCTAAAAGTGTTTCAATGCTCATGCATTCATGAGGACTCAAATAACATGTGTTTCAATGCTCATGCATTCATGAGGACTCAAATAACATGTGCAAGAAGCCTCTCAAGCCTCTCCTCTGATATACAGAGGAGAAGGGCTTTGAAACAAGTTTGCTCAACATCGGGTTCTTTTTTCTTCCAAACAAAGGAGCATGCCAATTAGGGTTTCTCTTTTCAAAACAAGAATCACGCATGCTAATTATTCTCAGTGCGTGCTGCAGATTGAAGTTGGCAACTGCTTTAAAATATCAAACAAGCAGATAGTACGCCACGTCAGAATATGGGAAGAGAAGACTGGAAATCCCAGTCTGTTGACAGTACCTCAGATAGGATGGCATGACATGTACGTAAGCTTCTTATTATCTCTGCGCGCTCAACCCTAACTGGCTTGTGACTATATGATGGCTAGTGGATGTGTTGCAGGGATGATGACATGGAAGAATTCACAAGAAAATATGCAACAGAAGCTTCTTTTGACGGGGAGAGCTATGCATGCCCCATCTGTTTGAGAGGGTTTTACAAGTTGAACAGTCTAAATCAGCATCTCAACTCTAACATTCATGAGCCATCTGAATTTTGGTGCAAGAAGTGTCTGAAAAAATTCAGAGGTGGGTATGATTCAACTTCTTTACATAATAGTGTGAATAAGAATGTGATAAACACATTTGCTGTTTATCCCCTGAAGGGCATTTGTAAGTTGCTAATAACTGAATGCTTGGTGATTAGAGCTGTCGGCTTTGGTGGCGCATGTGGAGTCAGAAGTGTGTGGTGCCATGAGTACGCAGAGGATCAAGAGCATTGTACACAATTTTGGAACCAAGTCCCTAACCAATGGATAATGGGGTTGAGGCTTGTGGGGACAATTCAATGCACACAGTAAGTCTCTTGCTTTTAGCAGGCTTTGCCAGGTAAACTTTTGAGAGTGTGTGTATCTTATCTTGATGTCAAGTCCGTTAAAAGACTCTATACCATGATGGCTTCCCTTGTGTAGGCGCTTTTGTAAATATGCTATTGCTACCAAGATCAATAAAGATCTTGTAAATAGTGCATGTATGTGCAAATGTTGGAGGATTCAATCAACATTAATTTGTGAAACCTACTTTTTGAAAGCCCAACTTAGGAGGTACCATTTTGCTAGCTTTTGTTGCAAGCCCATACACCTTGTTACTCAAACTCTTTTGTACAGTGACAACTATTTTTTTCCCCTCAAAAATGGATCTTGTGAAGTTTTAAACCTAGACGTCATCTGGTCAGCCTTTTACAAGATTTTTGTGGTATTTGATTCTATTTAAAGTTGTGCTATTCGGATTAATTAAAACCTGTAAATTCTATGCTTTGCTAAATATAAACCTTTGCAAGTACTTGGACATTATCATGCAATTTCCAATAACGGTAAGATGTGTGTGTTAGAGACTAGGTTACAGTTTTGATTGAGAGAGAAAAAAATACATTGATAGTGATTTTTTCACTTAAGAAATACATTGATAGTGATTTTTTTTAAATGACTAGTTGATTTGAGAGAGAAAAACATACATTGATAGTGATTTTTCCACTTAAGAAAAGTAAGCTTCATGTGTGAGCCCTTAACATTTTAATTTACTTATTAGTTCAAATTTATTAATATTTGAAGAGTTTAGAGCTTCCTTTTTTATTTGATAGTTTTTTCTTGGTTTTTTACAAAGCTTCATAAAAGTTATTGGGTTAGTAAATAAACTATCACCACCAAGTCCACAAACTAAGTTGGCAATAGAAAGACACAATCAAGGCACCCAGGCTAAGCGCCTTTGTAATCCAATAGAGCATGGTGGTGTTTTGGTAACGCCCATCAGTGTATTAATGTAGCAGCTATAATCCAGCTTGAGTCTCTTAGTTGTAGTGTTTGGTGTGTGAAGAGAAGATAGGGAGTAGGCTAAGGGTCATGTTCATCACGTTGATGAGTTTGAAAGTGTCTCCCATTAGATCTTCTTCTGCGTAAATCACAAGTGGGAATTTTATTGATTTATTTTGGAAAGATAAATAAATTGTAACCATCTTGCATTATTGCTTGGAAATTTCAAGTACATAAATATTTAAACAAGTTGCAAAACCCCATTTGCAAATGGATGTCCTTTGTGAAATAGAAACACAAGGGACTTTTGACACAAACCTATATAGTAAAGTTAAGTCTACCTAGCAAATTTTGTCAAATTTGCTAGATATCATCATACTTTTATCTCATCTAATCTAGAAATCATGATTTCTTATATGTTATTCTAGCAAATTACAATATCCATCTAGCAAATGAGTGGTTCATATATAGAAAATGATAATATCCACATAGGAAAATGACTTTCCATCTAATAAAGGAGCGATCTCTATATAGAAATTGTGAATGTCTATATAGAAAATTCATCTTACAGCTAGCAAATGAGTTTTCACCTATATAGAAAATTGCAATTTATGTATAAGTTCTTATATAGTAAATGGCAATAACCATATAGAAAATCTACTTAGCATTTAGTTAAAAAGAGCTCTGTATATAGCAAATTAGAATATTGACATAGAGATATTAACTTTCATCTAGTAAACTAGTCGTCTCTTTCATCTGGTAAACTAGTCGTCTCTATATAGAAAAAGTAGCAACACTCATATAGAGAAATTTATATGATAATAGTAAACAAATGGATTCAACCTAAAGGTTTTCCAGCTCCATAAAATAAATCTTAGGATTGAGAAACCAATTAATCTATATAAATATAATTTTCATTGGAGAGAGAGAGAGAGAGAGAGGGGGGAGAGAGAGAATGCGTACATGTGTGTGTGTGTGTGTGTGTGTGTGGGGTTGAGCGAGAGAGAGAGAGATAGAGAGAGAAAGAGAGAATTAAAGAGAGAAGAATAAGCAAGATGGTAGAGAGTTAGTGAGAGGAAGTTATGGTGTACAGATGTGTCTATGAGAGAGAGAGAGAGAGAGAGAGAGAGAGAGAGAATTAGAGAGAGATAGTGAGAAGAATAAGCAAGATGGTAGACAGGTAGTGAGAGGAAGTTATGGTGTACAATGTGTCTATGAGAGAGAGAGAGAGAGAGAGAGAGAGAGAGAGTCAAGATAATGTGTGAAAGAGAAAAAGAGATGACAGAGGAGGAGGTATTCCTAGGTAGAGATAGAGAGAGGGGGGATAGACAGAGTGTGTGTGTGAGGAAGGGTGTGAGAGAGGGGGGATAGACAGTGTGTGTGTGTGTGTGTGTGTGTGAGGAAGGGTGTGAGAGTGAGGTTAGAGGAGGAAAGGAGACACGGAGGTATAGCTAGGTAGAGATATAGAGAGGGGAGATAGAGAGAGTGTGCGTATGTGTGTGTGGAAGGATGAGAGAGTGAGGATAGATATATATATATAAGAGAGAGGGTGTAAGAAAACATGCATGGTGTGTGTGTGAGAGAGAGAGAGAGAAAGAGAGAGAGAAGAAAGGAGAGGGAGTGAAAAAGAGGGATAATGATTAATAGGGTAGAGAGATAGTGAGAGGAAGAGAGGGTGTGTGTGTATGAGAGAGAGAGAGAGAGAGAGAGAGGGTGTGCGTGTGTACCCGTGAGAGAGAGGGTGTGTGTTTATGTATTTATTTCTCACTCTTAAGAAGGTAGAGAGATAGTGAGAGGAAGAGAGAGAGCGTGTGTTCATGTGTGTGTCTAATATCTAATGATAGTGTGTAAGACAGAGAGGAAGACACATATTAAGAGGGAGAGGGAGGATGAAAGGAGAGAGAGAGAGAGAGAGAGAGAGAGAGAGAGAGAGAGTGGGTCATGTGTGTGTGTGAGGATAGGGGAGGGTGAGGGTTAAGATAGATAGAGAGAGAGAGAAGAGAGAGAGAGAGAGTGGGTCATGTGTGTGTGAGGATAGGGGAGGGTGAGGGTTCAGATAGATAGAGAGAGAGAAGAGAGAGAAGATGAGCAGCAAGAAGGTAGAGAGTGATAGTGAGAGGAAGAGATAGTGTCCCTATGTCTATGAGAGAGGGAGAGTGAGATAGGAAGAGAAACTGTCGATCGTTGATATGCTTGTATAATACGAAGGTGCTTGTTTTGAAGTTGGACTCTTCAGTCCAAAACGATTTGGTGTATCTTTCAATGTACCCTTCCATCCCCACCACCTAATTTAATTTTGTGTCTTTTTCCAAGCATAATGCCCCTTGACTCGCCTTTTTGATATGGTTAGTACGGATCAACTCCAATTTTAGTGTGATGGCACTAGTTTACTATGACGAAGTAGGATAATTTATATGACTATTGCAAAGGTAGGTATATGAGTTATGATCATTTATATGACTATTGCAAAGGTAGGTATATGAGTTAGGATCTTGATAATTTTTCTTAGATATAGTATGCTATGCTATCTTTTCATTTGTATATAAGCAGGCAGTAGATTTCAAAAGACTTTGAGAACAAGGATTACTATAAATACTCCTCTTGAAGAAGGTATGATGATACCAACTACAGTAGATTTCAAAAGACTTTGAGAACAAGGATTACTATAAATACTCCTCTTGAAGAAGGTATGATGATACCAACTACAGTATTGTTTAAAAGGCATGATGTTTATAATGAAACTACTTAGAGATGTTTATTCCTTGAATGTCATCATCTTTCTGTTCAATCTCTTAGAGTTGTCCAAATGCATGCAAGTGTAGAGAGAACACATCTCTTAAGATGAATGGTTTAGTATGAATCCTCCTCTTGATATAAGTATGATGATACCAATGGTAGTGTTTAAAAGAAAACTAAGGTAAGTACTCAAGTACTTAAAGATGCTAATTCTTTGGGTATTGTCATGTTTGAATTGGAACTCTTAAGAGGGTTATTCTTTGGATGTTGTCATGTTTGAATTGGATCTCTTAAGAGGCTTATGCATGCTAATGCATAAGGAATATATCTCTTCCTTTGGTAGTCATGGACTTGTTTAAAGAATTAGGGGCTTATGAAGGAGCCTATATTCTAAGGCTTTATAAAGTGGTGTAAGGGCAAAGGTGCTATGTGAAGAAGACAGCTCCTTAGGTCGAGGATCCCATCCCTAGGCCATCCTTTATAAGGCCTCGTAATTGTGATTCAAGAAATCCAATAGGCTGGTTTTCTTTAGCATGATAGGCTCTTATGATATCATAGTATTATATCAAAGCTCACGAACTCTCACATAAGGTCATAATCTTATGTAAGAGATCATATAATTTCAAGCAAGCCTTATTGTGATTATGAAAGCCCATGAAATTTTGTAAGATCCCATAAGACCTCCTAAGAGCTTAGAGGAGTTGCTACATTATCAAAGGATAAAAGGATCTATCAAAATTATATCGAATCATGTAGGATTTACAAACATCTTTAGTGCTGAAAAGGGTCCAATGGCATGATGTTACAAGTGTAAAACTTAAATATCAAGTGTCTTTGTTTGTCCATCATCAACCTTCATTCTTCTGTAAACTACCAATACTTGTTCTACTTGGCATGTGCTTATTTTGGAATCATGTATGTATGAACTTTTTGCTACGTAAACTACCAAGTGATTGCTTACTTGTTCTACGTAAACTACGTACACTACGTAAACTACCAAGTGATTGCTTACTTGTTCTACCTGGCATGTGCTTATTTTGGAATCATGTATGTATGAACTTTTTGTCTACCCTAGTAGTAAGATGACAACCTAGATGCATTATAGAGGCTCATAGTTAATCAAGGCCAACTACAATGTTTGAGTAGTTAAAATCCAACAATCTAAAGAACAATCATGGATGTTAAAATATGTATCAATGTTAAGATCCTTGAGTCGATCAAATTTTACCATCCAAAATTATATTTACTACTTATGTATACAAAAGAACATCCAAGGGAGTAGGATCCTGTCACGTAGGCTGTAACGCCTGTGACCGACGGCGACAGACCGGATGGCCATGTCCGGGGTTCAGTGGGAGAGGACGCCCATGCGGAGACATGGGCGGCCAGGCTAGTGTGGACGGCAGGCCACACACTATATAGCCTGGGGAATGAGGGGCAATCCTCATTCTTCCTCTATGGCTGGGTGGTGAGCCATCACCTCTATACAATGTAGGTTATTGAGTCGTCTCATAAACCTCGTTTGATTAGGACCAAGCTTAAGTAGTAACTCACATTACAATGACAAATCTTGTCTTGTTTATTTTAGCCTATATAATACTCATAAGTTTCTCTTAAATCTTTTATTTGTTGAGAATCTATAAATAACATGATAATAACTTAGTCACCTCCCATGTTTTGGGATTTTTGAAAAAGAAGAAGCAAAAAACGAAGTCTAATGTAGCATTCAAATATATTTCTATGATCATTCTTGCCTCTTTTGTATCTTAATCAATGCAAGTACATGCAAACTTGATAGGCACTTAAGGCTACAAACACAACTCATGGAAATTCAACACTATTGCATTGTAGGCACCATGGGACACATTCTTATGGAGGTCTTATAGTAGCATGAGACTCTGTTCAAAACTTGTTTCATGTATGAAGGTAACCTTCCACACTCCAATGCTTTCAAACTTGAATGTTCAAGAAGGAACAAGTGATTCTTAGTGCTTGAGTGCCATAGGTTCTCAAAATAAGCCTTTGAATGAGATGTTCGACTTGCATTTAAGGTCATATAATAAGCTTAAATACCTTCTATTGTGAAGAACTTGTAAGATGATATGTGGATTGGTTCTAATGTTATTTTACTTCACATGATCTCAAGAAGCCTTAAGTTTGGACCTCATTCACTAATATATTCCTTGCATTTGACATCACATGAGGTCCTAGGACCTCAAATCAACTCTAATTCCTTAAATTGAGTCATATGCCCTCACTTGACTATCTTTTGGTCAAATGATCTAATATCAACTCACTTAATTACCTTTAGGTCAAATGAACTAATTTGATCTCTAGTAAGATCTGATTCCTTAGGAGTTTGTAGGACCTTATTTGATTATATTTGGCTTTTGAATGAGGTCACTCGAGATACACCGTAGTTCTCTCGGAACCCCAATGATTCTCTATGTACAAGATGATGTCTATATATATATATATATATATATATATATATATATATATAGAGAGAGAGAGAGAGAGAGAGAGAGAGAGAGAGAGGTATTGATTAAGGAGAGACAAGATGATTAGAGAGTGTGGATCACCCCTCTCTTTGTGCTACGCTATATGAGAGGAAGATATCTAGTTGATTTCATGGCAGCTTGAGGGTAGCATGTGCACACATGCTACCCTCAATTGTCCCAATAGTTGATTTCATCCCAATTGTCCGCATGTGCACACATGTGGACAATTGGGATGAAGGATTGAATTTCTTTTTTATGTTTGGACAAAAATAAGGGTTGAAAATTGTGGGTGTTCTTAAGGTTCTATTAATTATAATCTCTATGGGGACACCCATTATTTTATTTTGGGATATTTTATTTTAGACGTGACTTTATTTATATCATTTACCAAGATTAATGTGTTTAATGAGCTGTGTGCCAATATGATATAGTCAAGATTAATGTGTTTAATTAGTTGTGTGTGACTAATATTATTTTAGATGAAGGTAATGATTGAGTGGTGGATTATGTATTAATCGTGTGTGGAACATGTGTTGGGACCACTATGAGATATTTTGGAAGGCATGCGAACACCTTTTATGGTTTTGTATTTAGGCATTAATATTTTTTGTTAGATATCCGTAACGCCGCTACGAGCGTTACCACAAGAGGGGATGGCCTCTGGCTCACCACCCAGCCATAGAGGAAGAATGAGGATTACCCCTCATCCCCTAGGCTATATAGTGTGTGGACGGCCACACTAGCCTGGCCGCCCATGACTCCGCATGGGCATCCTCTCCCGCTGAACCCCGGACATGGCCATCCGGTTCCATGGATTTCATTACAAATTTATTGTAAAGTAGAACTTTAGATGAAGGGCTAGAGATTTATGATTTATGTCACATTTTCTCTAAAACCACATCTGTGCAAGCAAAAACCATCCCTCTTCCAAGAAAACCACCTGTCACCTCCCTCAGCCTCTTCAGGATAGGAGGCCATAGATGGAATGAGCAAGGCTTGAAGATCACTTTTCTAATCTCAAAATTTGGGAAGCTACATAATTCATCAACTTGGGAATTACGATTCTTAAATCCACTAATTTCATTATTTTTTTTCTCTGCCCGCTAATATAGGATACTTTTTTTTTTCTCTCTCTTTCTTCCTTTTTTTCATTGGAATTTGCCGCCAGCTTCCTCTCTTTGTTGATGTGCTGCGCCTGTTTTGTCCCTCTCTTTTATTTTTTGTTGCGCTGGCCACTGTACTCTTCCCGGGCCGTTGCCTTTTGTGTGCTCGCTGCTTTAGCAAGCTTTAAAATCTTTGCTAATATTAAAGTTTTAAAAGCTTACAAGCTTTATAACAAAAATCCTCACTCGAACACATTACTTAATTTTATTGATGGTGCTTATTCAATTTGATAACAAAGACCTTAGAGTTTGTAGGGTGACGAACATTAGTTTTGAACCTTAGAAGAAGCTAAGTAGGAAAAGAGAAAGTTGTGCGCTCGTATGATATAGTTAGGATTAATGTGTTTAATTAGCTATGTGCATTGACTAATATTATATTGGATGAAGGCAATGATTGAGTGGTGAATTATGTGTTAATCTCGCGGGTGGAACATGGACCACTATGAGATATTTTAGAAGACATGTGAGCACCTTTTATGGTTTCATATTTAGGTATTAGGCTAAGCCCTTCCCCTTGTACATACCAAATATTATTTTAATACTTTTGGTAAGCCCAAGACTTTTAATTGTAGCTTGCTATATTTTTGTAGAGCTTTTACGCTAAAAACTCAAAAGCACTTGTGCTTTATTTTTGAAAAGCAAGCTTTTTCTAATTCGTATAAATATGCATGAGTGGTACAAGGGCCACACTTATCCAGGGGAGATTCAACCTGCAACAACTGTCGTCTACACAACACAACCAACTGCACACTACTACTGCAATATATGTCAGGCATGTTGCCTGTAGCTAGGACCATCTCCACAATGCGGCTTGCCTGCATCATCATTTAGAATCTTAAGGCCACCACCTTGTCCTAATTTCCCCGACCCAAAGTAGCTGATTAAGTATGCATTTTCAACTTTTTATTCATTCATATTATATAAACTTTTTTATATACATACATACATACATACATATATGTATATATATACATATATGTATGTATGTATATATATATATATGTATGTATAATATATACATATACATATACATACATACATACATACATACATACATACATATATATATATATATATATGTATGTATGTATATGTATAATATATATATTATACATACATACATATATATATATGTATATGTAATATATATATATATATACATACATACATACATATGTGTGTACATACATACATACATACATACATACATACATACATACATACATATATATATATATATATATATACAATTGCATAAATATTATTTATTTTTCTTTGTTATATATTAATGCTATATTAATATATAACAAAGAAAAATAAATAATATTTATGCAATTGTATGTATGTATATATATATATATATATATATATATATATATATATATATATGCATGTGTGAGAAATATGGTGCCATGGAGCACAAGGAAGATATGGAGTGAGTGTAAGTCTAGTAATTAAGGTACCATGTAAGCATGTAGCAGTTATCCCATATGATTTAAAAAAGCCAAGATGTACCCACCTCATATAAAAGGGGCCACTTTCAAGAAATTAAGTCAAGCAAGCTCTCAAGTCTTTCTATGAGTACAAGTCTCAATCTTGTAACCTAATTGAACTTAAGTTCAAAGCTTAATTAGTTTAGCTTTTCATCATTATGCGTGTACTTAGACAACATCCACATTAGCTTTTCATCATTATGTGTGTACTTAGGTAGCCTCCACCTTAGCTTAGGGTTTTACATCATCTCTTTAGTCCACAAGCTTCCATAGCCATAGCTTGAGGTACTCATGTTTTCCAACATGGTATCAGAGTCACCTCTCTCCTCATTAGCTTCTCCATAGCCCTCACATCAGCTCACTCATTACCCTATTAGCTTAAGCACTTAGTATTAATACTAATTAGTCACATCTATCTGACTGCTCTCAGCTCTCAGCACACTAAGGTTTGCATTTTTGGCATTAACCATGCTTAATTAGCCTACTAACTTCACCTTATCCATATCCTTCACTTTGTGGTTAAGATTTGTAGAGCTGATGTCTCCTCATCCTTACAACCATTGGCCAAGCCCTTTCAGCCTTAGTACCTACTCATGAAGGCATCCATGCACACTGGAGGGTTTCACTGATTTCACTTCAAACTGCTCGTAATTTTGCTTCAGACTACTCGTAATTGTGCTTCAGACTACCTATAATTGACAATTTGTTATTGCCTAGTCTTTTGAAACATTCGTTGCCTACACTTTGAATCTCTCTAATTCCTCTTATGTGTGCTTAGAGCATGGTATAAGGAGTCCACATCTCAAATATTAGCTCATTCTATCCATGGGTGTGAGCACAGTAAGGGAAAAACCAGTCGCCTATTTTAGGGAAAATCTAAGGGATTTTTGATTTGCAGAGCTCATTTTGTTTTCTTATGAGAAAAGCCTTGTGCAAAAATCCCCTTCAATGATTGCACACACATGCCCAATTTGATCCTCCAAACCTTGGTTCTACTAATCACTATAATTCAGATATAATCAATTAATTAATAGTAAATTAGCAATAATTAGTAGAAATTAAGCGTATCACTGACTCATTTGGCTTGGTTTACAATTGGGGAACCATCATTTGCACTTCAAATCCCTCCCAAATCCTTGCATTACACATATCTCATTTGTATTGCGAGATTTGTAGGTAAAGACATTGCCTAAGCTAAAGCTAGGTAAGACCACCTCAAAATGGCAGTAGCAATTCATCTCTTGAGAGGTTCACTAGGGAAGGGTTCCACACTTGGTCTACACAAATGAAGTACCTCTTAATATATAAAAACCTATGGAAGATCATTAAAGAAAATGCACAAATCACTATCCTAAGTATGCCCAAAGCATAAGTGATGACCATATTACAAACCACGACATCCACACATAATACATCAAAGGCACTTAAGGAAGTAAAACTCAATTACCAAGCATCAAGAATAAGACTCAAAGAGAATCAAGTCCAAATTAACAAAGCTATCAACGATCCAAAAGTCAAGACAAGGGAGCAAAGACCAAGAGCCAAGAAGTAGTCAACAAGAAGATCGACGAGACAAAGAGCTAGGACAACAAGGATGAAGCTACATGAAGAAGTATGAAGGTAATCACACAAGGTCTTCATCAAGAAAATTAGAGGAGACCATAAGAAGTAGTTAACAAGAAGTCGTCGTCGTCAACAAGAAGATGGACGAGACAAAGAGCTAGGACAACAAGGATGAAGCTACATGAAGAAGCATGAAGGTAATCACACAAGGTCTTCATCCAACAAATCAGAAGAGCACCTCACTTATCTAAGAAAGCATGAAGGTAATCACACAAGGTCTTCATCAAGCAAAGAGGAGGAGACCACAAGCACCTCACTTGTCTAAGCAAGCAATCAATAAAACCTCACTACTACCCAAGCTAATTTTTTAGCCTACATATTGTAAAAAGGAGTCACCATATGAGTCAAAACCCATCTTATCTAACTTTTTTTGTTTCCATCACATCTTACCACCTGAGAGTAGCAATCAAGCACTGATAAGGTATATTGGAGTTGTGAACCTCACATCCAACCAGCTTGCAGTAGCCTAAGAATATGGCCACCAAGGGGGGGTGTTGAGAAATATGCTGCCATGGAGCACAAGGAAGGTAGGGAGTGAGTGTAAGTCTAGCAAGCTGCCACATAAGCAAGTAATAATTATCCCATATGAGCTAACAAAGATAAGATGTACCCACCTCATATAAAAGGGGTCACTTTCAAGTAATCAAATCAAGCAAGCTCTCAAGTCTCAATCTTGTAACCTAACTAAAATTGAGCCTAAAGCTTAGTTAGTTTAGCTTTTCATCATTATGTGTGTACTCAGGCAACATCCACCTTAGCTTAGGGTTTTGCATCATCTCTGTATCCCACAAGCTTCCATAGCCATAGCTTGAGGTACTCATGTTTTCTAACAACATATATATATATAAATAAATAAATATAGGTATATATGTCTATTGGACATATTTATGCACGCACACACACACACAGAGTGTAACCTATATACATATATATAAATTTATATATAATATAATATAACATTATATATATATATATATATATAAGAGTATATGTATGTATGCTTATATGTTTATGTTTATATGTATATGTGTATATATATATATATGTATGCATGTGTGTGTGTGTGTGTACATATAGGTATATATATATATACATATAGGTATATATGTATATATATGTATGCATATGTGTGTGCATGTGTGTGTGTGTGTGCACACACCCACACACCCACACACACCCACACCCACACCCACACCCACACACACACCCACACACACTTTATGGTTGATGTCAAAGTTCAAAGATTGTCTCTTCATAAACTAGTTAATTCTTTGGTATTAATTGGAATGTGTAGAAGTAAGTGTAGTGTACTTCCATTTATGATAAAAGTTATTTTTTCAGTGTAAGATATTAATAAAAGTTGTTAAACATTGTTTTTCAGTGTAGTGTACTCCCATTTATGTTGAAAGTTATTTTTTCAATGTAAGCTATTAATAAAGCTAAAGGTGAGTTGATATCAAAGCTCTCTTTAATGAGTATTGGTAAAATCTATTTAAGCCTTGCACTAATAGTAGTAGTAGCAATATTTTTTTTATGTGTCTTTCCCACATGTGAGGCAACGAACAATTTGCTCATTTTGTTTTTGATGTTGAGATTCATTATATTATTAGATTAAAACAATTTGCCCCACATGTGAGGTAAAGGACATTTTGCTTTATAAATATTTATTGACATTGATCTTACATGTTATGTCTAATGAACTCTCATCTAATTTTTGTAAATGGCTCTTTCTTTAAGAAGAAAGGCTCTTGATTCAATTGGATATGTACTTATAAAGTTAAACTCTCATGTTGCTATGTAATGAAAGTAATAACAAATAAAAAAAGATGCTAGTTGTGCACTGATTTCTTGGGCATTAAGAAATATATTGCTTGCTTTATGTAAACATTCATTCATATGTGTCATCTTTTTCCTTGAAACATTTTTGCATGGTCTTTTTCAAAAGTGTAGTTAATGAAGTATGATGCTTTATAATGTATGAAGTGGAATAATATGCAAATGCTATGGATCCATTATACATTTCATATCAATATTTTCTTACCATGAAACTCGTTTTTTTGGGTTAAATTTATTCATATAAATGTCTTTAATATGTCAACATTAAAAAAAGGTTTGTATATTGAACTACGTAAAGCCATTATATAGTTTTGATTTGATTTTCATGTAGTTTAGCAAATTTAAGAATGATAATTGTTCTTGTCCATTAAGCTCTTAAACTATGTAGAGCCATTATATAGTTTTTTCTATTGAACTATGCGTAGCCATTATACGGTTTTGATTTGATGTTTAAGTAGTTTTAGTAAATTTGAGAACGATAAATGCTCTTATCCATTTAACTCTTTTAATTTTTATTTTATTGAATTAAAACGATTCTTGTATTTTTTATCACAATTATTAATAATTGGTCCATGGGAGTAAAAAAATTGTGCTTTTTAGTAGGAATCTAGGGAATCCAAACTTGCATTTTCCTTTGTGTATTTTTTAAAGCATGTGTGTATGTGTGTGTGTGTGTGTGTGTGTGTGAGAGAGAGAGAGAGAGAGAGAGAGAGAGAGAGAGAGAGAGAGAGAGAGAGAGAGTTTGTATATCTTGTACATTTGGGAAGTAAACATGAGTCACATGTTATGTATACTATGATAGAGTCAATAATATCTAGATTATATTTTATGAGCTCTCTTGACATCCATACCACTCCCAAGGTAAGAAAACTCTAGCCAACCACATGAGGCACATGAAACTAACGTGCATGTCCTGTCCCTAGATGTGTCTTGCCTAGTACAATCAGATTTGCTCCTTATCCTTCACATCGATCGTGTTGATAGCACACCCACGTCTGACTGAGATGGTTTAAGGTCCTGAGCAACCATGTTTGTGTGATGAGACTCATCACTTGAATGATATCGGTTGACAAACCACAAATATGTGCAGTGCCTTACACAAGTGTCCATAGCAAACAATTCACAATGATACAAAGGCAAACACGTAAAACATGATCAAACAATCATGCATCACTCATGCATCCAAAGTCTAGTAAACCATCGCAAGTCCAACGAGACTTCCACAGTCCTCGAGTCATGCATCACTCATGCATCCAAATTTTGGTAAACCATCACAAGTCCAATGAGACTTCCATAATCCTATGTGAAGTCTCAACTTTGATCGCAGGTCCTCCAACCGCATAGTTCTAGTGAGGTCTTTGCCATTCCACGAATAAATAATCCAAATGCCTCAAGCTTGAGATTACTTTAAGCTACTGAGAATCTTTATTCTTATTTTGAGAATGAATACCCATTTTAATATCAGAAAAGTCAAGACCAAGGTCAAGACTAAGAAACACTATTGCGGACAAAATAGGTAATATTTTCTGAAAACGAGAAACATTTGGCATCTTTCAAAGATTCCATAAAAAAAGTTCAGTTTTTTAATCTCTTTTTGAAAAGTGGTCTACGCATGCATACAACACTACCAAAAAACGATAATATTTTGGGCACTTTATACATTTCTTACAAAAATTGACATGAAAAAAAGACTTCGTTTTGCTTACTTTTTGAGATTATAATTGAAAATCTAACAATAAGTTTTCAAAAAACATGCCAAAATAGAGACAATGTTTATTATTCCATCTTTAATACATTAAAAAAATGATACTACTATTAAAAAAACTATTTTCTAAACATATAGCTTATGGTTCCTCATAATCATTGCTACACCATCACTAGTTGATGTGCCTTTCCCTGAGAAGGTAGATGAGGCATCCTCATCTGCAAATACATTTTTTTCTTCTATGTGTACACTTGAAGCTTAGACTCCTTGGGTCATCTGCCATGTTAGCATGATTGAGGATGTGCTGAATAGTGCAACTATAAAAAAATATTATATGATTATATTACAAAAGCGTTATCTTGATATATTTATTATCTTAATTATAAAACCCTATTTAGGCTCTTGATGAGAGTATTATTAAAATCCATTTTGAAGCTCTTGAGTATCATAATTTCTTAATTGATAATATATAATTTTTTAAAAAGAGTTCGTTACGTACAGATGAATTTTAAAATATAATGAATAAGCTTTAAAAGTTGTCTAATTTTAAAAAATAATTACACACTCATTTTTAAAGAAAATGTGTCGTTGATGTGACAAAAAGGGGTTAAATGATAATTTTAGTTATTTAAGGAGTTTAGAAAGCATAAAAAAGCTCGCTTTAAGAAACAAAAGTTTATACTTTCCAAAATACTTTTTTGTAAAATATCAGGGAGGGACTAAGGTTCGAATCCTACTAGTTACTACACATGGTAAGGATATTTTAGCTACAACATTTGCGGGGCCAACTTAATGCTGAGTAAGAACTTCTTAGTTAAGAGTTGATTTTTTTCATACAAAACATCAACTTGTATGAAAATTTGATATTTTGCATTAAGTTGATGTAAAACATCAACTTTATATGCAAAACATCAACTTTCTATGCAAAAGATCAACTTTTTTATAATACTTGATGTTTTGTATCAACGTTATGCAAAACATCAACTTCCCACAAATCTTAATGCAAAACATCGAGTTTTGTGGAAAAGTTAATGTTTTGCATCAACTCGATGTGAAACATTAAATTTTTCATAAAAACTTTGATGCAAAACATTGAGTTTTATGAAAAAGTTGATGTTTTGCTGATGCAAAACATCAACTTTTTCACACAACTCAATGTTTTGCAAAACATCAACCTACCACAAAACTTGATGTTTTGCATCAAGTTTCTGATGCTTCGGAGAAGAAAGTTAGAGGATTGGAGGTTGATTTTCACAAACGGCCTGTTTTAGCGATTTCGTCTGTGATGGCATGCTCAGAAAACCTATTCCATAAATTTTGAGTACCAACATGACTATGTTTCGATGCGATGTGCAGACGAACTAAGAGATCCTTGTCTAAGAGGAAAATCCGATTGTCCAATTTTCCTCCTAGATGACTTTTTCTTCTTCTTTTGTTTCTCCTCTTTCTCTTCTTCTTCTTCTTCTTCTTCAACACTCCTAGTTCTACGATTCCTTCTTGCCTTCAATGGCATCAAGGTTTCTTCTTCTTCTTCTTCTTCTTCTGAACATATTTCTTCCAGAAGTGCTACACTTTCATCCTCTCTTTTCCTCAATTTTGGACATTCAGGACGATAGTGTCCCTTTTCTTGACATTCATAGCATGTAACATTGCTTTTATCCCTAGGCTTATCCTCAATACATGGAGCCTTAGGCGGCCTTGCATTGACTAAGTATAACTTCAATCAGCAAATTCTGCCATAAGTTGTGCAATATTGTATCAGTGATGGAGCTGGTACCTGAGATGTTGAGGCTACCTCTACCCAAGGTAGTGGAGTTGGCATACTTGCAGAAGGTTGGAACACAACCTCAATTTGAAGGGTAACCTCCTTTTTCAAAGCAATGCGAAGCGCCTCTTTGAAATTACTAGGATTCCTGCTAAGAACTTTTCCATGCAAGCCAGGATCCAAAGCCATGACAAACTTGCTCATTTTAAGGTGCTCCATTGCCAAAGAATTTTTAGAGTCCCCTGTAGAAGATGATGGAGAAGAAGCAACAACACGTAAAGTAGCCTGTTGATACTTAATGAACAAGGCCTCATACCTCACTGAGAAGGTAGAAACTGACTCTCCTTCCTTTTGGGAAATTTGATCTAGCTGTAATAGTAAAGCGTTTGGTGACTCCAATGTCCCAAATCTCTCCTTCATTGCCCCAATCAAGTTGTCCCAATCACTCTTGGTATCTTTTGGCAAAGCCTCATGCCAAGTTAAGGCCACGCTCTCCAAGAAGTCTGGAAGAATTTCAGTCTGCTCCTTCGTAGACCAACCCATTAAAAGCGGCATGCTCGGTTGAACTCTCAGAGATAACTCCCTGGGTCTTCTCCTTCCGATCCATGGAACACTAGAATGTTGAACATCTTGCACCAAAAGATGAGTAAAAGATTTTTTTTCTTTCAAAGGTGATCTTCCCTTCTTTTAATTAAGCGGGATCGTGAGGTTATGATAGAAGGATTCTAAGCAAAACCTACCTGTCACCTCCACCAAAAGATGTGACACAAAGTTGGGGGTTTAACTTTGGTCACATATCAAACCCAAAGGTTGAAGAAGGGGAGGTGGTCTCGGTGTCAAAGAAAACAACAGGTACAAACTCTCACCCTCTATCTCCCTAGATCAAAACAAATACATAGACATCAAAGGTGAGATTGTAGTCCAAAAGAGGAAATAGGAAAGGCTCTGGGAAAGCATTAATTTGAGCCAAGCGATTAGCTCCAAAAGTGAGGGAAAGTCTTTGCTCTGGAAAAAAATCTTTCGACTCAATACGATGTGAATTGAAGTGAAAGGGGTATATTGATACGGCTCATTTGGACGGATCGGATGGTTGGGCCACATCATTTTTAAAAAAAGAAAGAAACCAATAAAACTTCCCAAAGTGAATAATCTGCTCTGATCAGACAGTTATAACTTTTTTTTGTGCTACTCAAAACAAATTCTCAAAAAACTCCATGGATAGATCTTGAAAAAAAAGATTTTAATATAAGTTTCATAAAAATCAGAGAAGTGAGCACAAAGTTATGACTGTTTTAAGTGAGACGTGTCAAAACTATCCCAAATACGCAGTCTGCTCTAATCAAATAGCCATAACTTTTTTTGTGCTATTCAAAACAAAGAATTGAAAACATCAATTGATAGAGCTTGAATAAACAAAGGTTTTGATATAAGTTTCATAAAAAAAAGAGAAGCGAGCACAAAGTTATGAGACTGTTTTAGTGAGAAGTGTCAAAACTGTCCCAAATACACAGTCTGCCGCCCTGATCAGACAACCATAACTTTTTTTTTTGCTAGTCAGAATAGAGTACTGAAAATATCAATGGATAGAACTTGAAAAAATGAAGATTTTGATATAAGTTTCATAAAAACCAGAGAAGCGAGCACAAAGTTATGATTGTTTTAGTGAATAGTACCAAAACTGTCTATACCCACCTGCAGCTATGGGGAGAGGTAACGATTTCCCTCATCAGAGAAGTAACTTCCAAGATGCATGGTGGGTTGAGGTCGCCCAAGGGACTAGAGGATCCTCTTATAAAAGATCTAGAAGCAATCTACTCATGTGAACACACTAAGCTCTGAAGCAAAGAGGAAAAAGATAGAGAAAGGAAGCAAAAGCTTGATTCATGAAGCAAAAGAGACTTCTAATTGGAGAGAACTACAAGAGTAGGAGAGCCTAATGCTTAAGGGAGATGGAAAAGAATAGGAGGAGCTAGATACAAGGCTATGGCATAGCTGCAAGGAAAAAAAAATGAGGTCCTTGTTGAGAGGGAGGAGAGAGGCCTCTTTTATAGAGAAACTCTCACCCTGTTACATTTCCAGCCAATAAATTCCTTCACCCCTGGTGACATAAGGACATGGGTCACCTTTAATTGTTCTTTTGGGCATATTTTGACAAGTTTCCCATCCAAATATGCTCATGAATCTTTTAAAATTGAAAAAGTCAAGAGTCCTCTCACATGGAGTCCATAGGGACCCTCTCTTTTCCACATGTCAACATCTTCCATATTCCACTTAGGATTTCTAGAAGGATTCCTCTTGAACCCACACTTCTCCACACTCCTCCTCATGCCCTTCATGTGCTTGGCAATTGGTCTCCATATTATTTAAGTATCTTATTGAGTCCGTGTAGACATCTAGCCCACCCTAAATACATGACTCATTTCTATCTTCCCAATACAATCCAATAATATTTCACTCTCAAACCACTCTATTCCCATACCAAGATATTTATAATTCATACACAACGCGGGCTTACCTTGCTAGCACCAGGTATCTCCATATGATATGTAGTACCTACAAAAGACTGGATAACTTATCACTGAATCGATTAGTCTCAAGAGAAATAGGCTTCACGGCTCTCTACATGTCTAGGCACTACATCTTTGATGAGTGCTACCATGAGGCAATAGACCTGGTAGATAATCTATAAGAATGGAGAAGTCATCCACCCAAACCAAGAGATAGGATACAATGATTTAGAATTCATCTACCCAAACCAAGAGATAGGAGACAATGATGTAGAATTCATCTACCCAAACCAAGAGATAGGGAACACATCATCTAAACCCTGGACAACAAAGGGTGTCCATTTAGCATCAACTAGAGTCCTATTCAAGGACATGAGCATTGATGAGTTGGAAGAGAATTTGCTTAATCATTTAGGCTAGCACCTCAAGTAGTTAGGGCCAGTAGGTAAGGCCAGCCTAAGGGCAACCTCAAGGCCCAACCCCTAGCCACCAACACCTCAAGTAGGCATGGCTAGCCCTAACCTTAAGGCCAGTCCCCCCCCCCAAATCAGCACCTCAAGAAAGAAACCCACACCTATTCCAGCAAAGAGATATGGTTTGGTGTGCAGTCTATTGGCAAAATCATATATGCACAGATTACCCAATGTTGAGGCCTAGACATCAACAATTTTATACTCATTGCCAACACAAAAGGAACCACGATATAACCCATTATTGGAACCATGGAAATGCAACCTATGTTGTTGCCATTAAAGCAACAACCTATGTTGTTGCCATTAAAGCAACCATTAAACCTACAATCCATACCAAAATTCTTCTCAACTAGTGCAAAATCTAGTGCCCACCTCTTATCACTATCCTATACCAAGAGATAGGTATGGACCACCACCAATGCCATACCCACCTCTACTATTTACCACCCCAACCACGGTTCTTCTACTACAACCATACCAATGCCATACCCACCTCTGCTATTACCACCCTAACCAGCCCTCCTAGAACCGCACCAACACAACAGTACTCAGTGAATTTTCTAATGGATTTTGAGAGTCCAAAATAGGAGACTTATGAGTTGTATGAGCAATACAATTCATATGGATATCCAATGCAAACATCACCTCAAAGCCATAGACTATACCTCTATGTTCAAAGCCATGGTGCAACAAAGAGTGCAAAGTAGTCTTTGTGAAAATAAACTTGAAAACACGGAAGACTCATCTCGTGGGTTGAGGCATTCTCACTAATGAGTCATACGCAATTGCTCTAACCACTTTAGTCTTGATATTTGCAAAGCATGTAACACAGAAGCTCACAACACATTGATTGATATGTGTAAAGGTTGTAACAAGATGTTGGATGGTGAAGATGAGGACCAAGAATATGAGACCCTCCAGGAGCTTGCTAACTTTGAGGACCAGATTCACATTCTTGTAACCTTGGACACTCTTCCACAGAAGCTTGAGATAAGGTTTTCACAATTGGATAGTGTTGAAATCATATTCTTGTGTTCATGCTCTCGACACATTTAAAATAGAACCAGTGGAAAAACCACCAAGCCTTAAGTTAGAGTTTCCCTAAGAACGCCATCTAGTAGCATGGCCCGCCTTGGTTGACAACACCAGGGCTCTCCATAATGTTTTGTAGTATTAGGAGACATGGACCAAGGCGGGCCATCTAGTAGCATGGCCCGCCTTGGTTGACAACACCAGGGCTCTCCATAATGTTTTGTATTAGGAGACATGGACCTCACTAGGCCACCCAACCCTCACACCATATGGTAGCATGGCCCGCCTTGGTGTACAACACTAGGGCTAGCCATAATGTTTTGCCTTAGGACATATGGACCTCACTAGACCACCCAATCCTTGCACCATCTACATCAACCATTACCATGGACCATGTAAATAATTCGCAATCTATGACTATTTTGAAACGGAGTGTCTTATTAGATCTAAACCTACGTATTATGTGACCCCCATAGGTACATTGAAAGAGAGCATCATCCTTGGGAGGGGATGGGTCACGACCATGGATTGCATCATCAGCTAGGAAAAAAGGACTGCAACACTCAAGCTCCCCTATGAAATGGTTACTATGAGGTGAAAACAAGAAAAAAAGACCATGCCTCTATAGCCCTTCACCTCCCAAACTTTGATACAACAACTACAAAAAGGGGGCACCAACAACCAACACAAAACACCAACACAGAGATACCTCAAAACTCTGTATTCCACAAGATAATCCAAGACCACACACTTATCCACAATAATGCAAAAAAGAAGATCCCTCTCACAATTCAGCTGGCTCCACTCGGCTTCCTTCACTCCCTTCATCTGCCCATAGCTCTCCTTTTGCATCCCAAAGGCGGCCCTCCCTTCTAATCGCTGCCAGCCTCCATGCTTCAGCGGGCTGCAGCTGTAGGATCCATGTTCCCACCGAGCAACGGACATGCTAAAGAGGGTTTCCTATAACTCAAATGGGGTAGAGTATGAGCATATAAGGGATGAAGCAGATGAGAGAGCTTGAAGAGCAATGTCAATGCTCATGCAAGTAAAGCCAGTGGACATATATAACAGGATCCCTCTCAATCGCATAGCAAAGGTACATGAGGAGAAACATGAGGATTGGGCTTGGTATATACATAGGGAAATGGAGAATTACCTGAAATCGCACCAATCAAAGGTGTGTAATCCGTACCTCCTGATCAAAGTACTCACCCATGCAACAAACCTCCCCATTCCCCAAGGAACTCAAAAGACAGAGGTACCTCAGAGGCTGAAGGAACCATGGAGCCATCTGTCCTCATTTCAAAACACTGCAGGGAGACAAGCGGTCCTGAAGGAGACTAAGGAGCTAGTTCAAGAGCTGAAGGGTGGTAAGAAGTCAAAGAAAAGTAAAAAGATGCGGGGCAGTCTTCAATAGGTAGAATCAAAGACGCAGCGTCTGGAAGAAGAGGTAGCCTAGGACATCGTGTCCTTTCAATAGGTTCTAGAGCAACATGAAGTAAAAGAAAGAGAGAATATAAGCTTGAAAGAAAGTGCTGCTCCAGAGTCAACACCGCACACAACACCTTCTAGCCTTGCCCAGTTAGTGTTCAAAAACCTCTCCCCAATCCACGATTTAGTAATCTCATATCATCCCACCTCCGCGGAGATTGGTGCAACACAAGCTCTAGCGGAACAACAATTTCTACAAACAAATGTGGGTGAAAGAAATGAAGAAGCCACCTCAGCAGAGCACAACCAGAGGCAACTCAAGAAGCCACCTCAGCAGCACAACCAGAGGCAACTCAAGAAGCTGAGAAGAGAAAGAGAGTCGATGAGACTCCAAGTCCTAGTAAAGCGAAGGCAAATGGATGCTGTGGTCACAATAGGAGAAGGATCCTTCTTGCACAATCTCGAGGAGGATCACTTCCTAGAAGAGACCATGGAAGGCCTTGAGACAGGCTGCTGTAGCACCAAACAGAAGTCTCAGCCTTCGACAAGTGCAAATATTTGGTCCCAAGAGAAAAGGTTATGGAGATGTCATTTGCTTACTGCTCATATGCTATATGACAAGAATGGGGAACTACTCTGGAAATAGGTCTAGGATTCCACTGACCAGGTGAAGGCACTTAAGGAGTAATTAGCTATAGTGGATGCCACATACACATAGGTTATCCTAAAGAGTTTAAAGGCAGCCAAAGAATAGGAGGCAAGACTTCAAACCTTTGAGGGCAATAACAGGTTGATCAGCAAGATGATAGTCCGCACCATGAAGGAAAATGCAAACCTCAATGCACAGGTAGACCAAGCAATGGCACAACTTCAAAGGGAAAGTGGCACATACCAAGGAGAAAGAGGAGCAACATACACAGCAGCTAAAGGAAGCCCATGCCATGTTCCAAGCTAAGGAAGAAGGATATACATGGTAGATCAACGCACTCAATGAAGTCATTGCTAAAGTAGAACAGAAAGTGGTAAGCCTTCAAACCAAAAGAGAGCAATTGAACAAAGCACATGCTAAGAAGCTGAATGCCCTCAACGAGGTGATCACTGCTGCAAGAATGATGGAGATAGATTAGATGCTGATCACCCACCATCAACAGGTGCTTGAACATATGTGTACACCAGCAACTAACTAGCAGTCAAAGCTTGGCAGAGGAGAAGCTCAGGTTG
Organism: Cibotium barometz; assembly: GCF_041138505.1. NCBI lineage: Eukaryota > Viridiplantae > Streptophyta > Polypodiopsida > Cyatheales > Cibotiaceae > Cibotium > Cibotium barometz. The sequence goes on from NC_141056.1 coordinate 18,841,846, forward strand.
AAGAGGAAAATGCTCAAGCCACCACTTCCAAGATGGCAAAGGAGGAAGTTGCAAGAAGATATGAAGAGTTGGCTGCTGCTCGAGATGCGTGTGAAGCAGCCATTTCCACACTACTTATTACCACCTAAAGATACCAAGATACAGGAACTGGAACACCAGCTCACCCTCTAACAAACATCTCAAAGGATTGATCAATCGGTAATGGGAATACTTAGAGGAAATATAATCTAGCTGATATTTTCTTCTTCCCCTTACATTCCATAGTGCTAAACCAACAATCAAACATCCTGGATGACATTGTTGATAAACTTGACTTGTTTTTGCAAGATGATATCCTAATAACATTGGCAAACTACAAACCTAGCTACCAATGGGTTATCACCATCCACATTCTAGGATATCACAAGTCAATGACAGCAATTGCTCACATGGATACGAGCATGGCGTAGAATTCTAGATCCGGATATAGTAGCTATCGTAAGATTCATGAAGTTGATTGTAGTTATTATCAATCAACTAAAAAAAAGGTATGATGGATTTAAGGCAGAGCAGATTTGCTTCGACATGAACAGAGGCCCAACTGAAAGAGGCACGATGCTTTATTATAATTGCCTTAGGTGTCATCCAAGTTACATGCATGTCACATTCAAAGACATGGTAGACAGTGGGTTTTGGACGTTTCACTCAACATTTCGAAGAACCCAAAAAAGCTTCAGTTCCACCAAAACTTCTACAGATACAAGTTTGATGACCAGGTCTTTCGACCTAGGTAAAGGTTATGAGGACATAACCTACATATCACATCCCATTTTGGATTAACAAAGATGCTCTTCCAATTGAGGACATTAATAAGTGTTATGTAAAGGCACTATAAACGTTGTACATTTTGAGATACTAGCCATCCAAGGCCTAAGTTACTAAGTTTTGGGTGCCCAAGTGTGAATAAGGGCTAGATGTATAAAAGGTAATTTCTCATAATGAAAGAACACAATTGCCCTTTGTGCTATGAGAGCTCTTTCTTTGTCTTGTGTGTGTGTGTGTGAGAGAGAGAGAGAGAGAGAGAGAGAGAGAGAGAGAGAGAGAGAGAGTACTACTCTAGTGCATGTGCGTGTGGGAGAGTGAGAGGTCTTGCATTGTGGTGACAGCGACTCCGCGATGACAGTGTGGAGGTGGAGACTGGAGGAGTGGAGCTTCTAAAAGAGAGCTTGGGGAGCCTCAAGGGATGTGAGCTCAAAGCATTGGTAAGTACCCAACGATAGTTGTTATCTATTGCTTCTTTCGATTGTGGATGGGTAGAGTTTTCTCTTGGGAGGTGCGGTAGCCCATAACATGCACATAACCAACAACAAAACATTCCTAACCTTCATTTTTGTTTCTCCTCTTCTGTGTGACTTGTGTTCTTTGTTGTTTCTCTGTGTTAGCTTTGTGTTGCTTCTATGTGTTTTTTGTTACTTCTTTCCTTGAGAGAAAGATTAATGAAGAGGGAAATGGTTTGTTGGCTCCAAAAAAATGGCACCAAAAAATCAAATCACTCTTCATTCTCTAGCTTTGTAGTGAACAGGTGTAATAGAACTGGAGGGAAATACAAATTATTTGGAGATGGAGAGAAATGGAAATTTGAAAGTAGAAGAAGAAATGAGCTATGTAAAGAAGAATGACCTAAAAAGCAGAAGAAGCTCTATCACAAAAGGAAAATTTTAAATGCACAAATCTACTGAACACATTCTCAAATATGCACCATTAAAAAAAAAGTGTTGTAAGAACATGGGCAATAGCACATATACTATTGCCAAACCTAAGGATGAAACTTTTACTATCTTCTTGTGATGGGTATATTTTTTTGGTCAAATCATATAAACAAAAGATGACTATTATAGAAAATTGAAAAAGAAGAAGAGAAATGTACATCTTAGACTTAGGCAGCATAACACAAAAGCATAAACTTGAATAAGCTCACTATTGGCAGCTTTAACACACATTATAGATGAGCTCAAAATGATTATTGTGGCATGCAATGTGGTAGATATTAGGACCTTGCCCACACCTTGATCAGCCACTATGAGACTTGGCGCAACCATATAAAGCCACTTGTAGGTCTATACACGCCTTGTTAGATAAGTGAGGCTTAAATGGGGGAACATTGAGATGGATATTCATATTTGGAATCTAACTTATAGTTACATGGCTCTTGTTCAAATAAAAAGGATAGATAAGGACAAGTTAGAAAAGATGTCTTGCTATGCCTAATCTAAAAGGAAAGAAAGAGGTACTGTAGGGAGGGGTTAGGGGAGTGGGGGTGGCAAGGGGGGTTTATCAAGTGAGAGTGGAGTAGAGAGATTTCTAGAAATGGGGGTACTACGGGGGTTGGGGGGCATGGGTTTTTATAAAGTGAGAGTGGAGTAGAGAGATTTCTAGAGAGCCTATGTGCAATTTTGTATTAATAATGGTAAACATACCACCTACATTGTTTTTTAATGGGAATGGTGTAAAGTACAGTCTGGGCTATTTCAAGTGCTAAGGAGCATTAAGGAAAGTTGGAAAATTGAATCCTCCAAGGACATAGTGGGGACCGTGCATCTATGCATTACATGTCAAGTGGAGATGGATCATATGGGAGCTACTCTTGAATACTATTTCATGTTAACTTGGTTGTTGATTACCTTAGCCACCATTCACATGCATCAAGAACTTGGTCTTTTTGCTAACTCATTAAAAATTGGCACACTTAGGCAAAAGTTGGCCAAGTTTCATTGTGCTAGTCCCAATTGAACTAATGATGATGGAAATATGTTGCTTCCTTCATTGTCAAAGCTGAAGGGTCCTGTCCCCACTCCTCCATCCTACATTGGTTACCTATAGAATAAAATAGAGTATAAAACAAAGTGTTTCAATGGCTCTCAATTCGCACAATGCCAATTTCTAGTGCTTTCAAGTAATGCATGCTCATGTGAAGGTGCTCTTACATTTACTTTTTAAATAGTTACTCATAATAAGCTTGTTTGGAATGTTGAGATATCAAGCTCAACTAGTGCTACGACAGACATTGATGACCCGCCTGGGTGATAGCTTCCGTACTTATGTCACTGGCACAGTTGGTGCAATTATGGTTGATATGCCGCCAATGCCCCACAATCTCTTTATGGTATCAGAGCTCCAGTTTGTGTGAGAGCTAAGGAGGCAAGCAAGAGGCAGTAACAAGCAAGCAAGGAAGCGGTACACGTCATCCTCTTTTCCTTCTTGGTTTAGGTACAACACCTGTTGGTAGCTTCGGGAGCTACACATCTCCGATTGAGGGGTCGTCTTTGTAGGCTTGGAGGTGCCTATGTGGTACTCAATACTTTATACCAAAGTGTAGTGACCAGAAACATGTTTCGGGCGCGTCTCGGTCTTTGTTCTGTCACTATAAGGTATTTTTGATAGTTTTGAGAAGTTCTGGTTGAGAACTGTATCTGGTCGAAATTCGGTTATTGTAATGTAGTAGTGCATTTTGGGAGTGAAAATAGTGTTTGCACATGTATTGTTGACATTGGGTGTATGTACACGTACTTTGGTCAAATCTGGTGACCTGCAGGTTGTGCTAAAGTACCACTACAGCCAACGGACGATACTATTGTGTTACAGGTTGCATACAGAAATTGTCTGTTGTTGCTATTTTTTGATTGTTGCAAGAAAACATGTCTGACGGAATCAATCAGATTGTTAGTGAGAAGCTGGATAAGAATAACTTCCATGCTTGGAAGTTCAGAATGACTAATTTCCTTATGGGAAAAGGATTTTCGGACTATGTCGAAGGAGACAATGAGGAGCCTCCTAAGTTATCTAAAGAGAATGCCAATCCAGCAGACATAAAAGCATTCAAGGATTGGAACCAAGGTGTAAGGAAAGTCATGTATTGTCTTTTAATTAGTGTCACAGACACGATGATAGAACACATACAGGATCCCAACACTCCAGTAGTTGCATATGGCAAAATCTAGTGTAGATGTTCCAAACCAACAAAAAGACAAGGAAATTGTAGCTAAAGCAAGAGCTCTATATTGTGGAAAAGAAAAGCATGTCTATCAATGAGTATGCTTTAAAGATCAAGGTCATTCTTGAATCCCTTGGGTCCATCAATGTATCAATGGGGAAGATGATGATTTGGTGAGTGTCTGTTTGAATGGGCTTGGCAAAGAGTACAAGCCATTCAAGACCTCCATTGCAGTCAGGGAGAATATTCCCAACTTTCGGGACTTGGTGTCTATGCTAATAATAGAAGAAAAGTCACTAGGTGAGGAATCTTCTTCACAAAGCAAGAACACGTCGGAACAAGCCTTTTACTCTACTTCAAGTAGAGGTAGAGGTAGAGCTCGTGATCGAGACCAATGTGGTGGCCGACAAGGAAAGTAAAATTTTGGACAACAATAGTCCAATGATTCATAGCAGCAACAATCATACACAAGTGGAAGAGGCCTCAGGCCAGTCTATAGGCAAGGGGAGCCAAAGAGGCCGAGGTGGTTGGCAAAGAAATCAGAATAGAAATAGCATAGAGTGCTATTATTATGGCAAACCAAGGAAAGGACGACTATAAAAAGCAGAATGATATTGAAAGTCAAAAGTTGCAGCAAGACAACTATGCATCATCTAGTAAACAAGGAGGTGATGATAGAAGTGAGTAGTTGTTTGTGATGCAGCACATGCTCAGTTCCATAAGAGGAGATGTGTTAGGATCTCAAGATACATGTTATGTGGATTCTGGCACCTCTAACCATATGACCAGTCATGTTGAGTGGTTTAGAGACATGCAAAAAATGAAAAAACCAGGTTATGTAGAAACAAGTAATGATATTGCGCATCCCATTGCGCATGTTGGTAAAGTGCCATTGTCTATGCAGGATGGCAAAATGAAGTACTTGGTAGATGTACTTCATGTCCCAAATATTACAAAGAACCTGATTTCTGTTGGACAGATGGTTGAGCAGGGTCTACAAGTGAGGTTTAATCCTCAAGGATGTTTTGTGGAAGACTTCAAAAATCAGTATCGCTTGGTAACAGAAATGGCAGGATGTTTACTTTGGATCTGAATATGCCTGAAGTAAAGGCAACCATGTTTGCGCATGGAATAGTGTCATTGTAGATATTGACATATGGCACAAACGCATTGGTCATGTGAATGTACAACATGCATGCCCAAAATATTGTTGCAAGCTTGCCAAAGTTTAAGGTTGATGGTATGCACAAAGTATGTGAAGCATGCCAGCTTGGTAAGTAGGCCAAGCATGCTTTTCCAAATGAAAAGCATGTCAGTGCAAGACCATTAGATGTCATACATTTAGAGGTATGGGGAATGACCAAGACTGCAACAATTACAGGTTGCAAGTATTATGTGACATTCATTGATGATCTGGTCAGGCAGGTTGAGGACAGATGTAGGTACACATGTATCATGTAGAGGGAAGGAAAAGGTAGATCAAGATTTTGTGCCCGATCTTTCAGAGCAGGTCACTCATATGTGGATGGTGAATCTAGTAGCTCTGAGTAGAGACTTGATGCGGAGCTTGGCATTCCATCTGTGGTTCCTCCGGGTGTAAGGAGAATGAGGGCTGTTTTGAGGACACTTGGCAGTCATCTAGGTGTACGCAAGTCTACGAGGGTTAGGTACCCTATTGACAACTTGAGATATGATGGATATATAACCCATTATTTTGCTTACATGGTTAAACCAATACAGTAATTAGAGCCCACTTGTTTTGAGTAGGCACGTGGAAATAAGAAATGGGAAGATGCCATGAATGGGGAGATGGCAGCATGGGATTAAAATGCAACGTGGAAGTGCCTTTGCCTAAGGAAAAGAAGGCAATTGGATGTAAGTGGGTGTATAAAGTCAAGCATAATGCTGATGATTCAGTAAGCAAGTATAAGGCAAGTGTTAAAACCCTAAGATCTCTCTAGATAATTGTTATACATAAACATGCATAAATCAGGCATAAACTCATCCACCCGCCGACCACCCCCGAGCCCAAGGGATGCACACATGAATTATAATGAAATACATCATACCTTTACCTTAATGTCCCATACTGTCAAGAGATATAACTCCAATCCAATAGCATGTAGCTATAGTGTGAAATGGTAGGTGAGTAGTTAAATGATCCTCTACACAAGATAACATAATATAACCTAGCCTCAAGATAACATTAAGAGACCATAGCCTAAGCCTCAAGATAACATAGTCTTAGCCTCCCAGCCTCCCTTGAGTGTACCCCATGCACCTATTATATAGGAGGGCCCTCAAGTGACTCTTGACTCTCCATTTCTCATGTGTGACCCTTGGATGTATGACCCTGACCTTAACCCTTAAGGTTAGTCCTAACCCATGCTGCACTAGAGCTTGTTCCCATGCTCCCAAGCCTAATGTGGGTTAGCCTCCTAGTATATGCACACATAATGTGCATATAACATACTTCCCCTCTCTCAAAACATTGCACTCTTGCAATGAAAAGAAGGAGAACTGCACTGAACAATCTCAACCGACTCCCAAGTTGAATCCTCTATTTTCCTATCTTTCCACCTAATTTTAACCTCAGGGATTAGTCAACTACAAAGTTGCCTTTCCTTGAATTCAAGTACCTTATCAAGTTCATGTGGAACATAGGATAATTCTTTGACTTCAACGAGTTCTTGAGGAGTAACTATGTTATCCTCACTTCCCAGTTTCCCTTTCAATCTATTGATACGAAAGACTGGATGAACTCTAACATGTGGAGGTAGTTTAAGTTCATACGCAACCGTGCCAATTTGAGCATTTTACTTTTGACAAAGTCTGAAAATCCTTAGGAACTTTTAAATAAACCAACGCTCCTAGTTCAAAAGACCAAATTCAACGTCCTCTATGAGCATAAAACCGTGCCCTATCCTGAGCACTCCTGATAGAATCGTGAGCTTCGGTTAGCATTTCCTGCATATCACGTAAGAAATTCCTCGATGCATCAAGCTCGATGTCCTTAAGATCGACATCAATAGGTGCCCTAGGTTGATACCCATACATAAGCGTGAATGGCGGACTAAAACCACTAGCCGTATGTTTAAAACTATTATAGACAAATTCCATCATTGGAATATATTTTTCCAATTTGATGCTTTTTTAGAGGCATATGCACGAAGCATATCCTCTACAATTTGATTCATACGCTTTGTTTGCCCATCAGACTGCGGCGGCGAATGATCAGAGGAACTCATACTCAAAGTAGTTTCCTCGTTGTAAACCATTCGGAATAAAGTAGGAAAACATGGCATTATAATAGCAGGAACCAAGTATCCATCGGTGACCCGACGTACCCACATCTACTCATGGAATTATCGGCGTCCCGAGTTACCCATATCAACATAGAGAGTCATCAATGTCTCGATGAGTCACATATGTCCATCCGTAAACCATCAGGTTGATTGTATAAGTAGAGAAAGAAATGCCAACAAAGGAAAGATCCAAATTTCCTTAATCCGAACACAACAAGATAAACTTGTTGAACTCTAAAGAAAGAGATTTCAACAAATGAATATGTCGACGAGATTACACTCATCACAATACATGCAAGCTATAGATAAAAGAATTTAAAGTAGGAAAACATGGCATTATAATAGCAGGAACCAAGTATCCATCGGTGACCCAACGTACCCACATCTACTCATGGAATTATCGGCGTCCCGAGTTACCCATATCAACATAGAGAGTCATCAATGTCTCGATGAGTCACATATGTCCATCCGTAAACCATCAGGTTGATTGTATAAGTAGAGAAAGAAATGCCAACAAAGGAAAAATCCAAATTTCCTTAATCCGAACAGAACAAGATAAACTTGTTGAACTCTAAAGAAAGAGATTTCAACAAATGAATATGTCGATGAGATTACACTCATCACAATACATGCAAGCTATAGATAAAAGAAGTTTATCTAGAGAATGCCTACACTATAACTTTTAGTGAATTCAGAAAATGAGATTATCTTTGAATGTTGAGGTCAACATGCCAAGTGATGTAAGCAAAGCAACAATCCTGAGCCCAAATTATCCCATAAGATAATATATGTGAGGGATCTCTAGCGTCCCATACCACCATGATACCACCCATACATACCTTACCAATTTAAAACTCCCTAGTATGCCGTCTAGAAAATATGAATAAAATCCTGTATGAAAGGAATAAGATGGCCTTATCCTAGACTTTCATATACTAAAACCTATCTCTATATACCTGAGACTACATCAAGGAATAACTCTTTTCGAGTACATCATTAGAAAAGAATTTTGAATTATTGGCGCCTTTCTAATGATAACTACCCAATAAACACAATAAAGCTAGGGTAGAAAAATAACTCACCTAGATACATAAGCAACTAGGTATCCGAGTTGGAATATGTACAAGAGTACAAGGAATATACTCCAAAATTATGTGCAAAAAACGAAGGTAAATGCTACCTTCAAAGCACATGATATTATCCAAAAGATCAAAAGATCCTTATAAAACTATGGATAAAAGCATAGAAGCTCCTCAAATCCATGAAAACCATAGTTGATCATAAAAATCAATGCCTGACATCTAATGGTCATTAATCATGCCAAAAGAAGCATTAAAATTGGTGGCCAACTCATCAATCCGGAGTATATGAACGTGGTGTCATTCAAGCAAAACTCCAAAGTAAGCAAGTGAAACACATGTGTGTAGCACTCATTAAAAAACCCCTAGATACAAGTGATCTAGGCGGCAGAACCTGATGAGTCCATATAAAACTTGGAAAATATCAAATAAAATCCACCAAAACAAACCGATCAACTAACCCATGATAGAACTTGTCTTAGGCTTAAGAAATTAAGCACAAACCACACTTAAATAAGTGCAAAATAAATTATCATGGAAAAGTGTTAAAGGTGAAACACACTTTGAATACAGATTATAGCCATCATTGAAAAACTTAAGGAATATGTCCAAAAAGAATGGCTAAACAATGGTAAAAAATCATGCAAACATCGTTTAGAATTAATCCAAACATAAATAACTATTAATACGAGGTATAATCGTATTAATAATATGCAAATAACCCGCATCTATCTAATGTCAGCACAAGAAAGGGTACTTCAACATTAAATAACCCTCGAAAACATTAAATTCTCGAGAAAAAGAATTATCATGATTTTTTTTCTAATTTTTTCTAATTTTATAGGGCCTCAAAATACGATAATTTTGAATTCCACCAAACCTATCTTATGGCATTCCAAACCTATACTTTTCTAGAAAATTTTTAGAAATTAAATTTCCCAAAATACCATTGATATTTTAAAAAATATTAATTTTTAAGATTTCTAAAAATAATTTCTAGAATATTCCTAATTTTTCTTGAGAATCCCATCGTTCACGAAATTTTCAATTCTGCCCGACAATTCTCAAATCCAATGAAAATTTATAATTTAAATGGATTTTCTAATTTTTTGGGTCAAAAAATATATTTTAAAGGAATTTGAATGGTCACGGGCGCTCGAATGGACACACCACATGCCAATCACCAACCCCACATTTTCTAGAAATTTAAAATAACCTTTGCCTAATTTTTCACTAATTTTTAAGAATTTTTTGAAATTTTTAATTTACCCCGAACGCATTAGAATACGAATGATCAAAAAATTTCAGAATCCCAATGGTTTTCCCGGAATACGAAAAGCCAATAGTTTCCGGAAAATAAAAGGACCAAAAAAAATCGAAATGTGAAAGGTCAAAAGTTTTCGAAATCCGAAAGGTCAAAAGATTTTCCGGAATTCGGAAAGCCAAAAGATTTCCCGGGAATGCGGAAAGCCAAGAGACTCCAAGAGAAAAAATTTAGAAAAATCCAAAGATTTTTTTTTCAAATTTTGTATTTTCTCCTCTCTTTTTTGAGCTTTTTTCCAAGCTTCGAAAGCATTGAAAAGCTTTTTATAAAAAAGAAATCTCTTTTTTTAGTTAAAGAAATAAGCTTTCTAAATATAACCTTGAAGGTTATATAAAAAAACAAATTTCATGGGGGGGTGGCGTTTTTCCCTGGCCGCCTGCGCCAAATGGAGAGGGAGCGAGGACTCCCTCTCTCCTCTCCCCTCTCTCCTCTCCTTCTTCTTCTCCCTTCCATTCTCTCTCCACTCCCTCCTTCTCTCTCTGTTAACAGAGAGGTTAACTTTTAATTAATCTTTTTAATCCTAATTATGATTAATATTAATAAAAAATGTGCTTTTTTAAGAGGTGTTTATACACGCGAGAGGAAAATAGAAGGAAAATTCAAAATTGAGAGATGAAGAGGATCCCACGCACATGGGAGAGCATTCAATGCATCAACATACTGCCCCCTACTACATTTCAATAGAAAATCGGTAGAAATTTGATCGCATACCCGCAGAAAAACCCACAAAAATGTATAAAAAATATATTTTTAACCATAAAAATACTCAAAAAATTTCTAAAAAATTAGAAAAATTTCCTAAAAATTGTAGAAATTCAGGAAATTCATTCTACCAAAAATATCTGCACTAAAATATGTGGTATTTTGGTAAAAATTTTCATTAATGTTTATTTTAAACCATAAAAAATAAGAAAAAATATCATTAAACTCACGAAATTCCCTCACAACGTCGATTCGTTCATTGAATAGAAGAAACACGCGTTCCAACTGCCATATCGACAATCCACGTGATAATCATCAACACAAATCAATAAAATAACATTTTTATTTAGTAAATATTAATTTTACTTTTAAAAATGCTCCCATGTTCACAAGCCTAATGTGGGTTAGCCTTCTAGTATATGCACACATAATGTGCATATAATAGCAAGATTGGTGGCCAAAGACTATGCGTAAACTTATGGCATTGACTATGAAGAGACATTCAGTCAGGTTACAAGAATGGTAACAGTGAGAGCTGTCATTGCCATGGCTGCAGTAAAGGGTTAGTCTTTACATTAGATGGATGTAAAGAATGCCTTCTTGCATGGTGATTTGTAAGAAGAAGTTTACATGATGCAGCCATTAGGTTATGAGAGTGATGTACACCCAGATTTTGTGTACAGGTTACGCAAAGCCTTGTATGGCTTGAAGTAGTCACCCATAGCATGGTCAAACAAGATAGGGGAGTATCTTGTTACCATTGGATTTCAAATATCCAATGTATATTTTCACTTTATGTGAAAAAGACAGATAGAGGGATCATGCTATCAGTCATCTATGTGGATGACTTGATTATCACTGGTGATAGTGATGCTGTCATATAGGATGTCAGAAGGCTTTTGAAGCAAAAGTTTGAGATGAAGGATTTGGGTGAGCTGCGATATTTTTTAGGCATAGAGGTGGTGAGATCACCTCATGTAATTTTGTTATTGCAGAGGCAATATGGCTTGGACATCTTGTCCAAGTATGGTATGATAGGCTGTAAGCCTATTTCAGTGTCATTAGAGTAGAACACAAAGCTTTTCGTAGATACAAGTGAGCTTTTAGAGGACCCCACTACATATAGGCGCATAGTGGGTAGCTTGATCTACATGACCATTACTAGGCCAGACTTGAGCTATGATGTTGGACTTGTGAGTCAGTTTATGTAGACCCCTAGGAAGCCACACTTAGATTTGGCTAGACGGATTCTTAGGTACATAAAGTCCACATTTGATTTTGGACTTTTCTATGAGTCTGGTATAGAGATACAACTACATGGATACACAGATGTTGATTAGGATGGTAGTGGTTTTATGTTCTCATTTGGGAGTGCTATTGCTGTGAGTTGGAGCAGTAAGAAGCAGCCAACAGTTGCCTTGTCGAGTAGAGAGGCAGAGTACAAGGGTGCTGCTATGGTGGCAGATTGTGAAGTAGCTTGGTTTCAGAAGCTACTTGGTGATATGGGTGAGCTCGTGGATAGGGCAGTTGTCCTTAATTATGACAACATGAGCATACAATTGGCCAGTAACCAGTATACCATGCTAGAATGAAGCACATTGAGGTGCACTATCACTTTGTGAGGGAGAAGGTTCTAGCAGGTGATGCAAATCTAGTATATGCCAGCATAGAGGATCAGGTGGCATACATCTTCATGAAGGCATTAGGCACAGAGAAGCTCCATAGGTTTAGGAGCTTACTTGGAGTGCAGTGTGTGAAGTTGAGCTCAAGGGGGTGTTGAGATATCGAGCTCAACTAGTGCTACAGCAGCGAACATTGATGACCCGCCTGGGTGATAGCTTCCACACTTATGTCATTGGCATAATTGGTGTGATTATGGTTGATATGCCACCAGTGGATGATAGGCTGTGTGATAGCCACTTTGGATTACTAGAGTTATGGCATAATTATAGCGCTAGCTCATATAGCTTGGTTCACACTATAGACCGACCACTTTGTATGTTGTTGTGGGTGGAAGCATGAATATGTGTACAAAAAAGCTGTGTGTCTCGGACAATGCTATTTGGGTAGTGAACGAGCTCTTTGAAAGGTGTAAAGCTAGATTTCAAGAAATCCATTTTACTCTACAAAAAAAACCTCACAATTTTAACTTTTAGGTTTTACAATTCAAACCTTCCTGATTCCCTTCTCCCACGTTGTGGACTAGAGTTTATTCAAACTTTTACATTTTACAATTCATGATTCCCTTCTCCCACATCGAGCGGTGGAGTTTCTTTCTGTTTCTCTCTCTCTCTCTTCTCTCTCTCCCTCTCTCTCTCACGCTTGTGTGCCCACACACAAACAAAGCTTGCATTTCTCTCTCTCTTTCTCTCCCTCTCCCTCTCCCTCTCCCTCTCTCTCTCCCTCACACACACACACACACAAATGGCTGAATACTCTCTCTCTCTCTCTCTCTCTCTCTCTCTCTCTCTCTCTCTCTCTCTCTCTCTCTCTCTCTCTCTCTCTCTCTCTCTCTCTCTCCCCCCACACACACACACACATAGACGGTTGAATACTCTCTTTCTCTGTCTGGCTCAATACATAAAAGAGAAACATGGTGGAACTACAAGAGTTGGAAGAGGTTGAAAGTTTGTAGGTCTGAATTTTGATCTCTCTATCGCTCTCTCTTTCTATGCAATGCAAAAGTGGGGATTTTACATAAGTTTATATGCTACAAGTTAATGCACTCCCATCCCAGGAACGTAAGTTCATTAGGGAATATGAAGCATAACGTAAAAGAAAACAAAGAGCCAAAAACAAAAGAAAAGCAGAGGAAGCAAGAAACTGGGAGCATGTAGAGACTGTTTGATGGCAAAAGAAGAGCAAAAATTTCCAGAGAGATTTTGTAGTATTTTCATCAGCGAACAAATGGAATGGACATGGCCACTAAGAAAGACATCTTCAATCAGCTAATCACTCATCTGTCATTAAAATATTTGCAAGACACAGCTCCAAGGCACCATAACAATGTTTAAACAGCGCTCACATCACGCTCCAAAGTTTGAAGAAGCCACGGCCTGGTGATGAATTATTCCTCAAAAGGTGTGCCATGATGATGCTCTTAAACTCAAAAGAATCAAAGGAGCCATCTGGCCTGAAAATCACTAATGTCTCTAAGCTACTATCTGTTTGATAGAAGAAACTTTTATGTGGGAAAATCTCGACTGGAACTTGAAAATGACAACTCCATGTTGTCTTTCTCCACATGTCATAGGAAACAACCAAGAAGTTGCATACCTGATGAGGTAAAGGAGCTGGTGTGGTCACTTTTTGGACAACTGAGACTCGTGTGTTCCCTAACAAAAAGGACATATGTCGAAAAAGAATTGGTCGAAAGAACTACATCGAGCACCCAATTCATCTACTAGATGTATCACAGGTATGCCCAATAGTTGTTTAATAACTATGCATCTAATATTTACCTACAGCTTTCTCATAGTTGTATATATTTGAAGACTAACTAATAGGTAACTAGTTGTAGCTACTTAACAGTTAGAGTGTGTAAAAAACTAAGACTCGATTAATACATTCTCACCTAACATATACGTAATAGTTGTCTAATAGATGTATATCTTTTAGTAATGTAATAAATAACTAGCTATTTTAACTAGTAGCTATTTAGTAGATATGAATCTAATAGCAACCTTAGTTCAATTATAGTTGTGCACTTAATTTATACCTGATAGCTATCCAATACCTGTATATAGCTAGTAGCTATTTATTAGATGTTGTGTAACTAATTAATAGATGTGCCTCTAATAGTAGCTAATAGCTCTATATATCTAATAGTTGTGTAATAGCTTACTAATAGCTCTATGTCTCATAGAATGATATCGAATAGCTCTATGTCTCATAGAATGATATCGAATAGCTATTTATCTTCTAGTTTTAATAGCTTTTGATAGCTACCTAATAGCCATGGATATATCTAACTACTAGTTGGTCATTGCTAATAGCTGTAGACAACTATTAGGTACCTAAAAGCTAGTAGACATAGCCTCTTCATAGCTTACTCATAGTTGTCTAATGACTATTTAATAGCCACCCAATAGCTGTCTGCTAGCTCATTGATAGCTAACTATGAAACAACATTATAGTAGCAATTTAAAAGCTATCTAACTGTAATAGCTACCTTATAGTTGTTTATTAGCGATTTGATAGCTACCTAATAGTAGATGTTGATAGCTACCTAATATAATTATATCTAATAGCTATCTATCTTATATCTTACTACTAGAGCTGGTCATTGCTAATAGTGCAGACAGATATTAGCTACCTAAAAGCTTATTGATAGTTGTCTAATGATTGTCTGCCACCCAATAGCTATCTGCTAGCTTATTGATAGCTAACTATTAGACAAGATTCTAGTAAGCTGTCTAGTAACTTTGTAATAGCCTGCGTATAACTATTAATAGCGGTGTATAGGTGGCTTAATAGTTATTAATGTTTTTAGGTGGCTTACATGCTTTCTATGTTCTGGATTATTCTGGATTACAGACTGAGCTCTTCCAATGTTTCAAGGATGCTTTTCCCAATGTCACATTCTAGCTTCGTGCTTTTGAGTCAGCGAAGCCATACTTTGTCCAAAAACTCAAGGACGGGTTATCATGTTGTTGTATCTACCATGTGCAAATTTCATTTTTGAAGCATGTTGCCAATCATATGCGTAGTCAGGCCTTTGGAATGCATGCTGGGTTGTGCAAATGTACATTCATGGTGTGCATGGATTCATCACTACCATGTCAATGTTCTGCATCTAAACACACTGTGAAGAGCATTTCAAAGGTTATAGATTCTGTCTTGTGCCCTAGGCAAGATGGTTTTACTTACCATGAAGTAAAATGTCTCATGGGTGAATGTATGAAGTGTGGAGCAGAGCAACTAAAATATTGTCCACGCGAGCTATTTGAAGATGCAAAAACCATCGCAGTAAGAGTATTTGAGGATGTGGAAACAAGCACTTCTGAAGGTGGAAAGAAGAAAAAAAGGAAGGACCTTGTATGCAAGGAGATGAGTTGCACTGATCTATTGCAGTTGTTTAAGAGCTACCTTCAAAAGTTCATCAAACATGACTTCATGTATCGATGGTAGGCTGAACAGTTCAAGGAGTGCATTATGCATTTTCAAGATGATATAGTTGTTTCAGTCATGGACTTCACTGAAAATTACTTTTTCAAGGAACAAAATGAAATCCAATCCATGCATTGGTACTTCAATTAAGTCACAGTTCAAGGAGTGCATTGAAAGCATACTAAATCCATGCTAATTTCTCTATGGATGACTGCACACACAACATTGCATATAAGGCAAGGAACTCATATTACATAGGCAAGTACAGATTCAAACACAAAACGTGATGTATGCACAAATTGAAAAAACTTGATGGTTACACTCAGAATCATCAAATGTCAAAAGACCAATACATTATTCAATGTTTCCTTGGCTCTTGGCCGAAACAGAGTTACATAGGTGTATTTTGGGACAATAAATCACCATCATCAGTATGGCTTTTAGGAGCATCATGCTCAGGAGTAGTGTCAGCACCAGCAATGGTCTCTGTTGCTTTAGCAATAGTATTCTTCATACTTTCCACACACACAGGTGTTTCCTCAGGAGCTTTCTTGAGCCTCTTGGATGATGCTTTCTCATGACTTGGTTTCTTTCGCTTTGCTTGTGTCAAGATTTCCTGCAAGGTGTCCTCACATGCTTCATTGACAAAAATTCCTACACATAGACGGCATGGCATTTTAGGCAACAAACTTGACGCCAAGCATAATATTTTACATTACACAAACTGAACCTGTCAAAATGGCAAAAAACCAATGCATCATTTAATGTTTTCATAAGCATACTTTGAAATGATGAATCACCGTCTGCATGGCCAACATGCTCAGGATCACGTGCACCCTGAGATATGCATGTGTGACCCTCCTTGGCACTTGCTTTCCTTCACCGCCTCTTTCTATCACTTTCCCTTCTTCAAGAAGTGTTGCAAGGTGTCTCCACATGCTTTATCCACATTACTTGGTATCTGTTGGTCTGTACCAATATCAAGTAACCTCTTATTAGGTGAAGATGTTACCAAAACAGTAGGAAACAATTAACAACTATCAAAAAATCTACAACTATTAAACAACGAACACATCCATCAACATGGAGGCATCACACAACTATTGGCTGCCAGCAACAAAACTGTTAGGTTCCACCATTTGTTACCTGTGCTATCAAGACCAACATTTTGAACCATGGCAAAGCCTTCAATGGCAACATCCCAAGGGTCACCGACATTGGTTGCCAGTTTAAGTGTGCTCTTGAGTGGGTTGCAAACATACTTGGTTGGGCCACTTTCAAGTGATACACTCCTAGGTGAAGGTGTTAAAAAAATAGTAGAGAACGTTATTAACTATTATTACAACTTTAAACACAAGTGCCATATTTATTACTACAATTATTAACACAACTATTAACAAAAGCTATTAGAAAATATTAGCACAGCTATTAACAACTATCAACACATGTTTAGAATTTAGGACTTAACAATAGCTATTGAAAGCTATAAGCATAGCTATTTAGGACTTAACAACAGCTATTAAAAGCTATAAGCATAGCTATTAAAAGCTACTAACACAATTATTAAAAGCTATTAACATAGCTATTAGCACATGTTTAGAGTTTAGGACTTAAAGACAACTAACCTTTTGAGTTACCACAGCTATTAGCACATCTATTACCATCTATTACACAACTATTAGCATAGCTGTTAGTAGCTATTAGTGTAACATGCATATTAAAAGCCTATGCACAGCTATTAGGAGCTATTACTTCAGTTATTAGCACTATTAGTAGAATTAGAACTTACCACAGCTACTAACAACTATTACCATAGCTATTAACATCTATCACCACAACCACTAACATATATTACATAGCTATGATACAGCTATTGCTTAGCTAGGGGTCGCTATTAGCACAACATGCATACCCACATCTATTAGCACATCTGTTGGCAGCTATTAGCACAACCATATTAAAAACTAATAACACAGCTATTGGTAGCTATTGCACAACATGCATATTAAAAGCCTATGCACAACTATTAGTAGATATTACCTCAGCTATTAGTAGAATTAGGACTTACCACATCCATTAACATCTATCATCACAACCATTAACAGATATTACATAGCTATTAAAGCACATCTATTGGTAGCTGCTATTAGCACAAGAAGCATATTAAAAACTATTAACATCTATTACACAGCTATGGGTAGCTATATCAATAGCTATGGGTAGCTATCAACATCTACTAGTAGTTAGTAGCTATAGGTAGCCACCATCAGCGTCTATTAATTGCTATTAGTAGCTATTGATAGCTACCAGGCAACTACAAAGATCTAATAATACAACTATTAGCCCAATGACTTGAGAACCAGCTATTAGCAAAATTATTTGGGACATACTTGGTGGGTTAGGTTCTTGGACATGGGTTTGTAATCCAGCAAACATAATCTTGACAGCATGAGGAACCTGCCAACTAAAGTTTGTTGCCAAGCAACAATCCTTAACGAAGGCACAATATGGCAAAGAAGAAGATGTGGTATGGATGATTGCATGGTAGCATGCAAACACCTATAACCATCTCATCTTCTAACCCTAAGCCGCATGCTATACAAGAACCCACAATGGTTATGTCTTTCGTTTCCGATCCTCTGGGTCTAGGAGGTGTTGGCAACAATTGAGGGGCTTTACCCTGTTGCAACAACAACAGAGACAGACCATGGTTAACAAAAGCTTCGTGCTCTTTAAGGCCTTCCAGAATCATGGATTTGTGTTGCAGCTTTTCCTACATTTCCAATTAAGCACATAATTAGTTAACATGTTCATAATTTGAGGTAAAGTATGAGATAAAGTTGTGGTGTCAACCTCAAGAGCTACAACTACATCTTGGTTTGATGTGCCATCCTCTACAACACCACAAGAACACTTAAAATGTGCGTATGATAGCCTGCAACTTCACACGCCTCTCCTCAGGCACAGCATCGCTTGCAACTTCACACGCCTCTCCTCAGGCACAGCATCGCTTGCTTCAAGTGTATGCAATTCCTGTCCTACATCCCTTAGGTGTTGCAAGAAGGTGTTGGCCTTTGAAGAAACCTTCATCAGATCCACTTGTGCTTGCTCCAAATCCGTGGAGATATCTGCTATTTCACATCCTACTTCCTTCATTTTGATTTGCACACTCGTCCAACATAGCTTGTGCCAACTCAACATGCTGAGGATCAAATGTGTCCTCAAGTGCCTTGGATGAACCACCTACATACTTTGACATGTTAACTCTTTCACCCTCAATGATATGCGATGACACTCTTGCCAGTTTGTTTGGAAACCCCTTATGTTTTTGCACACGATTAACTAAGTTCTCAGCCACCACTGCCCAAGCAACTTGGTGTGTAGTCTTGTCAGTTGCCAACTATGCCGACTGACAATTTTCAAAAGCGAATGCCTTTGCAAACCATGCTACAACTTCACCATTTACAGGTGGATGTTGTTGGTACACCATCTGATATAGCATCATGAACTTGTAAAAGTCCCGCCAAATGGTTTGAAGCTTCACCTTCTGGCCTCTTGTTCACAGCACCGTAAAGACAAATAGCCAGTCTTTCTCTGGAATATCCAACAAGTGCGGTCAGTCCACTCCAATCAAACTAAGCCCGCATAATTCATAAAAGTCATGTCATGTGATGCACACTTTTTCATGCTTGATTTTGGTGTATGGAGGTGGCACCCACCTGACATAATCAGCCAAGCAAATAATTAGTTTAGAGAGCCAATCTATTAACAGCTTAAATGACAAGCCACATAGTAGTTCCTGAGCCAATCTACCCATGCTTGAATGATAAGGCAATCAATGAAGAAACAAAGGGGCATGTTAAGTCGACATCAAGAGCAGAGAGCATCTTAATGGTGAGGCACATTGCTAACACCTGATTAGCTTACCTTAGGGCCATTAGTTGAGGAGCTGTTCCAATAGCAGAGGATGCCAACGCATGCACACAAGTCCACTCATCAGGATTGATGCGCGAGGCTACGTACACTGTTTTTTTTGTGGAGAAGGAAGGCGGTGAAAACCTGACACATCAATAAACACACAAGCGACAGGACGTGCGCCCAACTGTTTCAAACAATCATGCAAAAGTGCTTCTTTAAATTCTTAGTTTTTTTACGAGAGTTTTTTGGTTTTTTTTTTGGGCTTCAATTTTTTGCTATCAAAAGAGTTATTAAAACAAAGCTATTGAAAAATAGCTTCCAACCCATAAAAGTGTAGCACCTATTCATGCTTCCACCCTTGTAGGAGAGTACTTTCCCTTTATGTATGTACTCTTATCTTTTAGTTATATGGTTGTAGAGAAGAGAAGAAGATAGATAGAAGAATTCAGTCATCCATCTCTCTCATGTGTTTGTTGAGATATCGAGCTCAACTAGTGCTACGGTGGCAGACATTAATGACCCACCTGGGTGATAGCTTCCGCATCTACACCACTAGCATGGTTGGTGAGATTATGGGTGATATACGGCCAGTGGGATAATAGGCTATGTGACAGCCATTTTGGATTACTAGAGACTGAGATAGTTATAGCGCCAACTCATTTAGTCAGGTTCACATTATGGACCAACTCTTGTATGTTGTAGTAGTTGAGTACTAACCCATATAGTGTGTACTCTTATCTTTATGTTATGTTGGTTGAGTAGAGAAGAAGAACATAGAAGAAAATTTAGCTATCCATCTCTCTCTTGTGTCTTACTCTCTCTTGTGTGTGTATGTCTGCTTGCTAGGGTTTGAAGCTCTCCCTCTCCTCCACATTCTCTTTATGGTATCAGAGCCTGGTTCATGTGAGAGCTAAGGAGGCAAGCAAGAGGCAAGAACAAGCTAAGGAGGCAAGCAAGAGGCAAGAACAAGCAAGGAAGTGGTACTACATGGGTAAGAGCACCATCATCTCTTTCCCCTTCTTGGTTTAGGTACAACACCCCCTTAGTAGGTCTAGGAGCTACAAATCTCTGATTGAGAAGCTACAACACTCCCTTAGTAGGTCTAGGAGATACAACACCCCCTTAGTAGGCCAGATTCGCGTTTCGGACGCGTTTCGGGCCCGTTTCGTCACTGCAGGGTATTTTCGACAAGTTTTTGGAAGTTCTAGTAGAGAACTGTTTCTACTCGAAATTTGGTTATTGCAGTGCAGCACTGCATTTTCAAAGTGCAGACATGGTTTACACATGTATTGTTGATACTGGGTGTATTTACATGTACTCCAGTCACATTTGGTGACACTCAGGCTATGCTGAAGTACCACTGCTGCTGCAGCAGTTACAGGAGATACTACTGTATCACAGGTTGCATACAGAAGTTGTCTATTTTGCAGGTTATTTGATTGTTGCAGGAAAACATGTCTGACGAAATTAATCAGATTGTTAGTGAGAAGCTGAATAAGAATAACTTCCATGCCTAGAAGTTCAGAATGACCAATTTCCTAATGGGTAAAGGATTTTGGTATTATGTAGAAGAAGACAATGAGGAGCCTCCACAGTTATCTGAGGAGAATGCCACTCTTACAGATATAAAGGCATTCAAGGATTGGAATCAAGGTGCAAGAAAAGTCATGTGTACTGGCTTTCAATTAGTGTCACAGACACTATGATAGGACACATACAGGATGCAAACACTCTAGCAATTGCATAATAGAATCTGGTTCAGATGTTCCAGACTAACACAAAGGCAAGGAAGTTGCAGTTAAAGCAAGAGTTGCATACTATGGAAAAGAAAAGCATATCCATCAATGAATATGCCTTAAAGATCAACGGCATTGTTGAATCCCTTGGGTCTATCAATGTATCAGTGGAGGATGATGATTTGGTGAGTGTCTATCTGAATGGGCTTGGCAAAGAGTACAAGCCATTCAAGACCTCCATTGCAGTTAGGGAGAATATTCCCAACTTTCGGGACTTGATATCTATACTGATCATAGAAGAAAAGACTTTAGGTGAGGATTCTTCTTCACAAAGCAAGAACACATCGGAATAGGCCTTCTACTCTAATTCAGGTAGAGGCAGAGGTAAAGGCCGATAAGGAAATCAAAATTTTGGATAGCAACAGTCCAATGATTCACAGCAGCAATCATACACAGGTGGAAGAGGCCAGTCTAGAGGTAGGGGGAGCCAAAGAGGCCGAGGTGGTTGGCAAAGAAATCAAAATGCAAATAGTATAGAGTGCTATTACTATGGCAAACCAGGACACATGGTTAAGGTTTGCTACAAAAAGCAAAATGACATTAAAAGTGGGAAGTTGCAGCAAGGCAACTATTCATCATCTAGCAAACTTGGAGGTGATGACAGAAGTGAGCAACTGTTTGTGATGCAACACATGTTTAGTTCCATAACAGGGGATGTGTCAGGATCTCAAGATATATGGTATGTGGATTCTGGTGCCTCTAACCACATGCTGAGTGGCTTAGAGATATGTAGAAAATGGAAAAACCAGGTTATGTAAAAACAGGTGATGATACTCCGCATCCCAGTGCGCATGATGTTGGTAAAGTGCCATTGTCTATGCAGGATGGTAAAATGTACTTGGCTGATGTACTTCATGTTTCGAATATTACAAAGAACCTGGTTTTTGTTGGACAGATGGTTGAGCAGGGTCTATAAGTGAGGTTTAATCCTCAAGGATGTTTTGTGAAAGGCTTCAAAAATAAGTGTCGCTTAGTTGCAAAGGGTAACAAAAATGGCAGGATGTTTACTTTGGATGTGAACATGCATGAGATAAAGGTAGCCATGTTTGCACATGATGGAACAAGTGTCATTGTAGATATTGATATATGGCACAAATGCATTGGTCATGTGAATGTATAGCATGACTGAAGTCACTGAAGTCATGCAAGCCCAAAATATTGTTGCAGGTTTGCCAAAGTTTCAAGTTGACGGTATGCATAAGGTATATGAAGCAGGCCAAACTTGGTAAGCAGGCCAAACATGCTTTCCCATGTGAAAAGCATGTTGGTGCAAGGCCATTGGATGTCATACATTCAGATGTATGGGGACCGACCAAGACTGCAACAATTGCAGGTTGCAGGTACTATGTTACATTCATTGATGACCACACTAGGAAAGTGTGGGTTTATTTCATGAAGGAGAAAAGTGAGGTGTTTGCTCTATTTCAGAGATTTAAAGCCTTGGTCGAGAAGGAAAAAGGCATGTAAATAAAATGCCTAAGATCAAATGGTGGGGGAGAATATTTCTCCAATGAGTTCAGTGATTTTCTGAGAAAGCAGGGAATCAAGAGGCAGTTTACGTGGAGGTACACCCCGCAACAGAATGGTGTTACAGAAAGGAAAAATAGGCACATTGCAGAAGTGGCACGTGCCTTGATGGGTGAAAAGAATAGGCCACATTACTTTTGGGCAGAAGCAGTAGTAGCAAGTGCTATGTACATTATGAACAGGACACCCACTGCAACTGTTCATTGGTATGACTCCTGAGAACAGAAGTTTACAGGCATAAGACCGGATGTGTCTCACTTGAAAGCGTTTGGGTGTATTGCATATGTACATGTTCCTGATGAAGTGAGAACAACGTTGGATCCATAGGTAGAGAAATGCATCTTCATTGGTTATGCTATGGAGCAAAAAGGTTATAGATGCTATAACCCTACCACTCATGAGATGCGAGTAAGCAGAGATGTTGTCTTTGATGAGATGAGTAGCTGGTATGCACTAGTAGTGAAGGCAATAGAAGATGCAAATATAAGAAGTGCTGATGTTGCACCACATGTAAAGCAACAATCACAGGTGTTGAGTGGACCTGGGGAGTCCTCGAGCAGTGGATCCAATGTTAGCCCATGGTCAGGCAAGTTGAGGAATCATGCAGGTACACATGTATCACATAAAGGAAAGGAAAAGGTAGATCAACATTTTGTGCCTGATCTATCAGGCAGGTCACTCATATGTGGTTGGTGACTCTAGTGGCTGAGCAGGGCCTTGAAGAGGAGCTTGGCATTCTGTCTGTGGGGTTACTCCTAGTGTAAGGAGAACCAGGGCTGTTTTGAGGACACCTGGGCAGTGATCCAGGTGTATGCAGGTCTACGAGGGTTAGATACCCTGTTGACAAGTTGAGATATGATGGATATACAGCCCATCATTATGCTTACATGGTAAAGTCAATATAAGAGATTGAGCCCACTTGCTTTGAGCATGCAATTAGAAATAAGAAATGGGAAGATGCCATGGATGAGGAGATGGTAGCATTGAATGCAAATGTAACATGGGAGTTAATGCCTTTGTCTATGGAAAAGAAGGCAATTGGAGTTAATGCCTTTGTCTATGGAAAAGAAGGCAATCGGATGTAAGTGGGTGTATAAAGTCAAGCACAATGTTGATGGTTCAGTGAGTAGGCAATTGGATGTAAGTGGGTGTATAAAGTCAAGCACAATGCTGATGGCTCAGTGAGCAGGTACAAGGCAAGATTGGTTACCAAGGGCTATGCGCAGACTTATGGCATAGACTATGAGGAGACATTCAGCCCGGTTGCAAGAATGGCAATCGTGAGAGCTATCATTGCTATGGTGCAGTGAAGGGTTGGTCATTACATCAAATGGATGTAAAGAATGCTTTCTTGCATGGTGATTTGCAAGAAGAAGTGTACATGATGCAGCCACCAGGTTATGAGAGTGATGCACGTCCAGATTTTGTGTGTGTAGGTTACACAAATCCTTGTATGGCTTGAAGCAGGCACCCAGAGCATGGTCAAACAAGATTGGGGAGTATCTTGTTACGATTGGATTTCAGATATCCAATGTAGATTTTTCACTATATGTGAAAAAGACAGATAGAGGGATCATGCTATTAGTGATCTATGTGGATGACTTGATTATCACTGGTGATAGTGATGCAGACATACATGACGTCAGGATGCTTTTGAAGAAGAAGTTTGAGATGAAGGATTTGGGTGAGCTGCGGTATTTCTTGGGCATAGAGGTGGTGAGATCACCTCATGGAATTTTGAGTCTGTGTTTCTCGGGGTATTCGCTGAGTCTGTGAGAGAATAAGCTCATGGACTTGGTCTTGCTTCACCGCGCGCACATACGATTCGTATAACGACCCGCTTAAGGGCACCTTCCTCGAAAGAGCAAGGCTTTGCAGTACCGGGCAGGCCTCCATGGGAGAGTGTGATGTACGAGAGTTGAAGCCTGCTTTTTTCCCAGAGTTAACCGAATAATTGTTTGGCTAATGAGAAATTTCACGCCACAGAGGTTGTCAAAGGACTAAATACGTTTCCAATATGTTTCCGAATTTTCCACTTCCGCTTCTGTTCCTGTGGAACCTAAATTTTCTACTTTTGCAAAATTTTCTCTTTTTGGCAAGAATCTCATCGAAAAACAAAAAGCTATGGAGGAGTCTAGCCCGCCTCCGCTCAGCTCATTGATAGCCTCCATACCATTTGCTATTGTAGAGGTAGTATAGCTTGGACATGTTGTCCAAGTATGGTATGACAGGCTGTAAGCCTATTTTAGTGCCATTGGTGCCAGAACACAAAGCTTTCCGCAGATACACGTGAGCTTTTGGAGGACCCCACTACATTCAGGCGCATAGTGCGTAGTTTGATCTACATGACCATTACAAGGCTAGACTTGAGCTATGCTGTTGGACTTGTGAGTCAGTTTATGCAGGGCCCTAGGAAGCCACACTTGGATGTGGCTAGACAGATCCTCAGGTACATAAAGTCCACAGTTGATTATGGACTTTTCTATGAGGCTGGTACAAAGATACAGTTGCATGGGTACGCAGATGCTGATTGGGCTGGTAGTATTGCAGACAGGAGATCTACTAGTGGTTTTATGTTCTCATTTGGGAGTGCTACTGTGAGTTGGAGCAATAAGAAGCAGCCAACAGTTGCCTTGTCGAGTACAGAGGTAGAGTACAGGGGTACTGCTATGGCAACTTGTGAGAGGTAGCTTGGTTTCAGAAGCTACTTGTGGTGACATGGGAGAGCCCGTGGATAGGGCAGTTGTCATATATTGTGACAACATGAGCAGCATACATTTGGCCAGTAACCCAGTATATCATGCTAGAATGAAGCACATTGAGGTGCATTATCACTTTGTGAGGGAGAAGGTTCTAGCAGGAGATGAAGATCTGCTATATGTTAGCACAAAGGATCAGGTGGCTGACATCTTCACGAAGGCATTGGGCACAGAGAAGCTCCACAGGTTTAGGAGCTTACTTGGAGTGCAGCATGTGGAGTTGAGCTCGAGGGGGTTCCAATGGGAAATCTCCGAAGTTCCCAAGTTTGTGCGGGACATAGCTCTAATGGGGTCTTTGCAAGGACCATGAAACTTGTCTTCGCATTGCATAGAGGCTGTGGGCCGTTTTTGGCACCGTTAGAGTTGACACATCCAGCTTGGGCCGTGGGAAAGGCCTCTATAACTTGTATCGATAAAAGTGAGTGAGGTTGGCAGCCGCCAACGCAAACGTGACCACGCGCGGGGAGTGAGGTGCGATGAAGTTGCCACGTTCTGGGGACAAGCAGCAGTTTCTCGGAACTTGGAAGAAAGCTATCGTGGCTGCCAAGACAAGTCCAAGATGATGATGATGCCAACGAAAAAGTTCCATTGGGGGGAGGGCGGTGGCTGCGTGGAATGCGTGCGGGATACGTTCTCTCGTGACCTATATATATGCAGGCCGGGCGGCGGGTGGCGGGCGGCACGGCGGCCCCGCAGAACAAATTAAAAAGAACCTGGTCGTCCAGTGGAGTGGAGACTCGTCGCCATTCAGGATAATACCCTAATATTCCAGCAGCGCCAGATAGAACACGTGGCCTTGATCTGTCACGGCCCTTTGCGCCTTGAAAAGACGCATGGCACTTCTTTGCCACCTAGCTCACCGGCACAGAGTTGTGCTTGCGTGGCACACGCATGCCTATCCGACCCAACTCCGTCCACGTCAGCACGTCATGCATACCTTTTTTTTTTTGTCCCTGTTGAATCGGTTGCCGTAAAACCAGCGCAACAAGCATCCGACTTGGCAGGCCGTTTAACTTGCGCACAGATGTGCACGAAGGACCTGCTCTTTTTTTTTTAAAACGGAAATTTATATTATATTTGTTGATAAGAACGAGCCTTTCCTCCATATCGTTGCTGTCCGTGTAGCCCTCTCCCCCTCCCCCTCCCCCTCCCCAGCAGCTATGGCTTTGAAAGACCGCCTCAATTTTCCCTCGAACAGTGATTCAACCTTAACAGAATGCATTAGGGGGACTCAGTTCGTTCGTATACCCATTTTTTTAAATCTGAAAGAATTCATTTTCCCCATTTTTTGATCCGAAGCCCTCAGTTTGTTGAGTGGATTCAAGCTCCCAGCCTCATTTTTTTTTCAATTTCCAAGTTAATATAGTTACATGGGTAGTGACCAGAAGGCTCCCTCTGATGGCCCCATCTTCCGCATACTCTTTGATGACAAGCAACGCTACGTAGCTGCAGCCAAAGCTCTTCTTAGCCACTATCTCATTGATTGTAGAGACTTAGAGATAGGAGATTGTATAGGGGTGGGTTCATCCGGGGTTGTGTACAAAGGCCTATACAAGGGCCAGAAAGTTGCAGTAAAGGAACTGAAAGGAATGACCAAGGGCAGCAAAACAGAAGGGGAGTTCAGGAGAGAGGTCCTAGGGCTCATTTCTTGTGCCCACAAGAACATATTGAAGCTTTATGGAGTTTGCGTAAGCCCAGAGTTTGGTATTTGCATTGTGACAAGGTTCATGCAAGGGGGGTCTCTCCTTCAATTTCTTCAACAAAGAAAAAGCTTGAAGATTAGAGAGATTATTAAGCTGGCTAAAGATGTTGCGAAAGGGATGCAATTCTTGCACTCTAAGGGTATTGTGCACATGTAGGTACTTGCAAAACTTCTCCGAGGTAGTGTATTTATAAGCAGGGAGGCTATGGTTAATTCTTGTTGTTTAAATGCTTGAATATGCTAGTTAATTATGCGAATGAGCTCTTAATTGTGGGGTTTATGGTTTGATCTTTGCAGGGATCTAAAGACGGCCAATGTCTTCCTGGACGAGGAGGGTAGTGCTGTGATAGGAGATCTAGGAGTAGCAAGGTTAGTGAATGAGAAGGTGGAGACAGGAGGGGAGATAGGGACCTACAGGTGGATGGCACCAGAGGTGAGCGATAATCACCTTCAATAGGTGTGCGGTTTTTTTATTAATGATAATCAAGTGTAGTGTTAATTGTGTTTAACAATAATCAAGTCACCATGCATGGTCTGCTCCGTAGGTGTGCGGGGCGGAGTCGGGAAAAGAAGAAGGGTCGTTCAGCTTCAAGAGCGACGTGTACAGCTTCGGAATACTATTGTGGGAGCTGGTAACGTGCAAGATGCCGTACGCCGACTACAACCCGGTGCAGGCGGCGGTGGGGGTGGTGATGCACGGCCTGCGTCCGGCGTTTCCTCCCACCTGCTTCCCCCCTCTCCGCTACCTCATCCAGAAGTGCTGGGACCAAAACCCCGCCGTCCGCCCGCACTTCTCCCAGATCCTCAAGATGCTCGACATCATCTCGCAACAAAACTGGACCTGATTCATCCTCAATCAAGTTAACCTCGTCCCAAACTTATGTAACAAAATTGTACAATCCTGCCTAGCCGCCCATTTGATTCAATCCTGCCTAGCCGCCCATTTGATTTGATGTGAAAACATTCTCTAACTCAAAATCAATCCCAATTCTTTCGCCTTATTCATAATGAGTGCCTCGTCTTTTTGTTCCATAGGAATATTTAGGACAGTTGGAAGATTTGAACTTTGGTCCTCCTAAGGGCCTCTACACGCTACGGAGGCATCCAAAAGTGTTAACAGCCCAGAACTTGGGCACTCAATGTTTGTATGTATCCATTGAAAGTAAAGTCAAAGGTTTCACATGTTTCAAATATTTTGTTTCTACAGTTGAAAATGTGTCTACATGTAAAGTTGACACCCTTTGTAGACATTGAGGGAGGGAGTGGAATTGAGTGTTGATGCATAGCAAGGATGATCAATTAGGCATGTGAATGAAGCTGGGTTCTCCATGAGAATCGAAGAATTTAGGATACCATGGAAGAATTTAGGACACCGAATATAACATGTACGCTGGTATATGGGTGATGCCAAGATTGTGGGATGTGGCTTTGGAGTGACCTGGGCCCCTCTATCTCATTTGAATAGCATGGTTATAGGCATGTTTTGCACCTGGTAGGGAGACATGGAGCCCGGTTGATTCTTGGGCTTTTGCTGGCTTTGATTGCATTGGCGGCTCTGGGTTATGTTCTCTTCTTAGGGGAGGTTTTCATGTGCTCTCTCTCTCTCTCTCTCTCTCTCTCTCTCTCTCTCTCTCTCTTTGTAATAGAAGATATATTACCAAACTTACTTTACAAATGGCCACATGGTCGCCATGTGATGTACTAGCTTTCCCTCACTAATTACTCCGAACCCCAAGTGTAGCTCGGAGTACCCTCATCCAATATATAGCTGTGTCATTTTCCACCAAATGAGCTTGACCTCCTCATCTCACTGTCCGGTGCTGGGAGACAACCTCGTGAGCAAAGGTTCGTATTTGGAGCTATGGGGTTTCTCAAGGGGTCAAGAGACTTGCCCTCTCTCTCTTTCTCTCTCCCTTCTGTTCTCTTTGCTCTCTTTCTCTCTTCTTTTCTTTTCTCTTGCTCTCTTTCTCAGTTTTTTAAAATTTTAATAAATAATAAATTTACACATACATACACACACACACACACACATATATATATATATATAAGATTTTTTGGTGATGATGTGGCACGTGAGCCTACATGATGATGTGGCATATGTGAGCCTACACGATGATGTGGCAACATGATGACGTGGTACACATAAGTACCTAATGATCACTTTTTTTTCAAGATTATACATATATATATATATATATATATATATATATGTATATGTATATGTATATATATATATATATGTATATATATCTATATGTATATATATGTACATGTATATATACATATACATGTACATATATATACATATAGATATATATACATATATATATGTATGTATATATATATATATGTATATATATATATATATATTGATGACATGGTGATATAAGCATACGTGAGTGGGACACACATGAGCCTACGTGATGATATGGCCTTTTTTTCAAGATTTTGTGAAGATGTGATAACGTGAGTTCACCTGATGATATGGCGACATGAGCCTACGTGTTGACATGATGACATGGCACACATAAACCTATGTGATGATGTTATAACGTGAGCCTACATGATGGCGTAGTGATACGAGCCTACGTGATGACATGGCAGCATTTTTTGTCCCTTTTTTCCCCCGAGTGATCTAGCACTCGATAGATTTGGTACAGGGTCTTTTGAATCTCGTGTGGAACCTTAACATAATTCCTTAATGTATGGGGGCAAACCCCATGTGGAACCTTAACATAATTCCTTAACGTACGGGGGCACATGTTATAAGTGTAGATTCTACCATTCTTACAAGGATTGTCCCAACAGGGTGACAATCGCCCCCATGGTAGAAGCATCCACCTCCACTTCGAAGAGTCTTACCCTATTATGCACACAAGAAGGACTCATTCACAGAGTCCCCCTTACTGCAATCACAAGGCTCCAAGACAAGACGAAAGATGAGGGGGACAACCAAAGGAACAACATCTAAGGTAGGGGAATGACATTCTTCATTGTGATTGTTTGTTGGCTTTTTACTATCTGCATATCAAATTCTCCTTATCATACACATTACATGACAAAAGTGTACTTAAATAGTACTAATCAGTATTCATATAGTTTTAAATAGTACTAATCACCTCATATTGAGTATATGACTACAACATATTGCACAGTACCCTGTGTGCAAAATATTACTCTTACAATGCCTATACTAAATAGTAATCATATTGGGTAGTAAAATTGACTCAATAGTACTAATAAGTACTCTTATTGAGCGCTATATGGCTCTAAAGTACTTAATAAAACTATTTAGTACTATATAACTACAAGGCACTACATAGTACCCTATAGTCATAGTGCTGCATAGTACTCATACAATACTAATTAGTATGTGCAGTACCCTATAGTGATATACTATGTAATAGTACTCATATAGTCCTATTTAATACTATGAGTATATGACTACAAGTTAGTAAATATTATTAAATAATACTATTTAGTAGACATATTCGCTCTATTATATGACTACAAGATAGTACATAGTAATACCATAGTCATGTTGTGGTGAATAGTACTCATAGAGTCATGTTTAATACTATGAGTATATGTACTAATAACTAGTACTCATAGAATACTAGTTAGTACATATAGTGCCCTATCATCATATACTATGTAATAGTACTCATAGAGTCTTGTTTAATACTATGTGTATATGACTACAAGGTATTGCATAGTACTAAATAGAACTATTTAGTAGTCATATTCAATACTATATGACTACAAGGTACTACATAGCAGCACCATGTAGTCATGTAGTGCTTGATAGTACTCATACAGTACTAATTATTAGTATGTATAGTACCCTATAGTCAGACTCGTAGTACTATATAAGTACTAATACATAGTATATGACTACAGGGTACTACATTGTGACACTACTAAATAGTACTCATGCAGCACCATTCAGTAGATTGCATTCATGTAGTAGTAGATAATACTCATAATGTGCTATTTAGTAGTACCTTGGTACTTCTCTCAATTAGTTGTTGTATAGTATTACTAAAATATGACAAATATTACTTCTTTTATGTGCTAATTAAATTAGTGCGCTCACCTTCCACTTGAGTGAATCCCATGGTAGCCACCCATTCTTGAGGTACATTTTCATCTCATAGAATGGTGAATGACATTGAAGACTACTGGAGAAATGAACTGTAGCACACAGCATATGGTAGGTGTGGAGACATGGAGTAACAACTACATCCAATGTCTCCCTATTGAACCAAGTCCACAAAACATACACCTGTCGTACATGAAAATGGTCAAACTTAACCATGTTCTATTGCTGAAATCATATATTACAAAGTACCTATGTGAAAGTACCTCTGTGCGACATATATATCATTGGTAAGATTTCTTACATATCTATATTACAAAGTACCTATGTGTAACATATATGTCATTTGTAAGATTTCTTACCTATCTATCTTCACAACTGCATCCATGACATGAGTAGGATGCTCCATTGGCAGAGAAATGAATGCTTGTACACCTCGTTGTGTGATGGATTCAATAACTTGGCTTAAATTGAACATGAACCTGGTTGTCTTCGCCAGCTCCTCTTCAACGGATCCAGTCAAGAGTAGCCTCTTGTAGAATATCATTGGAAGTTGATAATTCAGCTTTGAAACTAGATAGGTCTTTCGTTAATTCCTCCAGCAGTGCGAGCTTTGAAACTAGAAAGGTCTTTCATTAATTCCTCTAGTAGCGCTGCACTAGTTAAGCTTTGATTCTATTGAGCATTGTGGAGTTTTGTTTTAACCCACGATGATGTAAATTCTATTGCTGCCATGTTCTTCCTTGCATCTAGCTCTCACGTTTGTGCTAACTCCAGCTCATTCATCAATGGTTCATTTTTTGCTGTTCTTGCTTCCAACTAGATGTTACCATGTTGAGTTTCTCGGATGCAAATGTACATGTTGAACTATCATTCACCATTATTGTGCTTGAAAATTCATGTTCTTCTTTTATATGTTTGCTATCCTGACTAGCAACTTTGACATTAACAATCATTCCAGTCAACATTGATGACATGCTTCATGGCAACAAAGGCACGAGCAAGCATTGTGCCAACTTCATTGTTCATGTGATTGATGGTGAATGGTAGATGCTGGCATACAGATGCATAAATTCATCTTTCCAACATGACTTCAAACCATATTGATATGGGTCATCCTCTCACTTCACAACTCAACCACCATGAAATTATAATATATAGCTAGTATATAGTTTAGATAAAGTTCCACTCAAAAATATGGCCTAAGTATCACGGCATACTGCCTTGACATATCTCAAATAGGCCTACATATGGATGTAA
This sequence comes from Cibotium barometz, assembly GCF_041138505.1. Taxonomy (NCBI): domain Eukaryota; kingdom Viridiplantae; phylum Streptophyta; class Polypodiopsida; order Cyatheales; family Cibotiaceae; genus Cibotium; species Cibotium barometz. The sequence continues at coordinate 18,874,396 of NC_141056.1, forward strand.
CTAATACTAGCTCCTAAGAAAAGTCTAGCTCTACCATCCTTCTAATTAGCAAACTAGCATGGGAAGTAGACTAGTTATGACCTTCCACTCTACCTTCATGTTCACCAAACACACATACTTTGACATGTATGTAACACACATACTCACATCTTCACACTCCAACTCTTAACTTCACCACTCATTTACTGTGTTCTAACATCTACGCCATCCTCTCACTTCACAACTCAGCCATTAAATTAGAATATATAGTTAGGATAAAGCTCCACTCAGAAATATGGCCTAAGTATTACGGCATACTCCCTCGACATATCTCAAATAGGCCTACGTATGGATATAACTAATACTAGCTCTGAAGAAAAGTCTAGCTCTAGCATCCTTCTAATTAGCAACAGCTAGCATGGGAAGTAGACTAGTTATGACCTTTCACTCTACCTTCATGTTCACCAACACACACACTCTCACATGTATTTAACACACATACTCACATCTTCACATTGTTCATTATTATATAGCATTAACCAAAAATAAAAGAGAAAGGTCACGAAACAACATGTGATGTATCATGCTAAAAAGATTTTCCTCATATTGTGAAACTTGAAACACGTGTCACACTTGCACAACTACACCAAATAGCATAGTCCTAAACTTTTTTTTTCTAATTTTTTGTTAACAAAAAAAACTAACAAAACCAACTTACACACACATCAACCTACTCTAAAAAAATCTCTATGTCACCTTAATAGCTCCTCCTCAAAAAGCATTAATCTAAAACTTCACTCATTGACATCATCTATTTCAACATCATCCACTAAGAATGTCTCTCAAATCTAAATTGTCCACCTTCTGGTCTATCGGCCATACCAACATGGCATACACCTCATCTCCAAATTGGAAAGGTGCTAATGTCTCCAAGCTATAAAAAGGCATAAGAACTAAAGGCAAATCTACCAACAAAGGTAAAACAATCAAACCCTTACCTCCTCTAAATCAATCTTGATAGTCACCCACTCCATTCCAAAATGGACAAACATCTGGTAACATGATGTCATAGAAAGAGGGATGAAAATGATAATATTACTCCACTCTCCAATGGTTCGCTAACTCTGGACTAGGTAACCTCTATTGGAATGACCCTCTATCTGGATAAAAAACACTACGCTCATCATGTCATTGAGGGGTCACTCCTAGGGCTTTAATAAACCCTGTCCCATAATGCCTAAAATAGGTATGGCATCGCCACATAAAGATGATGATGCCTCCAACATATAATGCTCACAATTTCAGCAAGGGGCAAGAGGGTGGAATTAGAGAATGTAAGATTCCTCCCCAGCCTCTCAAAATGTCTAGCATCTTCCCTTGTAATCAATTCCTCTTCAAAAATATAAAAGACTTGTTTCTAACTGTTTTAACCTAGAGAGAGAGAAAATATTCTAGAGAGAGAATATTCAGATTTTTAATATTTTTGGATAGAAAATTATCTCATCTTATTAAAATAAGTTTCCCTGAAACAGAAATTCAAAAAGAACTTTCCAATGTACAATTGGAATTAATTGGAAATGGGTATAAAGGACCTTAGTAGCCTAAGGGTCTAGATTTTCAGAAATTTTTGGATTATGGTCCAATTAAGGTTCCTATGGGCCAATTGCATCAATCCATGTGTAGGGAGGAGATAAATCCAATTTGTAAAAGAAGGATACCCAAAAATGAGTAAATGCTCACATAAGATGAAGAGTTGAAAATGTACAAGGCTTATTAGTAAAAAACTATGAGCAATATTAAAAATATGAGATATTTTGGGTATCCAAAAATGAGTAAATGCTCACATAAGATGAAGAGTTGAAAATGTACAAGTTTATTAGTAAAAAACTATGAGCAATATTAAAAATATGAGATATTTTGGGTATAATGATTCCATTTTGATACATATGTAAGGAAGGGGAGTTCTTTAAGGAGGTGCATATTTCACATAAGGTGAAGAGTTGAAAATGTACAAGGTTTATTAGTAAAAAACTATGAGCAATATTAAAAATATGAGATATTTTGAGTATAATGATTCCATTTTGACACATATGTAAGGAAGGGGAGTTTTTTAAAGGAGGTGCATATTTCACATGCTTGAATGAGTTTTAAACTCATAAAATTTGAGATATTTCATCTCTCCTCTCTCCTCATTCAAGTCTAGTTCCAAAAAATTAGCTTAACTAACCTAAAAATGGTCAAATATTGACCAAACTGATTTAGAAAATTCTAGAATCAGTTTGTTTGGTTAGGAGCTCAATTTTTCCTATAAATAGAAGCCTCCCGCTTGTTGAAAAATATATAGTGTTTATGCATCGTTACTCTACTCCACCTAAGCCAAGAACTATGAATTCATTAATAATTCACTAGTTTTTGGAGCTTCCCTCTTTCTTCAATCCCCATTGGTGGCTCCATCAACATACTTAACCAATTGATTGGTTGGGGGCCTCTACCGTGAATAAAGAATCAAGCAATTTGTAAGGTAAATAGTGAATATTGATCTTTTCTATAATTTCACAATGTTTCTCTCTTCTCAACCCCTCTCAAGCTTGAGAAGCTTAATTGGTATGGTTTTTAAATGCTATTGAAGTTAATTGAGGAATAGTAGTGAAGAGTTACATAATTTGATGAATGCTATTGAAGTTAATTGATTAATGATAGTAAAGAATTACATAAATTTTTATTTATGTTTAAAGTCTAATGGTTTTTTATGTAATTTCTCTCTCTCACTCAAGAAATGGTCATACTCATGACCCATTCTCAATCCAAATGAAGCTTTTCATAAAGCTTTTTCTTAATCCAAGATTAAGCTATGCTTGAGGCCAAATTAATGGCTTTTTTCTATGCTTTTAGTTTATGTATATTGATGATTCAATCCATTATGGATTGATGATCCAATTAGAGACCATTCTAATTATTTCCTTAATGATAAGCTCTATCCCTTAGAAAAAAATTGAGGTTTATCAGTCATAGTAGCGGAGCTATGGTAAAATTTTTATAAAAATTACGCATAAAATAATTTCATTCAAAGCATGAAAAGAGGACTTCCTACCATATTCTAAGAATTATCATCCTAGATTAATTGAAGATATTCATTGTAATCATAGAGAAATTGATTTTTATATTATGCATAATTGATTTTCATGCATAGAGGTATGCATAAAAGATTATTATTTTAACATAAAAGTATTACTTTTATCATAATTAGATTTTATGCATAGAGGTATGCATAAAAGATTATTATTTTAATGTAAGTGTTACTTTTATCATATTTAAATTTCATGCATAGAGGTATGCATAAAAGATTATTATTTTAATGTAAAAGTGTTACTTTTATCATATTTGAATTTCATGTATAGAGGTATACATAAAAGATGATTATTTTATTATAAAAGTGTTACTTTTAGCATAATTGAATTTCATGCATAGAGGTATGCATAAAAGATGATTATTTTATTATAAAAGTGTTACTTTTATCATATTTAGATTTCATGCATAGAGGTATGCATAAAAGTTGATTATTTTATTATAAAAGTGTTACTTTTATCATATTTGGATTTCATGCATAGAGGTATGCATAAAAGTTGATTATTTTATTATAAAAGTGTTACTTTTATCATATTTGGATTTCATGCATAGAGGTATGCATAAAAGTTGATTATTTTATTATAAAAGTGTTACTTTTATCATAATTAGATTTCATGCATAGAGGTATGCATAAAAGATTATTATTTTAATGTAAAAGTGTTACTTTTGTCATATTTAAATTTCATGCATAGAGGTATGCATAAAAGATTATTATTTTAATGTAAAAGTGTTACTTTTATCATATTTGAATTTCATGTATAGAGGTATACATAAAAAGATGATTATTTTATTATAAAAGTGTTACTTTTAGCATAATTGAATTTCATGCATAGAGGTATGCATAAAAGTTGATTATTTTATTATAAAAGTGTTACTTTTATCATATTTGGATTTCATGCATAGAGGTATGCATAAAAGTTGATTATTTTATTATAAAAGTGTTACTTTTATCATATTTGGATTTCATGCATAGAGGTATGCATAAAAGTTGATTATTTTATTATAAAAGTGTTACTTTTATCATATTTGGATTTCATGCATAGAGGTATGCATAAAAGATATTCTTTTTATACTAAAAGTGTGATTTTCATCATAAATGGATTTTATGCATAACTTAGATGCATAAGAGAAATTCTTTTATTCTAAAAGTGTAATTCCTACCAAATTGAATTTATGCATAAGAAGATGCATAAAAGATTGTTTTTTATTTCGAAAGTGTTAGTCTCCTTAAATGGAATTTATACATAAATAAATGTGTAGAGAAATCTTATATCAAATATAAGAATTCTCATAAAAAAGATATGAAATGTGATAAGATGTGATAAGAGGTGTATGAGATGTGATAAGAGGTGTATGAGATGTGATAAGATTTGATAAGATGCGTATGGGAAGTGATAAGAGGTGTATGAGATGTGAAAAGATGTGATAAGATGTGTATGAGATGTGATAGAATGTGTTAAGATGAGTTACGATGTGTTAAGATGTATATGGGATGTGTTAGGACGAGAATGGATGTAATATGGTTGTATGAATGTGATGTGGATGTATACATGTAGATGTATATGTATGAATGTGAATGTGGATGTGGATGTGGATGTATGGATGTGGATGTGGATGTATGGATGTAGATACGGATGTGTATGTATGTATGTGTATGTGTATGTATGAATGAGAATGTGAAAATGGATGTATGTATGTAGATGTGGATGTATGGATGTGAATGTGAATGAAGAGGTGGGTGTGGATGTATGGATGTAGATACGGATGTGGATGTATGTATGTGAATGTGGATGTATGAATGAGGATGTGAAAATGGATGTATGCATGTGAATGTGGATGTATGAATATGAATGTGGATGTGTGGATGTGGAAATGGAGGTATGGATGTATGAATGTGGATGTGGATGTATGCATGTAGATGCGTATGTATGAATGTGAAATTGGATGTATGATGTGGACGTACGAACATGGATATGTATATAGAATAATGAATATGAAGGTGTATGTGAGATAATGAATATGAAGGTGTATGTGAGATAATGTGTAGTCTATATGAGTGAATGGATGAGAACGAGTACACATTGAATGGAATGTGGAATAAGTAATGTGGTCCGAGAGTGGATAATATGGAAAGACAAGAGTTCGTTATAGAAACTGTATTTTGTGACTGTTTGTAAATGACTGTTTTATGTCAAGAATGCTGGAGAAGCATTTTGACCGTCTTGAGGATTAAGGTCATGAAGACCGAACTGATAAAGTTGCAACTGCTGACTGAGAGTCAATGGAGGACGTCTCGCGTAGCAAGGTCGATCGAGGTCTTGACCAGCCTCGGTTCGATTTAAATGATGAGCTTCCGGTACGGTGGATGAGGGACCAAGGAAGCGGCCTATGAGTGAAGCGCTAGGTCACCTGCGAAGGATCCTAGAGGGTGCTGACCATACGGTGCTCGGGCTCCGGGTCGCCGAAGATAGCCACACGTGCGTCGTGGAAGATATTGGAACAAGGAGTAAGAGTTGTTTTCTGAAACCGGGCATGGATCTGGTTGATTGACCTTGCTGGTCCTCAACGGATGAGTCCATGGCTCTTTTATATGGATCTGTGGGTTGATCTTGCTGATCTTCTACGGAGATTCCATTCTATTATATGAATATATTGCCGGTTACTATGAGCTAGGAACTATGGAAAAGGCCCCTGAGAGAACAGGTGGTGAGCGTTCTGGTTGTCAATGATGCCATAAGTACACCGATGAAAGAATGACTGGAAATAAGGATTCAGAGACTTTGAGGATTGTCATCAGTGACATAATGGTTTTATTAAAGGATTGTTTTAAAGCTAGTTGATGCTAAGAAAAAGGCAATTTCATATTGGGTGTGTAAGTGGTGTGACTAGTTTTATGTTTGCATGAACTTCCGGCTAGGGGGCGTTGGAACTCTTTTCCTTGGTACCCGAGACAAAACCTAACCAAATTCTTAATTGGATCCCATCACTACAGTGGTTGGGCGGTTGGCTAACCCATGGGACTGGATGGGGTTAGGCTGGACTGATGGATCCGTAAATCGAGATTTAATTTCTATTATTACGATAGATGAAGTAAATCTCGGATAGTAATTGTTCTATGGATAGGAATCAACGGCTATGCCTCTTGATGGGCAAAAAAGCGTTGATCCCAATGATCCAAGTGCAAGTTTCTTCCTTGATCTGACCAAGTACCGTTAGAGGTGCAGTCGGATCAGTTTGATCAGTAATGATCTTGACTACGTTAGAGTAAAGAGTTATCCTGGTGGAATTGCCCGTGCTTTCTAGGTAAAGGAATTTTTTCTGGTTTCCAAACCGACGGATTAGTCTCTTGTCCGGATATCTGTGGTGGGCGAGGCCCCGAGTCTGAGACCCCTACCCGCGCACGATGTGCTACTTCTGCTGCTAGCACCCCGAATCCGTTGCGCGGTGGAGATCGGGATCTCACAGAGAAAAAATAAATTGGCAAATGACATCCCAGAGCATTTCCCACCTCGATATGTAAAATAAAAATGAGAATGCATACGAAAGAGGGAATAGAAAAACCTCCTTGATGATGCACTACCATGCTACCCTCATCCAAAGCTGGGACACTTATATCACTCCATATGAAATTTATCAAAAATATATGTTCATTAAATCAGTTATATTACTCATTCTCACATCTTTCCGACACATGTTTATTAACTGTTCAAACAATTAATTCTTATAAATGGTAATAAATAAAAATATTATTAAAAATAAGTTACAAATACACCTGATCTCACAATGTTGCAAACTTCATTTCATTACCCTCATATTATTTATCTTCATACACATTTGCTTCTTCTTTCTCCAACACACAAGCTTGGAGATAATGTTATCCTACTTATTTAATTTTTTTATTTTGTTTATATTTATCTTCATACACATCTGCTTCTTCTTTCTCCAACACAATCTTGAAGATAATGTTGCTCTATTTTAAAAAAAAATTGGTTGGATTGTGATTGAATTGATGGGTTTTTATTTGTTTTGCTATCTTTTTTTCCTTTTTTAGTATTATTATATTTTTACATTTTTAATAACTTTTCATCGTTGTAATAATTCTAAGTCAGACAAATCTAACCCATAATCAAGCTCACTCAATTCATCTTCTAATTAGTCCTCCTCTAAACCCATAGTCATTAAAGGTGCAATATCTCTTTCCTCCTCAGCTGCTGTTAAAATTAAGGGGGAAAGAGAAGTGAGCCATTCATAATGAAAATACAGTTGATTGCATTGATATGAATGAGCTTGTACATAGTGCTTATATAGGCATGAGAGGTACACTCACAATGTGTCTGGATACATTTTTGGGATGACATCATTGATGAGGTAGCATAATCACAAGTGGCTAGCAAGGAGGTGATTCTAATACATTTTACCCTATGTGATATAGCTTAGGGGAAATGATTAGATTATTTCTAACATCAACCCAGAGCTTAAATGCATATAATAAGTCAATTTCACTCAAGGGCTCTATTGCCTCTCAAAGGTATAAAAAGGCAACGGTACTATAGGCAAAGGCCTTAAATACACTGACCCACTTATACTATTGATCTCATCTAGCACTTTAGTCCAAAAAGAATAAGCAAGAGGTAGTAATATCTCATAAAAAGAAGGGGTAAAGTCATAAAGTCTAGTAACCCTCCAAAGTTCAGCGTCTAATTTGAAACCCTCAATACTCATCTAAAAAGACCTCTGAGATTGGGCGAAAAACACTCTCCTCATCATGTCTCTAAGGAGTTACCCCTACTAGCAATCTAATCAAGCTAATCCCATACCTCCTGAAATATGTACGACAATGCCACCGTAAGAAAGATGTTGCATTCAACATCCTATGCTCACATGCATCCCAAGGTGTAATGATGAAACTGCAAATAAAATAAAACTATGAAAGTTTATGCTAACAACATGTCTCACCTCGCATGACATATAGATATCGAGAGTGAGTGTATAATGATGGTATACGAAAGTGTCCCCAATGAGAATCCTCCCAACTATCTCCATCCAACACTGGTGTACTCATGTCTATCCATGTGAAATCCATCAGAAATAGCTACTCCCCCCATTCAAACACAATAAATAAAACCTAATAAATTAAAACTATGATCCCTTATACTATGTTCTCTCATACTTTTAATATCCTAAACTAAGCATTCTAATTATCACATTAATCTCAAACTAGATCATATTTAACCCTTCACCCATTAACCCTAAAAGGTTTATTTTTCTTTTTTAAATCCTAGCTTACCTAGAAACTTATAATAGCTACTATTATAAATCAATACTAAATCTCCTTCTTTAAATGTACGTATTTTATATGGTGATCATGCCATGCTTTCCATTGACGCTACTACATAGCCTCTAAACTTTGGAGAGACATTAGTCTTTCCTCATCCAATTTCAATAGGCAATAGTCGAAAGACTCTTTGTCACCTAACCACATCACTAATGCCCACCCTCAAAGTTGGGATTTCATGTTCAATAGGGAATATCACATTGGTCCCGTATACTAAATTAAAAGGCATATTTTGCATAGTTACTTTATGAACTATCGAGATAAGCCCATAATGCTTCATATAGTCGCTTATCCCAATCTCGTCTATTCTCCACAAATGTTTTAGTTAATATCCCACATAAAATTATATAGGTCACTTCTACTTGACCATTTTCTCTTGGATGATCCGGTGTAGATTTCCTATGTTTAATCTTATAAAGCTCTATCAATTCATAAATTGTATCATGTAGAAAATGTGAACCTCGATCACTAACAAGCTCAAGAGGACAGCCAAGCCATGTGCTTATGTTTTTATTGCTACACCACGTGCTCTGTCCATCTTCAAAGGTTTTACCTATACCCACTTTGTCACATAACATGTATAGACTACTATATATCCTTTTGATCGAAATTAAGAAGGAGGATCAATAGAACCCACAAAAACAATACCCTACTTCTAAAAAGGACTCATGGCTAAGATTGGCATCAATGGACTAGTAAATTGTTTCATTGGTTGACCAACTCATTGACACTTATCAAATTTTTGACAATAATGATAACTATTCTTATACAAGGTTGGCCCACCACCAATACCCTGCAAGGAGCACCTTTCGTGTTGTTGCCTCACTTATAAATGTCCTCCACATGGTTCATCATGTAAAGATTTTAAAATAATAGAGATTTCATCTTCTCTCACGCACCGTTTTTGGTAGATACCCTCCCTCGTAAAATACTTATATAGATAACCACCAAATAAACTATACGAACAAGATTGCAACAAAATCTTATCTCATGCACCATCATCATCGGTAGATACCCTACCTTGTAAAATGCTTATATAGATACACCACCAAATAAACTATACAAAAGAGATTACAACAAAATCTTTTTCTTTCTCTTTTATCAACTTCCATAGGATACTGAGTTGTACTGAAGAAACTATACCACCAAATATAGTTTATCTCCTCTCATGCATCATCGACAGATATCCTCCCTTGTAAAATTACTTATATAGATAACCACCAAATAATCTATACAAAGGAGATTGTAACAAAATCTTTTTCTTTTCTCTTTTATCAACTTCCATAGGGTAATGAGTTGTACCAAGAAATAAGTAATATTTGTGTACAATGGCACTTCTATTTCCATTTCAAACAATGTAACATCCGATAGATCATCATCTACTCCTACCTCTTGATTTGAGGTTAATAACCTAAACAAATGGTCTGCCAACACATGCTATTTTCTCTCTTTAGTCACCACTTAGAATCAAATTCCTAAAATAAGAGCATCCATTGAATTATTCATCTAGAAAGTTCTGGCTTGTTTAATAGATATTTTAATGCTTCGTGATCCACATAAAAGATAAATTTATTACCAACAAATAATGCCAAAACTTCTTAATAGAAAAGACCATTGAAAAACACTCATTCTCACTGGTGGTATAATTCATTCATCATTGAAGATTTCTACGAGCATAATAGATAGGATGATCCACTTGATTATCACTAGATTGATATAATACTACAACATGGATATGAAACCCTATACTCTAAGCTAAAGGAGATAGAATCGGTCCTTCCACTAACTTTTTCTTAAGAAGTTCAAAATCCTATTGGCATTTCTTAGTCCATTTAATGCAGTTAAAAGGCTGGCTACAACTGCAAATTTTAAATAAATCGGTAATAATAATTCATGTGTAGCCTAGAAAACCTTGCAAACTTCTTAAGGTTTTTAGGTGGAGGGAGGTTGCTAATCTTTTTTATCTTATTTTCGTTAGATATTTTAGAGTTAGTCTAGAGTCTAGTCTATGGTGTAAACACACTAGGTGTGAACACCCTCTTATTTAGGGTCAAAAGACAAAGGCCTTGGTGCCTATAAAAGAATGTACTTGGGTCCTTCATTCATTAAAGTTGTGCAATCTCTCTGTAAGATTCCTCCCTCCAGCTTTTGATGATGAAAAGATGTAAGAACCTTCCCTTCAGTCTCTTGTAATCATCCCCCCCTCAGAAATGGAAAAAGATCTTGTTTGACCCTGTTTTGGCCTAGAGAGAGATAATACAGTTTTGAAATATTTTTGGATAAGTATTTTCTTCCATTCAATAGAAAGTGATCCCCTAAAACAAAAGTTTAAAAAAAGTTTTCCAATGTAGAAATTAATTGAATATGTGCACTAGACACCTTAGCCTAGTGGTACCTATTTTCAGAAAATTATGGATTAAGGTCCAAAGAGTGTTCTAATGGGCCTTTAGGATTAATCCACGTGTTTGAATAAGAAAAATGCAAGAATAAAAGAAAATCCATAAAAAATGAGTAAATTCTCACATAAGATGAAGAGTTGACTAGTACTGGCACTTAATAGTATGAAAATGGGAATTTTGACACCTCAGGAGGGTGAGTGGAGCTCATGAAGGAGGCGCATAAAATCCTCATTATTATCCTAATTTTTAATTCAAAAAAATGAGATATTTCATCTCTTCTCTCACCTCTTCCAAACTAGATTAGAAAAATGGGTTTAACTAGTCCAAAACTTGTCCAAATTGGTTCAAACTGAAGCTGGAAGCCTCTAGATCCTAGTTGTACTTGGTTGGTGGCCTCCCTCACCTATAAATAGACCCTCATTCCTTTGAATTTTCATCTTAGTGTATTTACATGCTAGTGTATTTTTTATTTTAGTGTAATTCCATTATCCCTCTACCTTGCCTCTCCATTGTAAAGCTTTGGTGCTTCACTAAACCTCTTCTTCTCTTGGAGATTACTCTCTTTCTTGGTGGCCAAGCCTCTTCCTTGAGGGCTACACAAATTTTGCAAGGTAAAGAATCAAGTAAACCAAGGGTAAGCCCAAACAATGAAGTTTATTCTCTGTTTTTGATGTTAATCTTCTTCCTAACCTCCCTCATGCTTGGGAAGCATTTTATCTTATGGTTTACTCTTAAAACCATGATTTTCTTGATTTATGTTATTGTTTAGATGAATTAATGTTTATGTTTATGCTTAGACTTATGCATAAACTAAGTTTTATTCTAAAAGTGAATTTTTGAGCATTCTCATTTCATAGAAAATGCGGGGAAGTTATGGCAAAATTTTATCATTAGAAAATGAAGGTTTATGCATAATAAATTTTATGCTAAAAATAGAATTTTAATTATTCTCATTTCATAAAAAAAATGCAAGGAAGCTATGGTAAAATTTTTATCTTTAGGAAATGAATTTACGCATAATAAATTTTATGCTAAAAGTGGAGTTTTGAGCATTATTGATTTACCAAAAAAATAAAGAAGGTTATGCAGACGACTCATTCAAATTATGAGAATTATGGAAAGGATTATGAATATAATTCATTTAGATAAAGATGAATTAGTATGTGTGCATAAATGTTTTATGCTGAAAGAGGAAATATGGCTATAATTGATTTTGTAAATCCCATGAGGTCGTATGCATAAATCTTTTATTCAAAAAGAAGAATATTGAGCATATTTTATTTTGGAAAATTTGAGATAAGAATGTGAAAATATTCATAGGAATGGATCGAGAAAACATGGATAAATTTTTAATCAGAAAGAGGAATCACGAACATATTTGACTTTTGGAATATGTCTAGATTCTCGAAAAGTAGAATTTTGAGTACATTCTGAACGGGAAAAGGGACTTCCCAGAAAAAGACTAGAAACACGCTTAGTTGGATGAATGTAAATACTTGTGACTGACTTATTCGTAGATTCCCTAGGAAAGGAATCTGGAATTCTTGAAAGGATCGAGGATCCAAAAGTGAACGAAAATTTAGACTTAATTGAAGTGAGTCGAGAAAAAGTTGTCTTTAATAAGCCAAGTAATGGCCGAGACTTAGAAAGTTCTATCAGTATAAAAAGTAGAGTAACTGTACTTTTAACCTGGTTGATGGTGTACTACTCTCTCCTTCTTTTTTTATTAGACTTACGTTAGGTTTATATCCAACGTCATCACTAGTAGGACTTGAAACAACTAAATCATATAAAAAGAAGAATCGTTCTCGCTTATACTCGAGGGAGTACTTCATGTGATACATCCTTGATTTAGATTTATACTAGCATTTATTTGACCTCCAAGTCCTCCTTGAATTATCTCGTTTATTCTTTCCAATCTCTTAACTAATAGTTGGCTACATTTCTTGTGCTGCCTTCTCTCTTCTCTTTCTTTATCTCTAACGTCACTACTAGTACTTCCACTGCTCATCCATCTACACTTTACCAACTTCTTTCATAGAATTCAATCTCTTGACTAATGTAGCTTAACACTTCGTTGATATTGGGCAATCCTAGAGTGGACTCAATCTCCAATAAGGCATATAGAGATCTAATTAGGCTAGCATAGTCTTTAATGAAGCACCTATAATAAGCTAGTATCCCTATGATAACTCGTAATTCTATTTCTCTAATTGGTCATGCTCCCTCTAGAATAAATAACTTGATACTTTAATAATAATCAAGGTGTTCAGATCTCTCATTCCACAAGGTCTCTAAATCTTCTAGCTCTTGTTTAGTTTCTAGATAAAACTCTACCTTCATTCCACTACATAGAGGAAAATATTTCTTAAAATCCTCAAAAGCATACATAATAAAGAATTTGCATTGATGGCCTAGGCCCTCTCCAATAACCTGAGTAGTTAGAAAAACTCACTCTTAGTTTTCCATATCCTCAACAAACCTCAATAAAGCTCTATCACTTATATTTCCCTAGCATAATCAATTACACAATCATTCAAGCACTGGGAATAAAACCATGCTACTTAAATGATTACACATTTTACTTCAATATCATATATGACATTCATTTCATGAACCAAAGAGCGCATTATTTAACACTTATACTTCAATCACACGCTCTTTATGTTAAAACAAACACTTTTTTTTAGTCATGGATATATTCTCACTAGATTTTCAATTGTTAGCCCTTAAATATTCCTTAGTTTACGACCATTTTACAAAGCAACTACGTCCAAATAAAATCGTTTCTAATACTAAAGAACATATAAAAATAAGAAATTTCACTTCATAAAGCACTATCAAATTCCTTCTCTATTTCCAACTGATTATCCTCCACTGATTTCTTTCTCAAGGCCATTTTACAAAGGAAGTACACTTTAAACTCATTATTTCACATGTTACTTTTACACAGGGATTCTCCACAATAAATAAATACTAGCTTCTTTTTAAAGTATACCAAAATTCTCTTTCCACACTAATTTATTAATTTTCCAAAAACACACTCATAATAAAGAACAGCCAGTTAAGTAGTTGCACAAGGATTGCTCATCATAGTTGCCCATGGAAGGGATGAAACTGTAGCATAGCAATCAACTCTAACCATACCCTCATGGAATTGGTATTCACATCAAGGATAACATAGAATTCCACCATGGTTATAGGAGGCACAATGAGCAAGCACTACAAGACACACAAAGTAGAGAGTAAATAGAGAAAAGCAAACTGAGAATGAAGACATGATAATGAATGAGAGAAAGGAAAAATGAAGCATAAGTGAGTGCAATGGGGGCCTTCATGTATTAGCTTGTTCTTGGACTCTTGAGCTTCTTTGCTTGGTTGGTATCCCCTAGTTTGTGTAATGTTATTTCACTTGGTGAGGCACCCTGGAATAATTTCTTTTTTTACACTGCCCTTTAGTCTTTAGGCTTCTAGCATATCTTTTAGCACCCATATTTTCATAGTCCTTGACTTGCGATGTCTACTTCATGGCAAATGGTCTCACTTTCTTCTTGATGGATCTCTTTAGTTCTATGCTTGATTATTATGGCTCTTGCACTATGGGCCCTATCTTTGCGTTGATATATGGGAAAAAAATGGGAACTCCCAAATGATTTTGTGGGATCCTTGGATTCCCGAGGCGGATTCCATCCTTGGTGATTTTGATGGTGTGAATCCTTATGCTTTATACCTAAAGTTGATCCAATTTTGTGTACCAACACTATGGCTAGATCTTGATGGACCAATCATTTTTTTCATATGGGGACCTTGGTAAATATTCTTATCCTATTCCACTAAGGTCATACATAATCCTATTCCACTAAGGTCATACATAATCCTAGTCCCTTGATTGGCCTTCCATTTGCATTTTTATCCCCACAATCCTCTCTTGAACTGGCTCCTTTGGGAAATCTAGAGTTGGGTGATATTTATGTTACTGTGAACCTTCTTGCCCATAGTAAACAGATGTATAGAGCATTGAGCACCACTAGCTTGTGCGTGGAATTGATGTGCTTAACATTGTGTATCTCCATGTCATTGCTATGAAACCTCTCCTTGGTTCTTACTATGGTGTATCATCAGAATCTCCAAGTGCTAATGGCTTTCACACCCAAGTGTGTGAATCAATAGTGACTTCCCTTTCTCTTTTTTATAGCTGCACTAGATGGTTTCTCCAATCATGGATCCAAATTGAGCCATGGTCTTATCAATATTGCACTAAATGATGGGGAATCATGAGTCTTTAGCAAAATTACCAATGGGACCATGTATGTTAGTCCTATTATCCTAATACAACTCGCATAATTTCAAGTGGTTTGACCCTTGCTTGATTTGCCAATTTGATGATAAATATTTTTTCAATGGTGTTCGGCCCCACCTACGGTACAACTAATTTGAGATGATATTGACTCCCAAGCCTCCTTCTAGAATGACTGCAATTACTAAGGTTGCATTAGAAGAGTCACTCTCCAAAAGCTTTAGTGTGTTATGCATGACGTTCACTTTCAATTCTCCATAACAAGACATTACATTTACTTCTCCATCCGGTTCTTTCCATCAACTACCACAAATTATGACTATTATGGAGCAATACCCCCAATGCAATATTCATTAGCAAACTAATCAATGATAAGAGAGCTCTA